>NW_022681471.1:113655630-115105994 GCF_009764315.1 Trachypithecus francoisi | reverse complement strand
GCCTCTCGAGTAGCTGGGATACAGTTGCGCAACACCCACGCCCGGCTAATTTTATATTTTTAGTAGAGATGGGGTTTTGACATGTTGGCCAGGTTGGTCTCGAACTCCCGGCCTCAAATGATCTGCCGTCTCAGCCTCTCAAAGTGTTGGGATTACAGGTGCAAGTTACCACACCCCGCCAGTAGGGCTGTATCTAAACACCCTATTAGTAGTGGTAAGGCTTTTAATTATTATGGAATAAACTGCACCAACCTTCCTATCCCAGATGGCAGTGCAGTGAAACCATAGTAGGAACCTGCAAGCGAGGCAAATACATTGAGCTGCCTCACAATCTGGAGTGGGAAGGCTTACTTGGCCAGGCAACTCTGCTCCATAGGCCACCCTGAGGAGGTCAAACACACACCATCTGCCTTCATATGACCTATACAGGCCCCACCAGGCAAATAAGTCCCCTCCTAAGGACATTAGTATAAATTATACTCTTAGTCATAATCCACGTTGGTGAAAACAATTCATACTGAGTCTTACAACAAATATCCTGCCTACTTACTGTGGGCATAGGAAAGAGGAGAAGAGGAATGGATGGAAACAGCTTTGATACCTGTAAAAACCCTTAAGTACTGAAAACTGGGTTTACCCGATTTGATCAGCACTAAAAGGATGTCTGATGCATCTGATCAAAGTTCTTAAAAAATACAGCATTTCCCTACAGGCACGTCGTTTTTACCATAAAGAATCAGTAAAATGTAGGTTGCCTTACAACCACAGCCACTGTGTCCCTTTTTATAGTAACAAGGAAGTACGTCTGTGTTCCCAAGGTAACCCAACATTCTGCTCATCAATATGGCACTGAGTACTTTCATCGAGCACAATATCCAACCTCTGAGGTTTCAAAATTGGAGTTCTCTGCTAAGGACAGGACGTGATGGTTGTATGCACACAATACATAGCCAATATGGTCACCAAATGTAAGAAACAAAGATAAAGACAGGGAAGGCGGGGTAAAATGCTTCTCAAGTTTTTTTCTTTTTTTTTTTTTGTGATGAAGTCTCACTGTTGCCCGGCTGGAGTGCAGTGGCACAACTTGGCTCACTGCAACCTCCACCTCCCGGGTTCAAGCGATTCTCCTGCCTCAGCCTCCAAGTAGCTGGGATTACAGGCATCTGCCACCACGCCCAGCTAATTTTTGTATTTTAGTAGAGATGGGGTTTCACCATGTTGGCCAGGCTGGTCTCAAATTCCTGACCTCAAGTGATCCACCTACCTCAGCCTCCCAAAGTGCTGGGATTACAGATGTGAGCCACCGCACAGGCCTGCACAGTTTTTTTCTAAGTGATCATTCAAGCTGGTAACAAGCCATTTCGTCCAAATTACCCTAAGACCTTCATTGTATGCAGAGATGTCCGTGAGGAATACGCAAAAAAGCCAATAAAGGCATTTCAAATACAGGCAGGCCCTAAGGTGTAGCCGGTCCTTCTCAGAGCCTTTTTCTCACTGTCCTTTCCTTATCCTGTCCCTCACGCTGCTGATGTACATGCCCCACACCCAATCCTGTCTTCCCAGTTGTTCCTGTCCCCTAGCCCACACAGGTGGGTCCAGGGCTGGGCCCACGGGAACTTGTTCTCCCATTCAGCTACACGATAAATGATAATCCAGATGAGAGGTGATTAGAATCTGAACGGAAAGGAAAGGATAATTCTAGTATGAAAAGGTAGACACTACACATATAGGCAACTGAATGGAGGTGGGGAGGAGAGAGTCAAAGGAGATCTGAAGTTTTGGGCCTGGGAAGCCAGGAGAACAGTGGTTAGCATCGTATGCAGAAATGTGCAGAAATAGGAAGTAGCCTTGGGAGACTGGGGGGAAAAGTGATAAGTTTAGTTGTTAAATAATTTGGGAGGCATGGAAAATAGCTTAATGAGAGATTTCAACAATAGCCAGTTTAGAGAAATAATGATAATGAGGATAACAATAATAATGATGACGATAATAATCAACATTGATCATGTCGGGCACAGTCCTAAATGCTTTTTTTTTTTTTTTTTTTTTTTTTTTGAGACAGTCTCACTCTGTTGCCCAGGTTGGAGTGCAGAGGTGTGATCTCGGCTCACTGCAACCTCCACCTCTTGGGTTCAAGCAATTCTCCTGCCTCAGCCTCCCTAAATGCTTTACATGTCTATACTTATTTGATTATCCTAACAAATCTATACAGTAAGGACTATTATTGTCCCCATTTTCCAGGTGGGGAAACTGAGACTTAAGACACTTTCCTGAGGTCACAGAACCAGTAAGTGGCAGATAGTGTGTTGCAAACTCAGGCAGTCTGACTCCGGAATAACAACACTGGTGGGGGGTGACAGTTGCCTAGAGGTGAAAGGCAAGGCCTTGCCTTAAAGGCATGGTTTGCAAAGGAAAATATATTTCACTTCACAACAGAAACCTGTAACACATATGTTATAGTCTGGATAACTGATGTTGACATTTCATCCCCAATATTGGTGGTAAAGCCAGGTGGGAGGAGTTTGGGTCATGAGGGTTTGGTGCTATCCTCGTGGTAACGAGAGTTCTTGCTCTGTTAGTTCCCATGAGAGTCCCTCCAGAGCTGGATGTAAAAAAGAATCCAGCACATGCCTTTCCTCCCTCTCTCTTCCTCTATCTCTGCATGTGGTCTGTGCACATGCTGACTCCCCTTCCCCTTCCGCATGAGTGGAAGTAGCCTGAGGCCCTCACTAGAATCAGATGCTTCTTGCACAGTCTGTAGAATCATGAGCTAAATAAACCTCTTCTCTTTATAAATTACCCAGCTTCGGGCATTATTTTATAGCAACACAAACAGACTAAGACAACATATTCAACTCTGGGCTTCTAATTCATTAAAAGGAAAAGACTTTCAGAGCCTGTCTCAGGCAATAAAACTTTACAAATCTAGCCCTATTTTCAGAAATTACAGTATTTCAGACACATGTGACTATTACTTAGTAAAATATTTAAAATCATTTTACCTCTCTGCTAACCATCATAGTCTAACTCACAAGCAAATAGCAAGTCCAGGCTCAAAAATGTCACAAGTCAACGGGGGAGTTTAAGAAGGTCAAAATTATTTTAACTTATGGATCCAGCAACTAATTTATTTATTTATTTATTTGTTTGTTTGTTTATTTATTTATTTATTTATTTATTTTGAGACAGAGTCTCACACTGCCACTGGGCTGGAGTGCAATGGTGCTATCTTGGGTCACTGCAACCTCTGCCTCCCAGGTTCACGCGATTCTCCTGCCTCAGCTTCCCGAGTAGCTGGGATTGCAGGTGCACACCACCATGCCCGGCTAATTTTTATTTTATTTTATTTTTTTTTTTTTTTTTTAGTAGAGACAGGGTTTCACCATGTTGGCCAGACTGGCCTCCAACTCCTGACCTCAAGTGATCTGCCTGCCTCGGCCTCCCAAAGTGTTGGGATTACAGGTGTAAGCTGTGCCCAGCCTCTGTTCACATCTGCACATGTTTTGGGTTACTTATTGAGCTGCAAGATGTTTTTGTTTGCTTATATTTTATTCACAAGAAGGTTGGTCAATAGTTTTTTTTTTTTGTTTTTTTTTTGAGATGGAGTCTCGCTCTGTGTCCCAGGCTAGAGTGTGCCATGACATCATCATAGCTCACTGTCACCTCAAATTCCTGCGCTCAAGGGATCCTACTGGCTCAGCCTCCCTGGTAACTGGGACTACAGGTGCATCCTACCACACCCAGCTAATTTTTTTTTTTTTTTTTTTTGCAGAGACAGGGTCCCACCATCTTGCTCTGGCTGGTCTCGAACTCCTGGACTCAAGCAATCCTCCACCTCAGCCTCCCAAAGTGTTGGGATTACAAGCATGAGTCACCACACCCAGCCTGGACACAATTCTTTGTCTGACATTTTTATTGTGGATATTTTTCCTCATATTATTTGCCTTTTAATTTTAATGGTGTCTTTGAAGAAAAGATTAATTTTTGATGAAGTTTGATTTATCAATTTTTTTATTTATAATTTGAGCTTCTTGTGTTCTAAGAAGTCCTTGCGTACCCCAAGGTCATGAAGGTTTTCCTGTGTTCTTTTTTTTTTTTTTTTTTCTTTTGAGACAGAGTCTCGCTCTATTGCCCAGGCTGGAGTGCAATGGCATGATCTCAGCTCATTGCAACCTCCACCTCCCGGGTTCGAGCAATTTCTGGCTAATTTTTGTATTTTTAGTAGAGACAGGGTTTCACCATGTTGGCCAGGCTGGTCTCAAACTCCTGACCTCAAGCGATCTGCCCGCCTTGGTCTCCCAGTGCTAGGATTACAGGTGTGAGCCACCGTGCCCGGCCTCTCCTGTATTTTCTTCTAGAAGTTTTATGGCTTTAGGTTTAGGTCTATTTTGGAGTTAATTTTTTTTTTTTTTTAAGGAGTTAATAGTCTTTATTGGGCTCAGACCAGGAGTCCGTGGGTCTTGAGGACCTGTATTTGTCAATCTTCTTCTCCACGTTCTTCTCGGCCTGTTTCCGTAGCCTCATGAGCTGTTTCTTCTTCCGGTAGTGGATCTTGGCTTTCTCTTTCCTCTTCTCCTCCAGGGTGGCTGTCACTGCCTGGTACTTCCAGCCAACCTCGTGAGCCAGGCGCCCCAGATAGGCAAACTTTCTTGTAGGCTTCAGACGCACGACCTTGAGGGCAGCAGGAACCACCATCCGCTTTTTCTTGTCGTAGGGCGGTGGGATGCCGTCAAACACCTTGAGGCGGTCCAGGGCAGCCTGGCCTCGCTTGGGCTTGTGAGGCAGCATGCCTCGCACGGTCCGCCAGAAGATGCGGCTGGGGGCCCGGAAGTGGTAGGGGCCTCGGGAAGGGTTGGTGTTCATCCGCTTGCGGAGGAAAGCCAGGTACTTCAACTTGTTTCTGTAGAAATTGCCAGAAATGTTGATGCCTTCGCAGCGTAGGACCACCACCTTCCGGCCTGTTTAGCAACGATGGCCGCCAGGCGGCCCAGGAGATGGCCTCGACCATCGAGCACCCGGACCTGCACCTCGGCCATCTTCGGCAGCCGCCTGGGAAAAGCTGGAGTTAATTTTTATATATGATGCAAGGTATCAATCACAGGTCATGTCTTGCATATGGATATTCAGTTGTTCCAGCACCATTTGCTGAAAAGACTGTTCTTTTTCCATTAAATTATCTTGATGTCTTTGTCAAATATTCAATTACTTATACATGGACTCTGCATTCTCTTCTATTGACATGTTTGTCTACCCTTATGCCAGTATCATATTGTCTTGATTATAGGAATCTATGCTTTAATAAGTACCCGCAGAAGGTTCTCATGATAATGTCCATTTGGGAAATACTGTACTAGATTTTTCTAAAGACCCTTCCAATAATGACAATCTTAAGTTTGTGTATTCTCAATAGCTCAGCCTCAATTTATGCCCTAGTCCTTGCTACTCAGAAGTGAGGTCCACAGACCAGCAATGTCAGCATGAGCTGAAACTTGTTCAAAATGTGGACTCTTAGTCCCTGCCCCAGACCTATTGAATATGAAATGCATTATAAGAAGATCCCCAGGGGATTCCCATAAAGTTTGCAAAGCACTGCCCTAGACGTCATTCCCTTGGAGCAGGAGCTTTCCAACGTTTTAGATCATTAATAACTCCACAATTAGAAATACATATCTACAATGTACATATTTCTGTAGCTGAAATGGGTTTTTACAAAACAATGCCCTCCTATATTTGTGCTTTTCTATTCCTTTTCCTTTCCTCTCCTCTCTCGTTCCCCCCTTCTCCCTTTCTTTCTAATATAGTTTTTTTGAGGTGTAACTTACATACTGTAAAGTTCAACCATTTTAAGTGACCACTGTGAATTTATAGAGTCTTGCAGCTACCCCCATAATCAAGTTTTAGAATACTTCCATCATCCCAAAACATTCCCTTTTGCCCCTTTACAGTCAATTCTATGCTATTTACAATGCTGGCTTTTAGCTCCAGCTAAAAGTGGCTCCCTGCTGGGCCAAGGGCCCTGTGACATGACTTCCAGAACTATTTTTGCACAGAAAGTTATTTTTAGTCTATTTCTGTCACATAATAATGTGTCATAAACTTGTAGGAGCTTTAAGATGTAGAAATTAGTTGCTGAATCCGGCTGGGTGTGGTGGCTCACGCCTGTATTCCCAGAACTTTTGGGAGGTTGAGGCGGGCAGATCACGAGGTTAGGAGTTCGAGACCAGCCTGGCCAACACAGCGAAACCTGTTTGCACTCCAGCCTGGGAGACAGATCAAAAAAAAAAAAAAAAAAAAAAAAAAAAAAGTGAACAAACACTTCACATGGTAATCAACACATGAAAAAACATTCAACATCTTTAATCATTAGGGAAATGCAAGGTAAAACCAATGAGAAACCCGTACCATTATACACATACTGGAATGGCAAAAAAAAAATTTAAATCCCACAAAAAATTGACTATAGCAAGTACTAGCAAAGGTGCAAAGGAGTCAGAACTTTCATACACTTCAGGTGAGGGTGTAAAAGAATACAACCACTTGGGAAAAGATTTGGCAGTTCTTTCCACAGTTAAAACATACATATGACCCAGCAATCCCGCCCTGAGGGATTTACCCAAGAGAAATAAAGCAAACACAGGACCACAAGGTGGTTTGCACATGCATGTTCACAGCATCTTTATTCATTATTGCCCAAAGCCGGAAATATGCCAACTATCCATCAGAGAGAAAATGAATAAAACTTAGCCAGGCATGGTGGCACGTGACTGTGGTCCCAGCTCCTCAGAAGGCTGAGGTGGGACTGCTTGAGCTTGGGAGGCGAAGATTACAATGCGCCCAGGTGGCGCCACGGCACTCCAGCATGGGTGACAGAGTAAGACCTCATCTCAGACAAAAAAAAGAGAGAATGGATAAAACAGCAATGGAGCAAAAACACTGTAGTATATTCACTGTGAGTGGAACAGTCTTTTTTTTTTTTTGGAAATGGAGTCTTGTTCTTGTTGCCCAGGCTGGAGAGCAGTGGCGTGGTTACAGCTCACTGCAACCTCCACCTCCCAGGTTCAAGCGATTCTCCTGCCTCGGCCTCCAGAGTAGCTGGGATTACAGGCGCCCACCACCATGCCCAGTTGATTTTTGTATTTTTAGTAGAGATGGGGTTTCACCATGTTGGCCAGGCTGGTCTCAAACTCCTGACCTCAAGTGATCTGCCCGTCTCTGCCTCCCAAAGTGCTAGGATTACAGGAGTGAGCCACCATGTCCGGCCCAGAACACTCTTTAGCAATAAAAAAAAACTAGTACTGGCTGGGTGTGGTGGCTCACACCTGTAATCCCAGCACTTTGGGAGGTTGAGATGGGGGGGGGATCACCTGAGGTCAGGAGTTCAAGACCAGCCTGGCCAACATGGTGAAACCTCTTCTCTACTAAAAATACAAAAATTAGCCAGGCGTGGTGGTAGCATTTCTTAAACTCCTTCAAAATAAATCAAAAGCCCAAACTTCCTCCCCAAAGAGCAGCTTACTCTATTTCTCCCCAAGTGTACTCCAGAATACAAAAAAAAGGCAGGACAGATCTTGTTCTAAGAGCACACTGTGCTTCTCTCTGACTTGGCTCAGAAAATTCCACAGCAAGGGTCTGCTGGTACTTGTTTCATTCCCAGCAATATAGAGATGTAATGAAACAGGAGATACATGTATAGCATGGAACAAACACTGATGTCTTTTCAACCAAAAACAATCTGTAGATAGACTAAATAGGACCCTGGCTACCCTTTTTGGTCAAGGTTATTTGTTTTGAGCAAGATGGTTTGCCTTGATTAAAGCTACCAGTGGCTAATAGCAAATGATAAATTTTTTAAATTATCCACAAGAAATTATAATATCTACAATTCTCAGCAAGAATCTAAGCTTAACCAAACCTTTCCTGTGTTGATGGTATCTACAGTCAACACATTGTTTTATAAAAATTTATTTAATAAAATATATGTTTCTAAAGAAGCAAGCAAAACGTGGATGCTACCAAGTCTCTGCTTCCCCAGCATTAACCTGCTAAACTCCTGCACATTATAACATAAATAAGGCTTGAATTCCATTCAAGAAGCTTTGGCTCATTTTTCACAAAACCTAACCTGTGCCTTGTATATAGTAGGCAGACAATAAAATATGGCCTCTTAATAACCGTGTTGGGGCTCAGAAGCAGATATCCCAAAATACGGCACTTTGACATACTGAACTGAAGAAGCCTCAAGGTCTCTCTGACCTTCCCCTGCCTTCCCCACCAATGTCTCTCTCAGAGCAGGATGAAGCTGAAGTTCCTTTATCGCCTAAGGTCCAGACCCAACAAAAGGAACATTTATTTTTTTCTTCCCCTCCTTGTAAGACCAGGAATGTAACCACACCTGAAAGACCCTTTCACAAGATAGTGTACAAGTTATCTTGTCCCCTGATCCATTTATTCTCCCTAGTGATCCTCTCAACAGAATCCTCTTCTTCCCCCCTCTCAGAACTTATTTGCCAGGATGGTAAAGCCTCTGAACCTTGTTGGGGATAGGTAGTCATTCACGGTTCTCCCTGTGTAAACGTTAATAAAATGTGTATGCCTTTTCTCTAATTAATCTGCTGTTGTGAGTTCACTTTTCAGCAAACCTTAGAGGGCAAAAGGGAGGTTTCCCCTGGCCCTTCCAACAGCTAACACATTGAGTTCTTACTCTGTACCAGGTACTAGTAACAGTGCTTCTCAAGTTAAATACTGGTATTTCAGACTGTAATTTGTAAACTGATTTGAAACTTTAATTTGACTATTAAATGTTTCTGTTAAGAGGAGAATCCAGTGGCTGAATTTATAAATCTGGACACTACATTTGTAAGGCAAGCATTTGATTTCTGTCCCAGCACTCACTCACATGGGCCACACACCGAAATCTCAGTTCATTGCTCCCCAGGCCATGTGACTGATCAATCTGAGAGCAGCTTCCACCCAGTTCTCTCTTGCTGGCCTAGCTCTCAGTCCCTGCAGCCTCCCAGCCAGTGAAAAGAAGGCTGGCCTCATAGTGACAGAATGAAGGCAGATGACTTAGAAGGGTGTTCGAGGGCTCAAACACACTATTTGTCCATCCCTGGTTTGTTGGATGAATTCTTGCAGTTGTGCCACATCCACCAATTCATCCAGTTTGGGAGTTAATTAAGGAGAATTTAGAGCTAACCTGCTAATATCAGAAGAGGGGAGGGAGGGAAGGGGAAAAGACAAAAATGGAAGAGATGGAAAAAAGGGTGGTGGCTTATACTATAACCTAGAGAGGAAGAAAGTCACCATTAGCCTGGGTGCGGTGGCTCACGCCTGTAATCCCAGTACTTTGGGAGGCTGAGGTAG
Organism: Trachypithecus francoisi; assembly: GCF_009764315.1. Taxonomy (NCBI): domain Eukaryota; kingdom Metazoa; phylum Chordata; class Mammalia; order Primates; family Cercopithecidae; genus Trachypithecus; species Trachypithecus francoisi. The sequence goes on along the minus strand of NW_022681471.1, from coordinate 115,096,631 downwards.
AAGATCACCTAAGGTCAGGAGTCCAAGACCAGCCTGGTCAACATGGTGAAACCCCATCTCTACTAAAAATCCAAAATTAGCTTGGCATGGTGGCACGCACCTGTAGTCCTAGCTACTCGGGAGGCTGAGGCAGGAGAATTGCTTGAACGGGGAGGTGGAGGTTGCAGCGAGCCGTGATCGCGCCACTGCACTCCAGCCTGGGTGACAGAGCAAGACTCTGTCTCCAAAAAAAAAAAAAAAAAAAAAATTCACCATTAAACAAGAATGCAAGAACGCTGGTCAAAAATCTACAGAGACTGAGATTAGTGGTTGGGTAGCCTAGGGCAGGGGTTTGGGGGAAAACAAGTGAGGGATTTCTTTTTGGGGTGATGAAAATATTCTGGAATTGATTGTGGTGATGGTTGCATGACTTAATATGCTAAAATCCACTGAACTGAATACTTTAAAGGGGTGAATTGTATGATGTATTAAAAAAAGAAAGAAAAGAAAGCTGGCCATGTATCTGAAAACCACAATAAACCCATGTCCAAAGCATAAAATATTAAAACCACAACTAAAGGATGAGAACAAGTGAAAACTAGAGCACCCTGGTATATGTATACATGGCTTGTAATAACAAAAGCAGAGGAGTTGTATCCTTGCTCCAAAGCAGAGCAATATGAATCTGAAAATCAAATATTTAAGGCATTTATTATAAACAACTTGCTTTATGTTTGGAAATGCAAGTAGCTTTAGAATTTAGGGCCAGAACCAGAGAAGGAACAGAAGCAGTTCCCTGCTAGGGAAGGCCATGTGACAAAGCTTACAGCACATGAACACCTGTCTGCTCCTATATTAGCAGGCTTCCAGAGCATTGCTGGGAAGTCTGACCCATTTGTGAGGTTCTTCAACATCCCGTTCCATAAAACAAGGCCTCACAAGTAGCTGAAAATATGTCAGGTAGCAGGGGAGCCTTTCTACAACCTTCAGGTTGGAAAGCCTCACAGTGGGCAGAGGATTGTTGCTAAAGATTATGAGGCATTTCATGGAATTGGTACAAATATTCTCCACCTCCCGGATTCAAGCAATTCTCCTGCCTCAACCTCCCAAGTAGCTGAGATTACAGGCATGCGCCACCACACCCAGCTAATTTTTCTATTTTTAATACAGATGGGATTTCACCACGTTGGCCAGGCTGGTCTGAAACTCCTGACCTCAACCGATCTGCTCGCCTTGGCCTTGCAAAGTGCTGGGATTAACAAATATCCTGTTTTAAGAGTATCATACATAATCCTGAAAGCTCCCTTCCTTGCACCCAAGCCACTTTCTAGATTCTTTCTCTCCCTTTAGTTCCTAAGAGGCTATAAAAATCAGTGACTAGGCGGGAGCGGTAGCTCACACCTGTAATCCCAGGCAGTGCAGTAAGCCAAGATCATACCACTGCATTCTAGCCTGGGCAACAAAGTGAGACTCTGTCTAAAAAAAAAATAAAAAATCAGTGACTAGTGGAGATGATTGCATGACCTCATGAATATACTAAAAACGACTCAGCTATATGTACATTTCACAAGGATGAAATTTATGTTACTGTGAATTATATCTCAACAATGATTTTAAGTTCTTCTGTTTCTTTTAAATCAGGGCCAAGGCCACACACAGTGGCTCATGTCTGTAATTACAGCACTTTGGGAGGTGGAGGCGGGAAGATCATTTGAGGCCAGGAATTCAGACACCAGCCTTGGCAACATAGTGAGACCACATCTCTACAAAAAATTTAAAAATTAGCTGAGTATTCTGACAAGTGACTGTTTTTCCAGCTACTTTGGAGGCTGAGGTAGGAGGATAACTTAAGCCCAGGAATTTGAGGCTGCAGTGAGCTACGACTGCACCAGTGAACTTCAGCCTGGGGAACAGAGCAAGACCCACCCTGTCTCCCCACTTCTCCCCCAGCACAAAACAGGGTCAAACAATAGCATTTCCATATGATCCAGTAATTCCACTTTGGGTATATATCCAAAAGAATTGAAAGCAGGGACTCAAATAGATATGTGCACACCTATGTTCATAGCAGCATTATTCGCAGTAGCCAAAAGGGGGAAGCAACCCCAATGTCTACTAACAAATGAATGGATAAACAAAATGTGGTATATCTATGCAAAGAAAGATTATTTGGCCTTAAAAAGAAAAGAAGGCTGGGCGCAGAGGTTCACGCCTATAATCTGAGCACTTTGGGAGGCTGAGGCAGGTGGATCACCTGAGGTCAGGAGTTCGAGACCAGCCTGGCCAACATGGCAAAGCCCCATCTCTACTAAAAATACAAAAAATTAGCCGGGCATGGTGGTGGGCACCTGTAATCCCAGCTACTCGGGAAACTGAGGCAGGAAAATCACTTGATCCCGGGAGACGGAGGTTGCAGTAAGCTGAGATTGTGCCATTGCATTCCAGCCTGGGCGACAGAGCACGACTCTTTCTCAAAAAAAGAAAGAAAAAAAGAAAAGGAATTCTGGCTGGGTGCAGTGGCTCGTACCTGTAATCCCAACAATTTGGGAGGCTAAGACAAGAGGATTGCTTAAGGTCAGGAGTTAAGATCAGCCTGGGCAACATAGGGAGACCTTGTCTCTACAATTTTTTTTTTTTTAATTAGTCAGGCACGGTGGTGCACGCCAATAGTGCTAGCTACTGGGGAGGCTGAGGTGGGAGGATCACTTGAGCTCAGGAGTTTGGGGTTACAGTGAACTATGATCACATCACTGCACTCCAGTCTCTGCGACAGAGCAAGACCCTGTCTCTTAAAAAAAAAAAAAAGAAGAAAAGAAAGAAAAAAATTCTGACACATACTACTTATACATACAACACGAATGAACCTTGAGGATATTATGCTAAGTGAAATGAGTCAGTACATTGGATAAATTTTTTATGATTCCACTTATATGAGGTACCTAGAATAGGCAAATGCAGGGAGACAGAAAGTAGACTGGGGGGAGGTGGAAGGGGAAGTTATTATTTAGCAGGTATATGTTGTATTTGGGATGATGGAGAAAGTTCTGAAAACAGATAGTGATAATGGTTACACAACACTGTGAATGTATTAATGCCACTAAATTGTGCACTTAAAATGGTTAAAGTGGTGAAGTTTATGTTACATATATTCTACCACAATAAAAAACAAATTAAGGTCCTCACCTCTAAGAATCCATGCTTGATATCTGCTTCAGGGTAATTAGGCAGCACAAAAAAGACTTCAGAAAATGAATACCGGCCGGGCGCGGTGGCTCAAGCCTGTAATCCCAGCACTTGGGAGGCCGAGACGGGCGGATCACGAGGTCAGGAGATCGAGACCATCCTGGCTAACACGGTGAAACCCCGTCTCTACTAAAATATACAAAAAATTAGTCGGGCGAGATGGCGGGCGCCTGTAGTCCCAGCTACTCGGGAGGCTGAGGCGAGAGAATGGCGTAAACCCGGGAGGCGGAGCTTGCAGTGAGCTGAGATCCGGCCACTGCACTCCAGCCTGGGCGACAGAGCGAGACTCCGTCTCAAAAAAAAAAAAAAAAAAAAAAAAAAAAAAAAAAAAAAAGAAAATGAATCCCTTTTGTATTCAAATTTAAGGAGGTTAAAATATTTAATTGCATTAGTTGATGAGATTTAAGCTTAGATATTCAACTTGGGTCATTCGGAGGAAAATATAAACCATGAAGCCTGAATGAACATCAATCTTCCTATTAGTAGCCTACAACTGTAAGGCACCCCTAGACCAGCCTGACCCATGGAATTTTTTGCAATGACAGGAATGTTCTATATCTGTGCCATCCAACTGGCCTAATGAGCATTGAAACGTGGCTTAGTGCAATCAAGAAACTCATTGTTACTTTTATTTAATTTTAATTAAGTAGCCACACATGGAATTAGTTACCATATGTCCAGTACAGAGATAAACTCTTAAACTTAAAACTTAAAGCACACCGAGAAAAATTCAGCTCTGGAGCAAGATGGCCGAATAGGAACAGCTCCAGTCTCCAACTCCCGGCGCGAGCAACACAGAAGACCGGTGATTTCTGCATTTTCAACTGAGGTACTGGGGTCATCTCACTAGGGAGTGCCGGACAATCGGTGCTGGTCAGCTGCTGCAGCCTGACCAGCAAGAGCTGAAGCAGGGCGAGGCATCGCCTCACCTGGAAGCGCAAGGGGGAAGGGAATCCCTTTTCCTAGCCAGGGGAACTGAGACACACAACACCTGGAAAATCGGGTAACTCCCACCCCAATACTGCGCTTTAAGCAAACAGGCACACCAGGAGAATATATCCCACACCTGGCCGGGAGGGTCCCATGCCCACGGAGCCTCCCTCATTGCTAACACAGCAGTCTGCTGCGATCTATCCCCAAGGCAGCAGCGAGGCTGGGGGAGGGGCGCCCGCCATTGCTGAGGCTTAAGTAGGTAAACAAAGCCACTGGGAAGCTCGAACTGGGTGGAGCTCACAGCAGCTCAAGGAAGCCTGCCTGTCTCTGTAGACTCCACCTCTGGGGACAGCACACAGCTGAAGACCAACAGGGGAAGCAGCGGGGGGCCTGTGCAGACGCGAACGACTCTGTCTGACAGCTTTGGGGAGAGCCGTGGATCTCCCAAGGCGGAGGGTGAGATCTGAGAACCGACAGACTGCCTGCTCAGGTGGGTCCCTGACCCCTGAGTAGCCTAGCTGGGAGACATCCCCCACTAGGGGCAGTCTGACACCCCACACCTCACAGGGTGGAGTACACCCCTGAGAGGAAGCTTCCAAAGGAAGAATCAGACAGGTACACTCGCTGTTCAGCAATATTCTATCTTCTGCAACCTCTGCTGCTGATACCCAGGCAAACAGGGTCTGGAGTGGACCTCAAGCAATCTCCAACAGACCTATCGCTGAGGGTCCTGACTGTCAGAAGGAAAACTATCAAACAGGAAGGACACCTATACCAAAACCCCATCAGTACGTCACCATCATCAAAGACCAGAGACAGATAAAACCACAAAGATGGGGGAAAAGCAGGGCAGAAAAGCTGGAAATTCAAAATATAAGAGCGCATCTCCCCCTGCAAAGGAGCGCAGCCCATTGCCAGCAACGGATCAAAGCTGGTCAGAGAATGACTTTGACGAGATGAGAGAAGAAGGCTTCAGTTCATCAAACTTCTCAGAGCTAAAGGAGGAATTACATACCCAGCGCAAAGAAACTAAAAATCTTGAAAAAAGAGTGGAAGAATTGACAGCTAGACTAATTAATGCAGAGAAGTCATAAACGAAATGACAGAGATGAAAACCATGACACGAGAAATACGTGACAAATGCACAAGCTTCAGTACCGACTCGATCAACTGGAAGAAAGAGTATCAGCGATTGAGGATCAAATGAATGAAATGAAGAGAGAAGAGAAACAAAAAAAGAAAAAAGAAGAAAAGAAATGAACAAAGCCTGCAAGAAGTATGGGATTATGTAAAAAGACCAAATCTACGTCTGATTGGGGTGCCTGAAAGTGAGGGGGAAAATGGAACCAAGTTGGAAAACACTCTTCAGGATATCATCCAGGAGAACTTCCCCAACCTAGTAGGGCAGGCCAACATTCAAATTCAGGAAATACAGAGAACGCCACAAAGATACTCCTCCAGAAGAGCAACTCCAAGACACATAATTGCCAGATTCACCAAAGTTGAAATGAAGGAAAAAATCTTAAGGGCAGCCAGAGAGAAAGGTCGGTTACCCACAAAGGGAAGCCCATCAGACTAACAGCAGATCTCTCGGCAGAAACTCTACAAGCCAGAAGAGAGTGGGGGCCAATATTCAACGTTCTTAAAGAAAAGAATTTTCAACCCAGAATTTCATATCCAGCCAAACTAAGTTTCATCAGTGAAGGAGAAAGAAAATCCTTTACAGATAAGCAAATGCTTAGAGATATTGTCACCACCAGGCCCACCTTACAAGAGACCCTGAAGGAAGCCCTAAACATGGAAAGGAACAACCGTACCAGCCATTGCAAAAACATGCCAAAATGTAAAGACCATCGAGGCTAGGAAGAAACTGCATCAACTAACGAGCAAAATAACCAGTTAATATCATAATGACAGGATCAAGTTCACACATAACAATATTAACCTTAAATGTCAATGGACTAAATGCTCCAATTAAAAGACACAGACTGGCAAACTGGATCAAGAGTCAAGACCCATCAGTCTGCTGTATTCAGGAGACCCATCTCACATGCAGAGACATACATAGGCTCAAAATAAAGGGATGGAGGAAGATCTACCAAGCAAATGGAGAACAAAAAAAGCAGGGGTTGCAATCCTAGTCTCTGATAAAACAGACTTAAACCATCAAAGATCAAAAGAGACAAAGAAGGCCATTACATAATGGTAAAGGGATCAATTCAACAGGAAGAGCTAACTATCCTAAATATATATGCACCCAATACAGGAGCACCCAGATCATAAAGCAAGTCCTTAGAGACTTACAAAGAGACTTAGACTCCATACAATAATAATGGGAGACTTCAACACTCCACTGTCAACATTAGACAGATCAACGAGACAGAAAGTTAACAAGGATATCCAGGAATTGAACTCATCTCTGCACCAAGCGGACCTAATAGACATCTATAGAACTCTCCACCCCAAATCAACAGAATATACATTCTTCTCAGCACCACATCGCACTTATTCCAAAATTGACCACATAATTGGAAGTAAAGCACTCCTCAGCAAATGTCAAAGAACAGAAATTATAACAAACTGTCTCTCAGACCACAGTGCAATCAAACTAGAACTCAGGACTAAGAAACTCAATCAAAACCGCTCAACTACATGGAAACTGAACAACTGCTCCTGAATGACTACTGAGTACATATGAAATGAAAGCAGAAATAAAGATGTTCTTTGAAACCAATGAGAACAAGATACAACATACCAGAATCTCTGGGACACATTTAAAGTAGAGGGAAATTATAGCACTAAATGAGAGAAAGAGGGAGATCTAAAATTGACACTCTAACATCACAATAAAGATATCTGGCTCAGCCTGTAACAGCATTTGGGAAAGATCACGAGGTCAGGAGCGAAATGGCTAATACGGCGAAACCCCATCTCTACTAAAAAATACAAAAAACTAGCCAGGCGACGAGGCGGGCGCCTGTAGTCCCAGCTACTCGGGAGGCTGAGACAGGAGAATGGCGTGAACCCGGGAGGCGGAGCTTGCAGTGAGTGAGAGCCGGCCACTGCACTCCAGCCTGGGCGGAAGAGCAAGACTCCGTCTCAAAAAAAAAAAAAAAAAAAAAAAAAAAAAAAAAAAAAAGACTAGAAGGCAAGAGCAAACACATTCAAAAGCTAGCAGAAGGCAAGAAATAACTAAGATCAGAGCAGAACTGAAGGAGATAGAGACACAAAAAACCTCCAAAAAATCAATGAATCCAGGAGTTGGTTTTTTGAAAAGATCAACAAAATTGACAGACCACTAGCAAGACTAATAAAGAAGAAAGAGAGAGGAATCAAATAGATGCAATAAAAAATGATAAAGGGGATATCACCACTGACCCACAGAAATACAAAACAACCATCAGAGAATACTATAAAGCCTCTACGCAAATCAACTAGAAAATCTAGAAGAAATGGATAATTTCCTGGACACTTACACTCTCTCAAGACTAAACCAGGAAGAAGTTGAATCCCTGAATAGACCAATAGCAGGCTCTGAAATTGAGGCAACAATTAATAGCCTACCCACCAAAAAAAGTCCAGGACCAGATGGATTCACAGCTGAATTCTACCAGAGGTAAAAGGAGGAGCTGGTACCATTCCTTCTGAAACTATTCCAATCAATAGAAAAAGAGGGAATCCTCCTAACTCTTTTATGAGGCCAACATCATCCTGATACCAAAGCCTGGCAGAGACACAACAAAAAAGAGAATTTTAGACCAATATCCCTGATGAACATCGATGCAAAAATTCTCAATAAAATACTGGCAAACCGGATTCAGCAGCACATCAAAAAGCTTATCCACCATGATCAAGTGGGCTTCATCCCTGGGATGCAAGGCTGGTTCAACATTCGCAAATCAATAAAGTAATCCAGCATATAAACAGAACCAAAGACAAGAACCACATGATTATCTCAATAGATGCAGAAAAGGCCTTTGACAAAATTCAACAGCCCTTCATGCTAAAAACGCTCAAGAAATTCGGTATTGATGGAACGTACCTCAAAATAATAAGAGCTATTTATGACAAACCCACAGCTAATATCATACTGAATGGGCACAAACTGGAAAAATTCCCTTTGAAAACTGGACAAGACAGGGATGCCCTCTCTCACCACTCCTATTCAACATAGTGTTGGAAGTTCTGGCTAGGGCAATCAGGCAAGAGAAAGAAATCAAGGGTATCAGTTAGGAAAAGAAAAGTCAAATTGTCCCTGTTTGCAGATGACATGATTGTATATTTAGAAAACCCCATTGTCTCAGCCCAAAATCTCCTTAAGCCGATAAGCAACTTCAGCAAAGTCTCAGGATACAAAATTAATGTGCAAAAATCACAAGCATTCTTATACACCAGTAACAGACAAGCAGAGAGCCAAATCAGGAATCAACTTCCATTCACAATTGCTTCAAAGAGAATAAAATACCTAGGAATCCAACTTACAAGGGATGTAAAGGACCTCTTCAAGGAGAACTACAAACCACTGCTCAGTGAAATCAAAGAGGACACAAACAAATGGAAGAACATACCATGCTCATGGATAGGAAGAATCAATATCGTGAAAATGGCCATACTGCCCAAGGTTATTTATAGATTCAATGCCATCCCCATCAAGCTACCAATGACTTTCTTCACAGAATTGGAAAAAACTGCTTTAAAGTTCATATGGAACCAAAAAAGAGCCCACATTGCCAAGACAATCCTAAGTCAAAAGGACAAAGCTGGAGGCGTCACGCTACCTGACTTCAAACTATACTACAAGCTACAGTAACCAAAACAGCATGGTACTGGTACCAAAACAGAGATATAGACCAATGGAACAGAACAGAGTCCTCAGAAATAATACCACACATCTACAGCCATCTGATCTTTAACAAACCTGAGAGAAACAAGAAATGGGGAAAGGATTCCCTATTAATAAATGGTGCTGGGAAAATTGGCTAGCCATAAGTAGAAAGCTGAAACTGGATCCTTTCCTTACCCCTTATACGAAGATTAATTCAAGATGGATTAGAGACTTAAATGTTAGACCTAATACCATAAAAACCCTAGAAGAAAATCTAGGTAGTACCATTCAGGACATAGGCATAGGCAAGGACTTCATGTCTAAAACACCAAAAGCAACGGCAGCAAAAGCCAAAATGACAAATGGGATCTCATTAAACTAAAGAGCTTCTGCACAGCAAAAGAAACTACCATCAGAGTGAACAGGCAACCTACAGAATGGGAGAACATTTTTGCAACCTACTCATCTGACAGAGGGCTAATATCCAGAATCTACAAAGAACTCAAACAAATATACAAGAAAAAAACAAACAACCCCATCAAAAAGTGGGGAAAGGATATGAACAGACATTTCTCAAAAGAAGACATTCATACAGCCGACACATGAAAAAATGTTCATCATCACTCGCCATCAGAGAAATGCAAATCAAAACCACAATGAGATACCATCTCACACCAGTTAGAATGGCAATCATTAAGAAGTCAGGAAACAACAGGTGTTGGAGAGGATGTGGAGAAATAGGAACACTTTTACACTGTTGGTGGGATTGTAAACTAGTTCAACCATTATGGAAAACAGTATGGCAATTCCTCAAGGATCTAGAACTAATGTACCATATGACCCAGCCATCCCACTACTGGGTATATACCCAAAGGATTATAAATTATTCTACTACAAAGACACATGCACACGTATGTTTATTGCGGCACTATTCACAATAGCAAAGACTTGGAATCAACCCAAATGTCCATCTGTGACAGACTGGATTAAGAAAATGTGGCACATATACACCATGGAATACTATGCAGCCATAAAAAAGGATGAGTTTGCGTCCTTTGTAGGGACATGGATGCAGCTGGAAACCATCATTCTTAGCAAACTATCACAAGAACAGAAAACCAAACACCGCATGTTCTCACTCATAGGTGGGAACTGAACAATGAGATCACTTGGACTCGGGAAGGGGAACATCACACACTGGGGCCTATCATGGGGAGCTGGGAGGAGGAGGGATTGCATTGGGGAGTTATACCTGATATAAATGATGATTGATGGGTGCTGACGAGTTGATGGGTGCAGCACACCAACATGGCTTAAGTATACATATGTAACAAACCTGCACGTTATGCACATGTACCCTAGAACTTAAAGCATAATAAAAAATAAATAAATAATAATAATAAAAACTTAAAGCACCCACTAATCTCTTGCAAAAGCCATGTGCAGTTCCACAGCTCCAGACAGTCAGAGGGACCTTCTCTTAAGCTCGGGTCAATGCGTGGGCTGAAGCACCTAAGTAATGTGTGCCAAAGAGGGGTGGGGCCAAAAAATAAGAGTGTTCTTTTCTCTTCATGTCTGTGAAAAATACTAACGGCACAAAGTGGGAAGAGAAAGTTCACCTAGGACAATAAGAACTAGGACCTAGGATAAGAGACTTGACATACTATAGGAAGAGGAAAAATGAATGCTACTGTCAGTGTTGCATTAGGCGAGGAATAAAAGGAATGCTATGGCTAGACAGCCTCCTGAATAGGGCATCACTGTATACTTCAAGAATTTCAATCATAAATTAAGCTCTAGGTGAGAGAAAAAGAAATGTCATTTCTATGCAGAAACTGAAGAATGGGTCAAAGATAGAGGCCACTTCCAGGTGGGAAGTGCTGTCCTGCTAACCATGGGCCACCAAAGTATAAATGACTGTCCCTCCCAAAGAAATAACTTGCCTTGGGGACTCATAAATGCACAAAAACTGACCCCAGCTCTCAGCCAGAATGAACTGTTCATCTATATATAGCCTTACGGTCCATTTTTCTATTTTTATTTATGGTGCTTATCAATGCTCAACTTGGATTACAGTAAGTTAGAGACAACCTATCTCACTAGGTTACTAGCTCCCTGGAAGGCAAAGATCATATAAATATATTAATATAACTATATTGATATAAGTGTATACTATAACAAAAAAAATCTTTTTTATGTCCACAGACATCCAGCCTGGGTCCTTGTACTGGCTACATGGATGATAATAAGCACCCCTCCTACTTCACAGAGTACTACCTCTGTGCAAGACACTGCACTACAAACACTTTCCATGCATCACTTCATAATCCTCCTTCAACCCCATGAAGTACTTCAGATATGTTCCCATTTCACAGATAAAGAAGAGGCCAAGAAACTAACCTGTGGCCGGGTCCTATAGCTAGTTAGTGGCCAAGCCAGTAAGTGATCAGATTAAGGTATTAAGTGGTAAATTCTTAACCGAGATGAAAGGGCTACATTATGGACAATTTGTGCAAACAGTTAGAGAAGGGAGACACCAATGTCGCAGGAGTAAATTCCAAATAAAAAGTTACACCAGGAGGGTTTAAACAACTGGAAGTGGTGTAGGCCACAGAAAGGCTCTTAGTCCCCACATTTAAGGAGACTTAGAGGTTTTGTGAAAAGGATGCCAAGGGGTTGTCTGGTCTCTCCACAGGGTGGGTAGCAAGAGGAGACATGTTTGTATTAACATAAAGAGCTTCCTGACCCAGGAGGTGAAGGGTGCCCCTCCAGCCCCAGAGAATGTTGAGCAGAGATCCAGTGCCTGTCCTGGAGAAAGTGAACACCCACCTGATTACAGAGGACAGCTCACCCCATATTCTTTCTCGAGATCACCTCCAGACCTGGATGGCAGGGAGTAAAGAGGGAGTACAAATCCCAGAGGGACAGTTCTCAGCATGAATGCTGCCACCTGACATTTTCCGCATCTCAAACACAGCAGGCAGAGATAAGTGGATGTTCAAGAAGTCAGCAGCACTCCATAAACACACGGCCAGTTTGGTTCAGGCTGTCCCCACCCTCATGGTGCATGTGCCACCCACACTACTCAAGGCCCAGGTGTGCCCCACTCTGGCACAGCCAGCTTATTTCAGATCAGCCTGTGAACCACACATGTACTTACTAAATTACTAAAGCTGTAACACTGTCAGTACATTTTTAAACAGGGACCAATAACTCTGGCATAGGCCTGTCGCAGTACCTCCTATCCTGAGATCATGTTTTTCTTCAAAGACCGACTCCCTTTTGATCCAAATACCAACCAGCCAGGTTTTGGTTGACCTTGTGAGGGCCAAGGAAGTTCTCTGCCACACTGCAAGTTACACACACACACACACACACACACACACACACACACTCTCTCTCTCTCTCTCTCTCTCTCTCTCTCTCTCTCTCTCTCACTTAGGTCACAGCAACGCCAAGCTGCAGGAATGCTGCCAACACCTCAGCAGCCTAGAAAGATAAGAACGAGGCCTGGAAACCTTACAGCCCTCATGAAACCAGGTGTGTGCCCAGCAAAGTAAACTAGGGAATGAAACAGAACACAGAAAGTGCTTACTTGGATCAGGATGCTCCCGAAAGAAGCCATGATCCTGTCTGCCTTATGTCTAATACTGATCCCACCTTCTGAGATTCTTTCTCTAGTACGAAGACATCTGTGCCCACCATCTTGTGTCCAGGGGCATTGAAAATTCATCTCTACTCTGGCTTCACTTTCTGCAGACGTTCCAACCTCAAGTTTCCAAGGCAGGTTTAAGTCTACACACATGACATTCCCTGAGATCAAGAAAACATTACTTACCTTGGAGTCTTTCCTTCTGTTAAGTAAGAAGCTGCAGTATGTTGCTACATGAGCAGAGTCCAAGGAAAAGGAAAACCTGAGTCCCTGCAAAGGGTCCAAGATCAGACTCCCCAGTAGCCAGCTGGAACTATATTTTCCTCTCCTTTACATATACAACGAAGTCATTTCCAACCAACACCCATAGAAGTCAAGGCCCAAATTTCCTTCCAGGGCATTACTCACTTATAGATTAACTATCTTGGGAAAGACAAAAGTGTGCAGAAGGTGGAAGTCAGGTTCTTTGCTCTACTCCTATTTTTATTTGAGGGAAATCCTACCTCCCTCAGATCCAGGGGGACTGAGCAGAGTTGAGACTGGAAGCATGGGCTTTCATTTATATCTTTAGCTCTGCTTCCCTACTCTGCTGAAAACTGCCCTCAGTCAGTTCTTCACATCCAAGGACCATTTATTAAATTAGCTACTATATAGCCTGCTCATGAAGTGGTGCTTAGTTTGGCCAAGACAGAGGAATGTAAACAAATATTCATAATATAATGCTTCTAAGTTGCAATAAAGCTATCACTGGAGCAAAGGAGGATGCCTGGGGTGGCAGCCTTGGACGTGCCCCTACATCTCTACCAGCATAGCTACAATTCAAAAGACTGACCATATCAAGTACTGACAAAGATGGGGAGGAACTAGAACTCTCAGGCACTGTGGTGGGAATGCAAAATGGTACAGCCATGTGGCTGGCAAAAGAATGGCCCCAAGCTGTCGCTGTTCTAGTTCCCAGAACCTGTGAATATGCTATCCCATATAACAAAAAGGCCTTTGTAGATGTGATCAAGTTAAGGCTCTTGAGATGGGGAGATTATCCAGGATTTTCCAAGTAGGCCCAAGGTAATCACAACAGAGGTAGGTGAGTTAGAGAGAAGAGATGTAACAATGGAAGTAGAGCTGGGGGGGAGGGAGAGGAAGGGGCAAGAGAGAAAGAGATTGGAAGATGCTATGATGCTGGCCTTGAAGACAGAGGAAGGAGCCATGAGCCAAGGAATGCAGGCAGCCTTTAGAAGCTGGAAAGGACAACCGGGCGTGGCGGCTCAAGTCCGTAATCCCAGCAGTTTGGGAGGCCAAGGCGGGCAGATCACCTGAGTTCGGGAGTTCAAAACCAGCCTGACCAACATGGAGAAACCCTGTCTCTACTAAAAATATAAATTAGCTGGGTGTGGTGGTGAATGCCTATAATTCCAACCACTCAGGAGGCTGAGGCAGGAGAATCGCTTGATCCCGGGAGGCGGAGGTTGCAGTGAGCCGAGATCGTGTCATTGCACTCCAGCCTGGGCAACAAGAGTGAAACTCCGTCACAAAAAAAAAAAAAAAAAAAGAAGTTGGAAAGGACAAGGAAACAGATTCTCCCTTTGAGCCTCCTGAAAGGCTCTGCTGACACCTTGATTTTAAGACTTCTGACCTTCGGAATTATGAGATAATAAATTTATTTTGCTTTAAGCCACTAAAGTTTGTGATAATCTGTTATAGCAGTAATAAGAAATGAATATAAGCCACTTTGGAAAATGGTTTGGCAATATCCGCTAATGCTGAACACATGCCTATCCTATCACAGAATGGAACCTGTGTTTTGATTTACCATGTTGGAAACACTCTTTTTGTAGAATCTACGAGGTGACATTTCTGAGCCCATTGAGGCCTATAAGAAAAAATCAAATATCAAGCGATAAAAACTAGAAACAAGCTATCTGTGAAAATGCTTTGTGATGTGTCACTTTATCTCACAGAATGGAACTTATGTTTTGATTCAGGAGGTTACAAACACTCTTCATATGGAATCTATGAAGTGACATTTCAGATCCCATTCCACTTCTAGGTATGTACCCAACAGAAATGTATGGGCATCAAGGTATCTGCATAAGCATAATGTTCACAGCAGTTTTAGTCAAAAGAATAAAAAACTGGAAAAAAATAATGTCCATCTGCAAGATAATTGATACAACAATTGATAAAACAAATTGTGGTATAGTCACACGAAGTACTACTACTCAGAAATAAAAGAAATGAACCAATGGTACCTGTAATAACATAGGTGAATCTTGCAGACATAATGTCAAGTGGGAAAAAAAAAAAAAAACCAGACACAAAAAAGGATATACTTGATGAAAAAGGTCTGGAGATGGATGGTGGTGGCGGCTGCACAACAACATGAATGTACTTAATGCCAAGGAACTGTACACTTAAAAATTGCTAAAATGGTAAATTTTATGTTACATACATTTTATCACAATAAAAAAGTATCTCCTAAATGAATCTATTTTAATACAATTTAAGAATAAGTGAAGCAAATCTATAGTGAAAAGAGGTGAGACCAGTGGTTACCTTTGAGAGAAGTATTGACTAGGAGGAGGCTTGAAGGAGTTTTCTGGGTACTGGAAATATTAACATCTTGATCTGGGTGTGGGTTACATGGTTGTATACATAAAAATTCATCAGACTGTGCACTTAAGATTCGTGTACTTTAGTTTCCAAGTGCCAATCCCAGTTTTATTTGCACATGATTTATCTACATTTTCATAATCAATGCTGTAATGGAAAATGAATAAGAAGGGAAAAAATCACCAAAAGTGTGTGTGGTTGGGGAAGGCTTCAGGGAGGAGGTGAGGTGTGAGCCAGGTACTGAAAGATGAACAGGGTAGACAGGAATGAAGATGGCAGACGCAGAGAGGAAAAGAATTCTGGGCAAAGAGAACAGCACGTACACTAGCAGTCAGGTGAAAAGTGTGCTGAACATTCTGAGCAGGAGTGGTCACAGGCCAGAGAGATGGGGGTAGAGGGGTAAATGGGAGCCCCATTCCAACATGCCTGAAAACTCCAACAGCAGTTTAGAATACACTCTTCAAGAAGTGCTAGGCAAGTGTCAGAGGAGATTAAAGCAAGAGAATGACATGATGGAGCCATGACAGGGAGGGTGACCTGGACAGAGGGACAGAGATCCCTAAGGTTCTTCTGATACTGGTGAGGCTCTAGATGACAGTCTGACCCAAAGCACTGGCCATGGGGATGCGGTCATGAGAGATAAAGGAGGCAAAATCCTCAGGTTTGGCTGTAATAGGGGGGTCATTCTAAGCTATGTGGCTGGTGATCCCACTAACAAGAAGGGTGGATAGCAGCTATACACTTCCCTCTGCTTCCTAGGCCAGCTGTGGAGGATCACAGCATCTCAGAGTTGGAACGCACCAGTAAGATCACTTTGTGTACAATCTCATTGTACAGACAAGCAACTGAGTTCTAGGGGCCAATGTCTGAGGCCACGGTTTGTAAGGAGCAAGCTAGAATGAAAGAGCTTAGACTTATCCATTTTACTGAGTACTTGCTAGAGAATAGGGAACATGATTAACTCAGCAGAGGCATCCAATGCCCCCACCAACCTCACTTCCTGCCATGGGGTTCTCTGGCCTAGGGTGTGGTTGAGGTCCCTGCCAACCTTTTGCCGGAAAAGCTCTGCCCACAGCTCACCCAAATCCTGTATAGCTAGCTACTGGTTTTATCTAATGGTTTGGTAATGGCTTTTAAGTCAATCTGGTTTCTCCAATCAAGTTGTGAAACCAAAGACCCTGGCTCCAGTTTTTACTCTTCAGTTGTGCCAGGTTGAAAAGTTGAGGCAGGGACAGAGAGGGTTGGCTGACTGTGGGCACTCCAGGGCCACCACAGAGCCAGGAACAAGTCTTGTCTACGAGTTCAATCATTGTCCTACAGACCTGATACAGTGTCAAGGAGCTAACTGCTGGTTCTGTTCTTGGTGGCCTACCAGCATCTGAGAGTGGTTGAATGACAAGTGCCAAATACCAAAGCCTGTACAGGAGAAACCAAGAATAGATGGCTTTGAAGTAACTTGTTTGAGATCTGAAACTCATTCCTCATTCCTGATTCTAATCTGTCGATGTTAGTCAACATCTAGTTAATTACACAGTCCAATACAGAAGCTACTACTATATGTGCTGATACAAATTTAATTTTTTAAAATTTAGAAACAATTAAAAACTCAGTTTCTCAGTGCTCAACAGACACATGTGGCTAGTGGCCATCATATGAAACAGTTCAGACCTAGAACATTTCTAACATCACAGAAAGTTCTATTGGACAGTCTTGTACCTTGCGTGTCTTATCTCTGCTTGAATTAAGAGCTGTTTGCTCTGATATAATCTTTACATGCCAAAGTGTAAATAATCCTTTTGATTTTTAAGCGGTAAAGATAAAACCATGTACCACAAAGGACATTCAACACTCCCAAGTAGAAAGGCACTGAGAACCCTTGGGCCCCTCGGTTGAAACAGAGAAACTAAAACACAACTAGGAGAAATTAAAGTTGAACAAGCTATAGTGAAGCAGTCCATTTTTCTCACTTAATTGTTCTTCTATAAAAAGGGGTAATCTCATCCCAGAAGATTAGGGATATGTGAAGCTCAATGGACTATTAAGAAGAAGCAGGCCGGGCACGGTGGCTCAAGCCTGTAATCCCAGCACTTTGGGAGGCTGAGACGGGCAGATCACGAGGTCAGGAGATTGAGACCATCCTGGCTAACATGGTGAAACTCCGTTTCTACTAAAAAATACAAAAAATTAGCCAGCCGTGGTGGCGGGCGCCTGTAGTCCCAGCTACTCGGGAGGCTGAGGCAGGAGAATGGCGTGAACCCGAGAGGCAAAGCTTGCAGTGAGCTGAGATCCGGCCACTGCACTCCAGCCTGGGCAACAGAGCGAGACTCTGTCTCAAAAAAAAAAAAAAAAAAAAGCAGCAGCAATTATTCTTCAGAAAAAAATTTGTGACTGACAAAAGTAAAATCAAGTGAAGTAGAAATTTAGGTGGGTGAGGAGAGGAAAAAGGGAGAGCAGGAACATGTTTTGCAGTAAGAAAATGGCAATTAAAATTCATAATTTTTATTTTTTATTTATTATTTTTTTGAGATAGAGTCTCACTATGTCACCCAGGCTAGTGTACAGTGGCGCAATCTCAGTTCAATGCAACCTCCGTCTCCCAGGTTCAAGCGATTCTCCTGCTTCAGCCTCCCAAGTAGCTGGGATTACAGGTGTGTGCTACCACACCTGGCTAATTTTTGTATTTTTAGTGGAGAGGGGGGTTTCACCATGTTGGCCAGGCTGGTCTCGAACTCCTGACCTCAGGTGATCCACCCGCCTCGGCCTCCCAAAGTGCTGGGATTACAGGCATGAGCCACCATGCCCAGCCTAGAATTAGTGATTTTTTAAAAAGAGTTTTTGGTCTGTAGACACAACTACAACTGCTTAAAAATATTTATTACCTAGCTAATGAAAATGATCAATGCTAAATTTTATTCATAACACATATCTCCACTGGGGAAAAAATTACCCAGGTACAAGGAAAGTTTCCACTGAAGGCTGTCACAATATTTCACCACCCATTGTCACCCCTGACTGGTGATCAAGAAAACTAAATACAATTAATAGAGTAAAAAAGAGCAAAACCTGCTAAGAGGTGATGCTATCCCCATGAACAATACACTTTCCCTCTGGTAAGTGTAGTGCTGAAAATGTGCTAGGTACTGAAGAAAGAGAACATACACGAACCCCATGGGGGACTGTTTTTAAGAATAAGCACAGCAGGAGAATTCGGTTTTGCCAGTTTACGATTCAGATGGTTACTTCAAGTTAATAGCACATTTTAAGGTGTTGTTCTGAAACAGGGACATACAGCACTGCTTAATAAAGGGCTGCAGGTGCCTGGTGAGACTCCAGTTGCAAAGACATTTCCTGCCCTCCCTCCCTCCTTCCAGAAAGGATTAAGACTGCTTATATAAAATACAGTAGAAATAAATACAGAAAGTAGGAGAGAAAGAGAAAAACAAGGGTAGGGATAAAAAATGGAGCTGAAAAGGAAGTTAATCCCATACATCTACCATAGCAACCAGAGTACCACACTGGTTGAGTTGCTAAACCAAGAGTCAACTCTGAAGGAATCAGTGTCCAATGGTGAAGACCGACCAACTGCTCAGGAAGGAGACAGGCTGGTCTGGGAAGGGGCTCATCCTGCAGGCCCTGAAGCAGGTGCTGGGTAATCACCTGTAACTAATGGTAGCTCTTTCACATCAAACCTAGAAAGATGGAGGCAGAACCAGCCCAGATACACTGGAACTTTCCTGTTTAACAGTGTGGTTCCCAGAGTTAGGGCATCTGTCCTACCAGTCATTCAGTACCTGTTGGTCAGAATCAGCAAGTGGCTTCTGTGGACAAGGCACTAGGAAGACATGACACCAGCTAGGGGAGATGACCAGATCTAACCTCACAGAGCCCATAGAATCCCAACTCAGCATACCCTACCCAGCAGCAGGGATTCCTTATCCCGACCCCACACCAAACCCAGGAGATCCTAAGCTGGCTAACACAGCTCTCTCCTCCCACAGTTATGGTTCCATGTTTTTCAATACTATGCTTTCTGTCTTAAAGTCTGTTTTCAGTGGCTATAACAGAATACCACAGACTGGGTAACTTATAACAAACAGAAATTTACTTGGCTTACAATTCTGGATGCTGGTGGTGTCAGCATCTGCTTGGCATCTGGTGAGGGCCTTCTTCCTGCATCAAAACATGGCAGAAGGGCAAGCAAGCCCATGATACAGAGAGAGCAAATGGGGGCCAAACCGAAACCACTTTCAACAATAATCCATTCATGAGGGCAGAG
Organism: Trachypithecus francoisi; assembly: GCF_009764315.1. Taxonomy (NCBI): domain Eukaryota; kingdom Metazoa; phylum Chordata; class Mammalia; order Primates; family Cercopithecidae; genus Trachypithecus; species Trachypithecus francoisi. The sequence goes on along the minus strand of NW_022681471.1, from coordinate 115,077,113 downwards.
CCCCATGGCCTACTCACTTCTTAAAGATCCCATCTTAATGCCATCACAATGGCGATTTTGACATGAGTTTTGGAATGGACATTCAAACCTTAGCACTCTTCCTCGATAACAGCTTAATAATTCCCATAAAGCCAAGTCCATCCCCTTTCCACAGTCTATCAGGTCCCCAAGACAATGATCTGTGTGAGGACCCACTAGTCACAGCCTCGGTGCACTCCCTTCACCCAGGCTGGGGAAAGCAAAATCAGATTATCCCTTTGAAAGCCTGGGGATCCGGGCCTGCTTTGCCTCATATCAGGGAGCCCATTTCATCAAAGTGTGTTTCCATTTCCTCTACATCCATGCAGAAGAGATCCAAGCTGGACTCACTACCACAGCACACATACTGTGCTTCACACCATACTTGACAGCATAGTCATCACACTGAATACTTAGTCACCATGAGACTCAATGTAGACCACAAAACTCCCTGCGCGATGGAAATGTTCTAGGTCAGTGCAGTCCAATACAGTAGCCACCAGCCACAGCTGGCTATTGAGCACGTGAAACGCAAACAGTCCAAATGGAGACACACCAGAAGTGTAAAATACACACGGAATTTCAAAGACTTGCTGCAAAGAATGCCAAGTATCTCATTAATAATGCTTAATAGTAATTACATGCTGAGGCTAGGTGAGGTGGCTCATGCCTGTAATCCCAGCATGAGACCTGTCTCTTAAAAAAAAAAAAAATTCAAAAATGATCCAGGCATGGTGGCACTCACTGTGGTCCTGGCTACTTGGGAGCTGAGGTGGGAGGATCGCTTGAGCCTGAGAGGTTGGGGCTGCAGTGAGCTGTGATGGCAGCACTGCACTCCAACCTGGGCAACAGAGCGAAACCCTGCCTCTACAAAGAAAAAAAAAGGACTACACACAGAGAGAAAAAAAAAAAAAACGGACTACACACAGAGCTGATGAACTTTGGAGGTTTAGTACTGACAGCAAGGGCGGCAGGCTCGGGGTAGCCCACAGCAGAGGGTGGTGGGGAAGATGATGAAATCTAATGTGCTGTCTGGTTCTCTGAGCAGAGAGAGAAGGAATGCTCATCCCTGGAGAGGACTGTGAAGGACCTAGTTTCACACAGGGGAAGCCAGGGTTGGTTGGTTGTTTTGCCAAATTTTACCTACTTTCAGGAAGCCAAGTGTGGTTAAGGGAGAGAACTTGGTATATAAGAGGATGAAGGGGCTGGGCGCGGTGGCTCAAACCTGTAATCCCAGCACTTTGGGAGGCCAAGGCAGGTAGATCACTTGAGGTCAGGAGTTCGAGACCAGCCTGGCCAACATGGTGAAACCCTGTCTCTACTAAAAATACAAAAATTAGCTAGGCGTGGTGTCACGTGCCTATAATTCCAGCTACTTGGGGGGCTAAGGCATAAGAACCGTTTGAACCGGGGAGGTAGAAGTTGCAGTGAGCCGAGATCACGCCACTGCACTCCAGCCTGGGGGATAGACAGAGACTCTGTTTCCCGCACCCCCCAAAATTAATTAATTAATTACACGCTGAAAGACAATATTTTGGAATATACTAGGCTAAATAAGCTGTATTATATTAATTTCGCCTGTTTTTCTTTTTTTTAATGTGTCCACTAGAAAAATTAAGATTACATATGTGGCTAGCATCCTATTTGTATTAGCCACCACTGACTTCTATTATTTGCTCTTTTCTTTTTAAAATTTTTTTCCTAGACACCAGGCCCAGTGGATAGTCTTTTTCTTTAAATTGACTTATTTTTGCTTAGTTTCTGTATTTTTTTCACTTTTTACTCATTCCGAAAATATTCAGAAACTATAGTGTGATGTACTAGTTGTAGTTTTGAAATAAATTGAAGAATCAACAGACCTATTAACCTAAAGTTAAAAAGATAAGTTTGTCCACATGCAATCTAAAACCGTCTTATGTACTACACCCTTTGGGAAATGCTGGCCCAGAGCAGAGCTATTCAAAGTGTGTCCTGTGGACAAGTGCTAGTCTCTCTTTTTTAGGTTTTTTTTTTTTTTTCAGGAAACCCTGAGCAGCCTAACCTTGATGGGGCTGTGGGGAAGGAGCACAATCTCTTTATTAATCATTATCAGTCTCCAATAAAGAATAAAGGCATACATTGAGAGCATGCTTCTTTTTTTTTTTTGAGACAGAGTCTCACTCTGTCGCCCAGGCTGGAGTACCGTGGCGCCATCTCAGCTCACTGCAACTTCCGCCTCCCCGGTTCAAGTGATTCTCGTGCCTCCACTTCCCAAGTAGCTGGGACTACAGGCACGCGCCACCACACCCAGCTAATTTTTGTATTTTTAGTAGAGATGGGGTTTTGCCATATTGCCCAGGCTGGTCTTGAACTCCTGACCTCATGTCATCTGCCTGCCTTAGCCTCCCAAAGTGCTGGGATTACAGGTGTGAGCCACTGCACCTCGCTGAGAGCATGCATTTAGAAACATTTACAGCAACTGGACAGAATATTTTGTTACTTAATAAGCTCTTTAAATCTAGTATTTAACCTAACCTGCTATTTAAAAATTGGGACTTGTATTTTCCATGTCTTTCATATAATTTTCTTTACTGTGTTTTACCAAGGTATTGGTCAACAGCAGATTGGAAATTTACAAAACAAAAACAAAAACAAAACAACAACAACAAAACAAACAAAAAAACTGCTCCTTTACAGTTAGTTTGAGACACACTAGCCTAGAGTATCAGAGCATCTTCCAGGGTCCTTCTAGAGCAATGACCGGAGTTACAGCAAGAGCCTCAAGCACACCCAACACAGTGTCCTAAGGCAGGAAGCCAATTAAGGATATCTTCAGATCCTTAACAATAATGGTGGGCACAGGGAGGATGGGGGGTTCATTCCTGGTAAACTAGGAAATTCCATTAAATGGAGCTTCTCTTCCTCTAAGCATTTTAATAATATTTTTGCTGTAAATTCTAAGAAATGAGATCCCCATCATCTTTGGGGAGAAAAACAACTGTATACTAAGTAAAAGACATACAAGATCTTTGTAATATGTGGCTAGAGAGTACTGAGCTAGATCCTCAGAGGGGTATAGCAGATGTGGGAGACACAGCTCACGCGCAAAAGGAGTTTATTATCCATCCGTGGAGGCACAGTGGCACAGGAGGTTAAAAATTCTCAGCTCTGGGCCAGTCGTGGTGGCTCATGCCTGTAATCTCAGCACTTGAGGAGGCCAAGGCAGGTGGACCACAAGGCCAGGAGTTCGAGACCAGCCTGGCCAACATGGTAAAACCCCATCTTTACTAAAAATACAAAAATTAGCCAGGCATGGTAGTATACACCTGTAGTCCCAGCTACTCAAGAGGCTGAGGCAGAAGAATCGCTTGAACCCGGGAGGCAGAGGTTGCAGTGAGCCAAGATCATGCCACTGCACTCCAGCCTGGGCAACAGAGCGAGACTCCATTTCAAAAAAAAAAAAAAAAAATTTCCTCAGCTCTGAAGTCAAACACTTGGGTGTGAGGCCTGGTTTGCCACTTACTGTGTGCCCTTGGGCAAATATCTTAACCTTTCTTCTTTTTTAATCTCTCACCTCTGGCTGAATACATAACCTTTCTTAATTAAAACATATAATCAGTCCTCTGTATTCAAGGGTTCCATATCCAAGGACTCAACCAACCACAGACTAAAAATATTCAGATTAAGGCTGGGCGTGGTGGCTCATGCCTGTAATCCCAGCACTTTGGGAGGTGGATCACCTGAGGTCAGGAGTTCAAGACCAGCCTGGCCAACATGGTGAAACCCCCGTCTCTACTAAAAATACAAAAATTAGCCGGTTGTGGTGGCAGGCGCCTGTAATCTCAGCTACTTGGGAGGCAAAGGTAGGAGAATCGCTTGAACACAGGAGGCAGTGGGTTACAGCGAGCCGAGATTGTGCCACTGCACTCCAGCCTGGGCAACAGAGACTCCATCTTAAAAAGAAAAAAGAAAGAAAGAATATTCAGATATTCAGATAAAATAAAATGGATGGTTGCACCTGTACTGAACATGTACAGACTTTTTTTTTTTGGTCATTATTCCCAAAACAACACAGTATAGCAACTATTTACATAGCATTGACATTTATTAGGTATTATCAATAACCCAGAGATGATTTAAAGTGCAAGGGAGGGAGGGGCACGGTGGTTTACGCCTGTAATCCCAGCACTTTGGGATGCCAAGGTGGGCAGATCACTTGAGGTCAGGAGTTCAAGACCAGCCTGGCCAACATGGTGAAACCCGATCTCTACTAAAAATACAAAAAAATTAACCAAGTGTGGTAGTGCGTGCCTGTAGTCCCGGCTACTTGGCAGGCTGAGGCAGGAGAATCACTTGAACCCAGGAAGCAAGAGGTTGCAGAGAGCAGAGATCGTGCCACTGCACTCCAGCCTGGGTGACAGAGTGAGACTCTGTCTCAAAAAAACCAAAACCAAAACAAAAATGAGCCATACATAGTGGTGTATGCCTGTAGTCCCAGCTCCTTGGAGGGGCTGAGGTGGGAGGATTGCTTGAACCTGGGAGGTCAAGGCTGCAGTGAGCTGAGATCGTGCCACTGTACTCCAGCCTGGGTGACAAAGTGAGACTCTGTCTCAAAAAAAAAAGTATAAGGGAGGATGTGCATAGGTTACATGCAAATACTATACCATTTTATATCAGGGACTTGGGTATCCTTGATTTTTGGTGTCCAGGAAAGGTGCTGGAACCAATCCCCAATGGATACCAAGGAACGACTGTACTTACCTATTACAGAAGATATTCTCCAAAAGGGCCACTAACAATTTCTCCTTTCCCAGTAGGTGCATGCTGTCCTCACATCAAGAGGTGGAGTCTATTTCCTCTCCCCTTGAATCTAGGCTGGCCTTGGGACTAAGCTTTGACCACTGAACACAGCAAAAATGACATTCTGGGACTTCTAAATGCAGGCCTTAAGAGAAGTGGCAACTTCTGCTTCCTCATTCGAAGCACAGCAGCCACACTGTTAGAAAGTCCAGGACAGACCCCCTGTGATTAGGTACCCGGACAACGAGAGACCATCTTGGACATTTCAAGTCCAACTGAGCTCCCAGCAGACCAGTAGACTGTACCAGCATGAGTGACTTCAGGTGACCCCAAATGGAGCAGCAGAACTTCTCCAATGAGCCGAGGCAACCCCTAGAACTATGAGAAATAAGTTTTTGAGTGGTTTGTTACACGATAATAGATAACTGAAATGTCTCTGAAATGACAAAAAGAATATAAAGTGATTGTGAGGATGAAAGTGAAATAACGTGGCCGGGCGCGGTGGCTCAAGCCTGTAATCCCAGCACTTTGGGAGGCCGAGACGGGCGGATCACGAGGTCAGGAGATCGAGACCATCCTGGCTAACACGGTGAAACCCCGTCTCTACTAAAAAATACAAAAAAACTAGCCGGGTGAGGTGGCGGGCGCCTGTAGTCCCAGCTACTCGGGAGGCTGAGGCAGGAGAATGGCGTGAACCCGGGAGGCGGAGCTTGTAGTGAGCTGAGATCCGCCACTGCACTCCAGCCTGGGCGACAGAGCGAGACTCCGTCTCAAAAAAAAAAAAAAAAAAAAAAAAAAAAAAAAAAAAAAAAAAAAAAGAAAGTGAAATAACGTATAAGTGCTTACACTGATACTTGGCACAAAAGTGCTCAACAATTAGTGGCCATTACTGTCTGGGAAGCTAAAATGAACATGTGCAGTATATTATAACTGCAGACTGCCATGTATGTTACATTCAGGTTCTGAGCGCTTTGCAGGCCCTGCGGAGTGGGAATGCACAGGAGGTGAAAAGGCAAGGCTTCAGGGTAAAAGCGCGTCTTGGACCTGAAGGACAGAGTATGCAGAATACTGGTTTCTAAACCTCTAATGCATGAAGACCCACCCACAGACTTCTAGGCAATTGCAACGCGTGTCTGCACCAAAGGCTAAAGACTGTCCCGGCAGAAGTCTCGAGGTCTCTATATAGACAGATCAGTGGTTGTGAGGCCAAGGGGAATGAAGAATGTTAATGAATATGGGGATTCTTTGTGGGGTGATGAACATGTTCTAAAATTGATTGTGGTGATGGCTGCACAACTCTGTGAATATACTAAAAACCACTGATTTGTGTATTTTATTTGGGTAGAATATATGGCATATGAATTTTATAGAGATGATAAAGCTGTTTATTTTTATTGTTGAGTCAGGCTCTCACTTTGTCACCCAGGCTGGAGTGAAGTGGCATAATCTCAGCTCACTGCAGCCTCGACCCCATGGGCTCAAGCAATCTTCCCACCTCAGCCCCTAAAGCAGTTGAGACTATAGGTATGTGCCACCAGGCCCAGCTAATTTTTTGTATTTTTTTATGGAGACAGTGTTTTGCCAAGTTGCCCAGGCTGCTCTTGAACTCCTGAGTGCAAGCTATCTGTGGGCCTCGGCCTCCCGAAGTGCTAGGATTACAGGTGTGAACCACCACGACCAGCCATAAAGCTGTTATTACAGAAACACAGAGGGTGGGAGGATGAAGAGGCTGAGATGACAAAGGAGCAAGGAACATTCCAAAGGGTTGCCTGGGGACTGCAAGGCACCAACCTATTTGGCACTGAGAGGAAAAGCAAGTCTTTTTAGGTGGTGAACGAACCCAGCACCGGTCAGAAGCTAGAAGCCCTGGGGACAGACCCTGTCATTCCAAGGATCTCAGGCATTTGGCATGATTGCTGTTCCCTCAAATGCTTTGCATGCATGTGGCTCACTCATACCTGTTTTCCTTTCACTTAAATGACAACCCAAACTCTGCTCATCACGAGGCTTTTAAAAACAGAAAAAAGTTCTAGGCAAGAGGAAAACAAAGCTTCCCAACAGAAAAGCAGATCAGGGCTTGCATTCAGACTGACCTCAGAGGCAGATGAGACGGGATCCCAAGGCCTAGTCAGTCCCAGAGCCTCAAATGCCAAGACAGTAAACTCCACATTTAAATGTGGCCAACTCAGATGTGAGGTGGACAGTGGATACTCCCTCCCTAAGGGCAGCTGCCCTCTACCACCCCCTCTTCCTTCTTCTGGTGACATTCCTTTCAAGAGGCTGGAGGGCAGGGCCATGGGAAGTTTTCAAATCCTGGAACTGCTGCCAGAGCCAACTTAGCACATGAACAGCCCCCTAACACCAGGCAGTATCATTGTATCACCAGCCAATATATCTCATTAAATCCTCTCAACAAGACCCACCAGGATATTTACCAACAGCCCCCAGAAATCTCCATCTCTCCCCTGCCCAAATCAACCTTGTGAATCCTTCTGTTTGATAAGTCAATCAATGTAATTACTATAAGAAGACAAAGTGTTCTTTCAAAACACTAGCCACTGCAGAAGATGGAGCACCTGAAAGAGAGGAAAACATCCTTTCACATTGGAGAAGAAGCAGGGTTAGACATGACAGACTCTGAGCAGCTATGTCACCATGGCTAGGATATCAGAAGGGAAATCACAAAGACTTTCAGCAGTTTGCCCTGAAGGTCCTGCTAAATCCAAGTCGTATGCTGCCATCAGTAAATAAAGCCAGGAGCCACAAACCAAATACAACTTTGTAGGAAGTTTGTGGTCCTTCCCACTACCAAAGAGACTCCAGAGGCACACACTCAACTTGAGTTTTCTCTTGTTCTTCCTTATCTGAACAGCTTTTTGGTTTTTTGTTTTGTTTTTAGATGGGAGTCTCACTCTGTCTCCCGGGCTAGAGTGCAGTGGTGCAATCTTGGCTCACTGCAACCTCCGCCTCCCGGGTTCAAGCAAGTCCCTGTCTTGGCCTCCCGAGTAGCTGGGATTATAGGCGCCTGCCACCACACCTGGCTAATTTTTGTATTTTTAGTAGAGATGGGGGTTTACCATCTTGGCCAGCCTGGTCTTGAACTCCTGACCTCGTGATCCACCCGCCTCGGCCTCCCAAAGTGCTGGAATTACAGGTGTGAGCCACTGCGCCCAGCGATCTGAACAATTTTAGGATTAAAGCATTCAAGAATGGTTTTAAACACAACTTTGAAAAAGGATGAAGAACTCCGATTTCTTGGGGACCCAACACCTTTGCTACTCGGGCCCACCCTACTTTTCTTTTTATTTTACAATTTTTAATTTTTGTGGCTACATAGTAGGTAGCAGGTGCATATATTTCTGGGGTACATGAGATGTTTTGGTACAGGCATGCAATGTGAAATAATCACATCATGCAAAATGGGTTAGCCATCCCCCTCAACCATTTATCCTTTGTGTTACAAACAATCCAATCATACTATTAGTTATTTTTAAATGTACAATTAAATTAGTATTGACTATAATTACCCTGTTGTGCTATCAAATACTAGGTCTTATTAATTCATTCTATTTTTTTATACCCATTAACCATCCCTACCTCCTCCCACCCCCCACTACCCTTCCCAGCCTCCAATAACCATCTACTCTCTGTCTCTGGGCCCCACCCTATTTTGTTTTTCTTTCGAGACAGAGTCCTGCTCTGTCACCCAGGCTGGAGTACAGTGGCACGATGTCAGCTCACTGCACCCTCTGCTTCCTGGGTTCAAGCGATACTATGCCTCAGCCTCCCAAGTAGCTAGGATTACAAGCGTGTGCCACCGGGCCCAGCTAATGTTTGTATTTTCAGTAGAGGTAGCGTTTCACCATGTTGGCCAGACTGGTCTCAAACTCCTGACCTCAAGTGATCCACCTGCCTTGGCCTCCCAAAGTGCCAGGATCCTGGGCATGGTGGCGCAGAAGTTGCAGTGAGCCGAGACTGCGCCACTGCACTCCAGCCTGGACAACAGAGTGAGACTTCATTTAAAAAGAAAGAAAGAAAAGAAAGGATTTGAAAGAAAGAAAAAGAAAAATCAAAGTGCTGTGATTACAGGCATGAGCCATCGTGTCCGGCCCCCCACCCTACTGTGAACCCCTGAGGCAGGTTATCCTGAACTTCCAGTTTGTACCTCTACATTCTCATTCTCCAGGGCAGGGGATGAAGATATGCAGATGGAAGGACATGAAGAAATGCCATCTTACAGCAAAGCATTCCCTCCTTCCTAGGGAACAAGGGGCAAAGGAGTTTAATTCAGTAAATAATGTACACTACTCAGGTGACTGGGACACAATAAACTGAGATTTCACCACTATACAACTCATCCATGTAACCCAAAACCACTTGTACCCCAAAAGCTATTAAAATAAAAAATAAAAAATAATTTAAATAACAGTATTTATCTGTAGAATGCACCGGAAAACTCAATGGGCCTCAAGAAATATGCTTTACAGTTCCATTATCTCAAACTTCTCCACCAACACATTTCTTTACTACAACTCATCAGTGATTTATGAGCACTCAACCCAGCGTATCTGCTCCCAGCATGATGCGATTGGGAAACAATGGTCAGAGACCTACTGTACACAAAAACCTAAGGAGGGGTAGGATGACAATACAGTCACCTCTGCACCAGGCAGCGCTGAGAGAGGTACCTATAACCTGGACCCAGGCCTTGCTCTCAAGCTAATGATCCAATAGAGGAAATGCACCAGCTTGAGTACTTGTGTGTCAGGCCTGCTTTACAGACATTAATTCCTTCATCCTCAAGACAGTACTCTGTCTCCCAGCATTGTTCTTCAGCAACTCCCGCCCCCTTATTTGTGTGTGTGTGTGTGTGTGTGTAACAAGAGTCTCACTCTTTTGCCCAGGCTGGTGTGCAGTGGCCATCATGGCTCATTGCAGCCTCAACCTCCAGGGCTCAAGTGATCCTCCCACCTCAGTCTCCTGAGTAGCTGGGATTACAGGCATGTGCCACTATACCCAACTGTTTTTTTTTTTTTTTTCTAGCGATAGGGTCTCACTTTGTTGTCCTGGCTGGTCTTGAACTCCTAGGCTCAATCGATCCTTCTGCCTCAGCCTCCCAAAATGCTGGGATTACAGGTCAGCCACTGCATCCAGCAAGTGTGATATACTTCACAACTGCTTCTAAAGCCCCTTTTAAATGGGAGAAAACTGAAGCTCATAGATGTCAAATAACTTCCCCAAAATTACACAGTAAGAAGAGAGTGGTGACATTCATATCCAGGCAGTCTGGACCTCAATCTACTCAGCTTTAGTAACAGCAATGGCCAGCAGAGTCCGGCATACAGTAGATACCCAATGAGCATCTGCCTAGAGGAGCATGAAGGTTAATATAATATAGGCAGAGGAAGAGTGCTTGGCTGGAGGTATTGCAGGCACAGACAGGAGGAAGTTCATTAATTCTGACTGAGAGAACCTAGAGGAAGCGAATTCCTGAAGGAAAAATGGGAGAAGGGAGTATTTCAGTCTGAGGGGGACACAGGGTCTGTGTGACAGTGATGCTGTCCGACGTTATGGTAGAGGTCTGGTGATGCTATCTGCTGGTTAAAGGTTTTTAAGCAGACTGAAACAAGCACTTGCTCATTTGTTATACTATGTGTATCAGACAAGCACTAAAATGAACAGATTTGGTAATTTCTATTCAGAGGTAATTAAAAGGAAAGAAAGAAGGCATCACTGGGGGGTAATGGGAACATGCACAGGATTTCAATATCGGAAGAACCTGTTGCTAGACGAAACCACCAGTGGTATTTCCCTGCTGTCTTTTACAACAGCTCCCAGGAAAACCACTTGCCAACTCATATCCCCCAACTGTGTAACACAAAATTGTTGAACAGCCTAAACATCTCAGGTCTTTCTGTCTTGCAGCCTTCACAGCACCCAGCCCAAGCTTAGGAACAATGGCTGACTCTCTAGAAAAGCAAGTTAAGTCTCATTAGGAATGGATCCCAAATGCTAAAGGCCTGGGTAACCAAGAATGATCAGTATCCAGGACAGATTATTATAAAACCTCAAAATCATAATTTTTCTAAGGAGACTTTAAGTACCCGGCCTTGCTAACTCCCCCAAAGAACAAATCGTGGTATCACCTGGCACCTAAATTGAACATTCCAATTTTACCATACCAACCTTAATGCACATAGGTGTTTATTTCACATTTTAAACCTTTACACAGCATGTTTTTCTACATTTCCAATTTCAAACGAAGGAAGATAGTCTTAAGCTAATCTTAGTATCAGAAGAGTGCATTAAATGATTCTACAATAGTTTCCAAACAGAACTTATTAAGAATCTCCCCCGCAAAAGTACCTCCTCCCCTTCCCCTAATTTTGTTTCCATTTAAAAAAAAAAAAATCCCCTTTATTCGAATAAAATCCAAGATACAATGAAGGCCCAATCGTACCGCCCCTCCCCACCTCTCATGAGTACAACAAAACATCGAAATAAACTATTATTTAAGCTCTCAACCAAATAAAAATGCAAACTGAAACAGCCTCTCCTGTTCAATGTTTTATTACACAAGGTCGCCTCTGCCAGGGAGGGTCGTTCTGGTGGGTAGTTTCCAGGTTCTTCCCTAGCAGATGCAGCTTGAGTGTTTCAAGCAAAAAGGATAAAAACAAAAGCACACATTTCAAAGGTAGTTATAACGTTATCCTGTGACTTAATGAATTCTGCCTTTAAAAAAGCATAATGAAAAACACAAACTGGAAATGATTTAAGCTATCTCCTCCTTCTATGAATGATGCAACTGAAGGCCCAATCAGAAAATACCCCTCGCCCCCACAACCCCGTGAAAAAGCATATTTTAAGAACATTTCTTTTGATTTCTTTCCTTTTCTTGGCCCATCATATATAAAATACTCCCATCTTCACTATGTGATAATTCATCGAATCAAAGTTTTGTGCGGTTTTTTTAATGCATGTTAGACCGCAGTAAAAAATGTTTTAAAAATAGCCTCCATTATTAACTAAAAATAAAGAAAAAAGGTGTTTCAGGAAAAACAGCATGAAATCGGTTTCCATGCTGCTTACACCCCCGCACTACCTGCAACCACTTTACAGAACGTTAGCATCAGACCTGCTTATCTAAAATCCTGCCAAATGTCCTCACAGTCTCCTCCGCTGCCTCGCTGGCTTCTGGGCAGCCAGGGACCAGCCCTCCATGGCTTCCAGCATCTGCAGCCTCGAGGGCTGAGAATCTTGTTTGCCCCGCTGCCTCGAGAGGAGGCCGCGGCCGGGTCACCTGAGCAGCGTACCCGAGACCACAGGGAACGCATCCGCGCGGGAGGAGCACCTGGTCCTGGGCAGACGCCTGGCCGCCCAGGCTAATCTGCCTCTGCCAACGGGTGACATGCCGATTTTGCCCCCTGGGAACGCCAAGAGGCACGAAGCTGGGCCACCTTCCCCGCGGGCTGCAGCGGCGCTCGCGCGTGTTTCCCAGAACGCAGGGCGCGCGGAGGCCGGGGCAACCCCAGAAGCCCGCTCGGTTTACCCTAACGACCCCCATGCCGGCTGCTCCTCGAGGACGAGGACTGGACCCCCAGCACCCCCTCAGGCACCTCCATCCCAAACACACCTGCCGCCCACCCTAAGCCACCCCCCATGTGTACCCACTCACCCAGGTCGCCCCAAGAAAGAACCCCGCCACTCGCACAGAGAGGGGTGCGGCCCTTGGATGCACGTCCGGACGATCCCGGGCCCGGGAAAGGGCATTCATCTCAGCTCTGCGGCGTGCCCCTTCCCCCCACGCTCGAGGACCGTTGCCCTGGGCCGTCGGGCCCGCCCCCCCAACCCCCACAGGAACCCGAAGCCCTCGGGCGCCCGCCACACTCTGGAGATGATACCTTGAGGCCTGTAGTTGGGTTGAGGGGTCCGCAACGTTCCGGGTTCTGCGCTCTTCCCTGGGAGAGACGTTCCCCGCGCAGTCCCCTCAGGCCGGTATCCCGTCCCGAAGCCGCCGCCGCGCTCCATCGGGATACGCCGGCTGCACAGGCGCACTGCCAAATCCGCCGCGCCGCACCGAACCCGCGCGCGTCCGCATGCGCACGCGTCCTCACGCAGCGCGCGCGCAGGGCGTGCACGTGCGATAAGCGCACCGGTTCCCACGCAGAGCGCACGCAGGGCGTGCACGTGCGATAGGCGCACCGGTTCCACGCACGGCGCACGCAGGGCGTGCACGTGCGAAAGGCGCACCGGTTCCACGCACGGCGCACGCAGGGCGTGCACGTGCGATAGGCGCACCGGTTCTCACGCACGGCGCACGCAGGGCGTGCTTGTGTGATATGCGCACCGGTTCTCACACGTCGAGCGCGCATAGCGTGTGCATGCAATGTGCACAACAGTCCTCACACAGCACGTACGGGCGTGCACACGTCCTTACACACTGCTGTACACAGTGCACACACAGAAGGCGTGCGTACGCACACAATTCTTCATACGATGCTTACATGCAACATGCACACACAACGTGCACACCCAGCATAAATGCACCTTCTCACACAGTGCAGATACACACTCAAAGCATGTATAGATGTGGGGTGCAGTTTCTCACACACCGTGCACACATCCTCACACAATGTGAACACAGAGCACACAACGCGCACATACATGCTCACTCAGTACGCACACGTTTACACACACTGGGTGTCTGCATGCAAACTCAGCAATGCAGCCTTGGAAACAATTTCTGGCTAGGCCCACAGGTGGGTGCCAGTTGGGCCAGTGCCACCCGTGCAGACGCCGGAGGACCCACCCTCCAAGCACAGTTAGGTTCCAGTTTTCGAGGCGCACGGGTAATCAGTGTTTAGTGACGCCCCACCCTTAGCGTGCAGTCACCCAGAGAGGGACAGCAGCAGGTTATTGGAGTCGACCTCCAAAGAAAAGGCAGCGGCACGCGCCGTAGGCCGACCTAGGCCTTTCAACCACACCCCACTCCGCAGCCAATTTGTTTCCTCTTCTGAGGCGTAAATAATGCTGACTGAAACCTCCATGAGGCCGGGCATGGTGGCTCACGCCTGTAATCCCAACACTTTGGGAGGCTGATGCGGGCGGATTGAGCTAAGGAGAGACCCCCGTCTCTACAAAAAAATTTTAAAAATTAGCTGGGCATAGCGACGCTTCTGTGGTCCCAGCTAACTCGGGAGGCTGAGGCGGGAGGATCGCTTGAGCCTGGGAGGTTGAGGCTGCAGTGAGCCATGATCACGCCACTGCACTCCAGCCTGAGCAACAGAGACCTTGTCTCAAAAGCAAAACAAAACAAAAAACCTCTGTGGGGAGGATCTCTCCGAGAAGACACACAAGAAACTGCTAAACGTGTTGCCTCCCAAGTAGGCACTTTTACCACTGCCATGCACATTTACTATCTTTTCAAAAACATTGAAAAAGACATCTTGGCAGGGGCAGCTCAAGCCTCCTGTTTACCCAGGCCTGCCAAGTGATAACCCGTTCCCATGGAGCCCCAGGCTGCACGTTTTTCTTGTTGAAGGTGACGAGCCTGAACGTTTTATTACCACCCCTGGGGGGAGATACACACGATTAATATGAAGCTGAATAATGGGTACAGGTTTTCTTTTTTGGATGAAAATGTTCTAGGATTATGGTGAGTGCATAACTAAGTATACTAAAAACTATTGAATCGTACATTTTAAGCGGGTGAATTTTATGGTCTCTTAATTATACCTAATTTTTTTCTAATGTGAAGCTGAAACTCAGGAATGGGCACCTTTACTCTTGGCCAAAGCTGGGTAACAGTCCCTTTGTGGCACAAAAAAAATTTGTGAACGTGTTCCTGACACGCCCAAACGTGTGCCGGGAGTAGGGTTTGAGTGTGGTGAGAAAGCCAGCAAAGTTTAAACATAAATGAGTAGGAGAGTGAGCAGGTTGGGGCTGGTACCCTGAGCTGTCATGAAAACTGAACACAGAGATTAAGCCAAATAAGAGCGTGGGAGCTGTCACTTTCTCCTTCTTTATCTTAGTGACCTTTGGTGAGTTTAATTCATCCAACTCTTGAGCTCATGGACATGTGTGTGTAGCATCCCTCTCTACTTTTATTCTATTTTTGGGGTCTTTTTACTTTCCATTCTTCTCCCTAATTATAAACACCTCCTCTGGTATCTTTGCAGCTGCAATTCTGAAATACTGTTCTGAAGATATGCATGTATTTTAATGTATATAAATGATACTGCATAAAAGCTATCATTCTATTTGTTTTTCCTCGCTTGGCACTGTTCTCAAGATCTACACAGGCCGGGCGCGGTGGCTCAAGCCTGTAATCCCAGCACTTAGGGAGGCCGAGACGGGCGGATCACGAGGTCAGGAGATCGAGACCATCCTGGCTAACACGGTGAAACCCCGTCTCTACTAAAAATACAAAAAAAAAAAAAACTAGCCGGGCGAGGTGGCGGGCGCCTGTAGTCCCAGCTACTCAGGAGGCTGAGGCAGGAGAATGGCGTAAACCCGGGAGGCGGAGCTTGCAGTGAGCTGAGATCGGCCACTGCACTCCAGTCCGGGCGACAAAGCGAGACTCCGCCTCAAAAAAAAAAAAAAAAAAAAAGGATCTACACAAAACGATTAGCCATTCTATCTGGTTTACCCTTCTGTAAATTGCTTGTTCAATCCTTGCCCACCTTTCCACTGGGCTACTCTGGTTGATTTTCAGGAGTTTCTTGTATTCTAGATAATTTCCGGTTTAAATGTTGCAAATATTTTATCCTAGCCAACTAAGCTTTTTAAGATTTGTACAATTTTCCTTAATTTTTATGACAAAATCCTATTAACGTTTACTCCATTATAATATTGCCCTATTTTTAATCAATTGTTTTGAGAGTAAGTTACAAGTACTTCCATGTGTATTTCCTAAGATTATGTTCTATTACACATACTAGACTTAATTATCAACTTAAGTAAGTTTAACATGGATACAATAATTTTCTCTCCATTGGCTGTTCCTCCACCGTAGAGGTAGTTTTCCTCTTGCAATAAGCACTCTGTGGGAAGGCACTTTAAGGTTATGCAGGTACTTACTCTTCGTCAAAAATTCTCTCTAGATTTAGCATCCATTGATGGTTCTTGCTTGATCCGATCTCATGATGGTTACGAAATGATAAAATCCATAAATTTTTCACCTTATGGTTTGCATTTTAAGAAGTCTTAATACAAACTTCCCTAGTCCCAAGATACTCCCCATTGCCCTCATGCTTATAGTAAAAAAAAAAAAAAAAAAAAAAAAAAAAAAGTAAAAAATGCTTTACTCTCAAGCAATTTTTCTATACTAGCGTGAGGTAAAGATCCAAATCCACTTTTCTCTCCGAAGTGTAGTTTGGTCAGCACTACCTGCTTACCTATCCTTTCCCTAGTAATTTTTGAAGCCACTTTTAAAAAAATCAAATATCTAATTCCCATAGTAGGTGAGCTAGATTCTGAGCTATCCATTCTGATCTTTCTGTTACTGCATCTATTATTTACTACTATGGCTTAGGGTGCAACTTATCTGTTGAATTCCTTCTTGGCAGTGTTTTTAGAATTCTTTGAAATTCAGTATTTCCAAATGAATATACTTTAGGATGTTTTTGCAATCTCCCACCAAGGCCTGCCATAATACTACATGTAATTATATTAAAGTCAGAGGTTAATTTGGAGAAAACTGACATTTTCATAACATTATGACAGACTGTCCAATAATGTAATTTATATTTAAGCTTTGAAAGAAAATGACTTTCGAGTTTCCCGGGCTTTTCCCACTACACTAACTTCCTACAAAAATCTTTAGTATGGCCGGGCGCGGTGGCTCACCCCTGTAGTTCCAGCACTTTGAGAGGCCAAGGAGGGGAGATCACCTGTGGTCGGGAGTTGAGACCAGCCTAACCAACATGGGGAAACCCCGTCTCTACTAAAAATACAGTTAGCTGGGCATGCTGGCGCATGCCTGTAATCATAGCTACTCGGGAGGCTGAGGCAGGAGAATTGCTTGAACCCAGGAGGCCGAGGTTGCAGAGAGCTGAGATCGCGCCATTGCCCTCCAACCTGGGCAACAAGAGCAAAACTCCATCTCAAAAAAGAGATTTTTGGCCGGGCATAGTGTCTTACACCTGTAATATCAGCACTTTGGGAGGCCAAGGTAGGAGGAGCACTTGCATCCAGGTGTTGGAGACCAGCCTGGACAAAATTGTGAGACCCCATCTCTAAAAATAAAAACAAAACATTCCGGCATGGTGGTGCACACCTGTAGTCCCCATTGCTTGGGAGGCTGAAGTAGGAGGATCACTTGAGCCAGGGAGGTTGATGCTGCAGTGAGCTGTGATATGGTGTCATTGCATTCACCCTGGGCAACAGAGCAAGACCCTGTTTCTAAATGAATGAATGAAAGAATGGCTGAGTGCATTAGCGTACATCTGTAATCCTAGCACTTTTGGAGGCCGAGGCAGGCGGATCACTTGAGGTCAGGAGTTGGAAACCAGTCTTGCCAACATTGTGAAACCCTGTCTCTACCAAAATTCAAAAATTAGCCGGGTGTGGTGGCAGGCGCCTGTAATGCCAGCTACTCAGGAGGCTGAGGAGGGAGAATCTCTCGAACCTGGGAGGCAGAGGTTGCAGTGAACTGAGATTGCACCACTGCACTCCAGCCTGGGCGAAAGAGTTAGACTCCGTCTCAAGAAAAAAAACAACAAAAAAATCCCATTGTTAGATTCCTCAGACAGGTTTAAAATCATAAATATGTATTAAATGTTGTCAAATCTGCCAAGTCCAGCTAATTTTGTATCAGACAGCACAGAAATCAGCAATGGGACTTGACTCAGATTTTGTCCCTACTTTCTGATCTACCAACATCAAGTTGTGAACTGAACAAAACAATGGATTGGAATGGCAGTACAGACTGGGCTTTTAAAAGTGAGCAAGTCGGCCAGAAGTGTAAGTATTTACTTCACCTATAGGTCTCTGCATCGTATAAAGTAAGGTCTGTTGATTGTGACTTTGGCAATCTGAAGTCACTCTGCTGAATTGACTTACCGTTAGAAAATGCCTTCTTCAGCACAGATCTGTGACAAATTCACTTGCTGAGGAAATGCAACCCCATATCTGGAATATGGCTAAGTGGATTCATTTAGAACAAGCAACCAAAAACAGACAAAAATAAAAACAAGGTATATCTTTTCCTTATACATCACAATTAACTTTTAAAAATAGCAAATTTTTGGAAGAGAATCACATGAATAGTTAAAAATGTTATAAACAGTTCGAAAAGAATCAATTGTATACATTGTTGAAAGTTGTTCATATTTTATTTTCTAATTGCAGTAGTTTGTATCTGATTTCTTTACATCATTCCATATGATGGGAAAGGACACCTCTAAGTCAGTTAGTACTTATTAGCTGTCATGAATCTATAGTAAAAGGGATCACTGAAGATTTAAGAATAAAATATTATCAGAGGTATCAATATTAGTAACTATAATCTTTCTCTAAAGAAATATAGAGCAGTGGTATTTTGTAAAATATCTTCAAGCAAATGAGAGACTTCATCTGTTAGTCTTATATCGAATTAAATGAGCTTGGTAGCAATTTTAAATACTCTGTTGACATGAATGTACAAATATACATTCTACGTGTTCCTTCTATTGTACGAATCAAAGACTGCATGCAAAAGAAATGGGAAATACAGAATATAGAAGACATGCATCCTCTATCTTACATAGTACTGGATATCAAGTGAAGAGGCAGACACTGCTCTAAGTACATTACATGTATAAACATCTAAATTATCAATCCTCCCAATAACTCTGCATGACAGGTACTGTTTTCATCATCCCCATCTTAGAGGTGAAGAACCTGAAGCTGAGACAAGCAGGAGAATGTGCCAGTGGTCACCTGCAGGTAGAGGGCCAAGTAAGGGTGGGGGCAAAGTCCCTTTGACCCCAGGATCCATGCTCTCCCCTCTCCAGTACATTGCCTCACAAGTACCTAGCAACTTTCAGGGCTGGGAGGGTGGAATAAGAGAGGACAAAGTCCAATACATCCTCCAAATTGCTCAGTTCACTCTATACCTGAGAGTCTAGTGTCTTTTCACATTTTGCTCTTTTCTGAATAGGAAGAAAAAAAGCAAAGATAAAAAGGATGGTAGTTTAGGGTAAACCAAAAACACAAAGCAGTGTGCAAAAGTTTATGGGAGTCCAAAGAGTATAAATAAAACTTACCCTAATAAGTAGAATAAAAATAAGCATTTCATACCAATACAAATCATTTTCATCTTTACGACAGTCAGGTAACATTAAAAAAACCTCGCTTTCATTCTGACACTTTAACTGTTAATCCAGTCAATTCTGGTTGTTGTTAAGTCTGTATACAATACAAGTAAAGTATAAATCTAGCTATTTTACTCAAAACATGCTTTTACCTATTGATTACTCAGAGTTACTCTGAAATCAATAATGACAGCAGTTTATACCTATGAAAGATGTTACTGAACATCATAATCTAATATTTACATTAGAGGAGATTAAGTTAAATTACAAGTCACAAAGAGTTTGTAAGCAAACATTTATAGCCATGATTCCACAGATGTGGTGAGTAAACCAACAGCCATTCCTCAATAAAATACAAGAATTTCCATCATGCATAGTTTACAGGCTCGGTAAGAAGCGGTCTCTTTAGGGGCTAGATGCTTAATGTTCAACAAACAATGAAATCTTGGCATTTTTTTTTTTACACAAATGTTTGGTTTGGTTATTCAGCCGCATTAGTGATAAAACATATTCATATTCTAACTGCAAGTGGAATAAACATTGCATCAAAAATGCAACCCCATCAAAATCATTAGTAATAACTATTACTCCCTCTTAGCAGTAAGAACCATTATTCTTGGATTTCAAATGTTTTATTTTCTTTCTGTGCATAGCTTATAGCACTGTATTATAGGAATCAGTGTATAAGCAAAAAAATGAAAAACAAAACTGCTTAAAGACCATTTCCATTATTTATGATTAAATCAATGAAACTATACAATTTCCACATTAAATACAAATTAGAAGAATTCCTCCAAGTAGTATTGCATATAAGCTACAACTTTACCCCAACTATTTTAATCACTATGATTCGAGATTTACCTCAGCAAGAACAATCATCAGCAAATATATGAACTGGGGTTACAGCTGAATTTTTAGAAACTCTCCAGACAAACCACATGTGTTAGAGGAGGTAAGTAGAAAAACTAATGTTTGAGCTGTGCTATTTCTACCAGGAACTATATCAAATATGCCAAGTTCAAACATTCTTAGTAAAATAATACGAAAGGATCTATACATACTGTAAATTTAGCAAAAACACTTTTATGTACAGAAGCCTAAATATCTTAGGAGGTTTAGAATACCGATGAAGACAATTGTTAATTCTTCAAGGCTGGTTTCTTATGAGGATGAGGATTAAAAACCAGCTCTTAGTCTCAGATGCATTCCACCTAGATGTGTTCAGGAACTCCATGGAATAAGAAATATAAACCATGAATATGTACTCTTAATTTCTATTCCTCAACTTAATGTTCTATAGTACCTCAGATCTTTAAATCCAGAGTTTGGTGTACACTTAGGAAATTACAGTAAGAGCAGATTAGAGAAGATTTGTTTGTTTTCCTTTTGAAGCCATGTGAAGGTTTATTGCCCTGTGTATTTTCATCACTGAAAAGTTCCCCGGTGATTAATAAAATAAAAGTGTCACAAGCTACATGATGGATCTCTTCTTTTAATGTTGCATACAATTTCAGTTTGGCTAGTGAGGGTTAACTAGCTCAGCCCTAGTTTCATCTTATTAGAGTTGACCACTAAAAACTAAATAAGGACGTTACCAGTAAAGCTAGCTCCCAATACAAGCAAAAAACAAAAACAGAAAACAAAACCAAAACCATTCACATAATAAAATATATCCTTAACACAAAATAAGGGTATGACATATTCTGCAGCACGACATTTTATTTCTCAGCTGTAGCTTTTCCATTCAGAAATTGGAGACCATCTTTTCATTGAGTTGTTATTCCCTCCTCTTCCCTTAGTTTAGGGATATGTTGAAAAAGGCTTTTCAACAAGTTTTTTTTTTTACAAGTTGCTAATAAAATTTATATATATCTTAAGTGTTTATAAAGCACTCAAAATTGTAGCTTACTTACATGTACATGACTTCTGAAAATAAAAATCACACTTCTAACATAATCTTTCTGCTCTGTAAAAATATTCTACATACATGCATATGATCAAAACAATCTTTTCATGTTTGGCGTATTTCTTACACATAGTAAAAGAAAAGTCAACAATTATAGCAGTACTTCCACTGTTACGATAACTGAGTGCCACCTAGTGTTCAATTTCTGCAACTACTAAGCTTACAAATTCAAAATTGCTATTAAAACCCAGGTTCTGAAACTGCATTTTGGAAATACTTTTTTTTTTATGTTTATGGTGGCAAAATACGACTATGAAAAGAATGCGGCCGGGCGCGGTGGCTCAAGCCTGTAATCCAGCACTTTGGGAGGCCGAGACGGACGGATCACGAGGTCAGGAGATCGAGACCATCCTGGCTAACACGGTGAAACCCAACCCCGTCTCTACTAAAAATACAAAAAGCTAGCGGGGCGAGGTGGCGGCGCCTGTAGTCCCAGCTACTCGGGAGGCTGAGGCAGGAGAATGGCGTGAACCTGGGAGGCGGAGCTTGCAGTGAGCTGAGATCTGGCCACTGCACTCCAGCCTGGGTGACAGAGCGAGACTCCGTCTCAAAAAAAAAAAAAAAAAAAAGAACGCATGATATCAAAATCAGTATAAAAATAGCCACAGGCTACTTAAATATGACAAACAGACTTAATTTTTTTTTTCTTCAAATGCAGAGTTCTGCCTCCCTCAAATTTTACCAAAATCTCAAGGGAATATCTAGGTAATTGGAATATACACAATGACTCTATACAATCAAGAGGCCAGGGCTTAATCATATTCTGTGAGGACAAGGCAAATGATTTCTTCAAAACACCCATTTTCTTATTGGAAGCGGTAGGAAAAGCAGCAATGCATTTTTTTTTTTTTGTAATTAGTAGACATGGTCTTCTACCCATAAGCTCCATTACATTAAAAGAACAAAGTGGGCTTAACATCTCACTTAAGATAATTCGGCGTTATCAGTTTTTTAAAAAACAAGAAATACCTTAGAAAGAAATCAGTCTGCTTTAACAAACTGCATTCATGCTAATGAAATTTTAATCATCTTTGTCATGGTCGAAATCCAAATTGTAGGACAATCTTCAGAAAAGATGGAATGTAAAATGTTGAGTTCAATTTAGATCTGGAAGGGAAAAGAACATCAGATGAAAGGAAAAAGAATTCTTACATTCCAACAGTCTACTCCATCCATATAAGGGACACTTTCACCTCCTTAGGCTACCTGAGAAACAAATACAGTTTGAAGAAGAAATTTCTATAATTCTGGCCTGCTATAAGTAAATCGTTATGATCTCCTTTGTAATGTTACATGTTATGCAAAATATTCTTAAAAGTTTACTGTCTCCTTCCTTTCCTTTAATGCTAGTAATTTGAGATTTTTGTATCTTGTGGATGGGAGGAGACACGGGAAGCATGATACGATCCCTTCAAGAACAGGACCAGTGTGATACTGACCTAATTCTCCTGAGTCAATCTGGCTACAGTTAAAACATCTATAAACCACCTGGAGAAATGTCTCAAAGAAGTAGGGTTCTCAGGTGACAGAGTCAACTTTTACAAAATGTTCAAGCGAACTCTTTAATAATCACTGTCTTTACTGTCTCTTTTCCAGTCAGCCAGCTGGATCTAGTTCTGAGGAGGTGTTGGCCCAGATCCAGAAATTTTTACTGAGAAAATCTTGACCATGCCTAGATTCTCAACCCATTATCTTGGTGCATGCGGCTTTATATTCATGCATGTTCTCTGGTTAGGTTCCTTAATTTTTTTTTTTTTTTTTTAAAGAGGCCTTCTACCCCTGCTCAGATGTCAAAATGTTTGGGTTGGCACTTAATCCACATATCAGCTGCAAGTTCTTACCAAAAATAGAATTAATTCTATTGTCAAAATATTAGTAACAGTTTAGTCACAAGAATCCTCCTGGCTCAGGGTCTCCAAAATTAAGAAAATAACAGAACAATATGTTTATTTCTCACTTCCTATTTTTGTGTATGTGTTAAAATGTCTATAACATTAGTAATTTAACTCATAGTGTGAGTATTCTTGGTCAGGAACAACTGCTCTAGGTATTCTGAAATTCCATCTTTGCATCAAATTTAACGTTATTATGTTATTTATCTGGCTATGTTGCCCAGGCTGGTCTTGAGCTCCTGGGCTCAGGTGATCCTCCCATCAGCCTCCTGAGTAGATGGGACTACAGGTGCATACTACCACATCTGACTTATTATTGTTTTTGGGTTGAAATACACAGTTGGTTTCTGAACTACATTTTAGTTAAAGAGGTTTGAAAAGAGCCCAAAACAGATTTAAGAGTAACACCCCAATCACTAAATAAATTTATACTGCCAAAAGAATAAGTTTGAATTTCATTCAAATACAGTAACAGCAGAAGTGCAGTAAACCATTTACACTTATGGGCATTACTACTTTATTATTAGGATAGACAATCCATTTTCCTCAAAATAAACATACCAACTGCCCAAGAGTTTGCCAACAGTACACATCCATAATCCAACAGCTAAAAATACCATAATTGGCAATAGGCTTCCATTTTGACAAGGCTTTCAGTGTATGTTGTAATTCCAATCTTCATATCAAGCTGATTCAAACAAGATTCTTTCAACACACTAATATTTCAATTAAAAAGGCATGTTCCTTTGATAAGATCTATTTTTCAACTGTCCACTAAATTTTTTAATAGCTATCTCTTTAGAGACTTATAATTAAACAAATCATGATTAGAGTGGCTGGCGTCAATATTGCCAATGCAAACACTGACCTTTTCAGGAAGAGAAATTGAAGAGGGTTGTAAGAATTCTCAAAATAGGGCCAGGCGTGGTGGCTCACGCCTGTAATCCCAGCACTTTGGGAGGCCGAGGAGGGCAGATCTCCTGAGGTCAGGAGTTCGAGACCAGTCTGGCCAACATGGTGAAACCTCATCTCTACTAAAAATACAAAAATTAGCCAGGTGTGGTGGCACGCGCCTGTAGTCCCACCTATTCAGGAGGCTGAGGCAGGAGAATCGCTTGAACCCAGAAGGCAGAGGTTGCAGTGAGCTGAGATTGCACCACTGCACTCCAGCCTGGGTGACAGAATGAAACTCCGTCTCAAAAAAAGAAAAAAAAGAATTCTCAAAATATAAACAGTTTTACTAGGTGTCTTCTACATAATACTATTTAATTCAGACAATTCTCAAAATATACCCTTATTTAAGTGTCCCATGTTCTTAAAATTAATGGATGTTAGGGGAAAGTTGGTTCTCCATGGATAATAACAAAAATGGAAAACACAAGGTTCATCTACTTACGTCATCAATATCTTCATCATCATCTCCGATGTCATCGAACTGAATTTCATCATCATCTCCAGGACCAAATGTATCAGTTTCATTGATTTTAGCTAAGGACACAGTAAGAAATACACTGATAAGCCAGCACTGTAATTTAATCAAAGTTTTATCATAAGAAAAGCATTCCTAACTTTTATATAACACAATTACTATAAAGAATATTTTATGAAACAAAATTCCCTGCAGTGTCACTGCTATGTCAAGATGGAAGTATTTGTGTTACCATTTTCTTTTATTTGCAAAGGTATTTTTAGTAAGGAAGGCTCTAATTACACTAATTCTGAAGCTATTATAACTTCCAGGTATACTTCTCAATAGGTTTGAGCACATGGTAACAACGTATTTCCTTAAGAATAGCTGGTTCACTAATCATCAGATAGACTCATCAATCAGAAAGATCTGGTCAAATCATGACTATCCCTAAAGAAATGAAAATGAACCAGGAAGTGCTAGTCCTATTCCTAGATACATTAACATTTATTAGATCAGAAATGCTAAGTAATTTCAGCAGGACTTTCATGCTTAAGTAAAATTAATACTTTCGTGCTTAAGTAAAACATAATAAAATTAAGTTTTTTCATAATAAGATACAATAGAGCCAAAAATAGTAACTACCAAGTGAAAATGCAGGCCTACAAAATAGTATGTCAAGTACATTTCCTGTTTGATGAGGTTATAAGGGACTTATTTTTAGGTTTTCTGCATTAAGAATTCATTACTTTTGTATTTGGAAGGGTGAAAACCAAGAATGCTGCTGTTAAAAAATCCTATGGGATACTGTTATACAAT
Organism: Trachypithecus francoisi; assembly: GCF_009764315.1. Taxonomy (NCBI): domain Eukaryota; kingdom Metazoa; phylum Chordata; class Mammalia; order Primates; family Cercopithecidae; genus Trachypithecus; species Trachypithecus francoisi. The sequence goes on along the minus strand of NW_022681471.1, from coordinate 115,051,937 downwards.
GATAAAATGGAAATAAAACCATCTCTACTAAAAACATAAAATTAGCTGGGCATGGTGGTGCACGCCTGTAATCCCAGCTGCTTCGGAGGCTGAGAATCGCTTGAACTGGGGAGGCAGAGGTTGCAGTGAGCCAACATTGCACCACTGCACTCCAGCCTGGGCAACAGAGTGAGACTCCATTTAAAACAAACAAACAAACAAACAAAATCAGTAATGGTACCTAATTATGTGCCCTTGCTTCATGTTTTTGTTTTTAATTTTTTTTCAGACAAGGTCTTGCTTTGTCACTCAGGCTCGAGTATAGTGGCATGATCACAGGTCACTGCATCCTCGAACTCCTGGACTCAAGCAGTCCTCCCGTCTTGGCCTCCCAAGTAGCTGAGACTTACAGGCATGTGCCACCATGCCTGGCTGACGTGCACTTCATGTTTAACCCATATGAGCACTGACAGTCTCTCGAGGAAGGAATTTTAAAATAGATACTATAACAAAATTATTCCTTTAGTTAGCATTATGTGGAACTCCAAAGCTTACAGAATATAACTCCTCACTATATTTATTAGGAACAGAATTCCAGTAATTTCTTTCTTAAAATATCTAGTATTATGAAGCATAGGCAGGCATACTTAAAACTAAAAATGTAAGCACTAAAGTAAATAAGCAAAATCCACAGTTCCTTCACCTAAACAGCAACATATAACCTAAATACCATATGACAAGTTAATATAGTAACTTAGACATTACCATGCTCTGGAAGCTCGCCGTATGCTTTCAGACTTCTAGCTTCGTCTGCATTGTATTTTAAAATTACATCAGCTTTGTTATCCTTAAATAGAGACAAATAACTTTAAAAACTGATCATGACGAAATATTATCAGTTATTTCATAAATTCTCATATTGAATAAACAATCAAATCTCACGATTTTATTATAAATCTCCTTTTAAATTTTAAAGTTTTCTCATACCCTCTGAAAAAGATCCTTGGGTTTAACCCAGGAGGAAGTTTATGTACATGGCTGAATGATTATTAACAGGCTTGGGAAATATATTTAAAGATCGCACTTTAGTAAGAGCAGAACTGTGAAGACCCCATATTTTAGATTATTTAATATTACCCTTTGATTAGAAGTCTTTTGAAGTACAAAAGGTCCCTGGGACAATAATTTGCAGGGTGATCAAACACTGCAATTCCAAAACTGAGACTGAACTGAGACTGGTATAATGACCTAAGCAAATTATACCTTTCTGCATTATCTGTGCTTCTTTGGCTATGTATCAATCACAATCTCCTGTAGAGCTTTTGTATCTTCTGAAGATAGATTAGCAGATGTGAAGAGAAGCCCAAGATTTAGTATTGTGAGAAGTTCTTTGCTATTTCTGATGCAAAAGTCCCATGAGAAATACTGTCTTAGAATGTTCTACTTCCCTATTTGAAAATAATTTACTCAGTTAAGGGAGAAAATTGATTGCTTCAACTTCAAGGACAGTGTGATTCAGATCAGTACTTCTTAAAATGTAAAGTGTATAGAAGCCCATGGAGATCTTATTAAAATGCATGCTCTGACTGAAGAGTCAAAGAATGTGTATTTCTAACAAGCTTCCAGAAGATGCTATTGAGCCAAAGACCACCCCGTAAGTGGGAGGGGCACAGAAGGATCACGAAAAATTTCAAATCAGAAGTTGGTCCTGGCTGTCACTTTACAGTTAAAATGTTACTCATTTCGGACCCTTGGTGTCCTTATCTATCGAACAGGAAATTACTTATTCTTCCTATTCCTGGGGTTATTGTTAGATCATAAGAAAAAAAATGGACATTAAAATGGTATGAATTTAAAGCAAGCTTTCTCACCTCAGCGCTACGATTATTGTGAGGTGGACTGTTCTCTGTTATGGGATGCTGTCCTGTGCCCACCCCTCAGCCTCTATTTACTACACGCTAGCAGCACTGCACCCATCCCCCAGTTGTGACAACCAGAAGTCTCCAGACACTGCCAATGTCCCCTGGAGGGCAAAATTGTCCACGGTTGAGAAACAATGGTTTAAAGTGAAGATTTAAATTATTTATTCTGGATTAAAAAAAAAAAAATCAAAGCATGCTCAAGGCTATACAAATAGAGACAGTATCACACAGGGATGATTTCCAATAGGTGGATGTCAAATGGATTTCACAGACCCACAATGAGTCTACAGAGTCAAGGGTTACGATCATGAAAGGCAATCACCATTTTCTTTCTTTCCCAAGTGCTCCTCTATATTTATAGCACATACCTATGTCATGATGTGCATTATAATTACTTGTGTGCTTAATTCCCTCCACTACCAGGCTATGAGCCTGTTGTGGGATGGGCATTTACTCATTCAGCTGTATCCCCTAGAATAATGGCTCCCAGATTTTGATTTAAACATACTCCCTGGGATACCTAGCACAATGCCTAAAACGAAACTGGCTCTTAAGAAATGGCTCATCAAATTCAAGCCAGTAAAATATGAAAAATTTACATGTAATTTTTACCTGGTAGTCTCGGAGACCGACCAATATAATGTCCGAGGTATTTATCCAAACCTACAAAAGAAAAGTCACTGCCCGTCACATTTCAAATAACGAAGAATCAAGAAATTCCAGAGTAACAATCAATTAGTTTAGAAATTAAGAGATTTTAGGCCAGGAGCGGTGGCTCATACCTGTAATTCCAGGACTCTGGGAGGCCAAGGTGGGTGGATCACCTGAGGTCAGGAGTTCGAGACCAGCCTGGCCAACATGGCAAAAACCCGTCTCTACTAAAAACTACAAAAATTAGCTGGGCGTGGTGGCAGGCGCCTGTAATCCCAGCTACTCAGGAAGCTGAGGCTGTAGAATCGCTTGAACCTGGGAGACAGAGGTTGCAGTGAGCCAAGACTGCACCACTGCATTCCAGCCTGGGCAACAGTGAGACTCTGTCTCAAAAAAATAAACGTCTTTAAAAGAAAAAAAAAACAAACAAATTAAGAGATTTTAGTTTGGGCTGGCTCACACCTATAATCCCAGAACTTTGGGAGGCTGAGTCTGGTGGATCACTTGAGGTCAGGAGTTCAAGATCAGCCTGGCCAAAATGGTAAAACCTTGTCTTTACTAAAAATACAAAAATTAGCCAGGCGTGGTGGTGCATGCCTATAATCCCAGCTACTCAGGAGGCTGAGGCCAGAGAAACACTTGAACCTGGGAGGCGGAGGTTGCACTGAGCCAAGATTGTGCCACTGTACTTCAGCCTGGATGACAGAGTGAGACTCTGTCTCCAAAAGAAAAGAAAGACAGAAAAAGAAAAAAATATTTTAGTTTGGGAACAGAAGGATTAACATATCAAATTTAAAAAAATAAATACAAAATCAGAGTTGGGACTTTTAGTCAACCTGATTAATAAATCTGCCTGAATAACTACTGTGATGGTGAATTAATCATTACTTTCCAAGGCAGTCCATTCACGATGACATTCAGGAAATGCAACATTAATACAATGCTTACGTAATATACTCATATTCAAATTTTCTTAATGTACACTTCACAGCTATATGTCCAATTCCTAAACCAGAATCCAAACAAGGGCCACCTACTACATTTAACTGTCAGGTCTCTTTAAGTCTCCTTGAAACTAGAATAGTACCCCAACTTTTTTTTTTTTTTTTAAACTTTCATGACAGTAACATTTCATTAAGAGCTGGGCCATCTGGCTGGGTACAGTGGCTCATGCCTATAATCCCAGCATTTTGGGAGGCCAAGGCGGGCTGACTGCTTGAGCTCAGGAGTTCGAAACCAGCCTAAGCAACATGGAGAAACCCCATCTCTACAAAAAATACAGAAAATTAGCCAGGCATGGTGGAACAGGCCTGTAGTCTCTGCTACATGGGAGGCTGAAGTGGGAGGATCACTTGAACCAAGGAGGGTGAAGCTACAGTGAGCCCAGATCATGCCACTACACTACAGGCTAGGTGATAGAGTAAGACCCTGTGTCAAAAAAAAAAGACAAGGAAAAAAAAAGCTGGGCCTTTTGTTTCTGCAGAATGTCTCTCAATTTGGACTTTTTGGGCAGGAATATAACGTAAGTGATACAAATGATTCTTTAGCATTAGAACCTGTATAAAATTACCATTACAGACATTGTTATTTGCCTTATAGGTAAATCACTGTTTACCTAGGTAAGTCTTTTGGGAATTTCCAAAAATGAAGTCCATGGACAGTTAAAAACTGTTAGAGGGATTTTCCCCCTTAACCAATTTTATATTAAAGTAAAACAAATTACACCTACCTTTTTTCTCAATTTTCCTCTGATGTGACATAACCTCTTTACACCATCAAAACACATTGCTTCTAGCCGTCCATTTCCCAACATTTTGATTACCTGAGCATACTCTAGCGGGCAGAAAGGAAAAGGGTATGGATATTGTTCAACTTTTGATAACAGCAACTTAAAGTCCACATAAAACTGTCCAGAGAATAAAGTTGCACCAGTTGGGAAAAAATACATATATTAAAAATATAAATAAACATAAGGGAGTGATAAATATCAAGTTAGTTAATGGCAGAGCTAGAACCAAGACTCTATAATGCCATTTCTTTCTTTCTTTTTTTCCTGAGCTCAGGTCAAGTGTAGAAACCTTCACAGTTATAAAGGTCAGTAGTAAAACCTTTACATCATTGCCCAGAAATGATTAGGCTTTCATGGACATACATACGCACCCCCTCACCCCCAATCTCATTCATTCCTACAACTGTTACCTTTATAAACACATGTGGGTGCACATACACATACCAGACATATGCCCTTATTGTTTTACATTGTTTTATAGTTTTGCTTCTCAGAACTGTAGAGATCATGCATCAGGTAGACTAGAAAACCTTCTGAAGTTCAGATTTGGCTAGTTCATCATTGATCCACTTCAGTAAAAGCAGATCTCAGAGAATGTAATGCATTTCTATAACATACTGTCTCCGCTATTAGACATGCTTTAATTATCAACTCATTCTGAATAAGTAGATTGACTACCCCCCTTTTAGCTCTCCTTTACCTCAGTACCTTTAGGTGCAATTCTCATATAATTTTTAGTTCATTTAGCAAACAAAAACAAACTTCAAACAATGTCTTTTTTGAATTAGAATATGACTAACCCCCAGAGAGGATGTCCATTAATTTGTAAATATACTGAGACTTCATTTTGAAAGGCTCAATAGTGGGGTTGACTTGTGGAAGTTAATTACTCAGACTACAGTGAGCCAGCACCCACCTACCACCTCAATCAACATGGTGGTCAACTCAAAGGTAGCCTTTCTTCCGAAGTGAGAGAAGTTGTAGTAATAAAACAGTGTCTGCCCAAGTCAAGTCAGCTGCTATTTTAGAGGCAAGGATGACCAAGGCTAAGAAACAAAAGGATTTTTAGCCAGAAAACGTTATCTCGTGTTTACTGGTTTATATGTATGGCATAATAAATCCACCCAAAGTTCTATTAAAAGCTAAAAGTACTGGAAATTATTGGAATACCTGAGAAAATATGAATTTGGAGTATATACTAGATATTATACCAATGTCAAATTACCTGAGTGATAATTCTCTTCTAGTTATGTAAGAAAATATACTTGCTCTCAGGAGATACATGATCAAGTAAAGGAAAAGTAACATGATGTCTCTAAATTTCAAAAGGTCCTCAAGAAATCCTACATATGGGGCCGGGTACGGTGGCTCATGCCTGTAATCTCAGCACTTTGGGAGACAGGCGGATCATGAGGTCAGGAGATCAAGACCATCCTGACTAATACAGTGAAACCCCGTCTTTACTAAAAATACAAAAAAAAATAGCTGGGCATGGCGACAGGCGCCTGTAGTCCCAGCTACTCAGGAGGCTGAGGCAGGAGAATGGTGTGAACCCGGGAGGCGGAGCTTGTAGTGAGCCAAGATCACGCCACTGCACTCCAGCTGGGTGACAGAGCGAGACTCCATCTCAAAAAAAAAAAAAAAAAAGGAATCCTACATATATATGTACATATATTTCTTTATATGTGTGTGTACATATGAGGGATTTAAGGGAGTTTGTTGCACTAATACTGCAACTTTCTGTAGGTTTGAAATGACTTGAAATAAAAGTAACAGGAAAAGGCAAACGATCCAGTTACGGTTTATTTGACTAGTGCTATGTATCCTGCTCTGGCACTTACAAAATTCTTCAGTCTAATAAGGTCAGTTAAATGTTCAGTTTCATTTTACTGTAGTTTATGAAGTTACATGCTAATGGCACTGGAGAATGGAGAGGTCTATAAGGGCCTCAGGCACATCCTTCAAATGTCCATGGTCTACTCAACATACCATGCACACAATTCACTATCAAAAATGCTAATCACAGAACTGTCAACCATAGCTTTTGAGGCTCAATTCCCTCTGAACTATACGACACATTCTTAGTTCCCAGTACTTTGGGAGGTCATGGTGGGAGAATCACTCAAGCCCAGGAGTTCGAGAACAGCCTGGGCGACATATGAACACCTCATCTCTATTACAAAAAAAAAATTTTTTTTTTTTTTTTGAGACGGAGTCTCCCTCTGTCACCCAGGCTGGAGTGCAGTGGTGCGATCTTGGCTCACTGCAACCTCCGCCTCCCAGGTTCAAACAATTCTCCTGCCTCAGAATCCTGAGTAGCTGGGATTACAGGCACGCACCACCACGCCCAGTTAATTTTTGTATTTTTAGTAGAGACGGGGTTTCATCATGTTGATCAGGCTGGTCTCAAACTCCTGACCTCGTGATCTGCCCGCCTCGGCCTCCCAAAGTGCTGGGATTACAGGTGTGAGCCACCATGCCCAGCCTAAAAAAATGTTTTAAATTAGCCAGACATGGTGGTATGTGCCTGTAGTTCCAAATACTCGGGAGGCTGAATGAAAGCACTGCTTCGGCCCAGGAGGTCATGGCTGCAGTGAGCTGTAATCGTGCCACCACACTTCACCCTGGGCAACGGGCAAGACCTTCTCTCAAAAAAATAAAGTCCCCAGCTAAAAAAGAAAGGATGTTATTTTAAAAAGCATAATTATGAAAACACTTACCCTGACCATCCTCTTTGAATACCAGTTCTCTTTTTTCAGATTCATTCTCATTCTTACCTCTGCGTCTATTTTTACCTCCTTTACCTGATGGTTTAAAAAAAAAAGACGTAAATGACATTAATTATCCGCAAAACCTATGAAATAAAATGAAATTAAGGCTTATAAAACCATTTTTTAAAAGATCACTTAAATTTAAAATTCACCTATTTCAGCTACTCAAATCATATTAAATTTTCAATCTCCAATCCCAACATTAACACATTATCACCTCCCTACCCTTCTTGGAATTTCCTCTGGGGATTTTTCTGACATAAAATACACATAAATAGCAGATATTATATTAAAAAATATAGAAAAACATTTCACTTTGGCATCCATCCTTTTGAAATAAAAATGCAATTCTATATATATTCTTCTAAGCGGAAATCTTGGATGCCTTCTAAAGCCAGGCCCTATGCAAGGAACCCGATATTCTGAAAATTAAGTGAAGACAGTGTCTGGACAGAGAACTATGGTTTTCAAACTTTTAGTAGCAGAGGACCATAACAATGAAATCTCACTGGGTGCAGTGGTATGCGCCTAGGGTCTCAGCTACTCAGAAGGCTCAGGTGGGAGGATCACTTGAGCAAGCCCAGGAGGTTCCAGGCTAGCTGGGCAACACAGCGAGACACTGTCTCTTAAAAAATATCCGTTCGGTACCCAATTTTTTTTTATAATGCTGGCCCCTACTCAACATCCCTGTTTCTATTATATAACCCGAGTGAGCATGCTCTTAATCACTATGCAGTAATTCTGCCCATTTACTTGTCACAATCACCCCATGAGGTCACAACATTCATTTATTCCCAGTTTACCCATGAGTTCCCTGAAGCTCAGAGAAGTTCAGTAACTCGCCTGGCTTCAGTGAGTGAATCAGCTCACTGATGACAGTCAGTAAGCTGGGGTGACCAGAGTCACAATGTTTTTTTTGTCCCTAGCCCTCACATTAGGTTACCTCTCCACAGCATTTTGCTCCCATTCCAGAAAGGAAACACATTGGCAGCCATTTCCAAAAGGCAGGAAAAAGGCTGTAAGTGGTAATGACACTAAGAGACTCATGGGAAGAGCCTGGAAGCAGCAAAAAGTTCATAGCCCAAATGGAATCATTAATGTGCACCTGATCACTGCAAAGACAGACATCTAACTTCTTGAATCAAGTCCACTTACTCTCTCCTGGGGCAGTCTCACATTGCTCTGTGCTACTTTAGGGGGGGCCTCTACAATTTCCTGACCCGCTCAGAGTCCTTAGAATTCAGTATCTGAGGCATTCTTAGGGAACACTGAAACTAATTTCCTAGAAAAAGTATGAAGCCATTAATCATGCCAGATCTGCAAAACAGAGTGCAAGCTCCTTTAGGGCAAGATCATACCTGCTCTGTTTACTGAGTTATACACCTGAGTTCACTAATTCTTCAAATGAATTGGTCAAGAACAGTCCATACATTCCTAACGGAGTGGTGAGTTAAAAATCACAGGCAGTAACTTCTTCAAAGTGTGGAAGCACTATACCCTAAATGCTTATGAGTGGGCCAAATGATACCCCTTTTCCTGATTTGAGGATGGGTTTCCAAGAATTTCTAGAATAAGTTGATATGAATCAATCCAAAGCAAAAGTCACTTAACACATAGTATGTGGCAAATTTTACCCTTACTTGTGTAACCACAGCTTATATTCACAGGGCTTCTGGATTTCCCAATGAAGAAAAACAGAACAATAAATGGCTTTATTTCTACATTAGTAAAACCCATCTCAAAAAATTCAGGGGTCATGAAAAGTACCATTCCTCTAAGTAAGATAACTAAGAACTGATTGGTTTCAAGACAGTACAGGAATGATAAACACCAAACTCAGCCTGGTGATTACCTCCAAAAAGAGAGTAAAAGGTGATTAGGGCTTTACCTCAATTTGTGTTGTAATTCTTAAATTCAGAGTTCCCAGGTCCATTATGTTAGCTGTATTTTTTGCATGCCTCAAATGTTATTTAAGAAAAGATTCATTACTTGTCAACTTACCAGAATTAACCATACCCTGATCATTCCCCTTTGTATTTTATTGCCATGTAATGGGATGTTCTTTAAATTCTCTGTTGAATGAATGAGACTAGGTCTGAGTGTACAACAATTAAAGTCACATCAACATTCTTTAAACCAGAGTTGTTTTGGAGAAATTCCCAGAGAGGCTCTTTCTTAAGACATGACGCTAGGGAACTAGATGTGATTTAGTGTAGAAGCCTTACCCCCTTGGAACCAAAGCAGAACCTATTATTCACCTAAGGGTGGAGTTGACAGGAGGAAGGTGACTTAAACCAACAAATATTTATTGAGCATCTACTAAGTGTCAAGTGCTAGCAATCCAATGTGATTAAGACAGATACTATTCCTGCCTTTTAGAGCTTACAGCTTGGTGGAAGAATTGGAAATCTTATTACTAGAAATAAAGGTGAGAATAAGATGGAAGTGATCCCCTTACCATCTCAGAGAGAATAAAGGATTATACAGAAGAAAACCTAAGACTTAAAAAATTTTTGTTTATAACTCCATCTTTTCCAAAATAATGAGCAGTGAAAATCCTTGCTACAAAAAGTTTGATCTCCGAGGCAGCAAGGTGGAGAGCCCCCGAGGACTGCACCAACTTGTGCGCAGAACACCTCGACCAAGTACCCTAAAGGATAAAGTAATAAGTGACAGCTACAAAGAGGAAATGTGGTAGAATCCCTGGAGCCATCTGTCAAGTAGAAAAGAGAGCAGAAGTAGGCCTGTGTCAGGGGAAGATTTCCTAAGAATGAATAATCAAAGGATACTACTTATGGACTATGAAGTATGCTCCTCTCCTGTAGGAAAATACAATGTTTTCCCTATATTTACTTGCACAATTTTCTTCAACAAGTTTTAAGGCTATTAAAAATGACATGAACACTGTAAATCTATAAAAGTAATTTATTTAGGAGTGTTACGCCTTTTTTCTTTTTTTTTTTTTAAGATTAGGCCTTCCGTTTTGGAAATTCCAAATAAAGTTATCCTCAAGTCTGATCATTTGTGAACCCCTAGCCTCAGAATGGAGGAAACTTAAATTAGGTCTTTATTCTCAAACGTATGCATGATCTGAAGCAAAAGTAGAAAACTTGGCTAAATATGGAGTAAGTCTTCAGCAAACAAACATAAGCTATATCCTGTGAAGGGATGGAGAGAGTAAATCTCTAGAGGTGAGCCTTAGAAATGCATCAAGGTTTCACCCACTGTTCACAAGGGACAACGAGTAGCCTCAACAATACTGAACTGTCCATAAAAAGACCCATGCAGGAGTACCTGGTGCTCACGAACGCAGACAGCACTCTTTTAAAGTTCAGAACGACTTCCAGGGATTAACCCCTCACGCCCGGGAAGGCCAGATGGGCCTATCTACTAAGCCTAGGCCGCCCGGTGTAGGGTTCCCGCCACCAAGCCACCGAGCCGCGGTCAGTCTGGCGCGAATCAGGAGCAAAAGACCACATTTTCCCGCAGGAGGCCCTACAAAAATGGCGTCGGCTCCACCCCAATGTGGCCAAACTGGGCAACAGGAGTTTACTTCCCAGCTCCTCTCCCGAGCTCAGAGTCGCGTGTGGGGCGCCCAGCCGCGGGCAGTTAGGGCGGGAAGGAAAAAGGGTCACTGCGGCCTGGGTGACCTGCAATCTACGGGCAGGACCTGGGAGACTCGGCCGAGCAGGGCCGTGGTCCGGGGGTCCGGGCGGCATTACCTTTATTCTTGGGCATGGCGGTGGCGGCGACCTCGCGGGGTCTCTGACTTCTTTCCGGGTAACGGCGACCGAGGCGGTTCCTGCTCCGAGGGGTGACACGAGGGAGCCCGCGGGACCAAGGAGGTGCTGGAGGCCAGGCAGCGTGCGCGAGAGAGGATCGCGACCGAGCTCTTCAGAGATCAGCCAGCGTCCACGCTCGGTGGCAGCAAATGGCGTCGCGACTGCTTGCGTCGCTTTTCCCCGCCTCCCGTCGCCGGCTGGGCCCGCCCCTAGGCTTTATGGCGCAGGCGTGGCCGACTGACACCCCCCCCATTGTTAGGGCCTAGGGAGACGCGTTCTGGCTCTGCGTTCTGGGAGGGTGCGCAGCAAGCCGGAGAGGACGCGAGGGGCAGGGCCGCAAGCAGGGAAAAGGCGGAGTCAGGGAGGGCGGGGGGAGAACCTCTGTGTCATAGAAAAGGGCGGTTTGAGGTGGCGCTCGCTGCTAGTTAAGGCCAGACCTCTGCTGCTTTGTAGCAAACGCGCGTCTCCCGGTTTGACAAGTGGTTGACTTATTAACCTCATGGTTAGCTCAGTTTTAAAAATATATTTTTTTTTTATTTTTTGAGACGGAGTCTTGCTCTGGAGTCGCCCAGGCTGGAGTGCAGTGGCGCGATCTCGGCTCACTGCAACCTCTGCCGCCCGGGTTCAAGCGATTCTCCTGCCTCAGCCTCCGGAGTAGCTGGGATTACAGGCACGTGCCACCATGCCCGGCTAATTTTTGTTTTTAGTAGAGACGGGGTTTCAGCATCTTGGCTAGGTTGGTCTTGAACTGCTGACCTCGTAATCCACCCGTCTCGGCCTCCCAAAGTGTTGGGATTACAGGCGTGAGCCACCGCGCCCGGCCAATATTTTACTTTTTTTATTAAGACGGAGTCTTGCTCTATCGCCCAGGCTGGAGTGCAGTGGCATGATCATGGCTCACTGCAACCGCCACCTCCCGGGCTCAAGCAATTCTCCTGCCTCAGCCTCCCGAGTAACTGGGATTACAGGCATATGCCACTATGCCCAGCTAATTCTAGTACTTTTAGTTGAGATGGGGTTTCGCCATGTTGGCCAGGCTGGTCTTGAACTAGTGACCTCAACTCGCGCCCGCCTCGGCCTCCCAGAGTGCTGGGATTACAGGCGTGAGCCACCGCGCCCAGCCGGTTGGCTCATAACGCAACCTTTTCACTCGCCCAGCCGGGTTGGGAGCCTGATGGGAAGGGCAAGACTTTCCTGTCATCCATTACCAAAGCATAATATTTGCATGGCACTTGTTATTACTCTTTAAATTTGTCTGTCCTACCTCACTGTAAACCTTACCTGGCAGAGACCATGTCTGTTGCTTACCATTACCCCCACTTAGCTGAATGTCTAGCACATAATAGGTGTTCAATACACACAGAAAGGAAGGGAGGGAGGGGAGAAAAGACTTAAGTTCAGTGTTAATGGGCTGAATTGTGTCCCCCCCCACCCAAAAGTCGTATGTTCATGTTCTAATCCCCAGTAACTCAATGTGACTGTATTTGGACATGAGGTCTTCAAAGACGTGATTAAATTGAAATGAGGTCATTAGTGTGGACCCTTATCTGACTGGTGTCCTTACAAGAAGATATTATTAGGTCACAGGCATGAGGGAGAACACCACGTGAACAAGAAGGTAGCCATCTATAAGCCCAGGAGAGAGGCCAACCCTGTTGACGCTTGATTTTAGACTTTCAGTCTCCAGAACAATGAGAAAATAAATTCTGTTGTTTAAGCCACTCAGTACGTGGAACTTTGTTATGACAGTCCTAGCAAACTAATACAACTGGCTAATGCTGGGCTGTACTCTACAAGCTTTATTTCTAAGTAAACTTAAACTAAGTAAACTTATTTTAAATAAATCACCTTCCCACAAACACCAGGGTTTGGACATACTTAGAAGACAGAAATAAAGTATCATCATCTAATATAGTGGTTCTCTTCTGGGAACATTTGGCAGTGTCAACCAGAAATGTTTCTGGTTGAGAAACCCAACGACAGATACACTTCTTAGAGGAAATTGAAAGATAATGGGGGATCAAAGTTCTGGGTTTCTCTTTCTATTTGCAATATTTTTAAATTTACATAATTGAGGATGAAAGGATTTTTATGAAATTTATTTAAATTTTGCTTCAAGGTCAAATAATGATGAACTTGAGCTTTGGAGTTAGAGAGATCTGGGTTCAAATTCAGACTCTGCAGTAACTTATTACTCTATGTGCTTGGGCACGTTTTAATATCTTTACAAGCCTCTGTTTTCTCATCTGTAAATTGGATGTAGGAATAGTACTAACCAGCCAGGCGCAGTGGCTCACGCCTGTAATACCAGCACTTTGGGAGGCCGAGGTGGGCGAATCACCTGAGGTCAGGAGTTCGAGACCAGCCTGGCCAACATGGTGAAACCCCATCTCTGCTCAAAAATCCAAAAATTAGCCGGGCATGGTGGCAGGCGCCTATAGTCCCAGCCACTTGGGAGACCGAGGCAGGAGAATCACTTGAACCCGGGAGGTGGAGGTTGCAGTGAGCCAAGATCGCGCCACTGCATTCCAGCCTGGGCAACAAGAGTGAAACGCCATCTCAAACAAACAAACAAACAAAAAGAACAGTACTCACCACATTAGATTGTTGCAGGAATTACATTGATATAATGCATTCAATTAGCAATTGTGCCTAGTACATGATAATAGTTAGACTCTAAGAGTCTTGAACTCTAAATGTTTAAAAATCAAAAGTTTCTGTCAATTACCCAGTATAAAACCTCAAAGGAGAAAAAAAAAAAAAAAAAAAAAAAAAAAACTCAGGCTTCATTTCTCTACTGTAGGATGGTTCCCCCATCTGACTGATCATCTTAATCACTTGGAAGGAAGTGAGTCGTGTGGACATCTGGGAGAAATGTGTTCTAGGTAGAGAGAACAGCAAGGGCAAAGGCCCTGAGTGGGAGCATGCTTGGCATATTCAGGAAATAGCAAGAAGCCAGGTACAGTGGCTTCCACCTGTAATCCCAGTGACTCAGGAGGCTGAGGTGGGAGGATTGAGCTTGATGCCAGGAGTTTGAGACCAGCCCGGGCAACATAGCGAGACCCACTCCCCATCTCTAAAAAAATAAACACATGAAAATAAAAAAAGCCAGGCATGGTGGTTCACATCTGTAGTCCCAGCTACTTTGGAGGCTGAGGCAGGAGGATCCTTAGAGCCCAGGAGTTTGAGGATGCAATGAGCTATGATCATGCCACTGCATTTAGCCTGGGCAACAGAGGGAGACCCCATGAAAGAAGGAAGGAAAGGAGGAAGAAGGGAAGGACATAAATGAAGGAAAGGAAAGAAGGAAGGAAGGAAGAAAAGAAAGAAAGAAGGTCAGTGTGGCTAGAATGCATTGAACCAAGGGAAGAATTTGAAGAGATGAGATTGGAGAAGTAAGGAGGCCAGATCACTTGTAATCTTCAGTAGGTTTTTTTGTTTTTTTTTTTTTTGGAGATGGAGTCTTGCTCTGTCACCCAGGGCCCAGGCTGGAGGGCAGTGGCACGATCTTGGCTCACTGCAACCTCCGCCCCTAGGTTCAAGTGATTCTCCTGCCTCAGCCTTCCTAAGTAACTGGGATTACAGGTGTGCACTACCACGCCTGGCTAATTTTTGTATTTTTATAGAGATGGGGTTTCGCCATGTTGGCCAGGCTGTTCTCGAACTCCTGACCTCAAGTGATCCACCTGCCTCGGCCTCCCAAAGGGATGGGATTACAGGCGTGAGCCACTGCACCCGGCCTTTCAGTAGGTTTTTAAATAGATCATTTTGGTTTCTGTGTTAAGAACAGACTGTAGGGGGCAAGGGTGGAAATGGAAACCACACAGGAGGCTACTGTAATAGTCCGAACGAAAGACAGTTGTGGCTTGGATTAGGGTATAAAGTTACTTTTTGGGATGTTGAGAATGTTCTGAAATTACATTATGATAATGGTTGTACAACTCTGTAAGTACTATACTAAAAGACATTAAATTGCGGGCATGGTGGCTCACACCTGTAATCTCAGCATTTTGGGAGGCCAAGGCTGGCGGATCGCAAGGTCAGGAGTTTGAGACCAGCTTTGCCCATATGGTGAAACCCCGTCTCTACTAAAAAATACAAAAAAAAAAATACAAAAATTAGCTGGGCGTGGTGGCGTGCACCTGTAGTCCCAGTTACTTGGCTGGCTGAGGTGGGAGAATCGCTGGAACCCATGAGCTGAGATCGTGCCACTGCATTCCAGGCTGGGCAAGAGTTAGATGCTGTCTCATAAAAAAGAAAAACAAAACAAAACATTAAATTGTGCACTTTTTTTTTTTTTTTTTTTGAGACAGAGTTTCACTCTTGTCTCCTAGGCAAGAGTGCAATGGCACAATCTCAGCTCACTGCAACCTCTGCCTCCCGATTCCAGAGATTCTCCTGCCTCAGCCTCATGAGTAGCTGGGATTATAGGCTCCTGCCACCATGCCGGCTAATTTTTGTATTTTTAGTAGAGATGGGGTTTTGCCATGTTGGCCAGGCTGGTCTTGAACTCCTGACCTCAGGTGATCCACCTGCCTCGGCCTCCCAAAGTGCTGAGATGACAGGCGTGAGCCACCGTGCCTTGCCTAGATTGTACACTTTAAATGGTGAACTGTATGGCATATAAACTATGTCTCAATAAAACTGTTAAGAAAAGAAATAGGAGATGGATCAAATGACAAATAAAAGAATTGACAAATGGTACTGAGGGTTTAGCTGAGATTAGAAAATATAAATTTGCAGTGGTATCAGTTTGCATAATTATATGGTTTTCAAAACGCCATTGCAAACTTGTAACTGAGACAATGAGATCTGACCTAACCAACTCCAACTCCATCTTGTTTCTTTTTTTTCTTTTTTTTTTTTTTTTTGAGACGGAGTCTCGCTTTGTCGCCCAGGCTGGAGTGCAGTGGTGAGATCTTGGCTCACTGCAACCTCTGCCTCCCGGGTTCACGCCATTCTCCTGCCTCAGCCTCCCAAGTAGCTGGGACTACAGGTGCCCGCCACCACTCCCAGCTACTTTTTTGTAGTTTTAGTAGAGACGAGGTTTCACCGTGTTAGCCAGGATAGTCTCGATCTCCTGACCTTGTGATCTGCCCGCCTCAGCCTCCCAAAGTGCTGGGATTACAGGCGTGAGCCACCGTGCCTGGCCAACTCCATCTTGTTTCTAACCTCCAAGCTGTCCTTGTTCATTCCTGGGTGTAGGCTGGACTAACTTTGGGAGAAACTTAGTTTACAGTTTAAAATGAAAATGATAACAGCCCTTTCCCAAAATGAATCTCCTTCTTGCCTGGGGACTAGACTGCCTTTGTAGGACTAACAAATTACCCAAAAGATTAGAAATTATGGTTTAGGAGTCATGCAGCTGGGGGCTACAAGATTTGGACTCTCCCCAAATTGCTCCTGGGGACAACATTGCTATCATAAAGCCTAAGATCAGTGCTTGATATATTTTGCAGACCCTGCACTTGATGGATCAGTTGGCACCACCCAGATCAATAAACTGACTAATATGAGCTTGTGGCCCCCATCCAGGAACTGACTCATTGCAAGAGGACAGCTTCAGTCCCCTATGATTTCATCTCTGACCTGGCCAATCTGCACTCTTGACTCACTGCCCCCCACCCCACCCCACCCCACCAAATTATCCTTTAAAACTCTGATTCCTGAATGCACAGGGAGACTGATGGGAGTAATAATAAAACTCCAGTCTCCTGTACAGGTGGCTCTGCGTGAATTACTCTTTCTCTATTGCAATTCTCCTGTCTTGATAAAATGGCTCTGTCTAGGCAGAGCAAGGTGAACCCATTGGGTGGTTACATTTCTTCCATACAACAGCTCACTGCATACAATCATTAACCAAAATGATCCAGGATTGGAGGTTTTTTTTCTTTTTTTTGCTCCGTGGGTGCAGAATAAGGGAAAGATATAAGGAAGTTGTGGGTGCTTCTGAGAGAAGTTCAGATTATCAACTATGGGGCCATGAGGTTCAGTCTTGATAGAAAAGGAAATAAAGACTGGGGACTGTGGGGGAAAACCCTAAAGGGATAAAATTCAAATTCCTTAATATGATTTATTATGCCTTTGATGATCTGGCTCCTGCTTATCTCTTGAGCCTCACATCTTGCTTCTTCTCTTACATTTTAGTTCTAGTTATACAGAACTTTTAATTTGAGTGCTTCTAATTCCGAATTTCTATACATTCTATTCTACCCTTCTCCCTTGCCCTTTTAGGTCTCAGATTAATGCTTGTTTCCTTAGAAGGTCTGCTCTATCCCTGGGCAACCTGCTACATATTCCTACAGCATCCTGCACTTCCTTTACCTAGCTTTTTTAGTGTGTCAATTCTATGAATTCAGGGTACATTAATATAAAGCTGCAGAAGCCTGACCATGGCCAAATACTGCTACTCTGTGTCAGTCTGTCTGAGGAGCCAGGTGTTTCTATAATCATGGTAGGCAGACTAATGAACTTCAAAGATATCCATGTCCAAATCCTGGAATCTGTGAATATGTTATCTCACGTGGCAACAAGGAACAAAAGTTGCAGATGCAATCAATGTCGCTCATCAGTTGACCTTGAGATGGAGAGATTATCCTAGATTCCCTGCGTAGGTGAAATCTAATCACATGAGTCCTTAAAAGTGGAAGAGGCAGAAGAGGAGAGGCAGAAAGATGCATGTGGAGAGGACTTGACACAGTGTTGCTGGTTTTGAAGATGAAGGAATGGGCCATAAGTCAAGGAATGGAGGCAGCCTTTAGAAACTGGAAGAGGCAAGGAAACAATTCTTCCCTAGGGCCTCTGGAAAGGAACGCAGCAGCCCTGCTGACACCTTGATTTTAGCTCAGTGAGATCTGTATTGGACTTCTGATCTCCAGAACTGTACGATAACAAATTTGTGTTGTTTTAAGCCACTAAATTGTGGTAATTTGTTACAAAGATGGTAGAAAGCAAATACAGTTAACATTCCTACCTTGCCTCAGCATAATGCCAAGTAGACCTTGAAGGTTGCCATTATCTCAAGTACCCAAATCCAAGTGGATAGCCCCGAAACCAGCTGTTACGGGCTGAATTGTTGTATCTTCCCCAAATCCATATGCCGAAGTCCCAACCCCCAGTACATGAGAATGTAACAGTATTTGAAGATAAGGTCTTTAAATAGGTGATTGAATTGAGGCTGTTAGAGTGGGGCTCTAATGCAACGTGACTGGTGTCCTTATAAAAAAAGGAACACCAAGGCTGCACATGCACAGAGGACCAACCATGTGAGAAGGCAGCAAGAGGGCACCCAACTGTAAGCCAAAGAGAGAGGTCTCTGAAGAACCCAACCCTACAAGCACCCTGGTCTTGGACTTCCAGCCTCCAGAACTGTGAGAAAATAAATTTTGAATAAGTCACTCAATGTGTGGTATTTCATAATATGGAACTACTAAGAAATGTCAACTGGGCAAGAAAAGGCTAACTTCAGGCCTATATAACCCATTGCCTCTCTAGCAGGAATCAATGAACTCAATTAGATTTCCTCTAAAATATGCTGATATTTATTACCAGAGAGAAAATGTAAAGTCCTTATCTCTAAGATGCTTTTAGCAAGATATACTTGGTCTTTATAAATGGTTTATTGTAAAACTTGGGAATTGTGGATTCATGAGGCATGACTGGCTGGAGAATGAGGGCTCATTTAAACTGCATAATGAAGTATAAAAAGGAGATGTTGCAAAATCAAATGACTCCCTTTGTTTGAACAAGGTCTCCACATACAACGCTCAGAAAACGTGTCCATTTTGAATCCAAAGTGCACCGAGAGAGAAAAGGGCCATTTTTGGAGCTGGACTCTGTAACATTTTGGACTTCTCTAAAAAAAGAATATCTCATCTGTGTCTGGTGATCATCCCATATCCTCTGATTCATTAAAGTTTGGTATGGGTAAGAACTATGATTTATGTGTTTGACTTGACAAACCCTTTGAATGAAACAAGATTATGCATGGAAAAATTATTTTGCACTTCTTAACTCAAATATTCCTGTTTTAAGTTCTATCAATCTAGTTTCAAAAATATCCTTTGGATAGAATTTCACATAAAGAGTTATATGATCAAAATAATCTGATAAAAGGGACAAACATGCATTGATTTGAAACTTTATTATATAAATTTTCATTTCTTTTAAAGATTACAAAACCTGTTCTATGACAGGAATACAAGCAATATTTTTCCAGGATTATTCATGGATACATCTGAAGAGCTTAGATTACACATTAATAGTATGATTTGAAAACTTCCCAGATTAGACTCTTAAGTAAAACAATTTAAAGTATTTAGTGATATTTGATCCTTTACAAGCATTTTATAATTATGGCAGCAATGCCAAGCATCTGATGCGATTTAACCACCAACGAAAGGTACAATACATAAGAATCCATGATATGGTATCTGGGCTTCTGGCATGCCTTACTACAGAGAAACTAGTATAAAGGAAGATCATATATAATAGTAGAAAAATATTTGTGATTTCTTTCTTTTTTAAAAACTATTTAAGTAGGCACCCACCCCATTCCCACCCATGACCAAAAATGCAAAATAAGTACAACCCTTAGGTGTATACCTTCCCTTTTGCTTAGGGCAATAGTTAAGATAAACTAATATATGTATATGATTTTTAAGAGTTAAAAACTCATCACCCATAATCAGCAAGGATGCTAAGGAAGGCAATACCTTGAAGCTTTTTTTAAAATTAAAACCAAAGCTTTAGATGGTAAACTACACTTACAGAAACACAAACCAAAATCTTTATGCCCTTGCTTTGTAGGTGAAAGTTCTATTTTAAATACTTCTTTGAAAAACTCAGTATACAGTTCATTCAGTACTATGGTGATAATAGGAGTAAAGATGTTCACTTCCATTAGACAATGAACTAATCTACTTAGAGGACTATTATAGCAACTCTCTTCTCATATACGTTTATATATACTCTACTCATGGTATATGCTCTAAAGAGGTTTTATTGAGGTTTGTACCTCTGAACTTAAATCTCTACATTTTCCTTTCCACTAATCTCTATTCAAAATGTCATATACTTTGCTAGTTGCTCTGGGAGAAGTCATGGACACTTAAACAGCTTATCATGCAGTTCAAGATTATATGGCAAAATAATGAGGAAAGTGCCTTAAGAGGTAGGAAGTAGGCTCTCATCCCAACCCTTGGTATGCCCTGTTATGAAGTTAAAAAACTAGAATCAAAGTGGTAAATGTGAGGCTGATAGTAATACCAGGCTTTAGAAAATTAAGTGACTTAGTTACTAGAATTCTTTGAGAACACTCAGTCACATTGGAACCAGTTGCAAATCACTTGATCACACAGAATACAGCAGTGTCAAAAACACATAAAGCACACTGTAGATACAAATTCTTCTTGGCCATCCACATTGGGCATTATCATTCTGGAGATTCTTCACTGGAAAAAGTAGTTAAATGTGGCTCTGTTGAATACCACAGTCCCAAGAAAGTGAATTTCATTCCTTCATTAATTGGTCTCCACCAATGGTCACTTGGGGGGACCAGCAAAATGTAAGCAACCTGGGGTTGAAAAGAGGACTATTTTCATTAATTGAAAAAAAAAAATACCGAGTTAAGTCAAGTTATCTGTGAATTAAGTAAGGCTCAAAGTATATATCCAGTTTAAAATTAGTTACATGGCATTGGGCCTTTCAGAGGGACACAACTCTAGGACTAGATTGAAACCTCCTGGTTTAAGCACCAAGGTCAGCCATGGAATCCATCATATTCGTTTATCTGAGAAAACAGACCTTTTCTGAACTTTTACATTCCTGAGCTATCTATCCTAATGCCTTAATAAGTTTCAATGCTCAATCAATAAGATAGAATTTTCTTTATAAAATATAATAAAGCAAACTGAAAAATTATAGGTCATTTTTAAAGGCCAGGAAGTAGAGAATATCAAAGCCATGTTGAGATGTGTATTGCTGGCCTCCATGGTGATTAAGCGCATCCATAGCAAGGGCTGCAAATCTTGAATACTTTTCTGCTCTCATCCCAGGATGGGCTTACCTGAGTCCCTTTTCTGCTGAATACATTCTGCCCTCTCTTGAAGCCTTTGCACCCACCTACCCTCTGTTCAAATCCTTCCTGGGCTGAAGGTGCAGGGCACAGTTAATGGGACAGCCCCACCTCCCATGATGTCCCCTGGCCCCATAGCAGTCACTTCTCGAAAAGAGAGGGAAATGGTTGACCCAAACCCGCTTTTTGGAGTGCACTGCATATGAAATGTGGAAACTCTACAGCATACACACCACATCTTCTCTCCAGACAATCGTAACTGACTTTTCACACACACAAGCTTCATAGCATCTCAACTTTGGGCCTTGTCAAAATTATTACATTTTTGGACTTTTGGGGTTGCTTGTGAATAAATGCATCCATATCAGATCTGTTCAAGTTGGGGGTCTGTTGCATTAGAAATAAGACACCTCTATAAACCAGAAAAAGCTGAAATGATTTATAAAAAACAAAAATTTAAAAAGGATGAAAAACTTACCTTCATTTAACATCATCACTTCAAAGGGAAGATACAAAACACATGGTAGTGTAATTCATACTTTCCAGTATGTGCTTGACAAGCTTAAATTCAATCTCTCATTTTGTAAAAGAGGCCTGATAGTTTACTTTCTTCTTTCACAATGAAATATCTTTAAGACTGGACTGATACCTTCTGGGAGAAGCCTCAGTAACTGGCAGCACTAATTGGTGAAAGGCAGAAGCCTTTAGGGGCCTCAATACCACACCTGTAGGGGCCTGAAGAATTGACGTTGAGAAATTAATGGAAAAGTAACCCAACACAAGCACTATATTTAGAGCACATTGTTGGCCAAGTTTTTCCACTGTATGCAAAAGCAATGGAAGGGAATAACAGGACCACAGATGAAATAAATTTAGGTAGAAAGCCTTCCATTTTGTGAACATATAACTTACTTTTCTCCAATAAAATGGCTGCCTGACTAGGCAAGAAGGCAATTATCTTCGAAAGAAATAAAAGTTGGCATCATATACCAGTAGAGGACTGCCCAAGAAATATGTAGTTTTTGAACTCAGCTATGGTGGTGATCATATGAAGGAAAGGCAGCATGGTGTTATGAGGGGAAAAAAAATCAAAATGGGGAGAAGTTAAGGATTCTAGACTTCGATATGTGTCTCAGGTTCTCTACATGCAATATGAGAAAGTTGGATCGGGTAATTTTTAAGGATTTATGTGTTTACTTCTAGTTCTAAAAGACTATGATGAACAATACTCCTAAGCAATTATGGAGTAGCATCAGTGTAAAAAATCTGAAAATCTCTCTTTTTCTGCTCAGAATGACATTAACATTTTAAAAGTGACAATAATTTGAGATGACCATAGTTTGAAACACTGAATAGAGGAGGGGAAAAAAGCTCCCTTTCCAGGCAATGGAAAGCAGCTTTTAATAGTTAGCATCCATATATTCAAGAACTTGAAAATACTTTCTCTATGTAGATATTCTGATATCCCTTCTATACATTATTTCATTTAGAAGCTAAACTTACATTTGATTTCTATGCAGTAATCTTTTTGTGTCACTTGGGCAAAATAAATGTTATAGATTTCCCCTTTCTCTTTAATTGCATAAAGGAGAAATTAAGGAATGACAAGTGGATTTCAGGACATTTACATAAACCACACTCTTTTGGCTTTGTACTCTTAGGGGAAAATTTAAAGCTTCTGTGGCAGGAAAAAAGGTTTCTGATATAAATGGCTTATTACATGATGACTAAGAAAAATCCGTATGAGTACATTCTTTTTTTTTCTTTTTCTTGAGACAGACTCTCACTCTGTCGCCCAGGCTAGAGTGCAATGGCGTGATCTTGGCTCACTGCAACCACCACTTCCCAGGTTCAAGCGATTCTCCTGCCTCAGCCTCCTGAGTAGCTAGGATTACAGGCGCGTGCCACCATGCCCAGCTAATTTTTGTATTTTTTAGTAGAGCTGGGGTTTCGCCATGTTGGCTGGCTGGTCTCAAACTCTTGACCTCAGGTGACCCACCTGCCTCGGCCTCCCAAAGTACTGGGATTATAGGCATGAGTCAATGCGCCCAGCCCGTATGGGTACATTCTTGATGAGGTAAGTTAAATCACTTTTTTCTTGTTCATATGTCTTTTACATTACATACTGATGTATGCTAAGCAGCTTGGCAAAGACACAGGTAATAATGGGGACTGAAGTTTCTTTCGTCAAATACAATTGTGGAAACTACCAAATTAGATGCAGATAATGAATACTGCAATCTAAGCAGGCCCAGTGGCCATTATGAAAACTGATCATTCCTGAAGTCAAAGGAAACAGTATGTGGCTATAAATTATCATGAGGGATTCAGAAAATACTCAATGCTGTTCACTTAGCCTGCCCTACCTATCATTTTAGGTTATAACAGATACTGTTTGACCAATAATGTTTTATTCCCTAAAATAAGAAAGTTTAAATCCAATTTCATATAGAGGCCTTTGGCCTTTATTACATTTAAATTAGTGTTTAATATAGAATATCTATTTAAACATGAAATATCCAATAGGACTTCAATTACCTGTTGCTAAATTTTCCTTCACCAATCTCCTTACCATGACTCTTAAAGGGCTTTGACGTATATTGGCAAAATCCCAGATGATATGCCAAATTCTAAGTATGGATGCTATTTAAGATTAGAAGTACAAGGACTACTTCCTTAATTAAGGAAAAAAGAACTCTAAGGAGTTGCAAAGTATATGGACTAACTTCATAGGTGTATTCTTGATTTCATGCCACACACATATAACTTTCTCTACCATAACAGCTCTCTAGGTTAGTCTGACAGAGCACCTGACTTTAAGAAACAAACAAATGAATGAACCAGTGAAACAGACATGGGGAAAGATATGTACATTTTGGAAGTATTACATTCAACAGCTGTTCCACAATCTGGCCATTTTTAGGGCTGTCCACAATACTGTTAATCCAGGTGAACTATTTAACCAGATTTAATAGTCAATTGATTAATAATAATAGATTCCAAGTTAAACAAGGCATGTATACATTAAAGAAAGCAGTACAGAAATGTACTGTATATGAACTGTTTACAAAAACATACAAAATGTTGGATGGCACAAGGGATACAGTGCTAATATAAACGGATTGTTTAAGCTAAGTGCTTAACATAAACTGTCCATCCCTATAACTAACAAAGAATATTTAAGGGACATGAAATATTTCCTATAAAAATAATGCTATATGGTGTACTTTATTCAGTGTATTTTTAGGTGGTATTCATATGTTCATCATTTTTCTCATTGATTTAGTGACTGTATCTTCATCACGTTTCCATTTTCATTTCTTCCGAAGCTCCAGGAAAATCTAACTTGCTAACAATCATTTAAAGCGAGAAGAGACGAAAGCAGGAGCAGCAGCAGGAACAGCAGCATTATGGGTACCAGCTGGGACAGTGTGTGCTTGCAGGTGTCTCTCAGATATGTGCTACCTGTCGCCAGAACTTGTGCTATCAGCTTACACCATGGTACCAAATATCTCACTGAGGTCACTTCACAGGGCTGTTGAGGTGATTTTTTTAATACCTCTCCGCTGAGCAAGAGTAGAGCGGCCTACTGGTTCCAAAACTGGTGACTGATTACGGTTCAAAGCAGAATATGTAGCTGCCATGGCACCCTGAACAAAGGAAATAAAGGTAATAACAAAAATGACAATGGATAGTCACACGTACACAAATAGAAAATGAAGTTTTTTCATATGCAAATGTATACAGATTTTATTTGGTTCATAATGAAAATAACCACATTAGTCAAATCCACTGATTTAACCAAAACTGTAGAGGCCAACGTGGAGGTTAAAATTATGTATGAGAGAGAACAAAGATAGCCTCATAACAGGTAGTCCTCACTTTTCTCAAGACTATTCAACATTTTTTCCCTTTGCATTCCTTTGATGCATAAAGGCACTAAAGAGACAGGAAGGCATGCTCTTTAAGTTGGGCAATCCATAAGCTTAATCTGTCCTTATTGATAGTGAATACCTACTTATGTAGACTGAGAGGAACTCAAAAGTCGCTCTTAAACTAGTTTTATTACTAATATATTGACATGCCTTGAGCTTTTCTAAGTCACTCACTGTAAGAGAATCCCACAACAGAACTGGATGCAGGATGAAAGAGAAAGGTGCTAGGGGCACGGACAGGGCTTCTTGAAGTATCTCCTGGAGGACATGTGGAAAACAGTGACTATATGGGGCTGCTCACCTTTACTAGATGTGGTGCATCCTGTCTGTTTAGTTGGTATTGTGGCAGTTGGTCCCAGTGGACGATCCAAGGATGTCGGAGCACAAGAGCAGCAGTCAGTCTCTGATGAGGGTCTACATGAAGCATCTTTGACACCAGGTCCTGTAATGGGAATAATAATAAAACAAGCTTAAACCTTTTGTTTTGCTTCTTTTTCTATGGCTCTTGATACTAATGAACATTCTTCCTTAGCTTCTATGATACTGCTTTTTCTGGTAGCAGCCCTTTGGTCAACATGGTAATTTGGGGGAAAAAAATCAGTCTCCGTTTTTTCCCTGCTAAATAACAGTAGTTTGGTACATCACAAACGGTCAATTTAGCACGTTTTATATATCTTTAATACTCTGGCTCTTTTTTCCTTCAGATTTTCTGAGTTTCCTACATTTTTGTAGGTGTATTTATTTATTGAAACAGGGTCTCGTTCTGTCACCCAGGCTGGAGTGCAGTGGCATGCAATCGGCTCACTGCAACCTCTGTTTCCTGCGCTCAAGTGATCCTCCCACCTCAGCCTCCCAAGGAGCTGGGACTACAGATGTGTGCCACCATGCCTGGTTAACTTTTATGTTTTTAGTAGAGACAGGGTTTCATCATTTTGCCCAGGTTGGTCTCCAACTCCTGGATGCAAGTGTTACTCCCGCTTCAGCCTCTCAAGGCGCTAGGATTACAGATGTGAACCACCATGCCCGGCCAGTTTATTTTTAAGTAATATTCAGTTACTTTGATTTTCTTTTTTTTTTGTGCAGCTGGTAATACCGAAAAACAACATGAATGTCCAATAATAGGAATTTAATTGGAGGGCTCTAAATGCCCCCTGAAAAGATTATAGTATTTTTTTCCTACTTCAAAAGCAACTCATGCACATTAGAGAATAATCAGAAAATACTGGAAAGTGAAAGCACATGAGGAACAGTTCCATAGTACCACTCTTCCAGACACAGTCACTGTTAGCACTGCATAGCTATCTAAATGCCATTCCTATGCATGGAATGTAGATGTATATAATTGCTACATGGGTTTTACACTTTTCAAAATAACACCATTGTCATTTATAAAAGCCACCATTTCTTAAATTTTTCATTCAAAATACATTTGTTAAGTATCCATTAAAGTCCAGGCATTCTGCTAGGCACTGGGTAGTTAGCAGTGAACAACACGGAAATGAAGTCTAGGCAACATAGTGAGGCCCTGTCTCTACAATTTTTTTTTTTTTAAAGCTAAGTGTGGTGGCAATATGCCTGAGGTCCCAGCTATTTGGGAGGCTGAGGCGGGAGGATCATTTGAGCCCAGGAGGTCACGGCTGCAGTGAGCCATGATTGAACCACTGTACTCTAGCCTGGGCAACAAAGCGAGACCTGTCTCAAAAAAAAAAAAAAAAAAAGACAAAATGAACTGACTTCATGAAGTTTTCAGTTCAGTGAAGAAGAGATAAAGCATCAATAACCACAAAGCAAGTAAGTTATTTGACAGGATGAACAAACACCAGGTGTAGCTAGAGGTACCTGTACTGTGCGAGGTGGCTTAAAAGGGACTTTTTAAGAGGAAGATAAGACCTGTAGGACAAGCAGGAGCTAGATTAGAGAAAGGGGGAAACACTGCCTCAGGTAGAGTAAAGAATGGAGAGTGAGTTTGGAGGAACACCCTCAGGTGAGAGAGATGTCACAGTTAAGGAATTGGCAGCAGTACAATGTGGCTACAGCATAAATTTACTGTGAAGGAGAATGTGGCAGTGGATAAAGTGGGAGAGGTGAGAAGAGACCAGACCAGGAAAGTCCCTGAAAACCGTATTTGCAAATGTGAACTTATTTGATGGTAATAAAGTGTTTAAAGTTAGGGTTGATGTGGTTAAGTAGAAAGATCACACTCACTGAGTATGGAGGAAAATGGACTGGTGAAAGATGACAACTTCAGGGAGGTGTATGAAACAGAGAGAATTGGGCTGGGTGTGGTGGCTCATGCCTGTAATCCCAGCACTTTGGGAGGCCAAAGTGGGAGGATCACTGGAGCCCAGGAGTTCAAGACTAGCCTGGGCAATGTAGTGGGATTCCATCCCTACAAAAAATTTAAAAATTAGCTGGGAGTGGTGGCGCATGCCTGTAGTCCCAGTTGTTCAGGAGGCTGAGGTGGGAGGATAGTGAGAGTCCAGAAGTTTGAGGTTGCAGTGAGCTGTGATTGTACCACTGCAACTCTAGCCTGGGCAACACAGTGAGACTCTGTCTCAAAAAAAAAAAAAAAAAGTTAAAAAGGAGAGAAAATTGAGGTATTTAGGATAAAGAACTGACAGAGTCTGGTGGTTAACTAGATCTTGGGAATTGGGTGATGTTGTCCCAGGTACTCCTCTGCTATGAGACATTTATGTTTCTTACTTTTAGTTACTAACAGCTAAGAACAGGGATACGCAATTGAATAGAACTGGAAATAAAAAATTAGAACCTCCCTTTGCAATTCTGAAAGTAGGCAAAAGTGCTTAAAATTGCATAAAGGAGGTTGCAAACTGTCCAGGGGTACCAAAAAACTCAAATTATAATTTTAGTCAAATCTATAACTTAATGAACTTTGGCAAACTCACTTCAAACTACTCTCTTACTACAGCCCTTTAATGGCTACTCCTCCTAAGCTTTCTCTTTTTTTTTTTTTTTTAGGTATTCATTTTATTTTTATTTATTTTTTTTTCACTTCTTTTTTTTTTTTTTTTTTTTATTATACTTTAAGTTCTAGGGTACATGTGCATGACGTTTATATCATGTATAACTCCCCAATGCAATCCCTCCCTCCTCCTCCTCCCCCTGATAGGCCCCAGTGTGTGATGTTCCCCTTCCCGAGTCCAAGTGATCTCATTGTTCAGTTCCCACCTATGAGTGAGAACATGCGGTGTTTGGTTTTTCTCTTCTTGTGATAGTTTGCTAAGAATGATGGTTTCCAGCTGCATCCATGTCCCTACAAAGGATGCAAATTCATCCTTTTTTATGGCTGCATAGTATTCCATGGTGTATATGTGCCACATTTTCTTAATCCAGTCTGTCACAGATGGACATTTGGTTGATTCCAAGTCTTTGCTATTGTGAATAGTGCCGCAATAAACATACGTGTGCATGTGTCTTTGTAGTAGAGTAATTTATAATCCTTTGGGTATATACCCAGTAGTGGGATGGCTGGGTCATATGGTACATCTAGTTCTAGATCCTTGAGGAATCGCCATACTCTTTTCCATAATGGTTGAACTAGTTTACAATCCCACCAACAGTGTAAAAGTGTTCCTATTTCTCCACATCCTCTCCAACACCTGTTGTTTCCTGACTTCTTAATGATTGCCATTCTAACTGGTGTGAGATGGTATCTCATTGTAGTTTTGATTTGCATTTCTCTGATGGCGAGTGATGATGAGCATTTTTTCATGTGTCTGTTGGCTGTATGGATGTCTTCTTTTGAAAATTTCTGTTCATATCCTTTCCCCACTTTTTGATGGGGTTGTTTGTTTTTTTCTTGTATATTTGTTTGAGTTCTTTGTAGATTCTGGATATTAGCCCTTTGTCAGATGAGTAGGTTGCAAAAAATTTTTTCCCATTCTGTAGGTTGCCTGTTCACTCTGATGGTAGTTTCTTTAGCTGTGCAAAAGCTCTTAGTTTAATTAGACCATGTGTCAATTTTGGCTTTTGCTGCCGTTGCTTTTGGTGTTTTAGACATGAAGTCCTTGCCCATGCCTATGTCCTGAATGGTACTACCTAGATTTTCTTCTAGGGTTTTTATGGTATTAGGTCTAACATTTAAGTCTCTAATCCATCTTGAATTAATTTTCGTATAAGGGGTAAGGAAAGGATCCAGTTTCAGCTTTCTACTTATGGCTAGCCAATTTTCCCAGCACCATTTATTAAATAGGAATCCTTTCCCCATTTCTTGTTTCTCTCAGGTTTGTCAAAGATCAGATGGCTGTAGATGTGTGGTATTATTTCTGAGGACTCTGTTCTATCCATTGGTCTATATCTCTGTTGTGGTACCAGTACCATGCTGTTTTGGTTACTGTAGCCTTGTAGTATAGTTTGAAGTCAGGTAGCGTGACGCCTCCAGCTTTGTCCTTTTGACTTAGGATTGTCTTGGCAATGCGGGCTCTTTTTTGGTTCCATATGAACTTTAAAGCAGTTTTTTCCAATTCTGTGAAGAAAGTCATTGGTAGCTTGATGGGGATGGCATTGAATCTATAAATCACCTTGGGCAGTATGGCCATTTTCACGATATTGATTCTTCCTATCCATGAGCATGGTATGTTCTTCCATTTGTTGTGTCCTCTTTGATTTCACTGAGCAGTGGTTTGTAGTTCTCCTTGAAGAGGTCCTTTACATCCCTTGTAAGCTGGATTCCTAGGTATTTGATTCTCTTTGAAGCAATTGTGAATGGAAGTGATTCCTGATTTGGCTCTCTGCTTGTCTGTTATTGTGTATAAGAATGCTTGTGATTTTTGCACATTAATTTTGTAACCTGAGACTTTGCTGAAGTTGCTTATCAGCTTAAGGAGATTTTGGGCTGAGACGATGGGGTTTTCTAAATATACAATCATGTCATCTGCAAACAGGGACAATTTGACTTCTTCTTTTCCTAACTGAATACCCTTTATTTCTTTCTCTTGCTGATTGCCCTAGCCAGAACTTCCAACACTATGTTGAATAGGAGTGGTGAGAGAGAGGGCATCCCTGTCTTGTGCCAGTTTTCAAAGGGAATTTTTCCAGTTTTTTGCCCATTCAGTATGATATTGGCTGTGGGTTGTTCATAAATAGCTCTTATTATTTTGAGGTACGTTCCATCAATACCCAATTATTGAGCGTTTTTAGCATAAAGGGCTGTTGAATTTTGTCAAAAGCCTTTTCTGCATCTATTGAGATAATCATGTGGTTCTTGTCTTTGGTTCTGTTTATATGCTGGATTAC
The DNA here is from genome assembly GCF_009764315.1 of Trachypithecus francoisi. Taxonomy (NCBI): domain Eukaryota; kingdom Metazoa; phylum Chordata; class Mammalia; order Primates; family Cercopithecidae; genus Trachypithecus; species Trachypithecus francoisi. Next base: position 115,021,777 of record NW_022681471.1, on the reverse strand, counting down.
GTTTATTGATTTGCGAATGTTGAACCAGCCTTGCATCCCAGGGATGAAGCCCACTTGATCATGGTGGATAAGCTTTTTGATGTGCTGCTGAATCGGTTTGCCAGTATTTTATTGAGAATTTTTGCATCGATGTTCATCAGGGATATTGGTCTAAAATTCTCTTTTTTTGTTGTGTCTCTGCCAGGCTTTGGTATCAGGATGATGTTGGCCTCATAAAAAGAGTTAGGGAGGATTCCCTCTTTTTCTATTGATTGAAATAGTTCAGAAGGAATGGTACCAGCTCCTCCTTGTACCTCTGGTAGAATTCAGCTGTGAATCCATCTGGTCCTGGACTTTTTTTGGTGGGTAGGCTATTAATTGTTGCCTCAATTTCAGAGCCTGCTATTGGTCTATTCAGGGATTCAACTTCTTCCTGGTTTAGTCTTGGGAGAGTGTAAGTGTCCAGGAAATTATCCATTTCTTCTAGATTTTCTAGTTGATTTGCGTAGAGGCATTTATAGTATTCTCTGATGGTTGTTTGTATTTCTGTGGGGTCTGTGGTGATATCCCCTTTATCATTTTTATTGCGTCTATTTGATTCTTCTCTCTTTTCTTCTTTATTAGTCTAGCTAGCGGTCTGTCAATTTGTTGATCTTTTCAAAAAACCAACCTGGATTCATTGATTTTTTGGAGGGTTTTTTGTGTCTCTATCTCCTTCAGTTTGCTCTGATCTTAGTTATTTCTTGCCTTCTGCTAGCTTTTGAATGTGTTTGCTCTTGCCTCTCTAGTTCTTTTAATTGTGATGTTAGAGTGTCAATTTTAGATCTCTCCTGCTTTCTCTTGTGGGCATTTAGTGCTATAAATTTCCCTCTACACACTGCTTTAAATGTGTCCCAGAGATTCTGGTATGTTGTATCTTTGTTCTCATTGGTTTCAAAGAACATCTTTATTTCTGCTTTCATTTCGTTATGTACCCAGTAGCCATTCAGGAGCAGGTTGTTCAGTTTCCATGTAGTTGAGCGGTTTTGATTGAGTTTCTTAGTCCTGAGTTCTAGTTTGATTGCACTGTGGTCTGAGAGACAGTTTGTTATAATTTCTGTTCTTGTACATTTGCTGAGGAGTGCTTTACTTCCAATTATGTGGTCAATTTTGGAATAAGTGCGATGTGGTGCTGAGAAGAATGTATATTCTGTTGATTTGGGGTGGAGAGTTCTATAGATGTCTATTAGGTCCGCGGTGCAGAGATGAGTTCAATTCCTGGATATCCTTGTTAACTTTCTGTCTCGTTGATCTGTCTAATGTTGACAGTGGAGTGTTGAAGTCTCCCATTATTATTGTATGGGAGTCTAAGTCTCTTTGTAGGTCTCTAAGGACTTGCTTTATGAATCTGGGTGCTCCTGTATTGGGTGCATATATATTTAGGAGAGTTAGCTCTTCCTGTTGAATTGATCCCTTTACCATTATGTAATGGCCTTCTTTGTCTCTTTTGATCTTTGATGGTTAAAGTCTGTTTTATCAAGACTAGGATTGCAACCCCTGTTTTTTTTGTTCTCCATTTGCTTGGTAGATCTTCCTCCATCCCTTTTTTTTGAGCCTATGTATGTCTCTGCATGTGAGGGTCTCCTGAATACAGCACACTGATGGGTCTTGACTCTTGATCCAGTTTGCCAGTCTGTGTCTTTTAATTGGAGCATTTAGTCCATTGACATTTAAGGTTAATATTGTTATGTGTGAACTTGATCCTGTCATTATGATATTAACTGGTTATTTTGCTCGTTAGTTGATGCAGTTTCTTCCTAGCCTCGATGGTCTTTACATTTTGGCATGTTTTTGCAATGGCTGGTACCGGTTGTTCCTTTCCATGTTTAGGGCTTCCTTCAGGGTGTCTTGTAAGGCAGGCCTGGTGGTGACAAAATCTCTAAGCATTTGCTTATCTGTAAAGGATTTTATTTCTCCTTCACTGATGAAGCTTAGTTTGGCTGGATATGAAATTCTCGGTTGAAAATTCTTTTCTTTAAGAACGTTGAATATTGGCCCCCACTCTCTTCTGGCTTGTAGAGTTCTGCCGAGAGGTCTGCTGTTATTCTGATGGGCTTCCCTTTGTGGGTAACCCGACCTTTCTCTCTGGCTGCCCTTAAGATTTTTTCCTTCATTTCGACTTTGGTGAATCTGGCAATTATGTGTCTTGGAGTTGCTCTTCTGGAGGAGTATCTTTGTGGCGTTCTCTGTATTTCCTGAATTTGAATGTTGGCCTGCCCTACTAGGTGGGGAAGTTCTCCTGGATGATATCCTGAAGAGTGTTTTCCAACTTGGTTCCATTTTCCCCCTCACTTTCAGGCACCCAATCAGACGTAGATTTGGTCTTTTTACATAATCCCATACTTCTTGCAGGCTTTGTTCATTTCTTTTTCTTCTTTTTTCTTTTGGTTTCTCTTCTCGCTTCATTTCATTCATTTGATCCTCAATCGCTGATACTCTTTCTTCCAGTTGATCGAGTCGGTTACCGAAGCTTGTGCATTTGTCACGTATTTCTCGTGTCATGGTTTTCATCTCTGTCATTTCGTTTATGATCTTCTCTGCATTAATTAGTCTAGCTGTCAATTCTTCCACTTTTTTTTCAAGATTTTTAGTTTCTTTGCGCTGGGTATGTAATTCCTCCTTTAGCTCTGAGAGGTTTGATGGACTGAAGCCTTCTTCTCTCTCTCGTCAAAGTCATTCTCTGACCAGCTTTGATCCGTTGCTGGCGATGGGCTGCGCTCCTTTGCAGGGGGAGATGCGCTCTTATTTTTTGAATTTCCAGCTTTTCTGCCCTGCTTCTCCCCATCTTTGTGGTTTTATCTGTCTCTGGACTTTGATGATGGTGACGTACTGATGGGGTTTTGGTATAGGTGTCCTTCCTGTTTGATAGTTTTCCGTCTGACAGTCAGAAGGACTGTCTGTTGGTCTGTTAGAGATTGCTTGAGGTCCACTCCAGACCCTGTTTTGCCTGGGTATCAGCAGCAGAGGTTGCCGAAGATAGAATATTGCTGAACAGCGAGTGTACCTGTCTGATTCTTTCTTGGAAGTTCCTCTCAGGGGTGACGCCACCCTGTGAGGTGTGGGGTATCAGACTGCCCCTAGTGGGGGATGTCTCCCAGCTAGGCTACTCAGGGGTCAGGGACCCACCTGAGCAGGCAGTCTGTCCGTTCTCAGATCTCAACCTCCGCGTTAGGAGATCCACGGCTCTCCCCAAAGCTGTCAGACAGAGTCGTTCGGGTCTGCAGCGGCCCTGCTCTTTCCCCTAATGGACTGCAGCTGTGCGCTGTCCGCAGAGGTAGAGTCTACGGAGACAGGCAGGCTTCCTTGAGCTGCTGTGAGCTCCACCCAGTTCGAGCTTCCCAGCGGCTTTGTTTACCTACTTAAGCCTCAGCAATGGCGGGCGCCCCTCCCCCAGCCTCGCTGCTGCCTTGCGGATAGATCGCCGCAGACGGCTGTGTTAGCAGTGAGGGAGGCTCCGTGGGCGTGGGACCCTCCCGGCCAGGTGTGGGATATATTCTCCTGGTGTGCCTGTTTCCTTAAAGCGCAGTATTGGGGTGGGAGTTACCCGATTTCCAGGTGTTATGTGTCTCAGTTACCCTGGCTAGGAAAAGGGATTTCCTTCCCCTTGCGCTTCCAGGTGAGGCGATGCCTCGCCCTGCTTCAGCTCACGCTGGTCAGGCTGCAGCAGCTGACCCGCACCGATTGTCCGGCACTCCCTAGAGAGATGACCCCAGTACCTCAGTTGAAAATGCAGAAATCACCGGTCTTCTGTGTCGCTCGCGCTGGGAGTTGGAGACTGGAGCTGTTCCTATTCGGCCATCTTGCTCCGCCCTCAAGCTTTCTCTTTAAGCGATGCTCTCCAGAATTCCTTCCTTGGCTCTCTTACCACTCTGCTCAGATAATCTCATTCATATTCATGGCTTTAGCTACTATGGATGATGTCAACTCTTTTTTTTTTTTTTTTTTTTGAGATGGAGTCTTGCTCTTTCGCCCGGGCTGGAGTGCAGTGGCCGGATCTCAGCTCACTGCAAGCTCCGCCTCCCGGGTTTTACGCCCTTCTCCTGCCTCAGCCTCCGGAGTAGCTGGGACTACAGGCGCCCGCCACCTCGCCCGGCTAGTTTTTTTTTTTGTATTTTTAGTAGAGACGGGGTTTCACCGTGTTAGCCAGGATGGTCTCGATCTCCTGACCTCGTGATCCGCCCGTCTCGGCCTCCCAAAGTGCTGGGATTACAGGCTTGAGCCACCGCGTCCGGCCAATCAACTCTTAACTTTTAAGTTTCACCCCAGACTTCTCTTTTAAGACCTATAACCATATAGACAGTTGCCTGATGGACATACATCTCTTAATTTATAATGTCCAAATTTGCAACCACCACTCCTCTCAAAAATACTTCTTTTGTATTCTACAAATCAGTGAAGGATACCACCCCTCATCCATCTGCCCAAGGTAGAAATGGGGACTACATACATTATAATTGCTTCTCTCTCATTTCTTATGTATAATAAACCATCAAGTCTATTTTGCCTCCTCAATTTCTCTTCCATTTGGTTCAAATTCCATCACAACTGCTCTAGTATGGGTCCTCATCATTCATGACCTGAAATATTGCAAAACCTTACAAGTACTGCCCCTAATATTAGGTCAGTGAGGACTGAATGAAACAACACAGGTAAAAATGTTAGCATAGTCCTTGGCACATAAATGCTCAGTAAATGCCAGCTGTGGTCTTCTTGTTCTCAAAGCCACGTTTGACCCACATGACTGACAACATTCACATATGCAACTTGCTCTTGAGGGGATACACCCAGATTGATAGAGCCCTCCCTTCTATCTTGTGGCTAATCATGGAATTATATCATGCTTGTAATCACAAGTCTTAACTGTACATATTAGCAACAGTTACTAGTAATAACATGTAATCTATACGACAGGTTGTGAGTTGGATGCACTTTTCTGTGCTCTGTGTCTCCATTCTCACCTGCCCTTCCTCTCTCACCAAAAAGCATACCAGGATGTAAGTGAATAAAAAAAAATCACAGTGATAACCTCAACTTGCTTTAACTACTAAAAAATCAATTAATGTGTAAGCTCTGATATTTTATTATTGGTAATATTACTTAATATACCTCACAACCTATCATGACAAAGTTTGTGGTGGACTCCATAGCTAAGAATTACTGCTCCACAGAATGCACTTTAAAAAGGAAAATCTGATCACTGCACTGCTTAATATGTGTTTTAACAGCTCCACAATACCCAGAGTTAAGCCCACAATCCTCAGCATGAGCCACAAAGCCTTTCACAATCTGGGTTCATCAGCTATCTTTTCCCATGCAACCCTGCACTAGTCACATGGAATGACCAGCCTGGAGGCATTCTGCTATTCTCATGCTATCATCACCACCTATCTGCGTGTGCTGATCCCTCAGCTTAGGACTACAACTTTCTGCTCCCCAAATCTGCCTGGCAAACTCCTTCACTGTTTTTGGAAAGCTTTCCTTAAAATCCTTCTGACTAAGCATCATCTGTGAACTTCTTTAGCACAGAAACTGTACCACAGTTACAGCACATGTGACACTGTACTGTATATTTCTGGCTGTCTCCCAACCAGACCGTGAGCAACCTGAGATTGGGAATTCTGTCTTTGTTACATCTTTTATCTCTAAGGCCTTCATTTATTAAGCACATTGTAGGCACTCAATAAGGGAACCACAAAGGAAACAGGTACCCAGAGAAATGAATTATCTGGTTTAAGACATTTTATTGTTAGAAAAAGATAAAGGCTAACATTTCATTTTATTTATTCATTTTTTATTTATTTTTTTGAGACAGAGTCTTGCTCTGTTGCCCAGGCTGGAGTGCAGTGGTGCACTCTTGGGTCACTGCAACTTCTGCCTCCCCAGTTCAAGCAATTTTCCTGCCTCAGCCTCCCGAGTAGCTGGGATTATAGGCATCTGCTACCACACCTGGCTAATTTTTTTGTATTTTCAGTAGAGATGGGGTTTCACCATGTTGGCCAGGCTGGTTTTGAACTCCTGACCTCAAGTGATCTGCCCATCTCGGCCTCCCAAAGCATTAGGATTACAGGCGTGAGCCACCGTGCCTGGCTAACATTTCATTTTAAATGCAGATATAAAACCAAATAGTATCTATACAGACATTAAATTGGTCAACTGAGTCTTCAGGCCCTATGCCAATAGAATCTACATACACTTTTGATGTGTTCTATTTACTTATACGATCACCTCAACTCAAGCTTTCACCCCTAAGAAAAAAGAATATGCACTTTTACCAATATGTATCCTCTTTATCTACTCTGTTTTTCTTATTTTGAAGGAAAAAACTTCTTTTTAAAGAATTCTCTATGAAAAAAGTGAAAACAGAGCAGAGTTGGAAAGCAAGTCAGTGCTATTCAGGGGATGGCAGATCTTCCAGTGAGAAGGGCTCTTCAAATTATTTCATGCAGATGCTATAAAACTATACCTCTGTTTATTGTGAAAAAAACTGAAACCCCTTTCTTCATAATCTGAATTAAAATAGAACATGGTGTAATTATTCTAGGGAATGAGGGCTGTGGAATCACATTTAGTTTGAAGCACCCACATTTACCTGGTATGTAACATGGACAAGTTCAAACTAACATTCTGGGCTCCGGTTTCCTTCTGCGAAATGGGAATACTGCCACCTATTTCACAGGGTGTTATGAGGATTACATGACATAATTTAGGTAAAGTGGCGTGTGAGACGCACAATAGACAGACAAATCATGAAGACTACCATGGTTATTATTATCATGTTCTTCAGTGAGAAACAGTTTTAAAAGTATAAATAATAAGGCCAAACCAATGTCAGCTGGGAAAGAAACAAAATAATGGGTCCATTTTTGAGTTCAAATTATTTGGTAACATCACTTTAACATACTAATTTATAAACAAAGGTTTCTAACTGGTAGTATTTCTTCTCACTATGGATCATAAAAAATTATTTTCTCAAAAGCTTATAATAGGAAGCCATACTTACCTTTGCTGTGTCTGAAACAGAATTCCAGTAACCACCACTGAGTGAGAATTTTCCGCTACCTATTCGTGCCAATATTTCCTCTGGTGTATCATCAGGACCATTTGCAAATGGAGTGTAACTGATTTATAATAAAATTAAAATATTAATTAATAAAATTTCTTATTTGGTTGGTAATCTCAAAAGTATTCTAATTCAGTTAATGTAATATTTTATTAAAATCTACCAAAGTGAAAAAAATCAACAAAATGAAGCTCCATAAGGCACCAGGTAAAGCATGGGTTATAAAATATTAATCATATTTAATATACAATAATATAAATATTTCAAGACATGACACATTATAGAATAAAATATTAAGAAATAGTGTAGGCCAGGCAAGGTGGCTCATGCCTGTAATCCCAGCACTTTGGGAGGCCGAGGTAGGCGGATCACGAGGTCAGGAGTTCGAGACCAGCCTGGCCAACATGGTGAAACATTGTCTCTACTAAAAATACAAAAATTAGCTGGGCGTGGTAGTGTGTGCCTGTAGTCCCAGCTACTCGGGAGGCTGAGGCAAGAGAATTGCTTGAACCTGGGAGCAAGACTCCGTCTCAAAAAAAAAAAAAAAAAAAAAAAACCTCTATGTTTCTGACATGACAAGAGTACAAAAAAGTATGGAAAAAATCAATTTAGGACCTCGAGACATTAATAAATAGTACATTACAAAAAATCAGTAATGATATAGCCATAAATGTGGAATTGTTACAGAATTGTATATATTAGATAACACGAGAAAACATGGAAAGATATGACAACATCTGAATTTAAAAAAAAAACAAAAAAACCTACATAGGCCAGGTACAGTGGCTCATGCCTGTAATCCCAGCACTTTGGGAGGCCAGAGCAGGAGGATCACTTGAGCCCAGGAGTTTGAAACCAGCCTGGGCAGCACGGCAAGACCCTGTTTCTACAAAAAAATAAAGAAATTAGGCAGGTGTGGTGGTGCACCCCTGTAGTCCTAGCTACTCCTATTCGGGAGGCTGAGGTGAGAGGATTGCTTGAGCCCAGGAGTTTGGGGCTACAGTGAACTATGACTGTGTCACTGTACTCCAGCCTGGGCCACAGAGTGAGACCCTGTCTGTAAAGAAAAAGCAAGCAAACAAACAAACAAAAAAAACCTTACACAAAACAAAAACCTAGATAACTTAAGCAAAATGGTGCTTAGAACGTATGGTATACACTCACCCGGTAAGCATTGTATAGAGTAGGACACCAAGACTCCATATATCACAAGCAGCATCATAGCCTTGTCGTTTTAAAACCTAGAAAAAGTGCAAAATTAGTATTACTATACCACCATTTTGTATATATATTTGTATAGGCTAGGAACTGAATTATATATCCCAAATCAACAACTACAAGGAAAATTTCAACAGAACATGGTTACCAAATAAGGCAATACATTAATCCTATTCTAGAACATTCTACTACTACTAATTCATATATAAATTTAATTTTGGTATTCAAATTAATATTTATCGAGTATTGTAGGTACACAGGAATATAAAACAAACTGAAGATAACTTTCTTATTTTAACGAATTTATATTTTGTTTGGGGCTACAGAAATATTTACAAAAAACAATGCTTTTAAGAACACATACACACACAAGCACACAAAGAACACACATAACCTAGCACAAAAATCACCAACTTTTATCAGGCATGAACTATGACAAATACAAAAAACCCCTGATCTCCTAAAAAAAAAAAAAAAATCTGATGGGAAATAAACACATAAATAGTTAACAACTCAACCTGATAAATATTGTAATAAAATCAAGTATGGGTAGGGTATGGTGGCTCACGCCTGCAGTCCAGCACTTTGGGAGGCCAAGGTGGGAGGATCACTTGAAGCCAGGAGTTTTGAGAACCCGGGCAACACAGCAAGACCTTATTATTATTATTATTGAGACAGGGTCTCACTCTGTCGCCCAGGCTGTAACGCAGGGGTGCGATCTTGGCTCACTGCAGCATCTGCCTCCCGGGTTCAAGCAATTCTCCTGCCTCAGCCTCCCGAGCAGCTGGGATTACAGGCGTGTGCCACCAAGCTTAGCTTACTTTTGTATTTTTAGTAGAGATGGGGTTTCACCATGTTGCCCAGGCTACTCGCAAACCCCTGAGTTCAAGCAGTCCACACGCCTTGGCCTCCCAAAGTGCTGGGATTACAGGCATGAACCACGGCATCTGGCCAAGATCTCATCTTTAAAAAATAAAAATAAAAAATAAGCCAGGCACGGTGGCGTTCTCCTGTAGTTCCAGCTACCTGGGAGGCTGAGGCAGAAGGATTGCTTGAGCTGAGGAGTTCAAGGCTGCAGTGAGCTATGATTGCACCACTGTATTCTGGCCTAGGCAACAGAGGGAGACCTTGTCCCTAAACAAACAAAAACCCCAAATTATGTCTTAAATGTTATAGGTATGAAGATGAGGAAGCAATTTATTCTTGACATGGGGAGAGAAGGAAGGCTAGAGGGTGGCCTGCTTATATTGGACCTATAAGTAAGAGAGCAGAGCGGGCTTAGTGCTAGGCCAGAAGTTCAGTGTGTCTAGAACTTCAGGTAGGGAATACCAGACAGACTGAAGGGCTTTTTTTTTTTTTTTTTTTTTCGAGATGGAGTCTCGCTCTGTCGCCCAGGTTGGAGTGCAGTGGCCGGATCTCAGCTCCCTGCAAGCTCCGCCTCCCGGGTTCACACCATTCTCCTGCCTCAGCCTCCGAGTAGCTGGGACTACAGGCGCCCGCCACCTTGCCCGGCTAGTTTTTTGTATTTTTAGTAGAGACGGGGTTTCACCATGTTAGCCAGGATGGTCTGGATCTCCTGACCTCGTGATCCACCCATCTCAGCCTCCCAAAGTGCTGGGATTACAGGCTTGAGCCACCGTGCCCGGCCTTTCTTCTTTTTTTTTTTTTATAGAGGGGTTCTTGCTTTGTGACCCAGGCTGCAGTGCAGTGGTGTGATCTTGGGTCACTGCAACCTCAAACTCTTGGAGTCAAGTGATCCTCCTACCTCAGCCTCCTGAGTAGCTGAGACTACAGGTACGCCACCATGCCCAGCTAATTTTAAATTTTCTTGTAGAGATGGGGTCTCACTATGTTGCCCAGGCTGGTCTCAAACTCCTGGCCTCAAACAGTCCTCCTGCCTTAGCCTCCCAAAGCGCTGGGATTACAGGCATGAGCCACCATGCCCTGCATCAAGGGCTTTTATAATACTTTGTTAAGAAATTTAGATTCTTCTGTAGGCAATCAGATGTCATTGAAACATTAAACAGGGAAATGAAAGGCTGGCATTTTATCCTAATTATTTCTTCAGTAAGTCTTCAATTGAATTATTATTAATAATTCTGTATTAAACATAGTGAATGAGTTTTAAAACATACTAATACTGCAAGCAAACTCTCTCACAATTACCTCTGGTGCAACAAAATTTGCAGTATAACAAGGAGTCATGAGAAGACCATTTCCGCTCTCAGCTGTTTTGCAAAGCCAAAATCACAAATTCGAATAGATTCTGGATTACCAGATTCATCCACATAAAGAATGTTGCTAGGTTTCAAGTCTCTATGAACCACCTAATTGAAAAACAAAGAGTTATGTTAATATATTTCCATTACTGAAAGTTCTTTATTCACAAACTGTCAAGCAATGCACTTAACAAGATGATGAGTGCTGACCTTTAAATTAGCCCAACATTATAAAATACTGATAATGTAAAGCATAACTTTCTAACATAGACCTGGGCAAAGAGGAGGAGGAAGAAAGAATAGTATTTACCTCCCTCCTCTTTGTCCAATTGAGTAATTGGGTTAAGGAGAAATGCAAACAGCAATAATATATCTACCTTCAGGTTGATCACTCATTTAATATTGAGTGTCTGTCATGTACCAGGGTATTATATAAGCTGCTGTAGATACTGTGGTGAACAAGACCCATAAGATCCTGGCCTTTCCATGCTAGGAGCTTACACAGTTCTGGGGGAAGCAAAGAATAGGTTGAGACATGCGGCATAACTTTAAATAGGGCAGTCAGGGAGGGTCTCTAGATGAGGTAACATCTGATCCAGTATCTGAAGAACAGAATGAATGAGCCATAAGAACAGTAAGGGAGAGTCATTCTAACTAGAAGGAACAGCATGTACAAGGTACATACACAACAAATATATTCTGATAGACTAAATGGAATAGACAGGGCATTCAGGAGTAAAAAGGAAAAAACCAAAACAAATCTGGACTTTATTTTTGGTATTGCCTATTTGATATACAAGGTGTTACACATGCAAGAAGAAACTTCTTCTTTAGAGTTTTGTATTATTTTCCTTTTAATGCTCTACCTGAGTACAGTAGTCCCCCCTTATCTGTGGGGTATATGTTTCAAGACCCCCAGTGGATTCCTGAAACTGAGGATAATACCAAAGTCTCTATATTTTTTCCTAGATATATATACCTATGATATAGTTTAATTGATAAATCAGGCACAGTAAGAGATTAACAATGACTAATAAATTAGAACACTTGTAACAATATACTGTAATAAAAGTTATGTGAATGTAGTCTCTCAAAATACTGTAATATTTTTGACAATGGTTGACTGTGGATAACTGAAACCACAGAAAGCAAACATGCAGATTAGTGGGGGACTACTGTACTTTTTTTTATCATAAGCTTCTCTTACATTCCTTTTTAGACTTAAGTGTGCCTTCTGTCACCAAATTCTGAGTCTATGTTCCAATCAATCAAATTAGATTTAGTTCCTCACATCCAGGACATCACTTCTCCAGACTATTTTAATAACGAATTACTGATGAGGCATTGGGAAAAGAACACAGAAGACTTTGATGACTGCAAGGTCACAAGTTCCTCAGTGACTACTGAGTTCTACTAATTTCAAGTTACAATACTAGGCAAATCTTGATAAGTTAGAAGTCAGGAAGCTCTAGAATTAACACATTCTACTTGGCTTTCAGGGGCAAAGACAAAACAAGAAGAAGGTATTGAAACTGAACTCCTTAAGAGGTAATCTTTTATATATGCATATATCAAAACATCACGTTGTATACCATGAATACATATAATTTGTCAACTAAAAAATTTTTTAAAAATTATTTTCCCCTTGCTTTCCATTCTTCACTCCTCTGCTGTTCTCCTTTCTTCCCTCCCTCCCCTCATTTTCTCCTTTCCTCCCAGACTTCCCTTTTTTTTTTTTTTTTTTTTGAGATGGAGTCTCACTCTGTTGCCCAGGCTGGAGTGCAGTGGCGCAATTTCAGCTCACTGCAACCTCCGCCTCCCGGGTTCAAGCAATTCTCCTGCTTCAGCCTCCCGAGTAGCTGGGATTACAGGCATGCACCATGACACCCGGCTAATTTTTGTAATTTTAGTAGAGACGGGGTTTTGCCATGTTGGCCAGGCTGGTCTTGAACTCCTGACTTCAGGTAATCCACCTACCTTGGCCTTCCAAAGCACTGGGATTACAGGTGTGAGCCACTGCGTCCGGCTGTCTTTTTTAAAAAATACGATTTTCTCGAACTCCTGACCTCAAGTGATCTGCCCGCCTCGGCCTCCCAAAGTGCTGGGATTACAGGCATGAGCCACTGTGCCCAGCCTAGAAGTACAATTTTCTTTTGCTGTTTACTAAAAATCTGCATACAAGAAGAATGAAGAGCATATCCACCAGCCAGAAGCATGTGACTCCTTTGTCTCACTGTTTTAAGGATTTCCTTTTATACATGAATACAAACCAGGATTCCTTGGTTCTGCTTCCAACCTGAAGTGGGTCTGGTATTCATGAGTACAGAGTGACCTAGCAGAAACAATGCTATGTTTTCCAGGTCGGAAGAGATCACTTACTTTTCCTTGGAAGCACAAGAGTTTAACATAAACAAGCTAGGATATCAAAGGCACACTTCAATCTCAATAATAAAAGTTTATATAGAGGAAGATCAGTAGGATAATTCAGCTAACAGCAGCTATTTTCCATTTCATGCATAAAGTAACTTCTATCTAATTTTAGCTCAAACATAAAGAAAAAAAGTGTGTGCATGTATATATAGAGTGTTAAAAAGACTTACCCCTTGTGCGTGAAGATATTCAACGGTTTTGGTTATAGTGAACAGGACAGCACTGGCCTCTCGTTCAGAGAAAAATTTTTGTCTAAGAATTTTATCCAGCAATTCACCTCCTTTCATAAGTTCTGTTACTACATACACATATTTTCCATCATCATATACCTATAAATTTCAACATCAAAATGTAAATACTATTTGAAACTTTATATGTGCTCAAAACAAAGTTTAAAATATAAAAGAAAAATTAAACTCACTTCATATTCAAGAAAAATTTTATTTATTTATTTATTTTGAGACAGACATGCGCTCTGTCGCCCAGGAGTGCACTGGCACAATCTTGGCTCACTGCAATATACACCTCCTGGGCTCCAGCGATCCTCCCACTTCAGCCTCCCAAGCAGCTGAGACTACAGGCACATGCCACCACACCTGGCTAATTTTTGCATTTTTTTGTAGAGACGAGGTTTTGCTGTGTCTCCATGAGCAGTGATAATCTGAGGAAATTTGAGTTTTTACAACCCCCAGAGAAGGCCTTCAGGCCTATGTGAGTCTCGCTCTGTCGCCCAGGCTGGAGTGCAGTGGCTGGATCTCAGCTCACGGCAAGCTCCGCCTCCCGGGTTTACACCATTCTCCTGCCTCAGCCTCCTGAGTAGCTGGGATTACAGGCGCTGCCACCTCGCCCGGCTAGTTTTTTGTATTTTTTTTTTTTAGTAGAGACGGGGTTTCACCGTGTTAGCCAGGATGGTCTCGATCTCCTGACCTCGTGATCCGCCCGTCTCGGCCTCCCAAAGTGCTGGGATTACAGACTTGAGCCACCGCACCCAGCTGGGAGTTCACACTCTTTGCCAACACTTTGTTATAATAAAAGTCAAGAGAGACATAGGCAACAGTGTATCATGACAGTCCAGGGAAAGATACTTTACTTGTCCTGGGGGTGGCAATGGGCAGGGCAGGCTTCCTGGAAGAAGCAGTGCCTTAGCAAAATCTTTTATGTGTGGTAGTTAGCCAGGTAAAGAAAAATAGATGGTATTAGCAACTGAGGGAACTATAAATTCAGACAGAGCAGCATGGGAAATTGAGGCATGTGCAAGAAATTTACATACTAGAACACAGAGCATAAGGTGTATGAGAAAGTGTGTGTGAGAAGTCTGAAAACTACAGAGGAAGGCAGGATCTTAAGGGGCTAGGGACTTTAGACTGTAGGCGGGGAAGTTAAATGGGTAGTTATGAGTGTTAGATCTCTCTTCTAGTAATGTGGAAGATACTTTGGAGAGTGAGACTAGTCAATATTGAATATGAACTAATAGTAATATTAACACTGAACATTTAGGTAAGTGTTCAAGTGCAGATATTAAAAGCAATAATATCATAAGTGCTTTTCTTCTTAAAGCAAAAGTAGAAAAAATAACTGTACAAACATATCTTTATTGATAAATGAAATTATGTCATATACACATATACATTGTTTTCAAATCTACTTTTAAAACTTACCATGCTGAATTTTTTTGTTTGTTTTTGTTTTTGAGACAGGGTCTTGCTCAGCTGCGCAGGCAGGAGTGCAGTGGTGTGATAACTGCTCACTGCGGTCTTGACCTCCCAGGCCGAAGCAATCCTCCCACCTCAGCCTCCAGAGTAGCTGCGACTATAGGCATGAGCCACCATGTCAGGCTAATTTTTAAAAATTTTTTAGAGACAGGGTCTCCCTAGGTTGCCCAGACTGGTCTTGAACTCCTGAGCTCAAGCGATCCTCCTGCCTCAGCCTCCCAAAGTGCTGGGATTACAGGTGTGAGCCACTGTGCCCAGCCTGGTTAATTAAAAAAATTTATTTTGTAGAGATGGAGGTCTCACTATGTTGACCTGGCTGGTCTTGAACTCCTGGCCTCAAGTGATCCTCCTGCCTTGGCCTCCCAAACTGCTGGGATTATAGGCGTGGGCCACTATGCCCAGCCTATGATGAGTTCTCTGTCTACCACATGATGTTTGAAAATACACTACTTTCTTTTTTTTTTTTTTTTTTTTTTTTTTTGAGACGGAGTCTTGCTCTGTTGCCTGGGCTAGAGTGCAGTGGCCGGATCTCAGCTCACTGCAAGCTCTGCCTCCCGGGTTTACGCCCTTCTCCTGCCTCAGCCTCCGGAGTAGCTGGGACTACAGGCGCCCGCCACCTCGCCCGGCTAGTTTTTTTTTTTGTATTTTTAGTAGAGACGGGGTTTCACCGTGTTAGCCAGGATGGTCTCGATCTCCTGACCTCGTGATCTGCCCGTCTTGGCCTCCCAAAGTGCTGGGATTACAGGCTTGAGCCACCGCGCCCGGCCGAAAATACACTACTTTCATTGTGAGTCAGACAACTCATTCAAATGATCCATGTTAAAGAATCTACTTACATCCTTTAGAGTAATAATGTTTGGATGCTGTCCATAACGAAGAAGAATTTCAATTTCTTCTGTAGGGTCTCTCTTGCTTTTATCAATAATCTAAAAGGCAAATATTTATCACAAAACCTCATGAACTATACAGTTATAAACATTAATTATTTACAGCTACAGACCTTGGGTATTACCTCATGTAAACAGTATATAAATAAGCCATTTATCAATCAGTTTTATTCAACTACCTGGCCAGACTTTTTAATCAGAAAGCCAGTCTTGATATAGATGGCAAGGCTATAAATTCCAACTCATGAGTCACATTCCCACCATGCCTCTCCAATGTAAGTTTGTAGTAAGTTTAGGACTTACCAAAAACTCAAAAAGCCTCGAGAAAAGGTACCAAGAACACAGTTAACATTTGTTTTCTTCTATCTTTGAGGTCTTAAACATTTGGGAACTCAGTTAACTTCTAACCCCCCATCCATACGGATAATTAAGAGCTAGATACATCTATAACACCACCACTAGCATCTGCTTATTGAATTAAGTTTACTTCCTTGAATAAAATGCTTCAATTGAATATCCTGTTAGTTGTAAGCTACTTATAAAAGCTAATTACCTGTTAAGTAGAATAATCTTGTTTTTGAAGTTAGGCAGAAAGCTACATAGAAAATCACACCTAGAATTTTATTTGGTTAGAATTTGGTTTAATTATTATAATAAAGCCCTTTAAAATAGTAATGTAGCTTTCTAACCCTTTTATTTTGGCTGCTCCTTAAAAATATTTCTCTTAATGTTTTAATCTGCTAAATTAATATATAAAAAAGACAAATTTTGCTTTCAATTCATTCAAAGGGTAGTCTGAAGCAAATTATGTGGCCTTTGTATGCTCGATTTTAAACAGCTTAGTAATTAAGTACACACTAAATACCCAGACACTCCAGCAACCTAGGAAAGAGGTTACAACTCTCAGCATGAGTCCAGTCTTCTATCTGAAATGGATTTATAGTTGACCCTTGAACAACACAGGTTTGAACTATGAGGGACCAATTACATGTGGATTTTCTTCTGCTTTTGCCACCCCTGAGACACCAGGACTAACTCCTTCTCTTCTTCCTCCCTCCTCAGCCTACTTAAGGTGAAAATGATGAGGAAAAAGACCTTATTATGATCCACTTCCATTTAATGAACAGTAAATATATTCTCTCTTCCTTATATATTTTTTCTTTTTTTTTTAGTAGAGACGGGGTTTCACCGTGTTAACCAGGATGGTCTCGATCTCCTGACCTTGTGATCCGCCCATGTTGGCCTCCCAAAGTGCTGGGATTACAGGCTTGAGCCACTGCGCCCGGCCATATTTTTTTCTTTTTTTGAGACAGGGTCTTGCTCTGTTGCCCAGGCTGGAGTGTAGTGGTGCAATCATGGCTCACTGCAACCTTGAACTCCTGGGCCCAAGTGATCCTCCCACCTCTACCTCCTGAGTAGCTGGGACCACTGGCACATGCCACTACACTCAGCTAATTTTAAAAATCATTTGTAGAGATGAGGTCTGGCTATGTTGCCAAGGCTAGAATACAGTGGCACATAGTTCACTGTAGCCTGAATCTCCTGAGCTCAAGCAATCTTTCTGTCTCAGCCTCCTGAGTAGCTGGGACTAAAGGCACATGTAGCCACGCCTGGCTAATTTTTAAACAATTTTTCTGTAGAGATAGGGTCTTGCTATGTTGCCCAGGCTTGTCTCAAACTCCTGGCCTCAAGCAATCCTCCCACCTCGGCCTCCCAAAGTGCTAGGATTACAAATGTGAGACACTATGTCTGGCATGATTTTCTTAATAACACTTTCTTTTCTCTAGCTTGCTTTATTGTAAGAATATAGTATATAATACATATACAAAATACGTGTTAATCGACTGTATATGCTATCAGTAAGGCTTCTGGTCAACAGTAGGCTTTGAGTAGTTAGGTTTTGGGGAGTCAAGTTATACAGATTTTCAACTGCTTGGAGATCAGCACTCCTAAGTCCTGTGTTATTCAAGGGTGGACTGTACTTGTAAAACAGTTCTGTATTTGGAGAACAGGGAAGATAAACATATAGGTGCCCACTGTAATCAACTGCAAATGATAGTGTGGAATTAGGCAAATGGGTGATTAAGAGGAGAGATACATGGAATAGACATGCTAATTTAAGAGACGATCTGGGACTAGTCTTTTGAAAACCAGAACACACTGGGAGGGGTTGTTTTTGGCACAGATCTGCTAATCTGAGCCCAGTTTGCATTAGACCTATACTTGTGCTTGTGGACCTCAAACACGTGGTAATTTCAGAACAATCCAGCTGTATTGGGATTGGTTTTACGAGTCCTTTAAGTCACAAAAATACACAAATAGCTTGGAGATGTTTTCAAGGTTTTAGGCATAGTCCTCAAAGTTTCTGTAATTCAAAGGGGCCTCAGGACATTTCTGCTTTTTATGATGTATTTATGGAGGCAAGACACATCCTTAAACTGCCTACCAAACATGTTATTAGTCTTTTCTCCTTTCAGGTAAGCAATTTGAAAATTTCTATATATCTTAGATTTCAATAAGAGCAATGAATAGGAAAATAGAAAATTAAATGTATTTCTTTTAAACATTTCCTTCTTTAAAATTAGCTTTACTGTCCTTCCAATGAAGCAAATTCAATGTATTTCTATGGTTCATCCTTCTATCTGACAGAAAGTCCCATAGACACCGACAACTTTAAAGCAGTTACATCTAAGTTTAGAAAAGTGATAACAACTAATGTCACTCTCTCTCTAAACATGAGCTATGCATATTTATAAACCAGTCCTAAGGTTCAAATAAGTTGAAAGCTTTAGACATTGTTTGAATTGCTTGAGATTGGAGAGCAAAGGTTACTATTCCAAGAAGTGAAAAGAGACTTGAACATAGTGTTTGTTCACTTATGACTAAAGGTTTGAAATTCAAACTTTATCACAGAGCTAGGTTCCTTGGTTTTTGGCTTAGAAAATTCTGTCTTAGGATACTTGATGAAATTAAAACAGCCAATGATAATGAATTTTATGATAGTGGTTTTAATTCATTTATTAGTTCCCAGATCCTTTTAGATGTAAAGAAAGGTATGAACATTTTGCCAGAGAAGATGTAAACATACAAAATTTTGCACACAATTTTGAGGAATTTGTTGACACCCTGAGCATAAAATGGGGACTTCTTAGAGTAAAAATATACTTTAAAAATCATTTGAGGCAAAAAAAAAAAAAAAAAAATCACTTGATGTGTAAACTGGTACTGCTCTGGGCAAACTAGATGTATAATCACCTTACCTTTAGCTCACAGGGTTCTAGATTAAGATCTCTGAAGATCACTAGCCAGATATTAACTTTTTCATAACAAAAGGCACTTTTAACAACAAGAGGAGTGTAATTTTTAACTGGTACTGATATGCATGAACAAGAACTACACAAATTGCATTTTAACTAAAAAAATATTTACCTTCACTGCAAACTCCATGTTTGTAGCTTTATGTATACATCTCTTGCAAACAGAGTAGGAGCCAACTCCAATATCTTCTTTTACTTCATATCCATCAGTAAACTGAATACTGTTCCTGTGTAACTGCTACAAAAAATTATAAATTGGTGAAGAGTCCCATAATGCCTTTAGTGCATTTTATAATAGGGAAGTATGTTCCTCAGCATGCATTGTTGATGTTCTACATATAAATGAGTAAGAATAAAAATACATCTTTATAGTACTTATTCTTCTACAAACAAGTGATTTCGGAAGTGTTTACAATGAAATGTACAGCAAGAAATATGACTTTAAAAGCAGAGCTACTTGAAATGGGGCCTATATCTTTGTCTGTGATTCGGCCTTATTCCACTCCCCAATTGGCTATAGGTTTTCAAGCACCTTTGCAAATGTGAAATTTGAAACCTATGGTATAGAAGGAAAGGATTTAGGAGGATTCAGAATTAGAATATCTGAATTCTTGTCTCAGATGCACCACTTACAGGCTGTGTAACTTTCAGCCTGTATTTTCTCAGAGGGTAATGGTGAAGATTAAATAAAAATAATGTATTTGCAAGCAATACCTGTTACCGACATTTTGGACTTTCAGTAGCCACACCCTCCTTTCTTCATCCTGAAGTCATAGCCTTACACAACTTCTGCTAAAGAAGCTGGTCATGGGTTAGGGACTAATAACATACAGTAGATGATGAACAGCAACTTATTGATTCCATAAACAGGCTGAGGAAAGTTGTGTTGCCCTTGGCTATACTGATATGAGACATCCATGCCTATGAGCTTTGTGTATGTTAAAATTTGAATTCTGTAGAATATATATGTTCGTGGTTTCTATGTTAGGTACAGAATTTATAATTTAAAAACTTGCCATATATCATGTGCTTGCATAGTAAATGGCACAGACTATTTCAACATGAGCTCTGCTTAAAAACCAGTGTTTTAATTGTTTTTCTACAAAATGGAAAACAGGATAACTCATGAAAAAACTTTAGAGCAAAAGCAACTTAATCATCAAGCAAATCCAAGTACAAATGATATCCTAAAAACAATCCAGTGCTTTAAAAGATACATCTAGTTCCCTTTGATTAGAAAGATGACTTAAGATTTGAGTTCATTTTTATTTCTTGTATCTTTCTAAGGCAAAGGTTGCCAAACTATGGCCAGTGAACCAAATCTGATTCATTGCCCGTGTGTGTAAATAAAGTTTTGTTGGCACACAGCCATGCCCACTTGTTTATGTATTGTCTGTGGTTGTTTTGAGATACAGAGCAGAGCTGAGTAGTTGTGACAGAGCCCATATAGCCCACAAAGCTTCAAGTATTATCTAACACTTCAGAGAAAGTCTGCCGACTCCTGTTCTAAGACATCGAAGAACCAGAAGACCTCAATTCATCATAGCTGACCTGAAGGAGGCAGAGGGTGAAACAAACTCGGCATGAAAAACATTTTGAGGCACAGGAGAGGACATAGACAACATCGTCATGTTTATCTCAACTCTTTTAAAATTCTACTTTCTTTTTTTTTTTCTGAGACACAGTCTAGCTCTGTCGCCCAGGCTGGAGTACAGTGGTGGATCTTGGCTCACTGCAACCTATGCCTCCTGGATTCAAGCGATTCTCCTGCCTTGGCCTCCAGAGTAGCTGGGATTACAGGCATGCGCCACCACGTCCAGCTAATTTTTGTATTTTTAGTAGGGACGGGGTTTCACTGTGTTGGACAGGCTGGTCTCGAACTCCTAACCTCGTGATCTGCCTGCCTCGGCCTCCCAAAGTGCTGGGATTACAAGCGTGAGCTACCGTGCCTGGCCTAAAACTCTACTTTTAAGTCACATAGGTATCTAGGATTTGGGTTCTTGCAACCTTTTCAATGACATATGAAAAAATTTCTAAGAGTAAAGTTAATGATATAAAATGTATTTTATTTTATTTTTTGAGACAGAGTTTCAACTCTGTCACCCAGGCTGCAGTGCAGTGGTGCGATCTCCGCTTACTGCAACCTCTGCCTCCGAATCAAGTGATTCTTGTGCCTCAGCCTCCTGAGTACCTGGAATTACAGGCACGCGCCACCATGCCCAACTCATTTTTGTATTTTTAGTAGAGATAGGGGTTTCACCATGTTGGCCAGGCTGGTCTTGAACTTCTGACCTCAAGTGATCCACCTGCCTCGGCCTCCCAAAGTGCTGGGATTACGGGTGTGAGCCACAGTGCCCAGTCTAAAATGTATTTTAAATTGCTCACTTGAAGTCAGTAGAATAAAATCTATTCACAGAATGAACTATATCTTACAACATTCCAAATCTAAAATTATTTAGACATCCACTCACCTGAACAATTGAATGTACACCAACTGTCTGCATAGCCTGGCTTTCATCATCTGAGGTAATAGCAACAAAACTAAACCCCCGAAAAAGCTGATGTGCATTAGCACTAGGTGGAATGCCAGGTGAATCTGAAAAGAGTAAGAAGTGACAAAGAAGATTCATTTGAAAGGAAATTAAGAGAAAAACTGTTGACACTATGACCTTTTTCACTTATTCTGGAATTCTACTTCTCAGGTATACAGTATATACCTCTTGCTTTCCGGGGTACCTGTGAGGCACTGTATCCGATCTGTTCTGATTGTGTATTGCCATTACAACACCAACATCCTAGTCCCTCGGAGCCTAGAAAATAGCTAGTTCATTTGAAGAATATAATAAATCAATGAATTATAGGGTTAATGGTATTCAAAATTAATGCTGTCCCATTGAATTTCCTGAAATGATAGAAATTTTCTTATCTTTACAGTCTAATGATAGCCACTAGCTACATGCAGCTTCTCAACATTTGAAATGTGCCTAGTGTGACTGAGAAACTACATTTTAAATTTTAATTAATTTAAATTTAATTAGCCACATGTGGCTACTGGCTACCATATTAGAAACTGCAGCCCTCAATAATAACCTATTTGGGGGGCAACGGGGGAGATACAAGGTTGATCTACAGCAAATTTGGGAGATTTGAAGATAGCATAGAGAGTTATCCAGGAAAAGATTTTCTTTTTTTCTTTTGAGACAGAGTCTTGCTCTGTCACACCACGCTGGAGTGCAGTGGCGCAATTTTGATGCACTGCAACCTCCACCTCCCAGGTTCAAGCGATTCTCGTGCCTCAGCCACCCAAGTAGCCGGGATTACAGGCACATGCCACCAAACCCAGTTAATTTTGGTACTTTTAGTAGAGACGGGGTTTCACTATGTTGGCTAGACTGGTCTCGAACTCCTGGCTTCAAGCGATCTGCTCGCCTCAGCCTCCCAAAGTGCTGGGATTATAGGTGTGAGCAACTACGCCCAGAGTCTGGAAAAGATTTTCTGACTGAACAAGAAAAAAATATATTTGTTGTCTTATATTTGGGTTTTCACATTTTCTCCTTACCTTTGGGAGTTTTTGCAGTAAACTCAGGATCAAAATAGAATGTATCTTCAGGCCTGCCCGTTGCAGGTTTAAATGGTGGATGAATTTCTCTTCTATACAGTTTCTAGAGGGAAAAAAAAAGAGACTTAGACATATTTTAATTATAAAGAAATATTTCAAGTAGTTTCATTCTATACTCACATTCCAGTCTATTGTTGAGAAAAATGAATGTCTTTTAATTTCTTCAACTCCATCTGGTCCTGCACCTATCAAAAATGGATTCATTGGTAATTTTATTTCAAGGAGAAATATACATATTGCTCAGTCTTTGTTTTCAATACTTGTCTAATTAATTAATTAATTAATTTTGCAACAAGGGCTTGCTCTGTCACCCAGGCTGGAGTGCAGTGGTGCGATCTCAGCTCACTGCAGCCTCAACTCTCAGGCTCAAGAGATCTTCCTACCTCAACTTCCTGAGTAGCTCGGACTACAGGCGCATACCACCATGCCTGGCTAATTTTTGAATTTTTTGTAAAGATGAGGTTTTGCCATTTTGCCCAGGCTGGTCTTGAACTCCTGGACTCAAGTAATTCTCCTGCCTTGGTCTCCTAAAGTGCTGGGATTACAGGCATGAGCCTCCATGCCCAGCCTTGTCTAAATAGTTAATAATTCCACCACAAAACAAATATCTACTCCCCCCCAAAAACAAACACCAACAAACACACAACATAAACAAATTAGTTCAAATTTTTACCTAATCTGTTTGCAGGATTTCGCTTGAAAAGCATTCGTAAAAGACTCTGGGCTTCAGGACTCAAAAACTGTGGCATTCCAAGTTTGGCTCTAAATAATAAATCCACATAATATTTTACTTTTTGGAGGCATCTGTATTTTTATTTTTAAAAATTCTTAAACTTTTTGAGATACTTGTAGATTCACACTCAGTTGTAAAAAATAATACAGAGAGATGCCCTGTGCCCTTTACCCAGTTTCCCCAATGGTAACATCTTACAAAACTACAGTACAATATCACATCCAGGATATTGACATGGAGACAATCCAAAGATCTCATTCACATGGCACTGGTTTTATTTGCACTTATTTGTGTGTGTGTTTAGTTCTATGCCATTTTATTACATGTATCGCTTCTGTATAAATATGTCACAGTTTGTTTATCCATTATCTGTTGAAGGACATTTGGGTTGTGCCCAGTTTTGGGCTAATATGAATAAAGCTACAGTGAACATTTATGTTCAGGTTTTCATGTGAACACATAACTGAATTTTAGCACATAAGCTAATGAGCTTTTTCACTTTTCAAAATTTTGCAAAGAGCACTGTGAAAGTAAGATCATTTGAATCCTAGTTCTGGCTGTTACCAAGAACTTTGTGACAGTGGGAAAGTCAATTATTCTGGGCCTGTTATCATTTCTTTATAAGCAAAGGGATTTGACTCTAGACCAATAGCTCCCAACATATAGCCTCGAACTCCTCCTCAAAGGGAATTTAAGAAACCTAACATTTAAAGCTGCTAAGAGAACATGTGTTTCATATGCCACTTTTTCCTTTCTATTCCCTTTAACAGACCCTGAAGGGAAGGGGAACTGTGGGAAAGAGGATTGTGAAATATTGAAGATACACAGTCTAAAAACTGCTGGCCTAGATGAACCAGAAGGGCTGTTTCAGCTCTAATTTTAATTCTTTTTCCAAACTACAAATTAAAGAAACCAATAATCCTGTAAGTATGACAATAATAATAGAGCTGGGGAAAATTCCTATTTCAGAAACAGATCTATTTATTATTCAGTGGGTTGTTACTGAGCTATTACGTGCCAGACACTGTTTAGTGCTGAGGATACAGAGATAAAGACAGCCCATGAACCTCATGGTCCATGGTGAAGATGGATACAGACAATGCTAGTACATTAAGAGACAAATGCAGAAGAACATATGCAAAGAGTGACAAGGGAACAGTAGGGAATATTTAATTTAACATAGGAGATTATGAAAGGTCTTGAATGCAATCTAAAGGCTAACAATTTATTCATTTGGCTAGCGTTTCCCCAAATTTTACTGAATAACATTAATCCCTCTAGATAGTTAGCAACAATAAAAAAATTCATGACCCAATGAGCTTGTAGAATGCTATCTATTATATCCCCCTATTAGAGACACAGAATTAAAATGCACTGCATATAAAAAGGCTGAGAAATCTAGAACATTTTTTTTTTTTTTAAAGACAGAGTATCCAGGCTGGAGTGTAGTAGCACAATCTCGGCTCGCTGCAACCTCTGCCTTCTGGGATCAAGGGATTCTCGAGTCTCAGCCTCCCAAGTAGTTGGGATTAAAGGTGTGTGCTACCACACCTGGCTGATTTTTTTTTTTTGTAGAGATGGAGTTTTGCCATGTTGGCTAGGCTGGTCTCGAACTCCTAGCCTCAAGTGATCCTCCCACCTCAGCCTCTCAAAGTGCTGGGATTATGGGCGAAATCAGTATTTTCTAAGTATTTATTTCCAGCATCTCTTTTTCAAAGAATATTTATTAACATCCTGTAGAATTAATACTCTCTTGGACAAATCTAGGGAAACACTATTGTATTAGGTAACAGGGATGCAGCAGAGGTCCTGAAACAGTGAACTAATATGACCAGACTTATTTTCAAGAAGGTAACTCCAAGGGTAGTAGAGAATAATTCGGAGTGGGAAGAGGTCATAAGTGGTAGGCAATCAACTTAGGAATGTGGTCAGATAGAGTGGGTAAGAGGTCACTGTTTTCTGAATACTTTAAGCAGTGTAATTCAGAGGAAAGGCTGGAACAGTGAAATAATTCTGAGATCGAATATGGAGAATACCTAATTATGCAAAAGAGAGAAGGAATAAAAAATAATTTCCAGGTTTCTGGTTTGGGAAAGAGGGTGCATGAAAATGCTGATAACTGGGAGTATAAGAAAAGAACAGCAAATAAAGATACCTTTAGTTCAAAAATGTGAAGTCATGCATGTAATATGTTTTGGGAGGGCCAGACAGGTGAGTAAATGGAAACACAGGTCTAATGCCTGGTAAATTCATGTAAGAAAGAGTGATTTGAGAGTAATTAAAATGTGGAGGGTAGTTATAGGAAAGACTGAAGTCAGTAAGGAAAGAGTGCAGAGGGGGAAGAAAAGCATATCATAGATGGATTCTGGGGGACAAGACCATTTAAAAGTAGTCAGAAAAAGAACAATTTGGGCATTAAAAATAATGAATGCAATTGGCTGAATCACACTGATTATTAAATCCCATTAGTTTATTATAGTAAAATAAGAAAAAGCAAAGTCAAAACACAAAAACTCAACTCACTGGATATTACCCCCACTAGGAAGTAACTAGGGCTCTGACATTAGAAACAATTAAGAAAATAATTAAGTATTTCTTCTCTTTTTCTTGGATGAGCCTTAATTCAAGTAATTAAATCATCATAGTTGATGAGGGAAAGTTTGTTGAGAAAATACCAGCTAATAAATGAGGAAGGAATAATAATAATAGAAAATCATGGCCAGACATAGTGGCTCATGCCTGTAATCCCAACACTTTGGGAGGCGGAGGTGGGAGGATCACTTGAGCCCAGGAGTTTGAGACCAGCCTGGCAACATAGCAACATACCATCTGTACAAGAGAATAAAGAACTTGGCTGGGCGTGGTGGTGACCTGTAGTCCTAGCTGCTCGAGAGAGGCTGAGGCAGGAGGATTGTTTTAGCCCAGGAGTTTGACGTTGCAGTGAGCTGTGATCATGCCACTGCATTCAAGTCTGGGCAATAGAGCAAGATCTCGTTTCTAAACCACCCCCCTCCCTTTTTTTTTTTTTTAAAAAAAAAGCAATTCATCACTTTTGAATTCCTTATAAAATAACTGTTCCAAGTAATGATTATTAATGGATAGAGCCATTAGTTAAAAGCATGACAGGGAACTTTACTACTACGGAGGAATCAGCTGCAACCACTGGAGCCCATCACTTAAAAGTGGGGGCAACCAGGTATTGTAAGCCTCCTGATATAATAAGGACCACACAGTATTAGCTGTGAAATAATCTTGCTAAAACAGTTTAACCAAAAATAGGACACAGGATCAAGTTAATAACACTAAGGGAATAAAAAAAGTTTCCATACTCCTAGGAAAAGACTAATGTTATGTAACCGTGGTAACAAGAGAACCACCAGAACTGGTTTTAAATCCTTTCAGTTGGTTTAAAATGCACTGAATTGATCAATGACAACTTGCCTAGTGAACACCTGCAAGGATGAGTAACTGCTTTTTGTCTCTGAAAATTAGCCAAACAGGAATGGACTCACTCCAATAAACACACCTGAGTGCCCACTGATCAACAACAGTCCCACCCAAATAATCACATTCTTACAGATAATGTCAACCCACTTATAGACCTGAAAATCTGCCAGTTCTTGAGCTCCACCCTTCCTCAAAACTCTATATAAGATTAGTGGTCTACTGTGTTTGGGGAGACTCTAGCCTTACCATAGCAAGCAATAAAGTAAGTTTTATGCTTTATTTCAGATGTTGAGAGGGGGTCTCATTCTTTGACAAGATAAATCCAGAAAGCAGAGTTCCATAAAACAACTGACTTGGTTTCTACGAATAAACAGCAGGGGAAAAACAGGGATAGATTGTTCTAGACTAACAGAAGTTTAAGAAGTACAACCAAATGGAATGTGCAGGCTTGATGTGGATCCAACTCTAAAGACACAGTTTTGAAGAAAATCTGAAAAAATTGGTTAAGGACTGATGATGCCTAAGCATTATTGCTAGTTTTATGTGGATGTGTAAGAAAACATCCATATTTTTAGCAAGGCAAACTGAATTAAGTAGATATGTCTGGAATACTTATAATACTTCAGTAAAGAAAAGAAAAAAAGAATAGATAAAGCGAAATGGCCAAATCTTGATAAATGTCGAATCTGGGTGACAGGTATATGTGTTCACTGAATTATTCTATTTTTGAGAATTCATTTTTGAAGACTTTTATAATTAAAAAAGGAAAAACAGGAAGAGAAGAAATCATGTAAAAGTGACCAAAAGGGGAATGGTTAGAGAGGTGGGAGAAGCAGATGAAAGCATGAAAAACGATGGAGGGAGGGAGTGGCCAACAGTGTCAAATACTCAGAGATGCCTTTCTTGAGTGTCCCATCTAATATGGTTCCTGCTTTCTGCTCCTTCCCTCATACAGTAATGGGTCACTATTACGAGTACAGATTTCTGATTTATTATCCTTATATCTCCTATTACTACCTGAAATTATTTAGATATTAATTCCTTGTCTCCCCCACTAAAATATAAGTTCTGAAGTCCACCAAAGACCTTTTCAGTCTTGTTAATACTATGTCTCAAGTATGAGTAGCAAGAACTGAAACATCTGTTAAATGAATTGTGTGAATGAATGGTACAGAGTCATCCTTTTGACAACTTGCCCCTGGTTTTAGCAACCAGAAGACCACTGATAGCCACAGTGAGAGCAGTTTCAGCAGAGTGGTGGGGATGAATGACAAATAGGCTGTGAAATAAAAGAAGCCAAAAAAGTAGTAACAGAATGCACAGACTACTTCTTAAAGAGGCTTTGTGTTGAAAGGATGCAGGAAGATGGTACAGTAACTTGAAAGGAAGGCCAAGTCAAAGAAGGATTTAGTTCTTCAACACAAGAGTGTTTGTTCGCTGAAAGGGAAGGATCAAAGTAGATGAAGTGACAAAGGTTCAGTGATGAAAGTTCAGTGAACATTCATTTATGTAGCACATCTTTTTAGACCTTTTTATTGTGTAGAATAATATAAAATACCCCAAAAAACCCCGAACAAAAACACCCAAAGTACATAGCTCAATTATTTGCCACAAACTGAACAGTCACCTGGCCAAGACACATAACATTGCCAGACCCTCTCATCCAGTATAACCACTTTCTTTATTTTGCCTCAGGCTTTTAACCATCTAAATATGAACCCTAAAAACTATGCTTTAGTTTTGCCTGCCTTGTAAACTTTACAAATATAATCATACAGTACTTTTTCTTTTGTGTCTGAACTTCCTTAGCTCCACATTCTTGTGAGATTTATCTAAGCTGTTGCATGTAACTGTGGTTTGTTCATTTTCTTTGTTGTATGGCATACTACACCCATGGGCCAAGGCTTCAGCCTGTTTTTGAATGGCTCTCAAGAATTGTTTTATATTTTTACAGGGTTGGAAAAAAAATACAAAGAATATGTGACAGAGGCTGTGTGTGGCCCACAGAGCCTAAAATACATATAGTAAATACAACTTCTATTGTATTCGACTGTATGAATATACCATCATTTATTAATTCACTCTTCTGTTAATATAAGGTTTCCACTTTTTGGCTATTACAAATAATGTTGCTATGAACAACTTTGTACTTGTTTTTGATGTGTGAGTAACTAGATTGTTTTAACATGGGTGCATGTCTAGGAGTGGGGCTAACTGGATAAGGATATACATATATTTGTCTTTAAAAGATAAGGACAAAAACTGCTCTCCAAAGTGGTTATATGAGTATTGATATTCCTTCCAGCTATGTATAAAAGTTGCCACTGCTTCACATCCCACCATTTTGAACTGTCAGTCTTTTTATTTTTATTTATTTTTATTTTCAAAATTTTTGAATAGGGCAGCAGTCTGGGCCAAAATGGTTCAGAATGCTCCTGTCAGTCTTTTTAATTTAGCCATTCTGGTGAGTATGCAGTGATATTTCCTTGTGATTTTAATTTGCATTTTCTGATTAACGAGGTTGAGTATCTTTTCATAAGTTTTTTGGCCATTGAATATTCTCTTCTGTCAGATCCCTAAGTCTCTTGCCCATGTTTTTATTGGGTTGGCTTTTTCTTATTGATTGGGGTTCTAAATAGAATGGCAATGATTTTTATGTATGGTGGAAGGTAGGAATTTAAAAAAATTTTTTTAAAGCAAATTTTTTTTGAGACACGGTCTTGCTCTATTACCCAGGCTGGAAGGCAGTGGCATGATCATGGCTCACTGCACTCTTGATCTTCTTGGCTTAAGCGATTCTCCCACCTCAGCCTCCCAAGTAGCTAGGACTACAGGTATGCACTACCACGCCTGGATAAATTTTATATTCTTGAACTCATGGCCTCAAGTGATCCTCCCACCTCAGCCTCCCAAAGTGCTCGGATTACAGGTGTGAGCCACCACTCCCTGCCTATTTTTTATACGAATATTTAACTTTTCCAGCATGATTTATTAAGAAAAGGCTATTCTTTCCCTACTGCTCTGAAATTCCCAATGGTTGCAAATTAACTGTCCACATATATAGATCTGTTTCTGGGCTCTTTATTCTATTGCATAGATCTACTTTCCACACTTGTTTCAATGCCGTATTAATTACAGTTATAATAAGACTTAATACCTGGTAAAGCAAGTCTTCCTATCTTGGTCTTCAAGAGTATTTTAGCTATTCTTGGTCTTTTGTATTCATATTAGAATCAGTTTATCAAGATCCACATTAAAAATTGTTAGGATTTTAATTTTATTTGCATTGAAACTATAGTTTTGTCATCCATTATAGTAGCCACTAGCCACATATGGCTACTGAGCACCTGAAATGTGCCAATCCACATTGCAAGTGTAAAATACACTGAATTTCAAATGAGTATGAAAAAAACTGGTTGTAAACAAATACCTCAATCATATTTTAACATTGGTTACATGCTGAAATAACATCTTGGGTACACTGGGTTAAATAAAATATTACAATTAACTTTCTTTTTACTTTTTTATTTTTTGAGACAGAATTTCACTCATCAGCCAGGCTGGAGTGCAGTGGTGTGATCTTGGCTCACTGCAACCTCCGCCTCCCGGGTTCAAGTGATTCTCCTGCCTCAGCCTCCCAAGTAGCTGGGATTACAGGTGCCCACCACCACACCCAGCTAATTTTTGTATTTTTAGTAGAGACAGGGTTTTGCCATGTTGGCCAGGCTGGTCTCGAACTCCTGACCTCAGGTGATCCACCCACCTCAGCCTCCCAAAGTGCTGGGATTACAGGCATAAGCCACCACGTCCTGTCTCTTTTTACTTTTTTAAATGTAGCTACTAGAAAACTTAAAATTATGTATGTGGTTTGCATTATATTTTCTTTCTTTCTTTTTTTTTTTTTTTGAGACAGGGTCTCGCTCTTCACTCTGTTGCTCAGGTTAGAGTGTAGTGGTGTGATCAGGGCTCACTGCAGCCTTGACCTCCCAGGCTCAAGTGATCCTCTCACCTCAGCCTCCCAAGTGGCTGGGACTACTGGCATGTGCCACCACATCTGGCTAATTTTTTAATTTTTATTTTTGTAGAGATGGGGTTTTGCCATGTTGTCCAAGCTGGTGTCAAACTCCTGGGCTCAAGCAATCTGCCCACCTTGGCATCCCAAAGTGCTGGGATTACAGGCATGAGCCACCATGCCTGGCTGGTTCACATTATATTTCTAGTGGATAACACTGATCTATAGAACTGTTATCTTTACAACACTGGGTCTGTCATAACATGAACATAGTATATCCTTTCAAGTTATTTTGGTCTTTTAAAATTTCTTTAAATAAAATTTTCTGTTTTTTTCAAGAGGTCTTATATAACTTCTGCTAGATTTATCATTAGGTATCTGAGAATTTTTACATTGTTGTAAACAGTAACCTCTTTGAAAATTCCATTTTTTTTTTTTTTTTTTTTGAGATGGAATTTCACTCTTGTTGCCCAGGCTGGAGCGCAGTGGCACGATCTTGGCTCACTGCAACCTCCGCCTCCCGGGTTCAAGTGATTCTCCTGCTGCAGCCTCCCGACTAGTTGGGATTACAGGCGCCTGCCACCATGCCCGGCTAATTTTTTGTATTTTTAGTAGAGACAGGGTTTCGCCATGTTGGCCACGCTGGTCTCGAACTCTGGACCTCAGGTGATCTGCCCACCTCGGCCTGCCAAGTGCTGGGATTACAGGCGTCAGCCACTTTGCCCGGATAAAAATTCCATTTTCTTTTGCTAGTATAGAGACACAGAATAGATTTTTGTTTATTGACCTTGTATCCAGTAACTTTGCTAAACTCTTATTAATTCCAAGAATTTATATGATCACTGGATTTTCTTCTCTTTTTTGAGGCAGGGTTTTGCTCTGTCACCCAGGCTGGGGTGCAGTGGAACCATCTCAGCCCACTGCAGCCTCAACCTCCTGGGCTCAAATGATCCTCCTGTCTTAGCCCCCATCCCCCACCCCCCAAAGTAGCTGGGAATACAGGTGCTTACCACCATGCCTGGCTAATTTTTGCATTTTTTTGTAGAGACAGGGTTTTGCTATGTTGTGTAGGTTGATGACTGGATCTTCTATGGATACAGTCATGTTATCTAAATAATGATAATTTTATTTCTTCTTTTTAAACCTTATACTTTACTTTTTTGCTTGACTTACCATATTGGCTAGGACTTCCAGGACAATGTGGACAGAAGTGAAATAATGGGCATCCTTGTCATATTACAAATCTCAAAAGTAAAGCTTTCAGTATTTCACTATTAACATGAAGATAATATGAGTACTCTAAATCTATGCAGTCTGTTCATATTCAAACCATGTAATATTGATGAATTTCTTAGTTATTTTTTATACTACAGCCACACTCTAACATCTCATTTTTTTAGTGTGAAACATTTATTTTATTTTACTTTTTTTGAGATAGAGTCTCGCTCTGTTGCCCAGGATGGAGTGCAGTGGTGCAATATCAGTTCACTGCAACCTCCACCTCCTGGGTTCAAGGGATTCTCCCGCCTCAGTCTCCCGAGTAGCTGAGACTACAGGTGTGCACTACCACGCCTGGCTAAGTTTTGTATTTTTAGTAGAGATGGGATTTCACCATGTTGGCCAGGCTGGTCTCGAACTCCTGATCTCAAGTGATCCATCTGCCTCGCCCTCCCAAAGTGCCGGGATTGCACGCATGAGCCACGGCACCCAGCCTGAAGCATTTATTTTAAAATCTCATCAAAACATCTATATTAAGGGAGTACTTACTTAAGAATCATAGTCATTGTTTCTTTTCGATCTTTTCCTTGGAAAGGTAGTGTACCAGTAAGCATTTCAAACTACAGAAAGGCAAAACAATCAGAAGTATTAGTCAATAAATATAAAATCTCAAGGCCAGAAGGCAAAAAAAAAGCATCATCTTAATTATAACCAAATATTTTAAAATTACTATGTAATAAGTGTTTTCTATTTCTACCATATTCGTTACTGAAGTTCTTGATAATTCCTAAAACAACTGAGCTATACAGTTTTTTTTTTTTAATGGAAATCAATCACATTTTTATTTTTGAGACAGGGCCTGGCTCTGTAGCCCAGGCTGGAGTGCAGTGGTGCAATCTCGGCTCACTGCAGTTTCCATCTCCTGGGCTGAAGCAATTCTCCCACCTCAGCTACCTGAATAGCTGGGACTACAAGCCTGTGCCACCATGACTGGCTAATTTTGTACATATTTTTTTGTAGAAACGAGGTCTCAGTATGTTGCCCAGGTTGGTCTTGAACTCTTGGACTCAAGGGATCCTCCCCCTCAGCCTCTCAAAGTGCTGAGATTAGAGGCATGGGCCACCATGCTCAGCTTCAACAATCACATTTCAAATGGCAATTTTAAAGTGTAGATATGTGAACAATTTGATAAATATGCTAATTTCATATGAACTTGCATTTTATTTTTTTTGAGACACAGTCTCACTCTGTCACCCAGGTTGGACTGCAGTGGCACGATCTTGGCTCACTGCAATCTCCGTCTCCTGGGTTCAAGTGATTCTCCTGCCTCAGCCTCCCAAGTAGCTGGGATTACAGGTATGTGCCATCATGCCTGGCTAATTTTTTTGTAGTTGTAGTAGAGATGGGGTTTCACCATATTGTCCAGGCTGGTTTTACAGGCATGAGTCACCACGCCCAGCCTAATTTTTGTACTTTTAGCAGAAACGGGGTGCACCATGTTGGCCAGGGTGGTTTCGAACTCCTGAGTTTAAATGATCTGTCTGCCTTGGCCTCCCAAAGTGCTGGAATTATAGGCGTGAGCCACTGCGCCTGGCAGAACTTATTTTATTTTTTTTGAGACACAGTCTTGCTCTGTTGCCCAGGCTGGAGTGCAGTGGCATCATCTTGGCTCACTGCAACCTCTGCCTCCCAGATTCTAGCGATTCTCCAGTCTCAGTCTCCTGTGTGGCTGGGATTACAGGTGTATGCCATCCTGCTTGGCTAATTTTTGTATTTTTAGTGGAGATGGGGTTTTGCCATGTTGGCCAAGCTGGTCTTGAACTCCTGACATCAGGTGATCCACCCGCCTCAGCCTCCCAAAGTGCTAGGATTACAGGTGTGAGCCACTGAACCCGGCCAAACGAACTTATTTTAAGGGTCACTTACTAATAGATTTCTGGACCAGTTTCTCCAAAAGAGTAAATACCATTAATGCTTTAGATTGTTACTATTAGCAGGAAATCTATGGTAATTTTTTTTTTTTTTTTTTGCCTTTTCAAATTAGGATGAGATAGAACCAGCTAATAGATTTCATAGTCCTTCTATACTGCATATAATAATTTTTCTTGGTTACTTATTACATATGGTATAAAATAAAGAAAATAAAAACACCAGTTTAACATTCACTGCTAATCCTCACTTAACAAACAACCTCCTTTCCCCCCAAAAAACCCCAAATTCAAACCTTACCATTAACACACCAAAAGACCACCAGTCAGCACTCTGAGTATGACCTCGACGATTAACTACTTCTGGAGCCATATACTCCACAGTTCCACAAAAAGAATATGCCTTCTTTTCATGGTCAATAGACTCTTTACTTAGGCCGAAATCTGCCAAAACAAATATCATAAATATCCTACATAAATTTGCACATGCAAATTTTAAACTTTGAGTTCTGACATTAATCATTTAAATTTTCTAATACAAGTTTTTTTCTGTTTTTGTTTTTTTGAGACGGAGTCTCACTCTGTCGCCCAGGCTGGAGTACAGTGGCGCCATCTTGGCTCACTGCAACCTCTGCCTCCTGGGTTCAAGTGATGCTCCTGCCTCAGCCTCCCAAGTGACTGGGATTACAGGCGTGCACCACCACGCCCAACTCATTTTTTTGTATTTTTAATAGAAATGGGGTTTCACCATGTTGGCCAGGCTAATCTTGAATTCCTGACCTCAAGTGATCCACCTGCCTTGGCCTCCCAGAATGCTGAGATTACAGGGGTGAGCCACCACGCCTGGCTCTAATACAAGTTTTTAATTTTAATACAGTGTATTACTCAATATTTGTACCTCAATCAACCTTAAAGGAAAGTATATATTGTAGGAGAAAATATTTTAATAAAATGAGGATTTTTTTTTTTACCTGTTAACTTGATGTGACCTTCTTCATCAAGAAGTATGCTGAAAAAAACAAAGAAAATCTTTTAAGAACACTAAATAGAGATTTATAGAAGCTAAGACTGAAATTACATCCTTAAGCATCAGATCACCACATTTATTCTAAAATATTGCTTTAGACTGTGAATAAGATGGCAAAGGCAAAGGAGGAACAAATTATTTTTTGGACACACATTTATAACAAATCCCAAAGGCAATGCCATAAACTTGTATTAATATGCCAGGAGTACTTGGAAATTATTAGGAAAAGAATCAAATCACCTGTACTCTTCCCAGCTGCTCTTTCTAATGCCTTTCTGCAGACATAGTTTGACTAAATCCCCTAGTGCCTGCATTAATAGACAGAGGGTCCACACATTTAATTCAAAAGCATCAGACGTATCATTCTCTTGGTTATTTTATTTTGCCTTTTTTTCCTTTTTGTGGAGAATAGGGTCTCACTACGTTGCCCAGGCAGGTCCTGAACTGCTGGGCTCAAGCTATCCTCTTGCTTCTGCCTCCCTAAGTCCTGGGATTATTCCCTAAGGTGTGAACCACTGCGTGCCCAGCTCTCTTGGTCATTTTAAAGGTATTTGACTCAATCATTATTTCCTTATTATTACTTTTTTTCCTGACACAACCTTTACACAATCTTCTTCTCCCTCCCCATACTCCTTGTTTTTCATTGACCCCTCCCTTCACTATACATATTCTCCAGGTTTTCTCTCTTTCCCAAAAAACTGTGAGCTCCTAGAAGGTTTGACCTTATTCATCTTTATAGCTCAGTGTCTGGCAGTGTACAGTACAAATAAGAAATGCTGAATGAATAAGGCCTGTTTGCAAAGGGCCTACAGGGCATTCCAAATAGTTTGGGCTTCTTCTCAAGGACAAGGGAGACCATAAAAGGTGTACATTCATGGAGGGTAGAGAAATTTACAGAGAAAATAAAGTGCATTTAGTGAACTCACTGGGTCATAATAAAGAACAACTGGAGAATGACCCTCACATTTCTGGCTTGAGCAGATACTTGAGTGGAGAGTAATGCTATTAATCAAGGAGCTACAGAAAGGAGAGAGTACTAAGCTGTAAGTCAGTAATTGTGTTAAGTTGGTGCAGAAGTAATTAAAAGTAATGGCAAAAACCGCAATTGCTTTTGCACCAACCTAATATTTCTGGATAGGTATGGGGTCAAGCAATAAACTGTTTCACTTATATTTAAAGCTATCCCACAATATAGGCATTTCCTTACTTTTAACTAAAAAATGTGCAAGTCAAATTTTGTTACAAAATTTTACTATAACAAAAGTATTACCAACCTTTCTATTTCATAAACGCAAACATAATTACAACAAACTTTACCACTGAAGGTAATTCAGTAGGGACGTATTTTTCAAGTATCTTTCATCACAAGCACTTGTTATAAAAAATATTAGTATTGGTTACGCTTGATTATGAAGAGATCAACACATTTAGAGAATATAAAGGGCATTATTAGGTACTATAGAAATCATCCTCCCTTCTAATGAATACACGAAAAACAGTTCTAAAAACAAAACAAACTTCAAGTCATTCTTGGTAATTCTGAAAGAAAAAAGGATAATATGGCTGAAAGGCATTAGTTGTGCCTTCTATAGCAATGCATTCTTTTAAGATAACCATGCTTATACTGTATCTTTGAAAGAAAAGTCAACTGTATCACTCTCAATAAACAACATTCCTTTTCAACGGTTACTAATTATTTTTAGTCATATTTATTATAACAGAGTTCTAGTTTAAAAGAATCTGAAAAACCCTTAACAGTTCATAAAATATTTGGCCTAAAAATTTAAATTCCTCCCAAGTTCTGTATGATGGTATTTACTTGTATGATTTACCAAGTAAGTGTTATTTCGAATTAATAGCATCATCTAGACATGTATGTTTAAGATCTTAATATAAGCAATCTTCTTTACATCTGATCTTATTAAAGCCTTGAGACAAGGCTCATACTTTAATATAACTTTATGACCAATGCCAATACAATGGTCTATGGTAAATACATTCAATTAAATAGTATAAAACACATTTTTATGAATGTTTAATCTTATGTTTATAGTAATTTTTCTAAGGACTATATGCTTGAATATTCATTCTCACCAATAATTATATTTTGTGTCACAATAGTTATAAGTTGGGAAAATAATCAGGAAAACTCAGCAGTTATTTGGGGAATAAAAACAAAACCATATGAAACTTATCCAAAAACAATAAAAAACAAACATAAAATATAAAAGTATAACAATCTCTAAATGATCACTTAGAAGAGTTCCAGATGAGCATTTCCCCTCTTCTGGTGTTAATATAGAATTTGCATTTCATACTAACATTTTTTTTATTATGCTTTAGGTTCTAGGATACATGTGCAGAACGTGCAGGTTTGTTACATAGGTATACACGTGCCATGGTGGTTTGCTGTACCCATTAACCCATAATTTACATTAGGCATTTCTCCTAATGCTATCCCTCTCCTAGCCCCCAGCTCCTGACAGGCCCCAGTGTGTGATGTTCCCCTCCCTGTGTCCATGCGTTCTCATTGTTCAACTCCCACTTATGAGAACATGCAGTATTTGGTTTTCTGTTTCTATGTTAAGTTTGCTGAGAATGATGGTTTCCAGCTTCATCCATGTCCCTGCAAAGGACATGAATTCAGCCTTTTTTATGGCTGTATAGTATTCCATGGTGTATATGTGCCACATTTTCTTTATCCAGTCTAGCACTGATGGGCATTTGGGTTGGTTTCAAGTCTTTGCTATTGTGAATAGCACTGCAATAAACATGCATGTGCATGCGTTTTTATAGTAGAATGATTTATAATCGTTGGGGTATATATACCCAGTAATGGGACTACTGGGTCAAATGGTATTTCTGGTTGTAGATCCTTGAGGAATCGCCACACTGTTTTCCACAATGATTGAACTAATTAACACTCCCACCAATAGTGTAAAAGCATTACTATTTCTCCACATCCTCTCCAGCATCTGTTGTTTCCTGACTTTTTAATGATCGCCATTCTAAGTGGTATGAGATGGTATCTCATTGTGGTTTTGATTTGCATTTCTCTAATGATCAGGGATGATGAGCTTTTTTTTCATTTGTTGGCCACATAAATGTCTTCTTTTGAGAAGTGTCTGTTCATATCCGTGAGTAATATTCAAAATTCTTGATAAATATGATGGTTGTACAACGCTGTGAATATACTAAAAATCAATGAATTATATACTTTTCCTTTTTTGAGACTGAGTTTCGCTCTTGTCACCCAGGTTGGAGTGCAGTGGCGCCATCTCAGCTCACTGCAACCTCCACCTCCTGGATTCAAGCGATTCTCCTGCCTCAGTCTCTCGAGTAGCTGAGATTACAGGTGTGCACCTCCACGCCCGCTAATTTTTGTATTTTTAATAGAGACGGGGTTTCACCATGTTGGCCAGGCTGGTCTCAAACTCCTGACCTCAAGTGATCCACCTACCTCGGCCTCCCGAAGGGCTGGGATTACAGGCATGAGCCACTGTACCCAGGCAATGATTTGTTTAACATATGAATTACACTCAATAAAGCTGTTTAAAAATATTCCTGGTAGAGCAAGGCTTGTGCTTAAATGCTTATAAAAGGCGGGGGGGGGGGTGCTTTCTTACTCAGTGGTAAACATTAACAAATTAAAACAGAAGTGTGTACAATTTAAATAATATCCGCTTCTTGATGACTGTTACTATCAAACCTGTGGGAAATTTGCTCATTTCACACTTAAAATTTGAAATTACATGGAGAAGAAAATTTTCGATAAATGGTATTTGGGGGAAAGAAAGGGTTAGCTCTATATCAACCCTCCTACCAAAAAATTTCTAAAAAATGGAGTTAAAAGAAAAAAAAAAAAGAAACTATAAAATTAGAAGGAAAATATCTGATCACAGAACTCGGGAAAGCCTAAGAATGAAAGTCAGAATAAATCACGAAAGAAGACTGGTAGATCTGCCTGAAGAAAAAAAATGCATAAATTAAACAACATAAAGTTAAAATGTAAGACTAGAAAAAATGTAATTTTTTTTTTTTTTTTTGAGACAGGGTCTCACTCTGTTGCCCAGGCTGGAGGTGCAACGGAGCAATCTTGGCTCACTGCAGCCTCGATGCGCCAGGCTCAAGCAATCCTCCTGCCTCAGCCTCCCGAGTAGTCGGGACTACAGGCATGTGCCACCATGCCCAGCTAATATTTTGTAGAGACGGGGTTTTGCCATGTTGCCCACACTGGTCTCCAACTCCTGGGCTTATGCAATTCAGCCTCCCAGAAGTGCTTGGATTACAGGTGTGAGCCACCATGCCAGGCCAAAAATAACATTCCAAAAGAAAAATGAACAAAGGCCATGAGCAGAAAATTCACACAAAAATACAAATTGCCAATGAATGTAGATTTCAACCTCATTAAAAATAAAAAAATGGGTCGGCTGTGGTGGCTCATGCCTGTAATCCCAGCACTTTGGGAGGCTGAGGCAGGTGGATCACCTGAGGTCAGGAGTTCGAGACCAGCCTGGCCAACATGGTGAAACCCTGTTTCTACTAAAAATACAAAAATTAGCTGGGTGTGTTGGCAGGCACCTGTAATCCCAGCTACTCGGGAGGTTAACGCAGGAGAATTGCTTGAATCTGGGAGGTGGAGATTGCAGTGAGCTGAGATTGCACCACTGCACTCCAGCCTGGGCAACAAGAGCAAAACTTCATCTTAAAAAAAAAAAAAATCAAAGAATGCACACAAAAACAGTATTTTTTGATTAAATGAGATTTTTAAAGTATGAAACTACAGTGTTAGCAGAGATGTGAAGCACAGGCACGCTAGGGCAATACTGTGGGAGTCTCATGAAATCACTTGATTTTTTTATAATCTCCTAAACAATTATATTACATTGTATTCAACTTAGCATGATTCCTTACTTTTCTGGTTTTAAGTCTCTATAAATTATTCCCAGGCTATGTAGATGGTCTAAAGCAAGTGCAAGTTCAGCCAAGTAGAATTTGACATCTTCTTCTGTGAACATCACCTAAAATAAAACAATAATTTTTCTAAATTTATTTTCTTTTTGTGTCTGTAATTTTTAAAGTTCCACTCTAGGACTAAAAATTTTATAAATATGATAATTATACATAGCTTTGTTTACAATTTACTCATGAAAGGAATTTGCAAAATTATCTAATCAGTCAACCAATCACTTACTAAATACTAACTATACACTATGGGAGAAATAATTTTTCATTTTGTTGTTAAGTAACAAGTATATTCAGGTTGTGCCACTGTTGTCCCATGACAGTAACATTTTAGAAATGAAAAGTGATCTTTAAAATGCACACTTCATTTCCAGTACTAATTGTTTAAGGATACCTTGTTGATACATTATTGCTTCTGGAAAAAACTATAAGAGAAGCAGGGTTAAGACAAAGACTGTTTATTTGTCAATTTAAAGTCCTGCTTTCAGAATAAATTCAAAAGGTAGGAAAAGAACTCTTTTTGGGTCTGATTCTTCAAGAATCTTGTGCCACTAGAGAAAATACAGTAAGCATAATACTGAAATATAACAAAGCTTTAGTTCAAACAGGATGCATATAAATAGATTAAAAATAGAGATTAATTATATACCTCTTTGGATAAGCGTGTAAACAAATCTCCTCCCCTGAGAAAATCCAAAATGAGATACAACTTCCCTTCAGTTTGAAAAGCTGAATGAAGAAATGAAAATTTTCATTTAGTTCACCACAATTTTTTTAGGCTTACATTAGGTCATTCACAAACGAATATTATAGCAAATAATTATATCAAATGTCCAAACTTACTTTTACTTAGGAGAAAACCACTGATTTATCTTAGTTTCCATGTGGAAATGTTAAATACAGTGCTTCTTATTATGGAATCACTAGATTTTCAACAGGCAAGTCACTCAGGAATACACCAGTTCTAAACCCATGATACATAAGAAAAACTCCTAACAAAAAATGACTTACTGAACTACGAAATAACATACAAAAACCATGCCACTAGCTACAGAAAAAAATGTGGGTTGGTTAGGTTTAATCACACATAGTAAGAATCATCACACCTTTACCCACTGAGAAAAAGCATATGGCTTTGGGGAAAAGAACAGCAGTGACAATGGTTTTAGGATGTTCACATTAGGGATCTCTTTGGCCTTTGGGGTTGGCTTACACATATAGGCTATAAAAGGCTAGCATATTATTATTCATTATTATTACAATAAAAAAGCAATAATTATCATTACCTGTTCCTATGGCTACCACTCAGAAACTAACTTTACAATATTTTTTAAAAACATAAGCTAAACACAATAAAAGCTTCTAAAGTTTGTCTAAGAAATAATGGTTTAATTTTCATGACTTTTTACTATAAAAGATCTGCTAACCACATACAAATATATATATATATTTATATTAGTTTATCTGAATGTCCTCAGGGATTCTGAGGGATGAGGTGAAGGGATGATGTGGGAGACGGTTCATACTTACCATAATGCAACTTGACAATAAAAGGATGATTAACCTCTACCAAGATATCACGTTCCATTTTTGTCCGAACTCGGTCTCGAACTATAAAAGATTGTATGTATGCTACATTGTAATATCTTTCAAAGATAATCTTCAAAACAAATTCTTTTTGGTGCCCATGTTAAATAAAATTTTGCTTATGTGTACTAAAATGTGAATGTTTTGTCATTCTTGAATTTACAAAATAAATAATAATATCTTTTACTACATTACATAACCAAAGGAAGTAGTGTTTATTTATAAAATCCATGCTTTTAAGTTGGAAAAAATACAGAGAAAATATTAGGTATTGGCTTTAACATCAAATGCACAAGTATTTTAATCACAGCTGTGGCAAATGACAAAAAAGCATGCAACTTTTAAAAATCAAGGCATCCTAATAGTAAAACATAAAAAACAAATAGGCTTCAACATTCCATCAGTCCTATCAATCAAACTCAACAAACATTCATTAAGCATACCTAAAATGGGGCAGACATGGGGTAAAGGACAGTTATATCCAAAGAGGTCTATTTTGAGGGAAGAAGAAAGGAAGCAAGAGGGAGAGAGAGAGAACATACTGTGGTACAGCTGAAAGAGCAAGTGTTTTTTGGAGTTTAGACAGAAAGATATGAATTCAGATCTGTGTAATCTTTTTTTTGACAAAAACTTAAGCATCACAAGATCAGTACAATCAC
Source organism: Trachypithecus francoisi (assembly GCF_009764315.1). Taxonomy (NCBI): domain Eukaryota; kingdom Metazoa; phylum Chordata; class Mammalia; order Primates; family Cercopithecidae; genus Trachypithecus; species Trachypithecus francoisi. The sequence continues at coordinate 114,979,721 of NW_022681471.1, read as the reverse complement.
AAGCAAGATACTTATTTAAATTCTTTGAGACTCAGTTACCTTTCAGCTATACAATGGGGATAACACTACTGTAGCTTTGAGGAGCATGTGATCATTTGAGATAAGGTATGTACCTAGAGCCTGGTATGCATGAGATATTCAATTAAATGGTAGCTATTGTTATTATATCCAAAGTAGCACCATGAATATGATTAAGGGATAAAACAATTTACTACCAGCAATGAGTACTGCGGGATTCAGAGAAGGGCAAGATCCGTCTTACTTGCATGGGAAGGCTAGAAGAAAGATGTAGGGTCAGGGCGCAAGCTTTAAGACTTTTGGAGGGGATATTTAGATGGGTAGGAAGGATAGGCCCTAGAAAACAAGAGTCTAAGCATGGAGTACCCAGTGCAACCAAAGACATGAAGGCATGAATGATGAACAAGAAGGAATCAAATGAGATTTACTACTGTGCCAAGGTGAGAGGATCCAGATTCTTGACAAGTTGGAATGCCAAGATGAATTTACATTTGACCCTGTGAGCAAAGCTTTTATCCAGCAACCAAATATTTCCCGAGCAAAGTGTATGTGCAATGCACTAGGGATATACATACAAATAAGATAATCTTCAAGAAGCTCCTGATCCAGTGGGAAGGACAACCAAGTAAATAAATGATTATAATACATTCTAAGTACTCTGAATGGTTATATGAAACATTAAAATAGAATGAATAGGAGACTCTCTGGTGGAGGGAGAAAGTTGAGTTGGTTTTATTTTCAGTTTAGGGTGAATGCAGATATTTAAAATGCAGAAATAAGACCTCTGGGGAAAATAAACAAAGCAGCAAAAAAATGCCCTATTTTTTCCATTCTACCAGTTTTCTATCCCCAACTGGGAGATTTTCATGCCACTGACTGAAAATGGGCAAACCAGAAATAGGAATCAATTGCTCTTGATGTACATGTAGCTCTTTTAACTGACCTGTCCAGTTAGTATATCAAATTCAATAGCAATCTCTGATTTCACTACCTTGCCCTATTGATACAACTCTGGTGTCTTCCTTGTTATATCTGATATGCCCCCTTTCTTTTGAGATAGGGTATCGCCGTCGCCCAGGCTGAAGTGCAGTGGTGCGACCTCGGCTTACTGCAACCTCCCCCTCCTGGTTCAAGCGATTCTCCTGCCTCAGCCTCCCGAGTAGCTGAGATTACAGGCTTGCGCCACCACACCTGGCTAATTTTTGTATTTGTAGTAGAGATGGGGTTTCACCATGTTGGCCAGGCTGGTCTCAAACTCCTGACCTCAGGTGATCCACCTGCCTCTGCCTCCCAAAGTGCTGGGATTACAGGCATGGGCCACCATGCCCAGCCTGATATGCCCTTTGTACTTTTTATGTGAGTGAAGTTTATCACCAATACCTGCTGATATTTCTGTTCCAGTCTAGCCTAAATCTATCCTTTTCTCATTATTATCACACAATTTTGGATTAGTTCCTATCACCTTAAAGGTGGATTCCAAAGTCCTACATCTTTCAGTAAGTATACAAGGTTTATCACTTAAAAATACCTCCTCTGCTCAGTAAGCAGCAAAAATATCCATCAATACATGCACTGTATATCCCTCTTCTCTTATTTTACCACAATGAAAAGAACAATTATTTGGGAGTCAAGAACTACAGTTTAGTGGCTATACTAATAACTAGATGAACTCATAACTACCTTGGTCAAATAATTTCATTTCTCAGGGATTTCCTGTTTCCTCCTCTATAAAACGAAGGATTGGAACCAACATGATTTTCTTGTGAGATAATTTTCTCTTCAACATTTCCTTATATGTAACATTGATGAGACCTTGTTTAACTGAAAATGAACAGTGAGAGTCCTTTACTAAAGAATTCCTTCATTTTGTCTAAGGTAGGCCTGTGTCATAATTCTAATCTCGTTTCTTTTGCTTATGTAAAGACCTAGTGACAATTCTAAATCATCCTATCATGAGGAATTTTGATTAGTATATACTAATTCAGAAGAAGGCATGTTTTATATTGGCCAGCTTCTAATCCCAACACAGAATTCGTAATACTAACTCATGCTGGCAAAGCAACTAGATAACCTCTGAAATATTTTTTCTTCTAGAGTAATTATTAGATTTAAGCCCTTCTTGACTAAACATGAGAATGAAGAAGAAGAAATGTTGTTTATGTTTCTAGGACTATGTATTAAGAAACCTTTTTAGGCAGTTTACAAAAGCTTTTAGACAAACAGACCACTTTAATAGGATAGAAGTCCCCACTAACTTTATCTAACGTTATTGACTTCTATTTGGCGCCATTTATCGTATTAATAGGAACTTTAAAATGGGAAGAGACTTCTGGTTAAACATGGATATTCTACTCTCTATATTCTCCCAAAACCCCATGGAAATGACAATAATGGAAAAACTGTATCAACTCACAAGGACAGGAAGCAATAGTAGAAGATGGGTAAGTGGTAACTAACAAAGCAGACCAGAGAAAGCTAAAAATCTAAGCCTAAGGAAAGGAAGCCAATGAAAAATAAGCAAATTCTTGCCATTGAACTCTTTTCAATCAGCTTTCTAGCAGCTGACTCTTAAGAAAAGATAGCAAAAGATCCCCAAGCATTTGGATAAAGGCTCTAAACATGAAAAACATCAACATAAACAGAAAAATGGAATAAAGGGAAACAAACAATGTGAGGAACAGAAGATAACTTAAACACAACACAACAAAACAAAACTCATTCTTGTAATTTATATCCATTGTGGGAGCAAAGATAATATGGCACCTCACCCTTTTTAAAGCTTCTTGTTCTTGTTTAAAAAGGGTGGTGGGGTGGAGGAAGGAACAAGTATCCTCAACAAATAAACTACAAGAAAAAGATAAGAAATAGAGAAAGAGCTCATAGATGAAAAGACTTAAAAAGATATCAACCAATTGCAAAGTTGAGACCTTATATGTATGAATCCTAATTTAAACAGACTGCATAAAGAAACACAAATTTTTTTTTTTTTTTTTTGAGACAGAGTCTCGCTCTGTCGCCCAGGCTGGAGTGCAGTGGCCGGATCTCAGCTCACTGCAAGCTCCGCCTCCTGGGTTTACGCCATTCTCCTGCCTCAGCCTCCCGAGTAGCTGGGACTACAGGCGCCAGCCACCTCGCCCGGCTAGCTTTTTGTATTTTTAGTAGAGACAGGGTTTCACCGTGTTAGCCAGGATGGTCTCAAACTCCTGACCTCGTGATCCGCCCGTCTCGGCCTCCCAAAGTGCTGGGATTACGGGCTTGAGCCACCGTGCCCGGCCAGAAACACAAATTTTAATAGTAGGGACAACTAGCAATGTGAACAAAGACTGGATATCTTTATGCTCATTTTTAAGGTATGATAATACAGTTGAATTAATTCTTTTAGGAGTCTTTTTTTTTGAGAGAGAGTCTCGCCCTGGTGCCCAGGCTGGAGTGCACTGGCGTGATCTCGACTCACTGCAACCTCTGCCTCCCGGGTACAAACAATTCTCCTGCCTCAGCCTCCCGAGTAGCTGGGATTACAGGTGCCCGCCACCATGCCCAGCTAATTTTTGTATTTTTAGTAGAGAGGGGATTTCACCATATTGGTTGGTCAGGCTGGTCTCAAACTCCTGACCTCGTGATCCACCCACCTCGGCCTCCCAAAGTGTTGGGATTACAGGCATGAGCCACTGTACCCAGCCAGGAGTCTATCTTTTAGAGATATATACTAAAATATTTATGAAGAAATTCTATAGTATCTGAGATTTCATTCAAAATATCAAGAGGAGAAGAAGGAGAACACTGATGAAAAAAGGCTGACCATGAGTTGATAAATGTTGAAGCAGGGAGAAGGGTATATGGGGGCTCACTATATTTTTCTGTCTCTTTCTTAAATGTTTGATACTTTCCATAATTAAAAAATGTTTTAATGAAATAATCAGAGAACAAGAAAATCTAGGAAATGAAAAGCGATGGCAGAAACAAAAGGGTCAATAGAAGGGTTGGAAGATGGTTGAAGAAATTTCACAGAAAATAGAAAAAATGGAAAATAGAAGATGGAAAAATAAAGAAAATTAAGGAACAATTCAGGAGATTTAACCAACATATTCCAAAGAGTAGCACTTACAAATGTAGAATAAATGACAAAAACTTTCCCAAGACTGAAGAAATGAGTTTTTAGGTTGAAAGAGACCACCTCATATATGATATGATATAGTTTTAGAAACCCATACTGAAGAATACCACTATATAAATTTCACAACAACAGGAATAAAGAGTAGATTCTAAAGACTTCCAAAGAGGAAAAGCAGCTTACACACAAGGACTGGGAGTGAGACCAGCAATTAAACTTCATCACTGTAACACAGGAAACTAGAAGACAATGGAAGCAACACCTTCAAATATCTGGTGGAAAATTCTTTCTGACCTAGAATTTTATACTCAGCCAAATTATAAACTAAGTGAGGGGGTAGAATAAAGCCATTTCCAGACATGGAGGGTCACAAAAAATTTAGTATCCATTTACTCATTCTGAGGTAGCTATGAGAAGACGTGTTCCATCAAAACTAAAAAGTAAACTGAGAAAAAAGTAGGTACAGAATTTAGGAAAAGAGACTGAATACAGTAAAGAAGTGAAGGAAATGTGACTCTAGTATACTATTTCATTTAGCTAGGAACAATTTTTATAAAGCTATAACAATGAAAACATTATTGGGAAGATGTGAAAAAGGAATCTGTGAGTGGGTGGCAGCATGAGAGAACTGAATCTTAGTCTTCCATGTTAGAAAGGCAATAGATTATGTCTCCAAATGAAAACAAAGAATTGCAATATAAAACTGTTGAATATAAATGTAAATGGTAGCAGCTAAAGAGATGAAAGTCATTGTCTCTGGGGTTCAAGAATTAGGAAAGGCAGGAGGGTGGGCAAAGCATAGCTATGTTATATGATAAGACTCTACAGATATTCTTTTGATAAAAATAAAAATTTAAGAACACATTCAGAATTATTCAGCAGTTTAAAGTTCCGGTAAGTCAAATATTTTCATTTTTCTATGAGCTCTTTTATAGCTTATATCTATACAATTTTACATACTTGTAGTAGCCCAATTTGTTCTAATTTTCACTACATTCATTTTTGTAATTATATTTAATATACTTTATTTTAATAATATCCTAAGTGGTAAATCATAATTTTATAACATTCCTCTATTTTTCCTTATTAAAAATTTTTTTTAGGGACAGGATCTCCCTCTACCCAGGGTGGAGTACAGTGGTGCAATCAAAGCTCATTGTAACCTTGAAGACCTAGGCTCAAGTGATCCTCCTGCTTTAGCACCCCCAGCCACCATGCCTGGCTAATTATTTGATTTTTTGTAGAGATGAGGTCTCACTATGCTGCCCAGGATGGTCTTGAACTCCTGAGTTCAGGCAATCCTCCCACCTCAGCCTCCCAAAGTGCTGGAATTATAGGAATGAGCCACTATAACTGGTCACAATTCCTCTAGTTTTCCAATGTGTATGTGATTTCTAACTTCTTGCTATTGTAAATAATGTTGCAACAAGAATTTTCAAGCCTATGAATCCTTTTTTTGAAGCTATTTCCTTAGGTTAATGTAGCAGCAATAATGGCTTTCCAATTTATGCTGTCATCATATGAAATAACATGCATTCATCTCACTCTGTCACCCAGGCTGGAGTACAGTGGTGTGATCACAGCTCACTGCAATCTCAAACTCCTGGGCTCGAGAGATCCTCTTGCCTCAGCCTCCAGAGTAGCTAGAATCACAGGTTTGCACCACTACACCAATCTGATTTTATTTTCATTTTTTGTAGAGACAGGGTCATGCTGTATTGCCCTAGCTGGTCTTGACCTCCTGGCTTTAAGCCATCCTCCCGCCTCAGCTTCCCAAAGTGCTAGGATTACAAGTGTGAGCCACTATGCCCAGCAAACTTCATTATTTTAATATGCATCTTTGACTTTCACCAAAACTGAACATTTCCCCAAAGATTATTTATCTCCGTGTGTAAACTTTATTCAAAATCCTCCAGATGGAGGATATAATGGTATTTCTTATCAATTCCTAACTCCTTCATTCTTTTTACATTTATTAGTTAGAATTATATTGTAAGAAAGAGTTTTCCCTTTTCCCCCATTAATTAATTTATGAATTAACCTATGGCTTCTTATTTTATTCAACTGGGTTGTAATCTATCACTATCATTTATTATTGCAATGTTTAAGTTGTCCCAGATTTGGCCAGTAGAAGCCCCTTAGCTAACTCCTTATATTAATATTTTCCTGTCTTCCTATTTATACTATTTTTCACTATATGAAATGTCAAAAATTTTTGAATTACTAATTTGTTTGTAATTTGCTCAATATTTCCTCACAAGTTTCCTAGATGTGTTAAGCTGTAAAATTCAGTTAGGGTGGAGTTTGTTACGGTGTTATTTTCCAGGTTGCTCAGGGGTATTTCTTTTTTCTTTGTTTTCTTTTTTTTGAGACGGAGTTTTGCTCTTGTTGCGTAGGCTGGAGTGTAGTGGTGCGATCTCGACTCACTGCAACCTCCGCCTCCTGGGTTCAAGCGATTCTCCTGCCTCAGCCTCCCGAGTAGCTGGGGTTACAGACACCCACCACCATGCCTGGCTAATTTTTTTTTTTTTTTTATTAGAGACAGGGTTTTGCCATGTTGGGCAGGCTGGTCTCGAACTCCTGACCTCAGGTGATCTGCCTGCCTCGGCCTCCCAAAGTGTTGGGATTACAGGTGTGAGCCATTGTGCCTGGCTGAGCTCAGGGTTATTTCAAACAAAATTTATGAAATCATTACTTAATTTCCCATTGTTCTGTATGCCTGTTTTGTCATACAGCATGGCAAGCACTCAATATTTTTGTAACAAATACACTAAAATTTGATATATATATTTTGTACCATTTTGTTCCACTGATTCTATGCCTGTATTACTCCTCCCAATAACACACTAAGTTACTGCTACTTTAAGCATTAGGATCTGAGAGAGCTTGTTCCCTTATTATTCTTCTTTTCCAAAATATTCTGGATTCAGAAATAAAATTCTGAATTATTTTGTTAAGTTTTAAGGAAAATGCAACTGGAATCTTAATGATATTGAGGTAACTGAGTGGCTAGAGGAGTAGCAAGATTCTTAACAGTTAGCCTTCTCTAATAGGGATTGGGCATTTATTTCCTTTCCTGGTATCTTTTAGGTTTCTTCGAGTTTTGTAGTTTCTTTTACATACACTATGCACAATACAAATCCTGTTAAATACATAAAATCAAACTACTTTTGTTGCTTTTGTGAATGAACTCTCTGAGTTTCATCTATGCAGCTTTGTAACATGGGACTCATGAGTATAAAGTCACAAATACAGTGATAGAAAGGTAGGGGATTGAGGATGTAATTTAATTCCCTGGTCCTAGTAGGAATCAAGTAAGTGGTAATGCCATGGGGCAGGACTTAACAGGAAACAAAATACTCCAGGAAGGGAGTAACAGAATGGAAGCAATCGACAGTGTTTATAGAAAGTGGTGAATTTCTTGGGATGTCCATGGTGGGTGACTAATTGGGAATAACAGAAATAATAAATGATCATTGCAAATATTTGAGAATATTTTCAAAGTTTTATAAATTACATGTAAATTGAAGAGGAAAAAATGGACTTTTAGTAATCAATACATAAAACATCTAGCGGTTATGAGGTTAAAATAAGTGATACCACTAAATTAAAGGAAGAGTTAAGTATTTTTAAATCTATATTTCTTAACTACTTTTTTTTTTTTTTTTTTTTTTTGAGAGGGAGTTTCGCTCTTGTTGCCCAGGTTGGAGTGCAATGGCACAATCTCAGCTCACCACAACCTTTGCCTCCCGGGTTCAAGCGATTCTCTTGCCTCAGCCTCCCGAGTAGCTGGAATTACAGGCATGCGCCACCACGCCTGGCTAAGTTTTTGTATTTTCAGTAGAGATGGGGTTACTCCATGTTGGTCAGGCTGATCTCGAACTCCTGACCTCAGGTGATCCGCGTGCCTCGGCCTCCCAAAGTGCTGGGATTACAGGCATGAGCCACCGCACCCGACCTCTTCCTAACTACTTTCTACCTATGAGAGCCAAATCCTGCATTAGGGTTTTCAAAATCACAGGCTCAGAATAAAAACTTATTTGGAGACCAGAAGTCATAAAGTCCTTTAGAATAATAGCATTTTGCACCCAGTAAATCAGTACATTTTTAAAAACATTAAAATAATTACATAAATTTGAAGATGAATCAAACCCAGTTTTAATCTTCTAAACGTCTACTTGTATAAAACCCAATATAAATTTATAATACTTCTTTTATACATGGCAACTCTGGTTCTCACTAGTTAAATGATTCCTAGCCCAGCAGGAAAAATTCACTAAAAGTCAATCTAAATTTAAAGCTGGTAACAGGAACCTATTCAGGATGTAAATAACATGCCAAGGAGTCCCATGAGCTCTATTGAGACCTTTCAGTTTGTTAAGACTACATGAACATTACAAATAGCAGCAACACTTACCTTTCAGTGTGGCCTTCTTCAATACCTTCATGGCATAAAGCTGCCTAGCATCAGAGCCTGAGATTTTTTTAACTAAGAAAACCTGTATTTAAATAAGAGAAAATAAATATTACAAAGTAGTATAAACTATACCTTTGTTAAAATAAGACCCTGCTATAATAGTTTATTATAATATAGATTCAGATATACTATAGATTATTTTCCCTAAAATGTATCAATTATAAATACTAGTTATAAACAGTAGTTATAACTTGGGGTGTCAATATAAGTGAATACACTTTTTCCCATTTTGTTGTTTGCCAGTTCCCAAAGAGCATGTAACACATTAAGACAGACCAAAAAAAAAAAAAAAAAAAAAATCCTTAAACTACATATGTATGAATTAGATGGAAAAAATCCCAAAATGTTTAAAGTATAACAGGTGGTATGATGGCTCTGCTTTTAACAAAACAGAAATTCTACTGAGCTCATCAAAATTGTTTTACAGGGGTTCCTCTTGACCACAATTTCCTGTTGATACAAGTACTCACTGATGAAGGGTCTTTTCTGTATACAAAGGTTGTATATAAATCTCACTGCTCAGCACAACAATTTAAAACACTTACATTGGGCCAGGAGTGGCGGCTCACGCCTATAATCCCAGCACCTTGGGAGGCCCAGGAGGGTTGATCACCTGAGGTCAGGAGTTTGAGATCAGCCTGGTCAACATGGTGAAACCCCGTCTCTACTAAAAATACAAAATTAGCCAGATGTGGTGGCTGGCGCCTGCAATCCCAGCTACTTGGGAGGCTGAGGCAGGAGAATCACTTGAACCCAGGAGGCGGAGGTTGCAGTGAGCCGAGATCACATCACTGTACTCCAGCCTGGGCAACAAGAGCCAGACTCCGTCTCAAAACAACAACAACAACAAAAACGAAAAACAAAAACAAACAAACAAAAAATTGAAGAATCCTGTGCACAAATATTTAATGCGACTTAAGTCAGAACCCATCTCCCCACCTTTTTATGGTCAAATTATCGCATACACCTAAACATGAAGAACACAATTCTTAGGTATGTTATTGGGCATCCTGACTTTCCAAATATTTGTGCAAAATGAATAAAGTCTGTTCTAAATAATTCATGGTCATTCTATATCATGGCTAATACAAGACTACCAATACATCCTTTCTACTCATTTTGACCATTAGGTTCATGATTATTTCCATTGAACCTTTAAATAGATATGCCAAATAGATTTGAATTTCAACTCCTTTTCCCTATCCATTCTTTTGTAGCAGTGTTCTTATGCTGCCACAGGTGGGAAGAAGAGACGTAATCACAATCAATAATTAAGTTTAGGATCTGCTTTCATTCATCTGATTTAGCACATCAGGCTATTAGCACAAAATTAAAATATGATTCATTCGACTGATTCTAGGACAAGGCAGAGTTTCTCACTTTGAGAAATTGTGCCAAGTCAATGGGCAATGACCCCAAATCAAGTGAAGAGCACCACAACTTGCAGAGAAACCCTGACGCGGGGTGTGTTGCTCTCCTATAATCACCACCCCTTTCACCATGCCCCACGCTTTAGCTCCTTTCAGCCAGTTAGTGGGGAGCCAACCTAGGGAGAGAAAAGCATCATTAACCAGGGTGGATCTAAGCTCTGGAATGATGTTTAAGTATTAAGGGTAATCAGAGATTATTAATATTTTTGATGGAAATAAAATTTGATTAGGTAGAGATAATTAGGATTTATTTGATATTTAATCATCCTTAAGATTCCCTAACCAAGTTTCTTGGTTCCATTCTGTAAGAAAAATTCTCCTGGTGAATTCCAAACTTTCAACTGTTCTTTGAATCCATCTTCTTAACACTCCAGCACTTCTTAGTTTGCAAAGTACTTTCACAACCATTTGTAACAAATCATTGTGTCGATTTTGGGAGGCAGACCTACTAGGCAATGCCTATTTTATAGCTGTCCAAACTAGGGCTTAGGGGGTTGAGTAATTTGCCCAGTGTCACAGTGGAGGTACTGGGACAAAGTCCATGTCAGTCACCCAGTATTCTGCTTCTGCTCAGGGTGCTGTTATCTGTTCCCTTTGGCCAGTAATCAGCCAAGCCCAGCAGGAGCAGCAGCGGTCCCAGCTGCCATCACTTCCTCCACCAGAGCATTTCTGACCTTTTCTCACTCCCCCATGAAGCTATTCTAGTCTCTGACAGGTCATCCCTGTTTCCTTGGCTTACTGTGGCCTTTCAGAATGAGTAAGAAAGGAGACAACCTATTTTGAATGTTTGGTATTTATAGTATGATATTTAAGTTACTTTTAAAGATGTAAAGGGAGAAGCATGCTAATTCCAAGAACTTAAATATTGTGTTCCCTGAAAATCTAATGTATAAAAATTACCCATCTATTTGGGTTTGAGTGGTGTGATAATTTAATTTAATACCAGATATTATGTGCTTGGCTTTTTATCATTTAATTCTCACTACTCTCCTATGGGGTCAGAACTATTACACACTCATTAATTCTTTCCAGAATTATATGCCAGGCACTGTGCTACTGGTTCAATGCTGAGACTTGATACAAGGCATGACCCTTCACTCGTGGAACATTTAGTCTAGTGGGGGAGACAGCCACTAAACAAATAATTAAACAAATGAAAAACTGCAATTGTGGCAAGTGCCATGAAGATGAGGTATATAATGTTCTGAGAGGGTATAACGAGGGAACATAACCTGGGAAGGATGCAGGGAAAGCCTCCTTGAGATCACAGGTGCAAGAGGAGCTAACCAGCTGAGGAAGAGGCAGGGGTAGAGCAGAGTGTTTCAGGCAGAAGGACTAAAACATGGAAAGGCTTTCTAGCAGGATGGAGCTTAAGGACTTGGTCCTGCTTAAGGACCAAAGAAGGCAGCCAATGTGACCAGAACACAGAGAGTGAAATGAAAAGTATGAAAATTGATGCTGGAGAGGTAGCTAGAGACCAGATTGAGGGGCTCCTCAGCCATCTTAAGAATTCATCTTTATTATAAAAGCAAAGAGAGGCCACTGAAAGGTTATGGGGGGTAGAGTAAAAGATTAGTTCATGCTGGCTATCATGTAAATAATGGATCAAGGCAAGAATACATTTGGAAAGACCCAGTTAGGGGACTCCGTCAATAGACCAGGAAGAAAGGTGGTAGCATATTCTGGAGGGGTGGCAGGCAGGCTTTGAGAAATCTTTACTGAATCTATAGCACTTGGTGACAGATAAAATTGGCCAGGTCAGAGTGGGATAGGGGAGGTAGGGACTAGAAATATACACCAAGAATGCTTCCCAAGTTTCTAAATTGCTTAATGAGAGAAAAATGAAATAGAACAGTTTGAGGCTTAGGGAAAGATCATGAGTTTGGTCTTAGACACGTTGACTTTAAAGTGCTTTTAAGACACAGAAAAAGAGTAAGCAGCTGTGCATAAGAATTCAGAGCTTGGAGGAGCAATCTAGATTGGAGATATAAATCTGTTATGTCAGCTGTATGTGAGTTACAATTAAGATAGCGGGCACAGAGAAAATCAACTAGTAGAGTATTAGTAATAGAGAAGAAGGCAGCCTAGAATCGAACCTTGGAGAACTTCAATATTTAATGACTGGCTAGAGGAAGGAAATGGTGATCCAAGAGGTTAAGTAACTTGCTCAAACACACACAGTGAATAAATAGAAGAAAAAAAACTGAATCGAAGTCTGGCTGACCTAGAGCCCAAACTTACAACCGTTATGCTCTGCTGGCTACTTACTCTATATTTGGATTAAAAGCATCCTTCTGGGTTCGAAAGAGGTTAACAACTGTAACAAATTACCTGTGCTAGCCAAGAATTGCTAAATACCCCCACTAAAATACACAAGAGAGCTAAACTGGTGCTGTTCTGAAACTTGCAAAGCATGATATCTTCAAATATTTCCTTACAGAGAGGTGGTAAGGAATCACTGCATTGTGAAAGTTGAAAGCAATCTCCAAATGTTCCTTTTGCCAAGAAACAATCTAGACCAGTGATCCCCAACCTTTTTTAGTACCAGGGACTGGTTTCATGGAAGACAGTTTTCTCATAGACTGGGGCAGTGGGAGGGGGAGATGATTTCAGGATGAAACTGTTTCATCTCAGATCATCAGGCATTAGATTCTCATAAGGAGTGCACGACCTAGATCCCTCCCATGTGCAGTTCACAACAGGGTTCCTGCTCCTGTGAGAATCAAATACTGCCACTGATCTGACAGGAGGTGGTGCTCAAACAGCAATGCTCGCCGGGGGTTGGGGACCCCTGGACTAAACAGATCAAGTAGCAGTAATTACAACGCTGTACTTCTCAAAATGGAGTAAAGAAATGCCCCTGAGGTGTGCAGTGTGTATGTATGTGGTGGGAGACAAGCAGGACATGAGAAACACTGATAAAGATGTTGCATTTTCGGCTGGGCGTGGTTGCTCACACCTGTAATCCCAGCATTTTGGGAGGCCGAGGTGAGTGGATCGCTTTGAGCTCAGGAGCTCGAGATCAGCCTGGGCAACATGGCGAAACCCCACCTCTATTAAAAAAAACACAAAAATTAGCTGGGCGTGGTGGTGTGTACCTGTGGTCCCAGCTACTCAGGAGGCTGAGGCTGGAGAATCGCTTGAACCTGGGAGGCAGAGGTTGCAGTGAGCCGAGATCACGCCACTGTACTCCAGCCTGGGTGACAGAGGCAGATCATGTCTTCTGGAGGAATTTTACTTGGTGGCTTTGGGAAGCATTTTTTGATGTTAAAAACAAACGCGATGTTACTGAATAAAATGCAAACTTTCCACTCATTTTAAGGACAAGCCAGGAGTCAAGAAAACTTCAAAATTGTAGCAGTAGCCCCCAACCCTACTTCTTTGGGAGCATCACTCACTTTATGCTGGTATTAGAGTATGCTGGAAGGGAGGCTGAGATGTGCTGTTATACTGTATTGCAAGATCACCATCCAACCCTACCCAAGGACTCAAAAAGAGGCCAGTGTATCAAGGGAATATCTTGTGATTTTTAACCATTCAAGAATCACAACTGGAGAGGTCATGTGGTCTTGAAGATAAAGTATGAAGCAAATACTACTAATTTACTATAAGTTTCCAATGTACTTTTGAACTTTATTCACTTTCCCACACTTACTGATAGTGAGAAATGTAAAAAAAAGAAAACATTGCTGGTAGGAAGACTGGTAGCATTTCATAAAATATTTGTTTCCTCATGTGTATGAAATACATATGAAATTAAAAGACAACTTTTAAAAAAGCACATACTCATGACTTACCTTTCCAAATGATCCCTGCCCTAATACTTTTAAAAGTTCAAACTGGGAAGGATCTGCCTTTTCATGTCCTTCCTTTACATGATGTGTGATTGCAATTTCTTTGATACTGACTTCTTCCTGTTGAGATAAATATAAGCGGAGCAAACTTAGCCAGAGCTATTTTCTCCCGCTAAAAATCAAATAATATTAATTTAATTATACTAGAAATTAATTAGAAATCAATCTAATTTCTAAGCAAATTAGAAATCCTCAAATTAACATACAAAAAACACCATTTACCAACCCATCAAGTGAATACGCCACACATATATACTTTCAGGTTAAGTGTCAGAGACAGTTATTGTACCAGACTACTACATTGACCAATTTAACCTCTACATGACATTTAGTACTAAATATTTCCAAGTCTTCATTCTCTCTACTGGAGACAATTAGAATAGTTTTATTGGGGGGGGCAGAGGGTGTAAGGAAGTCTGAAAATAACAGATCGGAATAATCTGCTGTGCTCTGGTGTGTGGTTATACTATGCAGAACTAATGCTATTTTAAAAAAGTGTTTATTGAGGAGAGGGGTTGAAAAATATTCCAGGGTAAAAATGGAGATTTCTAACCTCAATGTGGCTGTTTAAGTACACTGAAGTTTTATCCCTTTGAAATGTCTGTTACTTTCTGTTTCTAGAATAATCTGGGATCTGAAAGGGGAGAAAGGAGTAACTCTAAAACACAAAAGGAGAAAAGATTTAACATTTGGATGGATAATCAGACATGGAAAAAAATGACTATTCAGCATGGTGGAACAGTGAGAGGTATCTGGGTTAAGAGAAGGATTTTAAAAGACAGTGAACATTTTAATATATTTGAGGAAAAGTGTCAGAACAAAGAGAAAATATATGAAATATACACAGGATTTCAATTACTTATGTGAGATCAGCAGATTAGGTTATCTTATTTAATCAAGACACATACTGTATGTTATAGTCAAAAATTACAACAAAACAAAACCTGACAAAATCAGAAACATAAGCCTGTCAAATAAAGACTAGCATTTCTATTTTGCTGACTATAATGTTTTTTTCTAGGTGCATAAGTACTGTTAGTAGAATCTCAATGTGTTATGTAAACATAAATAATCTATTGTTTTTGTTATTGTCTTATCCCAAACAAACATTTGCATTCACTTAACCTTTTCTGAGATGTCCTTAGAATGCTGGCAATATAAGGAATTACAAAGATTTCTCAAAAGGACATACCAGAATATCCTAACACGGTAGCTTTTGAAAATGAGTAGTAAAAGGAAAAAAGCTCCCAGAAAAGGAGAAAAAGGAATCCAGGCCCACTACTTTATTTCCAAGACAGATGCTGTAATTTGTAGGTTATCCTACTACTTAGGCAGTTCAATCATACTGGACTCTCCTGGGACTTCGGGAACAATAATCAAATCATTTCCTAACATCAGTATAGCTCTTTATTTCACAGTTTCCCGTGCATTATCTCCTTTAATTCTCACAACGATCCTGTGCAGTAGGTATTAGCGTAGAACCAAGCATTAGCTGACTCTTAAGACGCTACCTCTTTCCTCCAAATAAGACGAAGGTACAAGGGTTTCAGACACCCCTTTCTCCAGAGACCAAGGGCTTCAGAGTGATAGCTGTTAGTAGTCATTAGTACAATAGGGAAGGCAGGAAGCAAATTATCAAATTTTTTTAAAAAACCTTTCAAAGAACAAAGTATACATGGGATTAAGATTTAGACAGAAATCCAGCAAATACTATTATTGAGCACCTACTACATATCAACCCTGTGTTAGGTGTTTTTTCATGTTTTATATTCATGCTTCACAACAAATCTTTGACCACATATTAATGTTAGAGAGGACTGACATAACATAAATGAGTAAATCTTAGAACAAGCATAAACATTTCAGAGTTTTCTATGTACTCTCCCATTTACCACTAGAAATTTGACAGATCCTCTAAAAACAAACTGGTTTGAATATTCTACGGTCTGAAATTTAAAGAGATTAATTGAAGGCTAAAGATCACAAGCCAGTAAGTGGTAAATTCAGGGCTCAATTCTAGGTCTCCTGACTTTGAAAACAAGGCCCTTACCATTACACCACACTGAGATCAATGACAGGAAACCTATATAGGCTTATGACACTGGTCTTCGTAACCGGTAACCGGTCTGTTAGCTCAGTTGATGACAGCAGTGTTCTTTGAACTTTTTGGTAGCACATCCTTAGCAGGAAAACGAACAAACAAAAAAACCCAAAACAACAAAAAACACAAAACCAAAAATCCCTACATACACAATATTTGTATCCTTAAAATTATATACACGTAAAGAAGTTCTCTTCTTTTTCTATACCCCAAAGTGCTGTCACATCATACTCTGAAGACTAACCAAGTTAATGGGCTGGATTCCAGCATGTGTCAGTCTCATGTTAAAAACCAAACAAAGAAACAAACAAACAAAAACTATCTATTCAAGAGCCTAATTGGAAACTAGCAGCCATTTATGCCTTTAAATTATGAGGTCATAAAGAACTCTATTTTGTAATGTTATATATTTTTTACATTTTTCTTTTGTAGGTAAATGAGATGTGATTTATCAGGTAACAGTATTTTTTCACCTTATATTTCACAGCAAATCCTACAAAAATTGTTGGTCACAAATAAAGATGCAACACAAGCAGGGAAGAACAATCACCTAATTATAAACACATTCCATTTTGTAGCAGGCATACAGGATTAACCCTTACCCTTAAATAGTGTGAGCTACAATCAGGCCATGAACTTCAAAATAAACAGTTACTACTCTCATCTTTGATGACTACCCTTCCTTTCATCTCATGTCAAATAAGTTACTAAAAAATGCAGAGTCTGACTGAGCACAGTGGTTCACTCCTGTAATCCCAGCACTTTGGGAGGCTGAGGTGGGCGGATCACCTGAGGTCAGGAGTTCGAGACCAGTCTGGCCAACACGGCGAAACCCTGTCTCTAGTAAAAATACAAAAATTAGCTGGGCGTGGTGGTGGGCACCTGTAATCCCAGCTACTTGGGAGGCTGAGGCAGGAGAATCGCTTGAACCCAGGAGGCAGAGATTGCAGTGAATCGAGATCGCACCACTGCACTCCAGCCTCCTGGGCGATAAGAGCAAGACACCATCTCAAAACAACAACAACAACAAAAAGTAGAGTCTAGCCTGGACAACATAGTGAGACTCTGTCTCTACCAAAACATTTACAAGATTAGCCAGGTGTGGCGGTTGGTGCGAGCCTGTAGTCCCAGCTACTCAGGGAGCTGAGATGTGAGGATCGCTTGAGCCCAGGAGATCGAGGCTACAGTGAGCCATGATCGTGCCACTGCACTCCAGTCTGGGCAACAGAGCAAGACCCTGTCTCAAAAGAAAAAAAAGCAGTGTCTCCCTTTGGTCTCTTCAGTGTAACAACCACATACCGAAACACTATGTATCAAGCACAGTGTTGAGAACACTTTTCATTCTTTCTTTTTCTATTTCCAGTGGTATCATCAAGGTATAAGCCTTCATTACCTTTCAGCTAGAAAACTGAAACTAGATTGGTTACTCATAATATCCCTTTCTGCCTGCGTCCACTCCAATTCATCTTTTTGACAAATTCACTTTCTGAAATTATACAGCTTCAGTCATATGACCAGGCTGTTCAAAAACTCCTCCAAGTTTTCTCAAATTAAATGTACTGCTTCACCTGGGCATTCGAGGTCCTCTACAATACGGCCTCAACCTACTTTTGTGATATTATCTCCCAACATTCTCTTACACATAGCCTTTTGTCAACCCAGGTTATTTCTTATTCCCTAAACTTTTTGTTTTTAAAATCAAAGTAATACATGCACGTTAGTAATAAACAGTGGCAGAACAGCTTATGGTGAAAAGCAAGTCTCTTCTCACCCTCATGCCTAGACTTGAAAAAAAATCAGTTCTGCATCTACTTTGATAATTTCTTAATTTATTAACCTTAAGACAATGTCTACTAACTTAAGGTGAGGGACTTACTTATATTATGCCCCTTCACTTCATCATCTTCTTCTCTATTGTTTGGTAATTATATTACCTTTACATAAACTTCTCATCTTTTCTCTGCTTTGGACAGAATCCTAACTCTTCCCTTTGAAAAAGGAGGCTAATAGTGCCCATATATTCTTCCTCTTAAACTTCTTCCCATTTGCTGCTAGCTGTATATAATTTTATTAATATTAAGGCTATTAATTTTAAGAAAATTAACATTTCCTCCTGCAACCACAACTAAATCCTTCATGCTCTATAGCCTGATTCTAAAGTTGAAAGCCTATAGACAACAGCATCCATATTATCACGACAATATATGGTTCAAATGAAGGCTAGGTAATATATTAAATTTCCTCTTATATGGGCCCATAACAACGACTCCCAGGCCAATCTAAGGGGACTTAAAAAAAATTAAAAATAAAAACTTCATTTAATGTTAAAATGGTTACTTCACTGTTTTCAGTTTTCTATGTCTCTTTCTTAGATGACTGCCTTATAACTTCCAAAGAAAGGTGTCGTGGAAGAAAACTTTCTGAACCTCACACATCTGTAAATGTTGTTATTTTGTCTTGCCATTTGTATAGTTTGGCTTAATACCAAATTCCAGAAGAAAAATAATCTTGCCTCAGAACTTTGACACCATAGATCCACTGCCTTCTAGCATCCAGTTCTGCTGATGAGATGGGTGATGCTAGTCTAGTCACACTTTTTGGTAGGTCTGGTTTTTCTTTCTGGAAGTTTTAAAGATTTTCTCTGTCCTTGTGTTTCTGAAGTTCCCCAATAGTGAGATAAACAGGGTCTTCTTTCCTTCAGAATGCTAGATGCTTGGTGAACCTTTATAATCTAAAGACCTAAATTCTTTAACTTTGTGGGGAATTCTAACATTTATTTGATAATTTCCTTCCACTCATTTTTCAGGGCTTCTCTTTTTGTGACTCTTCTACTAATTGAATAGTGTATGTCTGAAATGGAATCGTTTGTCACTTTTTTCTCCTATTTTCTGTTTCTACTTTTTTTTTTTTGAGACAGGGTCTGGCTCTGTCACCCAGGCTGGAGTGCAATGGTGCAATGTCAGCTCACTGTAGCCTCAACCTCCTGGGCTCCAGCAATCCTCCCACCTCAGCCTTCCCAGTAGCTGGAACTACAGGCATGTGCCACAACACCTGGCTAACTTTTTCATTTGTTTGCAGAGACAGGGTCTCACCACGTTGCCCAGGCTGGTCTGAAACTCCTGAGTTCAAGCAATCTGCCTGACTTGGCCTCCCAAAGTGCTGGGGTTACAGGAATGAGCCATCATGTCCAGCACTGTCTCTACTTTCTAAGAGACTTTCTTGACTTTATCTTCCGACTTTCATACTAAATTTTTTATTCTGGCAAATCTTAAAGTAAATTTTCAAGTGTTTCTTTTCTTAGTGTGTGTGTGTGTGTGTGTGTGTGTTTTAAAAAGCATCTTCCTCCACTCCCTACTCTCTTCCCCCCAAAACAGATGCGATCATTTCAAACCTCTTTAGGGATACAAACAGGGATTTATAAAATATTTTTCTAAATCAGGGCTCAGAGAGTACGGAAAATACTCTTGAGGGTGGAGAGAAAAGATCAATTCCTGTGGCAAGTTTGACATTGGTTCAAGTTTCAAAAACCTGCCACTGTTTTATCCTGAACACGCTTTTCTGTTCCAAGTTTAAATTTCATAAGACCTATATTTTTACTAATCACACCAGCGAACTATTTTCTATCTACTTTACATATATGCAAAATTACAGTAGTATAATACGCAAAATATCCTGGGTTGAGATCTCGATGCCCAGATTGTACTTAATGTCACCAGGTCATAGGACCATGACTATTTTAGAAATGAATCTAAGGTTCAACTAGGACATAATACTAATGCTTGGGCAATCTTGGACAACAGGTAGGAAAGCAACAATGTACTTTTCTAGCTCATACTTGGAATCTAATGAGATGGATGCAGAAAGGAATATCAGATTTCAAAGGGCAGTGATAAGCCAAGAACAGACTGACATGTGCATGTGACAAACATATCTTATGTCACTAAATCACCTGTTACTGAAATAAATCTGTCACATGAAAACATAAAATTATAGTTTGACTTGACATTTTGTAAAACTGTGTTTTTGCCTATAAGTACATGGTAAAGCAGCTATATTAATAGTTTTATGGAAAAAATTATGTAATAAACTGGAACACAGACATAAATTATATATACTCTAATTATTCTGTGAGGCTCACATATTTTTACATTCTCTGGCACAACTGTTTTTTAAATGATAAATGGGTATCTGTCCATTCACTACCACAAAAAACTAACTTTGTGCATTTAAAAACAGTAATAATAAATTCCATGTTATTATTTTTACATAGACTATGTTGATTTGACAAGCAAAAGTCTGACTGTAGGCAAAATTTTGAGGATGGCAGCAGATCCACATCACGCCCTGTTTCATTCTTCCTATATTTCCACCCCTTTCAGACATTTGCCACCTCCCTCAGCCTAGGTGTTGAATACCCTTAAGCTATGTGCGGGAATTCACTAATTCATTCTTCCATCCACTTAGACATTTATTTTTGAGCACCCGATACATGCTAGGTACTCTTCTAGGAGCTGGGATATACAGTAAGTCAAATGGACCAAAAACTTTGCCTTTTTGACAACAGACCAAATAATAATAATAATAATAAAAATAATAATAGGTAAATAAAGGTTAGAACATGATAAATACTACGAAGAAAAGATATTGAGTTGAGTAAAGGGATGAGAATAGCAGACATGGAAAGGGGGGATTGTAATTTTCAATAAAGTAGTCAGGGCAGGCTTTATCAAGAAGACGCTATTTGAGAAAGACCTGAGGAAGGTGAGAAAGTCAAGCAACTGGGGAAAAAACATTCCTAGGAGAGGGACGAACCAGTACAAGGCCAGAGTGGGAGCACACCTGGACACTAGAGTTTAAATCAGAGAGTATGAAAGAGAGGTAGAGAAGAATGAGGTCAGAGAAGAACTAAAACTCAGGTGGCTCTCCTGCTTTTGCTTTTTCCTGAACGCCTGGTCCCAGTGAAAATGTTTCTGATCTATGACATACTCTGTTAGAACCATTCATTTTCGTTGGAAGGCCATTCAAATGATGGGCCACGTATTGTACTAGGTGTTAGAGATACTAAGACAATTTACCTGGATCTCAAAGATTTATTATTAGATAAATATTTGTTGAGATATGACCCCTGATGGATAAAACGAAGTCAGTTCAGTTGAAACATATAATTTTAGAAATTCTGTAAAGAGTGTCATTTTGGACATCATGGAAAAATGAGGAGAAAATTTATGGGCAGGTAGACCTTTTGGTGTCCCTCAGTCATATAGAAAGCCACCCAGTTTGTTTCCCAGGACCAACAAAAGGTCCTTAGGTTTATACCTCAATGGTCTTTAAGGTCCACTCTTTAGTGGGGAAAAAAATAATCTATTGTTTCCTTTTCAAGTTGTGAGAGAAAAATATCATTTTGATCTTAAAATGTAAAAAGGATTAAAGAAACTGAAATTAATGCTATTTGAATTATCGAAAACCTAATATTGTAACATGCTAACTAAGAAAACAAACTGAGAGATATGAACTGATTTCAAAGAATGATTCAACATTTGGCATTATGCCTGCCTTGTATACATAATTTCCTTTTCCTCCCCTCCCTTGAGTCAGGAAGTGTGTTCTTGAGGCATTTGTATTTTCTAAATTGTTTTGAATGCCAGAAAATATTATTGAAGCTTGAAGTAAAATATTTAAATGTTTCTTGGTAAAAGTCAGTAAGTATTTTCTAACTATGGATGTGTAACCATTTTTTGTTGTACCATAAAAAAGAGCTTACAATGAAAAATGCATACTTTATTTGTCCCGTAAATGTCATTCTAAATTAAACTATCACCCTTTATATAGATACCTATAGTTCTATAATATGTAGTTTTATTTTAAAAAGATATGTTAACCTCTTTGTAGATGATCAAGATACATAAAAATTATTTGCTGTGACACAAAATTAGGCTGGTTATTCAAGCCATGGTGTGAAACTACGTATTAAAATATTCTAGATTACAATCTGACTGAATTCAATTTACTTCATTTGCTATGGAATGATAAATAAGCTCAACATTTTTCATTTAACCAAATTCTTTAAGAGAGCTTTAAGTTCTTATAAGTCAGCTCCTTTTATCTATGTTTGAGAAAACAGCAAGCTGGTTCTCCAGATTAACATTTCTAATCACTGCCACAAAGAGCAGAGTTTTCTCCCAATCTGGAATCCCGATCAGCAAATTTAATTCTCTTAAAGAGCTGCTGGATAGCACAATTCTCATGGCAAAATATCAATTGATTTTGGCAGGATTATAGATTAAATATATTGCAAATTAACATCCACTAAGCCCATTTTAACAAAATAATTCTTTGAAAATTGTTCCTACTCTAAATCAGATAAAATTACTTGAAGTTATTTAAATATGGAGTTGCTTAAAAACTTCCATGTTTTTACAGGAACCATTTCCACCAAAATGTGATTTTAAGTTATTGACTGCTTAAAATAACATACTCTCCTACTCACTAAAGTTGTTTTCATTATAGTAATCTCCTAAATATTAGCAAATTTGCAATTCTGTTTATGCCTGGTTTAATTTTGAGAATTACAGTCATTTGTTTTACTATAAAAAATTACAAACACTAGCAAGATAAAAATTACTCTAGCACTAAAAACAAAAAAAACAAAAAAAACAAAAAAAACAACCCAATGTGAAAGTAAATTGACAAAATATACAGAGTTGAAATGTATAATATACATAACTGGCTTACTTTTAGTAAACAGAGATATTATCCTTTAAACGTTCTATCAAAACTGGTTTTGAATTTTGAAAAGCTGCTTTAAAGAACATATAAAATAATTACTATAATTATAGTTAGCTCCAACTGAAACATTTTATTCTTTAAAAGAAGCTGAACAGAGCTTACCTGTATAGAGCGAACACGAAAAGACAAAAATTTAAACATGGCTACGAAACCATGATGGTGATAAAAGAATTTCTGACGGTAAAACTTAAGTTAGAAAGGGAAGGCCAAGCCCCTGCAAAGTTTTCTCCTACCAGCTGTTCCGGCAATTAGAAAATTTCCTGTCAGGTGGGTCCTGAAAATGCTAGAAAAAGAGGCCGGACAATTTTCTTGTGGTAAAAGAAAGAAGAAACCTGCCGACAGGGGCACTAATGTAGCTGGATAGGTAGGCAGGCCAGAACAGGAAACCAAAACAGATTTGCTGATAGCCAAATCCTGTTGAAATGTTCTTTTCTCCTAGTTCCCAGCAATCCGGACAATTTCACAAACCAGTGAAACAAACGTTATTTTAGAATCCTGAGAAATGCCAGAATTTCTTAACTATATGAACCTTTAAAACAACTGAAACTAGTTGCCACTACTAAAAGTTGCTAAACTGATGCACAAGTGGAATTTGACCTTTGCAGTGTGTTTACACGCACACTCAAGCCGTGGTCTCAAGACAATTTTAAGGTAACACACAGGCATGTCATGGGTGTTCCCTGTCAATGAGGAAGAGTTTCATAACTACAGGTAGAAAACGAAGATCACAGGCAAGAAACTTTTAAAATTGTGATGTACGGACAACTGTGACCTGTCTTAAATGAAAGTAAATTACTTTTGAATTTATGTTAGTCATAGCATTAATTATCAACCAGATTAAAGACTTAAAGGCCCATAGTTAAAACTCATATTCCTAGTTGATAAAATATAAGTTAAAAAAAAAAAAAAGAAGTCCAATCCTTGGGTTATTAGCAAAATGGAACACTAAGAAGCCATTTGGAAAAGAAGGAGGGGTCAAGCTACCATATAATCCCTCACTCCATTTCATTTCATACTGTAATACCTTATAGAAATTTTTCTAAGGTATTTTTGCTTTGGAAAATGACAAGTATGCCAACATTCGGAACATAATCACTGCAATAGTGGCATTTAAAACATCCAAAGAACAGCAGCTTCAAGAGTTGTGGGATAATGCTCTACTTAATGAACATTTAATCTATGTGGAACCAACAAAAACCTCAAGGGTAATCTACACAGCCTGTAAGAATTTAATAAAATCATGGAATTTTCTTTTTTTTTTTTTTTTTTTTTTTGAGACGGAGTCTTGCTCTGTCGCCCGGGCTGGAGTGCAGTGGCCGGATCTCAGCTCATTGCAAGCTCCGCCTCCGGGTTTACGCCATTCTCCTGCCTCAGCCTCCCGAGTAGCTGGGACTATAGGCGCCCGCAACCTCGCCCGGCTAGTTTTTTGTATTTTTTAGTAGAGACGGGGTTTCACCGTGTTAGCCAGGATGGTCTCGATCTCCTGACCTCGTGATTCGCCCGTCTCGGCCTCCCACAGTGCTGGGATTACAGGTTGAGCCACCGCGCCCGGCCAAAATCATGGAATTTTCAAAACCTGAAGACACTCTAGAAAGTACCAAGAATAATCGGCTCACTTTCTGGATGAAGAAACTGTGGTCAAGGTAGGCCCATATTTGGTGATGGAGCTATCTATAATGGGAGTTCAGTTTAGTACCCACTTACTGAGCAAACATTAGAGAGCCCATTATGTGTTACAGATCCTACATGAAAAGCCAGGACTCTTCCTCCTCTATCAAATTTTTATAAAAAGGTTCTATAAATGACCTAATGGAAGTTGAAGAGTAACTAAAAAAAAAAAACTTTGCTCAATTTAAAAAATTATCTTACATAACCAAATACATTAGCAGCAACAGGGACCCAAATAAATATCTAAGATAGAACTTTGAATTCTGCCTGGAAAATTGTGCACTCCTCTTGTTTAAAAACGCATGCTTCAGTTTTTCAGCAAGGCAGGCACTTAGGAACTCTCCCATCTCCCAAAAGGAATTACTTGAGACTCCTTACAACACTCCAAAAGGGCAGCAAGGCAAGGACAACCACCTAACACAGAATGGCAGCCTGAACATGAGGTGGCTCTTGAGACTATGTCAGGAAAAAGCATCATGTTTACTGCACAACTAATGAAGTAGGATATCTCTGTAAGTAGCAGTCACTGACTTTATTCAAGTAATATTTTTAAACACGAGCAACCAAATACCCTTTTTTAAACGTAAAGGATTAGTGAAAATTGGCTTTAATTACTACTAGTGCTCAGGTTAATAATTCACATTTTGCTGTGTGTTATGCTTTTTAATAATTAGCACTAAGAAATGAAGTAATATTTCAGACACCAAAATCTGAAGTAAGTCTCCAAGTTGAAATGATACCTTAATTAAAACAGTGTGGTACTACTATAAAACACAAATAGAGTGACAGAAAAGAATGTGGCACTGTACATCAGAGGGAGATGTTAGGATATATGGCTACCTGTTTGGAGAATGCAGATACCATAAGGGAAAGTATCAATATAGATTTGATTGTAAAAGTTTAAAAGGTCTTTATATCAAAAGGCACTATAAACAAAGTTAAAAGACTAGCTCATGTGATTGGAATTCCTTATAATCATAATCATATTACAATTCATCAATGAGCAACTGCTTTATTTAGGTGTTATCTATCTCCTAACCAGAATGTGAGCTCTTAAAGTCCTTTAGTACATCTCTTATGGTATTTATAACTGTTTAAGCACATCCCATTGCCCAGATTAATCTTGAGATTAATACCAAATATCACATATAAGACCTCAAATAAATGGCTTCCTTAATAAGTATCATATGCTGAAATCTGAAATGAATGCTACTTGTGTGGTTGTGCACATGAAACTAGATACTGTTCTTTTTTTCCATCTCTAACTTTAAAATTTCTTAAAATTTATCTTACTAAATTTTTGTTTTAAACATTTTATTGATTTATTCATTTACCTTATTATTTAAAAAGTAACTATTATAAAAATAATGGATGCCCATTATTGAAACTTAGATAATAAACAAAAAGGGAAAAATTTTTAAAAAATCACTATTTCGGTGATTTTCTTTCCAGTCTTTTCTATGCACATATATGAACCATACTACACATGGTATCAGTTTTTCTGTAAAGGGACAGATAGTAAATATTTTCAGCTTTGCAGGACATACAGTTTCTGTCAACTCTGTCAGTGCAGTGAGAAAACAAATGGGCAAGGCTGTGTTCCAATAAAACATCTTTTACAGAAACAGGTGACAGGCCCATGAGTGTAGTTTGCTGACCCTTGTTCTCTATTCCTCAATGCATTATTAATAACTGTTGAAAATTCGATTATACAAATCTCCTGTTGTTGGGTCTTTGATCTACACTATGGTGTTGTCCCATCATTTGTACACATTCACATTTAGAAATAATTTCTAGAAGTAGAACTGTATATTCAAGAGTATGAGGCATTAAGGTTTTTGATCCTAACTTATTTGGCACGTTGTCCTCCAGGAAGAACCTGAATAATAAGGAGGGAACCACATCAAGACCTTGGGCAGGGGCAAACTATAGCCAGGCCTGGCCAGCCTAAGGGCCAAATCTGCCCATGTCCATCTCTGTTTAAATATTACCTTCAACTGTGTTTGCCCTACAATGGCTACCGCTGAGTTGAGTATTTGCAAGAGAGATCATATGGCCTACAAAGTTTAAGGTATTTATTTACTATCTGGCCTGTTACACACAAAGTTTGCTGACTCATGGGTAGAGTCCTCAAACAGAATGAACAGCAAATGCCAAAACACAGAGATAGGAATGAGCTTAATGAATTCAAGACACGAAGGAAAGGCCACAGTGGCTAGAATGCGATGAACATCAACGAAAGAGGAAGGAAATGAAGAGGTAGCTCAGGGCCATATTAAGTGAGGCCTTAGACCCAAGAAATTTGGGTTTGTATTTTATTTCAAGTGTAATGGGAAACCAATCTTTCTCATTTTAGGCAATGACATTATTACCTTTCTCAAAAACCTATGAGTCCTTTTTGGCCTTCCTTTCTTATCTAATTTCCTTCCTTTCATATTTAATCCCTCAACAAATTCTAATTTTATCTCAAAAATAAACCTCAAATCTGTCTATTTCCTCTGCCATTCCCAGTACAAACTATCATCTATTGCCTAAAACTGGTTTCTCTGCTTCTAAATCTTCCCTGTGCAATCCTTTATCTTCACAGCAGCCAAATAATCTTAAAACAGAAATCAGACTAATTTATGCCCCTACCTCAAATTCTTCAATGGCTTCCCATCACAGAACAAACTCCAAACTTCCCATAGTCTACAGAGCTTAAAGCAAGCAGTAGTAAATGCTACCTTGATCCTGACTTGGAGATATACTCACTAATTCATTCAGACATAATGTGAATATTTGTTCTTAGATATATAAAGTCTATTTCCTCTTTACTAAAAGAGGAATGAGTGTTAAGTTTTGTGTAATGTCTTTTTTATCTATTAATACTGTCACTTAATTTTTCCTCCTTTGATTTACTGACAACTTAGACAAATACATTTCTTAATATTGACCTATGCTTGTATTTCCAGGAAAAAAAATTCATTATTTTAATATAATTCTATACTTAATTTGTAATATTTAGGATTTTTGCATTTATATTCATAAATTAAATTGGCGTATGGTTTCCTTTTCTACGCTAACTCATTTTCGGGGCTATGCTAATTCTATAAAACAAACTAGAAGGCAAGGCAGATTTTTTCCTATGTTTTGGGACAACTTAAAGACCATAGAGTGATCTATTTCTTGAAAGTTTCGAAGATTTTTCTCTTAAGAAATCACTGAGCTTGGCACTATAATCGGGGACAGAAAGTGTGGTAGTGCTAATTTTTTATGATTTCAACTTCTCCCAAGGCTATTGGTATACTGTTTCTCTCTCCCTTCCCAAATTTAGATTTTCCTAAAACACCATACATTTCACCAACTTTCGTATTAGTATACTGTTACAGTTAGTATTCTATTAAGTTTTTGAAATTAAACCTAAGGAAAATTTCAACCATATGCAAAAGTAGACAGAATAGTATAGCCTTCATGTGCTCATCACCTGAGTTTAATAATTTTCAACTCATAGCCAATCTTGTTTCATATGCTCACTTCCCCAACTCCTGTAGTTAATTATTTTGAAGCAAATCTCAGACATCATATCATTTTATCTGTAAATATTGGGTTGTTATGATGTTTTAATCTCCTTCCTATCTGTGCTTATATCTTGTTATGCTTTCCTAATGTTGTGGATTTGCTTTTGTGTGTTTTCCCTTGTTTTCTAATTCGCTGATTTTTGAAATTATATTTAATTCCTTCCTCTTGTTTTTTATAGGTTTACTTTGTAGTTCTTTTTTTCTAGTTTCCTTCACTGAGTCCTTAGTTGCTTTGAGTTCTCTTATTTATTAATAAAGTTTTCTTTCAAGTATAACAATAACGTTTAAGATACTACTATATTCTAGGCACTGTGCTTTACATGAAATTATCTCAGCTGATGCTCACCATGAAGTGGGAACTATTATCCACACTGGATGAACAGACTAAGGCTTAAAGAGAAGTTAAATAATCTGCTGCCCAAGTTCTTATCGTTTGGATGTGGAAATGGTCATGATGTTGGTGGAAGCATAATCAGGTAATCTGGTGTGGGGAAGGAGAGTGCACATGAATGGTTGGTGGCTGACTTAGGTTAAAAAACAGGAAGTGCTAAACCTTTTCAACAGACCCCAAAGGAAGAGGGCTGAGTATGGGGACCGTGGCAGAGTTCCTGAAAACTTTTCTACACTATACATAACACCTGTCTGGCAAAACCCCAACCATGATTAAACCCAATTATTAACCATCCTCATGACCCCATGATGAGTGAACCCTGTTGAAAAAAAAAAATTGACCCATATGATAAAAACTTAAAGTTAACATGTTCTTAATTGATTCCATTGGATACATTTTTGTGTGTGGATCATTCCTTTTTTTCAGACACTAAAAGATTTAATTTATAAGGATTTCCATCTAAGTGCAGGACAGTTAATTTTTTTAAGCACACATCCATCAACAGACAGTGCTATAAAGTGGTAAGAGCTTAAGGTTTTAAACCAGAGATGGGAAATAAGTTTCATGAAGACGATCAACTTCAAACAAATGGTAGTGACTTCCTAGAGCACTGAGCAGGATTTCCTAGAGCACTTTCAAAGTCCTGTCTAAATGGAAAGCATGCTATGTTTCACTCACAGAATCTCCCGTGGGCATGAAGAGAGGGTGAGAGGCAGCAGCACCATAGCCCCAGGTCTGAATTTTGCAGTTAAGTCACAAAATACCCTAGGTGGTATTGCTTCTCTCCCTGTCCACACATTTCTTTTTCTTGCTTAGCCTGAAGTTCTTTTTACTTAGTCATGCTTGTCTAAAATAGTTAAATTAAAATACTCATTTAGGTAAAGGGGTTACAACTTTCCATATGCCAGTATTTCAGGTTGACTCAACCAACCAACCATTCATATTTGAACATAATTAAGTCACTTTGCTTTCTTTCAAAATATGGATGAGATCACTGAAACTGAAGGAATGGGTATTGTGATGAATACACCAGAACAGAAGAGAAGCAATTTTGGGTCAGAGGCATCATACGAGGCAAGCAAGCCATGATAAAAAAGGGAGTTTTTTTTTTTTTTTTTTTTTAAGCTCTTAGGGATGGAGGAACAGGACACTAGGAAGTGAAAAAAATAGCCCTGAAAGAGAGCCAAAAATGTAGCAAAAGGAAACCTTTGCTTGTGCTTGGAAATCTTCCTGGTGTATACATACTCTATTTAATTCCACCATGCAGTGCTAATTATACTGCTATTTATCTCAGAAATATTTTCCTAAGTGGCATATACTTAAATCTACTAGGGTATTTTCCCTCAAGCTCTGAGTGCTCAAATACACTCTCAACCAATGAGAGTTAGAATGGCAGACAATACACAATCAGTCAATAAGTGTTATTAATATACCATGGTACAAATTTTTCCAGCCAATGAGCACTCTATTGTATTTTCCTGTGTTGAGTGAGTAATTCACTGTCTATTGTCTACTCTGCTGGGGCTTCTCTTTCCAGTGTGTGTTTGAACCATGATGACTGTAATAGGTGTGCAATGGTGTGCTGTTAACATGGCTGTTAAGGATCATTTTGGATGCTCAAATGCAAGTTTTAAGGCAGCTTTGTGTGAAGTAAAAGTTTTTACTTCAGTTAAATAAAGACAGGAAAGGGTTGAAACTTTAGAGAGCCAGAAGAAAGGATAACAACATTAAAATGGCAGAAGATGCCGGGCGCGGTGGCTCAAGCCTGTAATCCCAGTACTTTGGGAGGCCGAGACGGGCGGATCACGGGGTCAGGAGATCGAGACCATCCTGGCTAACACGGTGAAACCCCGTCTCTACTAAAAATACAAAAACTAGCCGGGCGAGGTGGCGGGCGCCTGTAGTCCCAGCTCCTCGGGAGGCTGAGGCAGGAGAATGGCGTAAACCCGGGAGGCGGAGCTTGCAGTGAGCTGAGATCCGGCCACTGCACTCCAGTCCGGGCGACAGAGCGAGACTCCGCCTCAAAAAAAAAAAATAAAAAAAAAAAATAAATAAAATAAAATAAAATGGCAGAAGATGGAAAAGAAGTAGGGCCAAGTATAGTGGCTCATGCTTGTAATCCCAGCACTTTGGGAGGCTGAGGCAGGTGGATCACTTGAGGTCAGGAGTTCGAGATCAGCCTGATTAACACAGTAAAACCCCATCTCTAAAATACAAAAATTAGCTGAGTGTGGTGGCATGTGCCTGTGATCCCAGCTACTTGGGAGGCTGAGGCAGGAGAATTGCTCGAACCTGGGAGGTGGAGGTTGCAGTGAGCCACTGCACTCCAGCCTCAGTGACAGAGTGAGATCCTGTTTCCAAAATAAATAAATAAATAAATACATACATACATACATAAGAAGTGGATCTAAGATATGGGAGACAGGCAGACAGCAGGGCAAAGAACAAAGGGCAAGAGAAGAGATTAAGTGTGTGAAGAACAGAAAAATCCAGCCAGAACAGAATGGCTCTATCACAAATAGAAACCTAGGGGATATGTTCAAGAGACATCACAGGATTAACTCCATACACTAAGAAGGTCTGAGTGACGGTATTTAATGTTCAGGAGAAATCGGGCTGTCCTTTATGACCATCCTTTTAGTCAAACTGATTTAGCTATCTCCAACACATCTCACTTTTCCTCCCTTTGACTTTTGTTTACATCATTTTCCCATAAAAGTGCATTTACCCAAATGATGACATTTACTTCTCAAAAATCTTGTACCTATTTTTAAGACTCAGGTTAAATTTCATGCCTTCTGTGAATTTTTGCCTGATCACACCAGTTACAACTGCTTTTTAAATTTCACTTAAATTTTTATCAAAGGCTAAAGTGTCAAAAAGCATTTCAAGGCTTGTAATGAGAAAGCAGCAGTACTCTATGCTCTTGGTACCCTTTCAGTTCTTTTCATTGTTCCCTCTTGTATTTGCCTTTATATGATAAATAATAACCTTATAATACTTTCTCTTGATTCATCAATTTCAGATATTACCTTTAGACATCCTATTACAGATGACTCGGTACTCATATCACAGATTTTGGTTAAATCAATATTTAGTCTTTACAATTATCGACTATGTAAACACTGCTCACTGCCTAGGTAAAGAATATACTTTAGTTACATCTCTTGTGTGCAATTTTTATTTTTCCTTAAGTTTACAGGTGCTTTGTTTTTAAATTTGCTTTTATTTTCTTTGTACCTATTTCAAATTCTTCCTACTCTGCAACAGCCTCTCAAGTGAATTTTCAATACTCAAGCCTATTTAGATTCATCACTTCCATTCCCCCACCTCTTCCCCAATCCTATTCCTGGAGGCAGCATTCTTGAAATTATCTGTCTACTTCAATCTGGACTCAGTACTCTCTAAGCTTCCTGCATGAACTAGTCTTCTGAAGCTTCCTTTAATCATCATAATGGGAAAAAACTTTCATCATGCTTGCAGTACGGGATCTTTTGTTTGCCGAATCCCATGTCTCTCTTACTTAGTTAATAACCCCCTAGTGTTGGCAGAGCCCATTTTCCAGCAACTTCCTAAAATAGGTCCATATCTGAAAATATCTTGGCTGAAAATCATTTTCACTAACCATTTTAAACGCGTTGCTCCTTGTTTTCTAACTTCCAATGCTGAAAAGTCTAATATTCTTCTATCCAATCTTTTATATAGGATTTAAAAAATCTCTAAAAGCTTGGGGTCTTCCCTTTATCCCTAGTGTTTTGATATTTCATAGAGATGACCCTTCTTGAGAGTAGGGCTTTTTTTTTTTTTTGAGACGGAGTCTTGCTCTGTCACCCAGGCTGGAGTGCAGTGGCTGGATCTCAGCTCACTGCAAGCTCCGCCTCCCGGGTTTACGCCATTCTCCTGCCTCAGCCTCCCGAGTAGCTGGGACTACAGGCGCCCGCCACCTCGCCCGGCTAGTTTTTTGTATTTTTTAGTAGAGACGGGGTTTCACCGTGTTAGCCAGGATGGTCTCGATCTCCTGACCTCGTGATCTGCCCGTCTCGGCCTCCCAAAGTGCTGGGATTACAGGCTTGAGCCACCGCGCCCGGCCCGAGAGTAGGGCTTTTTAAAATTTCTCTCATTAATAGGGTTTCAGAGGGATGTTGTAATCTGGAGACTCATGGTCCTCATTTTGGAAAACTTTTTTTTTTTTTTAATTTGGTATTTTAGTATTCCACTTAATCTAAAAGCATCATTATCACTATACCATTATGAAAGACGTTGTCAATTAATATATGTCACACTATGAATTATAACAACCATTCTGATTTCAGAGATATTAAAATGTAAAAAACAAAAAATATGTTTCTTATGGTATTTCTTTCCTGCTTTCTTCCCCTTCATTTCCTCTATTGTCGCTTTCTGGAATTCCTATTAGTTAGATGTTAGATTGCTCTTCTTTCTTTTTCTTTCCTACTTTCTACCTCTTATTGTTCTACTTTTTGAGAGTTTTCCTCAATTTTAGCTTGTAAATGTTCTACTAAAATGCAAAACATTCCTATTATATTTTTAACTTCTAAGAGTTTCTTCTTTTATGATTCTTTTTTATGGCAATTTACTTTTTCTTAGGGAATCAATTTTGTCTCAACACTCAGAGGACACTAATTAAATTTGCTTTTCCCCTGCATTGTTTGTTCCTCCAAGATCTCATTATTTTATACTGGAAGACTTCCTCACATAACTGGTGATATTTGGCTTTCCATAAATATTTGAGAGTGAGGCACTAAGAAGTGGCCTGGCAGTTATGTGGCTTGTCACCTGGGGAGGCTTTCTTATAGGTTAACTGGCCAACTAGACAGCCTTTACACTAAAGGTCTCCCAAAGGACAGTATCTTACATTTCTTCAGTCACAACGCCCATCCTCCTTCCTGGAGGATACGGTCCTAGTGGTTGGAATGGGACCAGGTCACCATTCAGTAATAGGTTTTCACTTGACCTCCCTGTTTCCAGCCCAGTGCCTTACCCTACTTCTTCCTGTGTCCAAGGTGATCAAGTATACAGCTTTTCTGGTTTTCTCTGTGAAATACCTTCTGTCTCCAGAGGAGAGAGGATCTAGAAACTCTTTATATCAATATTCAACCAATCTCTGTTTTCAGCCCCATGCCATACATCCACGTTCCACAGTACCCGGTGACCCCATTTTTGAGCTCTTCTGAGGCTCTAGGGGCCTTGAATAAGACTTGCTCACCATTAGGATATTCTCTAAAATCACTTATGCTGTATTAATTTCATCTGGTTACCACTCTTCTATCTGCTTTTCATATTTATATCTTGTGGTTGAAGTTACAGATATCTTCTGATTTCAAAGACCAAAATTCTGATTTCTTATTCTCCTTGTTGTTTTGGTTGGTAATTTCCCAGAGAAGAGGACAAAAACAACTTTATTTTGCCATTTTTAAAGCTGCAAGTTTCCCTTACATGCTTCTGTAACAACAAATGTAGCAGAGTACTTGGCACCTAATAGACATCCATGAACTACTTTGTTAATGAATGACTAGATGTAGTTAGAATATGGACTAAGCTACTGTAAGAAAAAGATCCCCAAATGCGACAACTCAAACAAAGTAAGTGCCTTTTTTTTTTCTCTCTCACAGAGCAGTCCATAGGTTACGAGCATACTTTTGGGTGAAGAGGTGTCACTAGATCATTAGGTCATTAAGGGACTCAGATTTCTTCTCATATTATCCATCTTCTCTACTGTCTTGTCCTAGTCAAAAGTGGCTTATCATTACATTCTGCATTCTAGCCCACGGAAAAGGGGCCAATGAAACTGCAAGAAAGCCTACCAGCTGATGACCTCCATACATACATTTATTATCTCACAGTTTTGGTGGACCAGGAATCTGGGCCAGCAACCATGTGAGCTTAGAAGCAGATCTTTCCCTAGTCAAGTTTCAGATGAAACTCTACCCCTGGTCCACACCTTAATTTCAAGTCTGAGAGAGCCTCTGAACCAAAAGATGTGGCTAAGCTCTGCCCAAATTGCTGGTCCACAGAAACTGGGAGATAATAAATGTGTGTAGTTCTAAGCCACTAAGTTTGGAGTAATTGTAACACATCAAATAGATAATACAACATCTCAACATTCCCTATGTAAATTATAGTAGTTGACAAAAGGAAAACTTCTAATTATATATAAAAGGCAAATACAATTTTAAATTATAAGGTTAATAAATATTTTGACAATCTTTTGGATTTAATATCATTTAATAAATATTAAATACCAGGCTTTGATCTGACACCTAAGCCTAATTTGTATAATCTGGAATGATTTGCTCAATAGCCTCATCTGCATTGCAGGTAGTATCTTAGTCCTCCATCTTTCTGACCTGTCTCTAGAATGCAGGTTCTTGCAGATGTAAATGCTACTAAAGCCATGAGTAGGAGAAAGTACAAACCATATAACATCACAATGGAAAATGCTTTTAGACTACAGAGAATAAAAAAATTTGGAGGTTTTCCTTCTGATTGTTTTTACATTCGCTTACATGTAAATATATATACTACAGACAAATGAAGTAAACTGCCTCAAATGGTTTTGGAGAGGGTAGGAATCTGAAGGTAGCTCTGGGCACTAGGCCCCATGCCTGGGTCCCTACGCTAGCTAAAACTTAATCCATTCATCCCTTTAATCTACAAATACTTACTGAACACCAACTGGGTACTAGGCACAGACATAAAACAAGGAATAAGTCAGACTTGGTCACTGTCTCATTCAACTCACAGTTTAGTAGGGAATACAGACCAAGCAAATAAGCAATGGAATCTGGTATGGTGTTGCCATTTAGGGTATGCATAGGCTCCTGTGGCAGCAAAAAGGAAAAACACTTAACTCAAGGTGAAAGTGGAAGTGGTAGTTGTATTGGGAAGACATCTCAGTTGAAATGATATCTAAACAAAGATGACCAGAAATTAAGTAGTGGGGATGGCGGTAAGGGAAAAGAATTCTGGGAGAAGGAACATTGCCTTTGAAAGCCCGTAAGCAAAAGAGAAGCTGATACATTTGAGTGACTGGACTTTCAGTAGAGAGTAGAGGTGTGCGGCTAGAGAGGATGTGGAGAGAAGTATGCAAAGCCTTATTATGCAGGGCCTGGTAGGTCATGTTATGGAGGTTGGGCTTTTGTTTAAAGGAACCATAAAACTATGGAGGTGTTTCAAGCAGAAGGTTAAACTGATCTTATTCTTCCACAACTGACATAATGTTCATGACAATTTGTTTGATTTCTGAAAAGTTAACACTCCTAAGATGCTAAAAACATACAAAAACACCTAACATTTTAAATATATACATGCAATAACCAGATGGAAAACATACCAGAAAAAAAATGCCACTTACTACATAACAAAGACTATAAAACTATAAAATACCCATAACTTACCTTAACAAATGTACAAGAACTATATGTAAAAAACCATAACTTTTTTTTTCAGACAGGGTCTCACTCTGTTGCCCAGGCTGGAGTGCAGTGGCATGATCATAGCTCACTGCAGCCTTAGCCTTACACTTCTGGGTTCAAGTGATTCTCTGCCTCAGCCTCCCAAGTAGCTGGGACCACAGCACATGCCACCATGCTTGGCTTATTTTTAAATTTGTAGTAGAGACAGGGACTTGCTATGCTGCCCAGGGTGGTCTCGAACTCCTGAGTTCAAGCAAACCTCTTGCCTGAGCCTCCTAAAGTGCTGGGATTACAGGCATAAGCCCCCACACCCAGCCAAGAAACCATAAAATTTTGATAAAGAATGTAAAAGAAAATCAGAAAAAACGAATGTTCCTGAATGCGAAGACTCAATATTGTTAAAGTAATTTTTCATGTTAATCTGTACATTTAAGGCAATTCTCATAAAAATCCCAATAAATTTTTCAGAAGTACTTGATGAACTGATTGTAAAGTTTATCTGGAAGATTAAATGTAGGACTATATTTATAAGACTACATATAAGACTTTTTACAGAAGTAAAAAGGTGGGAAGGTTTGCTTTACCATATTAACAAAAACATATAATAAAATGACAGTAATGAAAAAGTATGTAAAGTCTAAATATTCAGGGGGGTTGTGGGTTGAATTATGCCCTCCAAAAAGGTATGTTCAAGTAATCCCCAGTAACGGTAAATGTGACCTTATTT
This sequence comes from Trachypithecus francoisi, assembly GCF_009764315.1. NCBI lineage: Eukaryota > Metazoa > Chordata > Mammalia > Primates > Cercopithecidae > Trachypithecus > Trachypithecus francoisi. The sequence goes on along the minus strand of NW_022681471.1, from coordinate 114,943,165 downwards.
GAAACCAGTGTCTTTGCAGATGTAATTAAGATGAAGTCATATTAGAGTGGGATGGTCCCAATCCAATGACTAGTGCTCTTATGAGAAGAGGGAAATTTGGACACAGACACGAACAGGGAGATCATCTGATGCCCGAGGCAGAGAGTGGAATGATGTATCTACAAGCCATGGAATGCCAAGGACTGCTGGCAAACACCAGAAGCTGGAATAGGCAAGGAAGGAACCTCCCCGAGAGCCATCTGTTGTTTTAAGCCACCCAGTTTGTGGTAATTTGTTATGGCAAAGCAGGAAACTGATACAAGGAGTACAAGGCAATTTTATACGTGATAAAAGAGGTATCTCAAATGAGTAGGAAAGAATAGATTTTATTTATTCAATAAATAGAGGTTAGGACAACAGGCTATTTATCTGGAAAGAAAAGTTAGATTTCTACTTCATACCAGGTACTAAATTCCAAGTGGATCACAGATCTAAATGTAAAACAAAACAAAAAACACCAAAAAACTATCAAAGATCAAAATGTAAAAGGATTATTTTTATAACCTTAGTGTAGGGAAGGATTTCCTAACCAAAGCATGAAACCCAGAAGCCAGATGTGACCATTTAAAAATGAAAACTTCTGGGCCAGGCGCGGTGGCTCAAGCCTGTAATCCCAGCACTTTGGGAGGCCGAGACGGGCAGATCACGAGGTCAGGAGATCGAGACCATCCCGGCTAACACAGTGAAACCCCGTCTCTACTAAAAAAAATACAAAAAAACTAGCCGGGCGAGGTGGCGGGCGCCTGTAGTCCCAGCTACTTGGGAGGCTGAGGCAGGAGAATGGCGTAAACCCAGGAGGCGGAGCTTGCAGTGAGCTGAGATCCAGCACTGCACTCCAGCCTGGGCGGCAGAGCGAGACTGTCTCAACAACCAAAAAAAAAAAAAAATGAAAACTTTGGCCAGGTGCAGTGGCTCACGCCTGTAATCCCAGCACTTTGGGAGGCTGAGGCAAGCGGATCACAAGGTCAGGAGTTTGAGATCAGCCTGACCAATGTGGTAAAGCCCCGTCTCTACCACAAATACAAAAATTAGCCAGGTGTGGTGGTACGTGCCTGTAATCCCAGCTACTCAGGAGGCTGAGGCAGGAGAATTGCTTGAACCCAGGAGGCAGAGGTTGCAGTGAGCCAAGGTAATGCCACTGCACTCCAGCCTGGACAACAGAGCAAGACTCCTTCTCAAAAAAACAAAACAAAACAAAAAAAACTTCTGTACATACTACAATGAAAGACACATAATCAATGTTTAAAAAAAACATATTACAAGACATATAATAGACATAGAGTTAATATCCAGAATATATACAGAGATTATACAGACCAATAAGGAAACAACAAGTAACTCCAAATAAAACTGAGCAAAACATAAAATAACAAAGGCCAGTAATGTATGGATACTCAATCTCACTAGTAATCAAATGAGATGCAAATTAAAATGGGAAAGTCAGCCAGGCATGGTGGCTCACGCCTGTAATCCCAGCACTTTGGGAGGTCAAGATGGGTGGATCACTTGAGGTCAGGAGTTCGAGGCCAGCTTGGCCAACATTGTGCAACCCATCTCTACTAAAATTGCAAAAATTAGTCAGGCATGGTGGCGGATGCCTGTAATCCCAGCTACTCGGGAGGCTGAGGCAGGAGAATGGCTTGAACCTGGGAGTCGGAAGTTGCAGTGAGCTGAGATCACACCACTGCACTCCAGCCTGAGCAGCAGAGCGAGACTGTCTCAAAAAAAGAAAAAGAAAAAAAGGGAAAGTATTATTTTTCTAGAGTCACTCAAATTAAAAATATTTTCTGATAATACCTAGTATGAGTAGGCAATACTCAAACAGGTATTCTCATATACTGAAATTCTGAAGGAAAATTTGATAAATGTCTATTGAGATTTAAATGTTTACACCCTTGGTTTCAGAACATCCTTTTCTAAGACTATATCCTACCGAAACACAAATTCACAAAAATAAATAGGGGAAAATTACATTAAATATAGGATATTCATAAAATAGAATACTGTAACTGTGTAACCACTTTAAAAAGAGGTAGATCTGGCTGGGCATGGCGGCTAACACCTGTAATCCCAATGCTTTGGGAGGCTGAGGCAGGAGGATTGCCTGAGGCCAGGAGTTCAAGACCAGCCTGGGCAACATAGCAAGGCCCCATCTGTTAAAAAAAAAAAAAACACAAACATTAAAAAAAAAAATTAGCTGGGCGTGGTGGCATGTGCCTGTAGTCCTAGCTACTAAGAAGGCTGAGATGGGAGGGTTGCTTGAGCCCAGGAGTTGAGGTTACAGTGAGTCATGACTCTACCACTGTCTCTAAAAACCCCCAAAACAAAAAAAAACAAAGAAGAGGTAGTTCTATATGTATTGTCATACAAAGATGTTCAAGACATGTTAAGTAAAAAGAACAAGTTGCAGAGTATGTATTTTGTAAACATAAATAATAATTACCTTATATACAAAATATCAAGACGACTATAACTTAGCTGCTGACAATGGCTATCTGTGTGTGGTAGTAGGGAACATTTATTAATTCATTTATGTAACATTAATGAGTGTCCATTATGTGCCAGGCACATTGGTTTAGTTACTGGGGATTCAGAAGTGAACAACAACAAAAAAACAGATGAGGAAATGGTGAATGTCCACTTTCTATGTTAAACATATCTGTAAAGTATGACCTTTATATTTCTGTCTTTTTTTTTTTTTTTTTTTTTTTTTTGAGACGGAGTCTCGCTCTGTCGCCCAGGCTGGAGTGCAGTGGCCGGATCTCAGCTCACTGCAAGCTCCGCCTCCCGGGTTTACACCATTCTCCTGCCTCAGCCTCCCGAGTAGCTGGGACTACAGGCGCCCGCCACCTCGCCCGGCTAGTTTTTTTTTTTTTTGTATTTTTTAGTAGAGACGGGCTTTCACAGTGTTAGCCAGGATGGTCTCGATCTCCTGACCTTGTGATCCGCCCATCTCGGCCTCCCAAAGTGCTGGGATTACAGGCTTGAGCCACCGTGCCTGGCCTATATTTCTGTCTTTAACAAATTTATGGTCAATTTGATTATTTAAAAACATAAGCTTTAGGCCAGGTGCAGTGGCTCACACCTGTAATCACAGCACTTTGGGAGGCTGAGGTGGGCAGATCACCTGAGGTCAGGAGTTCGAGACCAGCCTGGCCAACTTGGTGAAACCCCATCTCTACTAAAATTACAAAAATTCAAAAATTAGCCAGGTGTGGTGGTGAGCACCTGTAATTCCAGCTACTCAGGAGGCTGAGACAGAAGAATCCTGTGAGCCCAGAAGGCTGAGGTTGCAGTGAGCTGAGATAGCGCCACTGCACTCCAGCCTGGGTGACAAGAGCAAAACTCCATCTCAAAAAATCCCCAAGAAACAAAAAAACATAAGCTTTAGGCACTAATGAAAAACTTTCAACAATATAAAGCAATCTGTTCTATCATTCTCTTAAAATCACTCTTATTGTACACTTTTTAGAAAGGTCCCTGGCATACTCAATAATGTAGTCTGGTAAAGTTAATGTGAAAGGATTGACAAGTTTCTTATACTGTAAAATGATTACTGTGTTCAGTTGAAAAATAAGAATAATTTTACAGTCTTTCATTTATCTATACCCTTTGTGACAGAATATTTTACTTACAGTTTGTGGGTTAATCTCCTCCTCTCCCATAGGTTCATCCATAATTTGCTGTCCATTCTGTGAAAAGCACAGCAAGCAGAAAGTTACCAAAACAGATCTCACATCAGTTAAAGTTAAATGAAGGCAGACAAAAACAAAAACTGAGGAAGATTTTCACCCCTAAAGGGCTCTAATGAAGTAGAACCACCATATGAGTATGCAGTTGCTAAATTTGCAACAGGATGTGCTTCAAAAGTTAATTATTTGAAACTATAAAAACATTTTTTCATGGAAATAATATAATAATGATTATTACCTTTCCATGTGAGCCCTTGAGTTTAATAGTTAAATGCATTACAAATGGTCTCATTTAAGCCTCACCAAACATTATTTACAACAGTGTATGGCAAAACACATTCTAAATTCCAACTCCATTCATAATTAATCAAGGGAACTGATTAATTACTTTAGAGAAAATTAAGCCCAATCTCTACATCAAAATAAATGCCAGATGGATTAAACATTTAGATGTGAAAAAATAAAATTATACAACTATTAGAATATAGGTGAACAATACTCATGGGGTAAGGAGGGTTGAAATCATAAAGAAAAAAGTGACATTTGAATCTATAAAAGTTTAAAACTTCTGCCAGACACAAAAAAAGATAAAAGACAAACTGATTACAAAAAAAAAGGCAACATATAACAAAGGGTTGGTATCCTCAATACATAAAGAGCTTTGTTTTACAAACCTGTAAGAAAAAACGATGAACCTCAACAGAAATGAGCAATAAGGGAAAAAAGAGTTCAGCCTTAGTACTCATCAAAGAAATGCATTTAACCCAAAGACACCTTTTGCCTTTCAAATTGGTAATGATTTACAAAACAAAAACAAAAACAAAAAACCACTCAGTGTTAACGAGGGTATGGGGGACAGAGCACTCTGGACATACTGCTGGAGAAGTATGAATCAGCACAATCTTTCAGGAAGGCAATCTGAGTCTGTATTTTAAAAAAACCAAAATACCACACATAAAATTTTGAAATGTCTCATCGATTCTACTTCTTTTTTTAAAAAAGTAGACAAGTGTACAAAGATGTACATACAAGAATGCTCACCATAACTTTTATTCCAAAAAGAACTTCAAATTGAAAACCTAAATTCCTAACAATAGAGAACTAATTAAATATATTATGGTACACCCTTATAATGGAATACTATACAGTCATTAAAATGATGATAAAGATGTAAATTCATTGACATAGAAAGACAGTCACATGTAATAAGTGAAAAAGCAGTTTACAAAACAATATGGATTGTAATGATCCCATTTTAAATAAATATATACATGTTTCAATGCATATATTTTTATGGGAAAAACTCTGGAAGGATATACACCAAAATGTTAACAGTGGTTATCTCTGGGTGGTAGAATTTTAGACAATTTAAATTGTTTATTTTTGCTTATTTGAATATTCTAATGTGTCTACAATGAATATGTATTATTTGTGTAATTTTTAAAAACCACAAAAACAGAAGTCAGGAACACATAGTTTCTTCTCTCACTCCCTCACTGGAAAAAGGAGTAGCCATGATTATTAATTCAACAAGTATACAAGGATCTAAGCTAACCACCTTTGGAGCATTATCACCTGGGAAATAAAAGGCAGCTCACCTATCACCTCATACTTCACATGAGGCAGCTGCTCTAAATATGAACTCCCCTCTTTGTTCTTCTTATCCCTATACCATCCATCCATTCATTCATCTCATTTCATTCAAGCTATGTTCTAGGCACTAAGCTCAAGATAAAAGTTAATAAAACATAGCCCCTATCCTACAAGGTCTGTTGACCTTATATAAAGAGCACCTTTCATTTTCACCACTCATAGAAGATGTTCCTAGATTAGGGAATGCCTATGTAATACTATGAAGCACAGAAACAGTGCCAAAATTCAGGAAAAGGTAGGGAGGCAAGTATAAAATCTTTATTTTCCTAAGGTATGTTCAAAGGCTGTAACACTGCCCATTTCTTTGGTATAAAGACACTCGTGTATCTCCAGAATATTTATTTTTCCTCAAAGTGACAACCATTATTCAACTGACTATGGTTGTTCTTATCCAAATGTACCAAAGAACTAGCTCCTAACAACTGTGGCTCTGTTTGCAGACACAGAGATTCAAATTCATATTCTTACCCTATTATTATGAAGCCTTGGACAGGTTCTTTAAACAATCTAAGCTTTTCAGTTTCTTCATATGGAAAATGAAGATTGAAAAGTCTTATCTTCAGAGGGTTGTAGTAAAGACTAAATTAGTTAAATGATATAAAACCCTAACCACAGTGTCTGGCACTTAGTAAACAATCACCGTCAGCTAGTTTTCTTAGGTCCAAAATTCAATTACCTCACCTCTGGTCCACCAATCTGTTCCCTCTCCTATATTTGCCATATTAATGAATGGCACCATCATTCATCTAGCAGCCCAAACCAGAGTTTTTCATTAATTGTAAACAGTTATCTTTCTGTAACACAGACTTGCCCCCGTGACTCCCCATTGTGTGGCGTTTAGAACCCTCAGTCTAACTTGAGCTACACGTATGTTTTTCATAGGAATAAAATTTAAGAACCATCTGTTCCTTGCAATTTTTAATGTATGCAAAGCAAGTATCACAACTTATAACTTACTTTTAAAGAAAACTGGTACAGGAGAAACAGCACTAAACTTGGAATTCGCAGACCAAGGACAGAGCCCTAGGTTGCTGCTTATAAGCTTTATGATTTGAGGCAATTCAGACTTTCTCTTAGCCTATTACTTTACCTGTTCAAAATGAGGATACTTGTCCTGTCTACCCAAAGGATTATTACCAGGCTCAAAAACGAGATAATTCAGAAGAAAGAACTTTACAAATGTTGAAGAGCTGTACCAATGCACATTATTACTAAGGTGAGGTAGCCTCATGAGGATAAAATACTCCGTAAAGTCCTTCTGATCTTAGAATTTAAAAAATCTTTGAATTGGTAAGGCATCTCAAAAGTCTTCTGTTCCTACTACACATAATATGTTTCAATTCTTTCTACTACGTTCTTACTTACGCTTAAATACTACCAGGACAAGAATGTACTACCTCACTAGGCACTATAATATCTCTGAAAAAGTACTGCCCGCTACATGAAATTTTTCATTATATAGCAACTTTCCTCAGCTGTGAATTCTCTTTAAGAGGATTACTAATAAATGATGACTAACTTGCCTGTACTCTATCTGCAAAGTCACAGGAAGTAAATCTACAGCTATGATTCTAATCCATCCTGAGTCTTGTCTTTTCTAGATAAGTTCCTTCAAACATTTCTTTAAGATAGATAAGACTCATCACCATCTTCTTCTCTGAGCACACTCCAATTCATCTTAAAGGGTGGTATATGGAATTGCATGTAATTAACATTTCAACCCTCAAACGACCAATGCAGAGTAAAGGTCATATTACCTCCCTTGTCCTAGAAAATAAACTTATGTTAATGCAATTCACATATGCATTATTTTTGGAATGCCCTCAACACAATGCTGACATATCAAGTTTTCTGATTAAATCCTTGTCTTCTTGCACTGCAACCACACCCTGCATCCTCTATTCAAACCTGTTGTTACTCTTAGTTCCACGAATAAAACTTTATTTAAAATTTTTGATTCACCTTTTTCCAGCTCCCATCCATTGCTACAATCTCTATACATTAGATTCCAAATCTGTCGATCAGCCTGTTCACTATTTTCAGCTTCATGTCATCTCAAATTTTACAATAAACTTTCTTTTCTCAGCTACTCACCCAGTTAATAGTATAGTATATACTAACAAAGCAACCTAAGAAAAAAATTGAGTGAAACATAATCTGAAGGGTATTTCATGCTCTACATTTTATAAAAATATCTACCTCCTGAGTTTAGCAAAAATTTAAAATGTTGAACAATTTAATTTTTAAAGCAGCGAGCCAATGTTATCCTACATACCAGTGAAGCTTTACAAAGCTTTTTCTACCAAAAAAAAGCACCTTATTCAAATGAAACTTTTCTATCACTTCATCAAAACAAGGATTCATTCAAATGTTATCTATCAGAAATGAGCATAGAGTTACTTCTGCAGTCAAGTTTCCCATTTGGAAAATGACCGTTGGTTTTATTAGAGATTAGGTTACACGTATATCAGTCTTACTCAGTATTTTACTTTCTATTGTTTCCTAAGTTTAAGGAATAGTACTTGTTAAACAAGAAAATATATTTCTCTAATTTTAAAAAACAAGTGGGAAAAAATGTGTTCTAAAGCTGGCCAGTACCACGTTTAAACCCCAACTCTGTCAGTTACTGGTGTAGTTACCTGAACTTGGGTAAGTTATTTAATATTTTGAGCCTCAGTTTCTTCACTCACAAGATGCACATAATACCTACCCTCACAGGGATGTTGTAATTAAAAAGATCCACCGAGAGAGTGTATGTTCAGTAAATGTTATTTCTTTTCCTCTCTTTTGCCTCAATTGACAGTGTAACATTACATTTCTACATATAACTTCTAAAGATGTAATGCAATGAAGAAGTATAGGAGAGTGTTGAAACACCTGTTCCATAATTCACTACAGTCAATTTTCCACTAAGCAGGGTAGAAGAGATCATTTTGTATGTGCTATATTTTTATACAATGTAGCTAGAGAATGAGTATGGACAAAAAATAGTTTAAAAGTGAGGCAAATGTATTTATCCTCTCTCATCCCACCATAATGCCTTCCAGCCAAAAAATTTCAGAGCCTGGCAGATTGTATATATGCAAATGTGATGTGAAATACTGGAAAAGGTTAGGAAATGCTAATCATGCTTTACTTTGTTAGCCTGAAATGTGTATAAAGTCACACATTAGAATAACCTACAATATGGGTCTCATCAGAACAAATCAGATAAAGGAGACTGTTCCCTTGACTTTCAGCAGGAATTGTTTTCAATGTTGTAAAAAATTATCACCTAAGATCATCTTCCAGGCTTAAAGAGGAAGAATAATTCAAATCAGTATTTCTGAATCAAGGTTTCAGGAACTCTAGAGTATTCCTAAATATTTTAAGGAAAATTCTGATGCTAAAAAATATTTTATTAATTTAAAAACTTTCATTTTAAGCAACTTTATTAAGCAGACTGCTTTGTTGTAATGGCATGATACAACAATGTACTTTTCCAGGCTGCTGTCTGATACCTCTGAAAATATATAATTAGTTAAAAAACTACTTCCATTTCAGCAGGAGATCATCATGTATAAGTATGCTAGGACCAAAAGATGATCTGTGACTGATAAAATGCTACCTTGAACTCAGCAGGGTATACCATCTACTGACATTCTCCTACCTAGAAATGAAATGGACGTACGGACATTAAGAGAAGAATCTTCAGAGAGAGTAACAGTCTGAAATAACAGGAAGGAAGAGGAAAAGAAAAGATCCAGAGTCCTAGTATATTAATATGGAGACCCAGGTTGTAGGAATGAGCAAGGACCATACTTTTTTTTTCTTTTTCCACCACCCTCAGGTTTCCACAAATATATCTACCTTCCAAACTCCCTGATATCAGCAGTGGTTTTCCTGTCCAAAAGCTTATGCAATAGGAATTCCATCATGAAGGTGCTGAGCATGAGGCATTAGACACCTCTCTCAAAGTGTGGTTAAGATACCATCAAATTGTTCAGAATCCAAAGAATCTTCTATGCAATCACATTGAAACAATAAGAAACAAGCACTTTATATTCTTAATAAGGAATGTATATAATCCTTACCAATGTGACAGGATTAAGAATCAGCTCCTCATTTATCCTAAGGAAATATCAGAGATGTGCATAAAGACTTATGTACAGTGATATTCATCATACTCATTATACTGAAAAATAGAAAACAATCTAAATGACCAACAAGGGACTGGTTAAATAAATCATAATACATCTATTCATATGTAGGAATACTATGCAATGGTTAAAATCAGGGCCTCAAAGAAAATTTAATGATGCAAAAAATATGCTTGCAATATATTAAATGAAAAAGGATACAAAACTATATAGTATGACCCAATTTTGCATCCCTTCCTCCCAACATGTGTGCATGTAACTGGCAAAACAAATATAAAATCTCATCAGTCGTTACCCGGGTCATAGGATTTTCTTCTTTGTACTGTATTTTCAAAGTTACATGCACTTATTATGTATTAATTTTATAAAGAGAAAAACAATACATGTAATTAGAAAAATCAGTTTATTTCTAGTTAAGGTGCCCTTATGCCTGCTTTACTATTCCTCTAGCTACTTAAGTCTGTTAGTACCCAACACTGTTCTATTTTCTAGATGAGGGTAAGAATGACCTCTGGTTATATTTACATTTTTATGTTTAAGAGGACCCTTTCAGAAACTTTTTTTTTTCCTGGTCCTGTGGTTGTGGCCAAGTTTCAGGCCGGGATCCACCTCATGTTTTTTGAAGTGTTACCGTCTAAGGGGGATTCTGCTTATGAAATAAGAGTATGTTGAGATAAGAATAAAGAAATGAAAACATAGTAGCCAAAATTAAATCTACATTGTGAATAGCAAGTATTAGAACTGACACTGCAGAAAACGGAATCCATGCCACAGAGGACAAACTTGAGTAAATGAAAAAAAAAAAAAAAAAGAAAGAAAGATTTAAAAACTATGGAAGACAGACATAGAAATAATCTATGAATAACAGATGTTCCTAAAGAAAAAAGAAAAAAACAGGCAGTTTAATCAATCAAAAGTGTAAGGAAACTTTCCAGTTCTGAAAAAAAAAAAAATACCTGAGACTGGAGACTGAGAAGGTTCAACAGAGATCATCAACACCAAGACATGGCCTGGCAAATGCTTTTAAATTTCAAGGATAAAGATATAATCCTACAAGCATACAAGCAGAAAAAAATAGGTTATTTCAAAGGAACTGAAATCAGACTGACCTGAGATTTCTCCTCTGCAACAATAAAATGCCAGAAGACAATGAAGTAATCACTTACAGAGAATTGAAAAGGAAAAGTTATGATCTAAGAATTTTATACCTCATCCTAGTTTTTCGTGTTCAAAGGTCACAGGAATTATTCTTAGATCTGCAAAGTCAAATTTTCCCCATCCTGGTAGTTTTTTAAAAAATAAATTGTTCAAAGGTACATCCTAGACCGTCAAAAGAGAATAAGAGATAAAGAATATTGAGGTAGGAAAGAACTGATGAAGTATACTGACACCAACCTAACATTTAGAAATAACTGAGTAAAATAGTTAATTCCACTAAAAGAAAATGGTTCAATAATGAAGAATAATAGATATAAGTATATAAACAATATAAAAGAAAAAACACTTCAGAAAGTTAAAAGTAGGATTTGTAACCTCAGGCTAAATTAATGTGAACTCAAAAGAGGTAGTGGGAGAAGCCAAGATTCTAAATTCTCTTTCCTAGAAGGATATTTTAAAACCACTATTTTTAGTAATTATCCAGTAAATATAAATTTTGGAATGTTTTGAAAAACCATATAGTAACCAAGAATAGATATTACAGTTCAAGTCACTAAAGATAATAATTGGCAGAGACTATTAATAATACTTTATGCAGGCATCACATTCAACCCTAACAACATGAGTCAGGTATAATTATTCCTATTTTATAGTCAAGGAAACTAAGGCTCAGCAAAGTTAATTACTGAATGGCAGAAGCAGGATTCAAACCCAGATCTTTTTAGCTCCGTAATTCTTCTATATTTCATAAGCTCCTCAAACAAAACAATTTATATGGAAGAAAACAACGTCACAAGAATAAAAAATGTAAAATAATATGACAGAAACCATTCCAAAAGTAATAATGTAAGAAATGTAAAGTTTAAAGTATCTAATTATACAAGGGAGTGGCTTGCTGGATATTAGATATTATTAAAGAATTACTGATGTTTTATGAGTGACGATAGTAAGGTGCTTATAAATTTTAAAAGTCTATCTTTTAAGAAGTATAAATGCAAATGTTTATCGGCGGGTGGTTGGGGGAATGAGAAGAGGAAGCAGAAATGGAACAAGATTGGCCATGAGTTTGATAATCCTTGAGGCTGGGTTATGGGAATATGTTGGTTCATTACACTACTCTCTCCAGTCTGGTATGTGTTTGAAATGTTTGATAATCATAACTTTAATAATCACGTTATATTGTTTAAAAAGTAAACCAACAACTATTTACTACTTTAAAGAGAAACCCAAACCAAACAGATAAGTATAAAGAAAAACAAAACAAGTGTTTATAATATTAATACAAAAATAAAATGTAAGGCAAAAACCTTAAGCTGAGTAAAAAAGTCATTTGGATTAAAGATATAATCAATATTGAATACACACAGTAATAATGATTGCTATCATTTACTGAGCTCTTACCACATACCAGGCAAATGCTAAGGACTATTATCTTTGATGCTTCTTAACAACTTTGTGAGGTATTATCACCAGTTTACAAATGAGGAAATTAAGCCAAGATAGGTATATGTCAATCTTTCTAAGCACTGGATCCCCAGTCCCCTAGCAAAATGCCTGGCACACACAGTAGGTGTTCAATAAATATTTGCTGAATATATGAGAAAGTCTAATATACTGCCTAAGGCTAATAAGTAGAGCCTAAATTCAAACCCAAATCTAATTCCAAAACCCCTACTCCTTTGTTTTTTGTTTTGAGATGGAATCTGGATCTGTCACCCAGGTTGGAGTGCAGTGGCACAATCTCGGCTCACTGCAACCTCCACCTCCCGATTCAAGGGATTCTCCTGCCTCAGTCTCTTGAGTAACTGGGACTACTGGTGTGTGCCACCACATCCAGCTAATTTTTGTATTTTTTTTAGTAGAGACTGGGTTTCACCATATTGGTCAGGTTGGTCTCAAACTCCTGACCTCAAGTGATCCACCCGTCTCGGCCTCCCAAAGTGTTGGGATTACAAGCGTGAGCCACCGCGCCTGGCCCTAAAACCCCTACTCTTAATCACATAAAAATCTTTTAATAATATTCCATAGTAAGAGTGCAGAGGTTTATTTCCTTCTGTGTATTTTCTACAATTAGCATGTATCACTTTTTAAGCAAAAAAGTCATTAAAAACAGTAAATGCATAATAGTATTGAACATTTAACCATGACTAAACCAACCACAAAACACAAAAGCAGATGCTTTGGAGAATATAACATAAATGGAAAGAAAATGGATGGGAAAATTTTAGTGCACTAATATCAACTAGCATAATAAATAAGGACAAAGCATTTGAAATAATTTATATTAGAACAGGTAGATACTGAATATATGGGTTGTTTTCAACTTTTAAGTTTCTACAAAAAGTTATAAAAACTGACCATGTCACCTAGGATGGCGTGCAGTGGTGCAGCCTTAGCTCACTGCAGCTTCAAACTCCTGACCTCACACAATCCTCCTACCTCAGCCTCCGAAAGTGCTAGGATTACAGGCATGAGCCACTGCACCTGGCCAGTTTAAAATTCTTAAAGGCAGGAATTACACCGATCACATTTCTGATTATAATAAAATACTGAATAAGGAAATAAAGCACTCACTCAGAAATTAATATTCTTCTAAATAACGACTGGGTCAAGGAAATAAGTAACAGCTATTATTTATTCATTGCCTATTTTGTTCAAACTACAGTGCTACCTGTGTTACACATATTCTCTCATTGAATCCCAATTAATAATTAAAAACCATCCATGAGGTAAGTTATTATGTATAACAGGGAAGAAAAAAAGTTAGGTTGAGATTTTAATAACTTGTCCCAGATCATAGCTATTAAATCTGCAGATAATTAAATTCAAGTTCAAATACAAAGCTCCTACTACTTACATAGAAATGCTGCTATATTGCTTAGAATTCATGTACAAGCATCTAGCTATGCTCATTTTTCTTCATTCATAAAATAGTTTTGTAATAAAAGTGGAGAAAACTAGAGTTCTTTAGCACACGTGTTCTGAAAGTATTTATTGTTAAACACACTATTCTAGGAAGGTTATGGTTCATTTTTCTTTTTTTTTTTTTTTTTTTTTTGAGACGGAGTCTCGCTCTGTCACCCAGGCTGGAGTGCAGTGGCCGGATCTCAGCTCACTGCAAGCTCCGCCTCCCGGGTTCACGCCATTCTCCTGCCTCAGCCTCCCAAGTAGCTGGGACTACAGGCGCCGCCACCTCGCCCGGCTAGTTTTGTATATTTTTAGTAGAGACGGGGTTTCACCGTGTTAGCCAGGATGGTCTCGATCTCCTGACCTTGTGATCCGCCCGTCTCGGCCTCCCAAAGTGCTGGGATTACAGGCTTGAGCCACCGCGCCCGGCCATGGTTCATTTTTCTAACATATCATTGATCAGATAAAATATTTCAAATTACATAATCTCCTAAAAGGGATTCCTTTAAATATATCCATTTTTATTAGGACAAGGAAAAATGAAAGAAAACATAAAAATTAGGTAAACAAAATAGGGAATATAAGGAAAACATGACTTGCCACTACATTTATTTCTAAAACCTGGTATATCCTTGGAAAAGCTGCTTTTTTCTGGTACTTATCTGTAATCCATAAGAGTTCTATGGAATCTTGGCCAGCATGGATTTGAAAGTCTGCCACTAACTGTGGGCAAGCCCCCAAGCCTCTCTAAGTTGTGGTTGCTTCATCCATAAATATGTGACTATCCAGGAGCTCTCCCAACTTGAAAGTTTTATGATCTTCTATAAAACTTTAAGGATTAAAGTTTTAGATTAAAGTTATTTAAAATTTTGGGGGGTTTTCGTACCCAAGGAAGTTACTGATTCTATGTTTAAAGCTGTTTTTAACGTTACTTCTAAGTATAACTTTTTCTTCCACTTCTGCATTCAGAATAGTTTTATCTATACCTGTCAGTGGTGCTTTTGTTCCCCAATGTAAACATAGATAATGCCAAAGAACTGACTATATGAATGTTGTCAACTAAAAGAAAAAAATACAGTATTGGTTTTTGTGCAGATTAAGGGAACGTAAAGCAATTTTATAACTTCCACAATCTGATCTATTATTTTACTAGAGAAAATCAGTAAAGCATCAATTTAAAAAATTGGGATCTACTCCTAAGCCTATTCCTGCTTCTCCAATACCTTCAAACCCTCTTAGTACACAATGGCATTGGTAATATTTTCCAATCTGCCTGATGATCAAAATTACCTATAGTTCCTGTTAAAGATACATTACCTGGACCTATCTCAGCCTGACACTGAATCAGAATTCCCAGAAGCCCCACGGTTAAGTATATTATTTTTTAAACAGGCACCTTAGAGGATGCCTGTGATTAGACAAGACTGGGAGGCCAGGAGCGGTGGCTCACACCTGTAATCCCAGCACTTTGTGAGGCCAAGGCAGGTGGATCATGAAGTCAGGAGATTGAGACCAGCCTGGCTAACATGGTGAAACCCCCATCTCTACTAAAAACACAAAAGTTAGCTGGGCATGCTGGTGCGCGCCTGTAATCCCAGCTACCTGGGAGGCTGAGGCAGGAGAATCACTTGAACCTGGGAGGCGGAGGCTGCAGTGAGCTGAGATCGCGCCATGACACTCCAGCCTGGGCAATGGTATGACTCCATCTAGAAGAAGAGGAGGAGGAGGGGGGAGGGGGAGGGGGACGTGGGAGAGGGGGTGGAGGGGGAGGAGGGGGGAGGGGGAGGAGGGGGGAGGGGGAGGAGGGGGAGGAGGAAGAGGAAGAAGAAGACTGGGAAATCCCAGTGTAAACATCATGAGCTCTGGAGCCTGATACATAAAGTTTCAAAGCCTGGCTTTGTTCTTTATTATAGTTGTGACTTTGGGTAAGTGACTTAACATGAATCTCAGTTTTCTAATCCATAAAATTCGTATCCTAATTATGCTGGAGGTTGTGGTACAGTTCAGTATGCCCAGCCACACTGGGTGTTTACGAGATGTCAGCTTCTCTTTCCTCCTGCTCATCTTGTCAGGGGAAACAACAATTACTATTATTTGAGGGGATTTTGAAGAGCCCCTTGCCCTAATGGGTCCACTTCCATTTCTAGGGCTAAAAATCTGAGTTCTGGATAACCCTTTAATGTATTACTTGGGTTGGCTAATTCAGGAGTCCTACAAACAAGTTAAGTGATTTATTCTGGTTTCCAGAGGTTTAATGAAGCCCTCCTACCCAAAACAGATACACCATTATGCTGGGCTTCAAAGTCCAAGTTTTTATTTGCTGTGACTGTGGCAAAAATCATTCAAACCTCTGTTTCCCCATCTGTAAGACAAGTGATGCTAAATGCCTACTGAACTAATAAACATTATTGATAATGTAACTATTAACACTTAAACATATATATTCTTACAAACATCTTTATGTACAAAAAGATAGCATTAATAACTTACAAGTAAAACAATGGTACTTGCTCAAATACACAATAAACCAGAACCTGTTTAACAGAATTCTTGCTTGTGTAATATCAACTGTATCTCAATACAAAGCGTTTTAGGCATGTTTTTAGGTGAACTGACTTAGTAAGAAACAATCCAAATGATCCACTCTAATTAAAATATGTATGTGTATGTGTACACACACACACACACATATATATATATCTACACACACACACATACATATATATATACATATCTCACCCTAGGTATAAACATAACCTAGTAACAAAGCCACCAAAACTGATTTCTGAAAAGATAACCACAAATGTAGTTTCTAATTAGAGCTCCATGATTAATTCTATATGCATATTTATTAAGCATAAATAAACAGTATTAATAGGAATGCTTTACTAGGCTGGGCGCAGTGGCTCAGGCCTGAAATCCCAGCACTTTGGACAGGTGGATTGCTTGAGGCCAGGAGTTCAAGACCAGCCTGGCCAACATGGTGAAACTCTGTCTCTACCAAAAAATACAAAAATTAGCTGGGCGTGGTGGCACATGCCTATAGTCCCACGTACTCGACGGCTGAGGCAGGAAAATCACTTGAGCACGGGAGGCAGAGGTTGCAGTGAGCTGAGATCGCGCCTCTATCTCAAAAAAACAAAATAAAACAAAAAAAAAAAAACAAAAAGAACCCCCACGTTACTAAAAATTGTTAAGTTTCAACTGCTCACATAAGCTATAACTTAGAGAAACCTAAGGAAATTTTTAAAAACGAAAAATCAGGGTATTTATTCAAAACAAAGGAAAAGTTACCCTCAAATCTTAGAAAAGCAAAAAACAAGAAAAAAAAACTTCAAGTCCTATTGAAAGTAATTTAAATTACATTAAAGAACTATAGCTTTTTTTCTCATTTTTTCAAATCATTCTTTAATGAAATTCAGTAATTTTCTTCATTTAGGTCTTGTCCTTTGCTTGTTATGTTTATTTCTAGGCATTTAATATTTTTGTTGCTATTATGAATCTTTTTTCATCATAGTTTCTGTTTATGGCCCATGAACAGGCAAGCTGTTTGTTGATTTCTGAATACATTTTGTGTAATATCACCTTACTAGACTATCATTTGTTTTAATAAATCTTTTTAGGAGATTTCCTTAGATTATCTAAGTGGATAATTATATCATAGATGAATAATCTTTTATCTTTTTGAATACTCTTTGATTTTCTTATTTAATTACATTAGCAAGCTCTTCTAGAAGGTAAAATAGAAGTGAAAATAGCAGGCATAGTTTTAACGAGAATGCCTGTAGTATGTCCCTATCAAGCTGGTTATTGGTCTGAGATTTTTTAAGTATTAAGGACATACCTTTTATTCCGAGTAGTAAAACTACTAGGAATAGGTTTTTTAATTGAGAATAGACACTTTAAACCATTTTATTTTTTTTAATTTTTTTTTTTGAGACAGAGTCTGGCTCTGTCACCCAGGCTGGAGTGCAGTGGCATGATCTCGGCTCACTGCAACCTCCGCCTCCCGGGTTCACGCCATTCTCCTGCCTCAGCCTCCTCCCGAGTAGCTGGGACTACAGGCACCCTCCACCACGCCCGGCAAATTTTTTGTATAAACTTTTTTTCTTACATTTTATTTAGAAATGATCAAATGATCATAAAGTCACAGAAAGTTGCAAAAGTAACACAGAGAGGTCCCATACACTTTTAACCTACTTTACCCCAGTGGTAACATATCACTTCCTGTCAAAGCCAGGACATTGCAACTGGTACAATGCACAGATCCTACTCAGATTTCACTGGCTTTACAGGTATGTAGCTGTGTTTTCTAGGCCATTTGATCACATGTGTGGGTCTCTATATCCACCACTACAGTAAAGATACCAGTTTATTGCCACCAGGATCCCTCACGTGGCCCCTTTATGACCACACTTCCTTCCCCTTTTCCTAATTCCTGGCAATCAGTAATCTATTCTCTATTGCAGTAATTCTGTCATTTTAAGAATGTCATATAAATCATACAGCATGTAACTTTTTTTCACTCAGCATAAATCCCTTGAGATTCATCCAAGCTATTGTGTGTATGGACAATTCATTCCTTTTTAGTTACTGAGTAGTATTATTCCATGATGTGGATGTGCTAGGTTATTTGACCATTTACCCATTCAAGGACATTTGGTTTCTAATTTTTGGATAGTACAAATAAAGCTTCTATGAACATCTGTGCACAGACTTATGTGGACGTAAGTTTTCACTTCTCTGTGGTGAATGTTCAGGAGTACAACTGCTGGATCATATAGCAAGCATATGTTTATTAATAAATGGTCAAACTATTTTCCTGGGGGGGCTGTATCATTTTATACCCTCACCAGCAATATATGAGTGATCTAGTGTGTTTGCATCCTCGCCATTTATTATTGTCACTATTTTTTATTGTGGCCGTTCTAATAGGTGTGTAGTGATATCTCATCACATTTTTTCACTTCCCTGATACCTCACCATGCTGAACCTCTTTTCACATGCTTATCTGCTACTCATCTTTGGTGAAGTGTCTGTTCACTTATTTTGTCTATTTTTTTTGCCTAGATTGCTTGTCTTTGTTATTGCTGAGTTTTGAGAGTTCTCTGAATATTGCAGATAGAAGTCCGGTCTCAGTTACAGGTTCATACCCTCCACAGAGTCTTTTTCATAGATAAAAGGTCTTAAATTTTCAGAAGTTCAATTTACTGTTTTCTTCTTTTATAGAATTTGCTTTTGGTCTCAGGTTTAAATGTTTCATTCAGCCCACAGTCCTGAAGATCTTCTCCTATGTCTAAATTCTAAAAGTTTTCTAGTTTTACGTTCAAATCTACAACCCATTTTAAATCAACTTTTACACAGTATGAGATTTGGGTTGAGACTGATTGTTTTACCTACAGATGAGCAACAGCTCCATGCACCACTGTTGAAAAGGCTACTTATCCTTCCTCTATCAAACCGCTTTTGTAACTTTGACAAAAATCAGTTGGCTGTACTTAGGTGGGTCTATTTCTTGTTCTCCATTTTATTCCACTGATCTATGTGTATATCCCCTTGCCAATACTACAGTATTTTGAATACTGGAGCTATATAGTAAGTCTTAAAATCATTTGGAATGATTCCTCCCATTTTATTTTTAGAGAAAGGGTCTTGCTCTGTCGCCCAGGCTGGAGTGCAGTGGTGTGATCACAGCTAACTGCAGACTTGAACTTCCGGGCTCAAGTGTTCCTCCTGCCTCAGTCCCCCAAGTACCTAGGACTATAAGTGCATACCACTATTCCTTGCTAATTTTTGTAAAAATTATTTTTCTAGAGATAGAGCCTTGCTATACTGCCCAGGCTGGACTTGAACTCCTGGCCTCAAGTGATCCACCCACCTCAGCCTCCCAAGGTGCTGGGACTACATCATTAAGTTTTATGTTAGCTGTGGGTTCATTATCAAGTTGAGCAAGTCCCCCTCTATTAGGTGGCTGTGTTTTTATTATGAATGAATGTTTAACTTAGCTAAATGTTTCTTCTCTTTCCTATAAGCCGTTTCATGATCAAGAAAAAATATGTTTTCTCTATTAGTATCATGTGACTTGTCTTCTTTAACCTTTTAATGCGGTAGGCTACCTTGATTTTTGGATACTGTGTATGATGTGGAATAAAACCCAGTTGGTCATGGCATACAATTCTTACACATTGTTGGATTTGTTTTGCTAGTTTTTGTTGAGGATTCTATGTTCTTCAGGGATATTGACCTGTAGTTTTCTATACTATCTTTCGGTTTTGCTATCAGGATAATACTGGCCTCATAAAATGAATTGTAAAGTGTTCTCTATTTTCTGGAGGAGACTATGTAGAATTTATGTTATTTCTTTATTCCTGACAGTCCAAGTTTCCTTCTTTTATCATTCTCTTTCAGGGTCTGCTACTCACAAATTCTCTTAGTTTTCCTGTATCCGAGACCACTCTGATTTTATCTTCATTCCTGAAGGATATTTTCACTTGGTACAGAAATCTGGGTTGACAGTATTTTCTTTCAGCACTTGAAAAATGGTGTGCCATATCCTTCTGGCATCCACAGATGTTTTGAGATGAGGTTTCACTGTGTCACCCAGGCTGGAGTGCAGTGGAGCGAAGATGGTTCACTGCGGCCTTGACTGTCTGGGCTCAAGTGATCCTCCAGCTTCAGCCTACCCAGTAGCTGGAATTACAGGCCCATGCCACCATGCCTGGCTATTTATTTTTAATATTGTTATTATTTGTAGAAATGGGGTCTTGCCATGTTGCCCAAGCTGATCTTGAACTCCTGGGCTCAAGCAATCCTCCTGCCTTGGCCTCCCAAAGTGCTGGGATTATAGACGTAAGCCCCCCAAAGTGCTGAGATTACAGACGTAAGCCTCCCAAAGTGCTGGGATTATAGGCGTAAGCCACTGTGCCTGGCAGACGTCCACAGATTCTGATGGAAAATCTGCTGTCACATGAATTGTTCCCTATAGGTAACAGTTCATTTCTCTTTAGCTGCTTTAAAGATTCTTTTTCAAAAGTTTGATATTTAATTTTTCAATTGTCATAAATTTTCAATGGTCATAAAACATAACATAAAATCCACTATCTCAACTATTTTAAGTGTATGGTTTAGTAGTAGTATTCACATTATGTAACTAATCTTCAGAACTATCTTGCAAAATTGAAACTATCTATTAGACAGTAACTACTCATTTCCAAAAGTTTGATTCTGATTTTGTCTAGGAGTGGATTACTTTGGGTTTATATTATTTGGGATTCAGTCAGCTTCCTGAATCTGTAAGATTATGTCTTTTGCAAAATTTGGGGAAATTTCAGCCATTATTTCTTCAGGTCCACTTTCTTTTTTCCCTTTCTGGGACTCTGATGACATAAATGTTAAATCTTTTGTTAATGTTCACCAGGCCTTTGAGGCTCTGTTCATTTTCCAGTTTTTCTCTATTTTTCATTTCTACTGCTTTATCTTCAATGTTATTCTTTCCTGTCATCTCCATTCTCCTATCTAGCCCATGTAGTAAGTTTATTACAGTTACTGTATTTTTCGGTTCTAAAATTTCTATTTGGTTCTTCCTTATAGCTTCCATTTCTTTCCTGAGACGAATTTCTCATTTGTTTCAAGTGTGTTTGTGATTGCTCACTGAGGCATTTTTGTGATGGCTGCTTTAAAATTCTGGTCTGATAATTACATCTGAATTATCACAGTGCTGACGTCTGTTGACTGTCTTTTCTCATTCATGTTGCAATTTTCCTGGTTTTTGGTGTAGGTGCTTTTTTACTGTCTAATGGATATTTGGAGATTATAGGACTCTTTCCTATTTAATCTTTTTTTTTTTTTTCTGAAGCAGGCAGTCCTCCTGTTGAGGTGGAGTGTGAAGAGGGTGAGTGTGTATGTTCAGCTTCCCTCTGGGCCCTATCAACATCACCCAGGCAAAAGTGGAGCAGTGACTCACACTGTTTTGTTGCAGATGGGTGGGATGGAAGTTCAGCTCCACTATTAGTCCCAATGAAAGTAGGGCACCAACCTGTATCACCTCATTGCCTCTGACTAGGGGTGTAAGTTCACCTCCCTGCTGGGCCCTGATGATGACAGGGAGGAGGAAAGCAGAGGGCTGACTCATACTTCTTTGTTGCTGCACTATAAAGCCAAAAGCTCAGCTCCCCAAAGGACCCAGCTAACAACAGGGGAGGGAGGGTAGAGGAGGAAGCAGAATGCCAACTAGCCCTGCCACCCATCACTTGCCAGATGGGAGTGAAGGCTCAGTTCTCCACTGGGCCCCACTGACATTAGTGGAGGTAAGATGTGTTGAGAATCCTACCTCCAACCTTCTTGTTCTGCCTGTTGATATCAGGTGAGGGTAGAGTATGGATTAGCCCTGGCTCACGTCACCTTGTTAAGTGTCACTGCTTCTGGGTTGGGGTGGAGGCTCAATTTGCTGCTAGACCCCACTGCTGCTAGACACCACCCTGGCAAGAGCACAACTTCCTTCTGCTGGAAGAGGAATGAGGGAAAACGCTTCCTGCCTGGTCTGCCAAAACCACCCAGCAGGGGGAACCAAAGTGCTGTCTGCTTTTGCTGGGCAAAGAAATGGGCACTTAGGTCTCTGATATCCCCAGCCCACACCACTGGGTTGGGGAGTGAGAGCACTGTTATTTGCTTCTTTGGGGTGAGGTGGGGTTTTTCTGATGCTATTTGGCCAGGGTAGGGTGAGTACTGTCAAAAAGGTTCAGTCTTATTTGGCTACCTTTCCCCTAGTTGTTTGTCTAAAGGAAACAGTCTTTTTCTCAGAGCTCTTTTTGTCTGTGACTGTTGGCAGTTCTAGTTTGGAGGCTTTCATAGCACCCTGTCTAGGATATATGGGAGGCGACAGGAAGAACACAAATAGTGAATTCCCTGAATGTTCTTGAGTCCCAAGGTCTGCAGGCTGTTTGCCTTCTTTTTCCACCTTTAGAATGTTCCTGTGCTTGTTTGTTGTGTTATATCTAAGGTGTTTTAGCTGTAAGGGAGGATCAAGGAGGAATGGGGTCCTCTATCTTGGCAGAACCAGAAGTGTCCTCCAAGTGATTAATTTTTATGTTGAAAATAACATTTATTTTCTTTTTTTTTTTTTTTTTTTTTTTTTGAGGCGGAGTCTCGCTCTGTCGCCCGGACTGGAGTGCAGTGGCCGGATCTCAGCTCACTGCAAGCTCCGCCTCCCGGGTTCACGCCATTCTCCTGCCTCAGCCTCCCGAGTAGCTGGGACTACAGGCGCCCGCCACCTCGCCCGGCTAGTTTTTGTATTTTTAGTAGAGACGGGGTTTCACCGTATTAGCCAGGATGGTCTCGATCTCCTGACCTCGTGATCCGCCCGTCTCGGCCTCCCAAAGTGCTGGGATTACAGGCTTGAGCCACCGCGCCCGGCCTGAAAATAACATTTATTTTCTAATTTTCCACATTAGGGCTGAAAATGTACTACAGAAAACTGCTGTAACATTATAGGTCATAATTTCCTCCTAAAGATCCAATTACATCTGCTTATATTATTCTTTACTAATTTACCTTGTTTCATGCTATTAAACTTCCTGCCCACTCCAGTACTTTTAGACTTTAATGTTCCAAAAGAAAATAATTGCATTTAATTCATTTTCAACTAGTAGTATACTATACATACTCAGAAAAGCTTGTGGGGGAGGCGGGGTGGTGGGCAGGAGATAGCTTTAAAACTCATTTATGAGCTCTTCTTTTTATTAATCCAAGGCAAAACTTATTTTTAATTTGCCTATGACATTTCTCTAAGGATTACTTAATATGAACATCCATTTTGATAATTATTACTCTTGAATTATACCAACAGCCAGCAAGAACTTGAAGGAAAACAGGCAAATAAGGTTTTGTTTTATTTGCATTTTTACTTCTTCAAATAACATACCTATATGTGTTACTTCACTTGAGATGGATTCCTGAATTCATTTATCTGTTGATTTACATTTAATTTAAGAGATTCTAGGCCTATTGTTTTTCTATTATTAAGATTAGTAATTAATCTTCAATTAACACCTGCACTTTTGCTTTAAATAAGAAACTGTAGACTAGTTTAGGCCGAGGAGACTCTAAGGAAAAATATCACTGCCCCAATCTTTTCTTTCTGTAACTTTCTTTTTTAAGTTCTATAATCAATATTTAACTCTTTGTTGTGTTCCTCTAGGAATTCCACTCTGGCTGAGAGAAGGGGTGCCTTGGTGAGAGGTATCCTAAGGCACTTTCATAGGACCTAGAGCTCTATTAACCCAGTTGGAAAACCACTATTTTAGGAAAAACCTTGTATTTATCAAATCTAAAAAGAAAGAAAATATCTTAAAACCATGTATTGAAACTAAGTTTTCTAAGAAATACACATACAAGAAACTTCCATATCAGCATTAGAGCAAAAGCCAACTGAAGTCCCTAAAACAGTAACAAAATAAGCACATGAATTACGTATACAAATGGACAAGAAGCACATGAAAAGATCCTTAACATCATTAGTCATTAGAGAAATACAAATCAAAACCACAATGAGATACCACTTCACACCCACTAGGATGGTTATAGTAAAAAAGACAGTAAGTGATGGTAAGGATGTGGAAAAGCTGGAACTCTCATACACTGCTGATGGGAATGTAAAATGGTACAGGCCAGTTGGAAAAGGCTGGCAGTACCTCAAAAAGCTAAACATAGACTTACCATATGACTCAGCAATTCTACTCCTAGGTATATATCCAAGAAAAATGGAAACATATGTTCACATAAAAACTTAATACGAATGTTCACAGCAGCATTATTCATAATAGACAAAAAGTAGAAACAATTTCCAATGTCCATCAACTGATAAATGGATAAACAAACTGTGGTATATCCATACAATAGATTATTCAGCCACATAAAAGAATGAAGTCTTGCTACATGCTATAACATGTATGAATCTTGAAACATGTAAGAACCTTGAAAACAGACACAAAGGCCACATACTGTAGGATTCCATTAATATGAAATGTCCAGAATAGGTGAATCTAGAGACAGAAAATAGGACTGGGAGAATGGAGGAACTGGGGAGTGACTGCTAACGTGTATGAAATTTCTTTTTGGGGTGATGAAACTGTTCTAGGAAATAGACAGTGGTGATGGCTGCACAACCGTGGGAATATAGTAAAAGCCACTGAATTATATACAAGGGTGAATTTTATAGTATGTAAATTTCTCAATTAAAAAAGGAATTAGGCTGGGTACAGCGGCTCATGCCTGTAATCCCGGCATTTCGGGAGGCCAAGGCGGGCGGACCACCTGAGGCCAGAAGTTCGAGACCAGCCTGGCCAACATGGCAAAACCCTGTCTCTACTAAAACAAAATTAGCCGGGTGTGGTGGTGGGCACCTGTAAACCCAGCTACTTGGGAGGCTGTGGCAGGAGAATCACTTGAACCCGGGAGGCAGAGGCTGCAGTAGGCCGAGATTGCAACACCGCACACTCCAGCCTAGGAAATAAGAGCAAAATTTCGTCTCAATAAAAAAAAAAAAAAAAAGGAATTAGGCTGGATGCAGTGGCTCGCGCCTTTAATCCCATCACTTTGGGAGGCAAAGGCGGATGGATCACCTGAGGTCAGGAGTTCGAGACCAGCCTGGCCAACATGGAGAAACCCCGTTTCTACCAAAAGTGTAAGAATTAGCCAGGAATGGTGGTGGGCGCCTGTAGTCCCAGCTACTTGGGAGGCTGAGGCAGGAGAATAACTTGAACCCAGGAGGCAGAGGTTGCAGTGAGCCGAGATTGCATCTACAGCCTGGGTGACAGAATACATACATATACAAGGAACTTCCGTATCAGCATTAGAGCAAAAGCTCTGGGTGATGGAGTGAGAAAAGAATTAATTAGGGCTATTTGACCTGACAGTCTAAGAAAAAAACAAAACAAAACAAAACAAAAAAAAGATTGCCTAACTTTCCTTTTAAATTTCCTTTTCTTATACGATAGTAAGATAATTGTTAACCTTTCTGGGTTGAGCCAAATTCTGTTTTCTAGCACTCTGAGGGAACATCAAGTAGATTTTTCTGAAAAGAGGATGCAAAGAGAGAGAGGTAATGATTTAATAAGCTGCAATCAAAGAACAGAGCACATTTACTCAGGCATACACCTAGGGGCTTCTGTAAAGAGAGCTGTTAAGTAATGTCTAGGCGGCATCCCTCCCCCCCTTTTTCCAAGTACTGTAATTTTTGTATCAAACGTTAGACATTTTGTTTTATTTGTAAGACAGCTCGTTAGAAATCTCAAATAATCTTCCCATACAATGTCATAAATGCTGTTTTTCAGGCCAACTCACAAAAACCTGTTTAACTCACTGTATTTGGAAACTAACATCAACCTCACACGGTTTTACTAACTTTTCTAACTTTACCTATTGACTACTTAAGCACTGTCTCTATGTGAATAGCATTCTTAGTTCATGCCAGGATCACATCATCTCTACAGGCCTCCTTGGTGAGAAGAGGGCTTCATGCTACATACATACATATATTTATATATGTGAGAAGTCACCTATCTCTCTAGGTTATTCTCTACATCTCCATAATAGCTACTCATGTAAACTACCTGGATCCTTTTTCCCCGGTAGCAGATTTCTCTTAGACTGAGTCACTCACCTGGATGTTCTCAACTCAAACAGGGCTGTGTAGTGAAAAGTCAATAGAATTTGCAATCTGTGAGACTCGGGTTTGAATTCTGGCTCCTTCAGTTACTAGCTGTGCAACCATGAGCACGTTATTTAACCCTTCTAGGCTTCAGTTTCCTCATCTGTAAGTTGAGGATAATTATGTATACTTCATTCAAGTTGATATACACAAAGTGACTTGTCAAGGGGAGCATTCAATAGACGTGAGCTTCCTTCCATCTTCACTTGGGAAACAGCAGTGATCTCAACGTACCCCTCACCCTTCGTTTGTAGGTAGGAACATTCTGAAGTTGTTTTTGTAAACTAAGGACTGTATTTTCCAGACTTATAAATTAAGGCTAAGGCAAGACTGTGTATTATTTTGGATTTGAGTACTCTTGACATAGCGAATGAGTGAAAATTAGCAGAGGGTAGAGAAAAAGTAATATTTGAACTTTTGTCCATTGTGGCTCTTTCAGAATTTGTATTTAAGATAGTTTTGATAAAATTAAAAAGTTGTATTGATATGTTGTGGATGACAAAATGAATTTTAGTGAAATCAATGTGTTGCACACCCCAACTCTGACTTTGTTAAGATATCGCCTGGAGCAGGTCTGCCTGAACAGGTCTCAATTTTCTTATATAAATAGGGTAGAGCTAAATTGTTCTCTGCTCTAAAATTCTATGCTAAAAAAATTTAAATGCTTTCATATTTCAAGATGCACCAACCCACTTTTTCAGTTTTAACTAGCACAGTACAGTGGATGCAACACAATATTTAAACAAATTACCATACAGTAATTTATTCATCCAATAATATAGAAGATAATTGTGTATTTTTTCTACCCAGAGACATTAGTCTTACTGTTTATATCTCTGTCTGTAAGCTCTGTGCACAAGAGGAAACTTATAATTACAACATTTTTTGATATTTAAATTTCCCCCAAGCTTTAGTGTTATCACTTGAATGAGATGTCACAGTAAAACTATTAAAGTTGTAGGAAGAAAGAATGCTGATTTGTAGGGTATGTACCACCCTAGAGGGTTTATCAGAATCTTCAGGATAGAAAAGGGCAAAAACAAACCTGATTAAAAATAATTTGAAAAAGCATGTTAAATATTTGTTTTTAGAAAAGCTTTAGCCTATTAATTTCAAGATATAAATCATACAAGGTAGAAATGAAAAAAACAGTGGTATAAAAAATGCATTCAATTTGTACTAATACTGTAATTGGGAATTGTACTGTTCATCATGGTAGCCAATAGCCACTGGTGACTATTAGTTAAAATTAAAAAATTCACTTCCACACTAAACACATTTCAAGTGTTCAATAGCCACATATGGGTAGCAGTTACTGTAGTAAACAGTGCTGATCTAGGAATTTTTTGTGATTTTAAGTAAATCTTTATTATTTTGTATTATTTTCAGATAGATGCCTCTGTTCCTAAACGTGAAGAAATGAAGTAACATTCTAGATAGCTGAGGTTTTTGCTATAGGTTTTGCAAGATTTCTGAAGTGAAAATTTATCCCAAACCACTGCACTTGAGATGCATTTCAATCTATTAATGTCAAAATGATCTTTTGCTTCAGGCTATCATTTGACATCTGCTTCTAACACATATCAAATGACTGAACCAAGTTTCCTATAACTAGCTTTGTGGCCCAAAGAATTAGAGCCAAGCTCACAGAAATCTAAATGACCAGGTCAGATTTGAAGATGAGATCATCACCATATGTAAGATTATAAAAATCAATCTATATGGTGGACAAAACTAGTTTTTAAGGTATGTAAGAGACCATAGATATATTAGTTAAGATGAGAAAATTTGATTTAACTTATGCTATGGTTGTAATTCTATTATGACAAGAAATCTAAAAGTGCTTTTAGATTTATACCTAAGTGCAGAGTAACAAATATTTAGGAAACTAACACTATTTTATGAGAACAACAGAAAAGGACTCACAATGTGGAGAGTTGACTCCAGGCAGGGCAGTAAGCTAGTTTTCAATTTAAAGCTGCCTGTTTTTTAGTTCATTTATGTTCTACTTTCCAGCTGACATCTTCAAGAGAGGAACTTAATATGCAGGGCAGGTAATGCCAGCAATTGAGCCGTTCTGTTATGGTATGTAAAACATAAAATCACTATTCATTATTTGGAAATATGTCCAGCAAACACCCCTGACCCCAGAGGTATTTGTACATGATGAGCAGAGACCAGAAAAAGGGTGAGGATGCTATTTTACATTATTTGGAAACTGTAACTTTTGTATATTACTAATCCTAGATGTCTATTCTCTAGTAAGTGAAAATGAGAAGCAATTAATTTTAACAGGAAAATGGAAGAGAAAAGCAGATTAACAGTGGCATAAAGTGGCATATAAGAAAATTTTTAAACTACAAATATTAGACATAAGTTACAGAAACAGTCAATGTACAAACCATTTAGTAGGGGCAATTAGCTTGATATTAAGGTAGAATATGACCATTAATTTTTAGAACACCGAATCAAAAGTGTAAATTATTTTTAACTTTTATCTAAATTATTATTACATTTATATTCACTATTAAGATGGAACATTTTTATACAATTTAGAAAGATTTCAATTCAAAATGAAACAAAACTCTTGACAGTTAATGAAAACACTTCAATACAGTCAATTAAACATAACAGCTCATTTCCAGGCAATACTGGATCACGTTACTGTAGTTATCAGACTTTCCAAAACTGTGTTCTGCAAAGCACTTTGTGTCCACTGAGACTTCAATAGATGGTTCACAAAAAAGGGGTTCTGACATCAAGTCTCAAATGCTGTGGGCCATATCCGTTTTGCAGATTCACTGTATACAACATCTTAAAAGTTCTAAATTATACAGTAAAGACAGGTTAAATTTTATTTAATGCCACATTTCCCCAACTTACTTGATTATGCCACACTACCTTGTTTTTTGGAGGGGGGTGATTCTTGAGGCATGGATACACCTTTTAACATCATATCTCCAGAGACTTTTCAGTTTGAAAAATACTATATATACTATTTAGAGTTTTGTAAGAACCAATACCACATTACAGGCAAAATCTAAAGGACTACATTTATAGACAGGAAAACCCAGTTCCCTTATGGCATTTCCAAATAACTATAACAAATGTATTTATAGCAATGGGGAAGGAGGTGTGACGTATTAATTTCTTTCCCTAAAAATTAACAGAACGGATTCATCCTAAAACATAAAAAGGTGTGCACATTGTGTGTTGGTATGCTTTAGAAGGAAAGTTAAAATTCTACCTATTGATGCTATAAACTGACTTTAACCATTGCTTCAGGGACACATTCAAGAGATAAACATACAGGATACACTATATTTCACTGATTAAAAGATACAATCAAGTGTAAGATATACTATTATTTTATATATTAAGGAAAAACATGCTGCTAATTCAACTATGACATGCCATGGATTGTGAGACATCGTCCAATTTGAGCAATGTTAAAAATGTGAACAAACTTTCCTTTCTTCCTTCTTCCACATATATTCTTCACAACGCTGTTTTTTTCCCTTAAAGACAATATGAGGAAGGGATCAATGCAAAAAGGACAAGATTCAAGAGATTTCTATTCCCCTTGCCCTTTCAATTACATTCAGCTATTACCATGACTATTTAAACTGATCAATCAAATAAATCACTTTTAATTGTTTTGCTGGATTCTAAAAAATTACCCCAGAGCAAAAACAAAAAACTCAGACAGTTCTTTAAGAGGGATGATTCACTGTACCTGTTGTTTATTAAAAACTTAAACCATGTACTGAACCAAGTACTTTACATATATTATCATTTCATTTAATTCTCACCAAAACTCTATGAGGTAGACATTATTTTCATCCCTATTTTACAAATTAGGATGTTGAAGTATAGAAATGTTAAATATAACTTGCATAAGGTTACAAAGTTATTAAGTGACAGAGCCAGGACTCAAACACGGGTCTTTATGGCTCCAGAGCTTATGTTCTTTAACACTTTGCTATTAATCCAAATAACCCCACAAAGTCCCTTCTAAGTTTTAAGAATAAGCAAAAACCAAAATACTTAATTACTAGTAACTAATGTATTTGCTTAAAACAGGCCACATGACAGACAAATATTGCATGTTCTTACTCACACGTGGGGCTCATGGGTAACTCAGAATGAGAGTTACTAGAGGATAGGACGAGTGTGGGGGTTACAGAGGGGGTAGGGGTGAAGAAAGGTTGGTTAATAGGCACAGTACAAACATACAACTGGATAGAAGGAATAAGTTCTAACAATGGATAGCAGAGTAGGGTGACTATAGTTAATAACAATGTATTATATATTTCAGAATAGTTAGAAGAGAGGATTTGAAATGTTCCCAACACACAGAAATGATTAATGGATATCCCAAACACCCTCATGTGATCATTACACATTCTATGCATGGAACAAAATATCACATGACCTCATAAAAATGTACAAATATTATCTATCAATTAAAAAGTAAAAATTTTGGTGTGCCAAAGTTTCTTTCAACAGTTTGTTTAACCAAAGAGACAACTTCCTCCTATGTTTCTGTACATTAGGGATTAATAAATATTGGCTTTTAAATTGTACAACTTGGTAAACTGTCAAAAAATAAGTAGGCCAAATGTATTAAAATAATCATTATGTGCTATATGGATACATTTTATCCTGAACCTGTTTTATAAAACACACACACACACATTTGTGTTTGTTTTGCTAAATCATGACAAAACTTAATGATTAAACATGGTAGTTTTTACTGAATGATTAAATAGGGTAGTTTTTCTTTGCTTTAATGCTTTTTGGTGTTAAACTGATAAACCAGAATATGTGAGATCTGATATCTCCAAGTTAATGATATAGGTCACTGTATTAATTCCAAAAGAACACACTGATGGGAACGGAGTGGAAGGAAGATATTGAATGCTAGGTATTACAATTTAGATACTTGTTTTTTTCTATTTATGTGAATTGGGGAACAGGATGTGTATATATATATGTACTTGCACAGCTGCATTCCAATGCTTTAAAATGTGTTATCCACCAAAGCACCTAAACAACTGAGCACTATCACACGCAGGCATTACCAGTGAGACCACCAACATGTCAGTGTGTCATTCATTACAATCTGAACCGTTGGGTCTAAAGCACCCATTCTGCACTGGATCAACCAGGCAACTGTGACCTTACCCATCATTCACAGTCTGGCAGATCACATGTCCCTGAGCATTGAACTGTAGAGCAAATCTTGTTAATTATCACAATGGTATGAGTTTCTTAGTAATAAAAATTTTAAAAAACTTTAGGACAATCGTTCTGCAACTCAGACTTCTAGATAAGTGATTTATATTTTTGGTCATTCCATAATTTAGTAAATGTCAAGTCCTTGGTCAGGAGTACACAGTCCAATTATGCCACCCTTCTTATTAAAAATAAGATATACTTATTGTGGTTTCCAGAAATGTACACTAAAGAGAAGACAAAGTCTGCCTATATTTGTTCCTGTAATTAGATAAAAGTTTTATTAATAAAATTTAAATGCATTCAGCAAGTTTCACATTTTGAATCTACCCCATTACTACAGGATCAAGCTGCCAAAATGAAGCAAAGTTTTCTACATTTTACAAAACTGACATCCTCTATCATAATCACTGAAAACAATGAAGTGTTCAGTAATGTGTCACAGTTACTTGACAGTTGACATGTAACAATACCTGTCCTCTCCTCAGATCTTCACTTAGGGGAAAGAAAAAAACCTAAAAGGTGGTAAAAATAAAACAGGAAAAGGAAAAGAAACAATAAAACATTTTTTTCAAAATCAATGATTATACTTTAATAGAACATTTTCCCTATAGATAAAATAAGAAATCTACATAATATTGATATAGTAGAAATACTATAAAATCTATGTATTATACT
The DNA here is from genome assembly GCF_009764315.1 of Trachypithecus francoisi. Lineage (NCBI taxonomy): Eukaryota > Metazoa > Chordata > Mammalia > Primates > Cercopithecidae > Trachypithecus > Trachypithecus francoisi. The sequence goes on along the minus strand of NW_022681471.1, from coordinate 114,910,955 downwards.
ATAGAATACTATATAATCTTTGAGGTTAAAAATGGCTGCACATTCACTAAACACGATCTCCCACACAAAGGCCTCATTTTCTATAATAAAATACTTATATAGTTGATATTTTTTGATATTTTTCAGTGCATCATGGGTACCTGTTATTTAAAGGAAGTCGAGGTAGCTATTTTCATACAACACATTGTGTAATACACATTGTATACAACACATTATATTGTGGCTATTTTATATAACACATTTCTGTAAAACAAAAATAACTTCCATAGTTTTATTATTTTGAAAACTTCATATTTAGATCTACTATCATTTATACCTACTCTACTGCAGCGGAGAAAAAAGTATCACTCTAGGTCAGGCTTATGATCTAGTAAATGCTGTCTCCGACAGCAGTGGCAAGGGATTTGTAGAACAGAAGAGCCATAATTCCTACCTATCCATTCTCTAAACAGTCAAATATTCAAAAGCATATTAGCATCTTTAAGTAACTCACTAAAGAGTTCACCTAGACCAGTTAGGAAGCTAGTTTGTTTTTTATCTTGTACCAACCCTCACTTTGCTTACATAGTACTTCCTTTATTATCCTAAATTTGCTTCTTTAAACATTTGGCCTAGTTCTAGCCTGTCATGTTCTGACCCACGTTTGAGTTTAACCACAAGGGTTTTTTTGTTTTGAACACCATGAGATTCGTGTGAGGTCTTAAAGCAGGAAGGCCAGTGTAAAGGAACTGAAGAAACTGCCTGCCTGTGTTTTTACTGAGGCACCGAGGTCTTTTTAAATTGTCCATATTTTAATAAGATTAAAATGATAAAAAACAGAGATAAGATTCATAATCATCCTATTCCTGACTTTCATGATTCATTCAGCAGATATTTATTAAGTCCACAATGTGTAAGTGCCAGGCATTGTGTTGAATGCTGAGGATTCAGAGAGGGGGGGTAAAAAAGTCTGCTTTTAAGAGTTCACAGCGTACTAGGGATGAGACCACAAATGTAAACTCCTACACAGACTAATCCTGAAATCTTTTAACCTGGAGAGAAATATTTTGATGTATTTACTCAAGTAAATGATGCTTTAAAAAAACGATGTTACTCTGGTAAAATACAATTATTATCTGATAGGAACCTACTGGGGAGGAAACGGCATAATAGTGAAAATATTAGACCTCTGAGTGGAACTTTTCAACCTTTCCCTCACTGTCTTCAATATTTCCAAATTGTATCAGAAGTAATTTACTTGAAATAGCTAAACAAGCAAAGGAAATTAAATATCTAAAGGCAATTTGTTAGAATTTAGTTTTAATAAATCTTGGCTACATTGGCTCTGTTTGACATACCTTATGCCAGAATAGCAAGAAAATTCTTTGAAAATAGCAAATTGTGGACTCCTATCTGTCAAGTTCTGGAAAACATGACAGTAACTGAAATAACAAGGCTTTACCAAATGAGACCTCTTATAATACTCTATTTGTTTTTGGAAAATAGATGACCTCTAACTACTGGCTTATTTATACCCCGAATTTTTCCACAAAAGATTTGGAACAGCTACCCTGATATAAAACAAAGTACATGAATTGTATCCACCTGGCTTTGAATTATGGCTCTGCCATTTACTATTTACAATCGTTGTACCTTTCAGCTTCTGAGATTTTGTTTCCTAATCTACAACAATGGGGACCATAATCCTACCCTGCTGGGTCATAGGAAGGATAAAATGAAATAGTAATGTAGTACAGTACCTGGCATATAGTTGGTGCTAAATAAATATCAGTTTTGTGCTTCCTTATCCAAATGCATTCTAGATAGAAAAAGGATAAGGTGGAGTTTTAAATGACATTGTTTTCCTATCACATCGATAAATGCCAACCAGAAATGTGGACTGATCTTGAGTTGCAATTGTTAATGTTTGTATGTAAAAGTCAGGCTCAAAGCAAATTTAATTTCTTTCCACAAGTTCAGTACTTTGAGAACATTTTATTAACCTTTTAGCTATATTATTTAATGCAAAAAAATTTCCGGGGAAAAATATGAAAAGAGCTCTTGCATGCTGTTTTTCACACTACCCATCCAAAGGATGATTAAACATCATAAATTTGGCTTTTTTTAAATAAAAGATTCATAGTATTAGTCTGGTTAACAATTTCAAATAAAGTTCTTGTGATTCTATCAGTCTTAAAAACATGATTTCCTTTCTTTCTTTCATTTTCTTTCAACATATATCAATGTCTTTTCCATTGAAGAGCAGCATTTAGTTCAGGTTTTACAAGTATGATCCAAGTCGCAAAATACTAAGCACCAATCAATCATAAGCACTATTACAACTCTGCGTGCGTTAAGGAGAACAAGCAAAATTTTTATACAGCAGTGGAGGTGACTGGGGGAAAAAAGTGAAAAGCGATTTGAACTGATCCCCCGCCCTCTCCATTACACTGGAGAACGCAAGTGTCCCGCATCTCAGATCAAATTGAGCCTCGGTTTTACTGACGTAACCAGTAACCCTATCTACCTCTCACACTGCGGAGGCCGGCAGGGCAGCGGCTGCCGCCAAGCACACCACTCATCAGAGCCTGCCCCATTCCACCCCCGCGTTTCAGTCATGCTTTCCAGAAATGGGGTCACTCACTCAGTAACTATTACACACACGCAGCCTATCATCCTGTAATCCCCCAAAGTCCGCTGCGGGGAGAGAAGGCAGCAAAAAGTCAAGAAGGAAGAATCACAGACGCGCCACCATCAGGAATTGATTTTCCACTCCGGAGAGGAGCGGTGATACCTTGGAATGGGTCTTGTCTGGATTATTTTCGCAGACCCCGAGTTGTTCTGGGACACGGGCGGTTCAGAAAAGCTCGGTGGAGTGATGCGCCCGGGGAAATTGTTTTGCCCTGTTTGGGTATACTGTTTGGGTTTTGGGCACTGGGGTGGGTGTCTCAGGGACGGTCACCAGATCCCGGGCGAGGAAAACCAGAAAGCCCTTTACGGCGGCCGCTGATCTCCTTGAGTATCACCCTCTCACCTCCACGGACAGGAAACTCAAGTTAAACTCGCAGGGGCAGGGGTCTAGCTCTGTGACCTCAGAAACGGAGGGGGTAGCGGACCTTAGGCTTCCACTTTCTTCGCAGCAGCAGCAGCAGCAACCGCTGCGGCAGACGGGAGGGGAGGCAAAACGCTGTACCCCCTACCCGAAACCCCCACAGGTCGCCGCCACCCGTGCCCCGCGCGCTGGTCTCCCCGCAGCAGCCCCTGCCTCAGCCGGACTCGACAGTCCCTGCTCCCCCGTCAACCCGATCCCTACTCCTCCCTCAACTCCCAAAGTCGCCAAGGTCCGGGAAAGCCCCCGACCTGGCTGGGCCAAACTTCCCAACTCCCCGCCGGCCCCCGCTCCGCCTCCCGCTTCCCCCACGCAAAGTTGATTAAAATTGGCTTCTTGCAAAGCCCCAGCGCCCACTCCAAACCCCACGCGCCACCACACTGGCAGCCCCCCGAGCGAAGGAAGGAGGTGAAGGTGCGGGTGGGAGGAACAGACAGACGGGCAAACAGACCCAGCCCAACAACCCAAATCAAAACCCTGAACCCGGGGGGAAGACGCGAGCGGGATCAGAACGGGCCGAGTGGCCAGCTCCGGGGAGCGAAGCGAGCCGGCGGGGGCGCGGGGAGGAGATGCGCCGGCCCCGGCCGCCCTGCTGCACTCACCTCAGCGCTGTCGGACGGGCTCTCCACAGCCATCTTCTGCCACGGGTCCGCCAGCTGCGCCAGCGGCATCTTCCCCCCCGGCCCGCCGCCTTCACCGCCTCCTCCCTCCCCGCCCGCCCCACGGCCGGCCCCGCTCCGTCGCCGCCCGAGCCCCACGGCAGCGGCAGTGGCGGCGGCGGCGGCAGCGGCGGCAGCAGCAGCAACAGCAGCAGCAGCGGCAGCGGCAGCGGCAGCGGCCCCAGAGAGGGCTCGACGCCGACGCCGACCGCCCGAAAGCCGCGCGCCTGGCCAGAGACGCCCGCGCGCCGAGCGAGAGCCTCGCGCCTCCGCCGGGCACCGGGTCTCGCCCCTTTCTTCCTCTCCTCCTTCCGCCGCCGGGACTACGGCTCCGCCCCCCCCGCCGGTTCCCGCGCCCGCTCCCAGCAGAACAGCGACCGCCGCGCGCTCCCCCACTTCCGCTCACAACATGGCGCCTAAGCGATACCTGTCTCTCAAAGCGAGGCTCGGCCGCCGCCGCCACCGCCGCGCGCACCCAGGGGCTGGGCTAGTGGAAGACACGCCCCCGGCCGCTGCGCTCCGCTCCTCCCTCTTCCCACCCCCCTCCTTCTGCGCCCCAACCTCAGCTTCTGGGCCTCGCCTACTTTCAGGAAGGGCGAGCCCAAGAGAACTGGGGGCGTCGGCAGGAGGCGGGGGAAAGAAATGGGAAAGGCAGGAGGGGCGAAGGCTGGGAGCCTTTCACTGCCAAGGGTCCAAGCAGGTCGGAGGCTCCTTGGGAATGAGGGAGAACAGTGGTCCCCGCCCAGCTGGGGAGGGAGGTGGGCAAAGTACCGGAGGCGCAGTCCCGAGCCAAGGACCCGGGGAGGGGTGCGGAGTGTCTTTTCGGCCTGTCTCCTCCGGGGGTGCGTGCGTGCGGGCGCGCCTAGTCTCTGGGCGCATCCCGTAATGGCCCGAGACCCTCCCTCTTCAGGGTCACATGCTGGGAAATCACCTGCCCCCCACCTCCCCCGATGGAGGCACTGGAGGCTTCGTGCCTAGGAGTCTCCTGGGGGCTCGGCTCCCGGTTTGATTCAAGTCTCTTCAAGTTGACGCTCTTGTGTTAAATTGTGGCTATTTGGGATTCATTCGTCTTGTATTAGTCGCTTCCTCCGCACCACCCCCAGCCCAAATTCTCCTCCCCAACTGCGCAGAGCTCTTGGCCTTCAGCTGCGACCCTCGAACCCCTGCCCCTCTAAGTCTGCTACCTAAATCTTCAAGAGGGGGAAACAGGGAGGTTCCTTAAGGCTATCCCTCACGGCAGAGGTTGGAGAATTGTTTAAAAATATCTTGTAGGCAGGAGCGCGGGGTTCCTGCTCCTCTGTTGACTTTAAATAAGAGATTAGATTTAAAAATCAGGCTGGCCGTGGGCGGAGGAGGAGGAGGAGGAGGAGGAGGAGGAGGAGAGGGACAGAGGGAGGGGAGGGGTTCTGACTCCTCCTCCTGCCCAAAATGGGGAAGCCCTGGATTAAGGAAACCCAATGCCCCGACGGCGATGGAGCCCCACAGGACGGCGAGAGATTGCGGGGGAAGGCCTGGGCGTCCGGGGTGCGTCCCAAGAGGACTCGACCCTGTGTTCACTGCGCCAGGAGCCGCTGCGCGCTAAGTGCGCCCGGGCAGAAATGTGTAAAAGTCGCAGGGCTGAGTGGAAAGCTACTGCAGCCCCTGGCTAGTCGCCCAGCGAGGGGAAGAGAAAAAGCAAAGGGAAATCTCCGAGCCGGCGTGTCCCTTCAGTCCCTCAGGCCGCGGCCCAGGCATCCCGGTCTTCCCACGCCCAGCGACCAAGGCGCGTCCCTTGCTGCGCTCCCAGCGGACGCCTATTAACAGCTTCCTTTCATCCTCCCAGGACCCAGACACCCGGAGAACTCTCGCCTGCCTCCCTAAGCAGGTGTGAGAATGAGATTAGAGCCCCACACCCAGCCGGCCAGGTCTACGCTGTCGGTGCGAGGTTTCTCGCTGGCCTTCGAGAGGCAGGTGTTGGGCTCTTTCTGCTGCCTTCGCCAGCGCGCCCCTTGGCACAGGCTCGAGGCCGGGGAACCTCGTGGCCATTTAGGGAGGCTCCAACTGTTTAGGGAGCCTGAGAAGGCGTCAGGAAGTCCTCGTTGCGCGCCTTCTCCCGAAGCTTTGAACTCAGGGGGACCGCTCAGGTTGGGCAACATCTGGGCAGACTCAACGTGGTCTGGGGAAGAAGGCGAATGCGGCTACTTGGCTCATGCTTTTGTCACTTCCCGCCACATGCTATATTCAGGTGTTGCAAATCCAACCTGGGCCCAGACTCAGTTAATTTGGCAGCACATTCTCTGTGTAATTCCCGATGATAAAACGTGATTGCAGAAGTTTGGAGGATAAGGAGTTGTGTGCTATTTTGCATTTATGTACAAAATGCTTAATTTATTCATTTACATTGCAGCGTCACATGACCACTCCTTATAGCGAAAAGAAGTTCGTTAATTCGGTTGGCTTAAAGTAAATTAGCTCCCCCTACCCTTTGATCAATTATTTCAGTTAACATTCTTGAATTAGTAAAAACATACATAGTTGAAGAGAGACCGTTATGTGGCTAACACTGTTCAGTGCTAATTACCCCCACGCAAAGAATGAACATTTTAAAATAAAGCAAATTGTATGCGATTTTCCGTATCAACTTTTATTCTCTGTTAACCTTGAGAACCAGAGGAATAACTTTTAAAACAGTTACCTGATCTGTAAAGGTAATGTGAGCAGTGGTCACGTTTCAGTGAATTAAGCATTACATGAACTGTTAATAATGAGTTAAAGTGGTCAGGTGCGGTGGCTCACCCCTGTAATCCCAGCACTTTGGGAGGCCGAGGTGGGCGGATCACCTGGGCTCAGGAGTTCCAGACTAGCCTGGCCAACATAGTGAAACCCGGTCTCTAATGAAAATACAAAATTAGCTGGGCATAGTGGCGCACACCGTAATCCCAGCTATGGGTGAGGCTGAGGCAGGAGAATCGCACTCCAGCCTGGGCGACAAGATCAAAACTCTGTCTTAAAAAAAAAAAAAAAAAAAAAAGCAGCAACAAACAACAACAAAAACCAGTTAAAGTACCACTACCACAAAATGTCTTGCACATAGGATCAATTTGGTAAGTATTTATGAATTGATTGAATTTATTTAGAAGAACATTATTCTTTCTTTTGCCCCAAAAGCAAAGAAAATGATTTTTTGTTGTTAACAATAAGATTTTCCTCTTTTATTTCTTCTATTAAATCCAAGAGCAGTGCAACCACTCTCTTTGGTTAGGAAAATTTGGAAAAATCAAATGAGGCTGGAGGATTTTTCTTGCAGCTGGCAGCAAAAAGAGTTATTTGAACCGTAGAAGCTGATATTGCCCTGGGCAGGATTACTTTTCCCTTCTGTTTAACAAAGGAGAACTCTAAGTGTGGCTGTTCAAAGAATAACTGCCTCAGATTGCCAGACCTGCATGGGTTAATATGGTGGTTAGTAGCCGCACATGGCTACTGAGCACTTCAAATGAGGTTGGCTGGTCAAAGTTGAGATGTGCTGTAAATGTAAAGTTCATACCAGATTTCAGACTTAGTAAAAAAAAAAAGAAGAAGAAGAATATAAAGTATGTCAATAATTTTTTATATTCACAACATGTTGAAATATTTCGAATATATTGGGTTAAAATATTTCATTAAAATTAATGTCACCTTTTAAAAACTTTTTAATGTGGCTACTATAAATGTATACTTACATATGTGGCTTTTGAGCCTTTTATGTATTCGTACAAGTCATATAATGTTAAGTGATATCTTCAGATTCCAATGTCTTTTTGGCTTCCTTAGTGCAGAATCAGCAGAAAGGGCTGATTCAGTTACCTACTGATCCCCACGCTCCCCAACAAATCTCCCAGTCAGAACCAAAATATTGGAAAGTTATTACTTGAAACTACAGTAGAGGGAAACAGCAAACCTCAGTAGAAAATCTGAAGGAGGTTTCAAGAAATCATTCCTAATGTATGACGGGGACAACTAGATTTAACCTCCTCTGCCCCCAACAATTTCCTGCTATAATTAAACCTTTGTATCAAGTTAAATGGGCATTTATTTAACAAAATAACATTTGTTCAAAAATGGAGTTACATCAGTCTGGAAAAGTTGCAAGATGACTACTACGGTCTCATGGCGCAATCTCTACCTCATATACATCCAAAGTTCACAGCTCTGTACATATAGATTTGTCACTACTGTAGAAAATCCCAAAAGTGTAATCATCATCACCTCTAGGAAAAAGTTTTTTCCTTTCATCCAGATTACCCAAATTATATTATCCAAAGCATATCTATTTGGATCCATACTTATCCAAAGCCTATTATTTGTTCACAAAAAAGGAAAGGTAATAGCCAGAGACTATTTACTATTTCTTTCCAGAGAGAAAGAAAGATAAGATTTAGACTCAAATCTTACCTCATATAAGACAATATTTTAACTAATGCATGGTTACATATGTTCATGTATGTGAATTTGTTTTTCCTTGAAATGTCTCAAATAAAAATTATTAAGGCTTTTTCCTGACTGACACAGATCTTAAAGAAAGGCATTTCTACAACAATTTGAACATTTTATTTGAGAAAATTCAAATTTTGGAAAATGTAAGGTTCTAGGTTCCCTTCCAGATACAAAGTTCAAAGATTTTAGAGTTGCATATGATGCAAGACAGTAAAATCTATAAAGGTGAAGACTATAATACAAATACATGAAATGTTTAACATTCTTTCCAGTTAGGCAGGATGGGATCATGATAAGAGCAGAGACAGGCCTGTGTCCAAACTTCAGGATTCTTTATCTTAGCTTCAACTTTGCTTAGACCGGCATGTAGTTGCTGTTTAACAAATGTTTGCAGAATAAACTTTGTTTTTCTCATCTGAAAATAGGAATAATAATACTCGCCTTGTATGATTGGTGGGAAGATTAAATGGAGGTAACGTGTATAAAGCATTAAGCATGGTGCCTGCCACATAGGAAACATTCAATAAATGAAGGTATTGTTATCAGCTTCAGAAAGGGAGTACTCCTGCATACATAATGTAATTCAAATATCTCACTCTTGAAAGTTACCTCGTTCCATTTGCTATGTGAGCATTTTATTGTAGTGTGATCTATTTAGGACACTCTTGTATCACAAAAAATGATATTGTAAGTAACCCGTGAAATGCAAATAAAAGAATGTAGAGCAACTTACTCTTCTGTTTTTTGAGCTACATATGTTGAAATGCAAATGATACAGGTCAATGCCTCGTAGGCTATGATCAGAACCTTGTTTATGTAATGCTCAAGATAAACTAACAAATATATGATTCAAAGTTAACATTACCTGACTCATACTTATGGAGGGAAAATGAGAGGAACAGGAATATGAAGGAGAGGCCTGTGTCAGACGTGCTTTAATGTTTTCTTCTTTTATTGGTTTCCGACATGTTTAATCCTTAGAGGTGTCATTTTGTTCCAAGAGTCATTTGAAGGGAAAGAATTATGGGGCTTTGATACTTGACAAGGAACTGAGAAGCCATTCTGGAAGCTTTAATAAGCTACTGTTTACTTTAGTTTTCATTTTACTAGAACTGAAAAGACCCTCTAAATGTTCTTGTTTATAAACACTATTCATAAGAGGGAGATAATACATTAAAATTTCATTTCAAACTGGTATTAAAAACGGCTGCTTTAACATTAAGCAAAAATCTCAGTATCAAGTATTCCTTCAGAGAATAAACATTCCCGTTTTATAACTATCAATTTACTTTGGTTGGTTAGAACAGTGGTTCTCACTTTTTTTTTTTTTCAGTCCACAAACCATTTTGAAGCAAAAACCCAAGGACCACCAGTTCCTACTCATCACCATGAAAAAAAAAAAATTCAAACTTTATGGAACTCTTGCTTTACAATATGGCTGTTATTGTGGTTATGTTTTTTAAAAATTTATATTTGTGCTTTGAATGCAAATTTGAGTCTGCAGCTGGAAAAGATACTTTTTTTAAAAAAATTCTTTTTAATGACTTGTATTTAAGACCAGCCCATAGCCAGACCTCAACTGGAAGTGTCTTTGCAGAACACTATGGAATAAATGGAACTCTATTCTTTGACCACCAGCTGAATCCCAAATCTCTGGAAACTCTGCAGCTTTAATCACAAAAATTATGTGAGTGAGGCACTATCAAATCAGGTCCACTGCTGGAAAAACTGCTCATGGATTAATAATGCATGTTTGTAAGTCAAGTACAATTTCATTAAGCAAAAGATCAATTATATTTCAGTAACTTGTTTTCAAGTCATGTTCTAATAAATAAAAAAGAATAAAAACTTGGGAAGGGGTTAAACATTAAGGAATTCCTTTTTAAATAAGAAACCTGAATTGAAATAACTTATAACTGCCTAGTAAATAAGAGATGAATTCTATAGATTAAATGACTTTGTTAAAAATTTTAAGACTAATAAGACTGTATGCAAATAGTGAGTTCATGTTTAAGCAAGAATAAGCCAATTGGAAGTAGTATTGGCAGTTTTGGACACTTTACTGAAAGTTTTGGACACTTTTTATAATGATGGTAATGATGATATAATAGCTAGACACTTACTGAGTACTTACTATGGGTCAGGCATTGATGTAAGTGTTTCACATGTAATTTAATCATCACTGCAATGCTAAGAGTACTAAATATATATTAATAGCAGCTAACAGGGTTGGGCGCAGTGGCTCACTCCTGTAATCCCCGCACTCAGGGAGGCCGAGGCAGGAGGATCACCTGAGATCAGGAGTTCGAGACCAGCCTGGCCAACACGGAGAAACCCTGTCTCTACTAAAAATACAAAAATTAGCCGGGTGTGGGGGCATGCACCTGTAGTCCCAGCTACTCGGGAGGCTGAGGCAGGAGAGTGAGTTGAACCCAGGAGGTGAAGGTTGCAGTGAGCTGAGACTGCCACTGCACTCCAGCGTGGGCAGCAAAATGAGACTTTGTCTCGAAAACCAAAACCAAACCAAAACAAAACAAAACAAGAAAACCCCAAAAAACAAAAAAGCAGCTAACAGCTATGGAGTACTTGCAAACTGTTAAATGATTTACATATATCATCTCATTTTATTTAAACAATAGGTACTGTTAGCAAAGGTTAGTGTTTCATTATGATAAAGAATGAATATTTCTTACTATAATGAGTTCTCCCCAAAATTTCAGGAAAATGCTTAGGAAAATGTACCACAAAATACAATGAAATAAGTATTTAAAAGACTATGTTTATTAAATATATTCATATGCCGTATCGCTCTCTTATTCTTTATTTATTTTGCCTTGGTGGACACTGTAAGAGTCTATGAAATTTCATTTTGGAAAAAAGAAAATAAATTTCAGCTTAACCAAAGAGCAATATAAAGCTTTTGAAAGGGTGTTAAAATAGATAATTTTCAAACGGAATTTTGTTTTCATAGTTTACCATGGGTCTTAGAACACTGTTATGGGTTGAATTATGATTCCCCCAAAAAAGATATGTTGAAGGTCTAATCCCCAGTATTTCAGAATGTGACCTTATTTGGAAACAGGAGTGTTGCAGATATAATTAGTTAAAATGAGGTCATACTTGAGTAGGGTGGGCCCCTAATCCATTAGGACTGGTCTCCTTATAAGAAGATAGCCATGTGAAGACAGAGATACAGGGAGAATGCCAGGTAATGACAGAAGATTGGAATGATGCATCTACAAGCCAGTGAATGCCACAGATTGCTGACAAACCACCAGAAGCTAGGAAGTGGCAAGGAGCTAGGAAGAGGCAAGGAAGGATTCTACACAGAGTCTCTGAGAGAACATGGCCCTGACAACATCTTTATTTTGGACTTCTAGCCTCTAGAACTCTGAGACAATAAATTTCTGTTGTTTTTAGCCACCCAGTTTATGGTACTTTGTTATGGCAGCCCTTGGAAACTAATACAATGACTGGGAATATTTTTGCTTATACTTGCAAAGCTTTTTCACTTCTGAAAAACACTACATCCACTATTAAGGATTTCCTAAAATAGTATCATATCTCTGTAAGCAATAGGGAACAAAATAACAACAGAGAGGAATTTGGAATGTGTTTACAAATGGATTAGGAATAGAGCCTAGAATTTAATTTCTTCAGGTTAAACATTTAATGCTAACAAAATAATCCCTGATTCTTCTTTATAGATCTCCAGAATCCAGACAACTCTATATATGAGTAATTTTCCCCTAGTATGTACTCACTATTATTTATTAGACTGAAGTGAAAAAAATTATACTGTAGCTTCTTGAATCTTTCCTTCTGTCTGGGAAGTCCATGTTTGGGCAGACTTCGTTTTTCATTTAGAAGCTAACTCCTCCTTATTTCTCTTCTGTATTTCTCAAGGAGTTTTTGGGCACCATTTATTTAGTTCACCAAATCAGAAATATAGGGTTCATTATGTCATCCTACCCTCCTCCATCTCCCCTTCTTCTCGCACCTCCCACATTATTTTACTAGATTTTTGGATTCTCCTTTCTAATCTGGATTCTGTCAAACTTTCTCTTGCTCACTCCACTACCCCCACCCCAGTTTGGGCCCTCCCCATCTTTGGTCTGAATTATGACAGCTCCCTTCAGAGCCTTCCTGACTTTCACCCATTCTCTACACAAGGGACAATGGGTGCATCCTAAAAAGAAAATGTTATCTTGTTCATCCCATGTGCTTAAAACCTACAATGGCTTTCCAAAGTTCAGGATAAAATCCTGGCACCTTTGCCTAGATGCAAGATGCCTGCCTTTCTTTCTTTCTTTTTTTTTTGCCGACCATTAATGGCAATATTAAAAAAATTAAGAATTTATCTTGCTTTTTCTTGTACAAACTGTATTTCAGGTGAACCATGTAGCATTAGTTGATGAAAGAATGGTCTTTACAGAAGAATTCTAGCTTATAAATGTAGAAGGAATGCTAGACTTAGAAAAGCACCACTTTGAGACCATTGACACTATGAAGAAACTGCATAAACTAATGGGCAAAATAACCAGCTAGCATCATAATGACAGGATCAAATTCACACATAACAATATTAACCTTAAATGTAAATGGGCTGAATGCCCCAATTAAAAGTCACAGACTGGCAAATTAGATAACGGGTCAAGACCCATTCGGTGTGCTGCATTCAGGCGACCCATCTCACGTTCAAAGACACTCATAGGCTCAAAATAAAGGGATGGAGAAAGATTTACCAAGCAAATGGAAAACAAAAAAAAAGCAATCCTAGCCTCTGATGAAACAGACTTTAAACCAACAAAGATCAAAAAGACAAAGGAGGGCATTACATAATGGTAAAGGGATCAATGCAACAAGAAGAGCTAACTATCCTAAATATTATGCACTCAATATAGGAGAACCCAGATTCATAAAATAAGTTCTTAGAGATATACAAAGAGACTTTACTCCCATACAATAATAGTGGGAGACTTTATCACCCCACTGTCAATATTAGACAGATCAATGAGACAGAAAATTAACAAGGATATTCAGGATTTGAACTCAGCTCTGAACCAAGCAGAACTAATAGACATCTGCAGAACTCTCTGCCCCAAATCAACAGAATATACATTCTTCTCAGCACCACGTAGCACTTATTCTAAAATCGACCACATAATTGGAAGTAAAACAGTCCTCAGCAAATGAAAAATAACAGAAGTCATGACAAACAGCCTCTCAGATCACAATGCAATCAAATTAGAACTCAGGATCAAGAAACTCACTCAAAACTGCACAACTACATGGAAACTGAACAACCTGCTCCTGAATGACTACTGGGCAAATAACAAAATTAAGGCAGAAATAAATAAGTTCTTTGAAACCAATGAGAACAAAGACACAACGTACCAGAATCTCTGGCACACAGCTAAAGCAGTATTTAGAGGGAAATTTATAACACTAAATGCCCACAGGAGAAAGCAGGAAAGATCTAAAATTGATACGCTTACATCACAATTAAAAGAACTAGAGAAGCAAGAGCAAACAAATTCAAAAGCTAGCAGAAGACAAGAAATAACTAAGATCAGAGCAGAACTGAAGGAGATAGAGATATGAAAAACCCTTCAAAAAATCAATGAATCCAAGAGCTGGTTTTTTGAAAGGATTAATAACACTGATAGATCACTAGCCAGATTAATAAAGAAGGAAAGAGAGAAGGTTAAAATAGATACGATAAAAAATGATAAATGGGAGATTACCACTGATCCCACAGAAACACAAATTACCATCAGAGAATACTATAAACTCCTCTATGCAAATAAACTAGAAAATCTAAAAGAAATGGATAAATTCCTGGACACATACACCCTCCCAAGGCTAAACCAGGAATAAGTCGAATCCCTGAATAGACCAATAACAAGTTCTGAAATTGAGGCAGTAATTAATAGCTTACCAACCAAAAAAATCCAGGACCAGGTGGATTCACAGCTGACTTCTACCAGAGGTACAAAGAGGAGCTTGGTACCATTCCTTCAGAAACTATTCCAAACAGCAGAAAAAGAGGGATTCCTCCCTTTACGAAGCCAGCATCATCCTGATACCAAAAATTGGCAGAGACACAACAAAAAAAGAAAATTTCAGGGTAATATCCCTAATGAACATTGATGTGAAAATGCTCAATAATATACTTGCAAACTGAATCCAGCAGCACGTTAAAAAGCTTATCCACCATGATCAAGTCAGCTTCATCCCTGGGATGCAAGGCTGGTTCAACATGTGCAAATCAATAAACATAATCCAACACATAAACAGAACCAACGACAAAAAACACATGATTATCTCAATAGATGCAGAAAAGGCCTTCGACAAAATTCAACACCCCTTCATACTGAAAACACTCAGTAAACTAGGTATTGACTGAACATATCTCAAAATAATGAGAGCTATTTATGACAAACCCACAGCCAATATCATACTGAATGGGCAAAAGCTGTAAGCATTCCCTTTGAAAACTGGCACAAGACAAGGATGCCCTCTCTCACCATTCCTATTCAACGTAGTATTGGAAGTTCTGGCCAGGGCAATGAGGCAAGAGACAGAAATAAAGAAGAGAGGAAGTCAAATTATCTCTATTTGCAGATGACATGATTGTATATCTAGAAAACCCCATCGTCTCAGCCCCAAAACTCCTTAAGCTGATAAGCAACTTCAGCAGTCTCAGGATACAAAATCGATGTGCAAAAATCACAAGCATTCCTATACACCAATAATAGACAAACAGAGAGCCAAATCATGAGCAAACTCCCATTTACAATTGCTACAAAGAGAATAAAATACCTAGAAATACAACTTACAATGGATGTGAAGGACCTCTTCAAGAAGAACTACAAGGCACTACTCAAGGAAATAAGAGAAGACACAAACAAATGAAAAAACATTCCATGCTCATGGATAGGAAGAATCAATATCATGAAAATGGCCATACTGCCCAAAGTAATTTATATATTCAGTGCTATTCCCATCAAGCTACCATTGGCTTTCTTCACAGAACTAGAAAAAACTACTTTAAATTTCATATGGAACCACAGAAAAGCCCATATAGCCAAGACAATCCTAAGCAAAAAGAACAAACATGGAGGCATCACGCTACTTGACTTCAGACTATACTACAAGGCTACGATAACCAAAACAGCATAATATTAGTGCCAAAACAGATATATAGACCAATGGAACAGAATAAAGGCCTCAGAAATAACACCACACACCTACAACCATCTAATCTTTGACAAACCTGACAAAAAACACAGCAATGGGGAAAGGATTCCTATTTAATAAATGGTATGGGAAAACTGGCTAGCCATATGCAGAAAACTGAAACTGGACCCTTTACTTACATCTTATACAGAAATCAACTCAAGATGTTTCAAAGATTTAAATGTAAGACCTAAATCCCTAAAAAACCCTAGAAGAAAACCTAGGCAATACCATTCAGAAACATAGGCATGGACAAAGACCTCATGGTTAAAACACCAAAAACAATTGCAACAAAAGCCAAAATTGACAAATGGGATCTAATTAAACTAAAGAACTTCTGCACAGCAAAAGAAACTATTATCAGAGTGAACAGGCAACCTACAGAATGGGAGAAAAATTTTGCAATCTATCCATCTGACAAAGGGCTAATATCCAGAATCTATAAGGAACTTAAACAAATTAACAAGAAAAAAAAAAAAACCACCATCAAAAAGTGGGCAAAGGATATGAACAGACACTTTTCAAAAGAAGACATTTATGTGACCAACAAACATGAAAATAGCTCATCATCATGGTCAACAGAGGAATGCAAATCAAAACCATAATGAGATACCATCTCATGCCAGTTAGAATGGTGATCATTAAAAGTCAGGAAACAACACATGCTGGAGAGGATGTGGAGGAATAGGAATGCTTTTACACTGTTAGTGGGAGTGTAAATTAGAACCAACCCAAATGCCCATCAGTGATAGACTGGATAAAGAAAATATGGCACATATACACCATGGAATACTATGCAGCTATAAAAAAGGATTAGTTCATGTCCTTTGCGGGGACATGGATGAAGCTGGAAACCATCATTCTCCTCAAACTAACATAGGAACAGAAAACTAAACACCACATATTCTATTCATAAGTGGGAGTTGAAAAATGAGAAATATTGGCACAGGGAGGGAATATTACACACTGGGGCCCATCAGGGGGTGGGGGGTAAGGGGAGGGATAGCATTAGGAGATATACCTAATGTAGATTATGGGTGATGGGGGCAGCAAATCACCATGGCACATGTATACCTTGCAACTAACCTGCACGTCTGCACTGTATCTCAGAACTTAAAGTATAATAATAAAAAAAGAAAAAGCACCACTTTGAAAAACTATAATGGAATACTGATTCAGGCAACAATCATAAATGAATAAAGCCATTAGATGAAAGGTGGATGGGGAGCTTGAAATGGGAAGGATCAGGCTATCACCACCTGAACACCCTGATTAGTCTTAGTATTAGTAAAGGTGAACAACCAGTCACTATTAGCCTCTTATGTCAAGCAGTAAGAAATACTTAGTATACTATGAAATATTGTTTTAAAAAACCTGAAGCTGAATTAAGTTAAGCCTCTAAGCTTCACTGTCAATATGGTAGCTGTGACATGTGGCTATTTAAATTCAAATTAATTAAAATAAAATAATTTAAAAAATTCAGTTCCTTATTCACATTAACCACATTTCACATGTCAATCTTCACCTGTGGCTATGGTATCAGCCGGTGCACATTATAGAACATTCCCACCACGGCAGCGAGTTCTATTGGAAGGTACTGCTCTAGAGCTTTCATTTTTGTGGGGGGACAAAAGGACTAGAGAAGTAAATGACACACAAGGAAGCAAATAGACAAATACAGAATGTGATATATCGTGGTTTGGTTAACTTACTTTCTACAACAAGTCATGGAATGAATGAAAAAGAGGAGAGGTAATTCTTTGCATTGAGAGAAGCATCCAGAAGTAATGTGTGGACTTTGTTTGGATCTTGATTTGAACAAACCAATTGTAAATACATTTTTGAGACCATCATGAAAATATGATTATGGATAGAATTCTGGTTGTTTTTAAATGTCACTGCAATTTGGTATCCCATTTGGCTCTTGGAGTCTGCCCATTCCCCAATTTTAACATCTGTGGTAGCTTCAAATGAGAAGTTTTCCAGGTCTGATCACAAAACATCCTGGATATAATAATGAATGAGCAAGCAGGGAGCAAGGCTGAACCAGGCAAATGTGGGCATCTGGGATGGCAGAAGGGCTGTCCTTTCCCTGGCAGCAAAAGATCAGCCCATGGTAAACAAATCCTGAGTATGGCAGAACTTTAGAACCACTCTAGGCATGTATCACTCTTCTAGAAATGTCTGCTCTCTGGGAGCAAGATGGGGCTGTGGTTCTGTGAAGGCTTGGAGGCAGACCATATTATTAATAGTGGATAGGCATTCTGATATGAAGCCAAGGCTAGAACTGAGGTCCAGGATCAGAAGACGGGACTGGCAAAAATAAGAAAAGAAGGTAGGTCCAGGGCTGGAATTTCCACAAGGATATTACCAGCCTGGAAAATACAATAAATCATGTGAATTCTAGAATCCTGGAGAGATGAGGACCAGATGAGCGGATGGCTCTCCTCCTCCCTCCAGTGAGGAAAGGCTAAATTCTGGAGCCCCTTATCTGAAAGTGGTAGAGAAAAACAAAGAGAAGAGAACCATTTTCAAACTCCACTGGGTAGATTGGTTTCCATTAGTTCCAGATTGGGCAACATTTATTTCCTTTTGTTCCCTTTTTCCTGTTCACCCCTAAATATGGATCATATACAAAGTTCTATTTTATACTATTTTATTTTTAATTGTGGCAACAAATACATAACATAAAATTTGCCATCTTACCAGTTTTGAAATGTATAGTTCAGTAGTGCTCAGTACATTCATATTATTGTGCAACCAATCTCCAGAACATTTTCATGTTACAAAACTGAAACTCTGCACCACTAAACAGCAACTCCTGTTTTTTCCCTATCCTCAGTCTCTGGCAACCACCATACTACTTTCCGTCTCTGTTTGAGTTTGACTATTCTATATATATAAGTGAAATCATACAGTATTTGTCTTTTTGCGACTGGCTTATTTCACTTAGCATAATGTCCTCAAACTTCATTCATGTTGTAGCATGTGACAGGATTTCCTTCTTCTTTTTTTTTTGTGACAAAGTCTTGCTCTGTTGCCTGGACTGGAGTGCAGTGGTGCAATTATAGCTCACTGCAGCCTCAAACTCGTGGGCTCAAGCCACCCTCCCACCTCAACCTCTTGAGTAGCTGGGACTACAGGCGCATGCCACCACTCTTAGCTTATTTTTTATGTTTAGTAGAAGTGGGGGGTCTCACTATGTTGCCTGGGCTGATCTCGAACTCCTGGGCTCAAGCAGTCCTTCTGCCTCAACCTCCCAAAGTGCTGGGCTTATAGGCATGAGCCACCGTGCCTACACCCTTTTTAAGGCTGAAAAATATTAAATTGCATGTTGTGACATAATAAGAAATATGCATTAGGTCTCTTTCCCCAGTTCCTGACACAGAGCATCTAAAGCCATTATAATTTCCTGAGTGATAGAGTGCCTTTTGTTCTAATGAGGTGACTCTTCATGGGCTTCTGGATGAGGGCTACTCACTAGAAAGACTGAGCATGATTAGAAACTTGGAACTTGCAAGCCCCCTACTCCACATCCTCCAGGAAGAGAGAAAGACTGGAGATTGAGTTAATAATTGATCATGCCCAGGTGATGAAGCCTCCATAAAAAATCCCTAAACTATGGGGTTTGGAGAACTTCCAGGTTGGTGAACACATCCATGTGTTAGGAAAGTGGTGCATCCCCAGCTCCATGTGGACAGAAGCACCTTTGCTTAGGACCCTTCTGGGCTTCACTCTATACATCTGGCTCTTCATCCATATCCTTTGTAATATCCTTTATAATAAACAGAATGTTTATGCCACATTTTGTTTATCCATTCATGGTCAATGGACACCTGGGTTGTGTCCACCTCTTGGATATTGTAAATAATTCTACTATGAACATGGGTGTGCAAATCCAAAGTTCTATCCTTGGCTGTGTGGTAGATTGCAAAATGACCACAAAGTATTCCCCTTCCTGTATCCATGCTCCTTTGCAATGTGACTTTGCAGTCTCCCATCAAAGTATAAAGTTTATTTTCCTACTATTTGAATCTAGGACAGCCTAATGACTAGCTTTGGCCAATATAATGTAATGGAAGCAATGTGGTACTGGGTCCAAGTCTGAGCCTCAAGAAGTCTTGCACACTTCGGTTTGCTCTCTTGGAATTGGTGTGAACAAACCCAGCTTAGACTATTAAAGGATGAGAGGGCGCAAAGAGCAGAGATGAGCCATCTTAGATAAGGCTTGAAAGATGGGAGGGTGCCTGACCAAGATCAGCAAAGCTGACCTGACAGCTGACTGCAAATGCATGAGTGAACCCACAAGAGACAAGTACAAATGTCCAGCTGAACCCAGCCCAAATTGCCAGCCTGTGGAATTATAAACCAATCAACGGTTTTTGCCTTAAGCATTTGTGATTTGCTACATGGCAATAGGTAACTAATACATGTTATTTCTCTCTTAACTGTATACATTCTTCTTTGGAAATCTAATATAATTTCATACTTCAATGATCACTTGAAAGACTCGAAATTATTCTCAGCCTTGATCCTGCCTTTCTTACAGCTCCATCTTGAATTTGCAACTCCACGTTGAATACTACAACTGGATATCATGTTAACATTTCAAACTCAATATTTCCAAACTGGAATTTGTCATCCTATAGCCAAGCCTTATGTTCTCCATTGATGTTTCTGTTTCTGCTGGTGGTACTACCATTGTTTCAACCACACTTGAAACCTCAGTGTCATCTGATTCCTCTTTCTTCTTTCCATAATTAAATGACATCTTTCAAAGTATCTTTTTGTCAACTTTACTTCTTTGTATCTATAGAACTACTGGCCTATCAATAGCTTCCCTACCTTTTTCCCATCTCTGGCTTCTGCATCCTCAAATTAATCTTATTTACCAGTTAAAGATTCTTCTGAGATACAGCATAATAAATTTACTCCTTAACTTTATTCACTACAAGCATATTTTCCTTCTGTCTGCTAATTCTAACATCTGGGTCATCTTCATTGATTCTCTCCATTGATTATCTTTTCGTCTGGGCATGGGTCTTATTTTTCTATTTATTCATATGTCTAACAATTTTGAATTATATCCTGGATATTGTAAATGACACATTTTAGGGATTCAGGATTCTGTTCTGTACCTTCAAAGGTTTTTTTGTTCGTTTTTGCAGGCAGCGAACTTGGTTGAGCTCAAATTCCAAACTCTCTCTTGTGGTAGGCAGCAGCTGAAATCTTAGTCCAACTTTTTTAGCCTTAGCTAGGCTTCTTGGAGTCTGCCCTATACATGTGTACTTCCAGGATCAGCCAGAGATTTAGACAAAGTTTAAACTTAAGTATCCCCTTTCAAGCTCTCTCCTTTCAGAAATTTCCACCCCCTTTCCAAATTCTGTTCTCTGATTCTTCAAGCCAATAAGACTGCTGGTTTTAGCTACCAGGCTTGGTGAAAACTGGGACTTGCTCTTCGGGCAAAAAGCTGTAAAATCGATATAGGAAACTCACAAAGATCTGGTGCTTTTCTTCAAGTATTGACCCCCCTCTAGTATCTGCCTGCTTTTGTTTTTTCTCTGTGCCTTTTGGTAGGGTTTAAAAAATATTATTGTCCAATGTTTGTAGTTGTTATCTAGAGAAGGGTGATCACATATAGGAACTACTCATATATTATCAGAAGCAGAACCACTTCGTTAAGTTAAAAACCTTCCATGATTCTCCACTGAAGCCTGTGAACTAAATCTAGGACTTGGTATCTGTTATGAGCTCTCCCTAAATGGATTGCCCATGCTTCCCCACTTATGCTAAGCACTTTCCTGTCTCTGAGCTTTTCCTTCCTGTTCAATGCCCTTTCCATCTCTGGCTATTAAATAGTATCCATCTTTCAAGTGCCCCAGGGCTGGGTCCCTGGTCCCTGTCCTACTCTATTAACACTTTATCCCTATTGATCTTGTCCAGTTCCATGGCTTTAAATACTGTCTATTTGCCAATGACTCACAATAGATCCTCAGCCCTTATTCCTCCACTGAGTTCCAATTTGGTATATGTAACTGTCAACTTGATATCCCCACTTGGATATCCAACAGGCATCTCAATTAACATGGTCAAATTAGAATTCTTGTTTCTCTCTCTCCTCAAATTTCCTCTCTCTCTAGGCCTTCTCAGTTCTGGTAAATGTCACCACCATTTCCAAGCCAAAAGTCTGAGAGTCATCTACATTCTTGTACTTCCCTTACACTCCACATGCAGTCTGTCAGGAAGTCCTTTTGGCTCTGACTTCACAATATATCCACTTTTCTCTAGCCCCTTGGCTACCATTAGAATTTAAATCACCATGATCTTTCACTGGGACTCTTTTAGTAGCCTCCTGAGAGATGTTCCTGCTCCCACTCTTACCTCCCTATAATGCGTTCTTCACCCAGCAGCTACAGTGATCTTTAATGAAAACCAGATCATGTTACCTTCCTGCTCAACCTGTCAGTGGTTTTCCAAAGCATTTAGACTAAAATCCAAATTTCTTTCTATGGCTTACATGGTCTTACATGATCTGAACCCTTTGACCTCATCTCTGATCACTCTCCCTTTTTCTCGTTACACTCTACCCTATTTCTGTTTTGTGATTTTACCAAGCTCTTTACATTTCCCTACAACACTCCACTCCTAAATCTTTATCTGCCTATTGTCTGTCTTCCCTATCAGGTTGCACTTTCTGTGAGAGCAGGGGCACTTCCAGTAAATTTTTCTTGAAAGAAGAAGTGAATTCAACATCAATACACTTTCTCCATAAAGCCTTTCTTGTACCTCTCTGATGGAAATATACTCTATGCTCATTAAATTTTATGTCTGTGTCTCTTTTAGCATTTACTACCTCTTATATAATGTTATGGTGTTTTTTGTATGTGTTTTATCTTCCTTAGCTATGTCATTAACTATGACATCAGAATGGGCAGAGTCCCTGCCTGATTCATCTGAGCATTCCCCATGTGGCATACTACAGGGCTTTGCACAGAGCAGTGCTGATGAATGTTGAGTAAATGAATGAATAACAAAGTCAATATTCATTTCTATTGAAAGGGAATATTATTAATATTAAAAACAGTGCCAACAACGGTCTTAGGTTATGGCTAAATTTCTTTGGAATTAATGAAACATAATTTTTAGGTTATTGCTAAATTTCTTTGGAATTAATGAAACATAATTACTCAATCAAGTCTGTTATGAAGTTTTTCAAATTCATTAACGGTTTCATATCATTAATGGTTCTTAATGTTTTAGTGTTTCATTAGAAATAGTAGAGACTATTGAAGTATTCTGACTGAGGCACATTTAAACAACGCTCCCTGAGATGTTCATGCAACTAATATATCTAAATGTTATAAAAACATGCCAATGAGTCATGACTAATTTGGCCAGCAGAATTCCGTGGGTATATTCAATATAATGGATAGCTAGCAATTATAGGGCTTTACTCACAAAGTTTGAATAGTGAGTTTTATCAAAATCCATTTAAACATAATTCCAGTCCCTGAAATGGAAAAGTTTTCACTTTAATTACACAAATATCAGACTTGAACCTTAAGTAGACTGTTTTTTATGATCTCATTTTCCTCCTTGGCTTCATTTTACTTATTCTTTCTAGTTTTCCAGCCCTTGCTGCTAAACTATGCTTTTTCTCTTGTACTATTTCAAGCTTCTACTCAGCATCTAAACTCATTCACTAAACCTATTAATGTCATAAGAACTTCACCTTAGAGAGACTACTTTTTTTTTTTTTTTTTTTTTGAGACAGAGTCTTGCCCTGTGGCCAGGCTGGAGTGCAATGGCCCGATCTCGGCTCACTGCAACCTCTGCCTCCCAGGTTCAGGCGATTCTCCTGCCTCAGCCTCCCGAGCAGCTGGGATTACAGGTGCCGCCACCACGCCTGACTAATTTTTGTATTTTTAGTAGAGACGGGGTTTCACCATGTTGGATAGGATGGTCTCGATCTCTTGACCTCTTGATCCACCCACCTCGGCCTCCCAAAGTGCTGGCATTACAGGCGTGAGCCACTGTGCCCGGCCAAGACATAATTTTTAGTATATTTTTTAATCTAATAGAACTATTCACAGGTTTTATTGCCAGTTTGCTGGTTATTTATAGTTCTTTTTACTTGCTGTGTTAACTCTTTGTATAACAAGATCAATGTTTTACATTGTGAATTTTTTATTTGGGGTGATTGTTTGCTTATTCCCATTTTCCCTGTTTTTGTATTTTGCGTGTATTCTGTTGTATTTTGCACAGGTTCAACCCAGAAGATTTCAATACATTGAAAAGAGAAATTGAAGCATAGCCAACATAGAAAAATATATGATTGAAGACTATGTGACCAAGGTAAATTAAATGCAAGTTAAGATGCTTCTAATCTTGAACTGCGAAAGACATTGCTCATAAGTGACAATGTGGAACAAGGTATTAAATAATTCAAGACCATTGATGTCATTGTTATCTGTACAAACATATTCGACTGAAGATGAATAATCTTTTCTCTCTTCAAGTTATTTTGTAGAAGAGATTTTCCCCTTTTCACACAAAATTTTTATTCTATTCATCTTTTTATCTCGGTGGTTAAGCTTTTAGAGTGGTACACAAAAGCAAATGTAAAATGAAGTTAAAGTGTTGTACTTTGTATTTACACCAAGGAAGCCTTCTCATTTGAAATGTTTTTGACTGCAAAGAACTGAATACTTAAAGTAATTTAAGGAATAAGGGTATTCATTTCCTTATATAACAAAAGCACTAGTCATAGGGTGATTGTGAGGTTAGTTAACTCAGTGGCTTGAAAATGCAGTTGGAGCCCAGGCTTTTTCCATATTTTTGGTCCTAGAATTCTCAGATAATTTGTTTGGTCCCCTGACTTGTCCCATCATGGTTGCCAGATGTGCCCAACAGTTCTAGCTGTCATAGGTAGACAATATAGTAGCCTAAGGAACAGTAGGGAAATTTCTCCTCATAGGTCTCTCTCTCTCTCTCTCTCTCTTTATTCAGAAGAAAATCCCTTTTATAAACCCAACAACCTGCATATTTCCCCTCATGTCCCAGTGGCCAGGATTGGTTACATGCCCATACACTAGCTGCAAGGGAGACTGGGAAAGCAGATATCGGTCAATTGCAGCCTTCAGGGCCTAGAGCTCCTTCAAGGCCCCATATAGTTCTCCTTCTCTGTAGCTTTATCTCATACCACTCTCTCCTTTGCTGTCTCTGCTTTAGCCACACTTTCAGCCTTGTTTTTCTCTTAACAGGGCACGCGGCCGGGCGCGGTGGCTCAAGCCTGTAATCCCAGCACTTTGGGAGGCCGAGACGGGCGGATCACGAGGTCAGGAGATCGAGACCATCCTGGCTAATACGGCGAAACCCCGTCTCTACTAAAAAATACAAAAAACTAGCCGGGCGACGAGGCGGGCGCCTGTAGTCCCAGCTACTCGGGAGGCTGAGACAGGAGAATGGCGTGAACCCGGGAGGCGGAGCTTGCAGTGAGCTGAGAGCCGGCCACTGCACTCCAGCCTGGGTGGCAGAGCAAGACTCCGTCTCAAAAAAAAAAAAAAAAAAAAAAAAAAAAAAAAACAGGGCACGCATACTTTGCACATACTATTCTCAGTGTTTAGATAGCTCTTCCTCCAGGTATCTGCATGACTTAATCCCTCATTTCCTTCAGGTGACATAAGAACAGGAACCACTCTATCTAAAATAGCAGGCTTCACCTCCATTGTTCTCTATTATTCTTCCCTGTTTTAATTTTTGATAGCTCTTAACGAGAGAGAGAGAGCACGAGTAAGCGAGAGATAGATAGAGAGAAAGAATGTTTTTCTGGCTAGATTGTAAGTTCTACTGGAACAAGGTGGTATGTTTTTTTCACCACTGTGCCTCCAGAGCATACAACAGTGCCAGCTACGCGGCAGGTACATAAAGAAATATTTGTTGATGAATGAATTAGTGAAGTTGTATTCTCTGAGCAAGGAAGAAGGTAGGGACAGGCAATTCCTTGGTGGTGGACAATCAGTAGTGTTAACCACAGGAGGAGATGCCAATAAGAGCACCTATGCTGAATACAGGTTAGCTGGTAAGAGAAGAAAATGGAGTGTTTGTGGGGTGAGTGGGGAAAAAATAAAGCTACAGGGCCATGACCCAGCTCCACCAGGTGGCAACTTCCTGCAGGGGTTGGCAACCTCCCACAGTGTCTAGCACAATCTCAGGCACTAAGTAGATCATCATTGCACGCAATCAGTTTTTTTATTTGGCTTTGTGAATGGTCCCCTCAGAAGCTCTAGAAAATGGTGACATCAGAATGTACTTCCTATTGACTACCCTATCTTGGAGACTATTCCATCCTTCAGATATACAGACTCAGCAATTCCTGAGAATCCTTTCTACTTGCATGATGGTTGTATTAGTTTCCTAGGGTTGGCATAACAAAGTACTACAAACTGAGTGGCTTAAAACAATGGAAATGTATTCTCTTATAGTTCTGTTAACTAGAAGTCCAAAATTGGATGTCAGCAGGGTGGTTTCTTCTGGAAGTTTTAAGGGAGAATTCGTTCCATACCCCTCTCCTAGCTTCTGGTGGTTGTTGGCAATCTGCGGCATTCCTTGGCTTATACCAAATAAGGTCACATTCTGAGGGTCTGGGTAGCATGAATTTTGGGGGACACTATTTAACCAAATATGGTAGCTAAATGCTTTCTAGAGCTCTTTGACCTTTGGCAACTTAATGGGAAAGAAATAATTGTCTTAAAGGAAAGTCAATTGCCTGTTCTAAGGCAAGTGAAGAACATTGTAATGAACTTCCTTCACTATTAAAATAATTATATTCCCATACATAAGTGTTTAACACATTCCTCTACATACAATTCTGCTAAACCTGTTTTATTTCTGAAGGGCTCCTTTTAAAATCTCTGAATACATTATAGGTATTGAGCAATTCTCTGTATAATGCTCATGCACTATATGTATACATGTATGAAACTCTACATGAATATTGTAGATGGAAGACAACTTGCTTCATAGTGAATGATTAATGGCAAATACACATTTGAAAAGTTTCAAGACAATTATATTAAAAGAAAGCAAAAACAGAAACAGCAAATCCTTATTGGACAGTAATTAACAAAGAAGGATTCTCAATACAATTTCCCCAAGTGTGTCCAGTCAGTTATAAAGTTCTTCATGCAATCTCTCTCAGGGATTCTTCTTCCCATGAATATAAACTCAAGGAAACCCATTCATCAATTTCTCTGGTGCTTTTCTCCCATTACTTCTTAGATGTTCAGATGAACACAGATTTTAACATGCTGGACTCTCAGGGTAAAAACTGGCCAGTAATTTATCAGAGTTCTGTGGAAAATTGGTGAACTCAGACCACTTCCTAGCATTGATAGAAAGAGGAGGAAAGGAAATAGGGTAGCAAGGAACCGGTTAATGTCCTAGAAAATTTCTTTTTGATCCTTATGACAAAAGATGGGGAATGGATATCATGTGCTTTCCACATCTAGAGAATATAGAGGAATTGGTAGATAAATTGATACAGATATAAAAGCACCATGTTCTTTCTCTTTTGTGATAATCAACACACTTATAATTACTTATTTATGATCTTACCCATTCTAATGTAAGTCCCATGAGAAATGGGAGTAAACATGTCTTATTTATTTTTTGTATCCCCAGAGCCTGGTCCACTGACTGGCAAACAGAAATAATCAAATATTTGTTGAAGTGAATTGAAATAGAAAGGGTCTTAACTACTTATGGATGTGAATAACCCCACTGATAAACATTGAATGAGATTCCTGGCACCCTATTAGACACATCAATTCTTTTAGATCATGTATGTGTCTGACACTTCAAGGTGCTCCTAGTAACCATTCTCCCCACCTTTAGTTGGGAACATGGCCACCCAAAATGAACACTACATTTCCCAATTTCCCTGGCAACTCAGTGTGGCCAATGGGATAGTGGCAGAAATGATGCTTGGCAGTTTCCAGGTGTGTCCCTTAAAAGACAGGTGGCGTGACTGGGCGCTGTGACTCACGCCTGTAATCCCAGCACTTTGGGAGGCCGAGGTGGGCGGATCACGAGGTCAGGAGATCGAGACCATCCTGGCTAACACGGTGAAACCCTGTCTCTACTAAAAATACAAAAAATTAGCTGGGCGTGGTGGTGGGCACCTGTAATCGCAGCTACTCGGGAGGCTGAGGCAGGAGAATGGCGTGAACCCGGGAGGCCGGAGCTTGCAGTGAGCCGAGAGCACGCCACTGCACTCCAGCGTGACCTTTGCTTCTCATCTTATTTTCCTTTTCTCCATCTAGCTGTTGAAAGCATGGATGTAATGGTAAGCTTTAGCCACCATTTTAGACAATGAGGATGAGGGTCACACCACAGGGTTGTAAAGAGCTTGGGTTTTTGAGGAATTGTGAAGCAGAGTTGCTATACTGGGTCCGAATTGAGTACTTTTCAATTTTTATGTGTGAGAGGAATAAATCTTTATCTCGTTTAAGCCACAGTTATTTTAGGCCTTTGTTATTTGCTACCAAATCTAATCCTACTGATAGAAATAAGATTTTAGGGTGTTACAGCTGGAAGATGGCTCAATTAAAGCTTATGTAGTTCACTGCTCTCATTTGACTGCTGATGACCAGGGACGTTAAATCGTATACCAAGATCACAGAAGTAGAATGGGAATAAATCCAGGTCTAAAATCCAGTTCACTTCAGGTCTTTCTTTCTTATTCCACATTGCCTATTTAATGATATGCATCTATCAAAGCAGTTTGTAACCTGATTCCTATTTTTTCCATCGACTTAAGTTACATTATAGGTATCACCAGTCACAAGTAAATAAACTTTTAGTGAGTTGACTTGAGTATTTGATAGAAAAGGAGGTGCTCCTGCCATATCTGTTAATCCCTTAACTGTGTGCTTGAAAATACCATAATTTTGTCTCTGTTTATGAGGGCATCAAATTGGGCTAATACAGCTGGATTATAAAATAATGCTTAACTAATTGGTATAGCCATATACAATATAATCTACTCTAACTTGAATGTTCTTTAGGCATAAGTTTAGGTTGATGCAAAAAATAGTTCCTTATTTTATTAAGTCTGTATGCCAAATTTTTAAATAACTCACACTATTTTGTGGCTTGCATAATAAAGGCTGAATAAAGAGGTCATGAGAGTTGATGAGTTTCCAGAAGTTATTACCTTACAAAGAAGCTCAGGAGAAGGTATTGAGAGAAATTCTTAACTATCAAATATATTAATAGCATTCAAGAACAGAGGCAGGGACTTCTCTAGTGAGTTCTGGTTCTCAGTCTGAAATGCTGATGCTCCATTTCTTACTAGTATAAATCTTGGAACTATGATTGCTAGACATTAACCAAAGATCACACACATAATGATGATTCTTTTCCAATCGAAGACATGATTGGTGCCTACCATCACAGAAACTGAATAGTAATGTATAACAAGAAAAAACAATTAAACACTGTCAAGAGGTTGACTATGGAATCCGTATGTCTGGGATGATAAAGTTGTTAGTTTGGATTCTAATAATTTAGAGTTTGTGTCAATTTTATTTGTATTAACCTTGCGCAAACCTTAAGAAAATTAAGCAATAATTAGTATAGAAATATGAGGGGAGTATATATTTATCTGATCTGGGGTGGCAGAATGTTTAAGAACATAAGGTGCACTCAGACAGGAGTTCATAAACATTTTGAGGTCAGGACCCTATGAGAATTGATGGAATTTGTGGGTTTATCTCCCCACAAAACCTACACACAATGGCAGATACATACTGGGATTATCTGCTTAGTACCTCCCTTCTGGGAACTGCCTTTCCATCCACTTGGTTGTCTATGAGCCCCAATCCTGGTACAACACGAACCCATCCATGTCTGCATTTGATTGGTTAGCAGGTGACTACCTGATCCAACTCAAGCCAATCAGAGTCTGAACCTAAGACTTTAGAACTGGAAAGGAGAAAGACAGCCAGTCTCTCTTCAAGATGCTTGAAAAAGTAAGACATAATGCTCAGAAGCACTTGTTAGTGTAGGGGATGAAAAATATCTTTTCCTCATGCATCATCAGGTTCATGGCTGAGGCCTCTAT
The DNA here is from genome assembly GCF_009764315.1 of Trachypithecus francoisi. Lineage (NCBI taxonomy): Eukaryota > Metazoa > Chordata > Mammalia > Primates > Cercopithecidae > Trachypithecus > Trachypithecus francoisi. Next base: position 114,881,389 of record NW_022681471.1, on the reverse strand, counting down.
AACAAAAGACAGATAAACAAGAAAAAAAAGCATATAAATTTGTAAAATATAAGCTTTATGTGACATAGGAGCCTTCATAAGGAAATTAAAACACAAAGAAAGTGGTAAAATTGTATACTTTTTCTGCTAGGTTTGATGGAGAAGTGGATAGTCTTAGAGAAGTATGATTGGATTAAAAAGTATGATCTAATGGTAATAAACTGGAGGGGAATTTAGCAAGACCTGTTTGTTCAGATTCTTCATCTTCAGAGATAATGATATTGACTATGGTTTGAATGTGTCCCCCAAAGTTCCTGTGTTGGAAACTTAATCCCCAATGCAATCGTGTTGAGAGGTGGTGCCTTTAAGAGGTGATTAGGCCTGAGGGTTCTGTCACTATGAGTGGATTAATGTTGCTATCATGAGAGCCGGTTTGTTATTTTGAGAGTGAGTTTGTTATAAAAGCAAGTTTGGCCCTTTTTTGCTTTCTTTTTCTTGTGCTCTCTTGCCCTTCCGCCTTCTGCCATGGGATGATACAGTAAGAAGACCCTTGTCAGATGCTGGCACCATGCTCTTGGACGTCACAGCCACTGGAACTGTGAGAAATAAATTTATTTTCTTTATACATTACCCAGTATGTGGCATTCTGTTATAGCAACACAAAACAGACTAAGACAATGTTCCTTTTTTTATTTTTTATGAGATGGAGTTTCACTGTGTCACCCAGGCTGGAGTGCAGTGGCCCAATCTTGGCTCATTGCAACTTCTGCCCCCTGGGCTCAAGCGATTCTTCTGCCTCAGCCTCCCGGAGTAGCTGGGATTACAGGCGCCCACCACCACGCCCGGTTAATTTTTGTGTTTTTAGTGGAGACAAGGTTTCACCATGTTGGCCCGGCTGGTCTCAAACTCCTGACCTCAAGTGACCCGCCCCCGCCTCGGCCTCCCAAAGTGCTGGAATTACAGGCATGAGCCACCGCACCCAGCCTGACAATGTTCCTTATAGATACAAGGAGGGTACCTCTTCAATGAGGATCTTATGACTTGCTTCAGGGGAAGGTTAGAGAATCCTTCCTAGGTTTTATGACCTGATTTAGGGGATAGGGGTGAGGCGAAGATCAGAGAGTAAACTTCCTGCTTCTGTGGTTTTCTCAAATGCTAAAGTCCCATGTTTTGGGGTAGTGTGTCCTGAACCCCATCATTAGCCAAGTTTCCCATCACATGGAGGAAGTCAGTTTGCAACAAGGAAGAAGAATAAAGCCAAGGAGTGTAAGAAGTATGAGAGAATCCACTTCACAAGAGAATCTCAGTGTATCTTTTATTCTAGTAGTTTCTAAGGCTCAGCAAATCACGTATCTAATTTTAGATTTTGTCAGAAATCTTTATCCTAACTTTCCTTTTTCTGCTCGAACAAGTTTGAGTATTTCTCACTTGCAACAGAAAGGGTACTACCTAATACACACAGATGTACATGAAACTGTCCTTGCAATATCAGGGGATTCACTAGGAGCTAAGAAGTCCTCTGTGCATTAGTGTAATTACTCATGATCAAATGGATTTTGCTAATTAGACATGAATCTCCTATTAAATGAACTAAGTTCTACATGTCTCCCATTTATAAAAAGTCTGTTAGCAGGTTAGATTATTGTATATGTGTATGTAACAAACTCTGTTTTGTTAGCAGGGTCCTACAATTCAGACTTTACCCTATTTCAGACTTCTCCATCTATATTTACTAAGATTGTTTTAAAAAGTTTTAAGTGCTTTTAACATTAGTATATTGATTTTCCTTTTGAATATAAAATGAGAAAGAAAAGAAACAATAGCACACCAGTTTCTTTCCTCTTGCTCTGGAAAGCAATCAGGTCCAAGCAAACCATAAAATAAAATTTATAGGTGTTCAGTTTGTGAACCAGAATGAAACTTTTATTAATTACAGAAGGGTGTAGACTTTTCTAGTGACTTGAACCACAGAGTCTTTCCTCCAAGGTACTACCTTTCTGGTACACCTAGAAGCCATTTTATTTATCAGAAGGTCATGCTGATGAGGATGGAATTACAGAGAGAGGAAATCAGATGATGATAAGCAATAATAGTATCCAGGTTTTGCTAGATGCTAATGAACTACTCTTCTCAAAAACAAAATTGTAGTCGGTGGGAAAGTTATAAATACCCTTTTCATTGCACTGACAAGTTTTTCTTGGTAGCGTTCTGCTGGATGGGTCCTGTATATCTTCTTGAATTTTATTAGTTTTCATCAGAAACATTGCCTTCTTTCTGACTTTTGCCTGATTCTCCCAGTTCTTGGCTTCTGCCTTTACCTCCTGGGCCTGTAGTTCTTTATTACTTCTCAGGTTCAGGAAGTTTGATCAGGAGAAGGTCCACAGAAAGTTGGCTACTGAGAGCAACTCCACTTCCCATAATAAGAATAAATTTAATAAAACAACCAAAAAGATGGAACAATAACTTATGCAAATTGTAGGGTCACAGCCTGAGAATAAGCTTATAACCTAACTCTGAAAGAAGAAACTCGGCTACTGGAGGATGGAGTAATTTTCTCCAGCCCAGTCTGCTCCCATTTCATTTATATGGGTCCTCCCCTTTTATAAATAGGTGGCTGTAATAGAGCCTCTGTGCCCTCCCCTTTTATAAATAGGTGGCTCTAATAGAGCCTCTGTGCTGAGAGATACTATGTTTGGAATAGAATAGGAGCTACATACAGTATTTTGTCGAATAAATTATCTTAAAATCTGTAGGCTCCCCATATTTCCTGCTTTAAAATATTCATGCTTCCTTTCTTACTGTCCTCTTGATCTCATAAATTCTATTATGTTTCCAAAAGAGATTATTTATAGGCTTTAGACATATACATGGGTCATGACATTTGTAGCCAGGATTTGACGTTTAGATGAATTCATATTCAAAACATGTCTTTCAAAATTAGCATAGAACCCAAGGAAATGTAGTCAAAGAAATGTGGTTATGCACACATTTCAGGGTTTTACTTCAGGCATTAAGTAGGAATTGGCTTTGGATGTGTAAAATCACAAATAACTGCAGCAGAGTTCTTACAAGTAAGCTATCTTAGAATTGGATCCTCCAGCCCCAGTCAAACTTTCAGATGTTGGCAGCTGTGGCTGACATTTTGACGTTAACCTCAAGTGAGACCAAGGGCCAGAAACTCCCAACTAAACTACTAAAAAAATTCTGATCTGCAGATACTGTGAGATAATAAATGTTTATTGTTGCTTTAAGTTGCTAAATGTGAGGTAGTTTGTTATGTAGTAATAGATAACTGATGAAGCCTGTAAGGTACTATGTAATCTTGTTCAAGGATATTTCTCTGATTCCACCTTCTACTACTGTTCCCATTGCCCACTAACACCAGCCATGGTGATAGTTTTAATATTTAAAAAAAATTTCATGAGATACATAACAGAAAGGTATCAAGAAAGATTCAGAGCTGCCATGAAAGGACTATACATTTGAATTGAAGGTCGTAAAACAAGACCTGACCAAATGGAAAGACACTTCAAATATTAGAGAAACAGACAACATAAAAAACTTGATTCTCAGCTGGGCAGAGTGGCTTATGCCTCTAATCCCAGCACTTTGGGAGGCCAAGGCAGGAGGATGACTTGAGGCCAGGAGTTTAAGACCAGGTTGGGCAACATAGTGAGATCCTATCTGTAGAAAACTAAAAAGTTAGCTAGGTGTGATAGTGCACACCTGTAGTCTCAGGTACTCAGGAGGCTGAAGCAGGAGGATTGCTTGAGTCCAGGAGGTTGAGGCTGCAGTGAGCTATGATCACACCTCTGCCCTCCAGCTCGGGTGACAGAGTGAGACTCTGTCTCTAAAAGAACCAAAAACTTTGATTCCCTTCAAATTAATATACAAATTTAGTTAATTCGAGCTAGAACCCTAATAGGCGATTTTTTGTATGTCTTTAAAAAAATACTGAATAAAATATTCTTTTTTCTAGAGTAGAACAATGTCTGAGAAAAGTCAATGTTTTAGAAAATATTAGAATATAAGGGGCAATATGTTTTACCGGATAAGTGAACATATTATAAGACTCAGTCAATATGGTGACTAATTAAGAATAGACAAATAGTTCAATGGAACAAAATAGAGAGTCCAGAAAAAGATTTCAACACATACAAGAATTTAATACATGACAAGTAATTGTGGGAAGGACAGGGCATTGTGGGAAAGAATGGAGAATTGCTGGAGAGAGCAGAGAATTGGAGGAGCAACAAGGAATTATGTGAAAGACAGGGAATTTTAAGAAAGCAGAAGAGGGAGGTAATTCTGGGGGAAATAGGGAATTGAGGAGACAACATAGAAATATGGGAGAGACAAGAAATTGTAGGAGAAAACAAAAAATTCTGGAAGAGCATAGAGAATTGTGTGAGACAGTGAGAACTGGGTGAAAGATGATATAGAATTGTGTAAGACTGGGAATTGTATGAGAGACAGTTAGTAAGAGAGGGAGAGAGAGGGAAAAAGAGAGATAATTGTGTGAGAGACAGGAAATTATGATAGAAACAGAATTGTAATAGAGACAGCGAATTGTAGGAGAGAATGGAGAATTTGGCCACAACAGGAAATTATGAGAGAGACAGAACTGTGTGAGACAAGGAGTCAAGAAAGAAATCAGAGAATAGTATGAGAGACAAGGAATTGTGGGAGAAAACAGAATCATAGCAGTGGATGGACAATGGTGGGGGAAACTAGATAATTGTGAGAGAGAAAATGAATTGTGGAGAACTGTGGGAGAGACAAGGAATTGCATGAGTGACAAGAATTTGCGTGAATGACTGGGAATTGAAGGAGAGTGGAGAACTGTGGGAGACAAATAATTGTGGGACACGATGGAGAATTATAGAAGAAATAGGGAATTGTGGGAGAGAATGGAGAATTGTGGCAGAGAATAGGGAATTGTGAGAAAAATGGAATTGTGGAAGAAACAGGAATGGGGGAGAAAATGGAGAATTGTGGGAGAGATGGGGAACTGTGGGAGAGAATGGAAGAATTAGAAGAGAGAAATGTGGGCGAAAGATGGACTTAATATTAAATACCTAGGGCATGCAGAAGTGTCCTGTGCATCTGGAAGAAAATAAAATTGGACCTTATACACTGTAGTCAAAAATAAATAGATTTAAGCTAGATTAAATAAGTAAAAACCAGAACATCCCATTAGAAAATCTAGGAAACTATATATAGAAGCTGGAGTGGGTTGGACCTTATTAACCAGAGCTGGGCTGAGGTATATTTGACTTTATAGAAATGTAAAAATGCCCACAAAGTTAATGGACAAACAATATATTTGAAAAACATTAGCAGCAGCAGACAAACACAATAATATCTTTAATGAAAGGAACTTTTTAACTCAATATAAAAATGTGCAAAGGATTTAAAGAGGCAGTTATTTCAAAACTCACTTTTGAAAGTAATTTATTAACTTAATTTTTTGAAGGGACACATGTTTTACTAAACAATTGAAAAACATTAAAAATCTAAATCAGCTTACTCTTTATAGGCTTCAACAATATCCTTTGTAGAATAGGCAATTTGAAGATAAATATAAAAATCATTGCAGTTACATGTCCTAAGCTTTCAACATTTCTATTTTATACATACAATTTCTCTGCAAATAGAAAAATGGGCCAAAGAGCAAATCCAGATGGTCAACAACACTAGAAAAGATACTCTTAGCAAAGGGAAACACAAATTAAAGTAACAACAATATTTTGCCCATGAAACAGGTACAAAATTTGAAAGGATCTATAACAATTATTGTTGGTTGAATGCAGGGAAAAGGGCACTCTCATTTATTGCTAGAGGAAATTTGATCTGCTACAGTAAATTTGATCTGCTACAGCTTTTTGCAAGACAATCTGGCAACATCTATTAAAACTAAAAATACACATACCACTGGACCGAGTCATCCCTTTTCAGGGTATCCAACTCTTAGAAATTAAAAACAACAATTGTGAACACCCCCCCACACACAACTTATAGTGGTAGAAGACGGTTACCAAAGTCAATGCCCATCAATAGGAAATGGTTGAATAAATTGTGGTATATCCATCCAAGGAGTATTGTTCGGTCAGCTAAAAAATGAATGAGAGGTATACTAGTGTACTTGAGAACTTCCAAATGGTATTTTTGAGTGAGAAAAGCAAGATGCAGAAAAAGTGTATAATATAATCTCATCTTTCTAAAGCAATGACCAAAATAACCCCTTATTTGTGTATGAGCATGTATGCATATGTGTGTTATGTATAAAATTATATGAGCTTCAAGAATACATGTATGGAGAGACTATATTGCTATCATGGATTATTTGGAAGGGAGATATGTGCAGGAGGTGGGGCAAGCTTCAGAAGGGGAGAGGGAAACCAACCTGAACAGAAAAAAGAAGGAAAAAAGACTGCACCGAAAATCCAATGTGTATAATATGATAACAGTTACGCATTTTTGTAAAATCATGTTTATGGGTAGAAATGTAAAAAGAAAAAAAGTTTTAAATGTAAAGATTCACTTTTTAAAATAGGAAATTAAGTGTTCTGATCTCAGGGCATAATTTGAAAACATTTTTATAGGTGAATTCCTGCCGTGAATTCTTTTCATTTTTTCTTCTTTCCTTTTTCTTCTTTTACTACAAGTCAAAGAACCAGAAAAAGGGGTAATGCAGAAGTTCTGATTGAGCTCTGTTTATCATACATTTTCCCTAAGGAAAGAGAATGACATTTGCCAATGCGTCCTGAAATTTTCACGGAGATGCCCTTTATCAGAGAACAGTAAATTCGTATTTGCATTCTGCTCTTTTATAAATCCGTGTTTGTGTTTTAAATAATATAAAAATAATATATAACATTTGTGATATTATAAAATATAACATATTTTATAATATATAACATATTTTACAATGTATTTTATATTAAAATATAATAAAATATATTAATATAAATATTAAAAATATTTAAATATATTATAATTATAATATAATAAATGTTATATTAAAAATAAATATTAATTTATAAAATATAATAAAATCATTGCAAAAATAGTATTATATATTATATATTATATATTATATATTTTATTAGAAATATATAATATAAATATATATTATATATTTTATATAATATATAATTTAAAATATATTTTTATAATAAAATATAAAAATATTTAAATTACTTAGTCAAATTATTTAATGTCCCATTTGACACTATATTGGTCAGAGTCTTGCCTGGAAACAGATGGCCCATTCAAACTGGGTAACCAAGGAGGGTTAATAGAGGGACTATTTACAAAAGTATCCGCAGCGGTTAGGGAAACCAGGAAGGGCTAGTGCAGTACCCTGGGATAGGTAATGTTGAGGAGCTATTACCACCTCTAGGCCTGGAGGAGGAGCAAAAGGAGAGAGTGGCTATTGTGACTCAGCTATCTGTAGAGGGCTGTCTGACAATAGCTGTGGCCTTCCATGGTGGGACATGCAGCCAACCTGTAGAGATCCTGTGGAGACAGAGCTGGAAGAATCAATACTTCAACCTTTTGTTCCTTGCACCCTCTGATCTCCCATTAGTGCCCCTCATTCTTCAAACCTAACTGGGAGCCAGAAGACAAGGGAGCCCATTGATGCACTGCATACAGGTCAGCCTCCAGGAGCACAGAACCAGGTAGAGAGGGGTAGAGAGTGGATCTGAAGTGGGGTAAAGATGTTCATCACTCTCTTCTACAACCAATTTCTTCAGAAAGTTTTATGGTTGATGAAGAGGACCATAATATTTAATCCATGGCTTAACTTAACCCACAGAAGTTGGTCTTATACTGATGGTAATCTCTATTTGAAAAGCTTAGCATGAAGCTACACGACACTCAGTATTATATGACTTAATTACTTAAATAATTAGATGCTACCTGAAACACAGAAGAAAAGGTCCTGAGTTTAGGACAAGTAAACTCTGCTAGGGGTTGGAATGACAACAGGGAAAGAAAAGCTTAAGTTTTCTTGAGGAGGAAGGAAAAGCTCAGGGCATAGGGCATGAGATTCAGGATACAAATCTCATATAACAATTTTGCCTAAAGTTGGTCTGTTCAGATGTATGTACTGTATGTGTGGGCTAAAGCTCATTTGTCCAGGAGTTAGAACACCAGGGTTCTGTAGGTATATACATAAGAGTGGAAGCATGAAATTATTAAAAAAAAAAATTTAAAAAGAAAAAAAAGAACACCTGGGTTCTGGATCCTTGTTACTCCTTAGTTCTGTGACTTTGGTAAATCATTTTTTCTCCCTGGGCTTGTTTCATCCTCCGTATAAGAAGAGGTTAGGGCCGGGCGCGGTGGCTCAAGCCTGTAATCCCAGCACTTTGGGAGGCCGAGGCGGGTGGATCACGAGGTCAGGAGATCGAGACCATCCTGGCTAACACGGTGAAACCCCGTCTCTACTAAAAATACAAAAAACTAGCCGGGCGAGGTGGCGGGCGCCTGTAGTCCCAGCTACTCGGAGGCTGAGGCGGGAGAATGGCGGAAACCCAGGAGGCGGAGCTTGCAGTGAGCCGAGATCGCGCCACTGCACTCCAGCCTGGGCGACACAGCGAAACTCCGTCTCAAAAAAAAAAAAAAAAGAAGAGGTTAGGTTTCTATTCAGTTATGCATTGTGTGATGTTATTATTTCACCCAATTGGAAATCGTAAAAATGACTTAATGAAAACCTTAAAGCTAAGTTAGAAAACAGTTCAGAATATTCAGAACAAGAGTCAAAGGAAAATGATCATTTCAAACAACTTCTAATTTTCCCTTTAGGGTACCTTCACCATGCAATTCAGCAGGCCACCACAGACAATAAATATCCCTGTTCAATAAACACCAAGTTGAAAGTATAATATTCTTAAAGAACACTATCATTGGGTAATGACAATGGAGTATTTTAGGAAAAGGCAATTAAAAGCAGAGGATAATCTGGTTTCAGTATATTGTATTAAAGCTGAAAACCACTGAATAATCTACATCTTCTTGTAGTTTCACAGAGAAATCTCAGAAGAACAAAACTGGTAAAAATGTAAAAGGAGTGGAAAAATTCCTTCTCTCTCATGCCATCACTCATTCATTCTCTCTCATTCTCATGATTGGAGAAAAAATATTGATACCTATAGAGATTTTGGTGACCGTACTTGCTATCCATAGTATCTCTTATTTTTAGAGCAACATTGATTTATGTCTGCTTGATTAATTCACATCAACAATAAAAAATAGGAGAGAGTCCCTCAAAACAGGAAGAGGTGGAAGAAACTTATAATTTGTCAAGATCTGAGTATCTTCATTTTAGATATATAAAGCTTGGAATACAGAATAACATCTAGAATCCCGGAAGGCCAATATTCCATGATAGTCCATGATGTATGGAGGAAGGCATTCTATGATAGAATATGGCATGGCCCATTACTCAGTCTTTCTTCTTCGCTAACTTGTCTCTCATCTGTGAGGTTCCACACACTCTCTTCAATAATCCAGGTAAACTCTGAAAAAGCACTTTAACCTATCTTTTATGACTCCCCTCCCGACACAGAAACCTAAAAGTATCAAGAACCCAAAAGCAACCTATTGGCTTGCACTGAATGCCTGTGCCCCTGGGAACACACTACAGATAGTTGAGGAATCACCATCATTATTCCCCAGAACTAGTTTCCCTCTCTCGAGTATGATTTACATTTTATTTGGAAGTTATGTGTATAAAAAAGTCCTAGTGGATTCCCATGTTGTTAGAAATGATTCGTTTTCTTTGGTTGTTATTTAAAAATGAGAATTACAAGAGAATCTCCCAGGACTCTATTGTTGCTTAATAAAACACATTTAGCGGTATAGCTGTCCCTTGACTGGAGCTCAACCGGAGCTCAAACAGCACAATGTGGGAAGCATGAATTATTACATCATCCTTCACTCCATTTGTGCTTTTTTACTTAATAATGCTCTTTTACATAAAGTGTAAGTGGGCCACCCAAGAAATGATTACAGTCTCAGGCTTAATAGGTGGCATATTCACTTGCTGCTGCTTCTGCAAAAGTTGTTCCGTGATCAATGCATTTAATTTTTATTTCAAATACTCTTTCATTATTTCTGTTAACAAATTTTGGCACCAAATAAAGGAACACGTACATAAATGAAATAATAAACAGCTTGTTCTTGGAGAAAATTGTGTGTTAGTAGAGACATGTTACTATTGATAATTCAACTAAAGTGTTTATAACTTATCATCATTCCTTATTAGAAATTACTGTGACATTTAACTGTATCAGTTTAGTCCTCCTACCCCCAAAGGATTCCTTAAGATAAACAAGCATGTGTGTTTGAAAAATAAAATAAAAGAACAGTAGATTTGCTGAGAAAAATACATCCAAAGTCAATCTATGGGGATGCTGGAATGTTCTCTATTTAGTTTTGTTTATTTTCTACTCATATTTCTATGCAAGAATGTGGAGTAATAATTAAGGCATTTCTAAGGAAATGAGCATAATTATTGATTTGCAGTGTTATTTATGGAGAAACCACTAGCAAGATGCATTTACGCCTAGGGTTTATTTTTGTCTTGATTAGGAAGTAACCACATGAATTGAGTGCTATCACAAATGGATTATGTACCTCGTTTGTTTACTGAAACTCTGGGTTCTTTGTGGGCATGGACCTGAAGGGGATGGTAAAGCCCCTCCTCATATTTTCTCTAAGTTCAGAGATTTAATACCAGTTTTAAGGAGTTTGTTTTCTCGTTTGCAAGAATTGAGCCTCTGGGCTCTAATGCTTTCATGTTTATCCTTGGAAAAGCAATATGTCTATATTACGAGGTAATTTTAGTAAGACATTTATTACTTACAATCTTTAAAATATTGTTGTATTTTCATTAGAGTTTATAGTGATTTTCTCTTGCAACTTGATCCAGACCCTGGAATTCATGCGAAATGGCTTAAATTTTCTGTATTTTTGAGATTAAAAACAAACAAATGCACAGACTAGTAAGACATTTGTAATAGGTGGAGTACATGTGGCATTAAAACTACAGGGTTATAATGACTCTACCGTGACCACTTTGACTTATTTAGGACATTTATTAAAGGTCAGAGAAATGCTGCTTTTAGGTGTCAATGGAACCAATGGTAATTTGAAATTCAAAAGGTTATCATACCCTCTCTGCAGCAAATTTGGCTTTTTCTCCCTTCTCCCTACCCTGTCCTCACTCTCAATTGTAAAAACAATGTTATAACATCTAAGAGTGTTCAGAGAAAAAACTTCAAATTCCTAATATCACTACTATCATTTCTGTTTGTTGGCTTTTACTTTTTGCCCACACACATTATGTTTTTAAACACAGCAATCATACAATATTGTATTCTTAAACATATTCAACCTGTATATTGAATTTAATATATGATATTGTATTCTTTTAAATGTTTATTTTACTTTTTAAATCAACAAATAAAATTGTATATATTTGTCAAGTACGACATGACATTTTGAAATCTATGTATTTGTGGAATGGTTAAATTGAGCTAATCAACATACGCATTATCTCACATAATTATTGTTTTTGTGGTGAGAGTACTTAAAGTGTAAACTCGTAATATTTTTCAAGACTACAATATGTTGTTATTAACCATAGTCACCATGTTATACAATAGATCTCTTGAACTTATTCCTCCTATGTAACTGAAATTTATATTTTGCTAGTTATTCTCAACTCTCTTTTGAAAAGAGATCTAGAATTTTCTTTTTCTTTTTTGGTTTTTGTTTTTTGAGACGGAGTCTCGCTCTGTTGCCTAGGCTGGAGTGCAGTGGCGCGATCACTGCAACATTCACCTCTTGGGTTCAAGCAATTCTCCTGCTTCAGCCTCCCGAGTAGCTGGGATTACAGGCGCCCGCCACCATGCCTGGCTAATTTTTTGTATTTCCAGTAGAGATAGGGTTTCACCGTATTAGCCAGAATGGTCTCCATCTCCTGACCTCGTGATCCACCCACCTTGGCTTCCCAAAGTGCTGGGATTACAGGCGTGAGCTACCGCACCCGCCGAGATCTGACATTTTCTATAGGGATATTCTAGCTGGAAGAAGTGAATGAGAGAGAGAGAGAGAGAGAGAGAGAGAGAGAGAGAGAGAGAAACATGTGTTGATTGTGTGAGTTTCAGGCTTTTCAAAAGTGATGTAACATTTACCTTAGATTTTCTTAACCAGAAATTTGAACCCAACCATCTGGCTTGGAAAAGGGTATGAAATGTAATTAAACTAAAATTTGTGAATGAAAGTAGAGCAGCATTTTCTTTCTGCCAGATTGCTAATTAAATGCCACGGAAGACTTGCATATTTAATTTTAGCCATGTAAAGAATGTGCAATAGTTGGTAGGCAAGAGTTTTGGCCAGGAAAGAAATGATTATATTTTTAGATCATTTTGCTACCCCTGTTAATTTATTATCCTGTGATGTAGCTCAAGTGTAGAAATGGAAACGCTCCTTGATTTGATCCAGAGTTAGGATTTTGCCAGGCGAAAGGGCAAAGTACTTGAGAGTATCAGCAGAAGAATGGTTGAAGTGATGGGCTGTGAGTTCTAGGCAGAAAGGACAGGAGATGGAGGCAGATGAAGGTTGATAGATGAAGACAAAGTAGGGGATGTCAAGGGCCGGAGTTCTCTGTAATAAGAACAGACAGTAGTGGTAAAAATAGAGCAAGAGAGCTGGAAGACTGGGGGTTGTGTTCAGCAGGTTTATTAAATTTGAAATAAAATCTGAAATGCAAGTGAGTTGGCCTATTTAAAAAGTTTTTTTTTTTTTTTTTTTTACTTTTATGTGTGAAACATTGGGACAAGAACAGAGAATAAGGCATGGGAATAGAAATCCATTCATTAAGTTATTCATGCATTAATGCAATAACTACCTTGCTTAGCCCCTCCTATGTGCCAAATACTATGTTGAGTGAAGGAAATACAGTAGTGAATAAGGCAGAAAATTTTCAGTTGGTTGACATTTATACTCTAATGAAGGAGCCAGGCACTTAACAAAATATCAAGTTGCAATAAGAAAAAGAAATTATAGCAAGGGCATAGAGGTATGAGGGCTGGGGAGCAAATATGATGGTCAGACAAGTGAAAGGGGGAGAGAGGAAGGGGAACATGAAAGAAATGAGGGAGGAGGCTAAATAGAGATCTGAAGAGAGGGCAAAAGAACAGCAAGTGCAAAGGCCCTGAAAGGGGAATATGCTGGACAGGTCTATCCCTAACATTGGCAAGCTGAGAGCAAGAGTACACACGGAAACCCACGTACTCTATGTCTAATTGTGAAAGGTTATAAAATATTATAAAATGCTTTCTATCATCTTCTTGACATATCAATATTGGCCTGGAAGGCCAGGTACAGATTTAGAGTTCTTGGCCTCCTCAGAGTTCTGCACCAGAACCTGACGGTACAGGGTGAGTCAGCCCCTGGCTCCTGGACCCAGCCAGAGGTCAAGCTCCCTTTCTCTTCCCACCCCAGAATCCTCCAAACACCACGAGGGGTCTTGCACAATGTGGATGGACACCCTGCCTACGTGTCCAAGCTCTGTTTACACAGCCCCAAACAACTGCCCTTTGATGGTTCCTTGGAACTAGAGATGTGCTCATTTGTGACACGGTCTGCTGTTGGGAAGATGGACCGGTGAAGGGGACCATAGTGGCTGTGGAAGTCAGCTCTTGGTCCCCTGGGCAGTATATTCTGGGGTCCTGGTACCTGGATTGTGGTCTAGGTGGGGCACAGGCTCTGGATAGGCATAGCCTTTTGACCCTACTGACTCCTGCCCTATGGGAAGAATGTGGCTATGGGGGGTGTCAGAGCAGAACCCATTAAATCACGGGGCTCAGGGAAATAGCCCCTTTTGCTGCTTGCTACCTTTGAGTGTGGCATTTTTGCTTGCCCCTTTGAGGAGGAACAAGGAAGCTATTCCTATATCCTCAGGATTTGAACTGTGATGATGGAGGAGATATGAAGCTTTCGTTCTGTAGAGGGTCTATAAAAGTAAAGGAAGGAAGAAAAGGAAACCAGAATGTATGGAGCATCTGTGCTGAGCCTGGCTGTGTGAAATACACTTTTGCTTGTGTGATCTAATTTAATCTTCCGAATAACCCTGGGAAGTAGACTTTATGCGCTCCTGCATAAGGTTAAGAAAATAAACTTAAGGAGGTCACTTCCATGCCCAGAGTCACATAGCCAATGAGCCAGGGAGCACAGGCTTAAACCCAGGGCTCTGGCTATTTCTAAAGCCCATATTCTTTCCACTACAGCACATGGCTTTGAAAGACCTCCTCAAAGAAAGACTTCATTTGTAATGAGAGTAAAGAGCAATATAGAAAGTAAAATCTTACACTGTTCAGACATGAAAATCACGGCAGGGATCCTCATTCCAGGACTGATTCCTGTCTTGAGGTCCCCGACTCTCCTGGGAGTCCTTGAAAACAGTATGTGAGTTTATGAGCTTAAGGTATTTTTAAAAATCGAGGCAAAATTTAGGGTGAAATGCACAGATCTCAAATATACAATTTGAAGAGGTGTTTTTATTTTTTTGCAAATGCAAACACTCGTGTAACCACTACCCCAATCAAGACAACAGGGGGATTCTAGCCAATAATAATTTAATTGTACATTTAAAAAGAACTAAAAGAGTATAACTGAACTGTTTGTAACACAAAGGATAAATGCTTGAGAGGATGGATACTCAATTTTCATGAAGTGATTATTATGCATTGCATGCCTGTACCAAAATATCTCATGTACCTCATAAATATATACACCTACTATGTACCCACAGAAACTAAAAATACAGAAAAAATTTAAAAAGATACTTATTTCCTCAAGACATGTCCCTCGCTCCAGAAATTTCCCTGTGCCTCTTTCTAGGCAATCTCCCCACACAACAGGCAAACACTGCTCTGATTTCTATTATCATGGATTTGTTTGACCTGGTTTAGAACTTCTTGTAAATAGAATCACACAGTATGTATTCTTTCTTTTGTATCTGACTTTTTGCTCGGCATGTTTTTAAGATGTATCCATATTATTGGATAAAAGGTGTTCTCTCCTTTTTAGAGCTAAGTAGTATTTCAGTGAATGAATATATCACATTTTGTTTATTTTTCACCTATTGATAGGCATTTGGGCTCTTTTCTATTTTTGGCTTATAAATAAGGCTGACATAAACGTTCTTGTACTTTTTTTTATGAATATGTGTATTCATTTATTTTCAGCATGTATCTATGAAGGGAATTGCTGTGTTGTATGGTAGGGATAGGTTTAATTTTTTAAGTAACTGCTAGTTTTCCAAAGTTGTAATAGCATTTTACACTCCTACCAGCAATGTATAAGAGTTTCAGTTGATAAGCTTCTTTAAATTTAAAATATTTAATTTTGAAATATTTCCATCATAAAAAGAAAGGATAATATTAATAACTGGTAGCCATGTATCTATCACTCAGATTTAACTGGTTAATGATTTCCTGTATTTGTGTCAGGTCTTAATAAGTGAAATATTACAGATATACTTGAAGGCCGTCTCCCCCATCTTCATCCTTTTCCTCCTCCCTGGAAGTTACCATCATCCTGAAGTTTCTGTGTATCCTTACCATGTCTATTTTTATTTTTATTTTTATTTGAGATGGGAGTCTTGCTCTGTTGCCCAGGCTGGAGTGCAGTGGCACAATTAGAGCTCACTGCAGCCTCAACCTACTGGGCTCAAGTGATCCTGCTGCCTCAGCCTCTCAAGTAGCTAGGACTACAGATTTGCACCAATGTACCTGGCTAATTTTTTTACTACTTAAAAATTTTTTTTGTAGCGATCGGGGTCTCCTATGTTGCCCAGGCTGGTCTTGAACTCCTACCCTCAAGTGGTTCTCCTGCCTCAGCCTCCCAAAGTGCTGGGATTACAGTCGTGAGCCACTGTGCCCACCTATTTTTAGATATATGACATAGTATATGAACCATTTTGAATATTTCAACAATTCTAACAAAGATGATGTATTTTTCTGTGACACATCTGGGCATAGTATTTGAAATAGCAGCCATCTTAATAAAAAAGTCAATTTAATACTTTAAACATTTTCATTTCCTGCTTATTATTTATTGATTCTAATGTATATTAATTAGGTTGTTTATCCAAAATTTATAGAAAATGGGGAATATTAATTTTTATTTTAAAAGGTAGATTATGTGGCAGATGAAAATCTTTCAAAGCTTGGAATCCTTCAAGGGAAAGCAATGAAGAAGTTCTTGGCAGTTGTATTGGTGGGAACTGTAGAGCTAATACAACCCTCCTGTATTACGGATAAGAAAAAACCGAGTCACATACCAGTTGTGACTTGCTAGGTTTTACAGTTAAAGAATGTCAGCTCAGGACCAGAACCAGGCCTTCTGATGTCCATTCTAGAATTCTCTTGATCACCCCATGCAGCTTCCATGCCACTGAAGGCGATCAAAGATGGAGAAGGAAGAAAGGAGAGAAGAAAATGTGATGTGGAGGCGGGAGGAAGGAAAAACTTCATAAAAACACGACGGCAGAAATGTGGTATTTTAAGCAAGACGTTTGCCCTTCATATGAATGATTCTTGGATTTTTGGTGTATATTTTTGGTAGCAGTATGCGGTGAGTCACTAACAAAGAGCTTAAGACAGATGAGTTAACATAAATGGACCAAAATAAGCTGTGGTCTCTAGGCTGAGCAGCTGTTGGACAGACCTGCCAATATTTTATTTCCCAGAGACACTTGCAGTGGATTAAAGTGAGCAGGCGGCAAATGCCTCATTAGAAAATTCCATACCTTTCAGAGTTTCCTGTGCCTGAGATGTGGCTTTCCAGGGGAAAGGGGAAAACTCCTACCTATTTATTGAAGTTCCACTATGTGGAAGAGGGTAGGCAAGAGGGGCTTGTTGGCGGAGGGATAACACAGAAAGGCAGAGGAATCAGAAAGTCTTAAGGTTTCAGCCCTAATTGTGCCACTAAGCTGTGTAACTCAGGTGGGACTCCTTTAGCCTTCTCTGTGGTTGTTTTTCATCTTCTGAATGATGAGCTTTTATACAATGACCTCCTAGGTCCCTTCCAGTTTAAAAATGTATAGTTCTCAGGCTAGTTGTGATGGCTCATGCTGTTATCCCAGCGCTTTGGGAGGCCGAGGTGGGTAGATCGCTTGAGCTCAGGAGTTCGAGAACAGCCTGGGCAACATAGTGAGATCCTGTCTCTACAAAAAATACAAAAATTAGCTGGGTGTGGTGGCTCACGCCTGTAGTCCCAGCTACTCGAGATGCTGAGGTGGGAGGATCACTTGAACCCAGGAGGTGGAGGTTACAGGGAGCCAAGATTGAGTCACTGCACTCCAGCCTGGGCAATAGAGTGAGACCCTGTCTCCAAAACAAAAATTATAGTTCTCATTAATTAAGTGCTCACTTTGTGCCAGGCACCTTGCAAAACGCTTTACATACTGATTTTTCCCCTCCATGAAACCTTTGAGGTTGTTTCAACAGTAGTCTCATTTTCAGATAAAGAAACTGAGGCTTAAAGATAGTAAGAAACCTACCTGAAGTCACGTAGCGATCAGTGGCAGAGCCTGAACTCAAACCTGAGACTGTCATGGATATTTGGCTTCTTAATCACCATTCTGCATTGCCCTTTCTTTCTAAGCAGGACATTAGGAACTCGTTGCCTTCACATCTCTCTTCCTCTCCACCGTTTTATATGCTTCAAATTGCTATGCTTCAATTGGACTGTAGTGGATTTCCAGGTCCTAATTGGAGCACCTTGCTGCATCCACATAGTATATACTATGGACTGTGGATGAATGACATTAAAGATAGTAAATCAAGTTCAAGACACACACCTCATGCAAGACAGAAATAGTGTTGAGTGGAGCACGGCAAGGCCATTTGATTCACAGGATCTTCGTTGGCTTGAATATTTTGTACATTCTCTCCACTGGACACTCTGTACCCAATGTTCCAACTGATGTCACTGGCAGAGATGTCTTATGAGAAGATACCCTATTTGAAGAGCCGTTTCAATAACCTCCTGTATCCTGATTTAATATGATATGGCCATGGCAACTGCAGTAATAGTGGCAACTCCTTTGTTCCTTTTTGTGAATGACATACAATTTAAGCACCTTCTCGCACAGCCTCTCTTCCAGTGAAGACATCAGATGTAGGGAGAACATCCTTATCTTCAATATAAAATAAAATAAATAAACTCTAAGATTGTGAGTGATGTTATCTAACTTCTGTTCAAGATGGGTCTTTAGTTGGTTACTTAAAATCCTGTCTTTAAGGTCTCCTGGGATATTTATGAGTAAAATCATACTTTCCATACTTCTTTCTTTGATGTCTGCATCTATAGAAATGGAGAACTGAAACAGTATCTAATAATTCAAACTAAAAAGTCAGGGCTGCTTATATTGTATCTATTTGGATGTTTTAAAGTTTAGAAACTTTGAGCCGAAAAGGGAAAGAAATAAACATTCAACCTTCTTGTTTTAAAAAATGTTTTATTGAGGTGTGATTGACATACAAAATACACTCAACCATCTAAGTCAAAAAGCAAGTGTTACAGTATGAGAGATTACATTAATGACCTTACTTCTTCACCTCTTCCTTCACCTCTTCCTTTACCAGGTGACCTTGGAATTTCATCCACCGAAGAAGCAGAGTCTATTTTCCTTTCCCTTGAATCTGGGCTGGCCCTGTAACTTGTTTTGGACAATAGAATGTGGTGGAAGTGATGGTGGACCAGTTCCAGGTCTAGGCCTCAAAAGGCCTTGAGTGTTTTCACTTACTTGTTCTGTGTTTGCCATGAGAACATACCCAGGTTATCCTGCTGGAAGGTGGGACATGAGGAGCAGAGTTGAGTCATTCTAGTCATTGCAGTTGAGGTTATCCTAGATTAGCTGAGCTGCAGATGACTGTAAGATCTATGAGTGAGTCCAATTGAAATCAGAAGCACTGTCCATCTGAGCCCAGCCCAAATTGCCAACCCACAGACTTGTGAACACAATAAATGATTGTTGTTTAAAGACACTGAGTCTTGAGGTGTTTTATTACACAGAATTATGTTGTCACTGATAACTGATACAGAAACTGAGGCTTTAGTTGTCAGGAAAACATCCAGGAAGTACTTAAGGACTGGAAGGATTGCAGGAAGTAGCAAGAATTAAACTGCGATTTAACAGTAATTTGAAGTCTTTGCAAATCATCATGGTTATGGATCCCCTACCAATAGTTATGCTGCATGCATGTACTGAGTCTATTATTAGCAAGACTCTGTGCTAGGTAGAATACCTAGTGAATGGGAGTCCAGGAAAAGCAAAAGTAAATGGTGGACCTGATTAAGAGAGGCTGACCATGGAATGAACGTGGGTCAAATGGCTGATGACATTTATGGTGGTAGAGAATAGTGAATTCAAGGAGCTGGGTGTGGGGCCAAGGGTCAAGGAAAGACCAGTGAAAACAAGATGAAGTTAAAGACCCAGATAAAGAGAAAGATACTGAATCTCAGTCATGGAAGAAAATGTCTATATTAGATACAGATGTGCTGGGAAATTAACATCTCCAACCCCAACCTGCCAGCAGCAATCCTCAACCAATGACCCCTGGTCTCTCGGCTCTTGGGTAGGATAATTCTTCTTCTTCTTTTTTTTTTTTTAAAAAAAAGATAATTTCTATTAAAATATTTATTTATTTGTTTATTCTTTTCTTTTCCTTTCTTTAGAGGTAAAGTCTGAGATTTTAGTGTACCCATCACCCAAGTAGTGTACATTGTACCCAATATGTGGTTTTTTAAATCCCTCACGCTCCTCCCACCCTCCCCTCTTCTGAGTTTCCAATGTCCATTATACCACTCTGCATACCTTTGTATACCCATAGCTTCGCTTCCACTTATAAGTGAGAACATGCAGTATTTGGTTTTCCATTCCTGAGTTACTTCACTTCTAATAATGGCCTCCAGCTCCATCCAAGTTGCTGCAAAATACATTATTTCATTCCTTTTCTGTGGCTGAGTAGTGTTCCATGGTGTATATATACCACATTTTAAAAATCCACCCATTGGTTGATGGGCACTTAGGCTGGTTCCGTATCTTTGCAATTGTGAATTGTGCTGCAATAAACATACATGTGCAGGTGTCTTTCTGATTCAATGACTTGTTTTACTTTGAGTAGATACCCAGTAGTGGAATTGCTGGATCGAATGGAAGATCTACTTTTAGATCTTTAAGAAATTTCTGGCCGGGTGCAGTAGCTTATGCCTGCAATCCCAGTACTTTAAGGAGGCCGAGGCCTGTGGATCACCTGAGGTCAGGAGTTTGATACCAGCCTGGTCAACATGGTGAAACCCCGTCTCTACTAAAAATACAAAAAATTAGCCGGGCGTGGTGGCGGGTGACTGTAATCCGAGCTACTCAGGAGGCTGAGGCAGGAGAATCGCTTGAACCTGGGAGGTGGAGGTTGCAGTGAGTTGAGATTGCGCCATTACACTCCAGCCTGGGCAACAAGAGTGAAACTCTGCCTCAAAAAAAAAAAAGAAAGAAAGAAAGAAAGAAAGAAAAAGAAAGAAAGAAAGAAAGAAAGAAAGAAAGAAAGAAAGAAAATCTCCCTACTGTTTTCCACAGAGGTTGTGCTAATTTACATTCCCACCAACAGCATATAAGCATTCCCTTTTCTTGGGTAATTCTGAAGCACGTATTTTATCCCTTCCTCATAATTTCCCCCACTGAATTAAGCTCCAGTCACCAGTCACCTACTGTGGCAGCTGGCTTAATAACACACCCTTTATCTGCTGTCTTCACTTCCCCACTTACTCCAATCCAAGGCCCCTAGATTCCTTTCTGTTCCTTAAACAAGCCCAGTTACTTCCTGCGCTAGGGCCTTTGTGATTTTATCCTCTGCTTGAAATGCTCTTCTTCTGACATGTGCACGGCTGCCATCTTCTTGTCATTCAGGCTTAAATTTCACCTTGTTAAAGAAGCCTTGCCTGGTCACCAAATCTAAAGTAGCTTCATCATCTGATCTTAATTTTCCACATTGCTTTTTTCATTATCAGATGTTTTACTTATTTATTTGCTTGCTTGGTTTCATATGTTGTTGGTAAGAGTGTAACTGGCACAAAACCTCTGGGAAGGCTGTTGGGCAGTATCTACTAAAGCCACCTATGATCCAGCAATTTCATTCCTAAGTATATATTTAAGAGGATTGTATATTTATGTCCATCAAAAGCCATATTCAAGAATGTTTACCACGGCTTTATTCATAACTGGTACCAAACCAAATGTTCTTCAATAGGAGAATAGATAAATAATTGTGAAATAGTCAATGGAATATCCTCAATGGAATACTATACAGCAATGAAAAGAATGAGCTGCTGCTATACACAACCACATGGATGAATATCACAGAAACGATGATGAACAAAAGAAACCTGGCACAAAAGAGAAGATATTATATGATTCCACTTATATGGCATTCAAGAACAGGCAAAACTATAGTGGTAGGATTTGGAATAGTGGTTACCTCTAGACAGGAGGATATTGACTGGGAGGGAGCATGGGGTGCTAGAAATATTCTGTACCTTGATGTGGGTGGTACAGATATTTCTCATTCCATGGGGATGAGAAAATTTTCAGATTTGGGGACTATTGCCTGACACAGAGCATGCCACCACTAAGAACTCGTTGACTGAGCAAATGTGTAAATATAGATTTGCTTTTTTTTTTTTTTCGAAGAATTTAAACCAAAAATTAAGTTTTATTGAATATCTACTCCATGTACTGTATACTGTAGAGGAATCAAACATGAATCAGCCTAACAAGAAATACACAACTGATTATAGAAAAAGGCAGCATGTAATAAATGCTGTCAAAGCAAATGCTAAACAAACTGTTAGCAGAGCTAGAGAGAGGGAGACGTTTCAACTGCAGCTTTGGGGAAGTGAGAGTTGTTCTGAACCAGGAAATATTTCTGCAGGTAGGGCTGGATCAGAGTGAAGACAAAGAAAGGGGTGGCTGTGAGTGGCAGGAAAGAAAGCCTCAGAGACAAGGAAGCCCAGGGTATGTCGGGAAATGAAGAAATCTGAATTAGCTGAAGTCAAGGGAAGACAGTCACAGGGGAGTGAAAGATGAGTGTCTGCCAAGGCAGGTTGGGGCCTGCTCAGAAAAGGCCTGGACAACTTTGCAAGGAGTGTGGCCTTCACTCCATGCAGAGAGATGAGGTTTTAAAGCAGAAAAGTGATTTTGAAGGGTGAATTTTTATCCTTCCTAAATTGATATTTAAAAAATGCTATAAAAGTCTGAAAAGCCAGGGTACATAAAGGATAAAAACCCGATATAATCACCACTATCACTTTCATATGTCAACTCTGAGATACTTTTTAAAAAAAAAAATTGAAATATAACTCAAATGCCATCAAATTAACCATTTCAGAGTATACAATTCAGTGGGTTTTAGTATATACACAAGGTTATGGAACCATCACCATTAATTCCAGAATATTTACATCACCTCAGAAAGAAACCTCATACCCATTAGCAGTCACTCCTCATTCTCCCTCCCTGGCAACCATGAATCTACTTTATGTCCCATGGGTTTTTCCAGAAATACTTTCCTATGTGTGTATTTATAAACACACACACGTTTCTCTCACCCTTCCCACACGCAAGTTGAATTTTCACATACTGCTTAATAAGCTGTGTTGACTCTGATATCAGGAGTATATCAGATTGATTTGTGAAAAATTAGTCTGGGTGTCAGGGCCAAGGATGGAGAAAAGAGGTTGGAGGCAGTGAGACTGCTTAGCAATGCCTGCAGTAGGGGAGGTCACATGGGCCTGGACTAGGATGCCAGCAGTGTAGTGGATGCCGTGGTGTGCTTCCAAGATCCCCACTTCAGAAATGAGACATTCATTACCCCAGTGGCAGGAAATGTTGGTGACTGATGGCTCTCAGTGGAATCTCTTTCTGGGACTTGCTCTCAGCTGAAGAGACCTTACTAGCCCCAAATCACAGACTTTCTCTGGAGCAGCCCACATCTAATAATTGGTCAATGGTGGGAGGAGGTGTTACAAAGGCCCAGGCACTGTTCCCAATTTGGAAAATCACCCAAAGGTCCATCCTAGCTCCCGAGCTCCCCTTAGGGTCAACTGATACTTTTATTATGACTGTGTTGTAGCCCAACTCTTCCCTCTGCCTACTCCTGCTGCCCTTACTGCCCCACAGGTGCTGTTCCTGAGAGCATTCCTAACAAAATTCCTGTATTTAAATTTCTATCTCAGAGTCTGTTTTCCAGGGCACACAACCTATGACAAGCAATGAGGATGGAAAAGCAGCTGGCATATGTGGATGTCTTTCTGAAGCAATTGAACAGACGGAGCTTGGTGACTGATTAGCTATATAGGGTGGAAGGGGTGGAAGAGCTAAAGAGAAGAAACAAAATACACACCCACATAATTTACACATGTAATTATATATATGTAATATACACACATATATACATCATATACATGTAAATATATCCTTAGGCACTTGATCAGTGTCTACATTGTGCCTGAAACAGTTCTGGCAGCTGAAGATGCAAGATGGATTAGATCTGGTTCTTTTATTTAGAGAATCCACAGTATTTTCGGGCAGACAGAGAGTAAACAAGTAATTCCAATACAATTCTTTGAGCATTATGTTAAACTATAGGGAAAGGTGATGAGAAAATATTAAGGGAGTGAAGGTATTGCCAAGGTTTTAAGCTGGGGTGTTTTGAAAGATGGTAAATCCATCACATGACATGGAGAATGCAGATGAGAGAGAATGTAATTAGAAAATAAAAATCGAGGTTATTATGTTCCCTGAGAAGTTAGAAATATGGGTTGGAACTCCCGAGAGAGGTCATGAATAGAAATATATATTAGGTGGTGTCTACATAGAAATGGTAGCTAGTGCCTCAGGAGTGGATGAGATTGTCAAGGGAGATCACGGAAGATAGAAACTTGAGAAAGATCTATAGCAGAGCTAATGTCTGAACTCTGCCCACCTTATGCCAAAACCCATGGCAGACATAGCTAAATGACCACACAGAATACTTCTCAATGCATGGCTTCCGGCAGCTATTATCAATAAATCCGCTTACCATTTCTGGTTTCTTCTCAAAGTCTAGGTGTGGTGACCAGGAGCAATGGCGGGCCTCCAAGGAAAAGTGAGTTGCTTGGTTATTAAGAGCAGAGAGAGCACCCAGGAAGGTAGGAGAAGTACTAGGAGAGCAGAGGATCCCAGAAGGAAGAAGAGTGTTTCAAGAAGAAGGAAATAATAACACTCGTCAAATGACTAAGTTGAGGACTTGAGGAGACAATGGAATTTGAAGTGGAGGGCAGTAGTGACCTTACAGAGAACAGGTCTACTAAAGTGGTTTTGAGAGAAGTGAAATGGCAAAAGTTTGAGTAGAGAATGGGAAGTATTTCCAAGTGCTCATTTATAAATGGACTGCTTGAGCCCATGTTGGCAAGCTTGTTGAAAATGCATTTCCAGGACTCACCCTAGAGCCATGACCTCAGACTGTTCTCTGCCCCGCAAGGAACACTTTGATCAGGGTTATCTGCTACCAGTGGGTGCTCATTGCAGCAGATGCTCTTAGTGTCCCTTTCACATGCATTTAGCACTCACTATTCAGTATACACTGCTTGCTTCACAAGGAAGCACATGTGACGTCTCTGCCCGAGGACTTTCTGTGGCCACTGGAGCATGCTTGACCTGCTGCCAGAAATGCCAGAGTTAATTTCCCAGGGATTAGCCCACAACCAGTGAAGGACATGAGTTGGTGGAGAAATCAATCAGCTTCTTCATGTCTCAGGTGGAACAACTTGGGGCTTGTTTTATACCAGAAGTCTCCAGTAGGATTGAGCCTGTCGCGCCCAGAGTAGGCTCATGAACACACTGTATTGGCTTCCTTCTTTTTTTTTTTTGTTTTACTTCCCTATTCTCCTGTTTGCATTTCCCGAGGTCACCTCTCACCTAAGCTATTAGTACCCATATCCTTGTCTCACAGCTGGCTCTTGGGGGAACCCAAAACTATGATAACATCTTGTTTCTTCTTCCTGGGCACATGGAACAACTACATATTCCAGTGGTTCTTGAAGTCTGGTTGAGCCTATGTGACTGAAGTCATGGGCAGAGTGATTGATGTCACCTTCAGGCCTAGCCACAAAACTCCTGGTGTGATAATCCCTCTCAATCTTTCTTTCCTATGGTGATTTCAGAGGCCGTGTGTTTAAGATGGCAGCCTCACAAGATAGAAGCTGATTTATGAGTCACTAATTGGAAGAGACCTACTAAGGAGAGCTGCCCCACTTGTACCAGATTTTGACATTAGTGAATGAGAAATAGACCTTTACTATGTTAAATTGCTGAGTTTTTTTTCTGTTACAGCAGCTACCACTAATTACCCTCATTAATACACCTGCCCTGTCAGTCTTCCTTCACCCAATTCTCCAAAATTACTGCTCTTCATCCTCCTTTAAACATTTCCATTCCCTCAGTGTGACTGACAACATAGCCGCAAACAATCGTGTGTTTGACTGATTAAAGTGCACTTGATTGTAAACAACTACCAGATTTGCTTCTGAAAGATAGCTGTGTTTTCAAATGGATTCCTGATTGGTAGGATCTATGAAGGAGATGTTTCCAAATATTGGATCCTTCTTGGTGTCCTTCCACCATCATTGACATAGCCCACTCCCAGCTTGAACTGTGTTGTCTAGAAGCAGAAGAAAGGGGGGTCAGCACTTCTAAGCTGTTGCTGACCTCTGGCCTCTGCAATCAACTCCAGACTCCTTAACCTGGTATTTCCATGTGTCTGCAATTGGCCCCAACTAACATTCCTACCCTGATCCTCCCCACCCCCCTGCCAGTGAAACCTCTTAAATCATACTGCTCACAACAGGGTATGCTTTCCTACCTTGCCACCTTGGGTCTCACTGTGCCCTCCACTTGGAGTGCTCTTTCTGCTCTTCTGCTCGATTCCAAACTCAGCCCCTGCTCAAAGGCCTCACTCAACTTCCACCTCCTCCCTAAAGCCCTGAAATTCCATTTCGTCTTCCCTGTGCCGCTCATTTGGTCTTCAGAATTTGCTGCTTATCATGATTTCTTTTTATGTGTTTGTCTCCACTCTTCTAAAGTAGAAACGAACTAAAGAAAAAATTATGCCTATTTCTCTCTTCAATCTCTACAGCATTTTAGCAAAGTGCTGGAGACATGATTACTGAAGATAGACGGATGAATAGAGATATAACAATTGAACTTGTTAAATATCACAAATGCAAAGTCTTACGCAGACATGCTTTTTTTTCTTTTTTCTTTTTTTTTTTTTTGAGACAGGGTCTCAGTCTGTCACCTAGTCTGGGGTGCTGTGGTGTGATCATAGCTCACTGCAACCTCAATCTCCTGGGCTCAAGCAGTCCTCCCACCTCTGTCTCCCAAGTAGCTGGGAATTCAAGTGCTCACTGTTACACCTGGCTAATTAAAAAATGTTTAGTAGCGATGTGGTCTCTCTGTGTTGCCCAGGATGGTCTCGAACTCCCGGACTCAAGTGATACTCCTGCCTCAGTCTCTCAAAGCATTGGGATTACGGGCATAAGCCACCACACTTGGCTCAGACATGATTAAAAAAAAAAGAAAACTTTCATTTGGAAATAATTTCAAACTTACAGAAAAGTTGCAAGAATAAAAACGGTACAAATATCATCTATATATGTTTTACCTAGATTCACTTACTGTACACATTTTACCTCATTTACTTTATATCTACCTGTATATCTTCTCTACACACACACACACACACACACACGCATGCACAATGCTTTTCTGATGCATTTGAGAGTAAGTTACATACATTATGGGCCTTTGTTCTTAAATACTTCAGTGAGTATTTCCTAAGAGTAATCTGTTACCTAATCACAATAGAGTTATCAACTTCCATTCGATTAATATTGATACAACACATTTATTTAATCTTTTGTTCTCATTCCCATTTTGTCAATTGACCCAATAATGTCCTTTATGGCATCTTCTCCCTCCAATATAGGATCTGGTAGGGTCAGGTGTTACATTTGGTTGTCATGTCTCTTTAGCCTCCTTTAATCTGGAGCATTTCCACAGCCTTTCTTTGTCTTTTATTATATTATTTTTCCAAGTTAACTGTCATCCTCCTGCTTTTTAAAAGAATGTCAGAATTTAAAAAATCTCCTAGGTTTGGCGGCCTATTTTATTTATACATGTACATACGATGGATGTGGAGTCTCTGAGTAGCGTCGTAATCATTCCCAGTGCAAGACTCCAAACATAAACCTCCTTTTATTCTCATTCTGAACTTGGAATCAATAGCAATATTTTGTATGCAGTTGCACATGAACCTTGGTTTCATTTTATTTACAATACCTTTCTTCTTCGTTAAATAGAGTTGGGGTAAGAGGAAATCACAAATCTCTTTCTCTTCCAGCTTCTGCTGGGTTGCAGGCTGCATGAGAGGAAAAGTCAATAGAGGAAGTGAGAGAGTAAACTGAGAAGTTGAAATCAAAGTGGTGGGCTGCCGAGTCGCGGCTGTGGTGTATCTCTCTCTGAAGTCAAAGCATTTTTACAGACAGCATTCAACCGTAGTTAAATAAAATCCCTATGCTGTAGAAAGGGAAGGCATTAGTAATTTCCGTTGTCTATGAGGGAAAACAGAGATGCTGAGAGGCTCAATGGCTTTTCTGCTTTGAGTTTGAGAGGCAATGAGGAATCATGGAAAAAGAACTAATAAAGGAGTGAATCCATTCTGGAGATTTTAATCTATTTATTACCATTGCTCCAAGGCATTATGTAGCTCAGCAAGTCACATCATCCCTGAGCCTTGGTATCATTATCTGTAAAATTAGGCTTTGGAGTGGACTCAATTCACTTTAAGTTGCCTTCATATTCTAAAATGTAGTGGTGATCAATATTCCAGCATACATTTCATGAACATTTATGGAGTGCCTACTAAGTGTTGACCACTGGGCTAGGTGCTGCACCTATAAAGATAGGTAGGACCTGGTCTTTGTTCTCAAGGATCTCCCAGTATGGTAGGCAGGAGGAGCAGGCATGTAAGCCACGAATTGTGGTTCAAGGTGATAAGGGGCAAGTTCAAGTTACAATGGTGTTACAAAGGAGACAGCAAGGAACTTTCCCTGGGGAATGGAATAAAGGAAGTGACAGTAGTTGTTGAACTGAGCCCTGAAATGGGGACAGCGCATTCTAGGCAGAAGGTACATGGCTGTTGGTGGACTGCACATACTTTGGGTTTGCTGGAACACAATGTGCCAGGGGTAAAGTGAGGGTAATGAGGCTGGAACAGTAGCTAGGCAGGGGCCAAATCTAAGAGTGTCACTTGGTCAGGCAGAGAGGAATTCGAGCCTGGGAGGGAGGGATGGGGCTGAGACTCAAGGCAAGGAAATCAATGGGCACTCTATTGCCAGTGATAAAGGATTGAGAGACACTGGCAGTGGAAGCAGAAGAATGATTGGAGACATGTTTGGGAGAAAGGCTTGAGAAGGCTCACTGATTGACTGTGGGGGCAAAAAGGAAATGTCACAGGACTTCCATGTTTCCGATTTGCCCAATGGACTAGATTACGGTGACACTAACTAGGTAGACCCTAGGTAGATGTCAGCAAACGGAAGACCTCAAGGAGGGGCTGGCTTGAGGGATGTATAATGAATTCAGGCTAGGACATGTTGGCCTTGAGATGTGTATGGGACACTTAAGAGGAGATTTCCACTAGGCAGTTGTACAAATAGATCTGGAACTCAGGAAAGAAGTCTGGGTTGGAGACAGATTTAATGGTTAACACGTTAGGTGTGAGCAATGTCACCCAGGGAGATTGTAACTTTAGGAAAAGACTGTGACAGAGGGAAGAACATGAGCTCTGTTTTCTTATTAGAGCTGGCTTCTTCTTTGCTGAAATCTTATGAGCCGTATGATATTGGGCAAGTAACTTTGAATATGTTTCTTTATTTGTAACAATTGCCCCGATTTATAGACTTGTGAGAGTTCGAGATTTAAAAAAATAAGTCCAATCAATGGAAATTATCAGGGGAGCAGTAAGGGCACCCTGGAAGACACCATTAAGCTGGAGTTTTACTCATCTGCTTCCTAAAGGTGTCAAGAGGAGCTGTCTGCTATGTTCCCTGCCCCCTTACTGCCTTTCTTGCTGTACTAATTTATTACCAGTTGCTTCATTTCTCCAAGCTGTGGCTTCCTCCTCTGTAAAACGGAGATAATAACAACTCTCTGGTTATCTCAGAGAGTTCTTTTGAAAATCAGTGAGACAAGGTTTGTGTGAACACTGCAAACTGCAAAGTACAATGTGAATACTAGTTATTATCAATATAAGTAAACAAACAGGTGTGCCCGATTTGTCAGCATTTTCTGTGCTGTTACCACTCTGGAGTATCTGTCAGCATGAACACTAAACAAGTCAGTGAGGGAACTGAAATCAAACCAATGGTCTCTGACTCTAGGCCATAGTTATGCTGATCACTGTATGAGACTTGAACAGACCCGGGATTTACCTTCTGACAAATTAGTTCATTATGCGCCAGGAGTAAGGATAAGTGAGCAGGAGGAAGTAGAGCTGTGGATTGGAGGACATGTGAGATCACCAGGGGCCTGGGGTCTCCTGTGATCACTACTTGTCTACTCTGCTGTCCTCACAATGGGGAAGTGTAAAAACAGCTCTGCTCTTAATAATGTGATCTCAACTTCTCATAGCACTTCAAATTCTCATCTCCAGGTGGGGAAAGATAACCCCTGCTGTACAGTAGCATTAACACATAAAACCTGCTGGCACCCAGTAGGCCCTAGGTAGATGGCAGTTCCAGATTTTCAGAGTGGAAGAAGATAGTGGTATTCACTGGGTGAGGCAGCCCCAGGGCCAACTAGTCCATGATTACAGAGAGATTAGTTTAGATTCTGGCTTGAGGGCAAAGATGAGCCAGATTGACAACTTGAGCTCAAGTTTAGTTTGCTTTTACTTCTGTTTTCTCCCAAAACAGTTAACAAGGCATGCAAATGTGTAGAAAAGAACACGGGGATGTAGAGGCTACTCCTCATCACTTGTCTGGCTTTTCTTGGTGGCCTTGGCAGCTTGAAAACAGTGAGATGTCCCCTAGGCTAGAGGAGCCCAGAGTCCATGGGCCCACTGCCTTTTCCCACCCCCGTTTTTCCTTTTTTTTTTTTCTTTTTTTAGATGGGGTTTCACCCTGTTGTTCAGACTGGAGTAAATTGGCACAATTACAGCTCACTATAACCTCAAACTTCTGGACTCAAGTGATCCTCCCATTTTAGCCTCCTGAGTAGCTGAGACTACAGGCGTGTGTCACCATACCTGGCTAACTTTAAAAATTTTGTAGAGATAGGATCTCCTATGTTGCCCAGGCTGGTCTTGAACTTCTGGCTTCAAGCATTGCTCCCACCGCAGCCTCCCAAGTAATTGTGATTACAGTGTGAGCCACCACATGCACCCCCCATTGCCTTTTAAATTCTAGCATGTCACCATCTAGAAACAATTTGTACAGCCAAATAAGGCAGTGGTCTGGTACTCAACACACCTCCTCACTCAGGTCCAAAGCTCACATCTGATCCTTGGAATTCTTGCTGCGGCCCGATGGGGCAATTGCCTCTTATCTGTGTTTGCCTATGTTTATCTGGGTCCTAGGAGTTTTCCATTTATATTACTTATAGGTTTTCCAAAGCAGATCTGGCATAACCTACAGCACATGACCCGCACACATCTCCTTCTTTCTCCCACTTCTTCCCTACCTCCTTCCCTTCTCTCTCTCTTTTTAAACAGACTTTGTCTTTTAGAACTGTTTTATATTTACAGAAAAATTGAGCTGATAGTACAGATAGTTCCCAGATACTTCCTGCCCCCCATCCAGCACATAGGTTTCCCTATTATTAATACTAATATTTTATATTAGTATAAAATTAGTATTAGTATATTTATCACAATTAGTAAACCAATTGTGATACATATTATTACCTAAAGCCCATATAGCTCATCCAGATTTTCTTAGTTTTCTCTAAAGTCCTTTTTCTGTTTCTGGATCCCATCCAGGATGCCACGTTACATTTAGTTGTCACATCTCCTTAGGCTCCTCTTAGCTGTGATCGTTTTTCAGATTTTTCTTGGTTCTGATGACCTTGACAGGTTTGAGGAGTACCACTCAGGTATTTGGTAGGCGGCCGTTCTGTTGGAATTTGTCTGGTGTTTTTCTCATGATCCGGCTGGGGTTTGTGAATTTTTAGAAGGAAGGCCACAGAGGTAAAGTGTCATTCTCATCACATCCTATCAAGGGTACATACCATCAAGATGATTTATGACTTGATGTTTGCCTTCATCATTCGGTTGAAATAGTGTTTGTCCATTTTCTCCACTGTAAAGTTACTCTTTTATTCTTCCTTTCCATTCTGTACACTTTGCAGGGAAGTCATTATGTGGCGCCCATGTTTAAGAAATGGGGAATTTTGCTCTACTTTGTTTAGGGTGGAGTATCTACAAAATTTATTTGAAATTCTTCTGCATGGGAAATTTGTTTCTTCTCCCCCATGTATTAATTTGTTCAATCATTTACTTATATCAGTATGGACTCATGAATATTTTATGCTTTGGATTATAATCTAATATTACTTTTTTTTGTTTGTTCAAACTGTTCCAGCTTTGGCCATTGCGAGCTCTTTTAGTTGGCTCATGTTTCACTCTGACATATCCCCATTAATGTGTGCACGTGCATGTGTGTGTGTTGGGTGTGTTGGGCACTTCTCTACTTTCTGGCACTACAGGTCTGTTTTAAAAAATAGTTATTCATTTACTCAACCAAAATGCAGTGTGAATTCACTGTATATCAGGCAGAGAGGATTCAAGAATGAACAGCACCTGGCCCCTGCCTTCAAGGAACTCTCAGTGGGTGTAGCAGAAGAGAGGAGAGACAAGCAAGAAAAGAGACCAGGACAAGATAGCATGGTGAGAACTTTGGCAGAGGGCAGAAGCTCAGGATGCCCGATTCAGTTCCACGTACTCTTTTTCCCTTCCTCTGCCGAGCATTTCTTACTGGTTCTCTTAGGAGAAGCTTCAGCTTCATACCCTGGCCTAGTTTCTCTTCCTTCCCTTGGTGTCTGTTATCAATCATTGTGCTTTTTAAGCAGGGCAGTATTGTAGAAAGGGCATGGCACTCAGCACAGATAAGCAAGCTTTCATGAGAGTCTACGTTGATACTGAACATACGCAAGATGGCTCCTGACTGTAGCAAAGGATGATGGCAACCCTTTATTAGCCCTTTGCAGCTCCTGTGGGTATGGGGTAGGTGCTGGTTACAGAGAATAGGAAGGCAGAAGGAGTGAGAATGGCAATGGCAGGAATTTGATTTTATTTCCTCCCAAATTTCAGCCTTATTGAAGCTTGGGGTCCTAGGAACCTGCACTCTCAGCCCCTCGCCTCACATTTCCAAAGCCCAGCTCATGGCCAACCCTTGGTTACTCGACATCTGAGCAGTAATTATTTTTAGATTACCCACTATATGTTCTGCTACTCAGTGTTATGCGATCATGTAATGAAATCCATGCCCTAGTGCATTAACTAACCTTTTGAAAAACCCTTTCAATAGCATCTCCCTCTTCCTCCCCCTTCACAAAGAGCTGGCAAAAAGCTCCTGGACTTGAGTGCTAAATGTCGAACCATTAAGAACGCTGGTGAAAGCTATGAAGTCATCAAGTATTGACCTGAGAGAACATTTAGCACCATCTGATTTCTCCATCCCGACATCAACATGAAACGGACCTTACATGCCAATGAATCACTTTCCCTATTTAAGTTCACAGAGTTTGTCTAAAATAGCTCCCCAGGTACAAAATGAAAATTCAACCCAGGGATCATAATGGTGAGTGGTAGACTCAAGTTTTATGCTTTCATCATAAGAAAAAGAGGGTTTACTAAAATTAGGGATTTTTTTTTGGCCAGGGAGGGGTGATAGGGTGAAGGTGCCTTCTTATTCACAGAAGGCATAGGAAATTAGGAATCCAATCCCACTTGTACTACATATTCTTAACACCCTGTGTTCTCCAGCTGTAGTGTGAAGAATTTGTTCAAAATGCAGATTCCAGCCCCATGTTCAGGCATGGTGATTTGGTTGGTATAGCAGATGATGTCGTCCACCCTCCCCCCATATTTCTTCAGCCCTTACTATTTCAGTGTACCCTAGCCTGATCCCCAACTCCCAGCACCTGCATCTTTTTCCAGAGGGCTGTGATTTTGCAGGCCAGAAGTATCAGGGAATTAATGCGACCTAAGTGCAGCTTTGACCAATTATTGAAGGACTTGGTGTCCAATCGCCTCAACTCCCCCTCCTCTTCATAATTTTGAGATGCATGTACTATATTGTTTCCAAAGTTCCCAGTGGAATTAAGCTCCAGTTGCCCACAGTAGTAGCTGGCTTGAGAGTGCACCTTTAATTGGCTGCCTTCTTTTCCCCATCTCATTTCCCCACTCCCCTACCAATGTTTTCTGGGACCACCTCCCAAATCAACTTTCTGCAATAGAATCCTTGCCTTCTTCTCAGAGAACCCAAACTAAAAGAATAGGTCTGGGGTCGAGTAATAATCTGCAATTTTTTTTTTTTTTGGCAAGTAGCCCATAGTGATTCAATGCACACGGCATGACATAGAACATTTTTGGAAGCTCTGCTCTGAGACTTTTATGATAATTAAATGTAAGGGTATTAGCATTCTTTTTCTAGAGCCTTGGCATTTCCCTCAAGTCTTATGACTATTTCCTCCAGGGTCCAAGCTGAGGTGGGGTGGAAAGCTGTATCATGCTCAGTTAAGTCTCCCCAAAAAGTCAGAGTGCACAAAGGGGACTTAGAGATGAATTGAAATGAATCATCCCTGAAAGAGCTGTTCCAAGGGAGCACCACGGTGGAGAAAGACAAGTGCAGGAATGAAACAGGACTGCAGAGTGTTAGAGTAGTAGGGTGGTTGGGTCATAAACTGGAAGTGCTGAGCTAAAATAAAGTCAAAGAGGTAAAGGAACAGGCTGAGAGTGTAAGGAGAGGGGGTAATGAGATTGAAGACCCATTCAGGATTAATCGCATGGATACCAGTGGTTCACTCTGTATGTCCTTGACGTTCTTTCTGGGCTGGGGACAGATCAGTATAGATGACTCCTAAAACAACAGACTAAGCATGAGATCATGGTACACACAGACACTGCATGTATAGAGTATATACATGCATGTGTGCATGCACACATACTCACACAAACATACACACACATGTAGTTAAAGGAGTGGGATATTGAGAGACAACTTTGAAGAAGATATGGGGAAAAGGAGAGATACTTTGGACTTCCTTATATTTATTTTCTGGTTTAGTGTTGTTTTTATTCTATATTACATGTATTTTCAGGGTCCAGAGCTTCCTCTAATGGTCTTAAACTGGCCCTGGAGCACACCCACACACCCCAGCAGGCAGCAGTCACATATCCAAATGACACTTTGTCCTGAATCCAATCTGGAGTGTCTATTCTAGCCTATGTGTTGATTTTTGTTTCTGCTGCTAAAGTTCCCAAATGAACACCAACTCATTTGATTAAGATCCTACCCCTGCTAAGCCTTCACCAGGCCTTCTTACTGGAAGGAGTTGGACTCTGTTCGTTGTACCCCCAGCTATTGCCTGAGATTGGATACCTCCTAGATCCCACTGAAATCAAGATGCTGCCATTCTTATTGATCTTGCCTGCTAGACTATCAGATAACCTTGACTGTCAGAGCCAGCTGGACAGGCCCCAGAACATTGCCATATAGATTGCTGGTCATGTTCCTTGGGACCAGCCTTATGGGCCACTCATAATATTTAGTGAAGCCCCACCGAACCCTGCTATGTTTCTCCAACACCCCAGCATGCTTTGTAGCTGAGGCTGCGTGGTTAATTGGAAAAAAAAAAAAAAAAAAACTTTAGAGAGTAACAATTACAAATGTAAGCTCTACCAATGGATCTCTGTTTTTTTCACTGGTGTTTCACAAGCCCTTTGAAGAGTGCCTGGCACAGGAGGCATTCAATCAAACTTTGTTGCATAGATGAATGATATGATGTTGACAAGGAAGAAAAGGAATATGGCATGTCACATAGGGAGCTTTTCAATTAACTCAGATATCTATATATGTAAATGGAAGGGTGATCAGAAACCATTTTTTAATGAAGAGTCTCAACTCATTGGGGATAGAAACATGAAAGTGTTTTATTTAGCTTTAATCCCTTTCCAACCGTGCTCTGTCTTATTGCCCTTCCCATTTTCTTAATAACATCTTGGGCAAATTCTATAACTTTCTGGTCATTTTTGATTGTTGGAAGTCCAGTCCCATTTTAAAATCTCAATCTCAACTTTGATCTCAATCTCATTTCCTCTCCTTGCCTGAGCCCAAATTGAGCTGGGTTGGAGTGGCCTCATTTAGCTCTAAAATATCCCCAATCCCCCTTCCAAGGCCTAGCTCGCCAAGCATGATGGCTGTGGCCAGGTGAGAGAAGACAAGGGACAAAGGTCTCTTTACTTAATGGGCTACTGTTGTCATTCTCTCTGTTGCTTGGTGTGTCTTCTTTGGTGCACACTGCCAGGCCTCTGTGCCCTCTGGTGGCAGGCTTTCAAATGCTGGCTTTCTTGGGGGGCACACGGTGAATTCCTTAGGGCTGTGGTTCTCGGAGACCTTTTCTTTGGTCTGTTAGATCATAACTATTTTCATGTTGATACTAAGATGTCATTTGTCTTTTTAACTGTGTTGGCATTGACAATGATGGTGTAAAAGCAGTGATGGATGAGACCACCAGTGCCTTGGCATGAATCAAGGCAGCAGCACCAAACTGTACCAGTAATTGCGGTATTCTTCATTGTTGTGTACTCCTGGTGACAAACCAAACCAAACAAAAACAGACTCCAATTGCAATTAAGAATGTCCTTGGTTAAACAGTAAAAATTACTAATTGTATTGAATTTTGATCTTTGAGTACATGCCTTTTTACTATTCTGTGTAAGAAAATGCACAAAGACATAATGCATACAGCACTTATGTCTCATACTGAAGTGTAATGGCTGTCTCGAGAAAGATTATGTGTATGATTGAGTTGTGAGCTGAACCAGCCACTTATTTTCATGGAACATCATTTTCACTGGAAGAAATGCCTGACTGGTAAATTGGTTATTTAGACTTGGGCATTTGCAATCATTTTCTTGCAAGTGATTTAACTGAGGCCTGTCTCTTCAAGGAAAACAACTGACAGTATTTGTTGTCAATGATAAAATTTGAGCTTTCAAGCAAAAATTAAAATTTCAGAAGACCTGTATTTACCACTGTGAGCTTGAAAGCTTCCCAGTAATTAAAAACGTTTCTGGTGAGATGACTGGTGAGATCAGTGGTTATATTAACAAATACAACTTTTTGACATTGTCTAATGAAATGTCTACCAACATTTGGGACATCTGCATAACTCAGTGAACCAATACTTTCAAATTACTAATGCATGATGTTACCAAACCATGTAAAAGATTCATTCAAAGTGAAAGACAGACCAATGGATTTTAATAGAAGCAGATATGATAATCCAGTTGTCTTCTGTTAAATCAGAGATTTGCAAAAATGTAAACCAATGCCACTCACTAGTTGGTTTGTTCTGGAAAATACAGTTATTTTTCCCAAAAATACGTTATTTATGTTAAGATGTAATGAGCTTTATTGTTATTTTTAAATGAATCAATTAATAAATATAAAAATTACCAGTTTTACTTTCAAATACAGTAAATATCAGTAGCTATAACCCATATAAACAAAAAGTCTTTAGGATCCTTAATAATTTTTAAGAGTACGAAAGGATTCTGAGACCAGAGTTTTAGAACCACTGATTTAGAGCTCTGTTGTTCCAAATTGGTTTGGACCAGCAGAACCCAAATCATTTGGGATCTTGTTAGAAATGCAGAGCCCCCGTTCAGACCCACTGAATCAGACCTGCATGTTAATAAGATCCCCAGGTGATCCATAGGCATAAGAAAGATTGAGATGTACTATCTTAGAGGGACCTGTGGGCCTCTATGTGCACCTCTAGGTGCCTGATGGGGGAGATCTGGCTCAGCCTCTTTTCCTCCCTCTCCCTCAGCTACTACCATTGGGGTATGCTCCAAGCCTCTTGCTGCTGTGGGGAGCCCTTTGTCTAGTGGGTAGCCCTTTTGAGCAGAATGCCAGTACAGTTGCTCAAGCATAGATACCTTCTTCCTCAATGTCTCCTTGGCCTGTAGGAAATGTACTCATTCTTGCCTTGCCAAACTTTGGCACACAGGTATGTCCACTGCCACCCCTCTTCTCTGTCATTTTGGGGTGGGCTGTTCCAGCATCCACCTTGTCCTACCTTGTTCTATATTTCCAGGCGGGACATAGGCACTAGTTTCTATGTTCACATAAGCCTCCACACTGCCCAGCACTCCCTCATCATGCTCTGATGTTTGCACTAGGGTGAGCCTGCAGGTTCTGCCCCTCAACAAGCATCCAGCTGGAGAAGGGGGGCCCGTCCATGTTGCTGCTTTTTTCACCTCCTTTCCCCCCTTCTCCTCTTGTAACAGCTATTGAGATATAATTAGTGTATCATACAGTTCACCCATTTAAAGTGTACAACTCAATGCCTTTGAATACATTCATGGATTTTTTGCAACATCACCACCATCAATTTTAGAACATTTTCATCAGCCTAAAAAGAAACCCTGTGCCACTCAGCCATTATCCCCCCACCTTCCCCTCTACCCAGCCTTGGGAAACCACTAATCCACTTTCTATATTAATGGATTTGCCTATTCTAAACATTTCATATAAATGGAATCATATACTATGTGGTCATTCATGCCTGGCTTTTGTCACTTAACATAATGCTTTCAAGGTTCATCCATGTTGTAGCATGTTTCAGGACTTCATTCCTTTCTGTGGCTGAAAAATAGTCCGTTATACGGATGGACCACATATTGTTCATCCATTCCTCAGGTGGTGAATGATTTGAGTTGTTTCCACTTTTGGCTATTATGAATAGTGCTGCTGTGAACATTTGTGAACAAGTTTTTGTGTGGACATATGTTTTCAATTATCTTGAGTATATACCTAGGAATGGAATAGCTGGGTCATGCGTTAACTCTTTGTTTAACCTTTTGATAAACTGCCAGACTCTTTTCCAAAGCAGCTGCCCCATTTTTCCATTCCCACCAGCAGCATATGAGGGTTCCAGTTCCACATCCTCACCAACCCTTGTTGTTGTCTGTCTTTTTGATTAAAGCCAGACCATGTGAAGTGATATCTCATTGTAGTTTTGCAGTCCACACTTTTTGTAGGAACCACTTGACCTTGCCTAAGGATGTGGAAGAGAAGGCACCCTCATCCCTTTTCCACGGGGAGGGGATGAAATGCCCCACTTATCACAGTGTGCTCCCATATGAGGATTGATTACCCCATGACTCCAGCACCTCCTTCCCCACTATTCAACTTATAGAGATTGGAGGAAATTGTGCCTCCCCTCCTCTCCTCTGCAAGGTGTGATGACTGACAGGAAGGGGGCCCATTCTGTGAAGTGCCTGGTCCTAATTGTTTGTGCCTGTCTTTAGAATGTGGAGCTACTCACTCCTTCTCTCTCCTCAGCATTAGGCCCAAAGTCCCACTCAACATTCTTTCCTATAAAAGAACAAATACAAACCTGTAAAACTATTATCACAACTACTTTAACCCCAAACAAATTGTGCTTTGACCAAAAAGGCTAACTCTTTTTGGGGTAGGTTTTTCAGTTTATCCTCTGCTCCCACCAAATATGGATGGGATTAGCCTGACTGCTTGGGTCTGATGGTGTCACATCAGTGGGCAGGAGAGAGAATGCAGAAAGGTCAGAACACGCTTGGCTAAGAGGAATTGAAGCCAGAGACAAGTGAGGTAACCATAAGAGAGCCACAAGCTGCTATAAATGGATTTCATCTTCTGACACAGAAAAAATGATAATCTGAGGGAATTTAGACAAATGCAGTTGAAATTGCTGAGCCACTGCTGGTAATTCTGAGGGACCGTGGGGAAGAGAAGAGCTCAAAGATTGGAAAGGGAAAGTGTCCCAATTTCCCAAAAACTCTAACCTCAAACTGGAAATGGAATTCACTCAAAATTCTAAAATGAATTATTAAATTGAGTGGTTTATGGGTACTTAGAAAGGGAAGAGGGGTTGGCTAGCAAATGGCTTGGAGCCACTAAGTCATACTGGGTGAGTCCCATTTCCACGTGAATAGAGTTAGTGCCCTGGCAGATTAGGGGCATGCTCCACAACTAGATTTTAGATAGGTTTGTCACAGTGTTTTTACAAAAATCCATTTCCTGCTAAGATGGAGAATTACAAATAGGATGAAAAACAGCAGGGGATGGTGTGTGTCTGGAGCTGGTTGAACAACCCTACCCAGAGAGTGCTGATTTAATGGTAACCTAGAAGAGCTCTGGTAGTAATAGTAATAATAATGATAATAGCAATGGCAATGATGACAGTAATAGTTGCAATTACGTATTGAGCTCTTACTGTCTTCCAGACATTGCCAGAAATGATTTCCATGTATTAAGCTACTTGACCCTCACAATTATGAACTCCATGAGGTAGAAAAGACCCTGAAATATGCCCATTTGCAGCCAAGTACCTCACAATTATGTACTTCATGATGTAGGAACTGTGATTATGGCTGGGTCTGTAGATGTGGAAAGTGAGCAATTAAGTTATTTATCTAAGGCCACACAGCCTTAGACAAGAGGTTCTGAAGATAAAAAAATCTGAAAAACCATACTTAGACCTCATATTGCAAAGATTTTTAGCTGAAAAGAGTGACAAAGAATCTTTGTCCAGAGCAGGTGACTATCTTGTTAAAATATTCTTTTTTTTAACTTTCCGAAAATGAAGGATTCTAAATAACGGAGCTGGGATTTGAACCCAGTCCTGCAGAGGACATGTGTATATGTTGGAGCATACATTCAAGATCTGGCTATAGAAACCCAGGCTCCAGGAAGTGGTATTATGTTTCTTCCATAGCAGCTTGCCTCTTTGGGGTTTTTCATTCAATAGGGGTTGCGGTGTGGGTGGGTAGGTAGATGATGCAGCCACTTCTGGCTCAGGCACCACAGTTTTTTTCCCATTTGCTCAGCACAGGTCGTTCTTGCCTTCAGTTGGAAGCCAAGTTGAAGTGGTTGGAAAAAACCCAGGCTGTGGAGTCAGAGCAAGCAGGTTGATGTGTGAACTTTCAGTGTTCTTCCTCTTCCAGGAGCCTCTTTTCTTAAAACTTACTCTGATTGTGGAGTGAATGAAATGCTATGACCTCTATTTAAGGGATGTGAGGTGTTTGCCTGCAAATGGGCATATTTTGGGGTCTTTCTCTGAGTCCTTGGATTTCCTCCAGAAAGGTCCCATCACATTGGTGCCTGTGTGGGCACTAATTTTCCTCAGTCCTTTGTATTGGAGCTTCTCAGACTCTAAAGTGCGCTGGAATACCCTGGGGATCTTGTTAAAATGCAGATTCTAATCCAGTAGGTCTGGGAAGGGGCCTGAAAAATCTGCATTTCTAACAAGCTCCTAGGGGATGTTGATACCTTTGGTCCATGGACCCACTTCAAGTAGTGAGGTTGCACATCACCCTTCAGAGCGCTAAACCTATCAGTAGCTCAAAAATGCTTAGTAACCTGTAAATTGATCCTGACATGTCTCTTCTTTAGGAACATCAGTTGTTAGTTACGAGGCTATAGGAAGCACTGTAAAATATAAGGTGGACATGAATGGGTTTGGGGGAAAGGATACTTTATTTGCAATTCAAACCAAGATTTGATTGACCTTCTGACTTTCATCATTTGAGAGTTCAAAAATGACTGAGCTCATTTGAAGAACCAAAATATCACTATTACCTAGATGGTCAGTATAGGGCTTAATTCTCATGATAAAAATGGAAAGATAAGCATGGCCGAAATTCACTACTTACATGATGAGTCAGTGGTAAGGAAAACCCAAATGATGGCATCAACTATTCTCAGTCTATATTTACTAAAAAATCCACAGCTCCCTTCTCCCCAATACCATCTTAATCAGCTTCATCTTGGGAAAGTTAAAAGAAAGAAAGAATCTTTCATTAATCTTGTATCAAGACAGTCCTTTGCTCTGGACAAAGATTCTTTGTCGTTCTTTCTTTCTAGCTAAAAATCTTTGCAATATGAGTTCTAAGTGTGGTTTTTCAGGTTTTTTTCTTTAGAAGAGTTGTGACATTATCATTTTCTTCATTTTGTACAACAGTCTTCTTACTCCTTCTAAAATGAACCAGTCTACCTCTCTGCCTCCCAAGAGCAAGAAAAATGGAATGGGCCTGTAAACATTCTAAAGCAGGAGGAAACACACTGGAAATGAAAGTTTGCAAAGATTGATGGAGGAGAAAAGTGCACAGAGACAATACAAAGCACAAATTCATTCTCCATTTTGAGATTTTTT
Source organism: Trachypithecus francoisi (assembly GCF_009764315.1). NCBI lineage: Eukaryota > Metazoa > Chordata > Mammalia > Primates > Cercopithecidae > Trachypithecus > Trachypithecus francoisi. Next base: position 114,839,811 of record NW_022681471.1, on the reverse strand, counting down.
TAAAAGCAAAAGCATTTTATAGTGAGGGTAGGAGGCAGATTCACAGTATATAGCCACAGATGAAGTTTGAAACTCTCTTGTTGAGTTTTACTTTTAAGTTTATGAGTCGTGTGTCAAGATGCTTGTTGACATATGTCTCAGTTTTCATCCATCTCACTGACTTGTGTTTACTATCAATGGCCTTAATGAGTTCACATTTGAATATTAATTATAACTGTAGGAAGTTAGCAACATACAAAAGCAGCAAAATGCTAGACCTGGATGCAATAGTACATCTCTGACAAGCTCTGTTATTTAATATCCCTTTTGCCTTGTGAGACCAATTTCTGTTCTGGTGTCTCTACACCAGACCTTTCTGTAAAAGGTCAGTTCTGATGCTGGAAGGGAACATTTAATCAAAAATAGTATGTAAAAAGATAATGTAGTGATTACATCAAATAATAACCTTTATTCTCTCCGACATAAACCAACCATTACCAAGAATATTGAAATGCTAAGCTATTGTGTGTTGAGTCATATTTAGAGAATTAATATTAGCTATAAAGTAGCTATTATGCAGAATATTACAATGCAAAAACATTATATTTAGAGAATTAGCATCATCCATAGAAAAACTTATTTTTTATATTATTAAAGTTAGCAAATGCTCTTGCTTCATTCAAGGCAATGCATCATTAGTTATTATTCATACTGTTGGTAAAACTGTCAGTGAATTTTTAAATATATCCCATTTAGATTCAGTGGCATTATGTTTTATTTTAGAAGAAAAAGAGAAACATCAGTGCTGTAAAAATTTTGTTTTTAATGATGAAAACCTCTCCTGTTGTTAATGTAAAACCATGCAAAATTATTTGTATAGTCTACTTTTCAACAATTCATTAAGGAATATAGGATTAATAATCTAGAAGGTACACTAAAATTAAAGGAATAATCATGATTTTAGTAAGAACTAATAGGTATGAGTGTTGTGTGTTGTCTTAGGCATTTTGGTATTTTGCAGGATGACAGTTGAGTAATTCATACTTTAATATGTTGTCAATTTCACGTAAAAGATAGTCTGTGGCAATACATCACCTCATGTTTCCTCCCTTGAGGTGATTGCTCCAAGACCCCTCCTGTCTCATCTTTTCCAATCAGCCACTCTTCCTTCATACATTCACATCTGATTCTTCCCCATCCAGATCCAGTGGTCTGCTTGAATCTCTCATTAGCTGTAGTGGTTACCAGCATGCCCTTTCATGGTGGACTATTCTGGGTTCAAATCTCAGCTCTGCTACTTCTCTGATGTGTGCTTTATACCTGAGATAATAGTATCATTATCAGGGTGGCTGTGTGAACCAGATGACACAGGTATGTTGAGTGCTTGTGGGTGTGCAATATGCCTACATTCGGCCATACTATTTCCTCTCTTTTTCTTTACTTCATTTCTTCTCACTTGTCAGAGTCAAGAATATTGTCTCCCCATCTGGTACTGGCCCCATCTTCCAGTTCCTCTTGGTCTCACACCAGTTTCCATCAGTGGGTACAGTGTAATCAGAGCCTTGGAATGCCTAGTTCCAAACTCTTGTAATTAGGCCTATGGTAGGACATGTGGGTGGTTCCAGGGGTAGGGAGTTCGGGAAGCTGAATAGCAAGTTCTGTCAAGGAAGGGACGGGTATTATTTATCCCCAACACAATCCTAGTGTCTGGCACATAGCAGGTACTGAGTAAATGGTGGAATAAATCCACTGCTGCCTCCTGCCATCAGGGGTCCCAGCCTGGGTTGGAGGAGGAATAGGGGAGGGCATTACATTGTATAAACAAAGACTTCGAGGGGAATTTATCCCAGAACTCAAAACACGTTACTTGTGAATAATCTTGTGCTTTCCGAGGTCAGGAGATCGAGACCATCCTGGCTAACACGGTGAAACCCCGTCTCTACTAAAAATACAAAAAACTAGCCGGGCGAGGTGGCGGGCGCCTGTAGTCCCAGCTACTCCGGAGGCTGAGGCAGGAGAATGGCGTGAACCCGGAAGGCGGAGCTTGTAGTGAGCTGAGATCCGGCCACTGCACTCCAGCCCGGGCGACAGAGCAAAAAACTCCGTCTCAAAAAAAAAAAAAAAAAAAAAAAAAAAAAAAAAAAAATCTTGTGCTTTCATACCCATTATTTGATTTAATACAAGATTTTACTCCAGTCTACCTGCCACAGAGCCTTCAGTGTAATTATTCTTAATATGAATCTTATCTTGGAACTTTCCTGCTTGAAATCTTGTAGAGCTGACCACTGACTTCAGGATAAAATTTAAACTTCACAGGGCATGCTGGCCCTTCAAGATGTAATCTCCACTCCCCTCTTCTTTGTCATCACCTGCCCTCTCTTCTCCTTAGATATACAGAATTCTCCAGACATAGAGAAACCCCTGCTAGTCTCACATTCACAAATGCATCCCTGCTTCTGTTCATGCTGCTGTCTCTGGCTAGAATACACCCTCATCTATCTACTTTATGGTTCCCATCCATCCTTAGGAATTCACTCAAGGATTACTTTCTCATGAAACCATTTGCTGGCTCTCTTAGACTGGATTTTCTCAGAAGCAAGCTCTCCGTGGGTAGATCATTAATAGTGGCCTCCGACAAATCACATCTCCCTGTGACCATGGCCCTTTGCAATATGACTTTAGCACTCTTCCCACCAAGAGGTGAAGTCTATTTCTCCAATCTTTGACTCTGGGCTGGCTGGCCTTGGGACTTCTTTGACCAGTGGAATGTGGTGCAAATGACATTCTGGCCCTCCCAAACCTAATCATTAAGAGTTCTTGTAGTTTCTGCTATTGCTCTCACAACCCAAATGCCATGTAAAAAATTCAGGCTGTCTTGCTGGAGGGAGATGCCATGTAGAGAAAAGAGGATGTGGAAGAGCACAGAGGTTCTCCAGTCAACAACTTAGAGCCAAGGCCTCAGACCATGAGTGAGTCTATCTTGAATCCTCCAGCCCCAGTTAGGACAACCCAGATGACACCACTTTGGAGCAGTGACAATCATCTGTTCTGGATTAAATATTTGTGTTCTCCTAAAATTCATATGCTAAAGTCCTAATTTGGAGGTGGGGCCTTTTGGAGGGAATTAGGTTAATGAGGGTGGAGCCGTCATGAATGAGATTAGTGCCCTTATAAGAAGGGGTCAGAGAGCTAGTTAGCTCTCTTTCCACCATGTGAGGACACAGCAAGAATACGGCTGTCTGTAAACCAGAAAGAGGGCCCTCACCAGGAACGCAGCCCTGCTAGCACCCTGACCTCAGACTTTCAACTTCCGGAACTGCAAGAAATAAATGTTTGTCTTTTAAGCCATCCAGTCTGTGGTAATTTTTTATAGCAGTCTGAACTTGCCAAGATACCTTCCTTGCTGAGACCTACCCAAATTCCTGACCCCTAGAATTATGAGCAATAAATAACTGCTTTTTTGATTGAAAATATTTTTAATTCTGAAGAATTTCAAACATATGCAAAAGTAAAGTAGAATGAACCTCCATGTACCCCCTCATCCAGCTTAACACATACTGACTCATGGCCATTCTTTTTTATTTTTATTTTTATTTTTTTTTGAGACGGAGTCTGGCTCTGTCGCCCAGGCTGGAGTGCACTGGCGTGATCTCGGCTCACTGCAAGCTCCACCTCCCGGGTTCACGCTATTCTCCTGCCTCAGCCTCCCAAGGAGCTGGGACTACAGGCGCCCACCACCACGCCTGGATAATTTTTTATATTTTTAGTAGAGACGGGGTTTCACCGTGTTAGCCAAGATGGTCTCCATCTCCTGACCTCATGATCCGCCCACCTTGGCCTCCCAAAGTGCTGGGATTACAGGCGTGAGCCACCACGCCCGGCTGGCCATTCTTATTTCGTATATACCTCCACTCACTCCTGCCTCTCCTATAATATTTTGAATGGCTATTGTTTTGAGCCACTAGATTTGGGGTGATTTGTTACTCAGCAATAGATAACCACAACATGCTGAGACAGAGATTTGAGTGTGAGTGGCTTATTTGGGAGGGGATCCCAGGAAGTATTGGCTGGGGAGGCGGGAAATGAGACAATACAGGATGTGTTTAATAAGCAGGCTATTACTGTGGACAACTGGGGTTCAATCCTGCTGGGGACCTGTGGGAGATTATACACCTGGCCTCAGAATTGTCCCTCCCATGGGATGAGGAAGCTAGGTTATAAATCCACCAACTCCTACTTGTCTTGGTTGCAGGCTGTGGCTAGGGGCGTTAGCTCCCTGGCTTTTCTGGTGCATGTGCAGGCTCAGATAATGAATCAGAGGTGCTTGCAGTAAGAAATGGACAAGAAGGTTGAAATCTGAGGGGATATGGGGAGATAATTAGATTTTCTGAAGGGACGGTATCTATACTGGTTAACACCCAGTGAGGTGCCCTTCTTCTAGGCTCCTCCTTTGTTTGCTAATTATGACACCCCTGCTGATCTCTGTTATAGTATTTGTTATACCAACTGTATTCACTCATCTTCCCTACTGTGTTCTCCAGACTGTGAGATCTTCTGCAACAAGGGCTGTGTTTCATTAATTTCCGATCCACTAGACCTCAGCATAATACATGGCACAAATCACATGGTAACCAATATTACTGAATGTATATTTATTTTTCCTCATAGCAACCTTGTGATATAGGCAGGTAAAGCCAGCTGCAGGCCCATGATGCCTTATCCATAATTCCAACACTAAAAATATTCCAAAGAACAAGATTTTTTTCGTGAAATGTATGCCCAAAATCATTTAGTGACAAAACTTACCCTGGGCTGTTGTTAGGTTTATTTTTGGCTCACATAGTGTGAATATTCATGTTTGTGACAGACACATTGAGGTGTTTGATTATTGGGTGCTGCCCAGACCCCATTAGGAGTATGTGAAGAACGTGGCATTTATGCCATATTACCTTTCTAAAATCTAAGAAATTAAAAATTCTGAAGCAGGCCTTGTTGCAAGGCCCTCTTGCTATTTCCATTTTACAAGGGCAGAAACTTGTTCAAGATAATGGTTAGAACTACTTTAAGAGCCCAGGTTTTTCTGACTCCTCGGACAATGCTCATTTCATTCTACTATCCTGGAAGTGGTAGGAAAATGGATGGATGAAATAAGGTTTCCTCTCTATTAGCCATCGAATCAATATCAGAGGTCTAATTCTGAATAGTTGGAAATGATACTTTAACATGGTAGCTAGCAAGAAGCCCAGGCTATAGCCCTGTCTCTGAGAACCGTTCATTCTCTCCAACATCAATCCCTGCCGATGGGTGGTTCTAGCCTTCATGTTACTACTATGTGACCACCTCCTTGGCCACAGAACCAGGAACAGGTCAATCCAAGTGTCTCTTGGGGATCTGAATTCAGACACAGAGACTTTAGCTGCTCAGTGTTGGGCCTTGAAGCTGGGAGGTCATGTAAGCTGCATCTGGAGTGACCATTCTTATCACATACTCCATAAGGCAGAGACAGCCAGCCCCTAGAGAGGGATTGGGAGCAGCATTAGCACAGAAGAAAGCAAAGTAAGAGCCTATGTGACCTCAGAGAGCAGCCCTGGAAAGAGCAGCCTTCAGACCTCTCAATTTCCTGTTTTAGGCTACTTTGAGGCCTGAATATGCTTATTGCCATTGAGTTCTGAGACATAACCTTGTATCTCTTTTTCCTTGAGCTAATTTGAGTGTATTTCTGTTTTCTTACAACTAGAAATGCTAGAGCATTCTGGGCAGGCTAGAGGGAATTTGTTGGTAGTATGCCTTTTCCACCAGAGGCTGATTCCCCTACTCTACTCCCAGTGGGTTGGGCCTAGACTTGGGGGATAGAAAAAGGCATTTGAATTCTAGTATGTTTCGGAGCAGGGAGGTTTGTGCAGTTGGAGCTCCTGTGTTTCCCTCTAAATTGGCTTTAGGATAGGAAGTGAGGAGAGAACTGTCTTCCTAAAAAGATACCCGGGCAGTAATTGATCGTCTAGTACTTGAACAAACAATAAGAGGTTTGTTTTAGGGCATGTTTTTTAATTTTTAATTTTTGTGGGTACTTAGTAGGTGTATTTATGAGGTACATGAGATAGTTTGATACAGGCATGCAATAAGCAATAATCGCATCATGAAAAATGGGGTATCCATCCCCTCAAGCATTCATCCCTTGTGTTACAAACAATCCATTATACTCTTTTAGTTATTTAAAAATGTACAGTTAAATTATTATTGATTATAGTCACCCTGTTATATTATCAAATGCTAGGTCTTATTCATTCTTTCTATTTTTTTGTACCCATTAACCATCCCCACTTCCCCTCCCACCCCCCACTACCCTTCAGTGGCATTCTTAAACTCCATTGTTCTAACAAAAACAGTCATGCCCACATGTAAATAATGTAACAGGAAGAAGGGTGCTTCTCTGGAATGTGGTTGTTTCTATACAGTCGACAGTCTAAATTATTAAGTTTTGCAAAATGAGCTCAAAAAGTTTACAATCTACAAAATGACCTAGAAAGTTACTGAATATATATTAGGTTATTTTTTCTCTGAGAAAATCCTGTATTCTGATCCAAATGTAGAAGTTCATTCATAATTGATGTGAATGGTAGACAAGAAATTAATTTTAAAAATTTGTCCACAACATTCATCTATACAGTCAAATCCGAGTAATTTATGGTACTATGGTATTGGGGATGGAAGTGTGAGGCACTAATGGCTGAGAGTGCAGGGAAAAGAGATGTGCTTAGAGCACCTGCATGCAGGATATTAGGAGGCATGGGATGGCTGGAATTAGGATCAATCTGGAAGTTAGCAGCCAAGGTGGAAGCAGTTGTTTGAGGCCAAGGGAATGCTTTCGAGTAGAACTGTTTCTTCATAGGAAGTCAAGTTGGGATAAGGGCATAACACATGTGTGTTGTCTTTATTTGGGTTTCCTCAGAAGCAGACCCAGAGATGAGAATTTGAGTGTAAACAGTTTATGCGGGAGGTGACCAGGAAGCATTGGTAAAGAAGTAGGAAGTGAGACAGGGAAGGAAAGGAAGCCAATTGCTGTGGTTTTGCTGTGTCCCCACCCAAATCTCAGTTTGAATTTTATCTTCCAGAATTCCACATGTTGTGGGAGGGACCCAATGGGAGGTAATTGAATCATGGGGGCCAGTCTTTCCTGTGCTATTCTTGTGATAGTGAGTAAGTCTCACGAGATCTGATGGTTTTATCATGGATTTCTGCTTTTGCTTATTCCTCATCTTCTCTTGCTGCCACCATGTGAGAAGTGCCTTTCACCTCTCACTATGATTCTGAGGCCTCCCCAGTCAAGTGGAACTTTAAGTCCAATTAAACCTCTTTTTCTTTCCAGTCTCAGGTATGTCTTTATCAGCAGCATGAAAACAGACTAACACGGTAAATTGGTATCAGTAGAGTGGGACGTTGCTGAAAAGATACCCGAAAATGTGGAAGTGACTTAGGAACTGGGTAACAGGTAGTGGCTGGAACAGTTTGGAGGGCTCAGAAAAAGACAGGAAATTGTGGGAAAGTTTGGAACTTCCTAGAGACTTGTTGAGTGGCATTGCCCAAAATGCTGATAGTGACATGGACAATAAGGTCCAGGCTGAGGTGGTCTCAGATGGAGATGAAGAACTTGTTGGGAACTGGAGTAAAGATGACTCTTGCTATATTTTACCAAAGAGACTGGTGGCATTTTGCCCCACCCTAGAGATTTGTAGAACTTTGAACTTGAGAAAGATGATTTAGGGTATCTGGTGGAAGAAAGTTTTAAGGAACAAAGCATTCAAGAGATGACTTGGGTACTGTTAAAGCATTCAGTTTTATAAGGAAAGCAGAACATAAAAGTTTGGAAAATTGTAGCATGACTATGCAATAAAAAAGAAAAACCCATTTTCTGGGGAGAAATTCAAGCCAGCTGCAGAAATTTGCATAAGTAGCAAGGAGCCTAATGTTAATCCCCAAGACCATGAGGAAAATATCTCCAGGCCATGTCAGAGACCTTAATCCCCAAGACCATAAGGGAAATGTCTCCAGGCCATGTCAGCCCCTCCCGACACAGGCCCGGAGGCCCAGGAGAAAAAAGTGGTTTCATGAACTGGGCCCAGGGTCCCTGTGCTGTGTGCAGCCTAGGGACTTGGTGCCCTGGTCCCAGCTGTTCCAGCCACGGCTGAAAAAGGGCCAACATATAGCTCGGGCTGTGGCTTCAGAGGATGGAAGCCCCAAGTCTTGGCAGTTTCCACATGGTGTTGAGCCTGCAGGTGCACAGAAGTCAAGAATTTAGGTTTAGGACCCTCCACCTATATTTCAGAAGATGTATGGAAATGCCTGGATGCCCAGACAAAAGTTTGTTGCAGGGGTGGGGCCCTCATGGAGAGCCTCTGCTAGGGCAGTGTGGAAGGGAAATGTGGGGTTGGAGCCCCCACACAGAGTCACTACTGGGGCACTGCCTAGTGGAGCTGTGAGAAGAGGGCTACTGTCCTCCAGACCCCAGAATGGTAGATCTACTGACGGTTTGCACCGTGCACCTGGAAAAGCCACAGACACTTAACACCAGTCCATGCAGGCAGCTGGGAGGGAGGCTATACCCTGCAAAGCCACAGAGGTGAAGGTGCCCAAGACCATATGGAGTCAAAGGAGATCATTTTGGAGTTTGAAAATTTGACTGCCCTGCTGGATTTTGGACCTGCATGGGTCCTGTAACCCCTCTGTTTTGGCCAATTTCTCTCATTTGGAATGGCTGTATTTACCCAATACCTGTACCCCCATTGTATCTAGGAAATACTTAGCTTGCTTTTGATTTTACAGGCTCATGGGCAGAAAGGACTTGCTTGTCTTGGATGAGACTTGGACTGTGGACTTTTGGGTTAATGCTGAAATGAGTTAAGACTTTGGGGGACTGCTAGGAAGGCATGGTTGGTTTTGAAATGTGAAGATATGAGATTTGGGAGGGGCAAGGGGTGCAATGATATGGTTTGGCTGTGTCCCCACCCAAATCTCAATTTAAATTGTATCTCCCAGTATTCCATGTGTTGTGGGAGCAACCCAGTGGGAAGTAATTGAATCATGGGGGCTGGTCTTTCCCATGCTATTCTTGTGATAGTGAATAAGTCTCACGAGATCTGATGGGCTTATCAGGGGTTTCCACTTTTGCTTCTTCCTTATTTTCTCTTGCTGCCACCATGTAAGCAGTGCCTTTCACCTCCTGCTGTGATTCTGAGGCCTTCCCAGCCATGTGGCACTCTAAGTCAAATTAAACCTCTTTTTCTTCCCAGTCTCAGATATGTCTTTATCAGCAGCAGGAAAACAGACTAATACACCAATACAGTGGGGATTATTGAGCATCAAATTGCTGTGAGCAATTGGGGCTCCTGGAGAACAGTAGGAGACAATGTAGAATATGCTTCATAGTCTGCCAAAGAGGTAAGGGAGTTGGGGAATTTATCTACCAACTTCCATCAGCAATTGGTTGAGCGCTGTTTCTGTCTGTGTTAAGGGGAGGAGGTGTTAGTTATCTACACACAGGCTGAGAGGGCTCCAGTAGTCAGAGAAAGCCCCAGGCAGACAGTCACAGGTGCTTATAGTTGAAAATTATTGAATCAGGATGTATATGAATGACATATTCCAAGGTGATATAGGCAAGGCTCTGATAGCCTCTGCTGTATACTTATACATGATGGTCAGAAATGAGACAAGTAGACTCAAGAGAACATCAGTCTCAAAGACAGCAGAGCCAAGACAGTTCAGGCAAATAATCAGGAACCACAAGGATGGTTCCTTATAGAAGATCATGGCCAAGCAAGCAGGGGAATAATTGTCAGAGCACTGGGTTAGGTGACAGGAGATCTGGGCCTGAGTCCCTTCTGTGTCACCTTCTATCTGCATGCCCCTGGCCAAATTACTGGGCCCCTCTATAGCTCAGGTTCCTCACAAGTAAAGTGGAAATAACATCTGCTTTACCTGCTTACAGATTGTAGAGAAGAACAGATGGAATAATTTATAGGAAGTTCTTGGCTCTTGTGTTAACACCATAGAATTGTCAAAAAGAATTTGATGATGAGGAACAAATTAGGAAGAAGTTTAACTCTAAAATAACTTTTCTGTGTCCAGTTTCAGATTACTCACGTGAAGGCAAATACCAAAGTTAGGTGACCAGCTGAGTTTGACCATTGCACATCTGACTAAGATAGAGAGTTTAGTCAGTAGACAAGATCTAGGAGCTGCTTCTGGCAGCAAAGTACTGATCTCTAGCACTATCACTGAGACCAGCAAATTTCATTGCGTACAACACCATCTGACAGGTGACAGTAGTCAGCTGGAAGAAAGGTGCTGGGCTGAAGTGAAAAATGAGGATTTTGGATTTTTGAAAATGAGGACTTGAACTTTAAAGGGAGTGAATGCAATCCAAACACTAATTTTTTCACTTAAATTCTCCAAATTAATTATCCTGATTATATTTGTTAAACAAGCTGTTAGCTAGATATGCACTTTTCCAGGAAGCATAGGTCAGACTTTTTGTTGCCAGAGGAGAGATGAGGGTAGGGCTAATCAGTCATACTTCCACATAAAATAATCCTTGAAATGGCTCTTGCTGAGTGTAATTGCTCCTGGTGCGAGTGTGAACTGTCACAAAGGGAAAATAATAGAGTTGTCTCTGTATCTGGAGGATGGCAGCCATTTTCACCAGGAGGTCTAACGTTCTTTGCTTTGTGGGATCTTGATAATGGTATAATTTTCAGCAAACACTATTTAATGGAAGGCCTTTTGTGAGAGTTTTGTAAAATGCAAAGGCTTGACTTGCTGGTTCAGCCCATACACTGAAATTTTCCAAATGTAGTGCAACGTAATACTATTAAGAAAAGCAGTGAATGAACTAATAAGGGAGGATGTTGCCTGTGATAACAGAGAGAATGCAATAACACAGTTTTATTAGAGTTAAGTAAGACAAAAATATACTGGGTCCATCTGGGAAGCCCCTAATTCTGGGAACAAGAAGGACATAGCTAGTATTTTGCAAATAATCTCTTTAAACAGAATTTTCCCCCACTTTAGCATATTTTTCTCCCACCTTATGTAAGTCTTTCATACCTCACTTTCTATTTGCCCATTATTATTTTTTCCATTACTTACTAATTTCCCCCATTAAATTGCTGATTGTCGAATAATCATTGACATTTGGCGTACTTTCAAAGAGACAAGAAGAAGGTGCTGGAGTTTGCCAAATGATGATGCACGAACTCATTGTAATCAAAAGCCAGCATTCCAGGCATCTATGCTGAGTTTATGAGAGATATGGGCTTCCAAACAACATGATTTTATTTGGCTGAAAACCAGCTTTTTCTGTTCTTTAGCACTGCCTATACTCCTCCCAGGAACAGAGAAACAAATCTGTGTTGATTTATACAGATTTCCCAAGTTCCTGTCAACCAAATCTAGCTTATTTTAAGCCCCTTCCTCCTCTACTTTTACAGGTGGGTACCTATAGGAATGCTTGGGTTTAGCAAACCCACTTAGAGCCTCTCCTTATGGCCCTTCTATAAATATGTGGAAGGACCTCTATGACACCCCTTCATTTCTGTTAGCTTAGTCATTGCCTTCCATCACCAGAATAGTTTGCTTGGAGTTTTTTTTTCCCTCTTCACATTAAATAACTTGTCCTTCCTCCAAAGATCTTAGTTACCTGCTCCTTTTTATTTCTGGGGCTTCTCTCTGAAGATGCATCAACTTCTTCAGAACCCACTTATTAATTTATTTGGCTAGAAAATATAATCAAGGGTTTAGGAGAAAACAATGACTGTGGATGCAATGAGAATATTGTGTGCCTCTCTGACTGCCCTCTCCAGAGGTTTGACATTGTTGGAGTTTGCAGTTACTAAAACAAACTCCGCGAGGCCTTGTTCCTTCATCTGTTTTTCCTCTGCCTTTGTCTCTAGTCTGATCTATTGCTACAGTCCCTTTTGCTCTCTATTTGCCAGCTTACTGAACTATCTTTAGTGTCCTGAATTTGCCACAGCCTTTGTTTTAATTCTGTTGTGAACAGTAGAACCCACTTGTATCAGTTAGGGTAATGTTAGCTGCTGTAACAGGTAAATCCCAACACCTGCATGGCTTTAACACAATAGAAACCCTTATATCACTCCCATGAAGCCTGTCTTAGTTCATTTGTGCTGCTATAACAGAATACCTGAGACCAGGTAGTTGATAAACAACACAAATTATTTTCTCACAGATCTGGAGGCTGGGATGTCCAAGATCAAGGTGCCAGCATCTGACAAGGACCTCCTTGCTGTGTCTTCACATGGCAGAAAGCAGAAGGACAAAAGGGGATTAATGTTGTGTCCTCACATGGCAGAAGAGCAGAAGAGTGAACCCACTCCCGATATCCCTTTTTATAATGGCATTAATCTATTCACGAGGAAGACAGAGCCCTCATGATTTAGACACCTCCCAAAAGGCCCCACCTCCTAACACTGTTGCATTGGGGATTAAGTTTCCATACATGAATTTTTGGGGACACATTCAGACCACAGCAAAGCTCAAAATGGGTGTTCTTGATTCATAGGTGGCCTTCCAAGTGGTCATTCAGGACCCAGGTTCCTTCTCTCTTATGGCTTTGTGCCTCAGCATTCTCTGCATTCAGCTGGAAAAGGTGAAAGAGGCTATAGGATAATGCCTGAGAGGCTTTAATGGGCTGGACCTGGAAGTACTGCATCACTTCCACTCATATTCATTGCCCAAAATCAAATATGTGGCAACAGCCAGCTGCAAGGGAGGCTGGGAAAAGTAATCCTGCTTTCTGCCAGGAAGAAGAGATTTGGTGAGTCACTAGTCAGGCTCTACCCTACCACTCCAGCTAGTTTAGGCCCATAATAATTGATTACAAAGCATTCGGGCTGGGTATGGTGGCTCACGCCTGTAATCCCAGCACCTGTGGGAGGCCAACGTGGGCAGATCACCTGAAGTCAGGAGTTCGAGACCAATCTGGCCAACGTGGCAAAACCCTGTCTCTACTAAAAATACAAAAATTAGCTGGTTGTGGTGGCACATGCCTGTAGTCTCAGCTACTCAGGAGGCTGAAGCAGGAGAATCTGCTTGAACCCAGGAGGTAGAGGTTGAAGTGAGCCGAGATTGTACCACTGCACTCCAGCCTGGGTGACAGAGCAAGACTCAATCAACAACAACAACCAAATAATTTAGTGTTTCAGGAAACACTGGGAGGGTCAGATAATCTGACTTGGAGGCTATACAGCCAGGAACAACACCTTAGTTACACCACTTGTATGCTCCAGTCGAGGTCTTGCTGGGTACTATCACCGTATAGCCTCATATCATGGCCGAACTGCATGGAATGCTATGGCCAGTGCTGCTCAATGCCTTTTTGTCACATCTGCCACACTCACCTGAACAATGATCTATGTAATGCCTACTTTCTCACCCAGCTGTCTTCTGAATCAAAGTTGCAGGTGGGTGCATCTAACCGGCTGAGCTTAGGAAAAACACTTGTGCCCAAGCTCTGAGGGAGGCTGGGAAAATATGTGGGTTTCCACCTCTGGGATGTGGGAACCTAACGTAGGAAATCCCCAAATATAAGAGAGTTGTTTAAAAGATGCTGGACAGAACAAATGTCCACTATGGTCTTAGTTTGGGTTCCCTTGAAAGCAGGCCCTGAAACAAGGGTTTGGTAGCTTATTTGAGAGATGATCCCAGGAAGTAGGGATGAGGGAGTTGTGTGAGTGAGATAGGGAAGCAGGAATAACCAATCAAATGTACTTTATTGAGCTAGTTGTCCCAGTGGTCAACTGGGGCTCAATGTGTAGAATATACCTTAGAAATGTCTCCCCATTGGTGGGGGACACAGGAGCCCATTATCTATTTGTTGAGAGTTTTCTCTGGGACAATAACTTCATCCCCCACCCCAAGTGTGCTTCTGGACTGCTCTGCATGAGGAAACAACCTTGGAAAAGCTTTAGCAAAAGTCCTGAGGCAAAAAAAGAAAAGCTGAAAGACATGGAAGATCATGAGGTGGGACACTAGGATGCTTGTAGTCTGCATGGTAACTGTCCACACGCTGCTATGGAAATCAGAGGTGGGCTGAGGGCACCCACCTCCTTTCAGTTAATTCTATGTATCATTAGTTGATGAAAGTGCTGCTGTAGTCATACTACCCTTCTGTTCAAAAACTTGCAAAGCTCATGCCTGACATTCAAAGTCCTCTTAGGCCTGGCCCCACAGACCTTTCTAGCCTTCTCTCCCGTGGCCAGTATATGAAAGTGTAGCACGGTGCTCCTAGAATTTGATGATATTTCTGAAGCAACTCAGAAAAGCAGAAGTGTTGCTGAAATCTGATCAAAAGGCTGGTGTCAAATAAGGACATCTGGTTTTTGGAGGGTGACAACCGAGTCTGCAGATGCTGCCCCAGGAGAGGGAACTTTCCTATTCCCTCTTCTTCTACTTCCTGTTGCAACCAATAATGGCTCTTCTGATCATTAAAAAAAAGGGTATCTGCCATGGATACATGAATTTAGTATACTTCAATGAGACCACCCAGAGGAGACCATCCCACACACTCTCTTTCTCTGGAAGAATAAACTGAACTCTGGATGACTAAAGTGGGAAAATATTTCACAAAAAGATTTTGGGTAGCTCATAGTGTTGCCAGGATGGCTGGAACCTAGCTCAGATATTAGCTGATATGGCCAAAACTTTGCTAAAAATCACATCTCAATGTGACACTCCCGCTTCCAGTGAACACTGGATGCCACAGGTTGTGTCACCACACCAGTGGAGTTGGACAGTGGATGCTATCCCCTCTGCCCTGGAATCCTGATGTGGCTCCCATTGCTGTCAATGCTGTTGCCACCATCACCAAGATGGATTCTCCACCGTCCCTGCTTTTATATTTTGTCAGCTCCCAACTTTAGTCTGGGAGGAGTGTGTGCAATTGTTGGAGTAATATCAGACTGGCAAGGAATGTGAAATAGTAAGTATAGTAAGACGTTATCCACCTTCAGGCATCTTTTTCCCATGGCCAAACTTCTTGCTTTCAAAAAAATAAATTGCACAACTTGGTCTGCATACTACCAGATGATCTCTAAGGTCCTCTTTGCCTCTGAGAGTCTGTAATTTGCTCATTTTCTATGGCTAACTACATTTTCAGTGTGGGATTTATTCTGCAGGGGCAAGGCCATTACAAAAAATATGGACATGTTTCTTGGCTCATTTACTTCTCAATTTTATGCTACCAATTTTTGTTTCAAACTAGAATGGAAGGGCAGAGTCCACATTTCTTCAGAGCAGCAGACTGCATTAACTTAATGTCTTTGTATTTGAGACAGCCAAAGGGCTGTGTCAAAGCTATTTAGTTTTTACTCCCAGAATTATGCTGGTCTTAGAAAGGTGGGTGTGATTTCTCAGGCACTCTATTACAGTTGGGAATACGAAGCTGCCTTTCAAAATTGCTAAAAGCACTCAGTGCATCTGCAGTACAATAATACTAATCCTAGCCTGACATAAATGCTAGTTTTTGGCTGCACATGCAGTAAAAAGTATATTTTAGCCTGAAGAAAATGCCAGTGTTCAGATAGTTTTGACTTTATTTTGTCTGTTGGTCTGTAATAATCATGTTTAATTTTGACACATTAGTTAGACATATGAAATCCTAAATGCTTTGTTATGGTAAAAGAACTCGGAGCTAAACTAAAATTTCAGTAATTTGTTGAAGAATTGTGTAATCTACTGGGGTAAATGTAGTCCTGTACACATTGTCACTTAATTATATCAAAATGTAAAAATTATTGGTCGTATTTCTATTAGGTGTTAAGTGGAAGATAAAGTAATAGAATTGTGAAATCTTGGATTTGGTGAGAATCGTTAATATTCATTTTGTCCTGTGTTTCATTGAATTATTTTTAGGTATTCTGTGAAAAAGAAAAAAAAAAAAGGGTGGTTCTGAGGTCAAAGAAGTATAAAGAATGCTGCATTCTATACCTCTTGTGTGAAGATTCCTAAGTATGTTAATACTTTAAAGGCACCTAGAAGTCCTACAGTAAAGAAACCTGTTTACTTTTGTAGCATGCTTCTTAAATTTGACCACAAAACTTGTCTTTTGTTTATTTATTTATTTTTTACAAAAACCTGTTGACATATGAGATAATCGAAGGTTCCATTCAGTTTGGAAAACACATCTCTCATAACCTCCTATCCCATTCATAACATCCTTGCCAGACATTTGGTCATCCAGACTTTGTTTGATGGTTACCTTGGCAAATTCAAAAACAGCATTAAAAAAATAGACCATGGTACTGAGATGAGCAACACACCGACTCTCATTATTTCATTGGCACCTTCAAAAAGCGAACTCACCTAAACTATTAAGTTACAAAAGAATAACTTTAAGAGTTGAAACAAAGTTAGCAGTTTATCAATGTAACTTTCATCAAGCTATCTTCCAGTCAAACCTTAGACTGTCTCGAGGAATTCTTAATTATTGAGTGCGGTCCTCAAAATGTCATCTCATATTCTTTGGTTTTAATTTTACTTTCTTTTGGTATTACTACTGCATTGTACTTAGTTACAGTTGCTACATATCACTAATATGCTACAATTTTGTGGTTCCAGTGCCAAAATAGAAACTTTCCATATGAATTGAGAGGTATTTTCACAGATGTGTAGCCATAGCACGATGCTTGCCATCCCTTGTCAAATTCGAGAATGGAATGTATGGTGGTATTGTATTGTTTTTGCTTTGGAGTCAATCTCTCTCCCCAGCTCTGGGATATGACTCTGGCCTGGACAGTCAATGCAGTCCTTTCCCTTGACCACAATGATTGATTCAGGGGTGAGCACATGACCCAAGGTAAGCCAGTTAAACTCATTTCTGGAACTCTGCATTAGGAGCCAATTCTCCATTGGTCTCTAGCGTTACTGCATGCCTTCCAACTAAGGCATGGAATGCTCTTTGTTGAAGATTATCTTTTCAAGGAGGTTCATGTATCAACAACCTTGAAAGATTGTGATACTATCTCCCTCCAGGCCAAAAAGACAGGTATGCTTACTGTCCAGTGTAATGAAGATAATTCTCTCTCTAGATCAAGGAGCAGGCATGTTTTCTGCCCATTATTAAAGTGTCAGGTTCATTGAACTTAAGGCTCCTCTCCTGTAATGCAATCTGTTGCATGTAGAGGTGTCACCTGGCTCTCTGTATATTGCCCTGTGGGAATTGGATCTTGGGGAACCAGCACAATACTGGTTAGCAGATACTCTAGCTACTGCTATTATTGTAAGAAACTGTCCTTCATTTCTGACTAGGAGTCTCATATCTTCACGTAGCATTCACAAAACATGCACAAATGTAAAATCCCAGATCCTTCACAGTTCTTAACACTTTGGTTGTAACTCTTAGTTGTTTTTCTGCTGAAGTTTCTGAGGAGATAGGGGTGTAAACTTGAACCTGCCAACAGTTATCTTGTCACCACAAGAGAAGAGCTTGTCTGCCTTGGAATGAAACCAATACCAAGGAAAGAAAAGGATAGACACAGGGAGTGGGAATGAGGGTGGGGGTGGGAGAATGACTGTCACAACCGCCTCTTGTTAATTACCTAGTATGTACCAGGCAGTGTTAGGCACTGTTTGTACTTTTATCATCCAATTCTTCTGCAACCTAACAAGTTGGTATTTTATCCCCATTTTACAGAAAAGGCAGCTGAGTATCAACATTTAGGCTCTTCTTAATGTGGGCAGTAAAGAGAAAGAAATACAAATACCATTCTCTTCCTTTGTATTTAGCTCTTTCCTATTAAGGCCTAAATAGAAAATATTAAACAATACAAACATAAAATAATTTTACAGTATTAAAATTATGAAGGCATAATTTATATACAATAGAAAGCACAGATCTCTAGTGTAGTTTGAGAGTTTTGACAAGTGTGTGTACCGTTAACCACCCATCAACATCTGGAAGTTGTTAACATACTAAAATATTAAACAGTGTAAACATGAAATAATTTTCCAATAATTATTTTTAAATACACTGAAGAGTAACTTCAAAAGAAAAAAAAATAGGCTCAAATGGTACATTTTTTTCTTATAGTAAACTGCAAGTATCACACACCCCACTTAAACCTATGCTTTCCCCACCCCTTAGGCTTAGAAGTGCAAAGACCTTAGACAATTTCTTTACCTTTGTGGGCCTCACTTGCCTTGTCTATAAAATGAAGATTCATAAGAGTACCCACATCATAGGCTTGTGGTGATTAAATGAGTCACTACATCTAAAGTGTTTAGAACAGTACCTTGCACACAGCAAGGCTTCGATACATGGCAGGTATTACTGCTAATGCTGCTGCTGGTTTTATTTGAGGGGATGAGAGTGGGCGAAGTGAGGAAGGAGGGAAGAAGAAGCATAGCTAAGCCTTCAGAGACTATCTCACCCTTCCCAGCTTCCTTTTGTCCCTTTTAAAATTCTCATTCCAAAGAGAAAAATGGACAGAAAAGAATATAATTTTTTCCAAGCTTTTGATAATTTCCCTCAGTTCAGCAGCCTAGGTTCCAGGTCCTAGATTTCGCTTTATTGATCTTCAGAACTTGGTATGCTCTTCAATTTCATTATCTTTTCAGATACCAACTATTTTTAAAAAAGGAGGCCTTACCTCTTCTCTGTTCCTGATTTCTGTACCATTCTAACTCTTTAGCAAAAAAGTACATCTCACTAAGCTTAAACAACTTGAAACAGATACTTCTTTAGACCTGCTTTAAAAAAAAATTGACCTCTAAAATACACAAGTGCATATTTTCTCACTTAATTGATTTCCAAATAGTTTATTTTGATATCAATCTTTTTAGCAGCCACTGATTCGAATGTGACCCTTGCTCACCCTAGTCTTGTCTTGGCATCACACCCCTTGGGCTTGACTTCTTCCTCCCTCGGCTTTGGACTTTTTTCAGTTCTCTAAGGTACAGAGGGCAGGGGCAGGTCTGGGGAGAGCTGCTGGAGAGACATTTCTGCTGTTCACTCTCATTGCCTGCTGTTCTGTTTCCTGAAAAGATGCTCGGTTTTGCTCTTTTAAAAGTGTGACAACAGAGCTCTTATTCTCCTATTGATGCCAGTTTCATTCTACAAGGGATTTGAGATGACTGCTTCCTTAATGCTGCTGCAGGCAAGCCGAGAACAATGGAACTCTGGGCTGGGACTAGTATTTCTTATCTAATGATGGGCATATGTCAAAAATAAGAATAAAAACAAAAATGGCCAATGGTATCATTAATACTAATAACATTGCTTGGCAGTGCTGACAGTTTTTCATCTCAGGCTCCCTTTTATACGCTTAAAAATAATTGAGGGTCCCAAAGAGCTATTGTTTTTTGTGTTATATAACTATGAAAACAGTTCTGACCTTGCAGATCCCCTGAAAGGGTTTTGGGGATACTCATGGATCCCTGAACTCCACTTTGAGAACTGTGGACATAGATGAACTTATTTTTAAAGTGAATTCAGGCAGTTAAAAGTCATGGAGGATCTAAGGGATGATAAAGACAAAGCCAGATTCTGTATAATTAAGGAGGAAATGAGTTTTTTTCTTTCTAGGTGACTCTGAGAAATAAGATTTTGAGTAAGTCAAGTATAGGGAAAACTAGGCCAGTCCTGTCCATTGCAGAACTTTCTGCAATGGTGGAAATGTTTATATTTGCACTGTCCAATACTGTAGCCACTAGCCACATGTGGCTATTAAGCACTTGAAATGTGGAAAATGAGATTAAGGAATAAAATTTTAATGTTATTATTTAGCTGATTTAAATTTAAACTGACATAGATACATGCGGCCAATGGCTACCATATTGGGTGATAGAGTTCTAGACACAGGAACTGCCTGAAGGAAGCCACTCTGTCAAAGGAGCAAGAAATCTTCCCGTTGGAGACACCCTATGTAGAACGAAGCCTCCTTCCCATGTGACCCCAAGGACAGGGTCTAGGAGATAAAATTGAGGTTACAGATGGCTTTTCTGGTGGCTGCCACCACTCTCTATTTTGTGAAGGAGTTGGTAATTGTTGGAATCAAATGGTCATTTCTTATTGATGATTGTTACACAATACTGTAATTTCTCAAGGTGTGTAGTACTGCCATAATTGCATGCACAATGTCATTTATGATGATTTGACTCTGTCAGGGATACCAGGATCAAGGAATCCAGAAGGCGGTTGTTCCCATTCTCAAGGTAGTGGTCTTGGTCTGTATTGGGATGAGGCATGTCTCTTGCCTCACCTTACTCCCAACATTGGTTTTGGTGAGATATGTAAGGGAGAAAAAGAAGTAGTATATGTGATAGCCCCGGTACAATTTCTTGAACAAACTAGGGGCTCAATAAATATTAGTTTCATTGTTTCTTGGGGACAAGGAGCCTGGAAAGCAGGAGGTGGAGATGAAGTTAGTGAACTGACTGCTGCGGAAGTTATTGGGCTGTGAAAGGCCCAACCTGAGGTCCTCATTCTGGATACCAAGCTGGGGTGCTCCCAGGACAAGGAGTTATGCATTACTCTAGGGCATGTGCCTGTGAATGGGGCCTCAGTTTCCTCATCTATAAAGTAGGCGGCTTGTAGGAAATCAGTGACCCATCCTCACCCAGTTCTGAGAGCAGCTTCTCTGTACCACAGTGCTACTATGCCATGAGAACTATTGAACAAGGTGATCTCTATAACTTATTCTAGAAAAGAATAAAGATAGTACGTGGATTGTTGGCTAGGAACCTCAGCAGTTCCTTCACTGTTTGAACACATGTCAAGCCCTCTGTGTGGTACTTACAGACAATTAAAATGAGTTGGACAATTACCCTATGGTTTTAATTGGTATAGTCAGCCAATAAGGGTAATTCATAAAAAGTCTTGCTTTTTCTTTATCTATGTAATAACTGCCTCTAATCTAGGTCTGACAGAATAAGGACTTGCACTGGAGTGTCAGCAACAGGAACAGAGAGGAAGCAGTACATTGAGAAAGGAATTCGAAGGAAATTAAGAAGGTACTAAGATTGGCTACAGAGGTAAAGGAGAAGTAAGAGGCAAAGATGATGTAGGACAGTGGTTCTCAAACTGTGGTTGATCCCAGGACCAGCAGCGTAGCATCATCTGGGAACTTGCTAGAAATGCAAATTATCGAGCCCCTCCATTTCTCTTCCCCTCCCCTCTTCCACTTACTGAATCAGCAACTCTGGGGCAGGTGCCCAGTGAATTGTCTTAAGAAGCTCTCCAGGCCGGGCGCGGTGGCTCAAGCCTGTAATCCCAGCACTTTGGGAGGCCGAGATGGGCGGATCACGAGGTCAGGAGATCCAGACCATCCTGGCTAACACGGTGAAACCCTGTCTCTACTAAAAAATACAAAAAACTAGCTGGGCAAGGTGGCGGGTGCCTGTAGTCCCAGCTACTCGGGAGGCTGAGGCAGGAGAATGGCGTAAACCCGGGAGGCGGAGCTTGCAGTGAGCTGAGATCCGGCCACTGCACTCCAGCCTGGGCTACAAAGCAAGACTCCGTCTCAAAACAAAAAAAAAAAAAAAAAAAGAAGCTCTCCATGTGATTATGATATGCACTGAAGGTTAAGGACCCTGGTGTAGTGGATGCTGCTGGTACCCTACCCAAATACCCTAGGCTATGCATCCATCCCCCAGCTGCTGTGAATACAGATTGGCTGTTAATATGGTTTGGCTGCATCCCCACCCAAATCTTATCTTGAATTGTAGCTCCCACAATTCCCACGTGTTATGGGAGGGAACTTGTGGGAGATAATTGAATCATGGGGGCAGTTTCCCCCATACTATTCTCATGGTAGTGAATACGCCTCACGAGATCTGATGGCTTAATAAGGGGAACCCGTTTCTCTTGGTTCTCATTCTCTCTAGTCTGCTGCCATGTAAGATGTGCCTTTGGCCTTCCACCATGATTGTGAGGCCTCCCTAGCCATGTGGAACTGTGAGTCCATTAAACCTCTTTTTCCTTATAATCACCCAGTGTCGAGTATGTCTTTATCAGCAGCATGAAAATGAACTAATACAGCTGTATTAGTCAAGGTTCTTTAGAGAAATAGAAATGTATTATAAGGAATTGGCTCATACAATTATGGAGGCTGAGAGGTCCCATGATCTGCCTTTTGTAGAGACCCAGGAAAGTCAGTGTGGTTTGAAGTCCTGACAGCCAGAGAGCCAATGGTGTAGACGTCAGTCTGAGTCTAAAGGCCTGAGAACTGGGAGTGCTGAGGGCAGGAGAAGATTGATATTTCAGTGCAAGCCAACAGGCAAAGAGTGAAATTAACCTTCCTCCACCCTTTTGTTCTATTCAGGCCCTCAATGGATTGGGTGATCACCACCCACATTGGGGAGGACCATCTGCTTACTCACTTTACCAGTCAAATACTAATTTCTTCTGGAAACACCCCCACAGAGACACCCAGAAATAATGTTTAACCAGATATCTGGGCATCCCTGGCCCCATCAAGTTGACACATAAACTTAACCATCATAGTTGCTAACAGTTCACAGCTGCCCCCCATCTCGGGAGACTTGCCCTTTGCTGAACAGGAGCCACAGAATCTGAGAGGTTAAAGCCCACTGCCCCCTACTCTGGGGCCTAGAGTCTGATATTGGGGTATGTAAAGCTGGCCTTTTTAGTCTTGAGGAGAGAGTTTGTGGTGCTCCTAAGCCCCTGTGTGGTTCCGCCCAAGGCTGGACTTTACCTAAGATGGTATCCTTGCTTGATGCTTTCCCTGCTCTATTCTGCTTCCTCCACTCCGTAACACCAGAACACCCAGAACAGGTTTCTCCTGAGTGCATTCCTTCAGTCAGTCACAAGAATCCAAATCCCAGTCTCAGGCTCTGCTTCTAGGCAAAGCAGATGTCTCTAATGTCGGGGAAGCTAAACAAAAGCTCCCATGGATGGAATGAGTATGTAGAAAATACATGACTCATGATGGCTTGATCTGACCTGGAGTTTTTATTAATTATTATTTTTTTCAAATAGTAATACATTTACATGGTTCAAAAATCAAAAAGTAGAAAGTAAGATGTGGTGAAAAGACTCTCTCCTAACCCATTCCTCTATCATCTCCCCATTTACCTTCCTGCATAGGTCACTGCAATTCTTAATTGCTAATATATCATTCCAGGGATTTCAAAAATGCATAGACAAATAGGTACAGATTTATGTTCTTTTGTCCATCCCCTTTACACAAATGATAGCTTTTTATACCCCGTGTTCTGCAGATGCTTCCTCTTCCCTTTACATTATATTTTGGAGGACTTTCCACATATGTACATAAAGAACATTCTCATGTTTTTTTTTTTGGTTTATTTTTTATTTTTTATTTTTTTTAACAGCTGCACAGGATTCCAGCGTAGGGAAACACCATAGATTTAGTAACCGGTTCCCCCATTCGTGGCCATTTAGGTTATTGTCAATCTTTTGTTTCAATCCTACTTTTGAAAATTATTGGACCACATAAAGTTGCCTATATAAGTGCGATTCTCCACAGTGGGGATGTTTTACATCATTACTAGTCAGGTGCTCAAGGGGGACATGAACTCTTTCACAGGGGGCCATGTTAAAGTCTGAAGGTTGTATTATGTGGGTATCTCCCATTTAGGAAAGCCTGATGTCTGAAATGATGTGTGAAAAAAGCACGTAAGTTAGGAGGTGATAATTTTATTTTTAAAATGCTTTATTTAATAAGCTTACCAAAGTGTTCTTTTAGATGGAGAATTTCTTGGTCTTAAAAACATGATTTAATGATACAAAAATCTAAATTATCTTCATCTTTGCAGGAATACATTATTGTATTTAAGCAAGCTGCTTCTATATATTGTTTTATATTTATTGCCTACTGTATATGGACTTCGTGAGGCCTGTTTAAGCCTCACAAGGGCTATTATTACTTTTATTATTACTACTATTATTATTTTGAGACAGGGTCTCACTCTGTCACCTAGGCTGAAGTGCAGTGGTGTGATCATAGCTCACTGAAAGCATTAATATTAATATTGTGTTAAAATTGTGTTATAGTGAATGGTCATTGGTTAGGGTTTGGCAATATTGTTGTTGAATAAACTTTCTTGGTCAAAATTGTACTTATTTTTATGAAATCCAATCTGGAATGATCCTTTGGGGTCTTGAAAGATGTAATTCATTCTTAGAACCTGGGTTTGGAAAAATATTTTGGCTTGGCATGGTAGATATTTTGTTTTTAATCTGACAAAGCTTTTCAACTCTCTTTACTAGTTTTCTTTTCAATTTGTTAGAATCTTTTAACTAAAATAATAATGAATTTTTTTTTCCAAGAAGGCAGGAGGTACTCTGAATACTTAAAAAATCCATTTCCTAGAAATGACAATTTTTGTTTTTCCTATTGCTGAGGATAGCCACATTAAATTAGAGATAGTCTTGTGACTAATATTATGAGCAGTTTTCTGAATTTTTCCTTCCCTTTTTGATAAGTCAGACCTGTAAAGCATAAATTATAATTTCAGATTCAAAATTTGTTGTTTTAGTTCACTTCAAGTAACACCTTGCCGTTAATTTCTACTCAAACAGATTGCAAATTGTTTAGAATTGTTACCAGTACTGTTTCCACAGAGTAGGGAGGTTGTAAAATGTTAATTGAGCGGAAGACTTTGATCTTTACAGATTAGTGGGTCTTTGTTATCTCGGAAAGCGGGATTTTAAAAAATCCTCAACCTTACATATTATCCCCTGAACATGCCAAACAAAACTAGTAGTTGTTGCTGCTTTAGTATGCAAGTAAACATTTGTTCAGGTAAGAAAGGAATGTGTTACCTAAGGCAAGGGAGAGACAGCTATCACTGAACGAGAGGAATTTTAACTGAAAGGGCACTTTCTAATTTCCAGATGAGCCCACAGAAATGACAGACATTGAAGAGTCACAGACTTTTGTGACAGAATTTTTGTGGCAAAACATGGAAAACAGAGAAAGCATGTCATGTTTTATCCATGTGCTCGGTTGTGCCAATATTGGCTGAATGTTGCACAACAGCCCGGTAGCTGCACTTACCGCAGCTGTCGTTTAAGGAATGTGGCAGATTTGCTAGACTTGAAAATTGTTCCAGCAAAAATTCCATTTTACTTTAGGAATTGTACTTAGGAATTGGGGAGAAAGCTCAGAAAAATGCAGAGTTGGATGCTTGCTGCCGTTTACTTGTCCAGTCTCATCCGTCTTCCCTGATGTTTGGGCTAGGGGCAGGCATAGCTGGGGTGGAGTCCCAACGGGCTGGACAGGGAGAGGGAGAAACTATCTTTTATCCAGGGTGGCATTGTGTGAAGCTGCTGGGCAAATAACATGAATCAACTTGGCTGGAGTTGGGGAGGAAGCTGCTCACCCCAAAATAAGGCAAAGTCCAGAAACAAGTGCCTTGAAAGGACTTCTGCAGCCGGGGGGCGGGGGTGGGGGTGGGGGAAGCCTGCAAGGATTTTGAATCCCGGTGCTTTCTTTACGCAGTTTCTCTGCAAGCTCTCATGGTTGTTGCTGCATCTAAGTCTCCTTTCTCTCCCGTTCTTCCCAGCTCCCTTTCACCAGTTGACCTGGTGTGGAACTCTGAAAATCTAAGAGCTCACCCATCTGGAATGTTAAGAGGCAGCATCAGATAAAAGGGACTTGGATTACACGAGAGAAACGAGGCTGCTTTTTCCTTGTCATTTTTCCTTTCTGTCTATTTGGGTTTTAAAAAATTGTTATAAAATATGCATAACATAAAATTTACCATTTACATGTTTGAGTGTTCAGTCCAGTGCACACTCAAATACAGTTAAATACATTCCCACTCATGTGCACCCACCACTGTGCATCCATCTCCAGAAAGAGCTTTGTCACCTTCCCAAACAGAAACTCTGTACCCATTAAACACCAACTCCCACTTCCCCGCTTCCCCCAGGTTCTGGCAACCACTCTTCTACTTTCTTCCCTTATGAACCTGACTGTCCTAGGTGCCTCATATACGCAGTTTCATCATTGTTGTGTGGGCATAAAAATCCCTCCTAGCACTATTTGCTATGCACTTGCCGACTGAGGGCTTGCATCTAAATGTAGACAGCACCGATGGGGGCAGATACGAGGGTGAGGGTGTCTGTATAGTTGAGCAAATGCTGAGCAGGAACACACAGCACGTTAACAATATGTACACCCACATGCATGCTGCCGGGAATGAGTGAAGAGGAAGCTGCCATGTTAGAGTGGAGTTTGGGCCGGAGAGTCTCTGTGTTTGTTACTCACTGGTAGACGGAGAAGCTGAATCCTAAAAGCCGTTTAATGAAGGAATGATGAGGGCTGGGCAAACATGATTAGTCACAGAGCTCCAGGCCTAGGTTATTTATTCTCTGGAGAAGCCCAGGGCTTGTGAGTGGGATGAATTGCTGACTGGCAAGCTGAGTAAATTTGACCAAGAGGCCTAAACTGAGGGGGAAACTGGTCTCTTTATGAGCTCTATTGACACTGCATAGAAATATGGGCTCCATTCCAATTTGTTTCCTAGCAAAATAAATACATAAATATCAAGAGAACTTCCTTGTTTTCAGAAAGAGGAAAGAGTTGAAGTTATTGTAAGTATAAAAGGCAAATGAAAAGGAGATGAGTGGTTTTGAGGATACGATAAAAATATCTCGGTAGGCAGTTACACGTAAGTGTAAGAGGATACTCTGAAATCTTTCCTGGCTGCAAGAGCGAGAGGAGTGGATTACAGCACCCAGAAAGGTTGTGGGTGTGATTATATTCGCGGGTATGCTGGACTTGGACACCGGACCAAGTAACAGCATAAACCTTTGAAACAGCTTGTTTGTTTTGCCAAAATAACAACACGCTCATCTCTCTTAAAATGTCAACATTGCGTTAAAGTCTAGATCCAAATATGCATGGAAATATTTATTGAGTGAATGAGCGAACAATATATGTAATTTAGAACTATAAAGAGTTGCTGGTTTAAAGAAATCCTATACATTTTAAGATACTTAGACAAATGCCCTGTTCCTGACACTGTTTAGTTCTCACATCTTACCACTGCATTTGCTTTAATCAGGGATCTTAAGACTATCATGTGGGCTCCTTCTTGGTAGGAGCTAAATTGTTACAACCAACATTTCACACTTTTCAAGCAGATAATAGTCTGTCCACAGGCAGTGTGTATCTGTTATTACGTATAATAAACCAAACATTGAAAAGTGAACTGATAGATCCTTTCACACTTTTAGTTTCTTGTAGCAGTTTTGATCATTTATCTATTTAATATTTTCGTGTCCTGATAATACATGCTTATTGTAAAAAATTTAGGAATATAACCTTAATGAAAATATGAAACTTACTAGTAGTCTATTGTCAGAGATGAATATTATATTACGAGTATTTTCTCTAATCTAATTATATATACCTATAGATCCTTTTCATTTGATGTTTCTTCCTGCACCTTTTCTCAGCCATTCAAAATTTTCAGACATGGTTCTCATGATGGCTGCATCATTTCATCACATGGCCTGTACCACACTTTCTTGAAGTGTTCCCCAGGCGTCAGACATTTAGATTCTGTCAAGTTTTTGTTATCAGAAATGACTCTTGGATGAACATTCACTTATGACAATCTTTTTTTCCTCAGGCTGGAATCCCTAGGATTGGGCATGAACAGTTTTTAAAGTTCTTAGAACATTTTCTTACATTTCTTTTTCTCAAAGTTGTACCAATTACACTCTTGCCAAGTGGATATTAAGATGCCTGCTACCATTATCCTTAAAACAAAGTCAGCACAAGAATTTAAAAACAGGCTGGGCATGGTGGTGTGTGCCTGTAGTCCCAGCTACTCAGGAGGCTGAGGTGGAAGTTGAGGCTGCAGTGAGCCATGATCACATCACTGCATTCCAGACTGGGCAACAGAGCGAGACTCCTGTCTCAAAAATAAATAAATAAATAATTAAAAACAAACTTTTTTACTTTGGCAGGTGTGAAATGCTTATCTCAGACTGTTTGCATTTCTTTGATTGTTAATTAAGCTAAAAAATTCAATCTGTTAATTGGTTATTTGTGTTTCTCCTGAAAATTGTTCATTCATGTCCTTTGCCCACTATTTTTCTATTTGTTTGTTTGCCTTTTTTATACTTGATAAGGATTTTTTGATACTAAAAATATAGCTCTTTGTCATTAGTAGTAACCAAGAAAAAACCCAATAGGAAAAAAGATGTTTGCAATAACAATATAAACTATAAAGTTCCTGAAAAGATTATAAAGAGAAAATTTTCAAACTTTTTTGAAGAACCTGATAAATGGAAAGCTGGTTTCATCTACACTTGGGAGGCTTAATACTTTCTAGATGTTGTAAATTAAGTGTAGTTAAAACACAATACATCTACAGGATTTTGGGGAAACTCAAAAGCAAATTGACTCTAAAGTTAATATGAAACAATGAGGTGCACAAAAATCTTTAACAATTTTGAAAAAGAGGAGCAAAAGGTGGTGGGATAGGGGAGTGAGACCCCTTCTACTCGATATCAAGACATAGTGCAAAATTACAGCAATTTGAAAAGATGGCATTCACACAGAAATAGAAAAACTATTCTATGAACCAAGAATAGAGAGTCCCCTTAAAAGACAGCCATTGATATATAACATGACTTGTTTCACAAATCAATTGGGAAAAGAACGAATATATTCAAAAAGTGGTGTTGGGACAATTGGCTATTCATATGGAAAAAAGTTAAAATGGTATCATATCTCAAAATAGATTCTGCTAGATTAAAGTTCTAAAGGTTAAAACAACAACAACAGCAACAAAACAACAACAACAGCAGCAGCAGCAGCAGCAATAACAAAACAAACAATCTTCTAAAAGAGAAGAATATATAGATCTTGATGACCTAGTATATGCAGCTATTATGTCTTGCCTGGACACTGCAGTACCCTTCCAATGAATCTCCCTGCCTTCTTTCATGCCTCCCTTCATCTCTTCTCTGCCCTGCGGAACACAGTGACTCTCCTACCTTGTAAGTAAGATAAGTTCTCTTTTCTGCCTCTTTACAGTGGCCCACAGATGTCCCCTGTCGTGCGTACCTCTCTCACTTTGTTTCCTACCACTTGGCCCTGCTCACTGACTTCCAGCCCCAGTGGCCTTCTTGTTGATTGCTCCTCAAACACTTGAGACATCTTTGCCATCTCAGAGCCTCTTCTTTGGCTTTTCTCTCTGTCTGTAATGCTCTTGTCCCTGATATGTGTATGGCTTATTCTCTTACTCCATCCAGGTCTCTGCTCAGACTGGCATCCCCTGACCACCCTAGGTAAAGTTCCTCTCTATCCACTTAACCTTGTTCACTTTTCGTCATAGCCTCTTCACTCCTAGACAGTCAATTATATATTTATGTAAGCTCCACAAGGACAGGGGCTTTGTCTGTCTTATTTACTACTATAAGTAATAGTAGAACAAATAACAAAGTAGACACTCAGTAAACATTTTTTCAATGAATTAATGAGTGATCTTGGGTTAGCTTCCTTCCTTTCTTTATTCCTTCCTTTTCTCCCTCTCTCTCTTCCTGTCTCTCTTTCTCTGTCTACTCCTCTTCCCTTCTTTCTTTCAATAAGACATAGAAAGTGCAAACATAAAAGAAAAAATGGTAAATTTAAGTATTAAAATATAAATAACTTGTTTGGCACATGATATCAAAAACATGTTAAAAGCCATATGATAAGCAGGAGAAGTATTCAAAATATATACAACTGACAAAGATTAGTATCTAGAACAGGGGTTCCCAACCCCTGGGTTATGGACTGGTATCAGTCCATGACCTGTTGGGAACTGGGCTGCAGAGCAAGAGGTGAGTGGTGGGTGAGCAAAGCTTCATCTGTATCTACAGCTGTTCCCCATCGCTCGCATTACTGCCTGAGCTCTGCCTCCTGTCAGATCAGCTGCATTAGATTCTCATAGGAGCATGAACCCTATTGTGAACTGCGCATGCAAGGGATCTAGGTTGTGTGCTCCTTATGAGAATCTAATGCCTGATGATCTGTCACCGTCTTCCATCACCCTCACACGGGACCATCTGGTTGCAGCAAAACTGCAGGTTTTCCTGGAGTTCAGGGCTCCCACTGATTCTACATTATGATGAGTTGTATAATTATTTCATTATATATTTCAATGCAATAATAATAGAAATAAAGTGCACAATAAATGTAATGTGCTTGAATCATCCTGAAACCATCTTCCCTGCTCCCTCCCTTCCACCCCTGGTCTGTGGAAAAATTGTCTTCCATAAAACTTGTCCTTGGTGCCAATAAGGTTGGGGACCATTGATCAAGAATATGCCAAGAACTCTTATAAATCAATAAGCAAGAGACAAATAGTGCAATAGTAATGAATAAAATATATGGCTAGGCGATTCAACAGAGGAGGAATCTGAATGGCAGATGGACATGTGAAAAGATGTTTAACCTCATTATCAGGAAAGTACAACTTAAAACAACAATGAGATACTGTTTTCCATCTATGTGAATGGCAAGAAAGAAGTTGAAACATATCAGGTGTTTGCAAGGACAAGGGGAAATGAAACTTTCATACATTGCTTTTGGAAGTATATGTGGTGTTTTGGTTACTTGGAGGCAAGTAACAGAGGATTCAGTCAAACTAGCTCACACAATAAGAAAATGCATTGTCTTACATTAGTTTTGAGGCGGGACAGGTTCCAGGACTGATTCATTTGGTGACTTGATAATAGCTAAAAAGAACTCAAGTTGTTTTTATCTTTCCTTTTTGCCATCTTTAATGTTGGTTTCAGTCTCAGCGGTGTATTAGTTTTCTAGGGTTGCCATAACAAAGTACCACAGATTTGGTAGCTTAAACAACAGAAATCTATTTTCTCACACTCTGGAGGCTGGAAGTCTGAGATCAAGGCGTGGGCATGGGGGTTGGTTTCCTCTGAGGCCTCTCTCCTTGTCTTGTGGATGGCCGCACTCTTTCTGCTTCTTCACATGGTGGCCCCTCTGTGCAAGCACATCCCTGATGTTTCTCTTTGCATACTATCCTTCTCTTCTTATAAAGATACCAATGATATTGGATTAGAGCCCACCCTAAGAGCCTCATTTTTTTTTAAGAGACTGGGTCTCACTCTGTTGCCCAGGCTGGAATGCAGTGGCACAATCACAGCTTACTGCAGCCTTGAACTCCTGAGCTCAAATGATTCTCTCACCTCAGCTTCCCAAATAGCTGGAACTATGGGCATGTACCACCATACCCAGCTAACTTTCAATATTTTTTGTAGAGACAGGGTCTCACCATCTTGCCCAGGCTGGTCTCAAACTCCTGGGCTTAAGGGATCCTCCCACCTTGGCCTCCCAAAGTGCTGGGATTACAGACGTGAGCCACCACATCCAACCAACATTTGAACTTAATCACCTCTTTAAAGGTTCTATCTCCAAGGACTCCACAAGTTGAAGAACTGAGGGTTAGGGCTTCAATATATAAATTTTGAGGGGACATAATTCTGTCCATAACGATGGGTAACAGGGCCACGGAAGTTCTAGATGTGACATCTAGGCAGTTCAACATTCAGACTAATTTGCAATTTACATTCAGAAGCTATAGATCTCTCCCTTAGGATCTAAGAAACATTCTCCAAAAGGCCCCCAGTCAACTTCTCATGTCTTAATGGCCAGAATTGAGTCAGACACCCATTCCTGAAATAAGCACTGGCAAGGAGGATGGAATTTCTATGATGGGTTCAGGGCTCAGATTAATAATATGGGGAGGCACAGATGCTGGGTAATCAGACAAAACGTCCACTTTGGAGAACAATGTATAGCATGTACAAAATAGAAAATGCACATATCATATGCACTTTTAGTTAAATATCCTGTGGTTATTTTTTTCACAGGCATGGGGGGGAGACATGTACACCAATGTTCATTGCAGTATTTTTGAGGGATCTTTTAAACTATAATTTATAAACAATAAAATTCACCTGTTTTAGCTGGACATTTTGATGAGTTTTGACAAATTTGTATACTCACATAACTACCACTTCAATCAAGTCATAGAACATTTCTATCACCCCAAAAGTTCCCTTCTGCCCCATCCCAGTCAATCATCCTCTCTCCCAGCCCCCAACCCTACCCTCAGGGAACTACTGGTCTACCCTGTCACTATAGATTAGGTTTGTCTTTTTTTAGAGTTTTACAGAAATTGAATCATACACTATGCATCTGGTTTCTTTTGCTCAGCATAATGTGATTGAAATTCTCCATGTCTTTGCATGTATCAGTAAGTGATTCTTTTTTATTGATGAGTAGCATTCCATTGTACGGGCATATTACAATTTATTTATTCATTCACCTGTTGATGGGCATTTAAGTTGTTTTCAAATTTTGGCTGTTATCAATAAAGTTGCTGTGAACATTGATGTACAAGTCTTTGTATGGACATACGTATTTACTTTTCTTGGGAAATAGAAATACGTGGGAGTGAAATTGCTGGGTTGTGTCCTAATTGTATGTTCAACTTTTAAAAAACTGCAAAACTGTTCCTCAAAGTGGTTGTACCATTTTTAATTCCGACCAGCAATATATAAGGGTTCCAGTTGTTCTGCATCATTGTCAACACTTGTTACAGTCTTCTTAATTTTAGCCGTTCTAATGGATGTGTAATGGTATCTCCACGTGATTTTGATTTGCATCTTCCTAGTGACTTACGATGTAAACATCTTTTTGTGTACTTATTGACCATTTGCATATATTCTTTTATAAAGTGTTCAACTGTTTTGGTGCATTCTAAATTTAGATTGTTCATCTCATTTTTATTGAATTCTAAGAGTTCTTGGTACAACCTGGATACAAGTCTTTTGATATGTATAAAATTTTCTCCTAGCTGTGGCTTATCTTTTCATTTTCTTCATAGGCTCTTTTGAATAGTAGAAGTTTTAAATTTTGATTAAGTTCAACTTGCCAATTTTTTTTCTTTTATGGTTCATGCTTTTGTGCCCTAAGAAATCTTTGCCATTAAGGTCATGAAGATATTCTTCTACGTTTTCTTTTAGAAATTTTATAATTTTACCTTTTACATTTAGGTCTATGATCCATTTGAATTAAGTTTTTTTGAGTGATGTGAGGTAAGAACTGAGGTTAATTATTTTCCAAGTGGATATCTTGTTCCAGCACTGTTGCTGAAAAGATTATTTCTCCATGTGATTACCTTGGTACTTTTATGGAAAATCAATTGGTCATATATGTGTAGATCTATTCCTGGACACTCTACTCTGTTCCATTGATCTATATGTCTGTCATTTCACCAATACCATTCTGTAGTACTGTTCTTGATTACGGTAGCTTTATAGTAAGTCTTGAAGTCAGGTAGTATAAGTCCTCTAATTTTGTTCATCTTTAAGTCTAATTTTGTTCATCATAAGTCCTTTGTATTTCCATACAAATTTTGGAATTGGCTTGTCAGTTTCTAAAAAAAGCTTTCTGGGATTTTGATTGTGATTGCATTGAATGTATAGATCAATGTGGAGAGAACTGCATCTTAACAAGATTGAGTCTTCCAATCCATGAGTATGGTATATTTTCCCATTTATTTAGTTCATCTTTAATTTCAGTCATCAATGTTTTATAGTTTTCAGTGTGCATCTAAATTGCAAGTTTGTTAAATTTATACTTAAGTATTCCATATTTTTGATGCTATTGTAAATGGTAATGATTTTTAATTTAAATTGCTAATTGTTCATTGCTAGCATATAGAAATACAATTAAATTTTGTATATAGACCTTGTATTCTATGACCTTACTAAACTCATTTATCAGCTCTAATAGCTTTTACCATAGATTCCTTAGGATTTTCTACACATGTCACCATGTCATCTGCAAAGAAATACACTTTTACCTTTTTCTTGTCAATCTGTTCTTTTATTCATTTTTCTTGCTTTATTTCACTGGCCAGGACCCTTAGTACAATGTGGAATACAAGTGGTGAGTAGATTTTCTTGCTTTGGTCCGGATCTTGGGGGGAAGCGTTCAGTCTTTCCCCATTAAGTATGATGAAAACCACAGGATTTTCATAGATATTCCTTATTGTGTTAAAGAAGTTCCCTTCTATTCCTAGATTGCTGAGAGAGTTTATCATAAGTTGGTGTTGAATTTTGTCAAATGCATTTTTCTGCAGTCATTTGAGATAAACATAGATTTTCTCTTTTTTCTTAGTTACAGCATTGGTTTTAATAGTGAAAAATTAAAAACAACATAAATGTACCTCAAACAAATCAGGTTCATGCAATGAAATAGTAATATAGTAGTTAAAAATGATAAACATTTCTGTCTGTATCAACATGGATAGGACTTAAATACTCAATATATATAGTGAAGAAGCAGGATAATACCTGTAGCAGACATTTGTGGTTATTTTTGGTAGGGAGTACTCAGCCTCTAAACACTCTTCCTATTTTAGGGGAATCCCTTTTTTTCAACCAGAGAAAGAAAACACACCAGCAATTTTAACAGAGAGAATTTAATTTAAAGAATTGTCAATTAGGTATTGGACAACTGAAAGCAAAAAGGAGCCACTGAGGACTACCACCCCTAAGGATGGAAGAACCAAGGGAAAAGACTGGAATCTTCAAAACATAGAGGCTTGGAGGAGGAGCCCCATGGGGCATAAACTTGGACCTCTGAGGAGGATGAGGGCTGAATGCCTGGTACTGGTGTCTTTGAGCTCAGAGTGGGCATGATGAGCTGGTTCTGGGAGTGTTGGAAATATTGCAATCTGGAATTTACTGCCACTACAGACATGAATCACCACTGCTGGGGTGAAAAAGCATTACTAAAGTAATGCTGACAAGCACAGGAAGTAAATAGGACAGAACATTGACCTTTCTTCCCTAGACTTCTAGTTTTCTTTTAGAGTCCTCTATTGGCAGAGTCATATAGGGACCAGGTGGTGAAGGAGAAATGCAGTTTACAGAAAAAGAGAGTCTCAGCCCTGACATCACAAAGGGATATACAGGAGCCTGCGCTTGAAGCAGCGATAAAATAGCTTCATAACCGGCACTCTCCTATTTTGTGAGTATTTTTGGGAGACAGTGTCTTGCTTCTGCAAGGGGCTCAGATACGCCCTCTCTCCGGCCTTTGCAGCTAGAGTGCAACCTAGGCCACCTGAATGGACTTTGAATCTTGAGAGAGTGATGCTAAAATTCAGGAAGAGTTAGAAAATTACTCGTGGTTGAAACAGCACATTGGGAGGCCAGAAGCGGGGGTGTCTAATGTGCACACGGGAAGGTAGGAGCAATGGTGGCACTTAAAACTGTTCCTGTGCCGTGACCTGGCTGTGCTTCCTATTGTCCAGCTGTCTTTGCACTTGCTCATCTTATGAAACCATCTCCAGACTTTCCTTCTATCTGCTAATGAC
The DNA here is from genome assembly GCF_009764315.1 of Trachypithecus francoisi. Lineage (NCBI taxonomy): Eukaryota > Metazoa > Chordata > Mammalia > Primates > Cercopithecidae > Trachypithecus > Trachypithecus francoisi. Next base: position 114,804,423 of record NW_022681471.1, on the reverse strand, counting down.
CCAATAACCAGTAAATCCTTTTTCTGCTTTCTTGCATCCAAGCACTCAAACTGAGAAAACATCATGAGTGCAAATTTTAACAGGTAACGAGAAGCAAATATTATAAAATCTTAATTTTGTTAATAATAAACTTGTTAATTCTGGGTGATGGGACTAGAGGAGTTTATGTTTTTCTTTGTATTTTTATAACTTTCTAAGTTTCTAAAAAAGTTAAAATTTTAACACTTGTGTGAAAATTACTTTTAAAATCTCATAAAAGGCAAAAATTGGCTAAATATCCACCTCTGTTTTCTTTTTCTTTTCTTGTATTTTAAAAAAGATGCATCTTTTAAAAATGTATCTGAAAGTTATTTGGTAGATATAGAAAGTGAGGCCTATATCTATGTTTTTTTTTTTTTCCTAAATAATCAATTTTCCCAGCATCAAATTTCCCAGTCCCATTTACCAAGTAGTACTAAGCTAAGTAATTTTTTAAGTTGCTCTGCATTTCTGGTGCTGCATAGGTCTTGTGGTAATAGGTTTGGACAAGTTTAGTAACACCAGCCACAGCTACACACCATTTCAAACCCTAAATTCCAACTATTTATTTGTTTCGATATTCTCCTACTACAGGTTGGGTTCTCCAAGAAGCAGGCTCTGAGACAGAGTTTAGTGGGAAGGATGTTTATTAAGTGTGCCCTTGGGGCCAACACCTGTGGAAGGGAGGAGAGGAAAGGAAGAAAGAGAAGTTGACCTGTGAAGTGGGCCCAGCTCAGGGCCAAGCTCCCATGAGAGAGCTGGGCTACTAAAATGGCCCATCAAAGTTGCCCTGTGTCAAGCCTAAATGGTCAGGCCTTCATACTCCTGCCTTTCCAAGGTCAAGGCTGCCCTGGGAAGGGTGTCTTAGGGCCCAGGAGTCTCTCTGCTGCTGAGGCATCTCCAGAGGAGCCCACAGCTGGAGGTTGCCTGCTGACAGCATTTTCAGCAGCAGGTATGAGAAGCCCTCCACTAAAGGGGGCTCTGGCGATGAAGCTCCCATATTCACTGCATGCCTTAACATTCCAGAAATGTGCTCTGTGTGTCAGGCCTATGCTGGGGCATGTTCACGTTTGTTATATCACACAATTCTCACAACACTATGAGGTACATATTGTGTTTTGCATTTTACATGAGGAAACTTGGCTTGCGTTTGTTTTTCCCAATGAAAACCTAGCATGGGGCAATATTTCACAGGTGGCCAACTACTTGGAGCAGTCTTCCTGCTTATGTAGAGGAAGAGAGCCAACTCTTTATCACGGAGTGTAGGAAATCTGGACTTGATGTTCTGCTTTTAACTTCCTCTTGTATCTTAGAGTCATCACTCTTCTCTCCTTACTGTCATTCCTGCTTTCATTTTAGTTTATAATTTTAAAAAAGATGTATAAGTTGAACAAGACTAGTGAGAGCTATAAGGAATTCTCATTTCTCTTTTCCTATTAAGATTTTGGCAGTGGGGTAGGTTATCTTGCCCTGATAAGTATAAGTAGGATTGTACCAAGAGAATCGATATCTACTCCTCTGATTCCATGCCCCAGAGTTGCTTCCCTGCCTTTCATTGAATTTCTCATTAGTCAGCAACTGATGTCCCAGCCACATGGCACATAGAGGTGACTTAATTCATTATCTGATGATCTGGAAAGTCAACACCAGCAGGGCCGTGCTTAAGTATCATTAAGAGAAGCAAATGGGTACCTATTAGAACTTTGGAAGACATTTTTGCTAGGGAAGTGGTGAACACAGCTTTCTCTTTGAGCAGTTTGACAGGGAGACTGAAGAAAGCCAGATATCAAGAGAAAACAAGTGGGAATGAGGCCAGCCCAAGGTCGCATGAAACAGGAGGAAAACGACAGGAGCAAACCTCAGGACTGGCTCTCACATCAATTTGTGAGACTGAAGCCAGCATTTTGGGCCACAGTTTCTTTCTCTGTAAAACTCCCTTAAAGCTCTGTGTTTGTATAGCCTCACTTGAAAAGAGAGGCAGAGCCAATTTTTTTTTTTTTTTTAAACTACATACAATCATAAAAAGATGAAGTAAAGGGATTGATGAAGTGTTCCTATTACTTTGGTTCTTTAAATCATGTGAAGCTGCTAAGACCATCGAATTGCTTCATATTAAGATTTGATGATCATTTCTACTGATGAGGGAAGGGAAGATTGTTCAGTATTTCACAAAATGAAGACTTCGAGTCAGTTTTCTTTTGGTGAGTCTTATAAAGCTTAGTCCTTGTGGTGGCCATCTTTATACTTGGAAAGGGTAAAACTGACGTTTTCACAATGAAAGGAAGATTCTGAAGAAGTTGGCCCATTATAGGGAGAACTCTAAATTCCTGGATAGAGCAGATTACGGCTCACATTTAATAAAAATACTTTGTTGGCACAAATAAAATGATGACAGTATAATAATTCAGATGAGCAAAGGCACAAGAGGTGGAATTAATTTTTTTAAAATGCAAAGATGTGGACTTCACAGAGACTCTCTGCTATGTTAATTGAAAGGAAATGGAGGCCTCTACTTTTTATTTAGTACAAGTAATGTCAGTGAGCTCCAGGACATTAGTGTCGTGCCCTAACTTCAGATTTACTAGCTCCCAATTTACTAGCTTTTGTGTCTTTGGGAAATCTACTGAAACCTCTTTGAGCCTTGGTTTCTGCAGCTTCAAAATGAAGATAATATTAGTACCTAGCCTTTTGAGGATTAAAAGGGCCTGAACAGTGCCTGACACAAAATAGCAGTTCAAAAATAGAAGAATATAAATCTGAAATGAATGCCTTCATTCTTACAAACCCATTCTGAAAATGATAGCAATTACAGGGCAGATAGAGATGCAAAATGAGGATGTCTGACGAATGTAACTAATGTCATCTACAAATTGAACTGTGCAGATTTTAGCACAGAGAAGAGAAGCCAAGACTTGAAATTCCACATTCTAGTCATGATGCCATTTTATGCCAGAACTCCAAAGCTTCATTACTATTTCCTGTCATTTTAAATATTGCACTAATTACTATGGTCTCTAGGAATGAAGTAACAAAATTTCATCTAGATTTGTGAGTGTAGAAATCACCTTATTTTTACAAAGATTTTAAATGGTTACATTGTGGGCAGATACACATACAACAGGATATTCATGTAATTGACTCTTTTATCTTAGAAAAAAGGTTAATGAAATGCCCTGTTTGATGAAGAGATAAAAAAAAAAAAAAAAAAAAACAGCCCTTACTGTTTGTGTTTCTTTAAAAATGCTTTCCTGGCATTATCAGTTGGTTGATTCAATGAGACTTTATCCTGTGGGCAATGAACCATATTCTTTCTGTCTAACTGAAGAAATAAAAATATATTCTTTTTTACCTCTTAGGGTCATTTTTGCTATGAAACTGTAGTATTCTATGCTCTACCTATTCTGAATTATCCAGAATGGAAAGTTTCTTTTGGCGCTTTCCTTTCTGCTTGTTGCTTAAGCAGTGTTTTGTTTTGTTTTGTTTTTTGGTGTATAAATATGTATATGTGACTGCGTGTATGAATAAAATATTATAACACCTCTCCTCAAATGAGTGCAGTGATATAGCAAACTGACCTTTCAGGAACTCAGTCAAGAACTAATAAGTAAAACAGACCTCTTAGTAGCTAAACCAGATAACACTCAACCTTGCACAAAAGCTAATTCACTTTATTATAGACGTTTTCTAGACTCTTTTTTTTTTTTTTTTTTTGACGGAGTCTTGCTTTGTCTCCCAGGCTGGAGGGCAGGGATGCAATCTTGGCTCACTTTAGCCTCCGCCTCCCGGGCTCAAGGGATTCTCCTGCTTCAGTCTCCCAAATAGTTGGGATTCTAGGCACCTGCCACCATGCCCAGCTAATTTTTGTATTTTTAGTAGAGATGAGGTTTCACCATATTGGCCAGGCTGGTCTCGAACTCCTGACCTCGAGTAATCTGCCCACCTCGGCCTCCCAAAGTGCTAGGATTACAGGTGTGAGCCACCGCGCCTGGCCCTAGACTCCTGTTCAGAGCTTATTTATTTGTACTCAACACACATACAGTTCTTATCAACATTGTTATCTGCCTTCACACTGCTATCCCCAACAGTTCACAACAGATTAGAAGCAGCAGTTCAGAAACGTTGTTTTGGGAGAGTATATCCACTGGGGGAGTCACTGCTGAGAGCTTATAGGAGGGGGGAGAAAGAAAAATTATAAAGCAGTCATAGAGACTCCAAAAGCACAATTATCTAGGACCATTTGGTGTAGGGGCAAATAAACTCTGAGGGTATCAGTTTTCTACAGAAGAGAACAATCAGTAGAATTCACAATTCTGCTCAAATTCCAAATCAATAAAGGTAAGATTATGCTTAGCTACAGAAAATTCAAGATGGCGTGTAATAAAGTTTCAAAAGATTTCAATCCAAACTGATGTAAAGAATTAAAAACAGGTTTATTGAAGCATAATTTACATACAGTAAGATTCATCCTTTTCAGGTGTGTATTTCTAGGACTTCTGTACACTTTTTGTTCTGTAACCGTGGTATGTAGTCCTTTGCCTGGCTTCTTTCATTAAGCATAATGCTTGAGATTCATCCATGTGAACCGGTTAAAATTAAAAGAAGTTTTGTGCTTAAACCTGGAAGACACATCACCTGAGATTTTCTGATAACTGAGATTTGCTCTACAGGTAATATAAAAATAGTGAGTTCTCTTCAAATAAATCCATACCATGGGAAAACAGGCAGCAGCATTCACCTTTCTTATTCTAGCCTAAGTTTTTCTTTCTCCCCTCTTCTCCTTGTCAAACACACACAACAGGAGACCTATAAGCTCCCAGGATATTGTTTGGTATTCAGTAGGTGTTCCATACATAGTTTTTCCTTTCCTTTTCCTTTTTCTTTTCTGTTTATATCTCGCTTTTCCTTTTTTCCACACCCTTTGATACTCTCCCTTCAGGCTGCTTTATAGGTCAGCTAGTAAGAGTAATTATGATAAGAGTTGCTCATTATTGCCCCAGTTTCCTTGACTTCTAAGAAGTGCTGGGCAAATGTTAGTTTTTTTCCAAGCCTCAGCGACTTAGTCACCTGTTGATGAGTTATCCAAAGAGAAACAGAGTTGACAGTCTTGGCCTTTCATACTATATTTATTTACACATATGTGTCACACTCATTTTGGGATGTCAACCGAATTTCCTCTCCTTTGCAATTGCCCTTGCTGAAGGGAAGGGCACAGCCAGCCATGTTTGTACTGTGTAACCCTTGACCTCAGCTGATCGGGCTGGGTATAGACACCTGATTCACGGCAGCCAATCATAAGATGGGCTGGCTTAATCTCGCTTGATCATCTCTTTTGAGAACCGAAACAGAAGAACCCAGATAGAGACTCCACGGAGGACTCTTGAATTGAAAATTCATCTAGAGCTGGCTTTCAAAAGTGAAAGCTGAAAGAAACTGTGATCTGAATCAGACTTGCTGAGAGACCTTTGGGATCCATGAGAGACCCCAGAATTTGTCTTTTTCTGACTTGCTGGTGGGTGCCTCCTCATGGCCTGACAAGACTATGCTTCCGCCTTGGATGTCTGCCTGCACTATTGCCTGTTGTGTCCCTTTTACTCATGCAAATGTGAATTGGTTTCAGTTTACTGCAACCAAGCAATATCTATTAGGACAATGGCCTTGCAGTTCAGACTCTTTTTTGTCTTTTTTTTTTTTTTTGAGACAAAGTCTCTCTCTGTCGCCCAGGCTGGAGTGTAGTGGTGCAATCTCTGCTCACTGTAACCTCTGCTGCCTGGGTTCAAGTGATTCTCCTACTTCAGCCTCCTGAGTAGCTGGGACTACAGGTGTGCACCACCATGCCTGGCTAATTTTTGCAGAGATGGGGCCTACAAAATGTTGGCCAGGCTGGTCTCGAACTCCTGACCTCAAGTGATCCACCTGCCTCGGTTCCCAAAGTGCTGGGATTACAGGCGTGAGCCACTGCTCCAAGCCTCTTTTTTTAAAAAAAAATCTTCTGATAGAAATGTATTTATATATAAAAGTCTTTATGAAATGCATGCATATCAAAATTGCAATTTAATGAGTGTATTCGTTTCTTATCGCTGCTGTAACAAATTACCACAAATCTCATAGCTTAAAACAGCATTAATTTATTGTCCTACAGTTTCAGAGGTCAGAAATCAAGAAACAGTGTCACTGAGCTAAAGTTCAGGTGTTGGCAGGGTAGAATTCCTTCTGGAGGCTTCAGGGGTGAATTCGTTTCCTTGCCTCTAGATCACTAGAAATCATCTGCTTTCCTTGGCTCATGATCCTTTACTCACATCACTCTAATCTCTTCCCTTCATTCAAACCTCTTGCCTCTATTATCACAGATTCTACTGTCTCCTTTGACCTTCTTGCCTTCCTTTTATAAGGACCCTTGTGATTGCATTTAGGGCCTACTCAAGTAGTCCAGGATAATCTCTCCATTTCAAGATGCTTTGTTTAATGATATCTGCAAAATTTCTTCTGCTATACTGTATAAGGTAACATTCACAGGTCCTGGGGGCTAATTTGTGAATATTTTTAGGGGTTATTATTCAGCCTATTCCAGTAAGTCTTTTTATTAAGTGTTCAGGGTCAAAGTATATCAGGAGGAAAGATGTATTACTGCGGTAAGTGAAGCTGAGTGAAAAATGGAGGAGGAATTAAGGGACAAGCAGCCAGAGGGCAGATATGGAGTCTTATAGATTCTGAGTGCCAAAGGCTAGCAGGGGGGAAATAGAAGTATACTGTAAGGTTCTTATGTGTAAAGTAGTCTACTACTTGAAGATAGACTGTGATAAGTTAAAGAGGTGTACTATTAACCCTAAAGCAAACAATAGAATAACAAATAACTTCAGCTAATAAGCAAACAAAAAAGATAGAACAGCATCATAAAAAAACCTCAATTCCAAAGAAGGCAGAAAGAGAGGAAAAAGGGAACAGAGAACAGATGAGACGAATAGAGGACAAATAGTAAGATGGTAGATTTATATACAACCATATCAATAATATGATTGAGTACAAATGGTCTAAGTAACCTCAATTGAAAGGCAGAAATTGTTAGATTAAATTTTAAAAAACTCAGCTATGCCAGAAATACAAAGATGGTATGTCAATTGCATTTATCTGATTTATTATTATTATTTGTTCATTTTCAAATATGGTTAAGCATTCTAGATATAACTAGAAGTGAACATCTTATGTGCATTTTGTAGTGAAAATTTATTCATCAGGTGTAGTGTAGGTGTATATTTATTATTACAAGTTTGTAAAACCTGTTAATTTTAAATAAAATAATTATTAAGAATTCTAAAATAGCTGAAGAAATAAGTGTACAGATGATAGGATATTAAGAAAATGTGTTAGCTCAAAACTTCAGGGACTTCGTGATATTCTTTTTTAGTCAACAAATGTTTATGAAAATATAAATAATAATATAAGGAGAAAGTCTAAACTTATATATAACAGCATTTACGATATGTTGCCCTAAATCCCTACATAATGAAAAATATGAAAAGCATAAAAATGTGAGGGAATTGTGTTAGAAAAAAATGAATGACACAAAAATATCTTGCTCTTCTACTAACTTCAAGCTGAAGGTGAGCATTTATTGAATATCCCTAATTATTGTTCCTGTATTACAATGATGACTTTAAAACTTCGATTGCTAAAACTTTTAATTATAAGATTATAATTAAAATTAAATTTTGGATAAAAGTTCTGATTTATTCTTGTATCCCTGAAGTTTATTCTGTGATAGTGAGATTCAGTTTCAAGCAAGTATCAGTTTTAATATTTAACCATTTAACATTCATCCAAAACATGTATTCAGTGTGACTTTATGTGTGTCTATGTCCATATTCTGTTTATAAAACTAAACATTATCATAAAAATATGAAGTTTCCTAAGTCTCTAATACTCTTTTATAATGTGATTTTAAGTAAAATCAAATCATTAGACTATATCATAGTTTAAATTATTTTATTATTGGCCAGTTAGTTGCTTTCCAGACTTCTGAGTATTATAAATGTGCTGAATATCTTGTTCATATATCTTTGACCTTATCTCTGATTTTTTTCTTCTCCAGAAACCTTGGACTAATTTCCACGCCTCCGTCTAATGTATAAAAGTGAAATTCTTATTTCAGGTCATTTTTTCTAAACCTTTGCCAATGCTATTATTAGTTTTATAATTTCTGACAATTTGATAGGCAAAACTGGCATCTCATTATTAATTTAGCTTACAGTCTCTTTGGTTACTTGTTCCAATTTCTACTTTTGTGAAGTTTCTATTTGTGGCCTCTTCCTATTGTCCAATTGGTGTTAGTGTTTTCATGGTATTTATAAGGGTTCTCTGTGTATATAGTAAGGATATTAACATTTACACATTAAAAATGAAAAACATTAACTTAGAAAAGCCTCCCATATTCTCATGTGCTAGCTACTTTGATAGGTTTGGATGGAGTGGGTGGAGAGAGAATGCGAGGGTGTTTACTGGGGACATTATTAGTGGGGAGTGTGTTACAGTGAGCGGAAATTCAATTCACCCTCTATACACCTCCAGACCGATTTTCCTAAAAATAATACTGTCAACATGCCTTCTGCTCAAAATCTAGCCATTTGTCTTCATCAGCCATCTACCAAAGCACAATTTTATCAGCCAGGCACCAACATTTCTCCATATTTGGGCTTCAAGTATTTATTTTCAAATTGCGTCCAACCCAACCCAATCCAACCCAGCTCTATCTAGACTAGTCTAATGTGTTAGGTGTTGAGGATACAGAGATGACAAGGTCTCTATCTTCAAAGTGCTTGCAGACAAGAAGGGACGGACAAATAAATAGATTTGTGATATAAACCTCCTGTTAGGAATACATAAAAGGTATTATTGGGAAAGAGGGGACAGATAGCTTGGCTGGAAGAGAGGAGTCAGGAAATCTTACCAGAAAAGAGGATGGCTAACATGCATCTTGATGAATGGACAGTTTGTCAGTCAGTCAAAGACAGGTCATGGTGGATGGGGAATAGTTTAAGAAGAGGGAAGATCAGGTGAGACTCAGTTCAGGTCAAGTGGAGGGATACGGGAGAAGTGGTCAAAGATGAGGCGGTGGGCAAGGTTCAGAGAGCCTACTGCATCAGGGGGTTGCGTTTTAACCTTAGAGTAGTGGAGAGTAATTGAACAGTTATGAACAGAAGACTGTCTGATCAGGGTTATGCTTAGAAAAATCACCCTGGCTGCATTCTGGAGAATGAATCAGAGGGGAAATACTTAGAGTAACTACAGGTCTGGGTTGGCCTGAGGTAGTTTGGATTTACACCTGTTGTCCTGGGATTCTGCCCAGTTCAGCATTTGTTGTAGGTTTTTCATTTTTAAATCAAGTATTTTTATTAATAAGCATTAAAACAAGTTGGGGCAAATTTGGTAAACCTCCATTTAGTACTTTCATTTTCTGTCAAGGTCTTATCTAGTATTGAGATGAATATTTACTGAGCAGAGGTCTTTATCATGCAGTTAAATCTGGAATAAAACCAATGAGCCTGCCTCTCTTCTCCCTGCCCTTTCCAGATGCAAGGTGGTTAATACCTGCCTTTCAATGAAGGGGAACATGCAGGTTGTTCCCTGATAAGACCAAGTGGTTCTGACATTAGCAGTGGGGGTGATCAAAGTCCTTCTGGTCTCTGGCGGTGATGGGAGAAATATTTGAAGCCACTGTCCCTGCCAGCCTCTGTCTACCAGCCAGTTGCTGTGACTCATGCTGCAGCCTGAGACATATGTGAAGCTGCATAGGCTACCTCTTGGCAGTGTCAGTGAGAAACGTGGGACAACATAGGTTAGATGTATGTGAAGTATATGCAGGAAAGAAAGGCTGAGCAATTATGCTGTGGAGGATAGAAAGAGTCATCTCAATGCTTTTCCCACAGGGGTTTTATCATTTATTGTACAACACGAACCTATATCTATTTACTTATTTGTTGTATTGATAGCTAATGCTTATTTTTTTGTTTTTGCAGTAAATCCTTTTGGCAGCAATGAACTCAAGAGAATGTTAAGCGAAAAATGAAGTACTGAATTCTCACCTCTCAAGAACATTGATGTTGAGTGTATAATCTGCACAAAGTGTTTGTGGACATTTATCACCTGCCACGGAGGCCATAGAAATGTCACTGACCGCATGGAAAACAGAAGGCACAAAGCTGCCGAAGAAGCACTATTATCTGCTTCAAAAGTAGTTGTCACCCTGAGAAGACTGCCTGGAGATGGTGATTTACCACATGCAGCTGCAGATGGTGTGTTCTGGCTGCCCCTGGCATTTGTGGGCCTGGGGCAAGAGGACAAATGAAAGCCTACATTCCATTAGGTTTAAATATTTACAAGTTATAAATCAAGCAAGCAAGCTGTTAAATAAAATATGCTCTATCCTTCTACCTTAACAAAAACACCTTCATTATGACAAAATTTTTTAAAAATGTGTAAAGTTATGGTTTTTATATGGAGTTGGCAAAACCTCAAAGATGACTGAACTTAAATATTGAACACATCTGAATGCTGTCTTGATGGCTTGGCAAGGTTTAGATGAGTAATACAAGTAAAGTAATATGTAATTCATAAATTAATATATATTTATTCCACAAAATTTAGTGTTCTTTCCTTCATTTCAGCAAAACCATTAATAGTTTTATATTCAAGATTTTCATATAATTTGCATTCTATTGACAGTAAAAATCTAAAGGATTAAAAACTGAAATCTAATTACATTCAAAATGTATAAAATTTGAATTCATGTTTATCCAAATGTGTAAATAAAGGTAATTTAAAATATAAAAAAATCAAGTGACTTTTCATGTTCTTAAAAATATTTTTCTTAGAAAATATTAAAAATTATCAATTAAAAATAAAAGGCAACCTACAAGTTATAATGCATATCATGAAATTTTAAAATCAAAATTAAATAAAAGTGAAAAATTTTATTCAATCTTTGAAATTGAAATTAAAATCCAACTATATTAAGGAATTTTATAAAAATAAAATCATTCAAAATTCTGAGGTTCAATGTCTATCTAGTTGCCAGTTTAAAGAATCTGAAGCATGCTTCATCCATGTTACAGCTGGATTTATATATACTTGTACATAAGTACATAAAACTAAATAAATATATGTATATGTGGACACATACATTTAAGAATAATATGAACTGTTTAATATTGGAAAATACTACAAACAGACACTAAATCATTAGTATCTCTGGAATCAAGAAGTGGAACAAAAAGAAAAGCAAGGTGCTCAGCAATAATGGAAAATGATACTTGGTCATGCGTAAATCCATGGCATTCTATCTGTGGGGAAACACATTTGACAAGTTATTAATTTCCTTTTTCTCTTATGTAAGTGTCTCCACTGCTCACCTCCTCCTCGCACTCTAAAACTGCTTCTGTCTCTGATTTCAGTAACAGCATTTGGATGCAGTTACTTTTTCTTTCTAGAACACTGGGAAGGAATTGTGGAAAAATGATTCCCGAGCTTTGAAAAGTACGTCTTGAGTGTGGACGTTTAGGGTGTTGGTTCGCAGTCTACCAGCACTGAATTCTGGATCTCCAGTGACAGAACTGCCCATAAGTTTTTAAATGTACTTATTTTTTGATGCGTGTTTGTGATATGCAAGGCTTCCTAGAGTTGGGGACCCAGAAGGGGTCCTCCTTGTCCTTGTCCAAGGGTATGTACAAATCACTTTGTGCAGCATATATTTTCATTTAGCTCTGCTGGCTGAACTTTATTTCAGGTTTTTCTTGTGCACAAGAAAAAGCTCATCATCACTGGTCATTAGAGAAATGCAAATCAAAACCACAATGAGATACCATCTCACGCCAATTAGAATGGCAATCATTAAAAAGTCAGGAAACACATGCTGGAGAGGATGTGGAGAAATAGGAATGTTTTTACTCTGTTGGTGGGCGTGTAAATTAGTTCAACCATTGTGGATTACAGTGTGGCGACTCCTCAAGGATCTAGAACTAGAAATACCATTTGACCCAGCAATTCCATTACTGGGTACATACCCAAAGGATTATAAATCATTCTACTATAAAGACACATGCACATGTATGTTTATTGTGGCACTGTTTACAATAGCAAAGACTTGGAACCAACCCAAATGTCCATCAATGATAGACTGGATAAAGAAAATGTGGTACATATACACCATGGAATACTATGCAGCCATAAAAAAGGATGAGTTCATGTCCTTTGCAGGGACATGGATGAAGCTGGAAACCATCATTCTCAGCAAACTAACACGGGAACAGAAAACCAAACACCGCATGTTCTCACTCATAAGTGGGAGTTGAACAATGAGAACACATGGACACAGAAAGGGGAACATCACACACCGGGGCCTGTCAGGGGTTGGAGGGCAAGGGGAGGGATAGCATTAGGAGAAATACCTAATGTAGATGACGGGTTGATGGGTGCAGCAAACCACGTGTATACCTATGTAACAAACCTGCACGTTCTGCACATGTATCCCAGAACTTAAATTACATAAAGAAAAAAAGAAAAAAAAAAAAGAAGCCAGGCAATAGCTGTCAATGTGTTAGCTCCATCTGAAGATGAAGTTCACAGATAAATGACACCAGTTTTCTATTAGTGTCTTCAGATGCTTCGAAGAAAAAAGAATCAGTTCATTCCAATTATAATTGATATTTTCATCCAACTCATGGATCTAAAACAAGCTTTTGGAGGTTCATTCTGTCAAAGGTGAAACATCTGTCATTATTGTAAACGCTATAGTAAATTCATATTAAAATTGAACATTTCGGCCAGGCATGGTGGCTCACACTTGTAATCTCAACACTCTGGGAGGCCAAGGTGGGCAGATCACCTGAGGTCAGGAGTTCAAGACCAGCCTGGTCAACATGGTGAAACCTTGTCTCTACTAAAAATACAAAATTAACCAGGTGTGGGTGGCACGCACCTGTAATCCCAGCTACTCCGGAGGCTGAGGCAGGAGAATCACTGGAACCCGGGAAGCGGAGGTTGCAGTGAGCCGACTCGTGCCATTGCATTCCAGCCTGGGCAAAAAGAGTGAAACTCTGTCTCAAAAAAAAAAAAAAAAAAAAAAAAAAAGTTCAACATTTGAAGATAAAATTATTTGTTTTGGGGATGATGGTTAAAACGCAAATTTTGGTGCAGCACAACATCATGATGAAAACAATGTTCTTACTAAAATTTAAAAATCTATGGAAGTGAACTATACTTGGAATTAGTCATGGTGCATACATAATTCATAATTAATTATGTACAAACAAGCTGCAATATTATACCAATCAAAATAGAGGCTGTAGTTGTCAGAATTTATAAATATTTCTATGTATACAATGTTAGAGTAACTGAAATATAAAAATTTTATGACAAAACTGATGTTGAATTAAAAATACTTAGCATGACAGTACGGGCGTCATCAAATGGATTTTAGAAATGTTTCGCCTTTGAAGAACTACTTTGCAAATCAATCTAAGTGTCCTACATTGGCATTGAACAGTTTTACGAGTCCTCTAAATCTTAGTTCATTGTTTTCTCAAAGCCATTTGGAAACGTTTAATCAAAGTATTCAAAAAAAGTTCACATTTGAAGATTTTAGAAAAGTAAAATTGTTGAGAACAAAGCTTCCAAACAAAAAGACACTGAGATTTATCCCTTCAAAACAAGAGGGAAACTAAATAAATTAAATAAACGAGAGTTCAAATGGTTTATAAGATTTAGTTTCACAATTCTGTAATTGAATGTTAGACTATCTTAACTCTGAAGTGGCTTTTGATGAAGCAGCTATTTTTAATTGGAAAAATTTATAGTTTATACCAAAATAAATTGAAATTGAGCAGCCTCCGAGTTGGGCAAAGCAGTAAAAAGATCATAGGGACAATTTATTTAATCAGTTTTGTCTCATAAAAATATTTGTCAAAGAAAGGTATTCCAAATGGAGTAAAAAAGACAGTACCTAAGAACATATTTGGGCTTATATATTTATATATCAATAAAAAATAACTTGAGAATATCTTCCAGATATTCCACTTTATACCCACTAGGATGGCTATAATAAAAAACAAACGAGCAAATGAAAACCGAAAAGTAAGCGTTGGCAAGGATGTGTAGAAACTGGAACCCTCATCCACTGGTAGTGGGAATGTAAAATGGTGCAGCCTCTATGAAAAGTAGTTTCGCAGCTCCTCAAAAAGTTAAACATAGAGTTACCACTTGACCTATCAGTTGTACTCCTAGGTATATACCCAAGAGAATTGAAAACATGTGAAAACTTCACGTAATAACTTGTACATGAATGCTCATAGCAGCATTATTCATAATAATCAAAATGTCAAACAACCCATAGGTCCATCAACTGATGAATGGATAACCAAATGTGGTCTTTCCATAGAATGGATTATTATTCAGATATGCATATGGTGAAGAAACCAATGAAAGTCTGTCAATATGTATATGTCAATATATAGCGAGAATGATTTCTGCTTGTGTGGGTTTAATGGTCACAGAATAAATTTAGCTTAAGAATTTTTGGTGTAATATGCATAGATATACATAACTTTTATTATTAGAAACAATTTCACTTAAAAATAGTTTCTTAATAGAACTATTTTATAGTTTTATTCTATGGCAATATAATGATGCCAATTTATTGATCAATAAACATTTCTAAAGTTACATAATTTTAATTCTTTTTGGTTATCCTTTTTACTCAACTGTCTCAATAAATTATCACACTGTGGATATTGGAAGTACTAAGACCAGTTAGGAGGTTACTGCCTCTAGGTAAGAAATGAGGATAGCTTGAACTAAGGCAGAAACTGTGGGGATAGATAGAATTGGATAGGTCTGGAGATATTTAGGAGGTAGAAGTGACAGGATTTGGTGGCTGGTTGGAAACTGAAGCTGAAGGAAAGGAAAGAGTGTAGAATGATCCTAAAATTTTTGCTTTGGGTAGATGGTGGTATTATTTACTTTGGGAATACAAAAGGAGGAGCAGGTTTAGTGGGAGAATTCAGTTTTGGACATGTGGAATTTGCAATACTTGCTTAAAACTCTTCAGTGATTTCCTGATGACTTTCCATTATCCTTAGAATGAAGATAGAAATCCTTCAAATCCTAAAAACTGGCATATAAACAGACTTGGAAGCAATTCATTCTCAAGTTGGGGGAAAGAGCTGGGAATAAGGCAGTATTTAGTGGTTAGGAGATAATAACACAAGGCTGAGATGTGGTCACAGAGGAGGCAAAAGATAAGAATGTGGTGCTGGGATTGGCTAGGAATGCAGGACCCGCAGAAAGGGTTCATTCAAGGTTGGCAAGCAAGTACCTTAGTGTTACTTTGGGATGGTTTGTAGAGCAACCTTCGGAGCTAAGTGGGACAGGGAATCAGGCTGAGTAGGGATTGCTGCTACATGTGCACTCCCCCCACCCACCCCATGCTGAAAATCAGGGCTGGTACTAGGGTGAGGCAAGAGAGCTGCCAAGGCACAAAATTTAAGGTGGCGCTCACTTTCAGGTGTAGACAAGTACACCGGAGATCCTGTGAGTGTCTCCTTAAATTTTGTACCCTAGGTGCTTATCTTGCCTCACTCTAGTCCAGGCTCTACTGAAAACACTTTTTCTATACTCTAACACGAGTTATCAAATCTAGTTGAACGTCATGATCCCCTAGGGAATTATTCTTAGTGTTTTTTTTTTTAAATGCAGATTTCTATATCCCCACTTCAAATACACTGAATTAGAATCTCTGAGGGTAGAATTCATCAATTTGTATTTTAAAAAATGACTTAGGTGATTATTATACACGAGGTCTATAGGATCCACTGGTCTTTAGCACTTCCTTCATGCATCTGATCTCACATATTAACAGTAAGATCCTGGTGGGTAATTGGGTTGGGGATACTAATAGTACACACTCCCTGGTCATATGCATTGTGAACCAACGGAGAAATAGATGCAGGATCCATGTGGCAATTCAATAATAGTGTCATTGGCCAAAGAAGAAACCGCAAGGGAAATTAGAAAATACTTGGAATTGAATGTATCAATAATTGTGGGATGCTTGTAACACAGTGCCTAGAGGAAAATCTATAGCATTGAATGCTTACATTAGAAATTTTAAAAAGATTGTCATATCAATGGGTCAAGTTTCTACCTTAAGCAACTAGTAAAAGAAGAGCAAATTAAGCCCAAATTCAAAGCAAGGAGAATCAAGGAAATAATAAAAATAAGAGTGATTTCAGCACTTTGGGAGGCCAACGTGGGAGGATTGTTTGAGGTCAGGAGTTTGAGACCAGCCCGGCAGACCCCATCTTTACAAAAAAAAAAAAAAAAAAATTAGCTCGGCATGGTGGCACACCACCATACTACTCAAGAGGCTGAGGAGGGAGAATCACTTGAACTCAGGAGGTTGAGGCTATAGCGAGCTATGATCACACCACTGCACTCCAGACAGAGTGAGATCCTGTCTCAAAACAATAATAATAATAGCAGAAATCAATGAAATAGAAAACAGAAAAAAAAAATAGAGAAAATCAATGAAACTAAAAATTGGCTTGAAAAGATCAATAAAATTTATAAACTTCTAGCCAGACTGATAAAAAAAAAGATGATACAAATTACTAATATCAAGAATTAAAGAAAGGACATCACTAAAGATCACATAGACATTAAAGGGATAATAAAAGAATACAGTTGGCCCTCTGTATCCATGAATTCTGCATCCACAGACTCAACCACTATGGGTATAAAATATAGTAATTACCGAATGCAGAATTCGTGGACACCAAGGTCAGACTTTTCATATGGAAGAGTTCCACAGGGCCAACTGGGGGACTTGAGCATCTGAGTATTTTGATATTGGGGGTGGGGGTCCTGGAACCAATCCAATTACAAGTGAGAATATGCAGTGTTTGATTTTCTTTTCCTGTGTTGTTAGTTTGCTAAGGATAATGGCCCCCAGCTCCATCCACGTTCCCACAAAAGACATGATCTTATTCTTTTTTAATGACTGCATAGTATTCCATGGTATATAGGTACCACAAGACTGTTTTGTGGACAGCCTTAGGCCAATAAATTTCATAAACTAGATAAAAAATTTTGAAAGGCACAAATTATCAAAAGCTCACTCAAGAAGAAATGAACATCAGGATCACCTTAAAGCTATTAAATAAATTGTTTTCACAGTGTAAAACCTCCCTCTCCCCCACCCAAAAAAACTTTATTGGTGAATTCTACTAAACACTTAAGGAAACAATAATACTATTGCTATACAAACTCTTCCATCAAAGAGGAGTAAAATTTTCTCAGTTTCCTTTATGAGGTCAGCATTACCCTGTTACTAAAACCACACAAAGACATAAAAAGAAAAGAAATCTGTAGCCTAATATCCCTCATGAACACGGATGCAAAAATTCTGAACAAAATGTTAGCATATCAGGCTGCGCACAGTGGCTTACGCCTGTAATCCCAGCACTTTGGGAGGCCAAGGCAGGCAGATCATCTGAGGTCAACAGTTTGAGACCAGCCTGGCCAACACAGTGAAACACCTTCTCTACTAAAAGTAGCCAGCGTGGTGGCGGGCACCTGTAATCCAAGCTACTCAGGAGACTGAGGCAGGAGAATTGCTTGAACCCGGGAGGCAGAGGTTGCAGTGAGCCATATGGAATCAAAAAAGAGCCCGCATTCCCAAGACAATCCTAAGTCAAAAGAACAAAGCTGGAGGGATCACGCTACCTGACTTCAAACTATACTACAAGGGCTACAGTAACCAAAACAGCATGGTACTGGCACCAAAACAGAGATATAGACCAATGGAACAGAACAGAATCCTCAGAAATAATACCACACATCTACAGTCATCTGATCTTTGACAAACCTGAGAAAAACAAGAAATGGGGAAAGGATTCCCTATTTAATAAATGGTGCTGGGAAAATTGGCTAGCCATAAGTAGAAAGCTGAAACTGGATCCTTTCCTTATACCTTATACGAAAATTAATTCATGATGGATTAGAGACTTAAATGTTAGACCTAATACCATAAAAACCCTAGAAGAAAACCTAGGTAATACCATTCAGGACGTAGGCATGGGCAAGGACTTCATGTCTAAAACACCAAAAGCAATGGCAACAAAAGCCAAAACTGACAAATGGGATCTCATTAAACGAAAGAGCTTCTGCACAGCAAAAGAAACTACCATCAGAGTGAACAGCAACCTACAGAATGGGAGAAAATGTTTACAGTGTACTCATTTGACAAAGGGCTAATATCCAGAACCTACAAAGAACTCAAACAAATTTACAAGAAAAAAACAAACAACCTCATCAAAAAGTGGGCAAAGGATATGAACAGACATTTCTCAAAAGAAGACATGCATACAGCCCACAGACACATGAAAAAATGCTCATCATCACTGGCCATCAGAGAAATGCAAATCAAACCCACAATGAGATACCATCTCACACCAGTTAGAATGGCAATCATTAAAAAGTCAGGAAACAACAGGTGTTGGAGAGGATGTGGAGAAATAGGAACACGTTTACACTGTTGGTGGGATTGTAAACTAGTTCAACCATTGTGGAAAATAGTATGGTGATTCCTCAAGGATCTAGAACTAGAAATACCATATGACCCAGCCATCCCATTACTGGGTATATACCCAGAGGATTATAATCATGCTGCTATAAAGACACATGAACATGTTTGTTTATTGTGGCACTATTCACAATAGCAAAGACTTGGAATCAACCCAAATGTCCATCTGTGACAGACTGGATTAAGAAAATGTGGCACATATACACCATGGAATACTATGCAGCCATAAAAAAAGATGAGTTTGTGTCCTTTGTAGGGACATGGATGCAGCTGGAAACCATCATTCTCAGCAAACTATGGCAAGAACAGAAAACCAAACACTGCATGTTCTCACTCATAGGTGGGAACTGAACAATGAGATCACTTGGACTCGGGAAGGGGAACATCACACACCGGGGCCTATTATGGGGAGGGGTGAGGGGAGAGGGATTGCATTGGGAGTTATACCTGATGTAAATGACGAGTTGATGGGTGCTGACGAGTTGATGGGTGCAGCACACCAACATGGCACAAGTATACATATGTAACAAACCTGCACGTTGTGCACATGTACCCTAGAACTTAAAGTATAATAATAAAAAAGAAAAAGAAAAAAAAAAAGATAGTACCATTGCACTCCAGCCTGGGCAACAGAGCGAGGCTCCGTCTCAAAACAAACAAACAAACAAATAAACAAACAAAATGTTAGCATATCAAATCCAGCAGCCTATGAAAATACTACACCTCAAAGAAGGGGGGTTTATTTTAGGAATGCAAGGTTGTTTCAATCAGTAAAATTTGCCATATTAACAGGTTAAGAAGAAAAATATTATTTTGATTGTTGCAAAATTATTTTTGACAAAATTCAACACTCATTTTTTAATAAAAACTCCCAGAACACTAGGAATAGAAGGGAATTTCCTCAACCTGATAAGGGGCATCTCTGACAAATCTACACCTAAATTTAATGGCGAAAGGCTATGCTTCCTCCCTTGGATCAAGAACGACGCAAGTATATTGTGTCGGCCACTTCTACTCAACATTGTACTGAAGGTCCTAGCTAGTATACGAAGGCAAGAAAAAGAAATAAAGGCATACAGATTGGAAAGGAAGAAATAAAATTGTTTTTGTGAACAGACAAAATGATTAGGTAGAAAATTTAAAAGAATCTACCAAAAAGCTACTAAAACTCATAAGTGAGTTTAACAAGATTGCATGATACAAGATCAAAATACACTATCCTAGCAATGAATATATATATATATATTTTTTCTTTCTTTCTTTTTTTTTTTTTTGAGACACAGTTTCTCTTTTGTTGCCCAGGCTGGAGTGCAATGGCACGATCTCAGCTCACCGCAACCTCCGCCTCCTGGCGGAGTGATTCTCAAGTGATTCTCAAGTGATTCTCCTGCCTCAGCCTTCCGCATAGCTGGGATTATAGGCATGCGCGACCACGCCCAGCTAACTTTGTGTTTTTAGTAGAGACAGGGTTTCCCCATGTCGGTCAGGCTGGTCTGGAACTCCCAACCTCAGGTGATCCACCCGCCTTGGCCTCCCGAAGTGCTGGGATTACAAGCAGGAGCCACTGCACCTGGCCAAATATTTTTTTAAAAAACATTTATTTTAGGTTCAGGGCTACATGTGCAGGTTTGTCATACAGGTAAGCTTGTGTCATGGGGGTTTGTTGCACAGATTATTTCATCAACCAGGTACTAAGCCTAGTACCCATTTGTTATTTTTTCTGCTCCTCTCCCTCCTCTTACCCTCCACTCTCCTCCCTCAAGTAGGCCCCAGTGTGCATTCTTCTCCTCTATGTGTCCATGTTTTCTCATAATTTAGCTCCCATTTACAAGTGAGAACATGTGGTATTTGGTTTTTGTTCCTGTGTTAGTTTGCTAAGGATGATGGCCTCCAGCTCCATTCATGTTCCTGCAGAAGACATGATCTCATTCTTTTTTAATGACTGTATAGTATTCTATGGTGTATAGGTACCACATTTTCTTTATCCAGTCTATTATTCATGGATGTTTAGGTTGATTCCACGTCTTTGCTATTGTGAATAGTGCCACAGTGAACATATGTGTGCATGTGTCTTTATGATAGAACAATTTATATTATTTTGGGTATACATCCAGTAATGGGGTTGCTGACTCAAATGGTAGTTCTGTTTTTAGCCCTTTGAGGAATTGCCACACTGCTTTCCAGAACGGTTGAGCTAATTTACATTCCCACCAGCAGTGTATAAGTGTTCCCTTTTCTCTGCAGCCTCACCAGCATCTGTTATTTTTTTACTTTTTAGTAATAGTTTTTCTGACTGGTGTGAGATGGTATCTCATTGTGGTTTTGATTTTCATTCTTCTAATCAGTGATGTTGAGCTTTTATTCATAAGACTGTTGGCCGCATGTATGTCTTCTTTTGAGAAGTGTCTGTTTATGTCCTTTGCCTGCTTTTTAATGAGGTTGTTTGCTTTTTTCTTGTAAATTTGTTTAAGTTCCTTATAGATGATGGATATTAGACTTTTGTCAGATGCATAATTTGCAAAAATTTTCTCCCATTCTATAAGTTGTCTGTTTATTCTGTTGATAGTTTCCTTTGCCATACAGAAGCTCTTTAGTTTAATTAGGTCCTAACAATAAATAATTGGAAATTGAAATAAACAATATCATTTACAACATTGTCAAAAACATGAAATACTTAGGTATAAATGTAACAAAATATATGCAAGATTTTAATGCTGAACATTAGAAAACATTGCTGAGAAAAACTAAAGATCTAAATAAATAGAGTGATATAGCACATTTATGGATTGGAAGACTCAGTATTAAGATGCCAATTCCCTCTGACTGGATCTATAGATTTAATGCAATCCCAATAAAAATCCCTGCAGAATTTTTTGGCGGAAGTTTGGAAGTTGATTCAAAAATTTGTATTCATGTGCAAAAATACAACATCAGCTTCGTTAGATAAAATAATGCTGGAAAACATTTATTGAATGTTTACTGTGTGCCAGGTATTGCTTCACATACTTTGAATGTATTGAGAAATCTAGTTTTCACAACAATCCTCTGAGGAAAGAAAACAGTCTTATCCCAGTTTATTGATATACAAACAGCAGCACACAGAGTGAGAGTAACTTGTCTGAGTTTAGCCGCTTTTGGTCTGGAGAGTTTGCCATTGAACCCAAGCAATTGGAATCCAGAGTTCAGCCTTTTAATTACCTGTAATCACCAGTTTCTGTATCAACTAGCTTTTGTTGCAACCAACCACAAAATCTCAGCGGCAAATGATAATAAGCTTTAAGTTTCCACATGTCTGCAGGTTGGCGGGGGCAGCTTTACTGATTTCAGCTAGACTCAGCTGGGCAGCTCTAACTGTAGGTTGAGTTGAGGGTTTCTTCACATGTCTCTGATCCTTCTTGAATTAATGGCTTAATCATGGTCTTTTCTTCTCATGGTGATAAAAGAAGCAAGAAAGAGGGCCTCCCATCAGAACTAAGGCCCACATCAATCTGTCTACTATTTTGGGCTTTAATTGCCCAAGTCAGGGCAGGGAAAAGTGGGAAACGGAAGGTCTCTTTTGCAAGGCAAGGAAGCCCCGCCCTGGTGTGCTCATAATGGGGAAAAGACTGCAAAGCCTAGGAGCTCCTCCCATAGGCCGGCTGGATGAAGAAAGTCAGATGAAAGGGAGGGGCATTTCTGCTCACTGACATTTTTGCCACCTGAGGAAAGATGAATAGATGTCAGATTTCTGTCTGTATTCATGAAATGTCTCATGGGGGAGGGGAGTGCAGGGTGAAAGCTTCTATCTACCCCTTCTACCGCTTCTGAGGAAGTGTTACGAGAACTTTCTATGTAAAGGCCAAGAAGGCACAGAAAAGGATAACCTTTTCTCGTATAGAAGGCAAGGACTGTGTTCTTTACATTTTGATATCCTTCTTCTGGTAGTTAACCCAGAGCTACTGACACAGAAGTTTCCTGAGATGTGTAGTTGAACAATAAGTGAAATTCGCATTTTCCATTCTTGAAGAAGAACTCCCAAAATCTCCCTCTCTGAAACCTTACTTCCTGGGGGTTCCACTTGGCCTGGCACCGGAAACCGTGTTTGCATTCTGAAGAGTATTTTGGCCATCTGTTTTGGTTGCCCTGAGTTACTCCAGTATAGCTGCGAAGAAGCTTGTCCTGCTGGGGTTTATCACTGATTGCAAAACTAACCCTGGCTAGCAAAACTGGCAAATCTGCTTAGTGAGTGTGTATTTTGTTGTGTGTATGATGTGTGTGTGTGTGTGTGTGTTTTGAGCACAGTTTCCATAGAAAAAAAGAAAGGCAAGATGTTGCCCAGCTGTATTGTCCTGGCAGGACTTCTTCACATAATTCTCCTGAAGTTTCTGCAATGTTTCTTTCCCTTCCTGTCTCCCTGTTTCTATAGAACTGTGAAGATTTACTGAGTCTCTCCAGCTGTAGCCTAAATTCCTCACTGAGACAGTTTCAGACTGCCTATTCTGAAGTGGGAAGGTGTAGGATGGGAGGTGGCGAGGCCTGTGCCCTTATTATACAAACTGATCATTATTGAAAGAAAAAAAGCTGAATCCCTCAGAAATGTTAAGATGTCTGCTTTGACCACACCCTCAGAAGCTAGCATTATTGCTCTGGGTCAAGGGCAATAGCATTTCTTGTAAGCCAGTTTTTAACCTCTTTTGAACCCTCAGCGACATAGAATTTCAGGGCTCGACTACAGTGGATTCTATCTGAAATGGCCTTCAAGAATTGTTCCAGAGAAATACATGGACAGAAATAGGTGTTCTTGTGTCAAATTCAGCGTGGGGAATTTTCAGTCTATATGACTCTTACAAAAAATAGTCCAGAAATATGTAAAATGATTTGAATTTTGCCCATTTAGTTCAAATTCTCCTACTCTGTGGACTCCTTAAGATCAAGAAATGTGCCTTGTGGTAATTCAGCACTTAACAGATACCTGGCAGAGATAATAAATGTGAGTGAATGAATGCATGAAATAATGAAATATCACATACACAATAAAGTTTTTTCCTCCCTTAAATAACTAGCATTTCTGGGAGTTTTGTCATTAAAAAAATTCCACTTCAATTGCCAACAACTGTATCACTTATAAAATTATTACTGCACAGAAATTATCTATTTCTGTGTAACAAACCACCCCCAAATTTAGTAGCTTCAGACTAATAACCATTTATTATTTCTCATGATTTTCAGGGTTGACTGGACTCACCTGAGTAATTCTTCTGCTTCATGTGATATTGACTGGGCTGTAATCATCTGGGGGCTTGACTGGGCTGGATATCACAATGGCTCACTAACATGGCAGATGGCTTCCAAAAGGGAGTGTCTTAAGTGTGACTATCTGAAGAGAGGAAACAAAAGTGGAAACTGCCCAGTCCTCTGACAGGGTAGGCGAAGAATTGGCTCAGTACTATTCTGCGGCATTCTGTTGGTAAGCAGCCATGCAGCCATCCCTGATTCAAGGGGAGGGGAAATAAACTCCACCTTTTGAGGGGAGAGTGACAAATAATTTCTAGCCATCTTTAATTCAACCTATTGTCTATGTAAAAATTGACATTGAGAATAAAACAATGGTAAGAGGCAAGAGTAAAGTAGGATGAGTGAAAAGATTGCATCAGGGAAGTGAACTAGTTAATTAGATTGGATGTTGGTAAACAATTAATCTGAATTAATTCAAAGTCGAGCCTGACGTGAATATTGTAAAAGAGATAGCTGAAAAATCAATAAACATCTCTGAAGAATTATGGAAAGCAGGGATGTCCCAGAAATCTGGAGACAGGTAAATGTCATTGTTATTTTCAAAAATGCGCAGAAAGTGGAATCACTGCAAAATTTGATTTTGATCCCAAGCAAGATGCTAAAAGATATTTGGCCGGGCGCGGTGGCTCAAGCCTGTAATCCCAGCACTTTGGGAGGCCGAGACGGGCGGATCACGAGGTCAGGAGATCGAGACCATCCTGGCTAACACGGTGAAACCCCGTCTCTACTAAAAAATACAAAAAAATTAGCCGGGCGAGGTGGCGGACGCCTGTAGTCCCAGCTACTGGGGAGGCTGAGGCAGGAGAATGGCGTGAACCCGGAGGCGGAGCTTGCAGTGAGCTGAGATCTGGCCACAGCACTCCAGCCTGGGCGGCAGAGCGAGACTCCGTCTCAAAAAAAAAAAAAAAAAAAAAAAAAAAAAAAAAAGATATTATTAGAATGACTAGGTTCAGCTGGATGTGTTAGAAATCAAAATAACAAAAGCATAAAATATGGAAGATTATTTTTCTCTCTGTGTAAATAAAACATAGATCACAAGGCTGATATGGTGGCTTCACGAAGTCATTGAGGGCTCATGTTCTTTTTAGCTCATTATTCCAGCAACCCTATTTCTCCTGGTCCAAAGTGATGGCGAGAGTTCCAATCAATGCATCTACATTCCAGAATTGTTTTTTTAAAGTGGAGAAGGGAAATAATCTATCTAATCTTTTAAAGAGGTTTTCTGGATGCTGCCGTACAACCTCTGCTTATAGCTCATGACTAAATCTTAATTTTGGGTGGCCATGTGCTGCCCTAAGAGTTGGAAGTTTTGTTACAGAGAAGGGCAGATGGATTTTGGAGTAGGCAACTAACAGTATCTGCTCCAGATGCTTTGTCCCTTCCGGTAGAATCCAGCATGCATTTTTTGTAAGAAATCATGACAGAAATGCTAAAGTTTTAAGGATGGAAATGTAGTTCCCCCTTCTCTCTGGGTTTTAGTAAATGCCATATGAAAGTGCATTTTGTATCAGACCATCTTATCATCCTCTTCAGATTCTCTCAGCCTCATTTGTCTCCTGGACCCTCCGTTATTTGTGTTGCCATGGCAATCGTCTCTCTGTAGGCCTAAGTGGTCTTTTTCTTGAGCCTGGAGCCCAGACTCTTGGCTGCTCTCACCATTTCCCAACTCAAATACAACCTAAGGGTGTGGGATCTGGTTTTCCCAGTGACGATCAGAGAACTCAGGTGATGCAACAGGAAAGTGCAGGTAAGTTAACTCCACATGGGGTGAACTTTGACCTGTGGGAAACAGCAGACAGGGGTTAATCAGCAGATACATTCCCTCTCCCTACCTCCTTTCCATGGACTATTCTGAGACACCAAGGTTGTGTTGTTTTGTTTGTTTCCTTCCTTCCTTCCTTCCTTCCTTCCTTCCTTCCTTCTCTCTCTCTCCCTCCCTCCCCCTTCCCTTCCCTTCATTTCCCTTCCCTCCCCCTTCCCTTCCTTTCCCTTCCCTCCCCCTTCCCTTCCCTCCCCCTTCCCTTCCCTTCCCTTTTTTTTGCAGGTCGCCTGTCCAGAGGTATCTTGCATGGCTAAGTGACTGGCTGTGTCTCTTTGAGAAGCGATGTTAGCTCAGGAATGCATCATCTTCACATTTGTTTTTCATCTTTCTCTGCCTCACTTCCCTATTCCTTCGCTGTCCTCATCCTAGGATTGCACAACTTGATAGTCTTAGCACTTAAGCCTTGACTCAGGCTCTATTTTATTATATTTATTTATTTCGAGACAGAGTTTCACACTTGTTGCCCAGACAGGAATGCAATGGTGCGATCTTTGCTCACTGCAACCTCCGCCTCCTGGGTTCAAGCGATTCTCCTGCCTCCACCTCCCAAGTAGCTGGGATTAGAGGTGTGAGCCACCACGTCTGGCTAATTTTATATTTTTATAAAGATAGGGTTTCACTATGTTGGTCAGGCTGGTCTTGAACTCCTGACCCTAGGTGATCCACCCACCTGGGCCTCCCAAAGTGCTGGGATTACAGGCGTGAGCCATTGCACCTGGCCTCAGGCTCTATTTTATAAGGCAGATAGTCTAAGATAGTGCAGTCCAAAGTTTCTTTTTTTTTTTCTCCAACTTTGTTGAGTTCACAGGTACATGTGAGGTTTGTTACATAGGTAAATGTGCGTCATGGTGGTTTGCTGCACAGATCTTCCCAGCACCCAAGTACTAAGCCCAGAATCCATTAGCTATTCTTCCTGATGCTTTCCCTCCTCCCATCCACCACCCTTCAACAGGCCCTAGTGTGTGTTGTTGCCCTCCATGTGTCCATGTGTTCTCATCACTAGCTCCCACTTATAAGTAAGAGCATACAGTATTTGGTTTTCTGTTCCTGTGTTGGTTTGCTGAGGATAATGGCCTCCAGCTTCATCCATGTCCCTGCAAAGGACATGATCTTGTTCCTTTTTATGGCTGCATAGTATTCCATGGTGTATAGGTACCACATTTTCTTTATCCAGTCTATTATTCATGGGCATTTAAGTTGATTTCATGCCTTTGCTATTGTGAATAATACCACAGTGAACATATGTGTGCATGTGTCTTTATGATAGAACAATTTATTTTCCTTTGGGTATATACTCAGTAATGGGATTGCTGGGTCAAATGATAGTTCTGTTTTTAGCCCTTTGAGGAATTGCCACACTTCTTTCCACAACAGTTGAACTCATTTACACTTCCACCAGCAGTGTACGTGTTCTCTTTTCTCCACAACCTCGCCACCATCTGTTAGTTTTTGACTTTTTAGTAATAGCCTTTCTGACTCATGTGAGATGGTATCTCATTGTGGTTTTGATTTGCATTTCTCTAATGGTCAGTTGAGCTTTTTTCATATGAATGTTGGCCGCATGTTATGTCTTCTTTTGAGAAGTGTCTGTTCATGTCCTTTGCCTGCTTTTTAATGGGGTTGTTTTTTTCCTCCTAAATTTGTTTAAGTTTCTTATAGGTGCTGGATATTAGACCTTTGTCAGATGCAGTTTGCAAAATTTTTCTCCTATTCTGTAGGTTGTCTGTTTATTCTGTCGATAGTTTATTTTGCTGTGCAGAAACTCTTTAGTTTAATTAAATCCCATTTGTCAATTTTTGCTTTTGTTGTAATTGCTTTTGGTGTCTTTGTCGTGAAATCTTTGCCTGTGCCTATGTCCTGAATGGTATTACCTAGGTTTTCTTCTAGGGTTTTTATAGTTTTGAGTTTTACATTTGAGTCTTCAATTCATTTTGAGTTGATTTTTGTTTAAGGTGTAAGGAAGGTGTCCAGTTTCAATTTCTGCATGTGGCTAGCCAGTTCTCCTAGCACTGTTTATTAAATAGGGAATCCTTTCCCTCTTGCTCGTTTTCATCAGGTTTGTCAAAGATCAGATGATTGTAGGCGTGTGGTCTTATTTCTGAGTTCTCTATTCTGTTCCATTTGTCTATGTGTCTGTTCTTGTGCCAGTACTATGCTGTTTTGATTACTGTAGCCCTGCAGTATAGTTTGAAGTTAGATAGTATGATGCCTCCTCCAGTTTTGTTCTTTTTTCTTAGGATTGCCTTGGCTACTCAGGTTCGTTTTTTGGTTTCATATGAATTTTAAAATAGTTTTTTCTAATTCTGTGAAGAATGTCAATGGTAGTTTAATGGGAAGAGCATTGAATCTATAAATTGCTGTGAGCAGTATGGCCATTTTCATGATATTGATTCTTCCTATCCATGAGCATGGAATGTTTCTCCATTTGTTTGTGTCTTCTCTGATTTCTTTGAGCAGTGGTTCATAGTTCTTCTTCAAGAGGTCCTTCATTTCCCTTATTAGCTGTATTCCTAGATATTTTATTCTTTTCTGTGGCATTGTGAATGGGTGTTCATTCGTGATTTGGCTCTCGGCTTGCCTGTTGTTGGTGTATAGAAATGCTAGTGATTTTTGCACATTGATTTTGTATCCTGAGACTTTACTGAAGTTACTTATCAGCTTAAGAAGCTTTTGGGCTGAGACGATGGGGTTTTCTAGATATCAGATCATGTTAACTGCAAACAAAGATAGTTTGACTTCCCCTCTTCCTATTCCAATATGCTTTATTTCTTTCTCTCACCTGTTTGCCCTGGACAGAACTATCAATCCTGAGTTGATTGAATAGGAGTGGTGAGAAAGGGCAACCTTGTCTTGTGCCAGTTTTCAAGGGGAATGGTTCCAGCTTTTGCCCATTCAGTATGATATTGGCTGTAGGTTTGTCATACATGGCTCTTATTATTTCAAGGTATGTTCCTTCAATACCTAGTTTACTGAGAGTTTTTAACATGAAGGGATGTTGAATTTTATCGAAGGCCTTTCCCACATCTATTGAGATAATCATGTGGTTTTGTCTTTAGTTCTGTTTATGTGATGAATCACATTTATTGATTTACATGTGTTGAACAAACCTGGCATCCTGGAGATGAAGCCTACTTGATCATGGCAGATAAGCTTTTTGATGTGCTGCTGGATTTGGTTTGCCCGTATTTTGTTGAGAATTTTTACATCAATATTCATCAAGGATGTTGGCCTGAAGTTTTCTTTTTTTGTCGTATCTCTGCCAGGTTTTGGTATCAGGAAGATACTGGCCTCATAGAATGAGTTAGGGAGGAGTCCCTCCTTTTTAAGTTTTTGGAATAGTTTCAGTAGGAATGGTACCAGCTCTTCTTTGTACCTCTGGTGTGATTCAGTTGTGAATCCATCTGGCCCTGGGCTTTTTTTTTTTTTTTTTTTAAGTTGGTAGGCTATTTATTGCTGCCTAAATTTCAGAACTTGTTGTTCGTCTATTCAGGGATTCAATTTCTTCCTGGTTCAGTCTTAGGAGGGTGTATGTGTTCAGGAATTTATCAATTTCTTCTAAATTTTCTACTTTATGTGCATAGAGGTGTTTATAGTGTTATCTGATGGTTGTATTTCTGTGGGGTCAGTGGTAATATCCCCCTTATCATTTCTGATTGTGTTTATTTGAATCTTCTCTCTTTTCTTCATTAGTCTAGCTAGTGGAGTATCTATTTTATTAATTTTTCAAAAACCAGCTTCTGGATTTGTTTATTTTTTTGAAGGGTTTTTCGTGTTTCTATCTCCTTCAGTGCTGCTCTGATCTTGGTTATTTCTTGTCTTCTACTAGATTTGGGGTTTGTTTGCTCTTGGTTCTCTAGTTCTTTAGTTATGATGTTAGGTTGTTAACTTGAGATCCTTCTAGCTTTTTGATATGGGCATTTAGTGATACAAGTTTCCCTCCTAACACTGCTTTAGCTGTGTCCCAGAGATTCTGTTACGTTGTATGTTTGCTCTCATTAGTTTCAAAGAACTTATTGATTTCTGCCTTAATTTCATTATTTACCCAAAAGTCATTTAGTAGCAGGTTGTTCAACTTCCATGTAGTTGTATGGTTTTGAGTGAATTTCTTAATCTTCAGTTGTAATTTGATTACACTCTGGTCCTAGCGACTTTAAAAAAAATTATTTCCATTCTTTTGCATTTGTTGAGGAGTGTTTTACTTCCGATTATTTGACCAATTTTAGAGTAAGTGCCATGTGGCGATGAGAAGACTGTATATTCTGTTGGTTTTGGATGGAGAATTCTGTAGATATCTATCAGGTCCACTTGATCGAGTGCTGAGTTCAGGTCCTGAATATCTTTGTTAATTTTCTGTCTCAATGATCTGTCTAATATTGTCAGTGGGATGTCAAGTCTCCCATTATTATTGTTTGGGAGTCTAAGTCTCTTTGAAGTTCTCTAAAAACTTGCTTTATGAATCTGGGTGCTCCTGTATTGGGTGCATATATATTTAGGGTAGTTAGCTCTTCTTGTTGAATTGAACCCTTTACCATTATGTAATGTTCTTTTTTGTCTTTTTTGATCTTTGTTGGATTAAAGCGTGTTTTGTCAGAAACTAGCATTGCAACCCTACTTTTTTCTGTTTTCTATCTGCTTGGTAAATTTTCCTCCATCCCTTTAGTTTGAGCCTTTGTGTGTCTTTGCATGTGAGATGGGTCTCTTGAAGACAGCGTACTGATGAGTGTGGGTTCTTATTCAGCTTGCCACTCTGTGTCTTTTAATTGGGGCATTTGGTCCATTTACATTTAAGGTTAGTATTGTTGTGTATGTATTTGATTCTGTCATCATGATGCTAGCTGGTTATTTTGCAGACTTGTTTATATGCTTGCTTCATAATGTCACTGGTCTGTGTACTTCAGTGTGTTTTTGTAGTGGCTGGTAACGGTTTTTCCTTTTCATAGTTAGTGCTTCCTTCGGGAGCTCTTATAATGCAGGTCTGGTGGTAATGAATTCCCTTAGCATTTGTTTGTCTGAAAGGGATCTTATTTCTCCTTCGGTTGTAAAGCTTAGTTTGCCCACATATGAAATTCTGGGCTGGATTTTTTTTTTTCTTCAAGAATGTTGAATATTGGCCACCAGTCTCTTGTGGCTTGTAGGGTTTCTGCTGAGAGGTCTGCAGTTAGTCTGTGGGCTTCCCTTTGTAGGTGACCTGGCCTTTCTCTCTCGCTGCCCTTAACATTTTTACTTTCATTTCGACCTTGGAGAATCTGATGACTATGTATCTTGTGGATGGCCGTCTTATGGAGTATCTTACTGGGGTTCTCTGCATTTCCTGAATTTGAATGTTGGCCTGTCTAGCTAGGTTGGGGAAGTTCTCCTGGATGATATCCTGAAATATGTTTTCCAAATTGGTTCCATTCTCCCTGTCTGTTTCAGGTACCCCAATCAGTCATAGATTCAGTCTTTTTACATAATCCCATATTTCTCAGAGGTTTTGTTCATTCCTTTTCATTCTTTTTTAATCTCTTCTTGTTTGCCTATCTTATTTCAGAAAGACAGTGTTCAAGCTCTGAGATTCTTTCCTCCACTTGGTCTATTCTGCTATTAATACTTGTGATTGCATTGTGAAGTTCTTGTAGTGTGCTTTTTAGCTCTATCAGGTCAGTTATGTTCCTCTCTATACTGGCTATTTTGGCCATCAGTTCCTGCATTGTTTATCATGATTCTTAGCTTCCTTGCATTGGGTTACAACGTGCTATTATACTTTAGCTCAGTGAAGTTCATTGTTATCCACATTCTGAAGCCTACTTCTGTCATTCAGACATTTCAGCCTCAGCGCAGTTCTAAACCCTTGCTGGAGAGGTGTTGTGGTCATTTGGAGGAAAGGGGGTACTCTGGCTTTTTGAGTTTTTAGTGTTTTTGTGTTGATTCTTTCTCTTCTCTGTGGGCTTATCTACCTTTGATCTTTGAGGTTGCTGACCTTTGGATTGGGGTTTTGTGTGGGTTTTGTTTGTTTTTCTTTCAACAATCTGGCCTCTCTTCCCTAAGGCTGCTGGGTCCTCTCCAGACTAGTCACCTTGGTTTTTCCAGTACCTGGAAGTATCACCAGAGAAGGCTATGAAACATCAAAGATGGCAGCCTGTCTCTTCCTCTGGGAGCTTCATTCCAAGGGGGTACTGACCAGTTGCCAGCTTGAACGCACCTGTAGGAGGTAGCTGGAGACCCCGGTTGGGAGGTCTCACCCAGTCAGGAGGAATGGGATCAGGAGCACGCTTAAAGAAGCTGTGTGGCTGTGTTTTGGTAGAGCAGCTGTGCTGTGTTGGGGATCCCTTCAGCCCCAGATCAGTTTGGGCTCTCCAAGGCCTGCAGGCTGGGCCAGCTGAGAAGCCCAAACAGCAAAGGAGGTGACCTGCATCATTCCCCTGGGCACCCCGTCCCAGGCAGAAATTGGAAGTCTGTTGGCTGTAGAACGCAGGCAGGGATTGCCGGAGACCCCAGCTGGGAGGACCTGCCCAGCAAGGAGGAATGGATCAGGTCCTGTTTAAAGAAGCAGTCTGGCCATGTCTCGGCAAAACAGTTGTGCTGTGCTGGGGAATTGCCTCTGCCCTGTCAGCTTGGACTCTCCAAAGCCCACAGGCTGGAACAGCATCCAAACAACTAACGTGGCAGTCCACTCCTCCCCCGGGCACTCTGTCCTAGGGAGAGATCAGAGCTCTGTCTGTAAGGGCAGGGGTGGCTGGAGGCCCCAGCTGGGAGGTCCCACCCGGTGAGGAGGAATAAATCAGGGTCTTGCTTAAAGAAGCAGTCTGGCAAAGCAGTTGTGCTGCACTGGGGGGACCCTTCCTTGTGGGGACCATTTGGACTCTCCGAAGCCAATGGCTAGAATGGCCGAGTTGACCAAACAGCAGAGCTGGTGGCCCACCCCTCGCCCTAGGGGCTCCATTTTGTCTCAGGCAGGCTTCACCCTGTTGCTGGTGGCTGGCTGGAATTCCAAGCCAGTGAGTCTTATCTTGTGAGGTACAGTGCAAGTAGGGCCTGCAGACCAACACTGCTCAGCACCCTGGATTCAGCCCCCTTCCTAGGGGTGTGTATGAACCTCCTACCTTGCCTGAGTTGTAGTCACTTTTGTTGGGGATCCCTGGGTCTCTGTGTGTTCCTGAGCAGCTGCACTGCCGAGACTCCACACAGCTCTGTGTGTCAAACCCAAGGCCCTGGTGGCATGGGCTCACAAGGGGATCTCCTGATCCAAGGGTTGCAAAGATCCGTGGGAGAAGTGTGGTTTCCCAGGGTTGCACATTCACTCACCACTTCCCTTGGCTGAGGGTGGGGGTTCCCTTGGCTCTGCATCACTTCCAGGTGGGCCATTGCCCCGCCTTGCTATTCTTCGTTCTCTGTGGGTCAAGTAGTTTCCCTGATAAGTCCCAGTGCAAGTACCTGGATGTTTCAGTTGAAGGTGCTGTATTCACTTGCTCCTTTTGTTCCTGTCCGTGAGCGCCTCACTTCTCAGCTGCTTCTAATTGGACATCTTGGCTCCCTCCCCAAAGTTTCTACAATCTGATAAAAAGTAAGGCTTCTGGCTGGGCATGTTGGCTCACACCTGTAATCCCAGCACTTTGGGAGGCCGAGACAGGCAGATCATGAGGTCAGGAGATTGAGACCATCCTGGCTAACATGGTGAAACCCCGTCTCTACTAAAAATACAAAAAATTAGCCAGGTGTGGTGGCGTGCACCTGTGGTCTCAGCTACTCGAGAGGCTGAGGCAGGAGAATCGCTTGAACCCACGAGGCAGGAGATTCAGTGTGCCGAGATCACGCCACTGCTCTCCAGCCTAGGTGACAGAGTGAGACTTCATCTCAAAAAAAAAAAAAAAAAAAAATAAGGCTTCTGATGAATTCTGTAGTTAATGTGGCATATACCTGAGGCTTCTTACCTCTTACCCTAAACATGTATACTTTGTAGGTACACATTCAGATATACCCATGGGGATCTGACTGCAGAGGGGGCTCAGTAGTCAGCCAGCTGTGAAGACCAGAGGCCTGCCTCCTTCCTAGTCATGGCTTGGATAGAGTGTAATAAATAACACAGGTGTCCCACCACGAGGATACCTTGCTTGGTGTTCCTTCTCTATGGAGGCAGGGAGTGAAAAGATCAGCAAGAGCTAGAGAAGCCCATGCTCCTGAGTCCCAACAAGTTGGAGGGAGAGAGTAATGAGAAAGCCCTGCTGGGTGGGCTTACATCATAGGAGCTGGAAGCAGAGGCAAGCCCTGGTCTCCCTATCCAATCCGTGAAGGAGGCTTTCAAAGAGGCAGTGTGGAGCTACGCTCTCATATCAGAGGCAGGTTGTCCTCCCCAATGGTAAATATTGTCAGGTTAGACAAGCACCACTCATTCACCTCTCCTCCTCCTTTGGAGAAGACCAGATCTCTTGATTAAAATGGAAGGGGAGTAGAAAGCTCATTTTCTGGGCAAATCTGAAGACAAAAGGATAAGGAGTGTTCCTCTAGGAAGAGATAATCTCATTTCTTTCTTTGAAATGGTAACTACAATTTTAAAAATAATCAGAGATAGATGTTAGAAACAGTGTATTCAGATTTCAACAAGACAAGTGACAAGGCCTCTCATGATATCTTCAGACCAGGGTTTGTCATCCTTGGCACTATTGATACTTTGGGCAGGATAATTCTCTATTGTGGGAAGCCATCCTGTACACTATAGAATGTTGAGCAGCAGTCCTGGTTTCTGCCCATTAGTTACTAGTAGCATTCCTCTCTAGATTGTGACAATCAGAAATGTCTTCAAACATTGTCTAATGTCCCCTGGGGTCTAAATCGCCCCTGGTTAAGAACCAAGGCTTTAAACGTTGATCTGCCCGCAATCTTATCTCTGATCATGTTTCTCTGTGTGTGCTCTTGGAGATTTAGTAACGCTTTTGGTTTCAAAAGTATCCCTCTATGATGGTTCCTACATCTGTCCTCTAGCCCAGCCCTTTCTTCTGAGCTCTAGACTCTTAAATCCAACTACTTATTGGGGGTAGATTTTTGGATATAAAACATATACCTCAAACTGTGTGCTTAAAATGAAATGTGTTGTTTCCCCCTCGTATCTATTCTTCCCATATCCCTTCTTGGTAATAGCATCACTATGTTACCAAATTGCCCAAGTGAGAAAAGAAATCATGTTGACCGTTCATTTCTTTCTCACCATCAGACTGAATTAGCCCCCCACACTGCCAATCCTGCCTTTTGAACAGTTCTTTAAGCATCCATTGTTTTTCAGCCCCAAACTGACTGCCTTAGGTCAGGCCTTCTTAATTTCTTGTCTGAATTAATCTTCCTGTCTCCAGTCTTACCTCCTTCCAATCAATTGTCTACAGAGTGGCAAGTCTTTTGAAAACCTAAATATTTTTCTTAGGCTCCTTCACACTTCCTCATTGCCATCAGGATGTAATCCAAGTTTCTTGCTTTTTTTTGAGACAGAGTCTAGCTCTGTGGCCCAGCCTGGAGGGCAGTGGCAGGATCATAGCTCACTGCAGCCTTGAACTCCTGGGCTCAAGTGATCCTTTTGCCTCAGCCTCCTGAGTAACTGAGACTACAGGTGTGAGCCATCTCATTGGGCCCTTGAAAATGAAGCCCCTAGTGCAGGAATAGAAGTAGGGTGAGGCCAGCAAGTTGCCTTGAGTACAAAACCTAAGGAGACACTCACTCTTAGGATTGTCAAATGCAGTGTTGGCATTTTAGAGTGAGTGCCACTTTAAATGTTAATCCCTAGATATCTCGCTTGTCCCATGCTAGTTGCTTTGCCTTTGTAGGGGCCCCTGATCCCCTTTCTGGTCTCCTCTCTCATCACATCCTCACTTAAGTCCTCATTTCTAATGCATGGGCTGTTTGCAGATCCCTGAATGGCTACCATAACACCTGCCTTAGCAGCAGACTCCTCCTGGAGTGTCAGGGTAATGACAGAGTGACAGAAATCCAGACAGCATTCATCTCATGATGAATCACAAACATCAAGAGAGCAGTGGATGGGGTTTTTTCTTCAAGTTTTTTATTGTGGTAAAATACACATAACATAAAATTTACTGTCTTAACCATTTTAAGTGTATAGTTCAGTGATATTAAGTACATTCATGTTGTGCAACCATCATCACCATCCATTTTCAAACTCTTTTCATCTTGCAAGACTGAAACTGCATACCCATTAAACAACACTTTCCTATTCTCCCTCCCCTCGGCCTCTGACAACTACCCTTCTACTTTCTGTCTGTATATTTTGACTATTCTAGGTACCTCATATAAGTGGAACCATATGGTAATTGTCCTTCTGTGATTGACTTGTTTCATTTAGCGTAAGGTCCTCAAGGTTCAATCATGTTGTGGCCTGTCAGAGTTCCCTGGTTTTTAAAGGTTGAATAATATTCATTTGCATGTACATAACACATTTTGCTTATCCATTTGTCTACAGATGGACACTCTGGTTGCTTCCACACTTTAGCTACTATGAATAATGTCTCTATGAACATAGGTGTGCAAATATCTCTTAGAGACCCTGCTTTCATTTTTTTTGAGATATACCCAGAAGTGGAATTGCTGGCTCATATGATAATTCTACCAAATGTCATGTTCTAAGCCTAGCTCAAAGGCATTCATTTTGACAAAAGCTTATACATTTAAACAAACAAAAATCATAAAACGCATCTTCTGTTATAGTCATTGTCATAACAACATCACATCTCATAGCGTATGGTTGCTGTGGTATAATTTACTTTAAAATGCTTCAGCAAAGATAGTATGATATATATTTGTGCATTAGTTTAATCTATGCCCTAGGGGCTATTAGTTAACATTTGAAGTCCTCTAATTGAGGATATTCATTCCAGAGACTATTAGCTCTTGAGAGAGTCTAATCAGGAATCAGCATGACTATTTGTACGAGTGTCAGAATTTGGTCTCATACTTGCTTTTATTATAGCACACTACCTACTAGTGAGGTTGTTGGAGAGGAGACCTATTGCTTTCACCTATTTCTAACTCTTGAAGTCTACCCCTATGCATCCAAAAAATCCTAAAATGTGTGAATCACCAATTTGCTTAGGTCATTTTGTAGCAGGTACCCTATTGGAAGCAAATAGAAGGGTAAACCTGTGCATGCAATCATTATTTCAAATTGGAGACGCCTGCCTTCTTGTTGAGAGCTCACCCAGTAATCCTGTCATCCTTGGCCCTTAGCATTTTGTAATGTATAGCCCCTGCCCAAAAGAATTGGAAAAATAAATCATTCTTACGCAGCTGGGTACTCCACCACCTTGATAACCGGGATTTCACTTTCTCCCATATACTGCTTTCCTAATGCCCAGCAATAAAGCTCAAGTAAATTTAAAAAATTATACATAGCCGGGCGTGGTGGCTCACACCTGTAATCCCAGCACTTTGGGAGGCTGAGGTGGGCAGATCATGAGGTCAGGAGATCGAGACCATCGTGGCTAACACGGTGAAACCCTGTCTCTACTAAAAATACAAAAATTAGCTGGGCCTGGTGGCGGGCGCCTGTAGTCCCAGCTACTCAGGAGGCTGAGGCAGGAGAATGGCGTGAACCCGGGAGGCGGAGCTTGCAGTGAGCTGAGATCCGGCCACTGCACTCCAGGCTGGGCAACAGAGCAAGACTCCATCTCAAAAAAAAAAAAAAAATTATACATAGATGAAAGGAAAAAGTGAAATGTTCTGCCACATTTTCCTTCTATGGCCTGTCCTAGGAAATGCAAGATATTAGATGTGCCTAAGCATAAGTGCAGAGAAACACCGTATGTATTAGTACATTTTCATACTGCCAAGAAGAAATACCGGAGACCGGATAATTTATAAATAAAAAGTTTAATGGACTCACAGTTTCATATGGCTGGGGAGGCCTCACAATCATGGCAGAAGGTGAAGGAGCAGCAAAGGCATGTCTTACATGGCAGCAGGCAAAAGCACACATGCAGGGTAACTTCCCTTTATAGAACCATCAGATCTCATGAGACTTATTCACTATCATGAGAACAGCATGAGAAAAACTTGCCCCCATGATTCAATTACCTCCCTCTGGGTCCCTCCCATGACACGTGGGGATTATGGGAGCTACAATTCAAGATGAGATTTGGGTGGGAACACAGCCTAACCATATCACCATGTATTTAAAAGTGTGTCTGATAGAAAAAAAGAGATATTTCATGGTGCCACAGCCAAAGATCATTGATTATTTAAATAGAAAATATAGAATTTTTGACAAATGATTAAATAGAGAAAAAACGATGTTACGATTTGAGTAATACTTAACATTTTCTTTAATTGTTTAAGCTGTGACTACAGTATATTTTATGAGCAGCAAATCACAGACTGAAAATTCATGATATAATTATAAGGCGAAAAGATTAATTTTCATATATTGCTCATAGAGTCTCATAGATTACTGTCATAATCAACTATAACTTGAAACCATATCAACAGGACACATGTTAATGATATGTACATAATTGCTATTATGCTGGAAGGTGATTTAGCTTAAAAGGTAAACAGATCACTTAAATGATGTAATTAGTATTACATTTACAGAGGTGTCTCAATTTTTGTGCTTTTCTCTTCTCACTTTGCTGCAGATGAGATTTTCCTCTCATCTTCAAATTGTCTCACATGCACACACAAAATGGCACCCACTTAAAGCTGAGGCTAGGCTGAAACATACCAACATGTGGGCTTCCATTGTCCCTCATTCATCACTCCTCTAGGGCCTAAGGTGGAGATTCTCAATGTTCCTCAAAAGGGTTCCTACACTGCTGCTTTCCACCTTGAGGTTCTCGAATTAGCTTTCAGCCTGGGTTGTGTATGTCAAGGACGTTTTAAGGCTGTAAGGTTCTGGGTCACAGACTGTGGGCTTGAGAGTGGTGGTGTCATAGGAGGAGGTGTACCCTTGGGTACAGAGGTACTACTGAAATGTGAGGAACAGTGTGCCCAAGTGTGACTCAAGTGGGCCCTCCTTTCTCTCTCTTTGTTCTTTATCTTCCCAAACCATCTTGGTGCCCAGGGCAGGGAAAACAGGAACTGAAATTGAACGTTCAGTATACTGGCTTGGTACCAGACTGCTAGGGATAGCTGTTAAAGTCAATTTTTTATGTCAAAATGTTTTAAAGCTATTTCTGAATAGATTCAGTCTCTGGTAAGTTTTTGGGGATGTCAATTACCAATAATGACAAAAAAAAAAAAAAACCTTTCCTGGTGGCTTTCGGGACTCCTATACATGGATTGCTGCCTCTATATCCTGAGGTGCCCTCTCCTCCTTTGAGACTGCTGGTCTAGGCTTGTCACCTTCAGCTCAATGGCCCAGGGTCTACAGCCTCAAGACCTCCTTGATGAAACTACCTGGGCTGAAAGCTGATTCAAGAACCTCAGAGTGGGGAGTGGCATATAGTAGCACCTTTGAGGAGTATTGCGAGCCTTCACCTTGGGCCATGGAGGGTGGAGGAATCAGGGACAAGGGAAGCCCAGGTATATATGTGCTTGAGCTCAGCCTTAGCTGTTAAGTGGGTACCATTTTGTATGTGGAAGTGAGTATCATTAATTTTGTGCATAGAAAAAACCAGATGAGATTACCTTTGACATGTGAGTTGCTGGAAGTCCGGAAGCAGAGTATGCTGCTTTTGGGGTAGAGGATAAAGAAGTGAGAAGAAAAGATAAAAGGCATTTATATTTTGCCCTTTTGCCTGGGAACACCAAATGGAAACACCTGATGAAAACCCCTTCCCAGGAACTGAATTTAATTACATGTTCTGAAGCTAATATGACATCCTGTGGTTAGTGGATTGAGCACTGACTTTGGATTCAAATCTAACTAGATGACTTTGGAATACTTTCTTAACCTTTGTAAGCCTAACTTTAATCATCTATAAAATGAGGATCCATCTGGATTTATTTAATGAAAGAATAGCCTAAAGCACCTAGGACTAGAGTATGAGGGGAGTTGTGGTAGTCTAGTACATCCGTAGCCTTGATGAATTTTGTCTCCCTATATCCCTGCCCTTGCATGGTTGCCATCCCTTGAACGTGGGTTGGCCTTGTGACTCACTTTAATTAGTAGAGTGTGTTCAAAGATTAAGCCTTAAGAAGACCTGCTACTTTCTGCTTTTGTGCTCTTGGGAGTTCTGAACCACCATATAAAAGTCTGACAGGCTGGGTGCGGTGGCTCATACCTGTAATCCCAGCACTTTGGGAGGCTGAGGTGGGCGGATTGCCTGAGGTCAGGAATTTGAGACCAGCCTGACCAACATGGTGAAACCTCGTCTCTACCAAAAATACAAAAATTAGCTGGGTGTGGTGGTGGGTGCCTGTAATCCCAGCTACTTGGGAGGCTGAGACAGGAGAATTACTTGAACCTGGGAGGTGGAGGTTGCAGTGAGCCAAGACCAGGCCATTGCACTCCAGCCTGGGCAATAAGAGCAAAACTTCATCTCAAAAAAAAAAAAAAAGTCCTGTTGAAGATAACATATGACAAGAGAAGAGGCCATGTGGAGAGAGAGAGGGAGACCCAAGCATCCCAGCGTTCCAGCTGAGCCCAGGCCCCAACCAACCTGCCAGCTGAATGCAAGCACATGAGTGATTGCTGGCAAGACCAGCAGAACTGCTTAGCTGAGTCCAGGCCAGATTGCAGAACTGTGATTAAATAAACTATTTGTTGCTTTAAGAAGCTAAGTTTTGGAATACTTTGCCATGCAAGCATAGATAACTGAAACCTGGATCATGAATATTATGCAGATATTGTTTATGTAGTCAGCCCATGTCATTCATGAGGTATGTTCTAGGCCCTTCTTGAATACATTATGACACTTAGACTCACTCATAATACGTAGTCAAGTAAAACTGAAATATTTGAGTGGCCCTTTCAGACTTACGATGATTTTAATATAGCGTATTTGTAGTCTGTTTATGAAAGACCTTGCTGCTTCTTCACTTCCAGCACAAACATTAATAGTTGCTGCCATCAGAGGGATGCTTTCATTAAGGAACAAAGTTTGCCTTTTGTCACCAGCTCTCCATGTAGATGCAGGAGAGAAGACAAAGTCACTCTGAGATGTGGCTGACAGGTGGTCACTAGGCTCATTTATTAGCTAAGTACCTTTGCACTGCTTTCTGGCTTTATGGCATAGGCAGTGCAATTCTGTGCCTTTGCAAAATTAAAAAGTATGAATATCATGGGTATTTGAGGTGACTCAGGAATGGTCAGAACCATGAAAGTTAAATTCATAAATGAAAGTGTAGTAAACTGGGGCAGCTTTAGTTATTGTCCACCTAATATCCTGTCCTTCCCTCTCCAACCTTCTTCTTGTAGAATAACTTACTTTATTCACAGAAAATCCATTCTGGATGGATTAGATGGAGATGATCTCTTCTCCTTGCCACAGTGTTGGACACATGTTTCCACGTGGCCTTTCAACAAATGTTGGCCTCTCTTGGCAGATGCTGGTAGCCTATGGTGGCTAGCAGCAGGTGGAAGCCATGTGTCCTTTCCCCATAACCCCATTCCCAGATAGCATCCTACAATGAAAGCAAGTCTTAGACCAAATGCATGAGTATTTATTAGCAAGCAGGCCCCAAACACACCATTCAGTATGTTTTGTAGTTCTGGAAAGTTTCATTTTTACCTGGGTACTTGAAAGAACACCTCGCATGAGAGTCTCTTGTGGATGCCACAATGTTCTGATGGTAGGATGAGCCAACCCTGTAAGTGGACCAGGTGACATGGCTCTCCTTGAAGTAGAGGGATGCAGGGAAGTGGGGCTCTGGCCTTTAAGTGCTGTCTGTGCCATTAGAATGCCAGGCTTGCCGGGTCCTCATGCAAAGTGGGGGAGAGTGGGCTTCTACATTTTTCCCAATCATTTACTACTTTGAATATTACTCATTTCACCTATAACATTTTCCTAACATTCTTTATACTATCAATAATTAGGAAACACTCTATAGTGTTTGTATAGTATAGATTTTGATAATACATTTTAAGTGCTACATCCTCACATTTGCTACTGAATGTTTTCTGTTTGACTGTTTAGATACAACTGCTTGCTTTTCTTCCCTTACTCTCTGATCTGGGAGGCCCATGTGTCTGGACTGACTCCCTTACACTCTGGCTCCCTTACCCTCTGGCTTCTACTTGGGTTTGGCTAATGGTGAACCCAGCGAATGATTGGACAGAGGAGGAGAGTAGGGTTAGGGTAATTATTCCTTCAACCCCATCCCTGCAGGGCTGCCCCACTGGCACTGACCATCACGAAGGTCAAGGTTATTGTCAAGGTGGCACTGTCTACATGACTTTCTCCTGCCTGGTTCTGGTAACTATTCCTTTCCCACATCCCTTTGGGCCTATGAGTAGTAACAGCCCTGTTGTTACTAGTTTTTGAGTACTTCACTATCCTTTGTGATTTCTGTATCCCCTATTCACACTCCTCTTTGAATTATCCTAATTTGAATGGGCTGCCTTTTTCCTGCTGGGACATTGGGAAGGTGCTGATTCCTGATGAAAGTACTTCCATGCTAATTATCACCCCTGCGGTGTTGATTCCTGATCAGAGGATTTTAGATGTTAATCCCACCTAGGGTGGAGATCAGACTTGATTTATATACATATTTTACGTTGTTCATATTAAAACTTTTCTTTTTTGAGACAGAGTCTTGTTCTGTCACTCAGGCTGGAGTGCAATGGTGTGATCTCGGCTCATTGCAACCTCCGCCTCCTCAAGTTTAAGCGATTTTCCTGCTTCAGCCTCCTGAGTAGCTGGGATTACAGGCATGCGCCACCACACCAGACTAATTTTTGTAGTTTTAGTAGAGATGGGTTTCACAATGTTGGCCAGGCTGGTCTCGAACTCCTGGCCTCAAGTGATCCACCTGCCTTAGCCTCCCAAAGTGCTGGGATTACAGAAGTGAGCCACTGCAGACGGCTCATACTGAAACATTTTAAAAGTTAATGGCTATGTAGGCAATTTAACATAAAGCTTCCTGGCAACAGTGATTGGCTCAAAGATGGAGCTATAACCCTAGATGGAGCTATAACCCTAGCTCTAACCCTAATTAGAACTTCTCCAAGAATTTTTGCTGCAACAAATACTAAAGAGGCAACCCCTTTTTGCTGTGATTGCTAGATATAAGGGTAAGTAAGTGTTGAACTTCTAGTGGATATTCCTGCTACCCAGAGAGGAAGGCTTAGCAGAGACTAAAAGTCAACAAGAGGAAGAAGGATTGAGAGATGGACAGAAAGGGACAAATTCCTGGTTATGTTATTGGACCCCTGGATCCAGCCATGCCTGAAGCTGAAGCCTTCTCTTTGAACCTCTCAGTTATGAAGGGAAATACATTTCCTTTTGGTTTGTGTATATAAGATAATTTGAGTTGGGGTTTATTTCACTTGCAACTGAATGAGTCTCGACAAATCCACCAAGGGCCTATTTTCTTAATGCTCTTTTTTATTTTTATTTTTTCTCACTCTGTCTTATGGTGCTGATCATAATGTTCATATATATATATGAGAAAAGATGCACCAGTACAAGTACCTGAAATGAGTTCAATCAATGCAGGCAACAGTTATATTTTGATGGAGGAACTGGATATATTATCAAGGAAGGATGGCTGGGTGCCCAGTCTGGGGTTTAGTAGGCTGGTGTGTTAGGCCATCCTCACAATTCTATAAAGAAATACCAGTGACTGGGCAATTTATAAAGGAAAGAGATTTAATTGGCTCGTGGTTCTACAGGCAGAACAAGCATGGTGCTGGCATCTGCTTGGCTTCTGGGTAGGCCTCAAGGAGCTTTAACTCATGGCAGAAGGTGAAGCAGGAGCAGGCATGACATATAGTTAGAGCAGGAGCAGAGAGGGAGGGGCTTGGAGGAGGTGCCACACGCTTTTAAACAAGCAGATCTCTTGAGAAGTCACTGTCATCAGCACAGCACCAAGAGGATGGTGCTAAACAATCCATGAGAAATCTACCCCCATGATCCAAGCACCTCCCACTAGGTCTGACCTCCAACATTGGGGATTACAATACAGCATGATATTTGAGGGGAACAAACATCCAAGCTATATAAGTTGGAGAGATCGTTATGAATTTGCATGCTGAGACTTCAACACTGCAGCTCCAGAAAATGGATTCTGTTAGTGTGACCGAGGCTACCCAAGTTTGAGGGGTTGGCTTCTTCTAGCCAGTCTCACAGACAGTGATGCGTAAATCTAAAGTGAATTCACAATAGCAAACCTCACTGCTGAGCAGACCAAAAAGTTTGTGCCTTCTGGTACAAACTGGTGTAGTTTCTCTCTTTTGATTCTGCAAAAAACAGCCAAATTATAATCCAGAAGGCTAACAGGAGAGCAAGGAATCAGAGCTGGGACAGCAGAACATGAAGAGCCAAGGGGGAGGGATGAGAGGTCATTTGTTGAGTGTAATGGTTAGTGTTCTCAAGCTCTGACTGCCTGAGTAACTCATCCTGAGGTAGGGGGATTGTATTAGTCCCCAGTAACCATTGCAACAAATTCCCACAAATTGAGTGACTTAAAAACAAGTTAAATGTATTCTCTCACAGATCTGGAGGTCAGAAGTCCTAAATCAGTATCACTGGGCCCAAATCAAGGTGTTGCTACACTCCCTTTGGAGGCTCTAGGGGAGAACTTGTTTCTTGTCTCTTTCAGCTTCTAATGGCTACTCAGCATTCCTTGGGTTGTGGCTGCATCACTCCAATCTCTGCTTCCATCTTCACATTGCTTTCTCTGTATAT
Organism: Trachypithecus francoisi; assembly: GCF_009764315.1. Taxonomy (NCBI): domain Eukaryota; kingdom Metazoa; phylum Chordata; class Mammalia; order Primates; family Cercopithecidae; genus Trachypithecus; species Trachypithecus francoisi. Next base: position 114,759,917 of record NW_022681471.1, on the reverse strand, counting down.
GTCAAATCTCCTTCTGCCTCTTTCTTATAAGGATACATATGATGGCATAATTTAGGACCCACCTGGATAATACAGGAAAATCCCCCATCTGAAGATCCTTAATTTAATCACATCTGCAAAGTCAATTTTGCCATGTAAGGTTAACATTCACAGGTTCCAGGGATTCGAATGTGGATATCATTTAGGGGGCCATTTTATAGCCTACCGCAGGGGTAGACCTGTGAGTAGGGTGGGGTGTCCATTTTGGCTGCGCAGTGCCTTCACTCCTGGGTGGTTGCACTGATACCAGCTGATTTTTGCTTTCTGACTGAGCCTTCATTTTTGACCTCAATATAAGCATCCTTTTTCTGCCATTAAGATCTTTTATAAATACAGAACAATCCAATCAGCTTTTTAAAGTTCTAGTTATATTCAAAATCTTTTTGATCGGATGTGGATGTCCTCAAATATTTTCAGCCACAGTTTACATGGACTACATAGGTTATATTGGTAAGTAACACATCTGTTACTTAACCTCATCCATTCCTGGATGTGCCTAAATAATGTCACCCCCACCCCAATATATTGACAGCAACAGATGCTCTGGAATATCCACATGCCGAAATCTCTTCAAATCTGTTCTGACCTCTCCTGCCTCCCCAACCCACACTAACTCATGCACGTGAGTGCAGGCGCACATCCCGCCCCCTCGCCCTACGAAGTTCCTTATATTTCTGGAAGCTTCTGGATAATTGACCTACTTCTGTAATTCCTTTGGCTTGTTTAGATTTGGGCAGAATTGAATCTTCACCTCTTATTAAATGTCAATACAAATAAGATTTAGCTTGCTTAGTGCTCTCAGTCACCTTTGAATTAGTTGAGACTACAAGTGTATAAAGCAGACACACTTGTTACATTCTGATTTTCTCTTATTTAGTGTAGAACATTTAAGATACCTATGATGCTGGGCCACTTTCAGAAAAATACAAATCATTCCTTCAACTTCGACAGGTATGACAGTCGTGAGGAAACTGTCAGCATCTATTTGAAAATGTGCAGGGTAGAGAATGGAACTCGTAAATTTGACAAGCTTTTTATGTTCCATTCATAAGGGCTAGTGATAAATGAATCTTGATTAAACACTTATTTGTACTGTTATTGGCTTTTTAAAAAAGAAACATTTTATTGCACTCTGATTGTAGATTATGCTTGTTGGGACTCATCCCTCTGTTTAGCAACATAGGGCAGATTTGATTCAATATTACCATGTAAACACATGGTTCAGTCTCATGACTGACCATTTCTGGTTACCCAGCCCCAGTTGAGTGCAGCATCTCTACTCCATCTCCAGAGATCTTTATGTTAGTTTAAGGCAGTTAAAGCCCTTGTGCAATTTTTTTTTTTTTTTTGCTACATATGATTTCCTCTATTAAGTAAATGACTTAAATTGTATTCAGATTACTTTGGAATACGTAGTATAGTAGCGTTTAACCTGTCGACAGAAAACAATTTGCAGAGGAAAGCTTATCTAATGCTACCTCCTTGCTTAATCTGTGGCTTCTTACAGAATACAGGGTAAACTCATTTTCTTATATCCATGTCTCTCCACCACCTGTCCCCAGGAAACCTCTCCAATCCTATCATTACCAACCATTTGCTATTATGAAAATGATCTCTGAGTATGCTTTATTAATTTCTACCTCGCTCTCTCCCTCTTCCTTCCTCCCTCCCTCACTCTCTCTTTCTTCCCCATCCATCTCTTTCCTTTTTCCCTCCCTCCCTCTCTCCTGGCCTCTTTCCAGTGCATACTCATTAAGCACATACAGTATGGTGGACTTTACACTTAGCAAGGTAGGAAAGATGAAATTGACAATGCAGCCCCCAGCACTGCGGGGGATGTGGACAGAAGCAACAGTACTTACAGTATCTATAATGGTCAATGAATTATCCAACTTTGCTTGAGGAGGTCAGAGAAGTTTTCAGGGAAATGATGACTTGTAAGCTGAGTTTTGAAAGATAATTGGGGCTCACCAGGTAGACAATGCCAATACATTTATGGTTCGCAGAAGCAATGGTACAAAGGGAAGAGCACAGGCAAGAAACAACACAGCTGTGCTACCTCCCTTCTCCCTTCCCTCTCTACCTTCCTGGCACACATATTTACCGGGTGCTCATGTTGCAAGCATCGCCCTAGGTCTCCAGAGACAACACTAGACGAGAAGGACACTATTCCTGTCCTGGGGCAACTTATCTGCTAGTTGTGAAATGAAACATGATTTGCTGAGACTAACAGGTCCTATATCCTTGAACACTTTAAAAAATGTTTGGGACATGTTGCATTCTGAATACTGCCTCCTGGAGTTTCACAGTGCACAATTTCACAGTCAAGGCCCTGTTAAGAAATCTGTTATCTTCATTTACTCTGGTTCTCAAGTGCATTTAACCAGGGGAACCTTGTTTTAAGTAGCAATTAATACCACATAAAGCCAGTTTTCTAAAGGAGTCACTGCAGGAAATGTTTGAGCATTCTTTCCTTCCAACCTCATTGCCTATTGTATCAGTTACGTGTTTTCATAATAATGCTGCATAAAAACGGCCACAGAACCTCTGTGGCATGTAACAATAAGAACTCAGTGCTTGTACCCCTGGGGAGGTTGGTTAGGTGGCTCTGCTGACCTGGCTGAGCTTGGTCCTATGTCTGGGGTCTGGCTGGCTATTGGCTGGGACAACTGGGATGACCTGGCTGTGCCCTGCTTGCCTGGGCATACACCTGGGCATATTTTCCTGGTGGTGACTGAGGCATAAAAGGCAAGTGAAACTATGTAGGCATTTTTCAGATCCCTGCTTTGTGAAGAATTTTAACATCCTAATGTCCAAAGCAAGCCACATGGCTGAGTCCAGAATTAAAGTGGCCGGGGATAGGGCACTACAGAGTTTCATGGCAAAGAGTGAAGATACAGAGGACAGGGAGGAATTGGGGCCACTTTAGTACTTGACCGCATCTACCTAAGACCCCGACTCAGGTATCACCTCTTTCATGAAGGCTTTTCTGACTTTCTCAGATCCATATCCATTTCTTTATCTGAGACTTCCCACTGCACACCCAGTACCTTACTGCCAAATTAGAAGCTCTCTTAAATTCCCAGCTTGGTTCACATTGGCTCCCCTACCTAGATGACAAATTCCTCAAGGATAGAGACCATATTTTTTATGTGCATGTGTGTGGTTTTGTTTTTTTTTTTTTCCTTTTGAGACGGAGTCTCACTCTGTTGCCCAGGCTGGAGTGCAGTGATATGATCTCAGCTCACTGCAACCTCCGCCTCCCGGGTCAAGCGATTCTCCTGCCTCAGCCTCCTGAGTAGCTGGGATTACAGGTGCCTGCCACCACACTGGGCCAATTTTTGTATTTTTAGTAGAGACAGGGTTTTGCCATGTTGGCCACGCTGGTCTTGAACTCCTGGCGTCAAGTGATCTGCCTGCCTCCCAAAGTGCTGGGATTACAGGCATAAGTCATCGGGGAAAGACCATATTTCTTTTTCTTCTAAAAAAGGAAAAGGGATACACATGCAGAACGTGCAGGTTTGTTACATAGGTATACATGTGTCAGTGTCATGGTGGTTTGCTGCATCTATTGACCCGTTCTCTAAGCTCCCTCCCCTCACCCCCCACCCCCAGCAGGCCCTGGTGTGCATTGTTCCCCTCACTGTGTCCATATGTTCTCAGTGTTCAACTCCCATTTATGAGTAAGAACATATAGTATTTGATTTTCTGTTCCTGTGTTAGTTTGCTGAGGATGATGGCTTCCAGCTTCATCCATGTCCCTACAAAGGACATGATCTCATTCCTTTTTATGGCTGCATAGTATTCCATGGTGCATATGTGCCACATTTTCCTTATCCAGTCTATCATTGATGGGGATTTGGGTTGGTTCCATGTCTTTGCTATTGTAAATAGTGCTGCAATAAACATACGTGTTCATGTAGGGAAGACCATATTTCTTCCTGGGCCTGAGACTATATTTTATACTTTATTTGTATCTCCCAGAGCACCTAGCACAGTACTAGGCACACAGTGGGCATTTACTCAAGACTAAATTGAGGTCACAAGTTCCTAGATGCATAGGAACCAACGCTGAAAGTCAGGCTGTCTCCTGGGGGCTTCCCCTGAGGCTGGGCCCCCTATACTCCCGATGCCACCCAGATTTGTGCCTACAGGGCTAAGATCAGCTCGGCGAGATTGGGGGTGGGGATGGGGACTGGCACGTGTGTCAGAGAAATGCCAGAAAAGCTCTGCCCAAGAGCCGGAAGTTGCGTCTCTGTGTATGCACTTTTTTGCTTTTGTTGTGTTCTCAGCCCTCGCAGGGACTCTAACCACTTCCCCCTGAACTTCGTACGGGAATCTCACCTCTCTTGTGGTAGTGGTCCTCCTAAATTCGGGCCACTCGGCTCATTCTTTCCTGTCTCATTTTGTTCTTTCTGCCTCTTCTGTGCATGGGGGCTACATTACTGATGCTGCTGTTGCCCAGTTGGAGAGGAGAGCAGTGGTGTGAGAAAAGCACCCTGGACCTGTGCCCCTTAAAGTGAGGTCCCTGGGCCAGCAGCATCGGCTTTACCTGAGAACTGTTTAGAAATGCAGATTCTCCAGGGCTGTCCCAGACCTCCTGGATCAGCCTCTGTATTTTAACCGAACCCCCAGAGGCATAGTCAAGCCTGAGAAACACCAGCATCTGGTCACAGCTCACCAGCCCCTTAGCTCTACAACCTGGCAAATTTCTTCACTTCTCTGTTGGACACACTGATTTTCCCTGTGTCAAATTAGATGCATTTAATTATGTGGTAATTCAGATTACTTTGTTGCTTCATCAGAGAAGTACAAAGGTGTGGGAAGTGGTAGAAAATCATATTGTGCACAAAATCAAGAACTTTTAGAGCTGGAAAGAACTTGATTGACCACCTCCTCCAGTTCCCTCTTGTTTTATAGCCACTTAAGGTCAAGCCTTGCTAAGGAGAATGTCAGTCTCCTCCATCCTTGCAGGAGAAACGCAGCCCCTGCAGTCAGAAGAGACAGGAAGTCCACATGAGACAGGAGGGAATGAGTTGACTGGCCTGAATTTAGAAGGACCATTACCACAAGAGAGGTGATGTTCCCATAAAGCTTGAAGTTAAGGGGGAAATGGATCCCGACATGTAAAGTGTGGTCCCTGAACCAGTACCATTACAGTCACCTGGTAAGAGAGGCGGTGGGTGGTTTGTGAGAAATGCGGATTCTCAGGCCAAAGTTCATATCTACTTGATAAATAGAGTCAAAATCTCTATATACCAAGAACCCTGGGTGATCTGTAAGCACAGTCAAGTTTGGGGAGCGCTGGGCTAGATGACACAGTCACTGGGAATGCTTGAAGACAAATGAAGCCCAGAATAGAAGCGTCATTTCCCAAGTAGTAAGAGTGCTGGCCCTAGAAGCAAAGAAATGTAGATTTGAATTTCAACTTGCCACTTCTAGACTGTGGTTTTGAGAAAGGTGCTTAACCCTCTCTGAGCTTCAGATTCCTCATCTGTAAAAAGTGTGAAGCAATTAGCATGACATTCGGCACTCAGGAAGTGCTTAGTAAATGTTAACACAACAGGGCTTCATGGCTAAAAACACAGATTTTGCAGCCAGAGTGCCTGGGTTGATAATCCTGGCTCTGCCACTTCCTAGCTGGGTGACCTTCAGCAAGTCACTTAACCTCTCTGAGCTCCAGGTTACTCATCTGCAAAGTGGAACTCACAATAGGGTTGTGACGAGAAGTTCATGGGTTAATATCTGTAAAGCAGTTAGATGCTGTCTGGCACATAGCAAGAGCTAAGTGTCTATTAAAAATTATATTGCTATTTTAGAGACTTGATGAAAGGAAGAGAGCCAGGCATACATGTTTTTTTTTTTTTTTAAGCTTCAATAAGAGAGGAGTCTGTTTCTCCCTCATGTAAAGAGTCAGGAAGTGTGCAGCCTTATGTTGGCTTTCAGGTATCCACAGGACTTAGATGCCTGCATTTGACTCTGCCATACTCATCTTGTGGATTCTGTCCTTATGGTGGAGAGAGGCTTGTGCAGCTCTCACTCCTGTACCAAGGTACGAGGCCAGCAGAATGAAACAGCTGAGGAGGGTCAAGGGGTTCTGGATTAGTGGTGTATTGCTGTGTAATAAATTACCCCAACACTTGAGGGCTGGATATGATAAACACTATCTCATGGTGTCTGTGGCTTATTATCGGGAACAGCTTAGCTGTGTGGTCGTGGCTCATGCTCTTCCAGGCTGCAATCAAGGTGTCAGCAGGGGCTGCAGTCATCTGTAGCTCAACTGGGGAGGATCCACTTCTGAGCTCATTTCTGCAGTTGTTGGCAGGCCTCACAAGGTCCCCTTTCAAGTTCACTTGTGTAGGCCCCTCCACAGGGCTGCCTTATGACATGGCAGCTGGCTTCTCCCATTAGAATCCAGCCCACACTCAAGCGGAGGGGATTGTACAAGGGCCTAAATCCCAGGAGGTAGCATCATAGGGGCTACATAGCACAGGCCTCTTCCCAGTGACTCAGCTTCCCTCAAGCAGCCTTCCTGGAATTCCCACACAACACTTTTGTTTATAGCTCACAGGCTGGAACTTAGTCACGTGGCCATACCAAGTTGCAAGAGAGGTTGAGAAATAGAATCTTTTAGCTAGAGGCATTTCCACCCCGAATTAAAATCAGGGTTTCATTACTAAAGAAGAAAGGTGAGGATGGCTAGTTCATTTTCTATAGCCTTCCTATAGAGCTGTGGTTCTCAAAGTATGGACTCCAGAACTGCAGCATCAGCATCACTGGGGAACTGGTTAGAAATACAAGTGTGTGGGCTCCATCCCAGACCTGCTGACCCAGAAACTCTGGGGCTTAGGTCCAGTGATCTGTTTTCACAAGCCCTCTAGGGGATTCTGATGCACGCTCAAGTGTGAGAACCACTGCTACAGAGGACAGTTAATTGACATTCATACGATTGGTATAATGAAACATGAAGTCTGTTTATAAGAACCAACAAAAAAAAGTAAGAACCGACAACTTGGTGGTGTCTTTAGACAGCATCATCATGAATGGAGAGGCTTTCAAAAACGAGGCGCGTGCTACCTAATGATTTAGTTACAATTCACTTTGCAGTTTCCATCCCGAGGTTGCACATAATTTTATCAGGCAATAAGCTCCATTGTACAGATAAAACTTGAGGGTATACTTGGCAAAAGAGATCATAAATGAAGATTCCTTTATGATGAGCAAGGAACTACAGATTCTCGGTGGCTAGAAATTCCATTCTTCAAGAGTAGAACCAAAGTCGGGTTATGTAACAGACTACTTGCATAATCAAATCCAGCAAAGCTGAATGTTTTAATCCACATGCAGGAAACAATAAATGAGGCAGCCTGTAAAAAAAGTGGAGGACTTCACTAACCCACAAGTAAATTGTTGGGAGGACGCTGGCTGGTATGGAAGACAGCCTATGGAGTTTGCAGCCCATCCATTTGTCCATGCACCCAAATATCCAGTAAGCCTCAGGACCTCTGAGCTTTATTTTCCTCCTAAAGTGGGGATGGCAATAACTGTTTTATTTGGCAGATGACAGAAAATTCACTGATATTAAAATTCAGCATCGTAACCCAAATCCCTGGCACATAGTAGGGATCACACATGTCAAGTGGTCTCTCTTCTCTCCTTTTATCTAAATAATGTATAGAGAGATGGTTCATAGCAATAATACTTTTAAGTAGTTTAAAAACTCACAAGGAAATTAAGAACTCTTAATTTGGGTTTGATTTCCTTAAAAATCTGTATTTTCTTTTGTTTTATTCCGTTTCTCTTCATTATGCTAGTTTCTATCAAATGACATAATTCTTGCTCCATGTGGTGTTTACTATCAATCTTTATTTTTTCTTTATTATTGTTAGGCCTTTTTTTTTTGCAAATAGGTTTTGCAATTTAAACACTCTGGCTCTTTTGTTTTGTTTTGTTTTGGTGTTTTGGCTTTCCTTTTAATTGAATATTCCTGACAACTTCTTGCTTGTGAAGAGCTGAGGAGAGCAGGCAGAATCCATCATTTCTGGTGTGCCTCTACCCTAGGAGGTGACTGTTACTTCCTGATGAGATGACACACTGCAGAGAACCACCCTGTGTCTTTCTACTCCTGCATGTCTCTGTGTTGGGAGTGGGCATGCTTAAATTCCAGCCCCCACTTTTTTTCCCCACTCACCTCTGCTTTAGCAAAATGTGTAGCCTCTCCTTTCAACTCCTTGTTTGCATTGCCGGCTGCTGTGGGGGGAGGCTCCCCAGCACCCCCACTCCAACCCAAGAAAGGAGCTATTCCTTTTGCTGAACACCAGTCTCCTTCTTTCATAGTGGGACTGGGTAGTGGCACAGAGGAGCTGGGGGAAGTTCGACAGTGCGAAGTAGCAGGGCTTCTGAGGGCTCTGAGCCATGTGTGGGTCAGCAACCCAGGGGCCTCTTTCTCTGGCCCTCTTCTCTGCCCACGCTTCCTGTCTGGGTTTAGCTTTGGCCCTTAAGCACAGCTGGCACATCCTCTGGGGCAAAAGGGGCCTCTCTTTGGGGGCTGTGGGGTGTGTTATTCTTTTTGGGCTTTCTCTGTGGTGAGGAGGGTGCAATAGAAAGTTGTCTGGTAGCCCCGTGGGAGCAGCCTATCCCTGGACTAGTTCTGGTGAATTACCTTGGGGTCTAATCAGGAGACAGAAGGCATACCAGGTATTTGAAGAGTGAGGTTTTCATAGAAAGACATTGTTAATGAAAACAAAGTATAAAGTTGTTGTTGACTAGGTAATTGAAAGGGCAAAAAGAGAACACGAAGGAACTTCAGTGGTAGCAAGTGCAGGAACCCCACTCCTGAGGCTGAGGGAACAAAGGAGGAAGCTGGAATATCAAAATCTAGAAACTTAGAGGAGGGGCCCCATACTGCTGAAACTCAGAGCTCTGAGGGTGGCCCCTCTCAGCTGGTGCTGAAGTCTCTGAGCTCGGAGGAGGGGCCTTTGGGGCTGGACTCCTGGAGGTGGTATCTGGCTGGCAGAGCTGAAAAAGGTGCAGCTGGCAAAGCAGAAATGTGCTTTATGGAGCCCCAGCATCAGCGTCACAGAAAAAGCATAGAAGAGCAGATTTGGAGCTAAGAGAATAATTAGTAACTGGACAACAACTTAAAAACTGGCACAAGTCCTTTTTACTATTGAGCCTGCCCTAGGGCAGCGCTTCTCAACTCTAATGCAAGTATGAATCACCTGGGGATCTCCTTAAAGTACAGCTGGTCTGGGATAGGGCCTAAGACTCTGCATCTTTGACAAGCTCCCAGGTGATGCACATGCCTTGAGCAGCAAAAGCTAGGAGGCCTTGAAGAACCCGGTGCTTGCACCTTCCTACTACATGTGGACAGCAGTCTTCTGCAGGAGTCCCTTGCTGGGTTAGCTGTGTCCTTGTGACACCCTTTATGCAGGCATGTGGTATGCCCTTCTCTCCCATGTTCCTTACTCCCGGACTTTCTCATTTCTTTCCTCCACATCAAATTTGTCAGAACTTTGCTAGCTGTTGGGAATTCGGAGTGGACACAGGTTAAAGCCTGGACTCTTCTAAGTGACATTAACATTTTCACCTGAGTCTTTTCACACCTTCAGTCAAATAGGGAATATAGGAAGGGAGCCCATTTGGGCTATTCTCAAATTGTTCCTCATTATAGACCTGGAGATGATGTCATATTGATGACTGCCATTTTGTGATAGCTGTAGAGGGTGTTTATTCTCCAATATTCTGTTGAAGAGGTGAGAAAGAATCCCAAAATATATGTACATGATCTCCACAAAGACTCTCAGTACCATATCCATGTTTTCACAAGGGGATCATTTTGCTAAGTAAGTTTGAGGAGAAACAATGTCGTCCTTAAACAGCTTGAATGACAACACCAGGCTTCATAAATTGAAGTATAACAAGCAGGGTGGCAGCCTCAGCCCAAAAGTGGAAACCTGGGAACATCTTGAGGAAACAGCAGCTAAAGAATAAACTTCAAGCAGCCATGGCCAGCACAAACTTCTGGCAGCTAGCTATGGGGTCTCATGTTGGTGCTGGGCCTAGTAGCTCCCTGGGTGGACTCAGCCGCCGAATTCCTTCTGCAGGGCGTATGTGAAGCTGGCCTTATGCTTCCTTATCACAAGTGAACTCTCACTCACATCTGGAGAGAGAGAGTATGTAGGTGAGTGAGCAGTTAAGATAAATATTGAAACTGGAATATCTCAAGTGGAAGGTCTATTTGCTGCCCAGGTCATTTATGCTTTTCAGGATGATGCCCACTGGAAAACCATTTTCCTGGGATCTGAAGTTACAGTGTTTTAATACCTTTCCCCATTCATATATTGAGAATGTAATTTTATGTATGATCGCTGTGACCTTCTGAAATAGGGGCCAAAATGACTTTTGCGGGGACTGAGAGAACTGGAGCACAGAGATGGTAAGTGACTTTCTAGGGTCACAAGGTAGCCAAATTGTGATCCAGGCCCCTGACCTAGAGAGATGTGTCCAAAGACCCTGGAAATCTGGCTGCTAGAGGCTGAGGGGTATACTTTGGTCAGCAAAGTTTTTCTGTATAGGTCCATATAGTAAATATTTCAGGCTTTGCAGGCCATAGGGTCTCAGTTGCAACTATTCAACTCTGCTCTTGTACCACGAAAAACAGCCATAGACAGTATGAAAACAAATACGTTTGCCTGTGTTCCAACAAAACTTTATAACAACAGGCAGAGGGCTACATTTGGTCAACAGGCTGTAGTTTGCCAACTCCTGCTATATACCAATGGTGAAAGTTGAAAACATGATACATGTACATGATTTATTCTTTTCGGAATTGAGAAGGGTAAAGACTACGAGTTAGGAAGATGGAAGGTGAGAATAGGAGAGAAGGAGGAGTAGGAGATAAGATGGATAAGGTAGGTGGAGGGAGACAATAGATAAAAAGAAAAATATAAAAATAAGGAATAGGCATTAAGACAACTTTGATTTGAGGGGGATTTACCAATAAGATAAAAGAAACATGAGTTTGGAACCTTACCCAGGGCTGTGTGAAAGACAGTACAATTTCATCATAGTTTTTCTGTGCAAGATGAATTCACTTTTCTCAAATGATTTTAGTTTCAAATGACAAACTTAGAGCAGGCACAGTGAAGTTTGTGATATGAAATCACTGTCAAGTTATGCCTCTGTAAAAAGAATTGTCCAACTGACTCTATCAGCTGAGTGACAACAATTTAAAAATACATAATTTATGACCAGGAATGATGAAATCTAGAAAATATTTCCCAGGAAAGAAATATGTTTTAGCTGCTCAATAGAAAAACAAGTCCTTTGTTATTAATGCACTGATGCTTATGAGTCTTCACTATCTCAGAGATTAAAGGGTTTCTTGGAGATGTCGAGTGCCTGGTATTGCTAAAGCTTTTGGAAAGTTTTGCAGACAGATCTTATTGTTTTGCAAACATTTCCCCCTTCTACATACTTTGAAAAATGATTTCAGATCTCTTTTGAGAAGCTTTCTTCTTCATAGTTTCCTTATTGGCTTTATTGCTTTCCTGTGCCAGCAACAAAACCATCTGAGCCAGCAGCACAAAGACTTAAAAACATTTGAAGAAGCAATCATTGCTGCCACTTTAGGGAATGTATTTTTCTGAAAACACGGGAACCTGGAGGGTGGGGAATTGTATGACTAGAGATGGTGAGCTGGGTCAAGTGGGACTACTTTGGAATTTTGGAGTACTCCCTGTGTCTAGAAATCCTTGTGGGTGTTGAATGCCTCCCTTTGTGGGGCAGTGTGGTGTAGTGGTTATGGGCACTGGCTTTGGATACGGACCACTTTGGCTTGACTCATATCTCTGCTACTGATTGGGTGGCCAATCTTAGACCAGTTACTCATTCTGTCTGTGGCTCACCCTCTTCATCTGTAAAACAGACATGATAATATCAATATCTATCTTAAATAATCTTTATACAGATTGAAAGAATTAAAATACATGCGAGCACTTAGAATGCCTGGCGTATAGAAAACACTCCACAAATGTTACTATTACAATTAACGAGAGGAAGACAAGAATCACAACAAATCAGGTTTGTGTGTGCGTGTGTGATTTGTGAATTATTTCTGTTATTGTTTTTAATTTTTTAACTTTTAAGTTCAGGGGTACATGTGCAGGATGTGCAGGTTTGTTACACTGGTGAACACGTGTCACGGGGGTTTGTCGCACGGATTGTTTCATCACCCAGGTATTAAGCCTAGTATCCATTAGTTATTTTTCCTGATCCTCTTCCTCTTCCCTCCACCCTCCACCCCCTGATAGGCCCCAGTGTGTGGTGTTCCCCTCTATTGTCCATGTGTTCTTATCAACAAATCAGGTTTCCTTTTGAAATTTTGTTACCTATGGAATGGTGTATATGCATGTGTATTTCCACTTAGGCTGTTAAATATTGGCAGTGGATAACCTTATAGGTATACATGGAATGCAAAATTGTTGTGACAAGTTTTGTGCAGAGGTGATATTGCAGCTAATGAGATTTTAATCAAAGCACAATTATTGCTGATTGAAAGTTGTCATCAGCTTAGGCAACATAGAAAGACCCTGTCTCTATAACAAAAATTAAAAAAGAATTAGCCAGGAGATGGCTATAACTATAAAGTTATAGTGGCCCAGGTTTGTAGTCCTAGCTACTTGGGAGGCTGAGGCAGGAAGATTGCTTGAGTCCAGGAGTTCGAGGCTGCAGTGAGCTATGAGTGCACCACTGCACTCCAGCCTGGGTGACAGAGCGAGATTCCATCTCTAGAAAAGATTAAAAGGAAGAAAGAAAGTTGTCATGACTGTTAATATATTGTTAGATGAGATTAATCATATTTTAATGCTAAACTTTAGCTCAGACATCTCCTCTTAGTTCTAGACCCCCTTTGGATTAATGGTACCTCAAATTCAACATATCCCAAACTTATCTCAAACTTGTTCCAATTCCTGCATAACCTAACTCAGTAAATATATCAGTATCTACCCAGTTTCACAAACCAGAAACTTGGAGTCACCTTTGGCCCTTCAGTATCTTTCACCAGATCCAATCCACCAGCTTGCCAATTTTAACTCCTGCTATGGTCTGAATGTTTGTGTCCCCCCAAAATTCATATGTTGAAACCTAATCTCCAATCTGATAGTATTAAAAGATGGGGCCTTGGAGAGGTGAGGAGATCATGAGGGTGAAGCCCTCATGAATGGGATTAGTGTCCCTATAAAAGAAGACTGAGAGAGCCTCCTTCACCCCTTCCACCATGTGAGGATGCAGCAAGAAGGCGCCATGTACGAGAAAGTGCACCATCAGTAGGCACTGAATTTTCCAGAGCCTTGGACTCCTCAGCCTCCAGAACTGTAATAAATAAATGTTTGTTGTTTATGAGCTACCCAGTCTATGGTAGGTTGTCATAGCAGCCTGAATGAACCAAGACACCTCCTAAATATCTCTCAAATTGGGCATATCTTTCCATTACCATTATTCACAACCATCATAATCCAAGCCATCTTATCAAGCCATCTTATCTCACATAAACTACTAGGTTAGCCTCATTGGTCTACAATCACCCATTCTTTTCCACGTCAAATCCATTCTCTCCAGTCTGGGCAACATAGTGAGAGCCCAACTCTACAAAAAATTTTTAAAAAATTAGCTGGATGTGGTGGCCTGTGACTATAGTCCCAGCTACTTGGGAGGCTGAGGCAGGAGAATCGCTGGAGCCCAAGAGTTTGAGATTACAGTGACCTATGATTGTGCCACTGCATTCCAGCCTGGGTGACAGAGTGAGACTCTGTCTCCGAAAATAATAATGGTAATAACGATGATACTACTACTACTACTACTACTAATCCCTTCTTGTTAAAACCCAGATTCAGCTTTATTCTTTTAACTGGCATCCTGCTGGATTTACTAGTGCTTTCCATTTCTCCCCTCTGTAAAATATACAATCCATGCTCACTGCATACTGACTGCTCATTGCTAGTAGATGACTCTTCAGGATGCTCACATATTTCTGTTCCTACCTGTGAAGCTGTGCGTTTACTAAAAATCCCTAACCTGTTTTTGTCACTTTTTGAAATAATTACATAATTTAATGAACCGTTACATAAGTTGATGAAACGTGAACACATTCATATTTCAGAGAAGGAGGTTTTTTTTTTTCTATAAAAATTAGGTTGAATGCTTTGGGAAGACTCGGTAAAGGCAGGTTGCTATAAAAATTGCTGTTCATTTAGGTATGAGTGATAAAGCTGCAAAAGATCTCAGAAAATAAAAACTCTAGGAGGATCTGCACTCAGAATGCTTGCAAATATATTTTTGTTCTTTCTTAAAAAAAATTGAAATGGAAAATTGTAGAAAACACCTTATAGATAAGAAACAGGCCAAGGAAAGACATTCATCTAACCCACATTTAAAACACAAAGTTGGCCGGGTGTGGTGGCTCATGCCTGTAATCCTAACACTTTGGGAGGCTGAGGTGGGTGGATTGCCTGAGCTCAGGAGTTCGAGACCAGCCTGGGCAACATGGTGAAACCACGTCTCTACTAAAAATACAAAAAATTAGCTGGGTGTGATGGTGTGTGCCTGTAATCCCAGCTTCTCGGGAGGCTGAGGCATGAGAATTGCTTGAACCTGGGAGGCAGAGGTTGCAGTAAGCCGAGATTGTGCCACTGCACTCCAGCCTGGGCAACAGAGTGAGACTGTCTCAAAAACATAACAAACAAACAACAACAACAACAACAACAACAAACCACCAAGTCTGGGATCTGCATGGAAAGACTGGTGAATGGATGCACATTTTGAATAAAATGGTAAGGGTCTTCATGTATAATTTTTAATGATTCTTATTTTATGGAGTTTTTCAAACCAACCTCTTAATTATCTGTATGGATTATATATCATCATATCATACCCTGAACTTAATATATTTGAATTCCTGCTTCTCTGTTTATCTTAGGTTATAGTTCAAAACCCTTAAAATGGCTGGTGAGGTCTGGTCTAGGTGAGTTGGCCCAACCTCATCTTGAAACCTCGTCATCTTGAAAGTTGCCTCTCTCAGCTCTATACTTCATTTAGTCCCTGGTACTAGCCATACAGTTTTCTTTCACAGGGACTTTCAACATTGAAAGTTCCCTCTGCCCAGAGCACTCACCCCTTTTCTCTTCATCCCTCAGATCATTCCTGATCTGCCTGAGTAGGTCAGATCTCTGTGGTGTTTGCTCTTGTCATATCACTTAACTCTCTATCATAGCTTTCAGCTCAATTGCAATTTTACATTTATTTTTTATTTGACTCATATTTTCTGTACTAGTTTCCTAGGGTTGCCATAACAAATTATCACAAACTTGGTTTAGAACAACATAAATTTATTCTCTCACCATCCTGGAGGCCAGAGGTCTGAATCAAGGTGTCAGCAAGGCCATGCTCCCTCCGAGGGCTCTAGGGAAATGTCCTTCCTTGCCTCTTCCAGCTTCTGGTGGTTCCTTGTATTCCTTGGCTTGTGGCAGCATCACTCCATTCTCTGCCTTTGTCTTCATGTGGTCTTTTCCCCTGTGTCTCTTAGTCTTTTTCTTCTGTCTCCTATAAGGACACTGATTGGATTGAGGGCCCACCCTCATTCAGAATGATCTCATTTCAAGAAACTTACCTTAATTATATCTGCAAAGACCCTTTTCCAAATAAAGTTATATTCATAAGTTTTGAGTGTACATATCTTTTGGGGGGCGACTATTCAATCCACCAAGTCTACCTACCCCAATAGACTCTAAGTTCCACAATGGCAAGAATTATATCAGTCTTTACCTGTTACACTGCCTGACACACAGTAGGTGCTCAACAAATATTTATTCCTTGAATGAATAAATGGATCATCTTTTGAAGTGTCTAAATTTACTAAAATTATTAATCAATTAAATGGAAGTATTGGACTACTGAAATGCTGATGTAGGTATGCTGATCACATTTTTAAAGCAAACAGAATTCATTAATTTTTATAAAATAAAAAATTCTATTGCTTTACAAAGCAAGTACCTGCTATTTTTTAAGTGTACCAAGCCCTCCTTTCCCTCCTCCAATTGACCACTTATTTCACAATCATTTAGAATAAAACTTGAAGATCTAAGATCTAATTCATTCTGGTTTATTGTCATTTATCTAAAATTAAAACAGGGTCTACCGATACTAGCCCAGTGAGAATTTAGTGATGAAGAGATAACTATGGGCATAATAGGAGAGAAGTAATGACAGGAGACCATGCAGAGTTAGGACTCATACTCTCTATCTCATAAATGTAAGCACTTCAAAGTAAGTGTCATTTAAATATAGCATCTTGAAGTCATGCATTTCTTGACAGCTTTATTGCTGTTTATGACTATTACAGCTTCTGATAACAGTGAAGATTTCACCTAGAGATAAAGGACAAAAATTCTCAACAAACCCAAAGCATACCCATCTCCCAAATGTTTGAAACTCAGGTTGCCCATTTTATTTAAATTTTTGCCTGGAGTCAAATGTGGCACAGCCAGTGTGGTTTCAGCATCGGATGTACACATCCTACAATTATAGAAAAGTATATTTATATTATGAGCTACTGGGCAGAAGCTGTGCCTAGGTTTCTAGACATTATTTGGCATTCTGGAATGTAAGAAAACAATGAGAGGCAGCACAAATGATAATGGTTGTAGAGGTGTCACTATTGACCCCCTTCATGAAACACTTCCCTGTTAAGGGAGATTATGGCTGACTAAAAGTAAGTCAGTGGATCAAGGGGTCCTATCCTTTTCCTGATGAGAAACAATTATCAATTTCTATGAAGTCTTCTTTTAGCTGATGAATATGGGAGTGGGTTGTTGGCTTCATTTTCATTCCCAAGAGCTACAGAGAGGAGGAGCTTGGATGCCAACCAGGAAAGGCTGCCATGTGCATTAGCAGATAATTGCAAGAGCAATTTACCATTTGTTAAGTGTCTAGAAGGTCCCAAGCATTTTTCCTATATTATAGCAAATCCTCACAACAACCTGGTATGGTAGAGATTCCTAGCTTTAATTTATAGACAAAGAAATTAAGGCTCAGAGAGGCTAAAAAAAATTGGCCTTTAGTCACACAGCTAATAAATATCTCTTAGAATTGGAACCCATACTGGCTGGTTCCAGAGCCCATATACTTTCCACTTTGCCAAGGTGCCTTCCAGAGTTTGCTCTCTAAAGAGAAGAGCCAGTCCTTTGGTGACTTATTGCTAAGAGGGTCTTAGATGGCACTTGGATTTCTTGCTTTTCAAACTGAGATATTTGCACCAGTAGGTGTATGACAGGCCAGGGTAAGCGAAACCACAGAATAAACTTGATGCATTTTTCATGTGAAATAATCTATGAGGTCTATTTTATATGAAAATAAAAATTTTTAAGATGAAACAAAAGATTGAAAACATATTTCCTGCTTTTGGAAACTGCTTTGGGATCAACCATCAGATGCCAGATGTAGGGAAAATAGAAATTACCTTCATCCTTCTCTACCTTGAGAAGGGCTTCTATAGGAAAGTTTGAGAAATAGTGCAATAACATGGGAAAACTTAGTTGTGTGAGTATATCAGTCAGTGCTCAGTTAGGAAAACAGAATTAGTCTAGGTATTTTAGAGGGAATTTGATATAGGAAATTGTTTACAAAAGTACTGGCAAAGTGCAAGGAGCAAAAAGGGGAAGTTAGGTACCACAGAGAGTAGCCACTGTAGGAAGCTACCCTAGGGACTGGAGGAACCATTACTAGGACTGGAGGAAAAAAAGGGAAGAGGTGATGTTTTCAGAGCTCAGGAGCATATTTGTCACTGAAATTATCCACTGCTGCAGCTTTTGGAATCTTGTCACTCTTGAAAACACCAAAGGCCACTGGAGCCTGCAGTTGCTCATCATGTCAAGATCTGCTAATGTCACTGTAGCACCCAGTGGCTGGCAGCCACCAGCAATTGCCCATCATCACAGCTGCTGGAAAAATAGAAGGCCATCTGCTGAGTCAGAGATGCCACCAGAAGCAGGAGAAAAATATCTTCTCTTGTCCTTCCACCTTCCTATCTCCCCTCATTCCTTCCCATTGGCAGAACCTAACCTGAGGCCAACAGGCCAGGGAGTCTGGGAAATGTAGTTTGCAGGTTTCCAGTCCCTTCCAACAACAGATGAATAAAGAAGGGTGGGAATGGTGCAGTCAGGCAATTGACTCACCATAGCCTATTATGTGTTTAGTAACATATTTCCATAAAGGTTTACCTTATATTCCCTATCACCCCCCCCCCAGGAAGTTAAGAAATGTGTATCTCATCTGAGAGAAGTATATACAAGTATTCTATGCTTTCCCAAATCTATTTGGTTCCTGAGTTCAGATAGCGAGAGTTTGTATAACAAGTTCAGATAAGTTCAGATAGTGAGGGATACTTTTTTTTTTTCCTAAAGCAACAAGCCTTTATTATGTGCGCCAGTGTCAGGCCTCACATATAGAATCGTGGAAGTGCTGAAAGCATCCAATGGATTCACTTCTTGATCTAGCAAGCAATCCTATGATGACCTTACTGAGAATAACTTCCTCAGGGAAGGGTTCGGGGAAGGTACACATTGTGCCCCATGGTTAATATGTATTCTGCAAAAAGCAAAGCTTTCATATGCCAATATTTTCTTTTTGGCAAATGATGTATACTACAGCCTCCTTTTTTATAGCTTTGCAATGCCTACATACATTGGAGGCTTTGAGCAGTTCTGTAGGTGACAACCCAATTTAATCTCATCTTATTTGATCTTGGAAGTCTCTTTTTACTGACTGCCATCAGGGCCCTGTGACCTGCTGCCACAGGGAACCACCATCAGGGCTGTCAGCCAACGTGTGAAACATGTCCAGTGTTTTCTTTCAGGAAAGTGTAACGGAAACTCTGAACTTAATTCTTTGGCTCTAGCCTTCCTTGCTTTGTAACTTTGACAAATTATTTTTCACCCTCCAAGCCTTCATTTCTTTATCTACAAAATGGGGTGGTGGTGGTGGGGGGTCGGGGTGGGTGTGATGGCTCACGCCTGTAATCTCACCACTTTGGGAGGCTAAGGTGGGTAGACCACTTGAGCCCAGGAGTTTGAGACTAGCCTGGGCAACATGGTGAAACCCTGTCTCTACAAAAAATACAAAAATTAGCTGAGTGTGATGGTGTGAACTTGTGGTCCCAGTTACTCAGGAGGCTGAGGCGAGAGGATCGATTGAGCCTGGGAGGCAGAGCAGCGATCACACCATTGCACTCCAGCCTGAGTGACAGAATGAGACCCTGTCTCAAAACAAAAACAAACAAACAAGCAAATAAACAGAAAATGAAAAACAAAATAGGGCAGGTGATATCTGTTTCACAGGCTTATTCTAAAGACAAAATGAGATTATATGCATGCTCTATGGCAAACTGTAAAGTATCACACCAACCCAAGGATTCTAGGCTTCTCTAAGGTCTGTTGAGGTCCCCAACCCTTAGGGTTGGTCATGATGCCTCTCTGTAGTGTGTCCTCTTGAACAAAATCTCAGGTCTGGAGCCCTTTCTCCCACCTTTCTGAGATTCAGTACTTAGCTGAGGCTTGTCACAGTCTTCTGGCTCCAGCTCTCGGGTAAATCCTGGAAGTAATAACTGATTAATTTGGCCTTCTCTGTCCCCCTCTAAACCATCCTAGACTCTGTTTCCAGAGATATCATTCTGAAACAGATTTCTGGTCTTTTTACTCTCATATTTAAAATAAAACTAAACAAAATTTTCATTAACTCCCCTTTGCATACCATATCAAATTCAACACTTCTGAGGTAGATAGTTCCTTTTCTAATCTTATCTGCCCCTCACCTGTAGCATCAAAGTTCCTAGTCTTCCAGTATACCCCTTGCTCTCTAGTAAAACACTAAGAGAGCTGGGTGCCAATTCTGGCAGAGCTACTTATCAGCTATGTGACCTTGGACATGTTACACTCTCTGTGCCTCAGTTCTCCTCCTTGGTAAACGGGGATAATAATAATACTTATTTTATGGAATTCCTTTTTAGGATTACATAAAATAATACTTATTTTATGGGATTCCTTTTTAGGAATCCATTAATGTGTATTAAGTTGTTAGTACTGTGCCTGGCATTATTAAGTGGGCAGATAATGTCATTTTTTTACTATTCATATTCTTGTTACTATCAGACCCTTATAATTTCCTTTCTCTTTTCCAGCTCTTTCTTCATCCAGGGATGACTTTCATCTTAGCTTCATCACTTAAAATCTTACTCATTTGTTTTTAATGTAACTTGAACAAATTATTTTAGCGCTCTTAGCCTTTGTTTCTTCATCTATAAAATAGATAAAGTCATATTTACCTCATAGGCCTTTTCTATGGGATAAATGAGATTATATGAAAGCTCTATGGCAAACTGTAAAGTATCTTGCAAGCTTTCTCTATAAGCATTCTTTGACTATTTTCTGACTACTTATCTTCACTTTGATATCCCCTGAAAATGATATCCTCATAGGATTTTTGTACTTTATTTTTGGTATTTGTCATATCACAGCCTTGTTATAATTTGCCTTATTATTTATATACATGTATAGATTGAATACTTCTTAAAGTTAAGATTGATGTCTACAGCTGATGCAGTACAAGGCAGCAAAGTAAGTTTCTTAATTGAATTGAAACCCAAATTTATAATACAGCTTTAGTTACTTTAGTCGATAACATGGGTTAGTACATTTTATTTGCACATTTATTTACCCCAGGAAAGGGATCTCCAAAGGTGGAATTTCAGCCTTCACTGAATAGGCTATTAGTATAGAACAGTGCTATTCCAAGGGTGGTTTCCAGACTAGCAGCAGTAGCATCATCAACTGGGTGTTTGTTAGAGCTGTAGAACCTTGGGGTCCACACCAGTCCTACTGAATCATATTCTCCCGGGCTGGGTAGGAATCTGTGTTTTAACAACCTGCTAAATTCTTATGCATGCTAAAATCTCAGAAGCGTTGGCATAGACAGTATGCCTGAAGAAAATTTTAATTTTCTTCATTTGGCATTTTATAGAGGAGTGCCTATTTGTAACAGTCTTTTTAATCAAAGGCAATTTATTTTAGCAAACTGTACCATGTTTTCAAATAAGCAAAATTTCTTAGAATTTAACAGAATTTCCTCTAGTTCCTCAATGTGTGAGGGGCAGTAATTTTTATTGGTTTGTCATATCTATGGCAAATTTTAATTTCAAAAGGACAAACAGAGAGAGAAAAAAGACTAAGAGGTAAAAAGGCACTGACTGGTACTTAATCAAGTCTGTAAAACTGTGACTTGTTTTTGCAAGAATGTGAGGCTTTTGATCATATCCTCCTTAGAAGGGATATCCCAGACTGTTAAATGGAAAAAACCAAAAACAGCTTAAGTGCTCTCTTTTTACACTTTGAAGGCCTTATCCTTCCATACTGAAAAATGGGGATTCTATATTGCAAACAGTAATGGTTCACGGCTGGAACCTGTTATAAATGTCGTCTTCCTGGCTGTGGGAATAAACACTTCAGAGCTTAGATAGTAATTATTGTCACATGAAAAGCAGGGAGGCATATTATGACTTCTCAACCGTCAGAAAGCCCTCTTCTTGCAAATGGCAGCACTTCACAGGGACTTTTACACTGTACCGTTTATAATTTTCATGACTGACCTGTTATTTTAAAGTACCAACAGGAAGATTAAGAATGTTGACAGGAAAGCAGTACCAACCAATGCCCTTTGGTCCTCCTAAACTTGAACCAGAAAGCTCCCTTGCCTTTTAAGGAAGATTATAATCTGCTAAAATAGAAAAAGGAATGACAAAACGATTATGTCCTATAATAAGTTTAGGACAATCCAGAATTTTCCTCAAGTAATTGCAGACTGCAGTGTGATTGTTTACATGTGTTTGTTCTGACTGGGCAATTTGGACATAGATTGTTTCTAGTGCAAGAGTAGGACAAAGGATGGAAGAGATTTTTGCCTGAAAGTTTGATCTGTTCCTGAACTCTGGACTGTTTTGGGACCTCATCCTTTGGTAGATTGCCAATGAAATAAATCATACGAGACTTTTGTGAAACATGTATGACCTCAGGACATTGGGACTTCTAAGCAGATAGAACTAAATGGGATTAAGTAAATTAATACTTGTAAAGTACATTGCATAATGCCTGGCACAGGGCAAGTGCTATATAAATGTTTGCTAAATGGGACGTTCTACTTTGAACAGAGAGAAGTTGTATCTGTATTTCTAGGAATATTTTGGATTAGAAAATGAATGGATCTTGAAAGAATGGGTATCCTAGGGTTCAGACTGTAGAACCCCACAAGGCAGTTGGCACCAATTATCTTTCTAGCTGCTGACTGCCATATATGCCAAATTTCTATTTAGGATTCCTTGTGCCAATGCAGAGTTGCAGAAAGCGCGCTGCATTTGGGGTCTCATTCTAGACATAGCATGGCCACCTATTAGGTAAGAACCTTGGGCAAGTCCCTTCACTGCTCCCTGATCCTCATTTTCCTTAGATGTAGAAGCTCACATTAAATATGTCTAAGAACTTTGTAAACTTGAAAGCATTATTCACATGGATGGTTTTATCCTCAGATATTTACTTCTGGTATAACTGTGGAGTTGGGGCAGCTTACATATTTGGTGAGTCACCAGGGATGAATAGCTGAGTTGACATGTTTTCCAGAGGAACGGCGGGATGCTACAGCAGGAATGTCAGGAAACTCCTTTTGAATGAAGTGGCATGGTGGGGGAAGGAAGAGAATTCCTCAGTTGCTGCCACAGAAACTTTGTCAGAAATTAATGGAAAACATTTATTGTAATTGTCACGGCTTCTTGCCTATCTAGCATGCATTCTGCCTTATTTTCTAACAGAACTGCGCATTTTTTTTCAGCCATGTGTCCTGGGGGAAGTTAATGTCATCCACCTCTTCAGGGATGCCTGATTGGCTTAAGGTTATTCCTATTCTCCTTAAATGGACACATGATCAACTCTAGCCAATGAGACTGAAGGAAGCTGCTGAGGGGGCTTCTGGGAAAAGCTTCTTCACTCCCAAGAGGGAGCCACAAAAAGAAATAGTCTCTCTTTTACTTGTGAGCTGAAACCAGCCATCCCAACTGACATGGAACTTGCCATAGATTATCTTATCAATCATCACAGCAGTCTTCGGGATAGGTGGTGTTGTCCCCACTACATGGAATGAGGAAACCAAGAGGTTAGGTTGCTCAGGGTCACCCAACATCTAGGTGGAAGATTCAGAACTCAAATTGAGGTCTGTTCAACTTCAAAGGCTGGGCTCAAGTTGTTGTTGTGGTCTAAACTTTGCCTCAGATGAAAACTTGTCAAGAGGCAGTATATTTACTGTGCTGTGGCCATGAAGCTAGCAGAGACTGGGAGCTGGATGGTCTACGGTTTTTTCTTTCTTTCCGTTTTTTTTTTTTTTTTTATGTTGGCTTTGCCATCTAGCATTTGACCTTCTGGACCTCCATTTCATCATGTGTAAGACAATTGGACCAGATAGATGTTTATTGAGGTTCTTTTTGGCTTTGAGATCTTTCGAAATACTTGGTAAACAACAGGGAGGGATAAGAGAAAATGAAAAAACATACATTTGGTATCTTGAGAAAGGGCACCAGGCAGGATTTCCCCTTTTAGTCTGAGGTTCAGGGTTACAATGCATCAGTGATGTTGAAGAAGAGCAGAAAGTTCCGCATGGCATTCAATGGAATAAACCAAACCAGTTAAGATCCTTGCTACAATAAGAGGAACAGAGCTAAAAAGAGGCCAGATAAGGGATATTTTCTGTAGGATCTTCCTCATCAATCCAGCCAGCTTGATGGCTGAGTTCCTGAAGAGGGAGTTAGGCTCTGAGGACCGTTTGTGTTTTTACTTCCTTCCATTCCCAGAGTGCTTAAAACAGGGTGGGGCAGGGGTATATGAGGCATTTTTCAATACTTGACTTCTGTTTGCTTCCTACTGCTGGAAAAGTTTCTGTGATGTTATCACCAGAGATAGCAATAGTGCTTACAGATTCTTCAGCCCTGAATCATGAAGGAGGGGCCCCTTGCAGGAGACACTGCAGCTCTCATTTGGGGCCAAGAAAGGAGTGGAGACTCTTGTAGATAGCATGAGTCCATTAAGCCCCCTTCCCATCGATGTTAGTTTTCTAGGGCTGCCATCGCAAAGTATCACAAACTGGGTGGCTGAAAACCACAGTTTATTGTCTCACAATTTTGAAGGCTAGAAGTTCAAAATCAAGGTGTCAGCAAGGTCATGTTCCCTCTGAAACCTGTAGGGGAGAATCCTCCTTGGCTCTCTCCTAGCTTCTGGTGGTTGCTGGCAACCCTTGGCATTCCTTGGTTTGTAGATACATCACTCCAATCTCTGCCTCCATCATCACATGGCCGTTTTCTCCCTGTGTGTCTCTTCTCTTCTTATAAGGACACCAGTCATATTGAACTAAGTGTGCACATAAGGTTATATTCTGAGGAATTTGGGGCTAGGAATTCAATATATATTTTAGGGGGACATAATTCAACCATGCACCCTTCCAGGTAAACTTCTGCCCATACCTAATTGAGTTCTTGCTGTATGAGGCCATGAGTTTGTCTCTTTGGGGTTGTTTTTCAAAACCACTCTTTATGTTTGTTGAAAAATGGTTCTATAATCAAGAAATTATATGGGGTGAAGGAGGAGCTGGATGTTCCTGGAGCAGCAGCCAAAGGATGTGGTCCCCCAGATCAGAGCTTCTCAAATGTAGTATGCACACAAATCCCTGAAGATCTTGTTAGAAAGCAGATTCTGATGCAGTAGGTCTAAGGTGAGACCTGAAATTCTGCCTTTCTAACAAGCTCTCAGGTGATGTTGACGCTGCTGGTTCCTGGAGTAGCAAAGCTCTAGATCTAGAATAGATGGTGGTCACATCTGTTTATGCAGAACAGCTAAAATGTATCATTCTTGGGAAGTTTCAAAACTTCAGCTGTATACTAGCCAGAAAAATTCCCAGTAAACTAAGTCAAAATATCCCAAAATGGGAAAGAGCAATTCAATTATTTTTTTTTCCATGTGAGAATGAAGTCAGAAACATCTGTGTACATTCATCTGGATGGATACAGTGATTTCTAACTTCTGGACCACGCTGAATATTTGAGACATGCATGTCAGAAAGATTGTTAGGAACAGACCAACTTCAAGATTTAGGGCAACCAAGCAACCTTCTACCTCGGTGTGCTGGGAAAACATCATTTGGAGAAGCTTCAGGCCAGTGTTGACAGGGACTGACTACCTCCTTCTTTGAGAAGTCAAACAGCCAGATTTCTTTGGGTTCAATCCTGTTGGAGGCTCAGTCTCAGGGCCCACCCACATGATCTCTGAAGACTGCAGCTGTGGCTTTGCTCCCACCCACACCCGTAACCCTCCTTGTTTGCCACTTCCCTTCGCCCCTCAATGATTCCCAGACGCTCCCCATCCATGCTAGTTAGAGGCTGGACCAGCATGTAGAAGGACCAGGTGGTGGAGCCAGGGTGTATCCCTTGGAGGGTCCAGCCTCTGGATGAACTTCTGCAGAGCAGGTTCCAGAGAAGAGAAATCCTTTTGTGATGTCAGAGGCTGGCAATTTGGTTTTCCAAGTTCAAGAATGACCTGATTATTTCCAGCTCGAAAACACCCATGCACTATTGAATCTCTTACAATACTTAGTTGGAAGTTTCTAGGAAGATAGTTGTCTGAGTGTTTGGCACAGTGCATCTTTTGGGTCAGAATGTTAGTTTGTTTCCATGGTCAGTACTAAGACTATAGGATTTGTAGTAAAATCCAACTGTGTCAGGCTACAAATCCCTGTAATGTCTTCTCACAGTTGAAAGAATGGGGAGAAAAAGAACAGCACAGAGAGTTTTGATTACCTATTGCTGTGGAACAAACCACCCTAAAACTTAGTGGTTTAAAGCAACTACTATTTTACCTGCTCATGATTTTTTAGGTCAAGTATTTGGAGAGGCACGGTGAGGATGGCTTGTCTCTGCTCCACAATGTCTGGGTCCTTGGCATTGGTGGCTGGAATGGTTGGGAATTGGTTGAGATGGCTCAATTGGGGTCATTTTCTTGGGTCTCAGTTCTTTGCCATGTGACTTCTCTACGTGGCTAGCTGGGCCTTACCATGGTGGTCTCAGGATATTCAGGCTTCTTATAATCAGATAGTGGAAGCTTCCAGGTTTCTCTGTGGCTTGGTGCTCAAAGGCTTGGCTCAGAACAAGTACATTGTCATTTCTGTCATATTCTATGGGTCAAAGCAAGTCACAGGGCATGCCTAGATTCAAGGGGAGGGAAAATAGACTCCAACTTTTGATGGGAAGAGTGGCAAAGAATTGGTGGACACTTCTAAGCTACACAGTGACAGAAGTGGAAAGAAACATTTTTGTTCATGTTCTATCCAGGTTCTGATCAGATTAGTTCAGCTCAAGCAGTCAACAGAGTCCCCTATGATTCCTGGCCTCAAACTTCTAGTGGCCAATTTTTAACTTTAGGGTAGAGTTAGCAAGTGGCCTTTGAACCTTCAGCTACACAGGCTCACTCGGTCTTTTCATTTTTATTTTTCAAAACTTCCCTTTTGATTTTCTGCCTTCCAATAGCAAGTCCTTTCTAGACGAAGGCTTTGTTAAAAAAAAATTCTTTTATTATGTATTTTTGTTGTTTTATAAAAATCATTTAAGCAATACACAAATACCTTTTCTTTTTTTTTTTTTTTTGAGATGGAGTCTCGCTCTGTCGCCCAGGCTGGAGTGCAGTGGCCGGATCTTAGCTCACTGCAAGCTCCGCCTCCCGGGTTTACGCCATCCTTCTGCCTCAGCCTCCCAAGTAGCTGGGACTACAGGCACCCGCCACCTTGCCCGGCTAGTTTTTTGTATTTTTTTAGTAGAGACGGGGTTTTGCTGTGTTAGCCAGGATGGTCTCGATCTCCTGACCTCGTGATCCGCCCGTCTCGGCCTCCCAAAGTGCTGGGATTACAGGCTTGAGCGACCGAGCTCGGCCCATAAATACCTTTTCATATGCAAAATTATGATGATGTGGCAGTACACATAGTAAAATGTAAAAGTGCCTCTTCGTCTCTCTATCTACTCACCTTCCCAGAAGCAACAACTGCAGTTTCTTGCGTCTCCCTTTATACATTCTCTATACATATATATTCAAGTATATGTACATATGCTCATACAAAGCTTTTTTTCTTAAATAAGATCTACACTGAATTATTCTGCAAGTTACTTTTTCCATTTACTACCATGTCATGGTGATTGTTCTGTATTAATATATCCATGCACTGCTTTCTTTTAAATGGCTTCATATTCTATTGAATTGATGTGGTATAATTTACGTAATGACTCCCCTGATAGTAGACCTTTAATTGTTTGTAACTTTTTTCAAAAAAAAAATGGCAATTGAAGTTTTTTTGCATCTCTATGTTTTTGTACATGTGCATATGTTTCTATACTTCTATATGATGGATGCCTGGGTCAGATAGCATGGGCATTTTCACTTTCAATAGATACAGACAATTGATCCTCAAAATCTGGAGTACTAAATAATACTCCTCCAATCCATTTCTCCATACTCTTGACAACAGTGAGTATTACTAATGTTTTTAATTCTTCCAGGTTGATTGATGAGTAAAAATATCTCACCATTGCACTTCTTTCCTGTTGCACTAATCCTAGCACTTTGGGAGGCCGAGACAGGTGGATCACCTGAGGTCAGGAGTTCGAGACCAGCCTGGCCAACATGGTGACACCCTGTCTCTACCAAAATTGGTTATTTATATTTTTATTCTGAAATATCCTCTGTTATCATTTGTGAAGTTAAAGAGTATGCTCTTTATATTTTTGCTAAATATTTATGGGAGCTCTTGATGTATTAATTCTTTGTTAATTCCTAAAATGAAATTCCCAGGTGTGGAATTGCTGGTTAAGGGAAGGCTTTTGACATTTCCTAGTTGAGTTTTGTGGAACCTTCTCAAGTCTTCCTTCAGATTACACTCTTGAAAGGGATTAATCCCATCTCATTGATGAGTTGAGTCTCATTTCTTGACAGTATACAAGCTTTCTGTATACAAGAAATAAAGCTGTGAACTATACACTACTATATTATAAGGCTGCTGAGGACCACTGTGATTAGCTCCTTTGCAAATAATTAGCAAACTTCTTGAATGTAGCTGAGCTGATGGGGGCTTATTAGCCACTACCAGAGCCAAGGAAGACCTTTCATTCAATGATAGTATACTTTTTCTTGTTCCTGAAGATTTATGAGGAGAATCTAGACTCTGGTTAGTTGCTGAGCTATTTTTTTAAATACCTACTATGATCTAGGCACTGTTGTAGGCCCTGTTGCTTATTCTTATCTTATAGAATCTCCAAGGAAGAGGTCAATTTCTGAATATGGCAGGACAGGTGAAGAGGCCATTTGCAGTTCCAGATTTTTCTTTTTCTTTTTTGGTGATTTGAATTTTATGCTTTATGAGGCTGAGTTACAGAACTGTATCATTTAACCACTAAATTTAGCTGACCACTTAGCCTCTGAACCTCAACATGGTTCCTGTGTTCTCTATTCACATCAGGTACAAAGCAGTTAAAAATGTTCCTTTGTTAGACACAGCCATAAGTGAAAGAGAAAACATTGGTAAAAGTTGAAAAGGCAGATAACTTGTGGTGTGTGGACATGCACAGGAAATAAGCTACTCTTAAAGGAAATATGATTTAGGAGATAGCCAGGAGCTTGCACAAACATTTGTCATTTGAGAGTTTAGAAATTTGCAAAGGTTGCAGGCTATACCTTAGCAGTCTTCTGCACATAATACAGTTTATACACATTTCATTAAAAAGTGGTGCTACAGAAACAATTGTGGTTAATTTGTGTTTCAGTTATTTGAAGTCTTTAAAATTCAGAACACTAAATTGTGTGCCATGAGTGACTGAAGAGTTGTAACTCTTGGAGGTGATTTTCATTGTTTGTTCGTTGGCTAGACTAGTGACCAGTTGAAACCTTTGAAGCAAATGTGGGTACTTTGCACATGCATAGCATGGGTGTGTTGGCTGTTGGTGCTCTCATTAATTGGAGGATCATAGCTAATCATAGTGTGATACAGGCACATTGGATTTAAAGTATGAGGATTTTGAGTCCTAGCTCTCTTCCTAATTGACTCTGTCAGCTTTGGGAAGTCATCTAATCTCAGTGCTCCATTTTCTTGTCTGCACAACCAAAGATGCTGGTCACAGAATTTTGTAAAAACAACCTTTAGATGGGATCCCAACAACTTTTGGAAGGGAAGGTAGTTCACAAACATAAAAAGGCTCTTTCACCTGGGTGCGGTGGCTCACACCTGTAATCCTAGCACTTTGGGAGGCCGAGACAGGTGGATCACCTGAGGTCAGGAGTTCGAGACCAGCCTGGCCAACATGGTGACACCCTGTCTCTACCAAAAATACAAAAAATTAGCTAGGTGTGGCGGGCGCCTGTAATCCCAGCTACTTGGGAGGCTGAGGCAGGAGAATTGCTTGAACCCAGGAGGTGGAGGTTGCAGTGAGCCAAGACCGCGCCACTGTACTCCAGCCTGGGCAACAAGAGGGAAACTCTGTCTCAAAAAAAAAAAAAATCTCTTTCAATGTGAGTTTATTATTTTGTCATAATAAAAAGAGAGGAATTGCATGCATGCATGCATTTATTCATCCATTTTTCCATTAACAGTTTCTGATTACCTGCCATGAGCCAGGCATTGTGCTAAGTGCTGGAATAACAAAAAAACAAGACCTGGTTTCTGCCTGGTAGGAGTTTACAGGCCAGTGGAGATGGTTGTCAAGATAATGTCTAGTCCAGTCAATGCTGTGCTGGAGCTGGCTCATTCAGGCTTACAAGAGCTGACTGTTAAATTTTTAGAAATTCTGTCAGTGGGTTGTTAAACATGGCCATTACTAAAAATTAAGTTATATGGTAGTTGACTCCTATTATTTGCAGATTCCATATCTGTGAATTCGCTTACTCGCTAAAATTTATTTGTAACCCCCAAATCAATACTTGTGGTCATCTGTGGACACGTGCATGTGCAGAGTTGCGAAAAATTTGAGTTGCCCGATGTGCACGTTCCCAGCTGAGGTTGAACAAGGGCTTCTTGTTTCAGCTTTCATACGATAAACAAGCGTCCTTTCGTGGTATATTTAGTGCCAGTTTTTCACATTTTTCTGGTTTTTGTGGCTGATTTCACTGTTTAAATGGCCTCCAATTACGGTGCTGAAGTGCTGTCTAATGTTCCCAAGCACAAGAAGGCTGTGATGTGCTTTATGGGGAAAACATATGTGTTAGAGAAGCTTCATTCAGGCATAAGCTATAGTGCTGTGGCCGTGATTTTGATGTTAATGAATCGGCAATAAGATATCTTAAATAGAAACACATATAAAACATAATCGGTTGATGAAAATGCTTTGACCAGAGGCTCACAGGAACCCAACTGTGTATTTCTTCTAGAAACGTTGATTTGATATTTGCTGATTTAGTGTTTGCAGCAACTTTGTAGAACAAAAGTACCATGAATAATGAGAATTGACTGTGTAAACTTACAGTAAAATATATTATACAAAAGGTAATAAACACTAAAAACTCCCTAATTATTTTGCTACATACTACTATTATCCATGATCTTGAGATTATTTCTATTTTATCTGTATAGTAGAAATACTATATAATGGGGGGTGCTACTGTGTATTTCTTCCCAAACCCCCGTGTTCAGTGACATTAAATCAGTAGTTTGACATTGGCCAAGGTGGGAGTATTTTACAACATGGAAATGGGTAATGGCTACAAATCAAGGCTTTTTCTCCCAGCTCCCACCCAGTTGTTAAACATTTACCAGTACACAACTGCCTTCATTTTTTTTTTTTTTTTTTTTTTCCACTTTGGCTCCTGAAGCCAACTTTCAGGCACTAGGAGAAAACCTAAAGTTATAGGGAGTTTATCTCCTTGTACCTCCCCCTCAGGTCCATTAGCTAATGACTGACTGGTGTTCTCATTCCTCAGGGTGGGATTCACACTTCAGAGCATCCCTTGGGATCCAGATGAGCTGTGAGCCCCAAATGCTTGAGACCATACCCTTGTTTGGCTTCCTCCTCTTCCCTGCCTTGCTGTTTTCTTATCCTTACTGGTTTCTCCTGGGAGCTCTTCCTTGATAAATCACTTGCACACAAATCTAAGTCTAGGGTCTGCTCTTGAAGCACCCCATCTAAGACAGTACTCTAGCAAACCTGGGAAGGAAGTCATGGGGTCTGCAGCCTGGGTGTGTGTAGCTCAGGTTGGCCCCAAAGATTAATGATAGATCTTGATTTTCTGGTTCTAACTCCTCCTTAAGAAGCCTTTGCTTTCTGATTTTATTCTTCAATTTAAATGTTTAAATGACTCGTTAACAGGCATGAATTATAAGTTTTTCAGGTTTTGTAGTTGTCACTTATGTGCTTAAGACATTCACATTTTGATGAAATATGAAATATTACTGGAATGTTTTTTACTCAGCTTAGCTTTATGGTGGGTTTGCCTCTGCTGAGCTCAGCCAGTCACCTTGAACTCTGACATGCAATAATAAATCAAGTTTTCATCAAATTCTTCTTAGCCTGTTCAGAAACAAAAACTCATAAGCAATGCTGCAATAACTTCCTTTGAAATTCTAATTGGCTCCACTTTGATAAAAATGTGATAAGCACTCAAGAAACCCACTGTGCTGTTGTATACAACTGGAATATGATTCTCTTCATAGTTTTTTTTTTTTAAATTTTGAAATTATTCTTGCTATAGAGTTAGCAAGTGCCAGTTTGGATGCGTGGTCTGGGTAATTGTGCAGTAATTAAATGCTTGCCTGGGAAAACAATTTTAGAACACTGAATTGCTTTATTGCATTTAAAAGACTGAAAGGGGCATTCAATCAGGTAGAGACTATGTGTTTGTCTTCTAAACAAGACTTATCATAAATCATTCACATGGGCCAAGACTGAATTTGAAAAGGAAGAAACTTGGGGGCATAGGGCAATTATTGCTCCAACAGTCATTGTAGAGTTTAGCAGGCCTCATAAAAGGAGACCTGTCTCAAAGATTCCAAGCAAGGTTTTGAGGATGAGGAAGAAGTGCTTCCTTAACTAATCTAATTTTTAAAACTGAGACTGCTGGGAGATTTTCTTACTCTCCTGGATGCCCTGTGGCTCAAACGGCTCTGTAGAAGAAAGGTTACCGTCAACTTCTGTTCAATTATATAATTCAGAGGAAAGCACAAAAATATGACTTTGCAAAGTGTGACATAGGTGAGAGAAATATTAGTATAAACATTGGGCATCACATGTATTACTGCACACAAGACAGATGCTTCACAGGGGCTTTTGACTATATTTATAATTTTGTATTTGCCCTGAAATTCTTTTTATTAAGGAATAATTTACCTACAGTAGAATGCATAAATCTTAAGTGTATAGTTTGATGAATTTTTATCTGTACACTCATGTAACTACCACACAAATAGATACAGAACAATTTCATCACCCCAGAAAATTTCCTCATTCTCCTTCCCAAATAACATCCTCTCCCAGAGGTAACAACTATTCTGATTTTTAAGACAGAGATTAGTCTCATCTGTTTTTGAAATTCATATAAATAGATGCACTCTATTTTTGGTCTGGCTTCTTTGACTTATCATAATATATTTGAGATTCATCCATGTTGTAGTGTGCATCAATAGTTCATTTTTTTTTTATTGCTAGGTAGTATCCAGTTACATGGATGTACCATAGTTTGCTTATCCAATTTCTCATTGCTGAATTTTTCCTCAGTTTTTACTTGCTATGAGTTAAACTGTTATGGAACACAGTGTACACAACAGGGCTGTTGGTACTTCTTTTAGATATATACCCAAGAGTGGCATTGCTGGGTCTGCCTTTGAAATTTACCAAAAAAAAAAAAAAAAAAAAGAAAGAAAGAAAGAAAAAAGGATACCAATAGGAAGAGTGCAGAAAAAAATGATTGTCTTTCCAAAATCTGTTCTTAGTTAGCAAGGTGAGAAAGAAGTCTTGTACTACCTGGTGGCATTGTTTCAGCATTTAGACTTGGACTATCTCAAGTTATTGCTTAGCCATGGGGGATTAGAGAAACAGAATTCAGGTTCTTTCTTGATGAGATGAATACAGGCATCGTGTGTCTGAATGGATGGAAGTGTTCAAGAGCCCATGCTTGGTACC
This sequence comes from Trachypithecus francoisi, assembly GCF_009764315.1. Classification (NCBI taxonomy): domain Eukaryota; kingdom Metazoa; phylum Chordata; class Mammalia; order Primates; family Cercopithecidae; genus Trachypithecus; species Trachypithecus francoisi. Next base: position 114,726,595 of record NW_022681471.1, on the reverse strand, counting down.
TTGGAGAACTGGATTAATTTGAGACTTGTCACCTGGACACAGGACTGTCTGGTTCACCTTGGGATCACCTTTGGCCACAGATAATCAAACTGTTTAGGGGAAAGAGTGGATTACGAAACCTCAGTGCAGCCAAAGTGCCATGGGACCACCAGAGTGACTTGGTTGGTCCCCAGGTGATCACATTTGAGATTTATTCTTTGCCAGCAACCCTCATAATGGAACAGGACTGCAGACCAGCCTAACCACACACAGAACAGGGCTGACAGACTTGTGAACAAAGGGCTGACAGACTTGTGAAGGGGTTATGGCGCCCCTGGGGACACTGAAATGTTCCTCTTGTAGACCTAACTTTCCGGTCTGGGGTCAAGTTCAACTTGTATCGATTGAGTAACCTCTAAGATATCACTACTTCAGTAATCCTCGTCAAGGTTTCAAAATAAAGCATTTGCATTTTATTGGGAGCAACTCAATTCAGGGAAAGCTGAAGCGGAATACATGTGATGTGTAAGTTCTCACAGATGGGAGGGGGAATCTGGTTTATTTTGTATTGTTTCTGGTAGAAAGGCTTTACATAATTGGGTAATTTCTAATATTCACTTTGTTATGAAGGTGATAGGATAAGATGACAACTCCATCAGCAAAGTTATGCAGGCAAAATGCCTCTCCAAAATGGCTGTGAGCCTTTTGTGTCTTGCTTGCTCAGGATGTAAAATGAGCGATTCTCAACCCACATCAGTACCACTCTCCTAGTGAGCAGTTGGAAGTGTGTGGGAGCATTTTTGATTGTCAGAATGACTGGGGTGTGGGGGGTGGTGCACTACTTCCGTTTGCTGAGATGGAGGAGGGAGAGAAAACTTGTAGTATGAAGCAGAGTTGTCCCATCAGAAATGCCAGTAGGGCCCTTGTTGAGAAATCCTTGACCCCCCCTCAGGTGATCTGGAGACATTTATATGCAATTCATATTCAGAAGGTTTAACTACACAAACAAAATATGTCAAGCAAGTGAAAGTTAGAAGATCTAAGGAGCGTATTCAGAAAGAAGTGTAGTTAAGCCTGTTTTTGGACATTTAGAGAGCATGATCACTTTGCCCAACACTGAAATGGAGCACTGGCCTTAAGTGGAATATGGAGGTGGAGAAATTTGTTTTCCAGGCTCCCCAGCATTTCTTTCTTCATCCTCTTCCAAACAGTCACTGATCCTGCTTCCCTTCTCCCTTGCTTCTTGGGATGAGGAAGCAGCTGACAAATCCATTAAGTCGTGAGAATTTTCTCTTATTCCTCCCAGCAGGATATCAGGAAGAGAAGACTCTCAAATGTTGAAATTTCAGATGTGGGCGAGGAAGGTAGGTGTTTTTGGCTGTGGGATCTTTCCAGAACTCTTAAATTATTCCTGGGCAAGTAATAACTCATTTTCTTGTGGGGCTGGCTTTAGATGTGGAAACCAAAGTGTTAGCATTTGCTGTAACCATGGCAAAGAGAGGGAAGAAGGATTGGATACCTTTGTAAATTTATTGGCAAATGAATGAGCTGAACAAGAATCCTTTGGAGTATATAGTTTGGAAAGTGCTGTGTGTGACATTGCTTTGTAAACTTTAAAGTACTATGCAATTTTGATGTATTTTCATGATGCCAAAACTTCCTTGAAGTTCTCAAAACACTAAACTCAGAATCTTACACAAAATATCCGTTCAGTAAATGTGTCCCAAATGAAATAAATATTAGGTATAAGGAGTGGCAGTGGACCTTATGGAACAGGGTCTCATGTTGCCTTATCTATCAAGGGCTAACATGCCTCTACTTGCATGGGGCTATTCACTGGTAAGGAAATCTTGCTACAGTATTCTTTTTGCTTCCACTGAACATTTTATGGGAGGGAATTCTCACTATTCCTTTGTGAACAAGATTGATGATAGATCTCCCTCAGGCTTCTGAATAACATGAAATTATTCTGTATCTGTTTAATGTACAAAGGGAGGATCAGGGGGACTACCAGTAGTGTCACCATTATCCATGAGAATCTAATTATAGGAGTCCCTGGGATTGTTGAACTCAAGATTGCAGGATCCAAATGTTAGGGATATCCTGATCACTTCCTTCCTCGGTTGGGAGAGAATTAGAAATGACAAGATCTTAAACATCTTCCTACATTTATTGAGCAACCATTGTGCCAGCCACTATATGCTCACAGTCTGGGGAGAGTGCTGGCCAGGGAGTCTCAACCTTGGTTGGAGATTATAGTCTCCCTTAAAAATGCCCAAGTCACACTCCCAGTTCAATAAAATCAGAATCTCTGGGGGTAGAACCAGACTTCAATATTTTTTAAGGCTCCCCAGGTGATTACAAAGTGCAGCCAAGGTTGAGAAACATTGAGAAAGAAACAAATTTGTACTGGGAAATTTTAGATTAAAACATGGCAAGTGCTTGGTGGAGTTAAAAACAAAGTGCAGCTGGAAGAGCAAAGAGAAGAAAGAAACTCTTGCACCCAAGAAAAGCTCTCTGTCTATGTCATCAAGAGAATTAGAAGAGCACTAGAAAGTTGTGAATTCTGGACGTAAGAGTAAGGGTGGCATCTGAATCATTTTCTGATGGAACAAATTTCCCTTTGCATATTAATCATTATTCATGGTAGGGGGAGGTGTGAAAGCAAGGGTTGATAATTCGTGCACTACACTTCCCACTCCTTTCTTCTTTTTGCCTCCCTACCCTTTCTTTATTATAACCTGTGGCACACATGTGGTACACTGAATGTTAGGTAAAGGTTAGTGGTTGCTAATATATTAAAAGAAAAAGGGAAAATGAAAGCTTACTGTTTCTCTCTGCTTGTGAGAAAAGCACATGAATACACTATGTGGTGTAGTCATGTGGCTAAGCCTAGACCTCAAAATAATAATCAATGGCCTTAACATATTAAATTGATAACTCTAAATATATTAACTGTGGTCTTCACAACACCCCTCTAAGAGAAGTATTATCATCTGTGGTTCATGGGTGATGAAACTGAGGCCCAGAGAGGTTGACTAACTTGCCAAAGCCCTTGTCTATTTGGTGGCACACTTGAGATTAAAATCCATGTCAGTCTGACTTGAAAGGGCTGCTTCTCAATTTGCATGTGAGCTTGTTATGGCATGTGAGCATGTTGATGGATTTATGGGATAGACCTTAATATCACAGTGAAATAATAGAGCTGGTGGCTAATTTAGTGTTTTTACCAATACCACTATCACCACCTCCATCACTGAGCCTGTGGATCTGTTGGATGAACTCTTGAATAAATCACAGTGGAAAGGGGAAATATCTAGTAGGGAAAAGTGATTTGAGGGTTCACTGGGCTGTAAGATTACAAAAATCATGAGAGTTATAGAGTATCTAATGGAGTTTTTAGTAAAAAGCACAGGACAGCATTTAATTGCACATTTTAGAGGAACAACCTTCTGAAATGTGAAACCAATTGGCTACAAGTAGAGACTCAATGCCACAAGATCCTTAAAGTGATCTGAGTGTCTGAAAAATAAAAACAGAATGAAAAGCCAACTAGATTCTAAAAAACAAACAAAAGACAGAAGCCTGGGGATTACCCCATTTCCCCCTCTCTCTTGAAGAAAACTAGAGAATGTAGTTTTGAAAGTTTTGTTTTAAATTCTTGTAGTGGAGTAATATTTAGATGGTAACCCCTGTGTGATCCATCCACAGGAGTTCATTACTTCTCTTTCTTGCACCATTCAGACAGCAGTGAAACCTTTCTCTACAGATTGCTCCCAAGGTAGGGTAGTTATGGCAGGAAAATAGAAAGAAATGACTTTTCACAGCTTTTGAGCTTCTTAATAAATTTTTAAGGTCTTCAGTTTTACCGGCATAATTTTAACACTATCAGAGCCAAAATTTCTGCTATAAACCAGTAGTTCTCAATCTTCTCCTTGCATCAGAATCACCTGAGGATGTTGTAAAGCCTAACAGTGTCTGAACTTCACCTGCGAAGACTCAGTTTTTATTGATTTTTGGTGGACATTCATATTATATACACACACATACACACACACACACACACACACACTTCCCAAGGGATGCATCGTGCAACTAGGGTGGAGAGCCAATATCTAAACACTTGTTTCCAAACTTTGTTGCACATTAGAATCACCTGGGGGCTTTTAAAATCCCCAGTGGCAAGGCTACACCTATACCAAACCCCCAACACTAAGGTTGCTCCCAGATCAATAAAGTTAGAATGTGTGGGAGGTGAGAGCTAGGTGCCTTAAACAATAGATTTGGGAAATATTTCTGATGAGAGTTCTACTGGGTTATACTTTGACATTTCCAGAGACTGGCAAGTGAGAGGAAGGTACAAAGGAGAGAGAGAGAGTAGCTTAGACATTGGTGTGTCCTTAAGAAGGGGCTCAGTGACCCCTGCACCACTTCCTGTCCCTGTCAAGTTAAGATGTTGGCACAGGCAGTGATGTGCTGGTAAATGTTTAAAAGACGGTTCTTCAAGGGGAAAAAAAAATCCCCTAATTTGCAGTTTGTCAATTTTTGGTGTAAATACTCCCACTATGACCAGTTTCAAGTTACCAGTGTGACATCATTGATTGTGAAGTTGGGAACAGATGCACACAATTTGCTCTAGGAAGCCTGTATGAGCTGGCTTCCAGCATGCCACTGGGTATGAGCATGATAAACCCCTCAGATAGGTTTGGGGATCTGAGGGTAGAGAGAATCTTGTGCTTTATTTTCAGGCATGAGACAGAAAAGGGATGAAAAAGCCTAAGTTCTCCCCACAATGTATCATCTAGAGTGGAAGTGGAGGCACATCTAGGAGAGTCTAGGTAGGAAGGGCATGAGACCAACTCTCAAGTCTCTTGTTGCTTTTCAGTGGTATCAGAGAAGATCCAGATTTTTCTGTACCCCTGAGAGCATTATGGAAGTGGCTAGGCATAGGCTAGGGAGAATTCAAGGGGCCTTGAGGTTAGAATGAGAAAGCCATGAAGAGTTTTGGATGATTGGCTACAGATGCAAATATTGGAGGGTAACAAAGAGGATAAAAGCCAATAACAGCTGAGAATCGATGCCATCTCTTGATGGCATGATGCTACTAACCTCTACGACCCTTAGAGAAGTGACAGAAAGGTCTGAGGAAACAGAAGAGATGGTGGCTGTTATTCATTGCACTAATTAGAGGTTATTACAGGGACTGCAGCCAGAATCTCTCTGTCCCTCTCTGTTATTCCTCTGTAGAAGCCAAGATTTCATCTTGTTAGAGCTATTGAAATAATGCAGTAGGATATTTTTCTTCTTTCTTGTTTCAGGAAGAAAGAACTGGCAATATTTTGCAAATTCACTTTGAAAAAGAACAGCATGTCCCAAGTTCACTGAGGCGACCTTCCTGAAGGTTGATGTAAGTAAGACAAGATGGAACACCTTATAAAAGTGCATATGCAAACATACCGCTTAGGATAGGGGTATCACAGGAGACTCTTTGTCCTCTCCTTGGGGTGTGCATTGCTGAACCTCTCTTCCGCAATTTGTGGATGCCTAATAGGTAGTGCCCTTTGGGGGCCTAGTGATGTTTACACTAGTTCTGGCCTGTGTACAGTGATTCTCACATACTCTCAGTGGTAGGACCAATGTTATTAGGAGAGACTGAACAGCAGAATGAACACCAGAGTGGGGATCAGGAGATCTAAATTATCATCCTGGTTCTATACCAGTTGTGTGATCATGGGCAAATCCTTAACCTCTCTGAGCCACTTGTTATATTATCAATGATCCCTTACTGTGATGTGCTTATTGAAAGAGCACATAAACCTGCTACTTTATTTATTTTCTAGGTTTTCTTTGACCATTCATCTCATTCCAGGTACTTCCCCATTTCTCCACTCACCTTTGCTACAAAATTCCTTGAGAGAGTATTGTCTATAATTGGTGTCTTTACTTCCTCACTTGACAGTTTCTCTTGGGCTAGCCTTGTTCTCCTCTGCTCCACTGAACCATTTTGTGGAGGTCATCAATAACTTTGATGGTGCCACATCCATTGGTTAATAGGCCTCATCTTGTCATCGCAGCACCTTTGACTCAGGTGTTGACTCCTCCCTTCTTGAAATATCTTTTTGCTTGGTTTGTGTAATACCACACTTGCCTGGTTTTCTTTCTATCTCACTGGTGGTTTCCTCTTCTGTTGCTGGTTCTTCCTCCTCTTCCAAACCTTTAAATGTTGGATTGCCATTCCATTTTCACACTGCTATAAAGATACTACCTGAGACTGGGTAATTTATACGCAAAAGAGGTTTAATTGACTCACAGTTCTTCATGGCTAAGGAAGCCTCAGGAAACTTAAAATCATGGCAGAAGGTAAAGCAGAAGCAGGATCTTCTTCATAAGGTGGCAGAGAGAGAGAGAGAGAGAGACAGAGAGCGAGCAGGGGAAACTGCCACTTTTAAACCATCAGATCTTGTGAGGACTCCCTCACTATCACGAGAACAGCATGTGGGAAGCCGCCCCCATGATCCAATCACCTTCCACCAGGTCCCTCCCTGGACACATGGGGATTGCAATTTGAGATTAGATTTGGGTAGAAACACGGAACCAACCCATATCAAGTGCCCTCAGAGCCTCGTCCTCAGACTTCATTTCTTTTCTAACTAATCTCCCACCCCAGGTGCTCTCAATCAGTCCCATGATTTTAACACTATCTATGCTCATTATTGTCAAATGATATCTGCCTCCAGGCCTCTTTCCTGAACTCTGGATTCATATATCCAACCTCTTACCAATTGCTTCTACTTGTATGTCAAATAGGCATCTCCAAAATGAATGCTTGATTTTCCTTCAGTTGCAGATGGTATTGTCGTTCCCAATTATTCACTGCCTTCCCTGTAAGAGAATTTGATATTCCTGCCCATTGCCATCTGACTTGCAGGCCGTCCCCACGGAATGAGTATATCTCCCTGTCTTGTTGTTGGCTGGTTTGCCTACATGACTTTCTTTGCCTAAGGAAATGTGACATATACCACATCTGAGCATATACTTTAAAACATGTTGCATAGTTCTACAATTGCTCTTTTCTTTTGCCACTAGACAGGAGTTGTTCCTTCAGCTGGGTTCTGGAATACAAAAAAAGACATGGAGCATAGCTGAGGTTGTTCTGCAGCCAACATATACATGAGCAAGAAATAAAAGTTTGTTGTTGTAAGTCACTCAGACTTTGGGTCATTTGTTACCACAGCATAACCTAGTGGAAGCTTACTGACACACCTCACTTCAGCATCTATTGCTGAGTAAAAATCCACCCCAAAACTTAGTTGCTTAACACAATAACAATTATTTATTTGCTTACAACGTTTAAAGTTGGGTAAGGCTTAAGCCAGGTGCGGTGGCTCACGCCTGTCATCCCAGCACTTTGGGAGGCCGAGGCTGGTGGATTGCTTGAGGTCAGGAGTTACAGACCAGTCTGGCCAACATGGCAAAACCCCATCTCTACTAAAAATACAAAACTTAGCCAAGCATGATGGTGCATGCCTGTAGTCCCAGCTACTCAGAAGGCTGAGGCAGGAGAATCACTTGAACCCGGGAGGTGGAGGTTGCAGTGAGCCGAGATCACGCCACTGCATTCCAGCCTTGGTGACAGAGCCAGACTCCATCTCTCTCTCTCTCTCTCTCTCTCTCTCTCTCTCTCTCTCCATATATATATATGAAATAAGTTGGGTAGGGCTTTATGAAGACATCTCATCTTTGTTCTATATGGCATCAGCTAAGGTGGCTAATGCAGCTGGGGGTACTACTTCCAAGATGACTCATTCATACACTGGCCACTTGATGCTGGCTATTGGCTGTGAGCTCACCTAGGACTATTGGCTGGAGTTCTCAATTATTCTCCTTGAAGGCCTCTCCACTGGGTTCTTGAGCTTCCTCGCAGCATGGTAACTAGGTTCTCAAGTATGAGCATTCTAGAGATAAAGGCAGAAGCTTCACGGCTTCTTATAACCTACTCTTGGAAAGTATACAGCCCTACTTCTGCCTCATTTCATGGGCCAAGTAAGTCAAAAGCCCAGCCTAGATTCAAAGGAAGGGCAAATAGACTCCACCTTTTCAATTGAAGAGGGAGTGGCAAAGTCATATTACAAAAGAGCATGTAGTATATTGTCGTGGCCATCTTTGGAAACACAATCTGCCATAGCCCACCTATACCCCATCTTGAATATCCTGCAGGCTTTTTCATCTAAGCCAGGCATAGACAAACTACCTGCTTTTGTAAATAAAGTTTATTTGAACACGGCCATGCCTGTCCATTTGCTTTTTATCTATGGCTGTTTTTGTACTACAATAGTAGAGTCGAGTAGTTACAGCAGAGATTGTGTGGGCTGTAAAGCCAAGATACTTACCATCTGGCCTTTTACAGAAAAGTCTGCTGATGCCTGATCTAAGTTAATGGGACTATAATCCACTCAACTATTCAGGTCACAAACTGGAGTCACCCCTGATTACTCTCTTTCTCTCATACTTCTAAATCCATTTTTCAGGAATCCTCTCAGCTCTCTCTTAGAAAAATATTTGAATTCTGATGTCTTCTCACCATAATCCACTGGTCCAAGCTACCATCATCTCTGTTTTTCATTATCTTCTCTTGCCGGGACCAGTATCCCTGCTTTTACTTTTGTTTTGTTTACAGTCTTTTCTCAACACAGTAGGTGGGCTGATCCTTTACAAACAGTCTGATTAACTGCCTTGTCTAAAATCTACAATGGTTTCATGTAGTATTTTAAATGAAATTGAGAATTGATATCATGGCCTCCAAGTCCCTATATAACCTCCCCTACCCGCAGCCTGCCCATCCCCACTATGTGACTGACTTCATCTCCTTCCACTCTTCCCTTCCTTCTCACCACCTCAGCCATGCTGGCCTCCCTGCTGCTTAACTCTCCAAATATGTTCTTGCCTCAGAGTCTTGGCACTTGCTGCTCCATCTACCCAGAATATTCTTGTCCTGAGTATCCATGGGCTGACTCCCTTCATTGCATTCAGGTATCTGCTTGAGTGGCATCTTGGAGAAGACTCCCTTGACTGCTCTATCTAAAATAGCACCCCTGTCCCTCTCTTTGCTTACCCTGCTTTTTCTTCAGAGCAATTATCTATTGGTTATTGTCTAATTCCCTTGTAAGAGTGCAACTCTAGCTACAGTATCCCAAGCACAGTGTTCAATAAATGTTTGTCTAGTGAATCTGTTGAGTGAATGGGCCTCAGTTTCCTCATGTGTAAAATGAATGAGAGGGCCATCTGGCCGGAGCATCTGTTACTGAACTGGTTGCCAGGATTGTTTCCACTGATCTGACTGGCTAAGTGGGTGTTCCTTTTCTCCTTATATCCGTCCCTCCCTAAGCCTACGGGTGCAATGGAGTCTTCCTTTTCTTTGGGCAAGGTTATCTGAGTCCTGATGCTTGCTTGCTGGAACCTCAAAACAAGTTCTTTTCTCACGAGGGACCACCACAATAATGCCTTTTCTGCCTCTTTTGTAAGTAGTGTGAAAATCAAATGGAATAATAGATTTGGAACTGTAAACCTCTATGTAAGTGAAAAGAAAGAAAATGTAAAATGGATAAGGACTGATTCTAGCATCACCCATAATCCCCTCTTCTCCCTAGGGCCTGCCTGCTCCCCTGGCCTAGGGACCGATTCAACAGTGTATGTGAGACACAGAAAAGAAGCTGACAACAAAATAGAGCAGCCTTGGAAACTTGAGGTCAATAAGATATTTATTAAATTTGTAAAGAAAAAATTAAAGAAGGAAACCCAAATGTTTCTAGCTTCAGGATGTGACTAATCTCTCTACCTTATTGGGCTCTAGAACTGAAACAAAAACAACCTCCTTCCCAGAACAAAACAAAACAAAAACAAAACCACTTTCATCAGCTTAGGATTCTTACAAAAGAAGTTTACTTGTAATTTACACACTTAAATAGTAGTAATTCAAAAGCCCAGAATTCTCATATGATATTTAGATTGTTGGAACACCCATTCACATCTAAGTTGTTAATCACTCCAAGGTAACTTTGACTTGTTCCTTAGCTGTCTCTTTTCCCAGATGTACCTCATGATAATGACGAAGGCTTGTCTCTGAGTTTTGCAGGAGAGCCAAAGAGGCAATTGAGTAAAAATATTGGTGCATTTTCAGCCGAGCTTTCTGGTTTTCAGCTGGTGCAGGCAGCTAATAATCATTTAACTCAGGCATTTTTCACCTAGGCAACAGTAATGTATGTTTTGGATCATATTTTTGGCTTTATTTCTGTCCTAATGAGAATAAAAGACTGAATATTTTCAGTATCTAGTGGAATGGAGCTGACTGAAAGCTATTTTGGGTTCACTTCTGATGTGAGCTGTATTCAGAAACAATGAAGAGACACTAATAAGTGGGAATGAAAATGCTACTTGTTTGATAGATAGGGTAACTGAAAAGATCAAGAGTTGTGGCCTTCCACAAGTTTCTCGGTCCCCAGTTTTTCGAGGTCTTGGTTTTTGTTGCCTTCTCTCTAGATACAAATCCATATGAGGAATGATCATGGGAAACACATCATTGGAAAATTCTGGTCAAAATATGATTCTGTCTTCGTCTTTAACTTCATAGCATGGTGATGAAGTGCATGAGCTGTGGAATCAGACAGATGCATGAAATTCAGCTCCGCCACTTTATGAATTTATTTAAGGTACTTAATTTCCCTGAGCTTCAGTTTTCTAATCTGTAGACTGGGGGCCATTTAGAATGATCTAACTTATAGGATAATTTGCAGATTAAATTAGATCATTGCATATAAAACACTTAGTCCAGTGCCTTGTACATGGCAAGCACTTGATAAATGTGAGCTAATACCTATCATAATATTATTCATTTTAAATTTAGAATAAGAGGTTTGTCCAATATATCAGTTTCCTGGAGCTGCTGTAACAAAGTGCCACAAACTTGGTGGCTTAAAGCAACACAAATGTATTGCCACAGTTCTGGAGGCTAGAAATCCCAAATCAAGGTGTTAGCAGAGCTCTGAAGGCTCTAGGGGACGATCCTTTCTTGCCTCTTCCTAGTTTCTGGCAGTTGCTGGCAATTCTTAAGTGTTCCTTGGCTTATAAAGGCATCATTTCAATTTCTGCCTCCATCATTTCATGGTGTTCTCTCTGTGTCTAAATACCCCTCTTCTTCTAAGGACCCCAGTCATTGGATTAGGGCCCAACCTGCTCCACTATGACCTCATCTTAACTTGGTTACATCTGTAATTACTCTATTTCCAAATAAGGTCACATTCTGAGGCTCTGGGTGAACATGAATTGTAGGACACTGTTTCAACCTGTACACCCTGTATGGAAGGTGTTAAGTGCTGGAAGAGTTTAAGAGTGGACTTGCCGAGCTCACTATGAGCTAAGCAGAACTGGGCAGAAAGGGAAGGGATGTGACAGAAATGAGTCACAGAGGGCACTGTCTCCCTCACCCCAGAAGATTGTGCATATTAATGGGCAACTGCTTTATTCCACTGAGTGCAATACCACCTCTTATGACCAGACTCCTCTGCTCAACTCTGGAATTGAAAATTGGGAGCAGCTAGAGGTTGAGTCCTGTGGACTCAGAGGCTAGGTCCCAATCCATTTTGGGGTGGAATAAAGTATATCAGTGCACTGAGGGATGGGGGACAGAAGCAACTGACATTCCTGTCACATTTTTCAGTGGTTTCCCATATAGGAAGACACACGCTCAACAGCACTTCTCAAACTACAGTGTGCAGAAGAGTCACCTGGGGATTTTGTTTAAATACAGATTCTGATTCAGTAGGTCTGGGGTGAGGGTTGAGACTCTACATTTTTAACAAGCCCCTGATGATGCTGATGTTGCTGGACCATGGACCACACTTAGTTCTAGGCTTGGCTTATGCTGCACGCCACTCTAAAGAAGCTACTAAGTATGCACCTTTTAAAAATATCTTGGGCAAAATAACATTATCCCTCTTAAAATTATACTCACTTAGTATTATTTAATATCCAGTCAATAATCAAATTTCCCCAATTGTTTCCAAAATGAATGAATGAATCATTATTGAATCAAAATCCACTCTAGGACCACCAGTTGCATGTCATTATTTCCCTTACATCTCTTTTATTCCAAAACAGTCTCTTATTCATGACTCTGACTTACTGGTGGACAAGCTGCCCATAAAAATATTTCACCTTCTGGATTTGCATGGTTGCTTCCTTGTGGTGTCATTTTGCTGTATTTAGCTGTATGTCTTGTAAACTGGAAGTTGGCTCTAAAAGCTTGATAAGTACACATTAAATATCGGTGGCCAGAATTCATCACAGAGGATGGGTACATTATAATGCATCACGTCAGGTGACATGTAATATCTGCTTGTCTTACCAATAGTGATGCAAAGACTGAGCCCTGAATTAGGGCGATGACAGCTTGATCCTTCAGTCATACACTTAAATTTTACTCTTTGAGACTAGAGAGTAATCTTCTTTGTTTTTCTTTGGCAATATATGAATGCCTTGTTCCTCATGAATCATTCCCCTAATAGCTTTTTTTCTTTTATTTTGAAAAACAAAACATTCCCACTAGCAATATATAAACATTCCCTTTTCTTCAACCTCGCCAGCATCGGTTATTTTTGACTTTTTAATAATAACCATTCTGACTAGTGTGAGACAGTATCTCATTGTGGTTTTGATTTGCATTTCTCTAATGATCAGTGATGATGAGCATTTTTTCCATATGCCTGTTGGCTGCATGTAACATCTTCTTTTGAAAAGTGTCTGTTCATGTCCTTTGCTTTTTAGGACATATCAATGCAGAGCCAGAAAACATACACACAAATGTATATGTCTCTCTCTCTATATTTATAAATGACTTCATATCGATATATTCAATTTGCTTTAACATTACAATTTTAAATTAATTTCTTTGATTTTATAGTTCTCTTTTATTCTGAAAATCTTGATTGTTACATAATTACTTGTTTTATTTATCTTATACAGCCAACAGACACATGAAAAAAATGCTCATCATCACTGGCCATCAGAGAAATGCAAATCAAAACCACAATGAGATACCATCTCACACCAGTTAGAATGGCAATCATTAAAAAGTCAGGAAACAACAGGTGTTGGAGAGGATGTGGAGAAATAGGAACACTTTTACACTGTTGGTGGGATTGTAAACTAGTTCAACCATTATGGACAACAGTATGGCAATTCCTCAAGGATCTAGAACTAGATGTACCATATGACCCAGCCATCCCATTACTGGGTATATACCCAAAGGATTATAAATCATGCTGCTATAAAGACACATGCACACGTATGTTATTGTGGCACTATTCACAATAGCAAAGACTTGGAATCAACCCAAATGTCCATCAGTGACAGACTGGATTAAGAAAATGTGGCACATATACACCATGGAATACTATGCAGCCATAAAAAAGGATGAGTTTGCGTCCTTTGTAGGGACATGGATGCAGCTGGAAACCATCATTCTCAGCAAACTATCGCAAGAACAGAAAACCAAACACCACATGTTCTCACTCATAGGTGGGAACTGAACAATGAGATCACTTGGACTCAGGAAGGGGAACATCACACACTGGGGCCTATCATGGGGGGGGGAGGGGGGAGGGGGGAGGGATTGCATTGGAGTTATACATGATATAATGATGAATTGATGGGTGCTGACGAGTTGATGGGTGCAGCACACCAACATGGCACAAGTATACATATGTAACAAACCTGCACGTTATGCACATGTACCCTAGAACTTAAAGTATAATAAAAAATAAATAAATAAATAAATAAAAAGAAAAAAAGTTTTAAATAAGAATACCACTGTTACGTATAACAGTAACATTACTGAATAACTTAAAATTTCTTTGTAACTCTCTGGCCTGAGATGAAATTACCCTCTTACACTGATTTCCTTAAAGCTAAGAACTGAGTCTTGATCAGATTAGAAACTCTGTAAATGTTACTTGAATGAATAGTTTGAGTTCTGGTTCCTAAATATTTCATGCGACAGAACAAAAATGTGTTGGGAACATAGGGTGAGTTATCAAGTGAATTCTTTAAAGTCAGGTTCATTTGGGAAGTAATCAGTAGCTATTTGAAATTCATAAGCCTGTTTTCCTAAAATTTCCATTTCTTATTTCAAATATATTGAACCAGTTTAAGAAGATGGCTTATACAGAGTCCTGAGTTTGAACTGAATTCTCTTTAATAGTACTGGATTGGAACTTTTTCCTTCCTCTTCTCTATTCTTATTAAAAGGCATGAAGAAAAGAGCAAGAATCACGGGAGGTTGTGAAAGACCCGGCAAGTTTCATCCCCTCAAAGTATGAGGCATGGTGAATGATGTGCAGCCTGCATATTCTTTGGTTGTCCATTTCTAACTTCATGAATGAGTTAATTCTTGTCTTACTTCTCCTATGAAATGAAGCCGATATAGTTAGGATTTGTGTCCCCACCCAAACCTCATCTTGAATTGTAATCCCCAGGTGTTTAGGGAAAGACCAAGTGGAGGTAATTGAATCATGGAAGTGGTTCCTCCATGCTGTTCTTGTGATAGTGAGTGAGTTCTCATAAGATCTGATGGTTTTATAAGGGGCTCTTCACTCTTCACTTGGTATTTCTCCTTCCTGTTGCCTTGTGAAGATGGTGCCTTGCTTCCCCTTTGCCTTCTGCCATGATTTTGTTTCCAGAGGCTTCCCCAGCCATGCAGAACTGTGAGCCAATTAACCTCTTTCCTTTATAAATTACCCAGTCTTCTTAGTAGCGTGGGAATGGACTAATATAGAAGCTCAAGCATTTCAACATTGGTCTTATATAGAAATATTAGCTTTCATATGATAGAGGAGAAGAAAGGAGATAGCTCTTTCTTCTGGCGCATAAGATCTCCAGGAGTCCTAATATTGTTGAGGTGTCAGAGATTTTTCTTCCTGTATATAAGAGGTCAATACTCTAAAAATTGTTTTTTATTTTACTCTGCTCTGACTCAGCAAGGACTTTCATAGTCATATCATTCATGCTTCATTTAGCAATAAGGTTCAAGAAAGGAATGCCAGTTTAAACATGTAATTTACCTCTCTTTTCCTGACAATAACCAATGAGTGCAATTTATTCATCACACATCAATACTCCTAACTCATAACAACAGGAAGGTTACTGAAGACAGTCATTTGAGAATTAAAGGAGTCTATACATGCTGACAGAACAAGCAGCTTGAAGCGTTTTCTGTCAATTTACCATTGACCCAATGGTTCTTTTGAAAATCCCCTACTCAGCAAGAGAAAATTGGAAGATGTGAAAAAGAAATTGTTTGTGGAGGCAATATAGAAACCCTTTCACAGTGAAAGGTTTTGAGTGGATTTACTGGGCTTGAGGCATCTATACCCCTTTCCAAATTTATACTTTCTTTGCTTCCTTTCATAAGTATAACCTGAAGTGGGTGGAGTCACGAGCTGTGCTGCTAACTAGAGTAAGAATTCATTTTATGTATCCCAGCATAAATGTTAGAGCCTGACCAGGATAAAAATATACTGTACTCCAAAAATTTTCTTTTTTTTAAAATAAAAACAATGTTTTTATTGTGTCTGGGGTTGTTGCTGTTTAAGTACATGGTCTGCAAAAGGCGGGAACTCTGCCTGTTTCTCATGCTTTCAGAGTCCTTAGCGTGATGATAGGTCATGTAGTCAATATTCAGGCACTGAAAGGTTCAAAAGTGAGAAGTATATCTTGAAATTTAAGATCAGAAAGAGCAAGTGCTCCCTTCTTTTCTTGAGACAAATGTCTACTCAAGGTGGGATTTCTTATTTCTAAAACTCCTTCCCTAGGAAACATTCCTACAGTGAGATTTGGAGATAGCTTACTGCTGAGAATCCAGCATTTCATTATATGCATTGTGACTATATTTTCTAAGCTAAAAATCAGCACTGGGATCTGGCAAGATGATAAAATATTTGAAATCAGGACCACTGTAGGAATCATCCACATATGGCTGCCATACCTTGATGTCTTGAGAAAATCCTCCCTTAATTTGTGTTTGATGGCATCTGGGTATCATATGATATCTTATTGTTTGAATTCATCAAAAGGACATTTGGCTTTAAAAAATTTGAGTGCTAACCACCATCACATAGAACTCACAAACTCACAGTAAATAGAATATGTACATCTGTGGTGTCCTTAAATTATTTAATTTTAGTTTTTTTAAGGGTATATTTGTTTTACGTGTTCAATTATCTTAAACTTCTTTTGGACAAGCTGTGGTAGAAAGGTAGACTTTACTGTTTGCTGACATAATACATATACGTTTCAGTACCTACCCTATATCCCCAAATGCTCAGTGACCAGGATTTCTAGCCAGAACTATGTTTTAGGGCATCATTCTCTTCTAACTTCACTATAACATAAATACAAACAGCTTATAGAGCTTATTCGAGTAAGGTGGCTTTTAAGTGCAGGCTGAAACATAGCTCCCTTTAGAGGAAAGAGTCTGCATAGATTAGGCCTTTGGGGCAGGTGGTCTTTGAATAAATGTCCTTGTCACCCTAGCAAATGTATTGTGCTTACAATAATGCGTAGATGGAAGAAATGGGATAGCGCTGTTAGTCATCTATTTGGTGCTTTAGGCAGTTAGCAGTGGCAACTGTTGGTACAAGACTTTTCTATTAGGTGTTTTGAAATGTCAGACACAGAGGGAAGGCAAGGTGTGGCACACCTGCCTCCATTTATGCTTGACAATATTTATTGCTTTCTTTCTTTACAAGAAACTGAGCAAGAAGTGAAGACAGCAGCATAATGTGCCTTTGTGCTGATGTTTTGAGCCTGGATGGGACAGGAGATGAGAGGTGGGAGTCAAATGTTTGAAAAATCCAAGTGTCTGTGATGCAAGAAAGAAGCTTCAGCGTGTGCAGGAAGAAATCATTTGAGCCTGATGAATAGCAATTTAATGTTTTTTATTAAACCTTCACTGAAAGAGATGTACTTGGATTTAGTTTACCTCCTATTCCTTGTGTCTTGGATTATGCAGAGAATTTGCTAGTCTACATTTGGGTTAATGGGAATTCAACATTGCCCAGTTGAGGACAGCTGGAGCTTTGGGAGAGGGAGCTGATGAGGATAAGAAAGGGGGTACAGAAGATGCTTGGGGGTGTCATTAGATTTGTTTGGGTTCTATTCTACAATGAAAAAACAAAGTGAAAATTAATAGACTTTTTCTGGCTATTAGATTGAAAATTTAAAAATTCATGTTTTTTAAACTTTCAGGAGACATGAAAATACTCATCATCTCACTGTCCCTTCCCAGAGATGGACTCCTCAACCTCAACAGACAGGCACATTTTCTTTGCTTTTCCCTAAGCTGGGTGACATTTCAATGGAGAACACTGATTGATCTTTGTGTGATCTTGAGAAAGCAACGTGGGTTTTATTTGCCCCATAAAAAGTACCAAATGTGGAAAATGTACTTAGCATATGTGGATGAGCATGCAGTTTTGCAGCAACTTGGTTTTTCAGTCTGAGCAACTGTATTTAGCTGCTTCCTGTGGTTGATCAGTAGCTTCATCTGTGAAGTCAAGAAACCCAACCAGACCCCCCCACCCCACCGCCGCCACATCACACATGTGTTAGAAAAACCTCTAATGATTAAAAGTTATTTCAGGAAAGGTGGTATGTAAATGAGGTAATGGAAAAATTTCGAGTATTATTAGAATATATAGAGCAGGGTTTCTCCACCTCAGTGCTATTGACATTTGGGGCTGGATCATTCTTTTTCATGGGGCCTGTCATCTGCCTTGGGGGATGTTTAGCAGCACTGGAGACCTAACTGCTCCTGGTTGACAACCACTGATTAGAATTAGATATGGAACAAATGGATGGTTCCAAGGGCAAGTGCCTCACCTGAGAGACTTAAAGTTTAGAAGGCTTGTTTAATTGATGATTATCATTTGTCTTTGCCAAAAGCAGCCTCTTGCTAAGCATAAGTAAATAGATGGATAATTTTCTTTCAAAGGCTGAGAGTTGACAAGAGGCTGTAGGATTCATTAATCAAGGGCAAAACATCATTTGGTTAGGCA
Organism: Trachypithecus francoisi; assembly: GCF_009764315.1. NCBI lineage: Eukaryota > Metazoa > Chordata > Mammalia > Primates > Cercopithecidae > Trachypithecus > Trachypithecus francoisi. The sequence goes on along the minus strand of NW_022681471.1, from coordinate 114,708,509 downwards.
GATGACCTTGACACTACCTTTGAGGGAGAACAGACTCGTCTCTGCCTTGTGCTCAAGGTGAGAGGCAATACTCACTGTGGCATTGCTTATGGAAACACATTCTCTTTTAGTTTGCTTATCCCTCTCACCTTTTAAGTTAGCTCTCTCTTCTTCCAGGCCTCTATTTCCTTTCTTTTCTTTTCAGTAGAGATGAAGTCTTGCTATGTTGGCCAGGCTGTTCTTGAATTCCTGGCCTCAAGTCATCCTTCTGCCTTGGCCTCTCAAAGTGCTGGGATTACAGGCATGAACCACGGTGCCTGGCCTCTAGCATCTATTTCTTGAATAGGAGTGTCATTTCACCTGCTCAACTTTTGGAATTGGTGCTGTTAATGGTTCTGAGTTTCAGAGTTGTTCCTTGGGCAAAATTTGATGTCAGAAAACTCCATGTTTTCCCAGACTTCATTTTCTTTGCACTTTACCCTCCCTTCACTCATGCCTTTCCTTCACCACGTGTTACCTCCTCTGCAAATCCACCTCCAGGTGCGCAAAATGCCTTAATTTTTCTTCCCTCTTGCTTTATATAAATCACATTTTTTTTCTGGGGTGTTGGTGGGGGGGGATCTGATTGCCCTTCTACATTACAGCTAAATACACATCTATTTTTGAAACTGGCATGCACTGTCTTTTTAAAAAATTTAAATTGATATATCATAAAATTGTTTCTCTTGGTACCTAGTTCTATGAGTTTTAACATAGGCATGTTTGTGTAATCACCACCACAATTAGGATACAGAACAGTTCCATCACCAAAAAAACTAAAAAGAAAAAACAAACCTTTGGGCTGCCCCTTTGCAAAACTCTCCTCTCCACTTCCAAATCCTGGCAACTGCCCGTTTGTTCTCCATCTCTATAGTTTTGCCTTTTCCAGGAAGCCATGTAAATGGAAGCAAACAGAATGTAACCTTTGGGAGTGTCTTCTTTCACTCAGCACAATGCCTTTGAGATTCATCATGTCGTTGTTTGCATTGATATTTCATTCCTTTTCTTGCTGGGTAGTTTTCTATGGTATTGATAGCCACCGTGTGTTTATTCACCCATTGGAGGACATCTGGGTAGTTTTCAGTTTTAGGCAATTATAAGTAGAGCTGCTATTAAGCATTCCTGTACTGGTCTCTGTGGGAATGTAAATTTTCATTTCTCTAGGGGTGGAATTTCTGGATCATGTGGTAAGTACGTCTTTTTGTTTTCCAGAGGAATTTTTACTTTAATTGGGCCCAGAAATGAATTCAATACTTAAACTGTAATGATTCTGTAAGTGTGGAATTTCAGACTGGGTTTTTGAGATTTGGAGTAAGGATGTGTGTATGAGTGTTGTGTGTGTGTGGTTGTACTGGGAGTGTTGAGTTGGGAGCCCTGAAATCACTTCAGCTCAAATGGGTGGCCTATTTTTGCCCACCTTATGCTTGTGGGTCAACATGCCAATTTTTCTTCTAATTCTTTAATCCTGACCTATGGTATCAGTACAGGAAGAGCCATTTAAATTGGGTGAATGACAAACAACCGTCTGTTCCTGATGAGTGGATTTCCTTCCATCTCTAAATCCCATGACTATGACTGTGACTCTTATGCTTGAATCATTCTCTAGCTACATCAATTTCATGGTTGTCAGCAATGCCTAATCCATCTTCCATAGTCTGGAACCACTCAGGCGGCAGACTCCCTTGAGGTGGGAGTGCTCCTTGTACTCACTTGTGTTCCTGCCATCCTCGGGGTGCTTACAGTTAATATGTGTCCAGAATTATTTCATTTTAATTTTGGCTGCAAGAAAAGCCTTTAGTGAAAGAAATATGAGCAATGCATTAAACAATTCCATTGATATCATTTCTCTGTCTTTTAAAAAATGGGTATTTTCATTGTCTGAGGTTTCATTCTAAAGTTCCAAAATTCAGATTTTGCATATACAACTATACTTCCTCATATCAAATACCATTGTCATGCATGGCTTACAAACATTTCAGTAAGTGTTTGTTGAACTGAATGAGTAAAGAAAATAATTGGTGAGAAATAATAAGATCTATATAATTTTCTTCTTTTATCATTATTTATACTATATCAAGCACTCTCTTTTTTTTTTCCTGAGCAAGACTTAGCTTTAGATGCCAAAAATATTTATTACCTATGATTTTTGATTAGGTATTTTATATTGGAAGCTTCAAAACTCACTTGCCTGGGAAAACAGTGACCCCTCTGAGTATGGAAAAATGGATCCATTGATTATTTTATAAATTTGAATATTAATTTAATAAGTTAAATAGAAATACCCCAGAGTTACCAGGCAATACACACGCCTTTGCCTTAAACTCCATATAAAATGCCATCTTTTCAATGAAATTTTCCCAAACCATCCCATGCAAAATTGTTCTGTTTTCCATACACCACAGCTCTGTTAAAATTATTTGATTTCAGGTCCTTCTCTTCCAGGGGTGTGTGAGCAACTTGAGGGTGGGACACGTGTCTCATTCTCTTTGATGATCTTAGTGTTTAGCACAGTTTCTGGCACATTTGTGCTAAATAAATTATTTGTCATACCAAATACAATTCCTGAGGTACGAGGATAACCTTACCCAATATTTTAGTTTTTGTACATATTTATATATGCATATATGTATATGATACACACACCTATTTTTAGAAACCAATAGATGGTGGAACTGAATGAAAACAGAGCCCTTTTCTGGAGTTGTCTAGACTGGGTGGGTGAAGTTTTTAAAAAACGGAGCTGATAAATCATCAGCAATAAGAACAGTGAATTTTAGAGCAGTTTGTTATTATAGAGGGTAAGTAGGTCTTCTTTGATCACTTTGAAAAGACAAGGGCCACAATTTATCCTGCCAATTCAATTTCAAGAACTCACTGAACATTTCTTGAGTCAAAATTTCTTCATGAAATGGCTTTTTAAATTGCAAAAATAATTCTGTGGCCCTAACTCAAAACCACTCTGAAAAATGATGAAAAGTTAGCTACCTGGAAATCTTTGTACAAAACCTGTGGACCTCAGGTTAGTAGTGCAAATTGTCTTTCCCTCAGCTTTATTTTACAGGTTGAGTTCACAAAATTCCTTATGAGATAATAGGTCTAAGGGCTACATCAAATTATTTCAGCTGAAATGAAGTGGAGGTGATAACAATTTAGTCCAACACCTGCATGTTATTGCTTTTTATTCTAAATGGAGATTTAGCTTTTAGCACTAGCGTTTCCCAGGTGGCTTGCTATGATGCAGATGTCTGTCTGATATGACCTTGGACTGGCATTGAGGCTGACTGGGTACTTATGCCAGGCAGCTGGCCAAATCATCTTGGAAAGAAGTGGTCTGGTCAGATTCCTTCTGAAGGAGAAGACCACACACAAAAAAGCATATTTATTCTTTCTTACTGGAGGATGACTTTTGGTAGCATGCTGTAGCAGGCTGTTGGTGCCCTTATTGGGCTGTGGCAGGATACTGTGAAAGTTGGCTGCTTATCAGCCCATAGTTGTACTCTTCTCTGGAGGATTATACTCAGCCAATTGGAGCTCCTTGTGGGATCAATCTGAGCTAGACTTCAGCGACACTACATCTTTACTGCTTTTGTCCTATTCTGCTCCCTCCCTTCCTTACTCCTGAGTGCTCCTGAGAGCACTTCTTCAATAAATTCTTGTAGAAGAATCTTTGTTTCAGTAAGTAAGACACATGCCTCTGCCTAAATGACCTGGCACAACAAGGTGCTAGAAGGATAATCTTCACAGATACTGAAACTTCCAAGAATCATGACAGGAGCACGTTGGAGAGAAAAATAGTGATATTGGTGTTAAAAATTATTGAGGATGAGGCAGAGACCTGGGGGCCGCAAAAGGACTCTGCCTACCCCACATTGGCACTGAGAAGCTTAATGTGGTTGGAGAAAAACCCATACCAATGAATTGTGCTTTGAGTTAGTGATTATAACAGTCTTGCGAGTTCTAGATGCAGCCTGGTCATCATACTATATTTCCCAGTCAAACTGCTGTCCAGATTGTCTGTGTTCATTAATTAACATTATTCTAGTTACTGAAAAGATCAAGTTTAATATCAGTGACTTAGTACAGTAAAAGTTTCTTTCTTCTCATGCAAATTCTCAAATAATGTTTCCAATTTTCAGGCTGTTATACTCCATGTAATTCAGAGCTTCAAGGTTCTTACCCTTTTATGGTTTTGCCATCTTTAGCTAATAGTTTCCAAGGTTCCATCTTGGAGAAGGAGCATGGAGAATCACATATAGAAGGATTTTATGGGTGCACATCATTCTCACATTTTGTTGGCTAGATAATGACTACATGCCAGATCTTCCACTGACTGCATGATGGTATATAAGTCTCCCATATATTTGATGCAACTCTGGAGAAGGATGGTGCAGAAGTGACTGGAATTAATTTTCCACCATTAAATAGAGATGGGAAAAGGAAATTAAGTGTAGCCACAGAAAATAAGTTAAATGGCTTGGTAACCTGGGTTTGTGGCTCGAGATTCATACGTGCTGCATATGTTTAAAATGATATCTGGAAGGGTGAATTTGTAGTCAAGGGGGATAAATGAAGTAGAGAGCATAGAATTGAAGAACATGATAAAGTTTGAAATTGTATCTACTGGATGGACCATGGCACAGTAGTAGCTTTTGAACCCTTTCCTGGTGAATCTTGAACAAGTTTCTAATAACCCATGTAATGCTTTTGTTAGAAAAAGGACACAGCTCCATGCCAGGATGCATGGCTTTGGGGAGTGGAGTGTGGCTGTATTCCAGCTTCCACCCTCCCTTTCACCAGATGTTGTTGTGGAGGATACACCTGCACATCAGTATGTGGTAGTGCTGATCTCAAAGCAACTGCTTCTGCTCTTCTCTTGTTGTGGATTGACTTAACGACCCAAAGTTTTCAAAAATTCCTTTCTGTATCCATACCCCTTGCCATATGACTTTGTAGTTCCTCGCACTAAAGAGGTGGACTGTATTTCTCTGCTGCTTGACTCTGGCCATGTGATGAGCTTTGGCCAATGGAATGTTAACAAGTGTGACATGAACAGAAGTAGAAGCATGTGCATGATTTGGCTTGCCTCCTTATACTTCTGCCAATGCCTTGAGATGCACACGCCCAGGCTAGTCTCTTGATTCCAGAAAGAGGATGAGAACTATGTAGAGCAGAGCCAAGTCACTCAGGCCAAGCCCAGACCAGATCCATTGATCTCCAGCAACCCCACATCTGCATAAATAAACCCAGCAGAGATCGGCAGTTACTCAGTCAAAGCCCAGTCTAGATCCCCTCAACCTCTGTTGACTTGTATACTCATGTGCCAAATAAATGCTTACTGTTGTTTCCCACTGAGATTTCGTGATTGCTTGTTATACAGCATTTTTGTGGCCACAGTTAATAGGTACACCTCTTTCTCCTCAAAGCCCTAGGAGTATGGAACATACAGGTTGTTTCTTCTACCATGACTACTTTATGCCATTACGAATTTGCATTCCTTTTCAGAATCAATGTCTTTTCACCTTTCCATCAGCACTGTTTAAAAGCACACATTAGAAAAGATTTAGGGATGTTCCATTTAAATGGTTCTGATGAGAAATCATCAAAGCTAGCACTAGGTCCTAGACCTGGAGGGAGATTATGGTTAGACAATTTAGATAAAATAAGTGTGGGTGGTGGAAAGTAGGTGGAAGGGAAATAGGTTAACCTCTTTCTTCTTGGTAATGAAGGTTTCTCAGTGCAGTAGCATGTCAATTCATAGCTGTTCTTCTCCTCTTTATAATTCCATTCATACAGGATTTGGATAAATAGTAAAATTTTACAGGCCATAATTTAAAAAATATAGATAGGAAAGATGTCATTTTTCACCTTGGTAGCATATGGGAAACTAATATATCTAAAATCCCTATACATAATGAAGAAAAGTAAAGGGATCCAATAATTTTTGATGTGTGCTGCATTAAGATGTTTTTATTTTCTATTTTCTCTGCTTGCCTATACTTGCAAATGAAAGTTGACAACATTTTTTGTCACTGTTCACATTAAAATATATCTCTATCTTTCTATCTAGTGACATTGAATAATTTTATTAGCTAAATAAACATTTTAGTCATCAGTGAAACTCTTCCAGCAGCAGATAAGCTAGATTAAATTGTTAGGTCAAAAGAGTGCACACTGTAATAGCTGTCATCACTATAGAAAATTTCAAATAATGACTATTTTTTCTTTTTTTAATCTTGAATGCTTTGGGGACCAAGCAGCAAGTCCACCCACAGCTATTGTCAAGCATATTTCTTTCTTCATCAGTAATAAGGAGTGATCCTTCCCATGCCTAAATTTAGTCATCTTAGAAAAAGATCTAGAGATTCGTGTTGCAATGTTGAATTCCTGGTGTTTTATTTTCTTCTCTTTGAAGTCTCATGATTCCTAATCTGGTCAGAACCTCTAATTTCAACATTAAATGGGAGTGTTTAGACCTTCTAAATGTTTACTACATTGAATTTTTTTCAATGTTTACTAAATTGAATTTCCTTTCCTATAAGATTTGACTGTTGAGATATGTCTTAAAAAATCCCCAGTTTTCCCAGCTCTCCTGCTTATCAGCCAGCATAGCTCATGAGAAGTGATGGTTATGTCCATAAAGAACAGTGTGTCCTTCTTGGCTAGCAGGTACCTTAGATTAAATCTCCCTGAGTCTACAGTCTGATCACACTCAGATGGAATAATATTTAAGCTGAATGAGCATAAATATTTTTATTTCCTTACACTAAGTGATATAATGCATTAGCAACGTTGTTGCAGGTTGGATTTCCTGGGACACATACAATGAGATGGAATTTAGTGGGCAAGATCTTTATTAAGTAGTGCCCTTGGGATCATCACATTGCCACTCCATTTTCCTCTCTGACTGATTTTGCTTCCTTCCCCTCCTCAGCATTCATATTTCATTAGTTTATATAATATTTAAAATTAAATAACATGCCTACAATTATAAATGGAATAAACAGATTTGAGAACAAAAACCCAATAGTTGATTTTTTTAAAAGCATACACCTTAAAAGATGGGAACTGAGCTGTGGGGGTGGATTAGCAAGGACCCTGTCAGCTGTAGGCATTCTGAATGCCATGAACTGGGGTCACTTTGCTTTACAGAGGGAATGAAAGGGTCAGGCAAGTGGAAGACTTGTAAGGGGACTTCTACCTTACCGTCACTTCTGAGGCAGGCTGTGTCATGGTCTTCGGCCATACTTATGCTTGGGCACAATATAAGGCACTCGTAACGCAATCTTACCAGTTTCAAAAATTAATTTTTGTAACTGTTGAATTGAAATTCTTGAGTCAAGGAGGATTGTAGCATCTGACAGGGCCATAGACTGGAAATAAAAGGGAAGGAGCAAGACCTTTCATGGAGAAAAGCAGAATGGGGTAGCTTGATGAATTGGCTATGCCCAATGTTCAGATGGAGTCAAGTAGCAAGGCGGAGACGTGTAGGATCTTAGAGCTGGAAGAACCTTGATGAGGATGTAGGCAGGTGTTGTGTTTATAGGTGTGTGATGGAGAGGTGGGTTGTAGGGGGAGAGACTTGAATTTTTTAGTTTCATTCACGTCTAAATTGTTTTGAGACTTGTAGGAATAATCTGTATTAATTTTCTAATTAAAGCTAATTAAACAGTCCCCATGTTTAATTAAACTGACTAAAAAATACGCATTGACTGTGAGCTCACTAAACCAAGAGTGTGGGATAGAATCATTGCATTGGGTTTAGTATGACAATGTCAACTTAGGCAATTGACCAGAAAGCACAAATGGTGGCCATAACGGCATTCTGAATACATGTGATTTAATTTGTTAAGTGCATTCTCTCAAACACGCATTTAAATTAAATGATTATGAATACAATCATTTTAGTACTGAACTATTATCTTCAAGATTGGTTTTCACAAGAAACAAAAAGCCTGAGAAAACATAAAATTCCATTAAAGGGATTTCCTGATATCAAAGAAACCTTCATATTTCATAGACAAGCAAATACTTTTCCAATTAAGAATTAGAAATAACACAGAGGTCAAATGCTCTCTCTCCTGAAACTGCAGCAATGATGCTTGTCAGCGAGGTGGGGAGGGAAAAGCTGTATTGCATTTGTATTCTGAGAGCTGCTTTCAACAGCTCTTTCCCTTAGAGCTTTCCTTCTCACTTAGTGCCCTTTGAGTCATCTCTTTTTCCAGGTGGCAAAGCTGCGAGTATTAGCATAGCCTTTCCTCTCTACTGAGTAAAGGTGTATTTTTGATGAGTTTATTCATCCTCCTCTTCAGCAGAGAGAAGCAGTAAAGTCACCAGAGGCAAAATGTAAAGGGTGCAGAGAGCAGCACAGGGCCTGGGATAGGGGAAATAGGGCATGGGGTAGGTAGACATGGAGGGGAAAAATAATACTCTGTGCTTAACTACTCACCTCAGGGACAGGCATTGCATTTACTTTGCCTCATTTAATCTGCCCAATAATCTTGTGATCTAAGTATTATCTCCATTTTACAAATGAGGAAAATGAGCCTCAGAGTGTTTAAGCAACTTGTCTAGGTGCACAGGAAGCATCATCATAATCTGCTGCAAATCAGAAATTCTAAGCCAGATGGATCTGGTCTCCAGCACATCCTCTTACTACAGTGAGATGCTCTGGGGGAGAAATGAAGGGGGGCAGCCAGAAAACACGTGTATATATGGGGCTGGGCATTTGACTAGGCCTCACCTAAAGTAATTTAAAGTCTAATGTTTTAAAAATACCATGAAGATTAAACTGAACACATCTGCAGAGCTGAATTCGCACCAAGAATTAGCATGCAACTTCTGCAAATAAGGTTTGAAAGAAAAAATATACAGTAAATGCTAAGTTCACTACTTCTTATCTTAAGCTATTTAAGGAACAGGATGGGGAAAGGGGTAAATAAATACTGGGAAAATGAGGGAAGTCAGCTTTCAAATTATAGAAATTATTTAGGGCAGAATATCTTGTCATATTTTGAACACACATTCAGAGATATTATACAGGCTAATGGAAAAGGGGTGACAATTTCCAAGTCACTGTCAATGGCTCTCCTATTTCTGGAACCATTTGATATAACAAAGTTTAAGTAAAAAATGGTTTTGACCTATGGAACTTGTTGTAGTGAATGTGACTTATACCAACCAGGGTTACTCAAAGTGTGGTCCCTGGACCAGCCCAAGTCCACAGTTACTGGTCTGTGATAAGTACAGGGATTGAGAATAAACACGTGGAAACTTCTATAGCAATTTGACATTACTGCATTTTGTAATTGGGCTTGCATTTTGTAAGCTTTTTAATATTTTTCTTATAATTTATTTTCATTGCATTTTATAAAATTATTGATCTGTGAAAATAATAATTTGAGAAGCACTGGCCTATGTGACATTTGAATGAAGAGGATATTAATTAATTTTTAACCCAGTGCATATGAAGCCACATGAAAATGCATGCCTTCTGTCTCTGATTTTTAAATTCTTTATTCTTTTATTTTTATTCTTTAAAGAAAAATGAATACTATTAGGAACATCAACTCTTGGCTGGGCACTGTGGCTCATGCCTGTGATCCCAGCACTTTGGGAGGCCAAGGTAGGTGTATCACCTGGTTCGAGACCAGCCTGGCCAACATGGCGAAACCTTGTCTCTACTAAAAATACAAAAATTAGCCAGGCTTGGTGGCACGCGTCTGTAACCCCAGTTACTTGGGAGACGGAGGCACAAGAATCACTTAAACCCAGGAGGCAGAGGTTATGGTGAACTGAGATCAGGCCACTGCACTCCAGACTGGGTGACAGAGACTGTCTCAAAAAAAAAAAAAAAAAAATCAAATATTTTTTCTATTGACTGATTCCGTCTCCATTGTGATAATCCAAAGTACAGCCATGATGGCACACCACCAGCAAATAGGGCAGGTAAATTGGTTCAGTGTATTTCAGAATAGAGAAATGACAGCTAACAACCATAATTGTGATAGCCTGAATTTAAAAAATATTATAACAATGGAATATTCTCGCTCTTAAACAGTTCTTTGTTAAATGCCTTGAATGGTTCTTGTGTTTCCCTTATGTTTATAAGACGAATTTTATTTTCATTTTGTGTCTACCTGGAATACTTTATATTTACTTCTCTAATTTCATATATTTTGATGAATGATTTCAATATCCATAAATAAAGCCCTTTGCTGTTCAATTGTAACACAGAATTAGGTGATTTCAAATGATTATTTGAATCCATAGCTAAGTGGTCCCCAATTGTGTTAAAAAGTATATATCTTAAATATACACAATAAAATTTATTTTAAAGAAATCTCAGAAGTTGCTCTAAATTATACCTGCACCATTGACGGGCCTAGCACCAACCATTTCTCATCTCATACAATTCTAGAGTTATCGGCTAATGTGCTGTTCTGGCAGGAAGAGGGGTGATCCAGGGCTGGGGCAGAGGAAGATGGCTCACCCAGAGGCCACTGGGTCACAGCAACCTCTTTGGTGGCTCTTCTCCAGTTAGAAAGATGCCCAGCAAGGTCATGGAGCAACCACTAGTCCCACCTCTGGGCCACTTCTAAGGGACACCATGTATTACTACTTTTGTTTTATTTTTTCTCTGAAGCCTTTGTTTCATGTATAAAGCTAGCACATTCTTGAGAGGTCTCTCCCAAACTGGTTGAGGGCTTAGGTGAGGTCTCCTCAGTTTCCCAACTTCTTGTTGTCCTTGAAAGTAAGTGGTCTGGTTCTTCACACTTCAAGGGTCTTACTTGTCCCAGGACTCATTGCAAAGCATTACCCAGAAGCTGCAATGTCCCCCTGTTCATCCCCTAATCACCCCTTCTGGTCTTCTGGTCTGGGGGGACCTCTTCCTCTGTAAACCTCCTATTAGCGCCTTTGATTTGTATATTTCCTAGTTAAAAATAATTTTGATGTTTGATACTGAATCTGTCTGAATCAATAATAGCATTATATATATATTTTATATATATATATACACATATATATATACTGAAAGCAGTCCACTTTTTTGTTTCTTATAAATAATAACAGTATATTTTAATTTTATTTTACATGGTATCTGTTTTCATAGTAATTATGTCTAACTAGCTTTCTAGTCTCTATTAACATTTTAATGCAATCATGATACATTTATAAGATAGGAACAAATGAACAAACACTGTGGTACTTGCAGTATTTGTAAAATGGCTATAACTGCTAAGAATCAATGGGTATATTTTAAAAAATTCCCTGGAAGGGAATTATATGATATCTGATTATACATTGAACTCTGTTGACCCGTCAGAGTAAAGGACACAATTGTATCAAAGATGTGTATTAATCATGGGTTCTACTTTTAGAAGTCAGGGCACCCTGGTAGAACAGTTTCTGACCTTCAGATTGTCATGTTTTATTTACAAGATCAGAGTGTGGCATACTTAAGCTGATATTGCTTCAGGGACTTTGGGGCCTGAACACATGAAGACATAACACAAAGAACCTTTTCTTTTAATCAATGATCTTTGTATCCTTAGTAAGTATGCCCAGTGCTCAAAGCCATTGCAATTTCTCTGGAATCTGTAAAACAAATCAATTCCATAATTTAATTCAGTGAAGAGGAAAAATGTGTGTTTAACATGTAGTGATTCAAGTCAGATTAGAACGTTAATCTTTGGGGAAGAGCTCAGAGTTATATTTTTTCCCCTCACATTGAAAGGCCCAGGATTTTAAAATCTAAATTCCTGAGTTTCCTTGAACAATCATTATATATATAGTATAAATAATGGATTTCAAGGATTTATATAGCTAGTTAGATGACATATTCTGTGAGGTAAACCAATGTGCATTATTCAGGTATTTCAGAGGTCTTAAAGTAAATCCAACAGATGATATGAAAATATGGCTTTTTTTTTTACCCAAGTATTTGTCAGCAGAAGTAATTGATCACAGGATCAATTTTTTTCTTTTTTTTTTAATCTTTTCTATTTTTTATCTTTGCCTTTCAAGGAGTTGCATTTTTGTGATCATTCTTAAAAGCTTCTACCATGAGCATTGTTACTTTAAATGGTCTGCTTGCTATGTTTAGCTACAAGATGCCTGACAAAGAACAGTGCACATGCTTGATAAACTCTTCATAAATTTATTATAAAGCAACATCCATTTGTCAGCTCTTGAGTCATTACTTTTGACATCAAGCAAAGATACAAATGGAAGGCGAACGTAAATCCCCTTCAATTATTTTAAATGACTAATATATATCATAAGGAGGGGTTGTTAATGAGGGTAAATGAAATAACATTTGCTGGCAATATGATGATTGCTTTTATAAAACCAAGAAGGGGTGGTTAAAATGTAAAGTTGATTAGAGTCTGCTAAACTACAGGTGATGAAATTATGTCAAAATAAATCTAGATTAAAAACCATTTTCACTGTGTTTTTTTCTAAATATCATTATGTATCTTTTATATACAATTTAATCAAATTTCTCATTTGCAGCTAAAATTACAATCAAATAATATCCACTGACTATGCTTGTGCTAGGCATTGCTGAGGATATGATCTAATGCTCAGCAAACAGAATTTGGAATATATGGTTGTGATCATATGTTTAGTGATCTAGGGAAGGACCTGAATTCCTATTAAAATTCAACTCCCATTAAGATCAGATTTGGTGGTTTCAATAAATCACTTTACAGATTATTGAGCTAATGTGGCCACATCATATATTATCCACCTCCACCAGTCTCTGCCCTCCAGGATCTTAAATGTAATTGGGAAGACAAGATATACAGATATGAAAACTTAAATAATCGTCCTAGACAGTGATATAAGAGCTATCACAAGGCAATACATGATTGAGTACCAAATGATGCCTTCTGTCTCTGAACCAGTGACATTTATTGCTGTACACAGAAGAGAATGAGCTAAGAAGTGCTGCAGGAGTTCAGAGGCGAGAGAGAAGAATGTGGCCTGATATGCACAGAAGATTTCGTGAAGGAGGTAGGGCTGGAGATGGTCCTCTAGGGTGGGTGAACTTTGCAAAAAGGAGAGAAAGGCTAAGTGTGTCCAGTAGCTCTATGGTTTGACCCCAAGATCTCATGTATATTTCTTCTTGATTTTGTTCTTATCCTGTTACTACTCTGTCTATTCCTATAGAAGAGTCTGCTGACTGCTTAGTAAAATCCACATTCTCCTCTTCTTTCTGGGCTAGACTACATTCCCCAGCCTCCTTTGAAATTATGTGTGACTCCACCAGGCCAGCCTTACAAGAGACCCTGAAGGAAGCCCTAAACATGGAAAGGAACAACCGGTACCAGCCATTGCAAAAACATGCCAAAATGTAAAGACCATCGAGGCTAGGAAGAAACTGCATCAACTAATGAGCAAAATAACCAGTTAATATCATAATGACAGGATCAAGTTCACACATAACAATATTAACCTTAAATGTAAATGGACTAAATGCTCCAATGAAAAGACACAGACTGGCAACTGGATAAAGAGTCAAGACCATCAGTCTGCTGTATTCAGGAGACCCATCTCACATGCAGAGACATACATAGGCTCAAAATAAAGGGATGGAGAAGATCTACCAAGCAAATGGAGAACAAAAAAAAGCAGGGGTTGCAATCCTAGTCTCTGATAAAACAGACTTTAAACCATCAAAGATCAAAAGAGACAAAGAAGGCCATTACATAATGGTAAAGGGATCAATTCAACAGGAAGAGCTAACTCTCCTAAATATATATGCACCCAATACAGGAGCACCCAGATTCATAAAGCAAGTCCTTAGAGACCTACAAAGAGACTTAGACTCCCATACAATAATAATGGGAGATTTCAACACTCACTGTCAACATTAGACAGATCAACGAGACAGAAAGTTAACAAGGATATCCAGGAATTGAACTCATCTCTGCACCAAGCGGACCTAATAGACATCTATAGAACTCTCCACCCCAAATCAACAGAATATACATTCTTCTCAGCACCACATCGCACTTATTCCAAAATTGACCACATAATTGGAAGTAAAGCACTCCTCAGCAAATGTACAAGAACAGAAATTATAACAAACTGTCTCTCAGACCACAGTGCAATCAAACTAGAACTCAGGACTAAGAAACTCAATCAAAACCGCTCAACTACATGGAAACTGAACAACCTGCTCCTGAATGACTACTGGGTACATAACGAAATGAAAGCAGAAATAAAGATGTTCTTTGAAACCAATGAGAACAAAGATACAACATACCAGAATCTCTGGGACACATTTAAAGCAGTGTGTAGAGGGAAATTTATAGCACTAAATGCCCACAAGAGAAAGCAGGAAAGATCTAAAATTGACACTTAACATCACAATTAAAAGAACTAGAGAGGCAAGAGCAAACACATTCAAAAGCTAGCAGAAGGCAAGAAATAACTAAGATCAGAGCAGAACTGAAGGAGATAGAGTCACAAAAAACCTCCAAAAAATCAATGAATCCAGGAGTTGGTTTTTTGAAAAGATCAACAAAATGACAGACCGCTAGCAAGACTAATAAAGAAGAAAAGAGAGAGGAATCAAATAGACGCAATAAAAAATGATAAAGGGGATATCACCACCGACCCCACAGAAATACAAACAACCATCAGAGAATACTATAATGCCTCTACGCAAATCGACTAGAAAATCTAGAAGAAATGGATAATTTCCTGGACACTTACACTCTCCCAAGACTGAACCAGGAAGAAGTTGAATCCCTGAATAGACCAATAACAGGCTCTGAAATTGAGGCAACAATTAATAGCCTACCCACGAAAAAAAGTCCAGGACCAGATGGATTCACAGCTGAATTCTACCAGAGGTACAAGGAGGAGCTGGTACCATTCCTTCTGAAACTATTCCAATCAATAGAAAAAGAGGGAATCCTCCCTAACTCATTTTATGAGGCCAACATCATCCTGATACCAAAGCCTGGCAGAGACACAACAAAAAAAGAGAATTTTAGACCAATATCCCTGATGAACATCGATGCAAAAATCTCAATAAAATACTGGCAAACCGGATTCAGCAGCACATCAAAAAGCTTATCCACCATGATCAAGTGGGCTTCATCCCTGGGATGCAAGGCTGGTTCAACATTCGCAAATCAATAAACGTAATCCAGCATATAACAGAACCAAAGACAAGAACCACATGATTATCTCAATAGATGCAGAAAAGGCTTTTGACAAAATTCAACAGCCCTTTATGCTAAAAACGCTCAATAAATTCGGTATTGATGGAACGTACCTCAAAATAATAAGAGCTATTTACGACAAACCCACAGCTAATATCATACTGAATGGGCAAAAACTGGAAAAATTCCCTTTGAAAACTGGCACAAGACAGGGATGCCCTCTCTCACCACTCCTATTCAACATAGTGTTGGAAGTTCTGGCTAGGGCAATCAGGCAAGAGAAAGAAATCAAGGGTATCCAGTTAGGAAAAGAAGAAGTCAAATTGTCCCTGTTTGCAGATGACATGATTGTATATTTAGAAAAACCCATCGTCTCAGCCCAAAATCTCCTTAAGCTGATAAGCAACTTCAGCAAAGTCTCAGGATACAAAATTAATGTGCAAAAATCACAAGCATTCTTATACACCAGTAACAGACAAGCAGAGAGCCAAGTCAGGAATGAACTTCCATTCACAATTGCTTCAAAGAGAATAAAATACCTAGGAATCCAGCTTACAAGGGATGTAAAGGACCTCTTCAAGGAGAACTACAAACCACTGCTCAGTGAAATCAAAGAGGACACAAACAAATGGAAGAACATACCATGCTCATGGATAGGAAGAATCAATATCGTGAAAATGGCCATACTGCCCAAGGTATTTATAGATTCAATGCCATCCCCATCAAGCTACCAATGACTTTCTTCACAGAATTGGAAAAAACGGCTTTAAAGTTCATATGGAACCAAAAAGAGCCCGCATTGCCAAGACAATCCTAGGTCAAAAGGACAAAGCTGGAGGCGTCACGCTACCTGACTTCAAACTATACTACAAGGCTACAGTAACCAAAACAGCATGGTACTGGTACCACAACAGAGAATAGACCAGTGGAACAGAACAGAGTCCTCAGAAATAATACCACACATCTACAGCCATCTGATCTTTGACAAACCTGACAAAAACAAGAAATGGGGAAAGGATTCCCTATTTAATAAATGGTGCTGGGAAAATTGGCTAGCCACAAGTAGAAAGCTGAAACTGGATCCTTTCCTTACCCCTATACGAAAATTAATTCAAGATGGATTAGAGACTTAAATGTTAGACCTAATACCATAAAAACCCTAGAAGAAAATCTAGGTAGTACCATTCAGGACATAGGCATGGGCAAGGACTTCATGTCTAAAACACCAAAAGCAACGGCAGCAAAAGCCAAAATTGACAAATGGGATCTCATTAAACTAAAGAGCTTTTGCACAGCAAAAGAAACTACCATCAGAGTGAACAGGCAACCTACAGAATGGGAGAAAATTTTTGCAACCTACTCATCTGACAAAGGGCTAATATCCAGAATCTACAAAGAACTCAAACAAATATACAGAAAAAAAAAAAACAACCCCATCAAAAAGTGGGGAAAGGATATGAACAGACATTTCTCAAAAGAAGACATCCATACAGCCAACAGACACATGAAAAAATGCTCATCATCACTCGCCATCAGAGAAATGCAAATCAAAACCACAATGAGATACCATCTCACACCAGTTAGAATGGCAATCATTAAGAAGTCAGGAAACAATAGATGTTGGAGAGGATGTGGAGAAATAGGAACACTTTTACACTGTTGGTGGGATTGTAAACTAGTTCAACCATTATGGAAAACAGTATGGCGATTCCTCAAGGATCTAGAACTAGATGTACCATATGACCCAGCCATCCCACTACTGGGTATATACCCAAAGGATTATAAATTACTCTACTACAAAGACACATGCACACGTATGTTTATTGCGGCACTATTCACAATAGCAAAGACTTGGAATCAACCCAAATGTCCATCTGTGACAGACTGGATTAAGAAAATGTGGCACATATACACCATGGAATACTATGCAGCCATCAAAAAGGATGAGTTTGCGTCCTTTGTAGGGACATGGATGCAGCTGGAAACCATCATTCTTAGCAAACTATCACAAGAAGAGAAAACCAAACACCGCATGTTCTCACTCATAGGTGGGAACTGAACAATGAGATCACTTGGACTCGGGAAGGGGAACATCACACACTGGGGCCTATCATGGGGAGGGGGGAGGAGGGAGGGATTGCATTGGGGAGTTATACATGATAAAACGTTATGCACATGTACCCTAGAACTTAAAGTATAATAAAAAATAAAAAATAAAAAATAAAAAAAATAAAAAAATAAAAAAAAAGAAATTATGTGTGACTGTGGCTGATTTCTATCCAATGAAATAGGTGGAAATCTGTTAATTATCTATTGTTGCATAACTGATTACCCTGAAACTTGGTGGTTAAAGCAACAAACATCTATTATCTCATCGTTTGAGGGTCAGGCATTCAGGAGCATATTAATTAGGTCAGTCTGGTTCAGAGTCTCTTATGAAACTGCAGTTGAGGTGTGGGCTGGAACATAGTCATCTACAAGCTTGCCAAAGGCTGAAGGCTCCACTCCTAAGATGGCCCACTCACATGGTTGTTGGTGGGAGGGAGGCCTTATGGGTCTCCCCATGGGATTGCTTGAATGTCCTCATGATATGGCAACTGGCTTCCCTTAGAGCAAGTGATTCAAGAGACTAAGACTCAGCCCTGAAAGTCACACACTGTCATTTCTGCAATATCTTATCTGTTACACAGGTCAGCCCCATTGGCTGTGGGAGGGGGACTATATGTGATCATGAATACCAGGAGGCAGGATTTATTGGGGCCGTCTTGAAGGCTGGCTACCACAGGATGTGCCATCTCTCATGTGCTCCTTCAATCTCCTTTCCTGTTCTAGCTGGCTGAAATGCAATGATTCCCAGGGAAACTTGGAACCCATGTGTTGAAGGTGGTAGCATTTCCATCAGTCTGGGTCCTGAATGCCTGTAGGAGAATATCCTGTTGATCCATGTATCTGCTGAGGACTAGTAAGTGAGCAAGAAATAAACTTCTACTGTTTTGAGTCATTGTACAGTTTCAGGTCTATTTGGTTCAGTAGTTAGTCCACCCTCACCAGTATTACTTTAATCCAGGGAATCTTTACAGTCTCCTCCACTGAAGCAAAGTCAAGTTCTCTAGAATGTTGAGGTAATGAGTGACTATCTGTATTGCCTCCATTTGTCCTTTTTCTTATGGTTTTCTTTTTCATCAAGTATCTATTGAGTGCTGATATAGTTTGGGTATTTGTCACCACCCAAATCTCAATTCAACATGATTTGAGATGAAAAGTAATGGCAAAACCAGCAATTACATTTGCACCAACCTAATAATCCCCAGTGTTGGAGGTGGGGCTTGGTGGGAGGTGTTTGGATCATGGAGGTGGGTCCCTCATGAATGGTTTGTGCTATCCCCTTGGTGATGAGTGAGCTCTCACTCTGAGTTCACATAAGAATCTGGTCTTTTAAACTTTGTGGCACCCCTTCCCCACTCTCTATCTTGTTCCTGCTTTTGCCTTATGATGTGCCAGTTCCTGCTTCACCTTCTGCCATGAGTAAAAGCTCTCTGAGGCCTCCCCAGAAGCTAAGCAGATGCTGGTGTCATGGTGCTTGTACAGCCTGCAGAACCGTGAGCCAATTAAACCTCTTTTCTTCATAAACTACCCAGTCTCAGGTATTTCTTTATAGCAATGGCCTAACACACATGCCTACCATATATCAGGCCTTGTTCTAGTTGCAAGGGGCACAGCTATAACAAGACAAAGTCCCTGCTTCATGGAGCTCACATGTGTAGTAGATGCCTCTTGATGAATGTATCCAAAATTTTAACTACCAAGTTACCCCTGAATATGAACATCAGCAAACTGGTTATTCAGTAACAAACTTGTTACTTACCTACTTGTTACTGAATAACCAGTTTGCTGATGTTCTTTTTCGGGGGTTCAAAAACCACAAAGGCATTAGCTGAATCTTCTGATTCCATGGGAGTCTAATAGATTAGTGTTTTCCTACTTGTGCTCTAAGCCAGCACCCACACTTCTAAAACTCTAATGTGCACACAAATCAACTGGAGATCTTGTTAAAATGGAAAATCTGATCAGCAGGACTGGGGTGTTGCTTGAGATTCTGCATTTCTAACAAGCTCTCAGGTGGGACTGATGCTGCTGGTCCATCACTTTGTGCAGCAAGCCTCTAACGAACATTAGTTACTGGATGGTAAAGAAATCCTATGTGAAAGGAGTTTCTAGTTCAAATAAACGAGAACAGATAGCCAAAGGGAGAGGCCAGGTCCAGTTGCCCTGGTTCCTGATCGCTCTCTCATTTCTGGTGGCAGTCCTACCAGAAGCCTAACTTTTTTTTTTTTTTTTTTGAGATGAAGTCTCACTCTTATTGCCCAGGCCAGAGTGCAATGGTGCGGTCTCGGCTCACTGCAACCTCCACCTCCCGGTTCAAGCGCTCCTCCTGCCTCAGCCTCCCGAGTAGCTGGGATTACAGGCATGCACCACCATGCCCTGCTAATTTTGTATTTTTAGTATAGATGGGGTTTCTCCATGTTGGTCAGGCTGGTCTCAAATTCCCAACCTCAGGTGATCTGCCTGCCTCGGCCTCCCAAAGTGCTGGGATTACAGGTGTAAGCCACCACACCTGGCCAACATTACTTTCTACCATGGGTTCTGTGAGATAACCCTCTACCCTTGTAATAAATTTACCTTTTAAAATTTAACCAATTTAAGAGGGCTTCTGTAATTTGTGCCCCCCACCCAGCCCCAGAAAAAAAAAACCTAGAGTAAAAGACCCAGGCACAGGGAATGAAGGAGAAACATAGCTATGCTGCAGAGCTGAGGACAAGGTCAAGAACAATTAAGCTGTGACGGTAACATGAGGCAGATGCCCCAGGAGCTTGGAATGCCTTACACACTTCTGCCCCACTAAGCCTTAGTTTCTTCATTGATAATAAAGGATTTTCTGTGAGAATCAAATGGAATAATGTTCTTGGATACATAGCAGTGGTACTTTATGAATGTGGCCATTATATTTTTCTTCTGTAAAATATTACCTGATTGCTAGGTGTTTGTGAGGATAAAGTGAGATAATGACCATAAAGCAATTAGCAATTGGTTGGACACTCACAAATGTTATCTACTGGAAACCAAGCTGGATTTAAAGGAGAAGAATTAAATGTTTATTTTTCCCCCCAGATAGAAGAGAGCTGTCATGTTTGAAAACAGAAGTGAAGATATCCCTGGAGAGTTAGTGAAGGTCATTGATGGAAGCTGCAGGAGAGAGTGGGGGATAATGGAAGGAATAAAGTTATCCACATCTCATCTTAAAACTAGCATCTTTAATACAGTATAACCAAGATGACTCCTGAAGGAATACCCCACTTCAACTCAACAGTAGTTGCTTACCAAGAAGCAGTTAATTGTTCCTAAAACATGTAATTTATCTATATAGTTCAAATTTTAGATAAGGATTGTAATTTTCAAATATTAACTATTTTCCATTTATGTGTCTAGAAGGAACAGCTGAACTAATGTAAATGCCTATCCACTACAACTCAAATTTCCAGGCAAAGATTGTTTCAGTTTTCAACCATTAACTTTATCTTCCATGTCTGCATATCTTAGCATCCCCAAATCTCAAGCAAAGAGAGAAAATTAAAAAGGTTGTAAGTTGTTCTCAAGGATGTAATCCTTAGGGTGATGGAATGTTCTGTGTCTTAATTGTAGTGGGGGTTATACAACTATATGTGTATGTCAAAATTCATAGAGCTGTACAACTAAAAAGGGTAAAATTTACTGTCTGCAAAGGATGCCTCAATAAACTGATGTAAATCAAGCCAAAAAAAAAAAAAAAAATTCTTGAACACCTCCTCTGACATTGTGGTAGGGCACATAAGCAGATAACAAAACAGATTTCAGTCTTAAAGACTGAAATGTGAAAGTAAAGTTCCAGTGTTATCATCTAAATTACCATAGACAAATTTTCCTAGGACTCCACATTTCTGTTGTGCCTTATGAGTGACAGCTCTTTGAACACTTTGACCTGACCATTAGGAAAAGTACAAAGAAAGGGCCCTATCTTTTAGCCATCTTGTTGACTGGACACAGAAGGAATACTTCCTTTAACCACTGGGGAAACAGTTAAGTTTGCTCAGATGCAATCTCATGCAGCATGATGTTTTTAAGATAGTCTCTGCGATTTTCTGGACTCTAGGTTGTGCTCGACAGAAACTCAGCTCCTGCCCAGGCCCTTGCCTAGCTTGCATCCTTGCTTTGTTCAGTTCTCTGCTCAAATGTCTCTTGGCAGAAAGGCCTTTCTCGTCAGCCCTATTGAAAATGACCATATTTGTAAATTGGCTGCCTCTCCCACTAGACTGGAAGCTCCATGAAGGCTTCATCTTTTCTCCTAAGTTCCACAGTCCCAGCATTAGAGCAGTGTTTGGCATACAGTAGGTGTTCAGGAACCATTTATAGAATAAAATGAGAGGTGAATCCATTGGCCTCTGAATCTAAACCACAGTTAAAGGGAGGAATAATTAGAACTATGGACTTGAATGCACTCAGAGTTCACTTTGGTCATTCACCTGCCATTCTCTTTTTTTTTTTTATTTTTTATTTATGTAGCATGTAACATGTTTTCAGTATTATTTTAAATAAATTAACAATACCACCCTGAACGCGCCCGATCTCGTCTGATCTCACCTGCCATTCTCTCTGGTGTCTCCTTCCTACTCTCAATGATCCACATAGTGGCTGCCTTGGAACCTCCGGGCTTACCATATCACAACTCCACAATCAGAGGGGAAAAGGGTCTTTCTCGCTCAGCTACAGGTTGCATAACCCTGGGAAATGTTCTGATTGGCCTCCCAGTGACCTACAGAGGAGGCCAGGACAGAGCCACAGTGTATCTGCTCTTTTCCTCATTTCTCACTCTCCAATCCTGCCTGCTCCATCTATTTTGGTGATTTTGCCCCAGTTTTAATAACGATGCTTTACAGCCCATTGCAGATGCTGTTAGAACTCTGCCATTATCCCCTTGGATCCCTTTAGTGTTTTTGCTCACACCTGCTTCCTGTATGACATGCATTCGCTCTCAACAGCAACACCTGCTGATCCTTGCTGGAGGGCTGCCCTAGGCTACTGGCACCTGCTTTGCCTGTGCAATGAGAGAGTTGGAAGTGCCTCTAGGGGTAGCCCTTGACCGATGACTGACAGCCGAGGAGTATAAACGCTGCAGTCCCTGTACTCATGATGGAGACAACTCTGAGATGTGACCTCCATATGTCCCCAGAACTCCCTCAGCATGGAGCCTAAGTTACCCTCCATGGGGATTTGCTGGATGCTGTACCCTTGCTTGGCCTCCTTCCTATCCCAGTCCCACTTCCCATTCCCTACTTGGGAATATCTACTAATAAATCACTTTCACATGAATTTGCAGTCTTCATCTGGAGAACCCCGCCTACAACAAGCTCCATCTTTGCCCCTAGCTCTCCACCTATTTGTCATAAGATGTTTTTTGGGGGCAGGTACCTTGGCATAGTTTCCTGCCTTCCCCTCCTCACATATGCACTATAGAAATGTTTATTTATTTGCTTTTAATATGTTCCCATCCTTAGAGTTCCTTCCTATTTTCCCAGTTTCCCTGTTTCAACTATCATTGCTTCTCAGATATGCTAATTTTCTTGCTTTGCTTATTACTGATGGCTTGTCTATCTGCCCTCTCTAATTCAACATGTTAAACATTCCTGTCATAAGTCAAATACTGTATGTTCTCACCTATAGGTGGGAGCTAAGCTCTGGGTATGCATAGACATACAGAGTGGTATAATGGACATTGGAGACTCAGAAGGGAAGGGTGGGAGGGGGATGACGGATAAAAACTATATATTGGGTACAATGTACACTATTCTGGTGACAGGTACACTAAAATCTCAGACTTCACCACTATACAATTCATCTATGTAACCAAAACCCCCTTGCACCTCACAAAAGCTATTGAAATTTAAAAAAACCAAAACTATTACTAAAATGGAGACAAACTAATTTCTTTGAAAAATGTAAACCATTTAAAAGGCAAATATTACCAATTCTATTCACAATCTTCCTTATCTGGCCTTTAAGGACTGTTTATGCACTATTTAACCCAGCTGACCTAACCCGTTGACCTGGTTTTCCACTGAAGTGGTTAGATTCTTTGAAGTTAATGTTGGACTTGATTTTTTAAAAGCAGGCCCTGAAAAATTTTAATTAAAGGACTATATGTCCAGAATATTATAAAATCAACAAAAAGAAACATTCCTTGTATTTTCCTCTTATTTTCTATACCTTTCTTCTATGTTTTGCATTAGGTGCTTGCTCAAGATCTCAGTCATGCTTTGACTCAGTTTAACAGTCAAATCATTGCTAATCATACCACCTTTTCATAGTTCACACTTCTACAATATTAACTTGTAAAAGAAGGAATGTGATAAAGCCATCAGAAAACCAAGTGGTGTCTTTATTTCTTATCATTTTCTAAAACATTATTTGATTCAGTTGAATTCAGTGAAATTTTAGTAATTCTTATCAGATGAATTTATATACATACCATTGTGGAAAATAAAATAACTTGTGAGCATCTTTGATTCAGCCTCAATCAACATTGATGTTGAAACCAGAGGCTATAAGTTTCAAATAGCAGTTTATGAGAGAAAACATGGAGAGAAATTTTAAAATGTTGACGTGAACACTTTTGACAATGTAAAACACTCGGCTAACCATTGCCCTTTGCTTAGACAGATAAGAAGTTTAGCAAATATTTACATACCAGTTTTCACAACATTTAAGCTAAATTTTTACTTCTATATATTGTCATTATAAGGCTTAATTTCTAAGACTGTTTACTAAAAAGGGCAAAGAGCATTTTTGTAATATTGCACGGTCTATCTTAGTAACTCCAAAGACTGCTGACTTGTAACCCTGAGACTATGAATGTTTATTACAGGAAACTGCATGTTAGAATGTTTGAGGTAGAAAATTATGCTTGTTTGCTTCAACTTGTAAACTATGTTTGTCATAAGAGGTTGATTTTACTCACCAACTCTTTGATAATTGTCCTACCATTTTTGACCTCACTGTTCCAGCTCTAATTAACTCAACAAATAAAAGAGAATGTGCAGATTAGTTTGGAATTTAAGGACATAGCTGAAGGCATTCCTTGGGAAAAGTGATTTTGCCAACAAAATAAATAAATGACTCTAACAAAAGAATGTTAAAACGCCAATACAGATCACATCACTCTTCATAAAACCCCCAAACTGGAAGCTATCCAAATACTGCCTGACAATAGTAGGTTGGATAAATATACTGTGGTATATTTATAGAATGGAATATTATACAGAAATAAGAATGCTCTGCAATCAGGCACAATGACATAGATGGGTCTCACAAACAAAATGTTGAGTGAAAGCAGCCAGACACAAATGAGAACATACCATATGCTTTCATTCATTAAAAGTTCAAAAACAGACAAAAGTAATTTACGGTATTGTGTTGGGACAGTGCTTATCTTGGGGTAGTAAGGCCTGAAAGGGGGCATAATAGGGGATTCTGGAGAACTGATATGGTTCTATTTCTTGAGTTACATATTTATTTGAGTAGTTTTCTATATGTTATCCTTCAATAAATGCTATTAAAACCCCCATGCAATACAGAACCTTTATTTTCAATGGCATTATCTACTTTCCAAAAGAATTTGAGTAGTCTTTCAGATCCAGGAAGGATGCTAGATGCTGTGAGCACTGATAAAAGCAGGCTTGGTCCTTAAAGACCTTGTGGTATGATGGGAGAGTGGCTTCAACATAAGGTGAATAAAGTAAGCAGAAGCTGCTCGGGTAGTGCAAAGGCGGTGCCTTACTTAGTCTGCCGATAGGAAGGGTCATGGAAGTCTTCCAGTAAGAGATGATGCTTGAGCCATGTCTTAAAGGTTATGTAAGGCATGAGCCAGGCAGAGAAGGAAGCAAAGGAGGATTTCAGAGGGAGGAATTTTGAATGGGCAAATTATAGCAGGACATATCTATAACTGGATATGGCATGAGTGTTGCATACAAATAAAGAAGTAAAAAGGTTAGCAAAGGCTTGATCCGGAAGAAAACTGTACTCATGAGCTAAGAGGGTTTGAACTTTACTCTGGGATCAATAGGAAATTATTGAAAGGTTTTAAGCAGGGGAATGTTGTGGTCCTATTGGCTTTTTTGAATAATCCTTCTGGTTGTGAGGAACCTGGTGGGTTCTTCTAGGTGGGGGGTGAACTTGAACAGATACAACACTCAAACAAGAATAAAAACAGAAGATCTGAGATATAACACGGTATGTGGGGTGAGGCAGGGAAACATTGGAAACACTTATTGAGAGTCTTACATGATAGAAAAAAAAAAACTACTCTAGGTCCCTATGAAAGATATTAGCAGTCCAGGTAAGCCTACTGGTGGTCACCCAATACAGCAGTGTTGCAATAGTCTTTTGTTTTAGTTTTTATCATTTGCTTTTATCATTTACTTAAATACATCCATGGAAGCCCTCATTGCACAATTCTCCCATGGGTACATCCAAAAATTCTGACCATCAGAGCTGTGAATAATTTCAGTTGTCTCCAGAGTCTTCATTTGTTTCAGGTTCCCAGCCCATGACCATGTGATTCAGTATAGAGTTGCTTCAAGCGCCTCAGGAAACAGCAGAAGCATGTCATCAAGTACTTTTCCACCCTCTAAATCAGTGGGTGAAATGTTAACCCACCAAGCCGGGATGTGAGTCCAGGAGGCTTGGTCTAATTCTTTGTTCCAACAGCACTTAGCAAGTTATCCGTCAAAAAATAAATCTAGGTGAAGATGATTCCTGTCTCAAATACGAGGGAGGGTGAAATAGAGGACAACTTTTTACCCAAAGGCAATGTTAGAATTTACAGTTGGGTGCTCTCATCATCATACTTAGCAAAGGTTATTATTATTTTTTAACAGCAAAAGAAAGACTAATCCACAGGGTTTTAACTAGACACAATAAAGCAAAACAGAAATTGTGGTTTTGAAATCCAAGGCAAATAATGTTTTGATTTATAATGCTTACTTCTACAGACAAAAAAGTTTGCTGAGAAGTTAGTGATGAAAAACTTCCTTAGGTGTTAGGGGAGGAATAACATAGCTCTTCTCAGGTGCTTTGTTCCTCTCAAACCCAGGCAGTCTGTAGCCTATATAGGCTAAGAAATTCTGCCCATTCTTAGTATACCGAAAAGCAAAATCTGCATGGAGAAATGTGACTTGAATCAATGTATTTTTGCTAAGGAGTATCTACCCCATGAAGTCATTTTTTAATTAAGCTTTCAGTGTAGTCAGTGTTTAGTATGCAGAATGAGAAGGAATCAATGACTTAGAAAAGTTGATTTGCAGCATGGCATTTTGACAATAGCTGTCAGTGGTTTAAAGATAATTGAGTCAACCTTCTCATTTCCTGATAAGAATACTGAGGGCCAGAGAGGTTATGTCACAAGAGTCCAATTTAACTGCAGTCATGGGGGAGCCTGGACCCTAGTGAAGTGACTGCTGGGCCCTGGGTTATTAGGTATGCAAGAGTGTTGTAAATATTGAAGTAAACAAGAGAGAATTTCCCCTGCTTCCCTTTCCCTTCCCTTTCCCTTTCCCTTCCCTAACTTCCCTTGCCTCCCCTAACTTCCCTCGCCTTCCCTCCCATCCCTTCACCTCCCCTCCTCTTTTTTCCATAACAGTTTTGTTGAGATATAATCCACATACCATACAATTAACTTATTTAAAGTGTACGATTCAATGGCGGTTAATATTTTCATACAGCTGTGCAGCCATTGCCACAATCAATTCCAGAACTTCCTCATCATTCAAAAGGAGACCCTGAACGTATTGACACTCTCCATTTTCCCCTCTCCCCAGCCCTTGGAAACTATTAATTTCCTTTCCATCTCTTTATAGATTTGCCTATTATGGACATTTAATATAAATGGAATTATATACTATGTGGTCCTTTGTGATGGTCCTCTTTCACTTAGCATAATGTTTTCAAAGGTCATACACATTGCAGTCTGTATCAGTACTTCGTTGCTTTTAATGAATGAATAATATTCCATGGTATGAGAGTACCACATTTTATGGACTCGTTTAAGCAATTGATGGACATCTGGGCTTGTTTCCACTTTTTGGCTATTATGAATAATAATGCTACAAACATTTGTGTACACTTTTTTTGTAAATATAGGCTTACAATTCTCTTAGGTATATCCTAGGTGTAGAATGTCTGGATCGTATGGTAACTCTATAAACTTTTGAGGCATTGCCAGATTGTTTTCCAAGGCGGCTGCACCATTTTGCATTTCCAGTAGTACAGTATGAGGGTTCCACTTTCTCTACATCCTCTCCAACACTTATTATTATCTGTCTTTTTGGTAAATGTGAGGTGGTATCTCATTGTAGTTTTGATTTGCATTTACCTGATGACTAATGAGGTTGAGCATCTTTTTAAATGCTTATTGGTCACTGGTATATCTTTTTAGCAGAAATGTTTATTCAGATCCTTTACCCATTTAAAAATTGTATTATTTGTCTTTTATTATTGAATTACAAGATTTCTTTATATATTCCAGATACAAATTCATTATCAGATATATGATTTGCAAACATTTCCTCCAATTTTATGGGTGGTCTTTTCACTTTCTTGATGATATCCTTTGAAGCGCAAAAATTTTTAGTTTTGATAAAGTCCAATTTATCTATTTTTTCTTTTGTTTCTTGTGATTTTGTTATCACATCTAAGAACCCATTGCCAAATCCAAGGTTATGAAGATTTACCCCTAGGTTTTCTTCTAAGAGTTTTATAATATTACCTCTTACATTTAGGTCTTTGATCCATTTTGAGTTAATTCTTATATGTGGTGTGAGGTAGAGGTCCAACCATTCTTTTGCATGTGCATATTCAGTCATCTCAGAACCACTTGTTGAAGACTCTTCTTTCTCTATTGAATTGTCTTGGCATTGTTCTTAATCCCCTGCATCTTGATTATGCCTTAGGGTCCTGGGAACTTGTGAACACCCTATGCAAAGTGATTCCCCAGGATCCTGTTGAGAGTCTAAGTCATCAAGTGATGGGGAAGGGGTTCGCTCCCAGTATTATTGAGAGAAGACCCTTCCTGGTGTGATCACCTGGGATGGGTTAGAATGCAGCTTTTCGGGGTTCCTCATTTATTGATGACCTGATGTTACTAGCATCTGGACTACCCCCAATGTGCCCCAGTAGAGACGGTGCACTTATTTAATTAATAAGTGACTGTCTTCAGTATTTCCCAGTGGTCATCTTAGACTTTTCCCTTATCTCACCACCCGCATCTAATTAGTGACTAATTCAGGTGATTCTGTATACTAAATATTTTTAAATTCCATTTTCCCTCTCTGTCATAGCCACTATTTTGGTTTAGACATTCATAATTTATCCCTGAATTACTACAATCCTTTTAACTTATTTTTCTATAAGATTTCTCTCCTCCATCCAATCCATTCTCCACACTTCAGCAAAAGCTTGCTTTCTATAACTCATACATTTAGTAATAAAATTATATCATAATAGCTGTTATTTTTTAGTTGCTTACTAGGTGCTAGGCCTTATGCTAAGAACATTATGAACACTTTCTTGTATAATCCTCACCTTCAACTCTTTGAGTTTCGTATTATCATTCCCATTTTACAGATAGGAAACTGAAATAGCCCTACCTCTTTGATCACAATCAATCAGATACGCTGTATTCAGGACTAATTTTGAAAGCTAAGTTAAAAAAGAAGGAAACTGAAGGAGTAATAGTAAAGTGTAAAGAGTAAAGTGGGAACTGCTTTAAGTACATTTTCACAGAACCCATTTCAATAACTCTCTAAATTGGGCTTGAGACTAAGTGACCTCAGTGATTGGCTCAATGGTCTTCGTGGAGATAAGATTAGTTGTGAAAGTGACAGTGGAATCACCAGCCTCTGGGCTCCCCTCTAGGAGAGGCAAGCTGGAATGAAAGCCAGAACACTGGCACTATGATAGGCCCTTGGTCAGCTCATCCCTGGCTCCAACAACCTCTAAAGCAGGAAGATCTTGTTAAAAATGCATATTCCTCCTCGGGAGGCTGAGGCAGGAGAGTGGCGTGAACCTAGGAGGCAGAGCTTGCAGTGAGCTGAGATCGCACCACTGCACTCCAGCCTGGGCGACCGAACAAGACTCTGTCTCAAAAAAAAAAAAAAAAAAAGAAAAAGAAAAAGAAAAAGAAAAAAATGCATATTCCTGGGCCTCACTCTAAATCTGTTGAACTTAGAGTTCCTGGGAGATGGGGGCTAGGAATCTGCAATTTAACAAGCTGCTCATATAGTTATTTCCCCCATCAAAGTTTGAGAACTATGGCTCCAGAGTCTCTACAACCCTTACAGGATCAGTACAACAGGTAGAGGCAGAAACTGACAGTCACAGGGCCAGTGCCACTGCTTGGTATTAGGACGTCACCTTCTCCCACCCCCATCCCTGTGTGCCAAACCTCATTGTATCATGCCAAAATTGGGCTTATAACTTAAATACGTAATCCCATTTGGCAAAGTGTTAACTATGTAACTGGAATTTTAATATCTGTGTAATTGTTTTGTCTCTCATGAACTCATCTTCTGAATTAATTTCTCCTTACAAAATGGAAATATTGATGTTTCTAAACTCTTCAAAAGATGATGCTGAAGATTAAAAGTTGACATTTTGTACAATCCTTTCGTTGCAAGACATTTTCTTCTTCCTTTATTTACCTTTCATAGCCGTCATGCACACATTTTCTTCTTGACTGCTGATCACTGAAAAATAAAAGCATCAATGAACCAGTCTATCTGAGCAGAGTCATGTCCCCTATGGTATGCACAGAGGCTGGAATGCAGGATTGTGGCACCTGGAACATTGTAGGCACAAAAATTGTAAAGTATTCCAGCCTCCTTCATACCCAAGTGAGCATAGTGAGCCTTCATGAAATAGGTTCAGGGTCCTGGTTTCATAGATCCATGTGAGGATCTATGCATGCAAGGATAAAAAGATATCAATATCTTTGTTTGTTTTTGAGACAGTATCTTGCTGTGTTGCCCGGGCTGGAGTACAGTGGCATAATCGCAGCTCACTGCAACCTCTGCTTCCCAGGTTCAACTCAAATGATTCTCCCCCTTCTGCCTCCCCAGTAGCTGTGACTACAAGCACATGCCATCATGCCTGGCTAATTTTTATACTTTTTCCGGAGACAGGGTTTCACCACGTTGCTCAGGCTGGTCTCAAATTCCTGGGCCCAAGTGGGCCTCCAGCCTTGGCCTCCAAAATGCAGGGATTACAGGCATGAGCTACTGTGCCTGGCCTAGCAATATCTTTTGCTGGTTGGCTTGGCATATATCTGTGTGTATGCTAGGGAACGGGTCTGCCTCAGTATGGGTAGAGAAGTTTTATTCTCTTCTTCCAGTAGCAAGCCACGGTTTATCACCCTGTCTTTAACAAGTGGAGTTAAAAAATGGAAGCAATCCCAGTTTTTATAAGTGACAGAGAAGATTTTTTTTTTTTCCACCAAAATTAAAAGCATGCAGAGGGCAACAAGCAGCTGAGGAAACTGCTACAGCTTAGGATCATAACCTTAGAGCCAAAAAGATGGTCGTTCAAGGTAAGGGAAAACTGGAGGCAGAAAACCAGGGTGGGGGTGAGGGTGGGGAGTGCACTACAGTTGGGGAAACTGTAGGAAGTGGAGGTATTTACAGGACTGAGTTTGTGGGGATCTGTTTCCTTAGACAACTTGCAGATTTAATGTTTGATATTACTGTCTGTTAATTAAATCTCTCTCTGTAACTTTGAGCTGAAGAGGCATTTTCTAGGAGCTGGGTACCTGCCTGAAAAGAAGTGAAGCATAAGCTAGACTCCCTCTTCCACAAAAATAACCCAGACCTTTGGTGCCAGAGGATTGTTGAAGCCAAGGGTTACACTGGTAAATAGTCTCAGCCCTTGAGTTCTGAATTTCAATTCTTTTCTTAAACCAGATGCACTATTTCTAAAAGTCATTCCCAGGTTTACTATTTGACCTAAATCAATCTTTTGGTTTTTGGGGATCTTGGCCATTCTCTTCATCCATATGACAGACTCATGGCTCATTTTGAAGAGATTCAGACTGGATGAATAATTGCCTTGAAAAAACCAGAAGTGGTGACTCATCATTCTAAAAATCCATACTGCTTGGCATTTACAGCACTCCTACTCTGTATCATAGGAGATGAAAAAAGAATTTGCTGTTTATGCCCTCTGAAGAATGAGTCTTCTTCCCATCTCTGGGCAAGTAGATGCATTATCAATGGAGCAGGTCATTTCAGACAAAAGCTCCAGTCCTTTCAAGGACATTGGGAGCAGAAGTGTTAATACATGGTACTATAGGCTTGAGGCCTTGAGCATTTCAAGACCTGCATCTGTGCCTTTGTGTATATGATGCTAGGGACCCATCAATGGCTCTGGAGGCAGTGCCATGATTTAGATCCACATCTTTTGCCTTCTGCTCCTTAACACTGGCGTGACTTCAGAATCTTCTCAGAAACTAGAGGGATTAGCAGAACTTAAAAAATCAAGAGAATAAACATAGAGGTTAGAACCTGGAGTTCACTGGGGAAACATTGAACTAGTCAGAAGGATCATAAGGGCTTCTCTATACCTCAGCTGTGGTAGAGAAAGGTCAGTAGGGAAGAAGAAAATAGATGGATCTCAAATGGCGTTTGTGGCAGAAACTGACTAGCCTATTTCAAAAAACCCTTTTCTTTGCACCCGACTAGACTACATTTATTAGTCTCCTTTGCAGTTAGGTGATGTCACATGACTGAGTTCTGGCCGATGGAAAAAAAAATGTGGATAGAAAAGCCACATATGCCACTTCCAGGCTTGGCCCCTTTGAAATCTCCTATGCAAGCAGTTTTTCTTACTCTTTTTCTCTCTCCATCTCATCCCTCCCTGCCATCTGCTGACTGAATCCATGCTCAGAGTAACCTTGGAAGCCACATATTGAAGATTTTAGAGCTTCTTCAGCCTGTGTCCTGAATGACTGTGGGAACAGAGGCCCCCAGCCCCAATTCCCTGTACCAACTGTACTTTTATGATTGAGAAATAAACTACTTTGTTAAGCCAAGGTTATGGGGGTTATCTATTATAACAGCTTCCTTTACCTTCACGAATACAGGATATAACATCATACTAGTGCTACAGTCTGAATGCTTGTGTCTTCCCCAAATGTATATGTTGAAACCTAATCACCAATGTTATCGTATTAGGAGGTGGAGCCTTTGGAAGGTGATTAGATCATAAGAGTAGAGCCCTCATAAAAGAGGCCCTAGAAAGCCTTGGCCCTTCCATCATGTGAGGACACAGCAGGAAGACACCTTCTATGAACCAGGAAACAGGCATTCACCAGACACTGAATCTGCCAGTGCCTTGCTCTTAGACTTTCCAGCCTCCAGAACTCTGAGAAATAAATTTCTGTTCTTTAAAAGCCACCCAGCCTATGGCAATTTGTTATGGCAGCCCAAATGGACTAAGACAACAATAAGCACTTTTGTATGGTTGTTGAAATTATTGTTTGCACCTACTTAAACCTGTTTACATGTTTTTAAATATAGTTTTCTACTGTGATGACATAGTTCTAAATATGTATGACTCCCCAGGAGTAAGGGATTTCAGACCCTGGCTAGGTCCAAAGCCTTAGCACCTGGAGGATGGGCAGCATTTCTTTGAATATAGTCACATGCCAGAAAGAAAGAAGATAGGAGGTCACCTCATTTCTCCTGATTACAGAGATGCAGGCAGAAAGGGTGGTAACCCCTTGAAATGTTTAAAAAGATTATTCCCAACTGAAACAGCCTATATTTAGAAAGTTTGAAAAGTATGTATTTTAAATGAGGGTTTTAAAAAACTGACATAATTAGAAACATATGATTCTGACGGATTCTCCTCAAAAATTAGGCTGATATCCAGTATTGAGGTTCTGTATTGAATTCCCAGAGACTTGTGGGTGTACAGTATGTTTCTCTCTCTATTGCTTTTTTTTTTTTTTTTTTTTTTTCCTGGAGACAGAGTCTCACTCTGTCACCCAGGTTGGAGTGCAGTGGTGCGATCTCTGCTTACTGCAACCTCCGCCTCGCGGGTTCAAGTGATTCTTCTGCCTCAGCCTCCTGAGTAGCTGGGATTACAGGTGTCCACCACCATGCCCGGCTAATGTATTTTTAGTAGAGACTAGGTTTCACCATCTTGGCCAGGCTGGTCTTGAACTCCTGACCTCATGATCCACCTGCCTCAGCCTCCCAAAGTGCTCGGATTACAGGTGTGAGCCACCGTGCCCAGCCATGTTTCTCTCTTTCATACCGTCAATTAGAAGCTGGGCTCTGCTGATCCAAATTGTCAAAATCATACTCATTTGTCTATCTTGCTTCAAGATGTCTGCATATCAAAGCCAGACCATAAGAACTACCTCAGAAGCTACCCGAGGCAGCCTGTTTGGGACTTCTTCAGGCCACCTAGACTGGTCTATCCATTCACATCACTTTTCCTGGTTTCTTGGTCACTTTTTATTTTAGTTTCTCAATTCTTCTTTCTGCCTAGCTTTCTTGGGTCAGTCATCTAATAGTGTACTTGCTTGGCCTCTGGCATGAGCCTAAAACAAAGTTCAGTTGTCAACCAATGTCCAATTGTCAAAGCCAGAACATGGGGTGGGCCAGTGGCGATATTTCCATGTGGTCATAGCAGGACATGTAGCAGCAGTGCTGGTTAAAATGAGCTCAAAGACCACAGTCAGGTTGTGATACTCCAGGCATATCTCAGTGTAAAGAGCACTAGTCATTTACAGAGATGCCCAAGCCTCAATTCTGGCCATTAACTTTATCCAACAGCTATCACCAGCCTTTTAGCAATGCTATTACAGGGAAGTAGAGCCACTACTTTAGTTTCTGGTGTTATACCTTTCAGCCCTCACTGTAACAGATGCTATCAGTACTCTTCCCATACCTCCTTGGCATTACTGCTATTTACTGTGAACACATGTGATTTTCTGCCTGAGGATGTTTTTCATGGTTGCAAAGAAACCTCAGTCTGAAGCACTGAAGAGTAAATGCCTCCAGAAGTAGCCCTTAGCCAAGAACCAATGGGAAGTTGGTGCATAAGTACCCTAGCTTCCTCAACCCTCAGGTGGAATAACTTGGAGGTAAGTCTACACAGTTTCCTAGAGTTCCCCAGTAGGATTGAGCTCCAGTTGCCCATAGTGGGAATTACCTTGTTAACATGCTGTGTGTATATATATATGTGTATATATGTACATATATGTGTATATATATGTATGTATATGTGTATATATGTATATACTTTAAGTTCTAGGGCACATGTGCACAATGTGCAGGTTACATATGTATACACGTGCCATGTTGGTGTGCTGCACCCATTAACTCATCATTTACATTAGGTATATATTCTAATGCTATCCCTCCCCTCTCTTCCCACCCCATGACAGGCCCCAGTGTGTGATGTTCCCATCTGTGTCCAAGTGTTCTCATTGTTAAATTCCCACCTATGAGTGAGAACACGTGGTGTTTGGTTTTCTGTCCTTGCGATAGTTTGCTCAGAATGATGGTTTCCAGCTTCATCCATGTCCCTAGACCTAAAACCATAAAAACCCTAAAAGAAAACTAAGGCAATACCATTCAGGACATAGGCATGGGCAAGGACTTCATGACTGAAACACCAAAAACAATGGCAACAAAAGCCAAAATTGACAAATGGTATCTAATTAAACTAAAGAGCTTCTGCACAGCAAAAGAAACTACCATCAGAGTGAACAGGCAACCTACAGAATGGGAGAAAATTTTTGCAATCTACCCATCTGACAAAGGGCTAATATCCAGAATCTACAAAGAACTCAAACAAATTTATAAGAAAAAAATTAAAATTTATAAGAAAAAAATTAAACAACCCCATCAAAAAGTGGGCAAAGGATATGAACAGACACTTCTTAAAAGAAGACATTCGTGCAGCCAACAGACACATGAAACAAAGCTCATCATCACTGGCCATCAGAGAAATGCAAATCAAAACCACAATGAGATGCCAGCTAACATGC
Source organism: Trachypithecus francoisi (assembly GCF_009764315.1). Classification (NCBI taxonomy): domain Eukaryota; kingdom Metazoa; phylum Chordata; class Mammalia; order Primates; family Cercopithecidae; genus Trachypithecus; species Trachypithecus francoisi. The sequence goes on along the minus strand of NW_022681471.1, from coordinate 114,673,172 downwards.
TGTTAATTGGCTTTCTTCCCTTCTCTATCTCAGTTCCCCAACTGCCCTACTGATGCTTCTTGGGATCATCTTCCAAATAAACCACTTGCATCCAAATCTTTGTCTCAGGCTTTGCTTACAGAGGTACTCAAACTAAGAAACCTATTCTTGCTGGGCACGGTGGCTCACACCTGTAATCCCAGCACTTTGGGAGGCTGAGGCGGGGGGATCATGAGGTCAGGAGATCGAGACCAGCCTGGCTAATATGGTGAAACCCCATCTCTACTAAAAATACAAAAAATTAGCTGGGCGAGGTGGCGGGAGCCTGTAGTCCCAGCTACTCAGGAGGCTGAGGCAGGAGAATGGCGTGAACCCAGAGGCAGAGCTTGCAGTGAGCCGAGATCGCCACTGCACTCCAGCCTGGGCAACAGAGCAAGACTCCATCTCAAAAAAAAAAAAAAAAAAAAAAAGAAACCTATTCTCTTCTGATTGTAAAATGAAGCAGAGAACGACCCCTAAAAAGTTAGCAAAAGAAGGAGGAAGCAACAGCAGAGTTCTAAATATTCCACAGAACAGAAAATGGAGCCCCTTGATAGGAACTATTTGTTAGTCTAGATTTGTGCTGTCCAGTATGGTAGACACTAGCCACATGTGGCCATTGAGCACTTCAAATGTGGCTAGAACACCTGAGGAAATACATTTTTAATTTTATTTAATTTTAATTGGTTCAATTTTAAATAGCCATGTGTGGCTAGTGGCTACTGTATTGAACAATACAGAATATGGAACAGGTGCATCATTGCAGAAAGAATTTCTATTGGACAGCACTGGAAGAAGGGGACGAAAATTTCTTCAACAAATGGCCAGATAGTAAATATTTTAGGCTTTGTGGGCCATATGATCTCTATTGCAATGACTCAACTCTGCTGTTGTAGTGTGAAAGTAGCCATAGATGGTAGGTAGGTAAATGAATGAGTATGGCTATGTCCCAGTGAAACTATATGGACACTAAAATTTTAATTCATATAATTTTGATATGTCACCAAATGTCTTTTGATTTTTTTAATCCACCCAATTGAAAATGTACAGCCATTCTTAGCTCATGAGACTATACAGAGACAAGTGGTGGGCCATTGTTTGCTGACCCTTGTTCTAGACTAACATCATCATGAACTGTTACTAAGGGGATCATTATTAAGATGCCCTAGTGATCCAATGCAGATTGTGACACCAGTGACCAAAGTAGCAAGTGAGCTGTTTATTCAAAATGAAATCAACTTTTGGAGACAAAAAGCTTTGTTCAGAGTGTGGATTACTCTTTTTTTGTTTGTTTTTTAGATGGGGTATTGTTCTGTCGCCCAGGCTGGAGTGTAGTGGTGCGATCGGTTCACTGCAACCTTCGCCTCCTGAGCTCAAATGATCCTCCCACCTCAGCCTCTCGAGTAGCTGGGACTACAGGTAGGTGCCACCATGCCTGGTTTTTTTTTTTTTTTTTTTTTTTTAATTTTTGGTAGAGACAGGGTTTTGACATGTTGCCCAGGCTGATCAGAGTGTGGATTACTCTTAACCAAAGTTGGCAAGGGGAAATTTTTCTCTGATGTTTACAAGGTTCCTTCCATGGCAGTCACTGAGAATCATTAGGGCTGCTCTTGAGAAAATCATCGAAGTCTAGGATGTTCTGTTTTCCCTACCCTGATCCATTTTGCACCTCACAACAGCATTCTCCTTGCATAGAGAAACCCAGGAGTGTCCTCTAACTTCTTGATTCCTATTTGTTTGCCCTGCTTGCTACATTTCTTTCTCCATCTCCTTCCCTTGCCACAAAGATCAATACTTAGGCCTGGCAAAGATTCACTCAAAGCTTTCAAATGGCTCCCAGCATGCTAAAAGGTTGGTTTTCAAAAAAAACACAGTGTTCTCAGAACACGAGGCCATCAAAATAGCTAATTTCATTTTGGGACACCAGGAATTAAAGAAGTGTTATCTATGTGACACAGAGAATTCTTTATTTTTGAGATCTGTTTCAGAGCCAGCTCAAAGCAAAATGGGGAGGGGCTGGAAGTAGGACTGGGAATGTTTCCAGTTGGACAATTCAACATGACAGATCTCCACTGCAACTCAACAGAGAATTGGCCACATCAAGCTAAAGGATCAAAAATGAGGTACCTGGCAGGGATCAATAAAGCAGCAGGGGAGAGTCATTTCTGGAAAAGACTGAGCTATCAGCTCAGTTAGTTCTCAAGGGCTCCCCAAAGAAATGACGGGCACTGACGTTTTGTCAGCTTTGCCAACAGAACCCAGAGACCCAGCTGGTGTCTCTGATCCTAGCTCTTGCAGCAGTCAAAGGTCTTGAGGCAGTGGAGAAGCAGGCTTTTTTGCTTCCCTTTAAAAAAATGATGCATGGTGTTTCAGCAAAAAAAAAAATTGTAAAGGTAATATCCTCTTCAGCTGGGGTTTAAAACAGCCACTGAAAGCTCTTTGTAATCAATAATATAGATCTCATTATGGGCCCTACATTAAAGAGGTAGGAGCTATGTTAACTTTACAACTTCCTTGTGGGAAGAACAAGCAGAGATTGACCATGTGTGTTTTTATGTTTCTCAAACCAAATGCACATACTACAACAGAAGCAGCGCATTGCACCTGTGCTTTACCCTTTATTATGTTATCATTTGATTCTCACAATAACACCGTGCTTACTTCTTTTAGAGGTAGGAAACAGAGCCTCGGTGAGGTTGATTTTGCCAAGTCTCTCAATGAATGAATGAGGGAGTCAGGCTGCCATCCAAGTCTTAAATCTAATTCCAAAGCCAGTGCCTTGTTTTCTCTTTCATGCCAGCTGAGAGATTTTGTTGAGGCCAACAGTGAAGGCAGGGTCTAACTTAGGTGCAAGTGCTGGTGAAATGACACAGGCTTGCCTGGAAAGCCTGGCCTGGATGCTCCTCAGCTAAGCCCTCAAAGCGTTACAAAGAATTCCATAAACAACTGAAAAAAAAGGTTTTGAAGTCCTTAGCAAGGCCAGATGTCCAGAGTGACCACTCTGTTCATTGCTGGCCAACTAGTTTAACCTCACAATGTGCAACAAGAATCCCTATTCCCACGCTACCTGCAGGCTTTCCCTCCCCCTGTCCCCAGTCTCTTATAAATTCTGTTTTGGCTTTGACTCAGTCTATCAACTGATTCCATCACATGCAAGGAAACAATTTGCCTAAAAGTTATTAAATATCTCTGAGTTATTCTTCAACATAGCTAAACCATGTCAGGGGCATGACATGGTTTACATACTCTAAAATCAGGTACTGTTTAAATTTTTTTTTCCAATTGCACATGTGTTCCTTCTTTTTTTAATTAAACTTTTATTTTGAGATAATTGTAGACTCACTTACGTACAGTTGTAAGAAATAATAAAGAGCTCCCTTGTGCCCTTTACCTAGTTTTCCCTGATGGTACCATCCTGCAAAAGTAGAGTTCAACTGTATTTACTTTCATATTAAATGAAAAATTGTTGCATTGCTAAGGGGAGGAAATAAATAAGGAGGCAGCTGGAGGTGAATACACAGTCAGAGCAATGGATCTGTTGATTAATTTAAACGTGAGAGATAGTTGAGCAAATGTAAATGATGACAGGGAGTAAAGAGAGGTGAGAGAGGCAACTGAGTCCCCTAGGCCAGCTTGCTGGGCTCTGGTCAGACACTTTTCTGCCACCGTGTATATTCCGCACATACTCTGCTCAAATTACAAAGAAGAGCAGGGTATTTTATTTCATTCCTTTTTGGGAAAAGAGAGACTTCCTGATTAGGAAGTCTGTAAAGAAATTCCCCATTGGAAAGAAACATGGATGGGATACCACTTCCAGTGTGCTACTGTCCACATCTCTCTTTTCTGTCCTCATCCCTTGACATTTCAGCTCATAGATGAGTTTATTCAGCCACATCATGCCCAAGTAGGTGACATATGGTGGACCAACTTTATGCCACTGAGTTGCTAACCACTCCTAGTTGTTTTCTAAATTATATCTCAATTAAAAAAATAAAAGAACAGGCCCACTTTCTGAAATTTTCTTTTCTCCTTCACCTTCACACAAAATATTTCATTAACTCTTTTATTCTTGAGATATAAGAACAAACAAGGGGACTACACCAATTTTCAGGGGAGACTTGATTATGTGTTTCATTTCTTCATCTTTAGTCTTAAAGCAAGAGAGACCATAATGAACAACTTTTTACTTTCAGAGGCTACTTTAATGATTACTCATTTCTTATAGCATTTTCTTGTTTACAGGGCATGTAAATATCCCCTCTGGGCATATAAATATTCTGAATAAATACTCCCTCTCACAGGAGGGTCGAACTGGATAAGAGTCACTCAGGAAGCTTTATTCTGAACTATTTTTGTGGATTTCTTCTACATATTCTACACTCATTTTAATGTGACAATTCCCCTGTGGTTTAAAATAGGACATGCTTATTCTTCCTAGAATTGAAGGACACTAAAATAAATTTGACTTAAATAGTTCTACCTGAAAAAAATGCACCAAGATATCCAGGATAGTTGTATAGGAACAAGATTTTGAAGCAAATCATAGTATATACCTTTTATTTCTTCCAAAATTCAATATAGATGAAATCTAGATGACATCCAGATCATTCCACCCCAGGCTCTGGAAACACCACCCTCTGCTCAATAATTATGAGTACAAGAACCCACTTCCCTCTCTTCACCCCTCATCTCATTTCGCCTTTCCTTAGCTCAGTCATGTGGTCACCCATAGCACTGGGGTGGTGGGAGGCAAGCTTGGATTTAGAGGTGAAGGGTAAAGGAGAAGCACAAGACCCAGGGCAAGCACCTTAATTTATAGTATACCACGAATTAGGGGTCCCCAACCCCTGGGCTTGGACTGGTACTGGTCCATGGCCTGTTAGGAACTGGGGTGCAAAGCAGGAGGTAAGTGGTGGGGTAAGCGAGCATTACTGTCTGAGCTCCACTTTCTGTCAGATCAGTGGAAGCATTAGATTCTCATAGGAGCATGAACCCTATTGTGAACTGCACATGCAAGATATCTAGGTTGCAAGCTCCTTATGAAAATCCTTAAGAAACAAATGCCTGATGATTTGAGGTGAAACAGTTGCATCCCGAAACCACCTACCCTCTTACCGTCTACGGAAAAATTGTCTTCCATGTAACCGGTCCCTGTTGCCAAAAAGGTTGGGGACCGCTGCCATGAATAACTCTGATGTGAATTCCCAAATGAAAGCTTCAAATCCACTCTTCTTAACCACGGATTTTATAGACAGATTGAAGGGAAACAAGGGAAAACAATTGTATTAGTTAGGATTACACTGACCTGCATGTAATGGTAACTTCTTACAATGTGAGAAAAATAAGAAGTCTAAAAGTAGAGGTGCTACTAGGACACAGATCAGATTTATTTAATCTTTCCATTCTGCCACCCTTGGGCTATGGCTTTCATTTTGAAGGCTGCAAGATGGCTGCTTCACCTCTAGGCTTCATATCCACATTCCAGGGAAGAAGAAGGTAAAGGGTAAAGGGGAAGGTGAAGCTGGTTTGCTTCCTTCTGTCAGGAGAGCAATAGCTATTGGGAAGCTTTAACCAGTAGATATGTTTACATTTCATTGGACAAAACTGGGTCACATGGACACCAGCTATAAGAGAGTCTGGGAGGTATTTTTTTTCTTTTTAAAATTCATTTTTAATTGACAAATAAAAATTATATATACTTAATATATAACAGGATGTGTGTATATGTATATATATGTGTATATATATATATATAGTAGAGTGGCTAAATTGAGATAATTAACATATGCATTACTGTACATACTTTTTTGTGTGGTGAGAATGCTGAAAATCTATTATTTTAGAGATTTCCAAGAATACAACACATTGTTACTGTACCGGCACCATGTTGTACAATAGATCTCTTGAACTTATTCCTAACCGGAATTTTGTATCCTTTGACCAACATCTCCCCAACCTTTCCCCCTACCAGCCACTGGTAATTACCATTCTACTCTCTGCTGCTAGGAATTCAACTTTTTTAGATTGTACATATCAGCGAGATCATGTGGTATTTGTCTTTCTGTACCTGGCTTATTTCACTTAGCATAACATCCTCCAGGTTCATCCATATCATCGAGAATGACAGAATTTTCTTCTTTTTAAGGCTGAATAGTATTCCATTGTGTATATATACCACATTTTCTTTATCCATTCATCTACTGATGAACACTTAGGTTGATTCAATATCTTGGCTATTGTGAATAGTGCTGCAATGAACATGGGAGTGCAGATACCTCTTTGATATACAGATTTCATTTCCTTTGGGTATATACCCAGTCGTGGGATTGCCAGATCATATGGTAGCTCTATTTTTAGCTTTTTTGAGGAACTTTGGAGAGGTATTTTTAATGGGACACATTGCAGCCCTGAACAATGACAGGCTCTTGTCAGTAGAAAAGGAGGGGGAATATAGAGGTAACCATCAGTATTCAGTGAAACAGTTAACATAAATATCTGTCCTTATATCTACAAATTTGTAGGGTCAAATAGAGACCTTACACTGATTCACTACACCTTCTGGGAGACATGGGGAGCAGTAAAATGCGTAGTGTCTGTAACTAAGACTTTAGACTCCAGAACAGGTGTTTTTGAATCCTAGCTGTTATCAACTGTGACCTTGAATAGATCACTTTATTTTCTCACAAGCACATTTCTTATGCCCACATCACAGGGCTATTTAAGGATAAAATGAAATAACATTTTCACAATGTCCTTCCCGCTATTCCCCTATATTACAGTGTCCAGCACACAGACCCCAGCAGGCCCACTCATGACTTCAAAGAGGAGAACAAAATTATTAGCAGACCATAAACAAGAGGAGAGTTAGATAAAGTAATTTAGCCCTTAGGTTACATTGTCACGTAGTGTGAAGTCAAATAATGAGATATTGTGAAATGACAACAGCATCTATCTCACAAGGTCTAGTCTCTGTGTTTTGATGCTGTGCAGAAAATGTTTAGCTGAGGATGATTTCTAACAAAATTTTTTCTAACAAATATTATGACATAATATAGTGCCCAGCTTGAGGAACAAACATTCCTCATCAACTTCCATGCACTTTTTGAGAATGACATTGAATGAGCTGATAGAGGAACACTTACTAGGAAAACCAAAAAACTGACATGAATTCTTGAAATGCCCTCAACATCTTTGTTCCTCAGTAACACGTTATATGTTCAAACACACATAAAACCTTAGACTGCTTCATTACATATAATCCTACAACTTCTGAGTTCCTTATATTTTACATTTCTATTAATCTTATTCTACATCACAGTTCAAGAGATGGTTTGCCTCTGCATTTTAAGAAACAAACATTCTTTGATGGCATTTTTGTTAAATGATTAAAATTGATTTATCATTTGGAATAGTCTTGACAAGGTTTCCTCCCATGGCTAAAGAATTGCCTCTCTGGGTCATGAACTCCATAATCCACAGCAATGAACAGTTATGTCAGAGCAGCTATTTGTGGTCACCCATAAGCTAAATACTGTTAAGCTGCTCTAATGGAGGTGTTGGATAGTGTGTTTTCTGTGTATTTGTCACACCAATAAGTAATACTGTCTTTAAGGGTTGGATCAAACTTTGAGTTTTTTTGGTTGATTTGAATGCATCCAGGCTGGATCTGAAAGCTATGTCAAGGAGCAATGATTGAAGAAACTAGAGATATTTAACCTAGGGAAGCAGAAACTAACGAGAAATATCATGATCTTCAAATATTTAAACAACTATCAGACTTGGAAGGATACAGTTTTATTCTATATTGTCTCAAAGGTCAGAAGTAAGGCTGATGAATACAGTTACCCAAGCAGGGCATTCAGTTCATGGTAAGAAAAAAACTGTTCCAACAAGGAAATGAGCAGCCTCATAAGAATTAGTTTCCTGTGCATTAAATATCCATTCTCAGATGTGGTGATCAGCTGTCAGGGATATTGCATTAAGTGGGAGGATAGATGAGATAAATCTAAACATCTCTTCCAACCCTGAGTTGATTCTAACAGCCACAGCCCTCAGAAATTCAGAAAGAAAACATCTTGAAACCTGAGATGGGAGCCATAAAAATCTTCCTTTGTTTTTAGTACACTTTAGGCTTTGAGGAGGTTAGAAAGATTACTGTTAAGATTTTGTGATTCTAGTGGTATAAGTAAGTTTTCTACAGAAGTACCCAGAGCTCTTTAAGAAGGGCTGCTGTTTTGATCACTTTTTGGTAAACACTCCTCTTTACCATGTGATCTATGGATGTCAAGGTCACAGTTCGAAAGGTATGTTTAAAGAACAGAAGATTTTTTCCATCCACGGTTCCCTTTTCCATGCCCACTTTTCTGCTTGCTACCCTATGCTCTGAAGGAAAAGGGCAGGGGGCACCTCGCCTACCACGGCTTCAAATCTTATCCCTTGACTCATAACTCCCTGCTACAGATGTATGGCATTCCCTTCTGATCTATAACTTGACCTACAACGGGCCAGGAAGGACTGGATGAAACAGAGACTAGAGGCTGTCAGCTCAGAACCCAGACTGTCACCTCACTCTCCCTTCTCTTCTAGGCTCAAAATGTTTTTGCTGAAACAAAGAGGATACATATTTTGAGTAACATTAACATAGAATGCCAAACATGACATGTATTATACATGCATTTATTGGATGTGAGCATATGAAATCACTACAATGTAAAAGGCATAAGTAACCTTGTCTCCCGCCACCAAAGAAGTGGAGAGTAAAAATCCTTTAGTGGTTTGAGCCAGATCAATACTCAACTCTTAAGCAGGAAATTGTGGTGCTCTCACACAGAAAGCTACTCAGACATTGCCTGCACCAGACTCGGAGCCAGACATCCTGACACAGGCTAATATAATGGCTCATAAGTGGTGAACGGCTCCTTAAATTGCAGCCTAAATTCTCCCACAGTATCCCCAACTCAGAAGCCCCTTTGCAAAGAAAGTCCAAGATGAAAGAGCACTAACTATCTCCAAGCCAGTTTTTAGCCTTCTGATTTGGGTGAATTACATCCCAGGGAACTAAGAAAGCATGCAAATGAGATGACAGATCATTGTTCATTTCTTTGGGGGAATTGACACTATATAAAGTCACACAAAAAACTGAGACAGCAAAGTAGAATTTTCATTTTTGAAGGGTGAGAGAAGATAGCTTTCACATAGTGTGGCTGAATAAGTTTAATATTGATTTCCAGAAACATTCTAGAACACATTAAAAGAATAATTTATGAATACTTAGAAAACAATGTAAGAGTCCCTAGGACCTGCAGGAATTCATGAAGAACAAGTCGAGTGAGACTAATTTATTTATTTAATCAGGTTATTACATTATTATGATAAACCAGGGAATGCAATAAGCAGTATTATCTTTTTAAGTCGACTTTATGGAGGTGTAATTTACATAAAATAAACTGCACCTAGTTTAAATGTACAGTCTGATTAATTTTGACAAATGTGTACACCCATGAACCATCACCATGATCAAGACAGAACATTTCCATCAGCCCTGAATGTTCCCTTGTGCCCCTTTATAGTCAACCCTCCTCCCATTCCTGGCCTAGGCTTAGAGTGCTTTCTGTCACTGTAGATTAGTTTCAGTTTTCTAGAATTTCATATAAACAAGATGGTACAGTATGTAAATTTTTGTATCTGGCTTCTATCACTAACCATGTTGTTTTTGAAATTCATTGATGCTGTTGGGTGTTACTTTTATTGTGAGTCAAATTTCATTGGGTGGCTACATATTTTGTTATATATTCACCTGTTGATGGACACTGGAGGTTGTTTTTCATTTTGGAGGTATTATGAAATAAGCTGTTGTGAACATTCATGTACAAATTTTGTGTAGAGGTATGTTTTAATTTCTTAGTTGGCAATGATCTGAATGCCAAAGGCATTTAGCAGGGTCTCATATACAACTGTGAACAAGATAAAAATATGTGAACCAAGTGCAAGAATTATATATATGATATATATGATATGTAATAATGCACACTATATATATATATAATATCATAATAAAGTAACTTTGTGGCTGTACTCAGAGGCTGCTAATTAATGGATCAATGCCAACATGACAAGAAGTTTCTGGTGATATGTTACAGCCTCTGTCCTCAGTATTCTTTTTAATTTAAAAATTTTAAAAAATTGACATAAGATTATGTATTTCTTGGGTACAAGAGGATGTTTTAAAACATATGCACATTGTGGAATGTCTAAATCCAGCTACTTAACATGTGCATCACCTCACATAGTTGTCATTTTTGTGGTGAGACACTTAAAATCTACTCTCAGCATTTTTCAATACAATACACTGTTATTAACTATAGTCATTATGATGTATGATACATCTCATGAACTTATTCTTCCTATTTAACTGAAATTTTTTAAAACAGTGAGGAAGGCTTTATTCAGGACTTTTTAAAAAAATTTTTAATTTTTAATTTTTGTGGGTACATAGTAGGTGTATGTATTTACTGGGTACATGAAATGTTTTGATACAGACATGCAATGTGTAATAACAACATCATGGAGAATGGGGTATCCATTCCCTCAAGCATTTATGCTTTGAATTACAAACAATTCAATTACACTCCTTAAGTTATTTTAAAATGCACAATAAGTTATTGACTGTAGTCACCCATTGTGCTATCGAATAGTAGGTCTTATTCTTACTATTTTTTGTACCCATTAATCATCCCCACCTCCCCTCAGCCCACCTCCCCTCAGCCCACCCAATACCCTTCCCAGCCTCTGGTAACCATCCTTCTATTTCTATGTCCATGAGTTAAACTGATTTGATCTTTAGATCCCACAAATAAGTGAGAACACGCAATGCTTGTCTTTCTGTGCCTGGCTTACTTCACTTAACATAATGATCTCCATTAACTGAAATTTTGTAATTGTTGACCACCATCTCCCAAATCCACTTCCCCACCACCTCCCCAGACCCTGGTAACCACTATTCTACTTCTGCTTCTAGGAGTTTCACTTTTTAGATTCCATATATGAGTGAGATTATGTGATATTTGTCTGTGCTTGGCTTATTTCATTTAAACACAGGGTCCTCCAGATTCATCCATGTTGTTGAGAATGACAGGATTTCCTTCTTTTAAAAGGTTGAATGGTATTCCATTTTGTATATATACACTACATTTTCTTTATCCATTCATTCGTTGATGAATCCTTATTTTGATTCCATATCTTGGCTATTGTGAATAGTGCTGCAATAAACGGGAGTGCAGGCATTTTTTGAAATACTGATTTCAGTCCCTTGGGATTCATTTCCTTCAATTCCTGAAGTAGGACTGCTGGATCTCATGGTAGTTCTATTTTTAATTTTTTGAGGAATCTCTATACTGTTTTCCATAATGATTGTACTAATTACATTCCCATCAATAGTGTGCAAGGGTTTCCTTTTCTCCACATCTTCATCAAACATTGTGGTCTTTTGTCTTTCTGATAATAGCCTTTCTAACAGGTGTGAGGTGATATCTCTCACTGTGGTTTTAATTTGCATTTCTCTGATGATTAATGACATTGAGCATTTTTTATATAACTGTTGGCTATTTGTATGTTTTCTTTTGAAAAATGTCTGTTTGAGTCCTTTGCCCATTTTTTAATTGTGTTATTGTTTTCTTGCTATTGAGTTGCTTGAGCTCCTTATATATCTTGGAAATTAACCATGTATCAGATGTATGGCTGGCAAATGTTTTCTGCCATTCTGTAGGTTGTCTCTTCGTTCTGTTGATCATTTCCTTTGTACAGAGAAACTTGTTAGTTTGATGTAATCCCATCTGTCTATTTTTACTTTTGTTGTTTGTACTTTTGGGGTCATATCCAAAAAATCATTGCCAAGATGAGTATAGAGCTTTTCCTCAACTTCTAATAGTTTTATAGTTTCAGGTTTTACATTTAAGACTTTAATCTATTCTGAGTTGATTTTTGTATATAGTGTGAGACAAGAGTCCAATTTTATTCTTCTGCATATGGATATCCAGTTTTCCCAAAGCCATTTATTGAAAAGACTCCTTTCCCCATCGTGTGTTCTTGGCATCTTTGTTGAAATTCACTTGACTTCTTAATATTCTTGTATTTCATATACTTATCATGTCAGTAGGACCAAGATAATAAAATTTGTACATTCTGTGAAGCTAGAAGTGTTAGCTAATCATTAGCAAATTCAGGATCCAGAAAAATGTTAAAATGATTAATGCTTTTAACTACTAAAATTAAATTTAACAAGGATAAATGGGAAGTATTGGGTATAAGTACCAAGAAACAACTGTCCAAGTTCAGGATGAAGGAAATATGACTTAGAACCATATGTGTAAAATAACTTGATATTTTTCAGTGAATATAGCTTCAATGTTAGTTGACAGTCATACCACCAAAGAAACCATGCTTATTTGGGACTGCATTAATAAATGTTATATATATATATATATATATCACACACACACACACACACACATATATATATATGAAAAAGTAATATTTTGTCTCTACCCAGTTTTCGTTAAAGTGTATGTGGAGTACTGAGTGGAATTCTAAAACAACATAAACTGAAGTACATACAAATAAAAGAGGCCAAGATGGTGGTTATTCAGGACTGTGTTGTATGAAGACAGGTTGAAAGAACTGAAGATATTTGTTTTGGTATAAAGAACTTATGGTGTGGATAGGGTATGGTTATAGCTGTCTTCAGAAATATGAAGAACCATCCCACATAAAAGAAATTAGACTTATTGTAGACTCTGAGTGCTAGAATCATGGTTTGAGAAGCTACCAGAAGACAGAAGAGATAATACTCCAACTATTAGACTGGTCTAAAGATAAATGTTTTCCTCAGGAGACACTGAATTTTTGGTTATTGGAGGTGTTCAAATATGGATCCACTGACCTGGAACATTACCTCACCAGTATAATGGGTGTAATGATACCAGTATATGTAGACTGAGGATAATGTGAGTGAACATACCTCTATTAAAGTAGTTGTCCCATTTCACTAGGCTTATTGATTGACATATCTATTTTAATTAGCTAAAGAATGCCTCAAAATCAAGGACTACATCTAATTCATCTTTTTTTTCTGTAACACCAACCATGGTATCTGGCTCATGAAGGCGTTTTTAATAAATGTTTTTGAATGACTGGAGATAACAGATATAAGAGTACTTTATAAATAAATATAGCACAACACTAATAAAATATACTATTAATTGTTAATAATTTATTCCTAAACAGCCTGTCAATTCAGGTTATCTATATTCATAATTATAACAAAAATTATATATGCCATATAGTTTACTGGTGAGTTCTTTCTTTCTAAGAAACAAAATTTTTATGCTATATGAACTGTTCAAGAACAGAATGAAAGGACAAAAACTTCCCATTCTCTTTTATTGTCAAACTTATTTTATGAAGTTAGCATTAAAGTGGTACTAAAACCTGACAAAAAACTCAAAAACAAAAATTATGGTCTAATCTCAGTATGAACATAATGCAATAAAATAATATAGTATCAAATCAAATTTAATAGAATATTAAAAGAATAACTCACCAAGTGGCATCATCCCAGGGATATAAGAATAATATAATATTAGCAAATATATTAATATAATGCATCATATCAGGATGACAAATAAGAAAAATCTCATGATTACTATAATAGATGCTGAAAGGAAGTTGATAATTCAATAGCCATCTCTATAAACCTATAAATAGTCATCTTTATAAAACTATAAGTAGTTTTATAAAAGGGAAGAAAAACTGGCATAGTAATAATAACAGTATTAATCTCAAAATGGTAGCAAATAGGCAATTAATTGTGATACACCAAAAGATTTATTATTTAACATTGTTTTAGAAGTTCTGGAAAACCAAAACTCAAACAAAATCCCCAAACAACAAAAACAGAAGGGCTGGAATAGAAACAGATATGAGACAGAGGAAGAAAAGAATCAACAAAAATTGTTATAATTAAGATTTCAGAGTAGTGGCCGGGTAAAAAAAATGTACAAAAATAAGTATATTTACTCTATAACAGAAATTACCAGACAGAAGAGATTATGGATCAAAAGAACCATTTGAAATAGGAACAAGAACATAAATACTAACATAATCTTAATAAGAAAAGTTCAGAGATCTGTGTGAGATGGAAAACAAGAGACCAATAAATTGAGAGACCATTATATGTTCATTCTTCCCTAATTAATATTTAAATTTTATGTAATTACAATGTATACATTGAAATCATTTTTTGCAACTTGCTACAATGATTCTAAAGTTCATACGGAATAGTAAATAGATGAAAATAGATAAGAAAACATTGGGATAAAAAAGAATTAGGGTACTGTTACACTTTGATGGATATTAAAACCTATTAACAAAGCTGCAATAATTAAAACATTGTGATCCATTAAAAAAGGAGATATATAGCAACGGAGACAATAACTCACTAAATAAAAATTGGCCAACAGGGACTGCAATTGGGGAAGTGAGGAAATCAGTTTCATGTCACACTTTACTGGATTAAAAAGAATGTAATGCAGAAATACAAATCACAGGACACTAGAAGAAAAGATAGGTGAATATTTACCTGGTCTCAGGATAGGAAAATACTTTCAAAGCTCAAATGTAACGGAAATAATCTCAATGAGAGAATACTTAGATTTGACTTCATAAGGCATTTAAACTGTTTCGTGTCAAAAATTATGAGAAATGGAAAGGACAAATGGCAAGATGGGAATTTTTTCCACAAATATAATAAAAACTTGCCAGTGATTTTTAAATACAATAGCAAGAAATACCACAAGAACCAGTAAGCTGTGTGAATAGTTGTTTACAAATAGGAAAGATAAATGCTCAGCAAATAGGTGAAAAAAAATTTACCCTCACTGGAAATCAAGATAATGAAAATGGAACTGACAAGTGAAATTTCTCTTATAGATTTAACAAGTTTCTAAAAGGATGAAGATACTCATTGCCAGCAGGGGTGTGGTGGATGACAGTATTGCATTCTCTTCGTATGAGTGTGAATTGGTACAGCCTTTCTGGAAAGCAAGATACATTAAAACCTTAAAATGTTATTGTCCTTTCCAAAAGGGATTCCTCTTCTGGAAAGAATCTAAGATGCAGATAAAGAGTTAGATATAGAGATATTGACTTCAGCATCTGTTATAAGAATAAAGAAAGGAAGCAATACAAATGTTCAACAACAAGGGAAGGGTTAAGCAAATTTTGGTAACCACATGTCAGGAACATTATCTAGCTTTTAAATGGATTTATAAATTTTTTTAATGGCATGGGGAAATGCTTATAATGTTAAAAGGTGCAAAATTGTACACACACTCATATATGCATGCACATATACACACTATTTTCTCAAGCATCTTAAAAATATATTGACAATTAGGTGAAAGGAGATGCCTACAGTGAGTGTCAATTCTGCATGGCAGAATTATGGAGAATGTTATCGCAATCTTTATACTTTTCCATATTTTCCAAAATCCTTATGAGTTACTCTTATTACCAGAAAAAATAATTTCCAAATAAAAATTATTCTTAAAGTGAAGACCCCAAAAAGCTGGCAAAAAGGGAAAAAGATAACCATAATGTATCAAGGTTTCTTCAGACCTTCTGATAGGTTCATTTTGAACATGTTGCATCTGAGCTGCCAGTAGAAAGCTGGCAAGGACACTCAGTTGGCAAATGGACAGACTGGTCTAGAGCTTAGAGGGACAATATGGGTTGTAAGTACAGAGACATCAGCATATATATGTTAGCTCAAGTCACTAGTGCTACAACTTCGGCTAGTTTAGCCCCTCTGATTCCCAGTTTCCTCCTCAATAAAATAGAAATGATAATGGTACCTTGAGGACTGTTGTAGGGATTAAATGAGCTAATATAGGTAAAACACTTGACCTAGTACATAAATGTTAGCTATTGTCATTATTAATTTTATTACCATTGATGCAAGTAACCCAGGGATAATGATTAAGTTGAGGAGAGAATAGGGGTTGTTGTAACATTCTATGCACATCAGCCCGACTTCCAGTCATTGGTGTGTGACTCTGCCCGAGGGCAGGCTAGATGTATCAGGTAATTAATGTAGCTCTATCCCACTTCCAGGAGCAGCCTTTGACCAATGACTGATGGAATTGGTGGATAAATACTTCAGCTCTCTTGATCCACAAGCAAGATAATCCTGAGGCTTGTGTTCTGCAGTGGGACTGTGCTCCAGTTGCCCACGGTGGTAACTGGCATGATATCACACCCTTTATTGGCTACCTTCCCTTCCCAGTCTTACTTCACCACTCTCCTACTGGGATCATCTTTTCAGCAAATAATTTGCATGTAAATCTTTGTCTCAGGGCCTGCTTCTGGGAGAAACAAAATTAAGACAGCCAAGGATGAAACCTGTTCTATAATAACATTCAAGGGATGGTTGGCAAAGAGAAGCCCATGACGGAACTAGAGAAGGAATAGAGGTAGCAAAAAGCTGTGGTCTAAAAACCCAAAGTAAAGGACAGTTTCCTGAATGAGGTAGGAGGAAACAGCACCAATGCTATGGAGATGAGATGCAAAAAGAACTGGAAACTGTCCATCTGAGTTGGCATCTATGAGGTGCTAGGTGACCTCTGCCAGCAGATTTTTGGTTTAGTGGTGGAAGATGCCAGATGGTAGTGGGTTGAGGAAGTGAATGGGAGGTAAAAAAGTGGAGGCAGCAAATACTCATTTAGGAAGTCTGGCTGTGAAGGGAATGAGAGAGAGAAAAAAGAGACAGAGGGAGAAAGGAAGAGGGAGAAAGGAAGAGAGAGATGGTGGGGGAGAGGGAGGAAGGAGGGAGACGGGGAGAGATAGAGATAGAGAGAGAGAGAGAGAGAGAGAGAGAGAGAGAGAGAGAGAGAGAGAAGGAGAAAAAGACTTGGCTAGTTTGATGATGAGAGAAAATAACCAGCTGACATATGGTTTTTCAATCACATCTTTGTTGATACAATGCTTTAGCCACTACCATATTCCAAGAGTTTCCCAATATTCTCATCTTCATCAACACCCTTTTATTGAACACCTGCTGTCTGCAAAGCACGGCTAAAGTATTGAGAAAACAAAGTATAAGACACTTCCTGATCTCAAGGAGATTATACTCTAGTAGCGGAGGTGAGACATGAAAAGGTTATTAGAAATATAAGATGGTATATAATGATGATAAAATGAGAGGTACTATTAATTAGTACTTTACTGATGGCTATATAAATTTTTTAAATGTAGTAATCATTTCATTGTGTATGTATGTATCAAAACATGTTGTATACCTTAAATATATACAATAAAAATAAATAAAATAAAATAAGTGCTTTAGCAGTTCAAAGGCAGGATGGGACAGGTTGGGAAAGCTCACGGGTTCGGAGTGTAGGGGTAGTGAGACATAGATGCAGACTATGTCCAGTTCAAAGACTTAGAGAGATAGAGGGGAAGTCATGAGCCCAGATGACTTGGCAGACAAACTCACTTGGGGAGAAGGGTCCAAAGGGAGAAATTTAAGAGAGAGGTAGAAGTTGGTAGCAAACAGGTCTAAAAGGGATTTGAATGCTGAACTAAATTTAAAAGTTTGGATTTCATTTAGCAGGCCAAAAGGAGCCATTTGGAGTTTGTGAACAGAGTACAAAGCAGTATTTTGGAGAAAGTAATTTGAAAAGGGTGTGCAGCATGGTTTGGAAAAGAAAACAAAGGAAGGAGGGCTAGCTGAAGAGGGAGGAGAATGAAGTATGGACTAGGCTAGGGAAGGATGAAAAGAAAGGACAGAGGAAGGGACTTTTTGATTTTATGTATATTAAGTTTGCCTCATTTCATCTTTCAGATTATAACCTACTTGTGCTATGCCTTGGTCATAACTGGAGCCCGTATCACGCCTCAGAAAAATTCTACTATGTAACTGTTACTGAATAAGTGAATGAAGTAACAGATGAATAAATGAATGCACATCAAATGAATGAGCATTACCAAAGATGAGCCACCAAGTGGATCTTGGAGGAAAAAGAACTTTCAATCAAAGGATTAAAAGTTTCTAAGTGTGGTTGATTAGGGAAGATCACAGCATTGTTGATTGAATTGCCTGGCACCTAATAAGTACTACAATGGGTGTAATCTTATATATGTACGCTAGTGAAAAGAGACAAATCTGGAAGGCATTGAAAGCCCACTTCACCCTTTTGGTAGTTTAGCAGAGAGATAGCCCAGCAGGTCTGTTTTAACTCAACAGGTGCCAGTTACTAAGTTCCAGAGGCTTTCTAACTAGGCCACTTCCTCAAACATCAACCTTTTATTGTTACATAGTTCCTAAGAATCCCTTATTCCCTATTTTCTACAAATACGTCAGGTATAATGGGAGATAACATCTCTCTCGGAACGTTGTGTGTCTAGCCCAGCCATGCCTGGCGTAAGTACACCTCTCTTTGAGAGTGACAGATTGTGTGCACTCTCTATGTCTCTCGTGTAAATTCCCCCCCCCAAGAAAACCTTATATTTTATATCATGTGGTCTTAGTGTATGAGGGACTGAAATATTCAACATATCATAGTTAATAAACAACACACTTATAGTTGAGATTTTAGAGGCAGGATGTTATGAGGGAAATTTTAATTTTAGACATGATCCAGAGAGCTATCATCTGTAAAAAATAAACATCAATTTGAGAGAGATTATAAAATGCTATTTAAATAGATTTGTAAATACTTAAATCTTTTTAATAGAAATTCCACAAAATTTTTAATGTAAAATACTCATTAAATGTGAACTTCAGATCAAATGAACTGATACCTCTTTATTGAGTGCAAGCTTGTGATTGGCACTGTTTCATAGCTAATAAATGCAGAAGGAATGATAGAACTAAAAAGTATCAATTTACAAATTCTAATGAAATAGTAGACCTAAAAAACCCCCAAAATCAGTAGATGTTAAAATCATGAAGTCTGAGGTTACCAATTTTGGCTGCTCATTGGAATCAGTTGGGGGTTTTAAAAAATGCTAATGCCCATGTCTTACCCCCATTGATTCTGATTTAAGTGATAAATGTGGCCTTGGTGCTGTGATTTTTAAAATCTGCACAGGTGATTTTAATGTGTAGTCAAGGTTAGCGAAAGGTCAATGAAGTCCATAATGGAGGCATTAAGCTAAATTCAGTCTTAGAATCTTCACAAGTGGGCAATCAGAAATTACACATCTCACAAAAGAATGAAATTGGATGCTCCAGCATCACCTAGGAAGTCTTCTTTCCTAAAAAACATTGAGCTTACATCTAGTCAAGTGTCTAAGTATAGCTGGAAATTTATATGAAGTAGCCTGATAGAAATAATAACATAATGCAATACACAAACCATTGTTGTTTGGAAATTATACAGGAGATAAAGGAACAATTTAAATGACACGTAAAAGAAGCAATCAGCCAAATCTCAAATGTGAGACATTCTACAAGGCCAAAAAACCCAGTTTGTCCATTAATGACATATTAAATAAATGAAAGGAAGGTGAGAGCTGTTAAAGAATAAAAAAGGCTTAAGAAACATAATACCCAAATGCAATGTGTAGGTCTTGTTGGATCCTATGCCAGATATCTTTTTTCTCCTCTAGGTTTTCTCTCTACACTTCTCCCTCGTCTGAGAAGCTGACCAGTATGGACTGTGCCTTCAGGCTTTCTTGCCCTCTGGCTTTTGGTTGAATTTGGCCAATGGGAAGCCCCAGCAGGAAATCAGAAAGAGAGGCAAGAGAGGATGGTCTGAGTATTGATTCCCCTGGCTTCCTCCCTGTGCGATCACTTTGGCTGGCTAGATCCCTCAATGGAAAGACATTGTTCTTCTGGAGGAGGCCTTCTCCATAGACTCTTTCGTTCCAGTTTCAGTAACCTTGATCTGGTCCTTCCGACTCCTTCACATCTAGGGGTGGTAACAGCTCTGTTGTCACTAGCCAAGTGTCATTGCACTATTCTCTGTGATTCCCCCACATCCCACCCATGCTTTTGTAAATAGTCTCTTTACAAATAAATGCTCCTTCAATTATTCTAATCTGAGAATACTGTTTCCTGCTGAGTCATTGGACCAAATTATTTCTCCTTTGAGACAATGGAGAAATTTTGAACTTGAAGTAAATATTATAAGCTATTAAGGAGTTATTGTTGATTTTATTGGGTGTGATAATGGTATATTGTTATATAAAAATAATCCTTACCAGTTAGAGATACACACTTAAGTATTTATTGAAATGACATGTCTAGGAATTATTTAAAAAATATTGCATTGAAGGCTGGGTGCCGGGTGAGAAGTAACACAAAAGTAGGGGAACAGATTATCAAATATTATCAAGATTGTAGAAATGTTGATAATTAAAGCAGAGTGATGGGTATATGAGGGTTCATTACACTATTTTCTCAATTGTGTGCAAGATGGAAAATTTCTATAATAAAATATTAGAACAAATAATCTTTTTTCTTTAGATGAGATCTAGTTTGCAATTTTTCATGAGAGATATGTACACAAAATCTGAATTTACAGCAAATAAAAATTTTAAGGGTGTGTTTAAAGTATGACAATGTAGACATCTTTCTACATGCTATTCTTTCTTGCAGAGACAAATTGATGAGGAAAGTGCATAAGTAAACTGGATGTAACTTTTTTCTCTTTAGATATTCAGGTGGTCAACTCAATTAACTCCATCAATCTGCCTGTGGGCACCTGCTGAGGGAGGGTGGAGACAGTCTGGGGTGAGGAAGAGAGGGGCCATGAAAGGTTAAATGTGCTAGGCCTAGAGTTTCTGTTGTCTGACTCTGAATAGTGTAAAAGA
The DNA here is from genome assembly GCF_009764315.1 of Trachypithecus francoisi. Lineage (NCBI taxonomy): Eukaryota > Metazoa > Chordata > Mammalia > Primates > Cercopithecidae > Trachypithecus > Trachypithecus francoisi. The sequence goes on along the minus strand of NW_022681471.1, from coordinate 114,652,283 downwards.
TGCAATCTGCACCCTCAATGAGTGAACTGTTATTGCTTAGAGCTTTTTGTATTTTTTTTTTTTTAGTTTTTGGTAATAAATCCTAATAATGGAGCAAATTATGCATGAAATTGTCCATTATTTATAATTGCTTCAGGAGATTTAGTTGCTTCTGGGGCAGTTTAGGAAGCAAACATTACAATTTCTTCTGCAATAAATTTTGCCCTAATCAAGGAAGCAAGGTACTGGATTGGTTCTGCTTCAGTAGCATTTTTGCTTCTTAAACACCATAGATAAGAGAATTTTGTAGATATTTGAGAAGAATGAAAGAATACAAATTGAAAGACATACATATCTTGCCACCAAAATAGTCTTCCTTTTATTTGAAGCAAGTAGCAGACAAAAATAAGGAAAATCTGTGTGCAAAGAATTCAACTGCATGCTCAAAAATAAAATCAAAATAAAAGCCAAAGCGTAATGACTGTTGGATTAATAAAGTTTCTTTGTTTTCTTATAATAATAAAAGTTGGCAGGGCTCCACCTACATTAAAGTATTTCCTGGCATAACATTCTTCATTTTGGTTCCCCTTCCCCCACCCCGCTTTGGTAAGCTTGTCTTATTGACATTTCTGTTAATTGACGGCTTCTAGATATAACCACAAGGCAGACAGATTAGGTAGGAAAAGTTGAAGATTGTTTATGAAACAGGAAAATCCTGCCTTTTAAATTTTAGTATTAGCCCAGGAATCTCAATTCACCAAGACAAAAATTGTAGGTACTACAGTCATGATACAAGTAGTAGTAAATAAAGGAACAATTTAAACGACACGTAAAAGAAGCAATCAGCCAAATCTCAAATGTGAGGCATTCTACAAGGCCAAAAAACCCAGTTTGTCCATTAATGACATATTAAATAAATGAAAGGAAGGTGAGAGCTGTTAAAGAATAAAAAAGGCTTAAGAAACATAATACCCAAATGCAATGTGTAGGTCTTGTTGGATCTCTATGCCAGATATCTTTTTTCTCCTCTAGGTTTTCTCTCTACACTTCTCCCTCGTCTGAGAAGCTGACCAGTATGGACTGTGCCTTCAGGCTTCAGTAGTAAATGGTGACAATAGGATCAATATTGGGGAAAACAATTAAGTGGATTCAAGGGTGTTGTAAAGCATTCTTAACCTCCTAGAATGAATCTAAAAGAAAGCCTACCTTTAAATTATTCCTGTGCTAAACATCATTTTCAAATGTTGACTGGAATGTGGGACTTGGTAATATGGACTTTTGCATTTGGTGAAGTTAGTAGCATAAACGTCAAGAGCAGAGACTTTGGAGTTAGCTTGCTTGGATTAAAAATGTGGCTCCATGACTCAATAACTATATTATTGTTGGTGAGTTACTAGATCTCTCCGAAATGCTGACTAAACTTCATCTGAAAAACAGGGATGATAATAGGGTTTCTGGGAGAATTCAACGAAATAAATAACTTAGACCATCACTTGACACTTGATGTATTAAAAATACAAACTATTAGGTGATGATGATATGACTTCTGATCCTCATGAAGGTACACAATATAGAAAGAGCTAGAAAAAATTGTTTTAAAGAAATGCCTACTTAGTTGTTCATTGTTCAGAGGTTAAAACTATTATTTTGTTTGTGGAACAAGAAATAGGTAAGTAGCCAAAAAACCAACAGAACAAAAGAGACCAATCAGAACTGTCAATATGTTAAAACTAACAACAGTTCTGAAGGCTGATCTCCTGAGAAGATCTGTTTCTCTCTCTAAAAGAAAATGGTCGATAACACTGATTTTGAAGTTTTTTGGCATCAAGACTTGTGGAATCTCATCAGTTCGGTCTAATCATTAATTGGGACCAGCAGCTCATTTGAAATTGAGGTTTAATACCAAACATGATGGACATTCAGGCTGAATCTGAATCAGGAACGAAGTCATCAATCACAGTGACTTTGAATGTCCTGCTGTCATTATTTTATTAAACTGGAAAGAGAGTTAACATTGAGTCAAATTACACTAAGATAAGTGTCAACACCAAATGCATCCTGATTCACATTAATTTTCCAGTTCTGCATTCACTCTGCCTTTCCACATCGGGACCAAGCCGTGATTCAGAGGCAGCCCACTGATGAGTCATCTTCTGCTTATGTTTGGATGGGTCAGAATGCCCCGAGTGGGTTGATGAGGAGGAGGCAGAGAGGACAAGGGTGTGACATAGCACAAGCCTAGGGGCTAGGATCTAAGTCCCAGGACCCAGGAGAAGGACCTGCCATACAATGTCCCTGGTTCTCAGAGGACTGAACTTCCAATTGACTCAACTCTCCCTGAATGAGGCTTCCATGTGACCAAAGAATGTATCAGAGTCCTTGGGCAGAGAAAGATACAACTTCAGACCTAGAGGAATAGTCTTCTCCTCCCTAGATGGTCTTGGTTCTTGATATTGCAGAAAGAGAATTACAGAACAAAGAGCACCCAAGACACCATAGCTGAAAGTCCCAACTAGGTGACAAACCCCACCTGGTGCTAAAAACCATCCAAACAAGCCAAACAAGCACTCAAACTAATATATAGGTCCTCTGAGAATGATTCCAGTTGTTGCCTCAGATTCCAGCTTGAAATTCCACCTTTCATCTTCCTTTCCCCGCTTGATCTTCTCATTATCATACTCTAGTCCATCCTACCTCTGCCCAGTGGCCCTGCTCTCTACAATGATCTCCCTTTCTGCTTATTTTAATGGTGCACACCCCCAAGTTCCACTGCCAGCTCATCATCTGACTATACCAGACCAACCCCTCTCTAACATCTATTCATATTGAGAGGCTCTTGGCTGATGAGAATTTGCCATTCCTCCTTGGGTCATACACCTAGGTTAAACCAGTCACCTCCATAGAAAATTGAGAAAAGAGGAACATCCTGAACCTCTACTGAATCAGGCAAGAGAGAGTGTTTGCTATACTGGATTCAGGATTCAAATAAAGATCAAGATATTACAATACCTGGCTTTAAGAAACTGAACTCGGAAAAGAGAAAGTTTTACAGCCTCTAGTTTGAATCGTCTTTGCAATCATGGTTCAAGTTTTTCAGTTTCTAAAGGCCATGTACAAATGTCTGGGACTTTTGGGACTTCTTCATATTCCACCCTCTGTACCAGCACCCAGTAGAGCATCAAGCCCATAACAGGTAGTTGGTAAATTATTTTTTTGATGCAACATAAATAATCTATCCTTGAAAAAATAGCTGTATAATATCTTTTCCATTATAGAAACTAGACCAGCCATGAATTATATGTATTTACAGATCACTGGCCTGGAAAAGCTCAGGTCAATAACTTGTTGCAGTATTATGAGAGTTAACTACTGCTGCATCACAAATCACCTCAAATGTTGGTGGTTTAAAACAACAATGACTTATTATTGCTCATAAGTCAATGGTTGGCTGGGGGTGGGCTGATCTAGGCTGGGCTCTGCTGGGGAGGCTCAGCTTCATGGGTTGTACCCCCAGGTATGTTCCTAGAAGATGGCAGAGCCACAGGATGGCAAGAAGCAGGCAAACTTCAAACTGGCACCCTGACACTTTTACCCACATTCCTTTGACCAAAGGAAGTGACACAGCTTAGCTCAAGACGAGTGGCAAAATACACTCTGCCTTTATGGAGGAAACTCCAAAGTCACGTAGCAAAGGGTGTAATACAGGGAGGGGTGAAAAATTCAAGCTGATCATGCACTTTATCACAATTACAATTTCTGAGAATGTGGGCAATTTGATTATAGAGGAGGGCTTTGCTGATGTCAAAATAATGAGCTCTGGATGACACTGGTTGCAAGGTACTTACTTCCTCCAAATGCTTACTCATTTGGTTCTTACTACTTCCAGGAGGGTCACAATGGTTGAAACTACAATTAGCTGTGTTCAAGTAAATGTGACTCATAAGAGAGCAATGAGGAAGCTAGTTTCATATGGCGTTCCCTCCCTTCCCACCCCCACACACTAGGTAATACAAAAGAAATTAGCTTACTTGTCCAGAGATGGGTTTATCTTGAAATCCCTAACTTCATGCAAGTTCCAACCAGTAAATTAACTGCAGTGACTTTTCTCTAGATCATTTGTTTAATCAGAAACCCATGATAATCAAAATCTTTGAAGTATTTTTATTAATCTTTTCCAAGTTTAAGTCAATGTCTCTCATGGTCACCCAAATTAACAATACAAATTTATGTTCTTGGTATTGAATCTACAATTCTGATATACAAGAATCTTTACTGAAGCATGTAACAAAATGCAAAGCAAGCTTTCTCCACAGAGTTTTTGTGGTTGGTATTTTCAGTTTCATTAGAAGATAAAATGTGAAACAAACTCTAATTAAAGTACCTTCAGAAACTTCTTGTTTTAGGCTTCGGCAATTATATAGCTATCTTGCTTCTGATGGCAATTAGAATTTTATATGTACGAAAAAATAATTTTTCCCCCAGTGCTCTAATTTGAAAGCTCTGTGCTCTATATGAAACAAGCAAAAGGTGGTCTATGTTGATTAATTAGGGGTTAGGATATTCAGAAATACTACAAAGCAAATTATCAGGGTGACTTTTCTGTAAGAAGCAAGTTTATAAACCTCTTGCCTAATTTGTACACACAAGACAAAAAGCACTTTAGCTCCACTGTACCCGTGTTCTTCCCTTGAGAAGGATGCTTCAACAGCACACAAATTTCAGGTAATAGTAAAAGCACATCAGAATCATCCTTTAGCAGAAAAACAAGCCAAAATACCCACCCACTCAGTTTCTCCCAGAGCACTTTACTTCAGGAAGATAAACATGACTGCAATAAGAAATTAATGTAATAAAGAACGTACTTATGTTACATTTACAGCCATACCCAGGGAGACAGCTAATGGCACTCTAAAAATCGTCATTTTGTCAGAGCTTTGGTGTCAATTACTGATTACACACAGGCAACAGTGGCTTCAAATACCCAGTGACAGCACAAACGGCACCTGGTTAGGTCCGGTGCACAAACATGCTACACAGATGACATTTGGTACACAGATATACTTGGTTTATTTGATTAAAATTCCAGGTATCATCAGCAGGGAGAATTATAACTAGTCAGCTTTTTTTTTAGTTCAATATCTAAAAATTTATTTCCATAAGTGTATCCATAAGGGATGAAGAAAACACTGATCAAAATTCACAAGAGGTCTTATACAGCCTGGTGGAGATACAGAAAGAATGCTGGACTGAGAGAGCAAAGCTGATAACAATAGCTAGCATTTAATTAATACATCATCTCATAGTGCCTGGTACTGTGCCAGGTGTTCTGTGAACATTAATCTATTTCATCCTTTGAACAGCCTATAATGTGGGTACTGTTGTCATCCCCATCTTGCAGATGAGGCTGAGAGAGATGTTTAGAAACTAACTGGTTCAGTCTCACAGCTAGCAGATGGCAATACCAGCATCCACCTTCAGACCCAACCTTTCTCCATTGCACCGTCAGTCAAAATGTGCTGGACTCGAGTTCCTATTTTGCTAACTAGAAGTGCATCCTTGAACAAATCCCTTTCCTTCTGTGGGCCTCTGTGTTTTCATACAAAAATGAAGTAGCTGGACTAAATCAGTGGTTTACAACCTTGGCTGCAAACTAGGATCACTTGGAGTGCTTTTATAGGGCAATTTGTTGAGTATTTACTCTGCCAAGCATCTCATTCGATTCTTTCAATAGTACTGTGAGAGCTCTTTGAGAAAATGAAGAACACCTGATCTCATGGAGGAACAATTGAGGTTCGAGAAGTTTGGTAACTTGCCTAGCTTATATAGTTCATAGGCTTCAATTCAGGCACAAAGGCCAGTTGCACGGTTCAGGTCTCCGGCATTTCTGAGAGCCATTCCTGGGCTTTGGGTTCTGGGATGAATTATTCTCATCATTTAGAGTGACTTGAGACTGCTCTCCCTGTCTCCAGGCTCATTCTTTCTAATCTGTCCTTCCCACTGTTTCCTAAACGCTTCTTCTAAACTTGCATCTTACTCCCACCTTGAAATCTGACATTACGTCTTCAGAGCTCTCTGGATATTTTGACCTCCTTGATGCAGCGCACAAGGCACTTCATGATCTGGTTAGTTCTCCAGTCTCATTTCCTGCCAGTGCCTCCCCTGCCACCCCTCCCCCCGGCTGCACTTTGTTCAAAGTGTGTCATATAGTTCCTTACATCTGTGTCTTCACATATGTGGCCGTTTCTTCCCAGAATGTCCCCAACACCCCCACTTAATTCTTGCTCCTCCTAAGCTCAACTGAAACACATACTTTTTCTTGAAACTGCTCTGGCCACGATGGCAACTGTTAGGCCCTCTTTTTTTGTTTCCCCAGTACCCAGGGCCCTTCTTTAAGACAGTCGGTTTGAAAGGCCACTTTCTTCTGAAGCATTTTCTAACCCTCTGCTTTATAATTGACTGTTTTCTCTGAAGTGAGCTGGAGAAGAAGGGATGGACTGGAGAGGGAGCAGGATGGGGTGATTTTCTCCGGGCTCACTCCACCTCTGCGTCCTGCCCTCTAGTCCGAGCTCTATTATCTGGCCCCTAGATTATTACAATAATTGCCTCCTGACCGCTTCCTTCCCTTCTATCCAACAGGCTCTTCCCAACACAGAGGGCACAGCGATCCTTTTATATATAAGGCAGATCATGTGACTCCTCTGCTCAAAACCCTGCAATGATTCATGTCTCGTGCCTAGTTAAAAATCCAGGTGCTAACAAGGGCCTATAAGGCTTCCCATCAGTGCTTCTTAAACTTTCACGTGCATATGAATCACCTGGGGATCTGATGAAACCTCAGACTATGATCCAGTAGCTCTGGGGCAGGGCTAGAGAGTCTGCATTTCTAAGCAGCCGGCAGGTGAGGCTGAAGCTGCCAATCCTAGGACTTCACTCTGAGTAGTAACCTCTCCACAATCTGGTTTCCCATTACCTCTCTGATCTTCTGTTCTTCTGCTTGCTCTCTCCAGCCACACTGGCTTCCCTGCTGCTGTTCAAAGAACACGCCAGAAATGTTCCCTTGCCTTAGGGCCTGTACAACAGCTATTCCTTTTGCATGGAATGCCCTTACCCCAGATGGCCACTTGGCTAACTCTGTTGCTTTCTTCACATCTTTCCTCAAATCTCACCTTTTCAATGAGGTCCACCCTGAACACCTAATTTAATATTGCAATCTTCCCCCTGCTGTCCCCAACCCTTGGTCCTGCACTCCTGAAATTCTTTATCTTGATCTCCTGGTTTTTTTAAATACTTCTAATCACATTTTCACATATTACATAAACTTATATATTATATTCATTCTATTGTTATCTACTCCTCTTTAATTCCAGAAAGTCTGTTCCTCACGAAGCCCGTTTGTGTGTTACGTCCATTGTTGTTTCCCAAGAGTCTAGAACAGTTGCCAACAAATACCATTTGAATTTTGAATTTGAATGCAGTGGGTGAGTGAGAAGAAGAAATTAAGATAATGTGGTGCAACTCAGTGTTTATATTCTACTGAGTACATTTTCCCCGAGCGCATTTTGCATGGGGCTTGGTATATTGATGCGAGGCATTGCTTTGTACATTTCAAAGGCTTTTCTTGGTCAAGATGCAGCAAAGCGCCTCATGCCTGAGACATTTCATGTTTTCCTTACTTTATTTCCAGATGACTCAAATTAAAATGTTATTTTCTTCATTCAAACTCGCCATTATCTTCAGAGATAAATTTCAGGAAAGAAATAAAAAATAGTATTTGTAATTACTGCCTTGTATCTTACCTATGACTCAGCTGGTTAAGTGCCTCTTCTGTACTTCATTGTCTTCAAATTTAGTAAAGCAATTAGCTATGTCTTTTATGATGGCAGAAGTTGATTCCCTTTTAATTCTATCAGTCATTTTATCCTCCTTCTCCCTTCATTTTTCTCAATCCTCCTACATTACTAAGCTTTAACTAGGCATTGTTTGACTGACATTATAGGCAGTATTTTTTATATAACTAAGAAGATTATATCCTGGGATAATGACACAAGCTAACTTCATTGATTTAGCCCTTGAATTCATCTCGGGTACCATGCACACAGATCAATAAGTTGCCTTGATTTTTTTGAATTGGATTTGTTACTTGTCCATCCTCCAAAAAATCTCTTAAACATTACGTTGAACCATAGGAAATTCCTATTTTTATGAGTCAAAATGGTTGAATATTGGCAATTTTCTATGATTCAACCTAAATATAATCAGGAGGCTTTCTACCCACCTTCCTTCAGAGAACAACTAATTCCTCAAAAAAGGAGCAAGCCTTGTAGGTTGCAGAACAAAAAGCTTGCTAGAAAATAGGGCACTTAGGCTTGGTGAAGCGAGATCACTCTTGCTGTTCACATGAAGTCTCCATCGTGATAGCTGGGCTCTTTGAGCAAGCTCTGGCTGACACACTGGATAGGTAAGGCTGTGGGGGGCCTTCTGGTGACCATTCACACTGGATGGAAATATTCCCATTCTCTTAAAGCCCCCTCAGAGAAATCCATGCCTACATCCTTTCCCTGAACCTTGTCACCAATCTTTCAATTTTGTTTCCTTCAGACCATGTTTCCCACTTAGATCTTTAACCGCTGCCAAGGAATTTTTTTCTCTTTTTTTTCTAAAAGCTTTTTATTTATTTTTGACAGGGTCTCACTCTGTTGCCCAGGCTGGTGTTCAGTGGTATGGTCAGGGCTTATTGTAGCCTCAACTTCCTGGGCTCAAGTGACCCTCCTGCTTCAGTCCCACAAGTGACTGGGACCACAGGTGTGTGCCACCATGCCTGGCTAGTTTTTTTGAATTTTAGTAGAGATGAGGCCTCACTATGTTGCTCAGGCTGATGTTGAACTTCTGAGCTCAAGTGATCCTCCTGCCTTGGCTTCCCGAAGTGCTGAGATTACTGGCATGAGCCACCACGCCCAGCCTGCCAAGGAATTTGTGTAGATGCTGACGCTGGGCAATCTCTCTTTCCAGACAAAGCAGATAAAGAGATGTGCTGTTGACCTTCTATTGTGGGAGGATTTCCCTTCTTCACCATCCTTTTGGGCCAGGCTTGAGTGTTCTGGTTCTCTACCAATATGTAACAAACCACCCCCAAACACAGTGGTGTAAAACAACCATTTTATTTTGCTAATGGATTCAGTGGGTCAGGAATTCAGGTGGGGGACAGCAGAGATGGTACCACGATGTCTGAGGCCTCAGCTGAAACACTCAAAGCCTGGGTGTTGGCTCCATGGCCGGGGTCTGGAATCATTTGGGGGCATCTTCATTTACATGTCTGGTGGTTGCTGCTGGCTATCAGTGGGGCCTCATCTGGGCTATTAACTAGAATGCCTACACATAGTCTCTATGCACCTGGGTTTCCTCACAGCATGGTGGCTGGGTTTTAAGAACAAGCAACTTAAGAGAATCAGGTGGAAGCATACCACCTTAATGACCTAGCCTCAGAAGTCACAGAGCATCATTTCTGCCATGATAACAAGTCTGCCTATACTCAAGAGAAGGAAATATAGGTCCCTGCCTCTCAGTGGGAGGGGTGTCAAAGGCACACCAGGAAAGGAATATGTGCGATAGGCAATATTGTTGCAGCTTATGAATGTTAGCTGTTATTAGGCAGTTTCAGCCCATCTTGTTGAATGCAAATTGTTGATGCCAATTAATTTTCACTCATTAAGCCTTTTAATAAGTACCATGGGGTGGTTTTTGCAAACTTTTATGTGCTATTAAGCAGTTTTGCCCATTTTTCAGAATTGAAGCAATGTTTGTCCTCTTATTTTTAAAATTTCTGATTCATTGAGGACATGTGTGTAGAGGTATCTATTGGCTGGAAAAGTGGCCTTCCATGGAAGAAAATTGAGGTTTATTTTTCAGTGAATTCAAACTACAACTAGCTACATTGATTACTGATGGCCCAAAGCCCATGACAATCATAATATGAGTATTAATATTTAGATCCAGTTTTTCTGCCTGTCTTAATATCTGGGATGAGATTTCTGTGTCCTGTCCAGCAGCAAGGCAAGCATCAGCTCAAGCTGTCTCCAGGCCGACAATGTAAGGCATCCTAAGCTTGTCCTTGCATTCACATTGTGGTTGCACGTGCTTTGTATTATAGCTTCAATCCTGACAGCAAACACTGTATGAATGCTGGCCAAGTAATGCCAAATATGGCTAAGAGAACTTTAAATATAAAATAAATGTTTATGCAAAGATAATAAAAACATGTTAACTAAAATAAATGAACAATGATGGTTGAAAATTTTTAAAAGGACAAAAAGGAAAATGAGAAGGTAGGCAAAATTACTTTTATAAATGTGTTTAAAATTGTATGCAATTATCCTAGGTTGCAAAGAAATTATAAAAACATGGATTGGATATTGTAAATATTAATTCTTATGCTAATTTGCTTTAGACAATTCATTTAGAGCTAAAGACAAATGTAACAAGGCATTTGTAAACCAGCATAGCCGGAATAAGTGGATAAGAATGAACTATAAATAAAAATGTAGTATGTGAAGACTCAAACTTCTGGAGATAAAATTGATAAATATGTTTTAAAACACTTAAAGGATTGAAACTCACCCCATGCTGTAATCTCTATAAAGAAAGACACCATGTTTGTCTCATTCAACATTCAATTTCTGTTCTATTAATAGTTCTTTAATTATTTAATGGTATATCAAATTACCAGCATTTGGGAAAAAAACAAACTTGGAATATTCAGCTTAATTTTTAATCAATTTGTTGCTTTGACTAATTGTGTTCAACCCAAACATTTTCAACCAACTTATTTTCTGTTAATCTTAAGCCATGCTAGGCAAAGCACTATTATAAATAAAACGAACTGTGAGATACAATTCCTGGCTTCATTTTTTTTTTTTTGGTAATTTATTTGAGGAGAAAATGTGTAAGAAAATTTCTTAAGATTTAAATAATAGGTCAACACAACAGAAGATCTGTTGCAAGGCTTTGTTTGAATAATTACTGAATTGATTGTAAATTTCCATTTCTTTTAATGTGGTGTATTAGGTAATGTTAACCACTCTGTAAAAAATGAAGACCTAATGGATAAAACATGATAAAGACCTTTTTAAAGATACAAACTGAGATAATGAGAAACTAAGGGAATTTCCTCCAAGAACCAAAAATTAAGGGGAAAACTGAAAAAGCAGAACTAGAAGGGTGGAGTTAAAGCTCTTGTTGCTCAGGATTGGGGGGTGGGGGGTGGTGGGTTTGGATGGTCTCTGTGACTAAGGGGGTTAGGTTTCAAGTGCGAAATGGGGACAAGCACCTATACTTCAGGCAAGAACAAAGCCAGAAAGGTATGACTGCATATAGTCACTATGAAAAGGTGGAACAGAAGCAAAATCTATCCACCGCCAGGGAGATAACCCCTCTGTTCTCCAGGTCTTCAACCTGAAAAGTTGAGACCTTGGTTCTGCTCTCAGTAGAATTTGTGGTTCAAATATATACTCCTTTTATTGTCCAGTAAAATACAACCTGTGAGATGAACATAAAACGTGGTCCCCTCCCAGTGATTCCCCCGGTAGAAGCAAATGGCAGTCTCGTCTAGAAAGCCACATCCTCAACTCAGACCACAAGGGATTAATGTAGATAAAGCCCTACTAAAGATGAGCTCACCATTTTTTTTACAAAGCACAAGGATACATGCCGCCACGAGTGAGAGGCAGCCAACACAATCAGCAGCTGGATGAGACCCTCATATCCTCTAGATGATGAGATTAAATATGTACTGTGAAATATGACTAAACATATTTTAAAAAGAAAAATATGATAAAATATCAAGGTACTACCAAAAAAGACCAGGCAGGCTTGAAAAAGAATCAATTGATTTGCCTTGAAATGAAAAAATGTAGCCATTTAAATACAAACTCAGTGGACAGATTAAACCACAGATTAGACAGAGCCAAAAAGTGAATTACTGAAATGGAAGATAGAGCTGAAGAATTTACCCAGAATGACACATTCTAGGAGTGTGGGAGCAATCACTTCAGATTGGCACAATTGGAGAAAGCATCGTGAAAGAGATGAAATTTTAGCAGAATCTTAAAAGATGTGTAAAATCGGATAAAAGAAAGCATTTCAGAGGAGTAGCATGACATGGCATGAGCCAAATTTCAGAGGCTAAATTCAAGGCTTGTTTAGGTCACAGTGAGTTGACCACTTTGGCTGAAATGGAGAGTTTGTGTAGGGAAGTAGAGAGATTAAGCCTGATTAAGAAGGTTATGGCCTATGCCTAAAGCCACATGAAATGTTGTAATAATCACATAAAATTACTTTGTTTAAAAATAAAGCAGACATACAATGTCTACTATGCTGACATTGTAGTCTTTTTCACATATACCACTCCAGCTTGGCTGGTCTTACTCTACCAAGCATGTACTGTGTATGCCTACTTACAATGAAGGGGTCATACCCCCTATTACTCTCTACAGAGAGGTACATTTCAAAAGCTTTCAGGTTAAAGTTGATTAAAAGAGAAAGTTTGTGGAACCTATAGTTCTGCCAGGTTGGGAATAATGCTAAAAGCAGTTTATAACTTTTTTGTTGTTGTTGGAAAAGCCTATATATTATCTTCTCCTTAAACTAATTTCCAAAGGTATAGGTTTGGTTATCTCTAATTCCTTTCAAAGGGGTGGTAAAATGAATCCCAGCACTGGAAATTTAATAAAACCCCAGAGGAGAAAACAGATTTCAGATTCCCCAGCAAGAGATTAACTCAATTCCAGGTGAATTATCTCCTTCAACTTCTTCATGTGGCATATATATATATATATAAAACTATATATATTTTATATGACTATATATTGTATACATATTTATATTATATTATATAATATTATATTCTCCAACAGGGAGAAGGACAGCCTTACCTTAGATAAAGTGACAAAGGTGTCAATGAAAATTTACCCACACAATTTCTGAGCAAACAGATTTGCATAAAGCTGCCATATGCAGCATTAGCAGGATGAAATAAAATATCAGGAAGTAACATAACAACATTGCAGCTAAATTAAGTAGGTAGACATACAGATAAATTAATAATAGAAAGTAGGTAGATGGAAACAAAGGAACACAGCAAAAATAAATAAATAAATAAATAAACAGCAGACACCCCTCCAAATCTGGAAGAATAAGGAGATTCTTTTTATGTACTAAAAGTTATAAAAGACTCCACTAATAATATAAATTCAAGAATACAAGTAGTAAATGACATGAGAGATAAAAGGAGATTGTAGAAATAAAGGCCTACATTAAAAATTAATTAGGGATAGCAAGAAGCAGAATATTTAGAGCTGAAAATAGGCATGGAGAATATTTATGCTATTTCAGTATATGCAGAGGGGACAAAATAAATAGAAGACAAGATAATAGAAAAAGAAGACAGAAAAGATAATGCAATACTAGGCAATTGTGTTCCTGAATGCAGCAGAATAGAATACAGGAAATATTCTCTGAAATGAAGGTAAAAGGACATCTAAGATCAAAGTGGGGTATCATTTGTACCAGGGAAAGAAAGATACAGAACAACCAACTGATATCCAATACTGAAATTCAGGTTGAAAGAACAAATTTCAATTATGCAGGTAATTTTAAAAAATCAGCAAAAGTTTCAGAAAAACTCTTGGCTTAATTTGCTTTTATGGTGACTATGTCATTAGCCCACCCCTGGATCAGTTATTGTCACAGTGGAAATGGGCTATTACTCTTATTGGCTAGGCTGTGTCACCTAGAGCCAGGGGTGTATTTAGCCCCACATAAATCAGTGAGAGTAGAAGAGGGATGAAAAAATGCCAGATCTTGTGACCAAAAAGAGGGGATGGATTCTGTGAAGACCAGAAGAGCATCTATTTTATACACTATATTATTTCCCCAATTAAAGTGTAAATTTCTTGAGAATAAGAACTCTATTATACTTCTTTCTTCCTTATGCAATGACTACCTCAGTTCCTTTTTATTGTGTAGGTATAGGTATTAAATTAATAAATAAAAATAATTAATTTGACTTGACACAAATTCCTTTATTTGTGAAATGAGGAAGTTAGAACGCTTGAACTCCAAGATCCCTCCTCATTTAAGAAAGTTCTATGAAAGATTTCCTGAGAACATATTATATATGGGGCCCCACATTAAGCATTTTTTGTTTACTCTTGTAGTAAAACATTTGAACATTTGTTTGTAGCTATAACTCATGGTAGATGTTTTTAACTTCAGAAACTTCAAAAGTTTTACAAAGTCACATCAGATGAGTGTATTCTCATATGTCTTCTTCAAGTTGATGATTCACAATATAAACAGTTGTCCTTATTGTGCATAGGCCTTTTCCTAATATGCATATTTTTGATTGAATATGTTTACCTCTTATTGCTTTTAAGCCTCTAAACAAGAAATGAGAATTTTATCTTCATTTACTCTCCTCCCACTTTTGTCTACTTCAAAATTCAGTATCTTGATTAATTACCATCTCCCATTTTGCTTAGCTAGAAACTCTACCATCTTCCTTATCTTCTTCCTATCTAATTGCCCACCAAATTCTATTAATTCTACCCTCAGATGTATTTTAGGTCTCTCTTCACTTTAAATTTCTGCTCCCATCCTTACTGCCGTGGTTCAATTCCTGTAGTTACTTACTACATATTTCTTCTATTGTATTTGCCATACAAATACGCCACGGTAAGAGAACAAGCTTGGGCTAAGTTGCCTGGTTCAAAGTCTGGCTCCAGCACTTAACTCTGTGTGACTCTGGAAGGAGTTATATAACCTCTCTGAGCCTCAGCTTCCTCTGTAAAATGAGGCTAAACACCTCACAGGAGTACTGAAAACATCAGATGAACTAAAACATATAATGCACTTGAATCAATGTCTGGCACCTAGTAGTATTACATAAATAATAAATTATTAATAATAGTTTTCCTTATAGCATATTTTTGCTGTAAATATTTAAGTGGTTGATTCCTCCAGTAGACTTAGAACTTATTATGGGAAGGGCTATGTTATTATTAGTATTTAAAAAAATAGTAGCATGAATATTTTAATCGCTAGCTCTCCGTATAGTATAGGGGCATTTAAACATTTAATCCAATGAATTTCACTTGTCAGAATGGGACAGTTCTACATAATAACCACTAGATGGAAGCAAATGATTTTATAAAATCATTTATCAGCCGAAACTGCTGCAGTGTACAGAACATCTACCTCTTTTGTCTCCTTTATTTGTACAACCTAATTATCGCCAAGAACAAAGTAACACCACCATCATCATCAATAACAACAGCTACAACAAAGGCAGCTCATGAAAATGCCCAAAACTTTGTGTATTCAACCCAATTCAGAATTAAGGTTTTAGAACATATTTGCTATACAATTTAAAAATTATTAGTCAAAAAATGCTGAAAAATATTGTCACTGAATCGAAAGCCAGCTGGCACCCAGCCACACTTACATAACAAGAGTCTCTGAAGGCTTGTCACAGGAAAGATGTAGATCTCCTGCTCTACAATGTGTGACCGCCACATAACGACCAATTGTCCCTGTGAATGACACATCTCTCATTATTAATAAAGAATTGCTGCTTTCCTATATTGTTTGGGATGGTGTGATTTATAGGTAATTGATGATTTAATTACTGGGTTTATTGTCTTCTTTGGGAGTTTCCGTATCTCATCTTCAAATATGTATTTGGTGTCTTTCATTTGCACTGAAGGGATTCACTTCTTTCTCCCTTGTTTACTTTCAGGTCCTCAGCCTTTTCTTTCTCCACATGATTCTTATGTCTGACAATCACATCAGTGACACCTCCCATTACAGTACTGTCAGAAAGGATTCCCAGTGGGGAAGGGGCTACGCATAGTTGGATTACCCCTAACCCCAGATTCTATTGAGCTGTTAGCTTTCTCTAATTAGTCCTACTATGAGAAATGAATTGACACTCACTTTTTCTCGCACAGTGGGACTTGCTTTCTGTAATATCCATAGGCATTCCTGGGCTCTTTCACTTTTCTCCACCCCCTATTTCCCATTCTATCTCACCTCCCTCTTACGTTCTCTCCCTCTTAACATTCTACTTATTCTCCTTCTACCATGCAATGCTATATGAACCATATAACAAGAGAACATCCATGTAATATAAATTCAATTGCAAAAGTGAGAAGTTTTCTTGCATATTAAATATGAGATATCTTGGTAGAAAAAAAATTTCTACTTAAAATCAATGCTTCATCATTGCCTAAAGCTGAATGAGCATCAGTTGAATGCATAGCAGAGCCGAAGTGCAATGACCTACTTAGGATCACTCTAAATTACTTGGATGAAAAATGATTTCAATTCAAATCTCTTCTTTTTCTTATCACAATTTCTTTCCAGGTGGAGAGATGTTTTACTTGCCCACTCATTGCTCTAACCAAATCTCCATCTGAGATTTAGACTTCTTTAAATGTAGTCCGGAACATTAGCAAATAGGAGACCGGTTATCAAAGCTAAATTGAATTTCTGAGATGTCCTCTTTTCTTTCCACAGAGCAGTCAAGTGAGAAAGCTCATCCAAGGAGCAGGAAGGCTGATTTTTTGTTATCCTACTGTGATCACGGCTGCTCTGTTCACCTTAGTCACTAAACACATGCTGCCCTGGTAGGAAGACAAATGAGCTAAAGCCATCCCCAGCACACTGCTGGCCATCATCAAGACTTGAAGGAATTTCAAAGAAGCAAAATATGTTTCTGTATTCCCCTGGGGCAACATGAATTCTGCTAAGTATTTTGACTTCTGGATACACAAATGTAGCAAGAGGTTCTATTCTATACCTGTGTGCTTGCTGCCTGGCACAAAATACATGCACAACTACAGACGTCTGGGTTTATTTTCACGAGCGGCTGATAGAGGAGTCTCCAAGCACGTGGGTAAAACTGCGACCGTGTAATCTGCCTTCTTGACCTCATAGCTGGCCTCACGGCTGCTTTATATAATGTGGTTTGTTTGCTGATGGGCTTGTGTTTGATTGGTTCCAGAGTGGGAACTGCAAAACCTGTGCATAGTCCCCGTGAGTGCTAGACTCAGCCAGCTGATTTGATTTTGTATTTGTTGTGCACCAAGAGGTCAAACCGAGCACCACGAAGGAAATAAACGTGGGTGCTTGTGCACAGCAAGGTGAGGAATGATTTGGATGAATAATGGAGGCAGTTGAGGTGGCCTGAATTAGAGGTGACTGTGGGTCAGGGAGAGTGAAAAAGGAGAAGCAGGGAAGGGAATGGTTAGGGAAATTCTTTCAACCACTAGCAGCTAAGCATAGATCACTGGAATGCATTCCTTATCAAATGTGAGCAGGAACCAGGGAATGGAATATTGCCTAATCAAGTAACTGGCTTTCTCTTGCTGCCCTTTCCATCTGAATACTTAAGTAAAGATATGCAGCAGATTGCAGGGCTTTTACAAGGAGGCACAAAAGTAGAAAGAAAAGATTCATCATTGGGGGATTTGCCACTGAAGGCATAGCTTATTGTATCATATTAAAAAAAAACCCACCCCATTTGTGTTTAGTCAAAACACTTTTTAAAATTATCTCGATTTGCTTTGGAATTGATTTTGTCCGTCTTCCCAAATTAAGGGAACTGCACACTGTTTTTGACTATTTTAGTAAGAGTTTAACGTGAATAGCCCAAATCCTTACACCGCTGCCCCTTCGGAGTTGCTTTAACTTTTCTATAAATACACCCAGCAACAAGGTATTTTGAGAGCTCCCTAAGTAACAGTGCTTTGAATTTCTCTTGTGCAAAAAATCTCCATGAGAACTAAAGCAACTCTCAGTGGGTCTTCCATAACCGCCAACTTATGACTACAAAGTTGAACATTAATGAGTCCTCTGTAGCTCTTTTCCCCCCTAATAAAATATTCTTTTTGGTATGATAATTCTGTTTACTTCTCACGAGAGCCAGTCGTTACCAAAATTTACCATCAGAGGGCGCACATTCACAGAAAATGCAGCAGTTCCCTGCTCTGGCGGATTGCTTCCCCTCCTATTTGCAGGATGGAAAGAACAGGTTTTATTCGGAGGTATTTTCAGTTCAAATTCAAGTTCTAGAACTTTGATTTATTATTAGCCTGTTCTCTTACTTGGGTGGAAGGGAAGAGAGAAAAACAGGTCTGTCTGCAACCATTGTGTTCTACCCCCATTCAGGGACAGCCTCAGAAACTGCAAGGTTTCAAAGATAATCAAAACGAGTCTGATAGCTTATGGATCTGAGGGCATAGGCTCCAGCCTCTCTAAAATGACAAATCGCCTCACGTTACCCAAGAAACCACAAAAGATTCACACCCACCCCCTCCTCCCCCGGGCCCTGTCCTTCTGCAAGTGATTTGCAATCCCAGACAAGTATTATATAACGATGAAACAGAAGCCTGGAACTTTGGTTTGTTATTTCTTTCGGAGAAAAGACATTAAAAAACTGTTATTATTTCACTATCTTAAATGCCTATGAGGAAAACATTTCAGAGAATTGTTAGAAAAGCGGGCAGTAGAACGAAATTTGCATCAGTGCTAAAAATTGTGACCATCTGTAATTGCCCAGGGGGCAGTTGGAATGAAAAGACACACACTGGTGGGGTGAAGGGAAAAAGCTACAGACCTGAAGTAGGGGAAGCTGGGGGCCTAATCCTGACTGGCTGCTAACTAGCTGGCTGAGCATCCTTGAATTAGTTAACTTCTTTGGGCCTGAGTTCTGCAAGCTGGCAATTAGATGATGTCAGAATGCCTTCCATTCTACTAAGTTATCCGCTCAAGAACAAATGTAGATAATGTTATTAATTTGACCTCTTATGGAGAATACAGCAGCACCCAATAATAAATTAACCGTTTTGCAGGTTGTTTTAATACTGCATTTCAAACAGCTCTGAAGTACTTTATATGTCATATTTATGAAAATAGCCCATTATTTAGCAATAATTTCTCTACTGTTTTTATGGCAATGAGTTGCAGAGCAATTCTCTCTGGGGAATGCTAGACACTGGTATGGTAAAACAGACGAACAAACAAACAAAAAACAGGCTTAGGTTTGGACCCTGGATCCATTTTAATTTGCTACGTGACCTCAGACAAGTTACTTAGCCATCTGGGCTTTTGAGTCTTAGACTGCAAGAATCTTTTAGGGTTATAGTGAGAAATAATGAGCTAATTAGATGGTTGGGCACATACCAAGCCATCATTATATGAAAACACTTCACTACTATTAATATTTATCATTACCACTAAAACATCCAACCTATAAAACTGCTCAAAGAGTTATTTAACCCCAGATAACTATGCAATATTTAGCTCTCTTAATGATATGTTTACTAACGCAGGAACTTCAGTGTTGCAAAATCTCGAACGAAGAAATTGAAGGAGGAGTTTTCAGAGATACGATCCTTGGAAAATGACCTCATCTTGGTCTCCAAAAGTTGGAATTTGGGGACTTTTAGAGGATCTAGTCTCTGCAGCCTAAAGAAACAATGGGAGAAATTTGTTATGGGGAGGGTACAGATTTCCATAGTGTAGTTTGGTGCTCGCAGGTGGAAAGTGCTGGTGTGCAAAGGTGGGAGGAGGAGTAGGGGCTCCACTGTTCTGGTGGTAGCAGCCCCACAGTCATTCCCATGTCTCCTTCAAAGTTTGTATTGCCCAGCTGGACACAGAAAAGAGAATTATTGGAAAAATATGGTGAAAGCCAATACCAATACCAGTTAAACTGAGTCTGGAGGATGGTGTGTGAAGAAACTTAATTGAACATGTGAGCCCGGGGGTGGGCGTTTCTCTCCTTTTTTAGTTCTCGGGCCATATGCATTTGTAGCAGATGCTCTTGGTGCCCTGCCTGCAGCCCCCAGAACTCGCTCTACTTGCTGCAGTATGCTTTGTGGGAATGTCTCTGTCTGAGGTTTTTTTTCTAATGGGGAATATGGTCCATCCATACTCAGCTGCCCTCAAAGCAGCTCTCAACCAATGACCGGCATGGGAGTGGGTGGAGAAATATCTCAGTTCCTTGCATCCTGGTTAGGTTAACTCAGAGTTGTGTTCTATGCTATCTCCCGGAGTTCCTCAAAGGATGCTCACCCTTTACTGGCTTCCTTCCCTTCTTGGGACTACTTCCCTCTTCTAGTGCTTGTGGACAGAGTGCTGCCACCATAAATCCTTGTTTCTGGGTCTGCTTCTGGGAGCACCTAAGATACCAGGAGTAGCTTCTATTTCAAAATTTACAAGTGTTTTTCTGCATACAGAACATGAGTTATGGTGCCAAGTCGATCTAGGGCTGCAACTGGGCACTGCCATTTATCAGCTTGGCAACCTTGGGTCAAGTTCTTTAACCTCTCCAATTTTCAGTTGACTTATCTAAAATATGAAGAGTGTAATGATACCTAGTCATCAGATTGATGTGATAATTGAATGTGATTCTGCATGTCAAGTCCCTGGCACAGCATCTGCCTCATAGTAAGTCTTAGCTTTCAAGTAAACATTGGCAACCACTGACTACTATTGATCTTAATTGCCCTTCTAAATGTATGTAGGAGAGCTCTTATATTGGCCATATAAGATGTCTTCTGAGGCTACCGTGGAAATCGGAAGAGAAAAAACAATGATCTGTAGCCTTTTAATTCCCATGTGAGAACATTATTGCCTCAGGAGCCTAAGCTTCATTTTAAAAAATGCTATATGAGCAGGAAGGAATGGAGACACAAAAACCTAATGCCAGTGAAAGTGATCTGTCCCAGTTGGGCTCTGAACATGATAGGTGTGCAAGTGGGAGCTCAAACAGTGAACAAAGCCAGCATCTGAGGCATTATTTTTAGAAGCTGGAGAAATGCTGGGAAAGAAGAGGGGAAATATGCAGCATTTATGTAACACATCTCCAAGTAGCTCTGAAAGGAAGTTTTATATTTAATGGAGTTGTTAACAATTGGGATTGAAAGCCTAAAATAGAAGTAAGAACACTTAGCCAACTTGGGAGCATTTTGTTTGGTCTGCTGTAGAATATTAGGTTTGGAGAAGTTATGCAGGGATAGATAATATACATGGAAATGAACATAGCCCTGTTATTAAATTCATGTTTGATTTTTGTCTTAAGACTCTTACTAATGATTTTTCTCCATTCTGTTGATTGAACCATATCTCTCTGCATAACACCAGCTTTCCTTGCCCATTAGCTTTTCTCTTTTCTTCCTCTGAATCAAATAGTGTTTTTGACTTCAGTGCTTTTGCTCATATTTCTTCCCTAGTCGGGCATGCCTTCATGCTTACTCTCCTCCCACAGAAGTTCAATCCTTCTTCAAATTTCTTTGACAGCTGGGGGCCCAGAGACTCTTTGACTTCTGGGGCTAGAAAAAGAAATTAGGTCCCTGTCATGAAGGACTTTGGATGCTGTTGTCTTCAGCCTATAGAAATTGAAGTCACTGGAATCTTTCGGGAGGATGGTCACATTACCCACTGTGTGTCTCAGGAAGAAATGAGTAACTCTGGCAGCCATGTTATGAATAACTCTGGCAGTCATGTGAATGACAGCTTTGGAGAGGAAGAAACTGGCACCAGGTTGCAAGGCTGTTGTGACGGCTCAGGTGCCAAGAGGTCAGGATATAAGCTAGACAAAGAGTAGAGCCAAAGGGGCAGAAGGGATGACTTTGAGCGACCTCTAAAGTGCTAATATGGAAAACGTGATGACCAATTGCATGTGGGAAATGGAAGGAAGACAGGAAAACAGTAGCTGTGGAGGACTTGAGGCTTCCACATATTTGTGGAGGACAGCAATAGAGGGCAGGGAATTGGATGGGAGAAGTAAGAATTTGATTTGAACGTGTGCTGCTTGGCCATCCATTTGTAGCTAGCCCAACATGCAAATGGGGATGTGAGTCTGAATCCCCAGATGAGGACGGAGGAAATGATATGGATTTGGAGGTCTTCTCAAAAAGCTTGGGAATGAAATTTTTGAGAAAGAGAGTAAGAGAAGAAGAGGTCTTTGGCAAAAGCTACAGGAAAATCCAATATTTAAAAGGCTGATGAGGGAAGAGGAAACAGCAAATAAGAATGAGAAGTGATCTGAGAGGTAGAAGGAGACTCAGCCCACGTACCCTCACATGTTGAGAGTGGGGTTTCAAAAGCAAGAAGCTGCTGAACAGCATGAAAACTGCAAAACCATCACGTGAGATGAGACTGAGGGAAGCCTATTTGTTTGATGTGTTGGTGACCAACAGCAGTTGCTAGACCGAGAAAACTCTCTAAATTGCAGGAGGCGGAAGAGACTATTAAATGGGAAAAGGGGAGAGAATGTGACCAAAAAGCTTCTCAGAGGATTTTGATAGTGAAGGACTCTTCACAGCTGAACCAAAGCTAGAAAAGGTGAACCAGGATTGTTTCTCTCTCTACAGCCAGCTTCTTTATTGACCTCTGCTAAGTGCTGATTTGGCCCTGTTGTCTAAACCTGTCAGGATCAAGAGAGAGGTTGGTGTGGCAAAACAGGATCAAGAACCGCCAGGGCAAAGAATCCTGCCAGGCACTGCTGCAAGAAATTGTTTAAAAAGTAGAGCAAGAGTATACAAAAGTGTTTCCTACTTGTATGAACCACATTTCCTTTTGCTCCTCATCACAGAGAGAAGAAAATATATAATCATGCCTTAAATGCTCAATTCTGTAAGCAGGAACATAATTTGCATAAATAGCCCAGGTGATATCATTGGGAGAGTTGTACCTGAAGACTAATGAGAAAATTTAAACAGATGTGATGGAAGTAGTAAAACTAATGTTAGCCTTTACAGTCATTCAATTCCAGGCATAGCATTTTCTTCTTTTATAAATGTGAAGAGAATTTGATAGCTAAATTAAAAGAAACAGGCAGTCCAGGTATTAGGGTAGTGGTGAAGTACTTGACATTATAAGAGCTAATGAAGAGAGTAGAAAAGTATGCACTTATTTGGGTAAATTAAATTTTAGGGAAAATAACGGTTTTCCAATTTAATTTGAGCAACATTCTCGGAGTGATTGTAATGTTAAAGGCACCATGCTTTCATCACTGGGTAGGGAGTAAGTGTGGGCTAAAGAAGAATGAGTGTGTATGAGAGTAAAGTGTGATCTCTTTACTAAAGTGGTTAGATTCCCCACCCTAGATGTCTAGTTCCCAATCAAGTCAAATCTCATTTCTGAAAAATATTGAGATAAGCCAGAGTAAAAGCTTGTCTTAAAAAAAATGAGTATCTAGACAATGATTGTCAATAGCTAAGATCTTATAAAAAGAGGGAACCAGACCTGAGATGCCTTCTACTGGAGGTACAAAATACCACATATGAAGTTAACATGTCAACATATCAAATCAGAATCTGATCAAGCCTCTAGATTTAACTACCAACGTATAGGGTACAGAAGAATGTGTTAAATGATACCATAGGGATACAATTAGCAGAATTCAGACTGTCAAACTCTAAGAACCAACAATATGCTTCCCTCAACAAAATTGCATTGAAATGTGTGTGTGTGTGTGTGTGTGTATGTGTGTGTGTGAGAGAGAGAGAGAGAAAGAGAGAACGAGAATTAAAGGCTACAGATGATTGCAAAATCTTAAAAGACGTATCAACTAATTGTCAAGTGTGGGCCTTATGTTGATTCTAACTAAAAAAGAGAGGGAGAGACAGAAAGAGAGATAGAGAGAGATAAGGAGAGAGAGAGAATTAGAAGTTAGAGATTGCAAGAATCTTAAAAGACATATCAACTAATTGCAAAGTTGGATCTTATTTTGATTCTAACTCAAATTGTAAAAGTATCAGATTAAGGGGAAATTAAATACTGATTGGATATTTAATTATATTAAAAGGAATAATTATTTTTAGTGGAAATGACATTATGTTTATTATTTAGAAAAAGACTATTTAGAGTCACACGCTGACAAGGATAAAATGATATGAGTTTGGGATTTATTTCAAAATAATCTAAAAGGGGGAGGGATATATAAGAAGCACACTTGGCCATGAGTTGATAACTTTTTTTTTTTTTTTAACAAAGTGATAAGCACATCGGGGTCCTTCTTTCCATTTTTGTTTAAAATTTTTCATAATAAAAAAATCTTTAAACGTTGGTAAAAAATAGGTTTAGCATCATTCAAGATGGTGAAGTATTAAACTGAAATGTTTTTCCCCAATCAGTGTACTAGTTATAGAACTACTATGTGGCAGGTATGAGGCACTTTTGTTCACACGGAATAGGAAGAATGACAAGTTTATCTATGTTTCCCATGGCTTGAATTGAGACATCACTGGCATCCTTTTATCTGTTTTTCCTTTCATCTTGAAAATGTTACTTCAGATGTTGATGTGAATTTTGGCATCGAGTGGGCTGAGCACAGTGTTACTCTGTGGCAAAACAAATTCAGAAATAGAGTATGAGGAAAAGAGGGGGATGCTGTCTGTGCCCTCATATGCTCCAGGCTTCTTTCCCCTTAATTTTCTGGGAGACCATCAGATTCTCTAACTTCCATAAGAAGGGACCATTCCAGTCACTTAGTCTTAGGCTGAAGATGCTTATAAAATAGAATAATAACAAAATAGTAATGATCTTTTATTAAGTGATTCCAACAGCTAGAATGTGCTAAGATATTTTACAGGCATATTCTAGTTTATTTCCCACAGCAACTCTATGAATTACAACTTATTACAGTTATTATTATTTCCATGTTGCAGATTTGAAGAAGGCAAGTGTCCTGTGCAGAGCCAGGTTTTAACCTGGATCTTTCTAACTCCAAAACCTGTGCTATTTACTACAACACCAAATGCTTCTTATCCTTTCTTTTCTATGTCTTGGGAATTCTGATGAGGACAACCCAACAGACTTAGAGGGTCGCCATTGCTCTAATTTTTCTCCTTTACATTATTATAAGTTCTCCAATGCTATTTCAATAAAGAGACCCTGGCTCTTTGAATAGAGTCCCCAGAATCTCTGTGTGGTGCTCAGCCATTATATGAACATGGCTTGCATATTGGATGTGAATTTTCCAAACCTATCTTTGCTCCAGCATGAGGCTCACTGCTCAGGAGAAACCTCTTAGTTCGTAGTATGCTGATGGTGTCCAGGCCTTGAAAATCCAGATGTATCTAACTGGCTACAGAACTGCCAAGGCGCTGAAGACTTCCCTTGGGGAAAAGTGTGCCCCCCATTATCTGCATTTGAATCTGTGATATGTTTTGCAAACTTATATTATATAATGAATCTAATACGTTATCATTAGAATTATACAGTCTAAAAATGTGACAGTAGGCGATGATAGGGTTTAGAATATAGGCTTTGGAATCAGATAGGTTTGGTTAAGACATATAACTTAATAGCTCTATGGCCTTGGACAAATTATTTAACTTCTCTGAGCTTTAGTCTTTTTATCCGTAAAATAGAGATAATAACCTACAACATAATTGTTGTGAATATTAAAGGGCATTCTCTGCTGCCTAAACATAGTAAGAACTCCACAAATGGCTGGCCTTGTTGATTTCAATATCATTACTCTTTGCTGTTTGTGATTTCCTTGGCTTCTGGCCAATGACTCTAAGACTGAGAACTTCCTCTGTGCAAAGAGTCAGACACCCAGGTGTCAGGTATGGGGATGGAGGATAGGGTTGGGGGAATGTAGGAGAGAAGGACAAAGACAAATTAAGAGAAAGGTTAAGAAGAAAAAATGTGGCTCAGTAACATTGGGGATTCTGATTTAGCCAGGGAGAGCAAATGCAGGATAAACCAAGAGAGTATTCTGTATGACCCCATAGGAGGTGAAGTTCCCTTACTGCCTCCTCCATGATTGTTCCTTAGGATAGTAGGAATTGCTGCCCTTCATCTGAGTCTTTATAAAGCCTGAACTACTTTAGTGTGAATGATAAAGTACTATTTGGGGAAGAACATTAAGATAATCTAAATCATATTAATTTGGGATGTTTATACAGGCCTCTTGACAGATTGGGTAAAATGAAAGGAAATAAAATAATACCAATTTAGTAATTATAACTGGGGTCATGACTCCATAGCAATCATTTGATATTAAACACATTTTAGCTATTGCTTTATGGAGCAAAATATTAAAGTGCTCCATTGAAGAGGTGGTGATTATAGTATCCATAGGATAAATATTTTAGAAGGTGGGCAAAGGGGTACTTTTAACTTGAGATAAAATTCCCGATGATCTCATCATATATGAAATCAAAACATGCTGTATGTCAATAGCTCAGAAGGAATTGAAGATAATATCATCAAAAATAACTATAGTGACAATGAAGACACTGATACATAGCTATATAAACCTGTCCAAGATGAATAAATTATTTTCTGACCTATAAGTTTGGAAAAGGGCAATATTTTAATACCACACGATTTTTATTTAATTTGTGATATGCATATATGTGAAATTTAAACAGTAAAATAAGTAAACGTCTGACTACTTAATCAATGACTCTAAAAGTTTATATATTGAAATTGTCTCCAGTTTTGTGGGGAAGGAATTTTCTGTTTGGGAAACTAAGGGGTTGCTCTAGGTTGGGCATATGAAGTAAACAAATGTCTTGGTGTATATCTAGGGGAAAATAAAAGCAAACGAATTATATTGGTTGAAATGGGTAGTTATTTAGGGCCTGAGTATTCCCAGAAGAAGAAAGACAGCAGAATGTAAAGTCCAGAGCATGGACTGTGGAGCTAGCTGGCCTGGACTGAAATCCTGCTTTGTTATCTACCAGCTCCATGATGTTGGATAAGTTAATTCTTCTGTATGCCTCAGTGCCTCAGTTTCCTCACCTATAAAATTAGAATTTAAAAATGCTTATCTGTTATGCTGTTATAAGAATTAAGTTAGTTAAGAGGTTTTTTTTTTTTTTTCCTTTTTCTTTCTTTTGAGATGGAGTCTCGCTCTGTCACTCAGGCTGGAGTGCAAGGGCACGATCTTGGCTCACTGCAGCCTCTGCCTCCTGGGTTCAAGTGATTCGCCCACTTCAGCCTCCCGAGTAGCTGGGGTTACAGCCATCATGCCTGGCTAATTTTTGTATTTTTGTAGAGATGGGGTTTCACCATGTTGGTCAGGCTGGTCTCGAACTCCTGACCTCAAGTGATCCACCTGCCTCGGCCTCCCAAAGTGCTGGGATTACAGGCGTGATCCACCATGCCCAGCCAGTTAAGAGTTTTAAAGAGTTTAGAACAGTGTTTGGCACATAGAACCTATGCATTTGTTACATAGATAGATAGACCCTGTATCTTCCCTTGATACAGTGGCCTTACCCAGAAAGAGGTCTTGCCTCTGCTGCCTGGTCTCTCTCTTTTAAAAAGTTTTTAATTTTTGTGGGTACATAATAGGTGTATATATTTATGGGGTATATGCAATATTTTGGTACGGGCATATAATGCATAATAATCACGTCAGGGTAAATGGAGTATCCATCACCTCAAGCATTTATCATTTCTTTGTGTTACAAGCATTCCAATAATACTCTTTGGTGTGGGTTTTTTCTTTTTATTATACTTTAAGTTCTAGGGTACATGTGCACAACGTGAAGGTTTGATACATAGGTATACATGTGCCATGTTGGTTTGCTGCACCCATCAACTCATTATTTACATTAGGTATTTCTCCTAATGCTATCCCTCCCCCAGCCCCCCACCCGCCAAGAGGCCCCCGTGTGTGATGTTTCCCGCCCTGTGTGGCGATTCCTCAAGGATCTGGAACTAGAATTACCATTGACCCAGCAATCCCATTACTGGGTATATCCCAAAGGATTATAAATCATGCTACTATAAAGACACAGGTACACATATGTTTATTATGGCACTATTCACAATAGTAAAGACTTGGAACCAACCCAAATGTCCATTAATGATAGACTGGATTAAGAAACTGTGGCACATATACACCATGGAATACTATGCAGCCATAAAAAAGGATGAGTTCATGTCCTTTGCAGGGACATGGATGAAGCTGGAAACCATTATTCTGAGCAAACTATCACAAGGACAGAAAACCAAACACCGCATGTTCTCACTCACAGGTGGGAATTGAACAATACTCTTTTAGTTATTTAAAAATATACAATGAGTTATTGTTGACTGTTGTCACCCTGTTGTGCTGTCAAATACCAGATCTATTCATTCTATCTAACTATATTGTTGTACCCTTTAACCATCCCCACTCACCCTCCCACACTTCTCAGCTTCTGGAAACCATCCTTTTACTCTATTTCCATGAGTTCAGTTGTTTTCATTTGTAGCTCCCACAAATGAGTGTGAACATGTGAAGTTTGTCTTTCTGTGCCTGGCTTATTTCGCTTAACATAATGTTCTCCAGTTCCACCCATTTTGTTACAAATAACAGGATCTCATTCTTTTTTATGGCTAAATAGTACTCCATTGTGTATTTGTACCACATTTTCTTTATTCGTCTGTTGATGGATACTGAGGTTGCTTCCAAATCTTGGCTATTGTGAATAGTGCTGCAGTAAACATGGGAATGCTGATATCTCTTCAATATGCTAATTTCCTTTCTCTTGGATATATGCCCAGCAGTAGGATTGCTGGATCATATGGTAGTTCTATTTTTCATTTTGAGGAACCTCCACTATGTTCCATAGTGGCTGTACTAATTTACATTTCCACCAACAGTGTATGAGGGTTCCCTTTTCTCTACATCCTCACCAGCATTTGTTATTGCCTGTTGATATGGTTAGGCTTTGTTTCCCCACACAAATCTTGTCTTCAGTTGTAATCCCCCTAATCACCATGTGTCAAGGTCAGGTGGAGGTAATTGGATCATGGGGGCAGTTTCCCCCATGCTGTTCTCGTGATAGTGGGTGGGTTCTTATGAGATCTGATGATTTTATAAGGGGCTCTTCCCACTTTACTTGGCACTTCTTCCTGCTACCTTGTGAAGAAAGTGCCTTGCTTCCCTTTTGCCTTCTGCTATGACTGTAAATTTCCTGAGGCCTCCCCACCATGCTGAACTGTGGGTCAATTAAACCTCTTTTCTTTATAAATTACCCAGTCTCGAATATTCTTTATAGCAGCATGAAAATGAACTAATACAGTAAATTGGTACCAGAAAGGGGTTGCTGCTATAAATATACCTAAAAATGTGGAAGTGACTTTGGAAATGCGTAACAGGCAGAGGTTGGAACAGTTTGGAGGGCTCAGAAGAAGACAAGAACATGTTGTAAAGTTTGGAACTTCCTAGAGACTTGTTAAATCACTTTGACCAAAATGCTGATAGTGATATGGTCAATGAAATCTAGGTTGAGGTGGTCTCAGATGGAGATGAGGAACTTTTTGGAAACTGGAATAAACGTGACTCTTGCTATGCTTTAGCAAAGGGACTGGTGACATTTTGTCCCTGCCCTAGAGATCTGTGGAATTTGAACCTGAGAGAGATGATTTAAAGTATCTGGTGGAAGGAATTTCTAATCAGCAGAGTGTTCAAGAGGTGACTTGGGTGATCTTAAAAGCATTCAGTTTTATGTATTCACAAAGAGTTTGTTTGTAATTTGAACTTATGTTAAAGGGAAGCAGAGCATAAAAGTTTAGAAAATTTACAGCCTGACAATGCAATAGAAAAGAAAAACCTATTTTCTGAGGAGAAATTTAAGCCAGCTGAAGAAATTTGCATAAGTTAATGGGACCCAAATGTTAATTGTCAAGACAATGGGGAAAATGTCACCAGGTCATGTCAGATGTCTTCAGAGCAGCCCCTCCCATCACAGGCCTGGAAGCCTAGGAGGAAAAAAATGGTTTTGTGGGCCAGGCCCAGGGCCTTGCTGCTTTGTGCAGTCTCAGGAATTGGCGACCTCCATTCCAGCCATGGCTAAAAGGGGCCAACTTACAACTCAAGCTGTTGCTTCAGAGGGTGCCAGCCCCAAGTCTTGGTGGCTTACACCTGGTGTTGGGCCTGTGGGTACACAGAAGTCAAGAATTGAGGTTGGGAACCTCCATCTAGATATCAGAGGATGTATGGAAACACCTGGGCATCCAAGCAGAAGTTGCTGCAGGGGTAAAGCCCTCATGGAGAACCTCTGCTAGGGCAGTGTGGAAGGGAAATATGGGGTGGGAGCCCCTATACAGAGTC
This sequence comes from Trachypithecus francoisi, assembly GCF_009764315.1. Classification (NCBI taxonomy): domain Eukaryota; kingdom Metazoa; phylum Chordata; class Mammalia; order Primates; family Cercopithecidae; genus Trachypithecus; species Trachypithecus francoisi. The sequence continues at coordinate 114,622,183 of NW_022681471.1, read as the reverse complement.
CCCACTGGGGAACTGCCTAGTGGAGCTGTGAGAAGAGGGTCATCATCCTCCAGACCCCAGAATGGTAGATCCACCAATAGCTTGTACCATGCACCTGGAAAAGCTGCAGACACTCAATGCAAGCCTGTGAAAGCAGCCATGGGGGCTGTATCTTGCAGAGCCACAGAGGGGAGCTGCCCAAGGCTGTGGGAGCCCACCTCTTGCATCAGTGTGGCCTGGATGTGAGACACAGAACCAAAGGAGATCATTTTGAATCTTTAATATTTGAGTGCCCTATTGGATTTAGGAATTGCATGGGGCTTATAGCCTCTTCCTTTTGACCAGTTTCTCTCATTTGGAATGGGTGTATTTACCCAATGGCTGTACTCCCATTGTATCTAGGAAATAACTAACTTGCTTTTGATTTACAGGCTCATAGGCGGAAGGAACTTGCCTTGTCTCAGACGAGATTTTGGACTTGGACTTTTGGGTCAAGGCTGAATTAGACTTTGGGGTACTGTTGGGAAGGCATGATTAGTTTTGAAATGTGAAAGGGACATGATATTTGGGAGGGGCCAGGGTAGAATGATATGGTTAGGTTTGTGTCCCCACCCAAATCTCATTTTGAATTGTAATCCCTATAATCCCCACAGGTCAAGGGAGAGAAACAGGTGGAAGTAATTGGATCGTGGGGGAAGTTTCCCCCATGCTGTTCTCATGATAGTGAGTTTGTTCTTGCAAGATCTGATGGTTTTATAAGAGTCTCTTTCCCCTTTGCTTGGCATTTCTCCTTTCTGCCGCCTTGGGAAGAAAGTGCCTTTTTTCCCCTTCACCTTTCACCACGATTATAAGTTTCCTGAGGCCTCCCCAGGCATGCTCAATTGTGAGTCGATTAAACTTCTTTTCTTTATAAATTACTCAGTCTTGGATATTTCTTTATAGCAGAGTGAAAATGGACTAATATACCTGTCTTTTGGATGTAAGTCATTTTAACTAGAGTGAGATGATATCTTATTGTAGTTTTACTTTGCATTTCTCTGATGATCAGTGACGTTGAACACCTTTTGCATGCCTATTTGCCATTTGCATGTCTTTATTTGAGAAATATCTATTTAGTTCTTTTGCCCATTTTTAATGGATTATTAGATTCTTTTCCTATTGAGTTGTTTGAGCTCTTACACATTCTGGTTATTAATCCTTTTGAGATGGGTAGTTTGCAAATATTTTCTCCCATCTGTGGGTTGTCTCTTCACTTCATTGATTGTTTCTTTGCTGTGAAGATGCTTTTTAAGTTGATGTGATCCCATTTGTCCATTTTTGCTTTGGTTGCCCGTGCTTGTGGGGTATTACTCAAGAAATCTTTGCCCAGACCATGTCCTAGAGATTTTCCCCAATTTTTACTGTAGTAGTCATGGGCTGAGATCTTAGATTTAAGTCTTTAATCCATTTTGACTTTTGTATATGGTGAGAGATAGGAGCCCAGTTTCATTCTCCTATAAATGGATATCCAGTTTTCCCAGCATCATTTATTGAAGAGACTGTCTTTTGCCTCAGTTTATATTCTTTGTCAAAAATTAGTTCACTGTGGATGTAAAATTTGTTTCTGGGTTCTCTATTATTTTCCATTGGTCTATGTCTGCTTATATGTCAGTACCATGCTGTTTTGCTAACTATAGTTCTGTATTATAATTTAAAATGAGGTAATGTGATTCTCCAATTTTGTTCTCTTTGTTCAGAATGGCTTTGGCTACTCCAGGTCTTTTGTGGTTCATGAATTTTGGATTATCTTTTTATTTCTGTGAAGAATGTCATTGATATTTTGATAGAGATTGCATTGAATCTGTAGATTGCTTTGTGTAGTATGGACATTTTCACAATATTGATCCTTCCAATTCATGAACATGGTATTTCTTTTCTTTTTGGTGTCCAATTTCTCTCATCAATGTTTTATATAGTACTATAGAGAACTTTTAGTTCTTTGTTGAAGTTTATTTGTAGGTATCTTATTTTATTTGTAGCTAATGTAAATAGGATTACTTTTTTTAATTTCTTTTTCAGATTGCTCACTGTTGGCATATAGAAATGCTGCTGATTTTTGTATGTTGATTTTATATCCTGTAACTTTACTGAATTTGTTTATAAATTCTGATAGTTTTTTGGTGGAGTCTTCAATTTTTTCCAAATATAAGATCATATCATTTGCAAACAAGGATAATTTGACTTCTTCCTTTCCAATTTGGATACCCATTACTTCTTTCTCTTGTCTGATTTCTCTAGCTAGGACTTCCAGTACTATGTTGAGTAACAGTTTTGAAAGTGGACATCCTTGCCTCATTCCAGGTATTAAAGGAAAAGCTTTCAGTTTTTCCCATTCAGTATATTAGCTGTGGTTCTGTTGATATGGCTTTTGTTGCATTGAGGTATATTCCTTCTATACTCAGTTTTTTGAGGGCGTATATCATGAAGGATGTTGAATTTCTTCAAATGCTTTTTAGCATCAGTTGAAATGATCATATGGGTTTGCCTTTTATTCTGTGGATATGATGTATCATATCAATTGCTTTGCATATGCTGAACCATCCTTGCATTTCTGGGATAAATCTCACTTGGCCATGATGAATAATTTTTTAAAATGTTTTATGAAATTTGGTTTGCTTGTATTTGTTGAGGATTTTTGTATCAATGTTCATCAGGGATATTGGTCTGCATTTTTTTTTTTGATGTGTATTTGTCTGGTGTTGGTATCAGGGTAACACTAGTCTTGTAGAATCAGTTTGGAAGTATTTTCTACTCTTCCATTTTTCAGAAGACTTTGAGTAGGATTAGTATTAGTTTTTCTTCAAATGTTTGGTAGAATTCAGCAGTGAGGCCACTGGATCCTGGGTTTCTTTACTGAGAGACTTTGTGTTATTATGGCTTTGATCCCATTACTTGTTATTGGTCTGTTCAAGTTTTGGATTTCTTCATAGTTAAATCCTGGAGCTGCTAGCTATGTTGCCTGGGGTGGGGGAGGAATGGTGCAAACACTCCTTGGTTGCCCAGCTGGTGTCTCAGGGTTGTGTGCACCACAAGTCCACTGACTCTAAGCCCAGCACAGCATCAGAACTTTCCCAGGAATTGCAGTCTTTGTGGCCCACATGGCCTTTGAAGTTTATTTGAGATCACAGAGTGCTTTAGCCCATAGTAGTGGGGCTAGCTAGAACTCGGTTTTGACAGCTGGGATGGACAAATCCTATCTAGCTTGGGCTGGTCTAAATGCCCCCTCTGTGGAAGCCTGCTGAATTCTGCTATGTGTTGCTTTTCACTGTGACAGGGCAGCACTGAGTTTCAATGCAAAGTCCCACAATTACTGTGCTGTCCCTTCCCCAAGCAGACAGATTCTCTATCTGCACCTTGTGGTCAGTTCTGGGGTGTAAGGGAGTGGTGATGTAGGCAATTCAAGACTGTCTTTCTACCATCTTCAGTGCCTCTTCCTTAATATTATGTTCAAACCAGGTATTATTAATTGCTAACCTGATTTTTTGGTTCTTATGAAGTTGATTTCTTGTGTGGATAGTTGTTCAATTTGGTGTTCCTGTGGGGGTGTGGCGATCTCTGGAGGGTTCTATTTGGCCATCTCACTCTCCCTCCTCTCTCCTGTTTTATTTATTTGCTTTAGGAGACCCAAAGTGACTTCTTTTGTATTGGAAAAGATTGCACATGGATGGTGGCTGGTTGATGACTTACTGGGGATAAGGTGGGGAACTGTGCTTCTGGTGTCATGCTTGAGCCTTCACAGTCCTCAGGTGCTCTTTTTGAAGGAAGAGATCTGGCAGTCACCCAGAGGCCAGGCCCTGAATCCCTACTGGCCTCTATTCAAAGCCATGTTGTCCTCCATCAATGTGTTGTCAAAAGGTTGTCCTGTAGAACATACTGAATGCTGGCATGGATGTAAGGTGGCAGGAATGCTCATATGTTGCTGATGGCAGGGTCAAATGGCACCACCACTTTGGAAATCAGTTTGGCAGTATCCATGGAAGATGAGCATATGCCTACTGGATGACCCAGCCACCCTGCCCTGGCATGTTCCTAACGTAAATATGTACACACATTCACCAAAAGTCATGAACACTACTAATCATATGTAGATACCCCCAAATCCTGAAATGGATAGACATATTTGTAATATTTATGAAATGGAATACACAGCAATGAGACTGAACTACACCTTGAATGATGATATGGATAAATCTCTCAAACATAATGTTGAGCCAAAATGTCAGACACAAAAAAATGCCTACTGCATGATTCCCCTTATATAAAGTACAAAAACAGGCAAAACAGAATCTATGAGACAAGTTAGGACAAGGGTCACTCTCAGAGGAGACTAGTGACTGGAAAGGGGCAAAAGGGGAGGCTTTTGGGATGCTGGTGATGTTCTTTTACTTAATCTGAGTGTTGGTTACCTGGGTGTGTTCAGTTTCTGAAAATTCATTGAGCTGTAAAGTTATGATGTGTGTACTTTTCTGTACACATATCAGACTTCAAAAATGTTTTGAAAAGAGAACGCAGGTAACTTTTTCACATTCTGCAAACTGGGCATTCATATGGAGTTATTAATGCTGCTGAAATCCAAACCTTGTATTCTAATTTTGTAAGTGGTTGTTTTTATATGTTTTTGTCTTGTTTCTCTAATTAAATGTTAAGCTCTTTGACAGGGATGACTGTGTCTTATTTTTCTTTGTATTCCCACAGTGGATGAATGGTGTATGTGCTCATTAAATATTTGTTCATTTATCAGGAGGAAAAGTAGTCTTGCCTAGATACTTCATGGAAGGGTATGGTTTTCATGCCCAATTGTAGCAGAATCTTTTAATAATTATGTTCCTTAATTTAAGACAGTCTTGGAATAGGCTGGCTATTTTGAGCTCTTAACCTTGTGTTTAGACAATCTGATGTGCCAAATGCTTTGACTAAATTCTCCTGAGGTAAAGTGCCAGCTTTGGAATATATTTTCTGAGAAGCCAACTTTGAGTGCTGGCAGAATGGAGTGGCTGACTGCCAGCCGGGGGTGGGAAAACTTGCTCTGAACTTTGGTTGACTACCTCATTAACTTTACTATGCCATGGATGAACTCTCTCTGGCTCTCCAGGGCCTAGGGAGAGAGAGGGAGTGAGGAAGTGAGAGAGTGAGGAGGGAGGGAGGGAGAGAGAGAAGAGAGAGAGAGGAAAGAGAGAGAGAGTGAGCGAGCGAGAGAGCAGCTTATTTGAGGAGCAACTCCAGGGCCTAAGCCACAGTGGAAAATGGTGCTGGCTTAAGACACTGTTGATGAAATGAGTCAGCATGTCAGCTTAGCCATAGGACAAAGTCTCCACAAGCGAGCTATAATTGGAGAGAAAATTTACATGAAACTGAAAGTAAGAACTCATCCTCCCCCTTAAAGTAAAAACAGGCCTCGGTGGAAAAATTTTATACCATAAATAATGCACATGGAGTTATGCTTGTAAAACCATGGGACCTTCAGGTAGGAATTTTAAAAAAATCTAGTTTTCTCCTTTTCTTTTTCTTTTGAGACTTTGCTCTGAAAATAAAAATGGTTGTTTTTAAAGTGACGTGTACAAGAACCTTTCTAGACCCTGGGTTACTAAATGTTTGTGCTGAAGAAAAATGTAAACAAATACATATTTTTCTGCAACCTGTAATTCTTTTAATTGATTTCAATTTGATGCTATTCAAAGTCTAGTATTATGTTTTTCCACTTGGAAACTCAGAGCAAACCTGCCTGCTTTTGTAATCAGCTATACGAGCAGCAGAAAAAAAGAAGAATGTTGTTTAAAGTGATTCTGCAGAATGCTGCATTGATTTCTTAGTTTTATGGACATCACTTTTCGTGCATGGAGCTTACCTCACAATTTAGTATTTCTTTTTCTTGAACACACACACACACACACACACACACCTTCAAGGCAGAATCAGTGTCAGCAAAAATTCAGTTGAAATTGGACTTCTATTGTCTGGGATCTAGGGAAATTTGTAGAGTGCCCCAATCTTGAACAAACTTCTAGGAGCCAGAATATTCTAGAAGGCATTAGAGAAGGCAGAAGTGACCTGCAAATTAGCAAGAGTTAACCTGCAAGTGTGTGCAGCTAATTGACACTGCCTTCCCATTCTTCTACACCCAGAAAGTGCTTGACAGTTACTAGGCCAAGGCCTCACTACTAACTGAAGGTAACTGCTCCTGCATTTAGGAAAAGGGAAACTTCAGCTGATTTGGAAACACTTATGAACTCACACTGACTTATTCTTTTTAGGTAAAGTAGGAGAGATTTTAATCGATTCTTGAATATCTCTTCCTGAAACTTTCAAAGCTTACCAGACTTTTGCCCTGATGTATAGTTTTGGGTCCTGTTAGTATTCAGAGCCATATATATAAGGGGCTGTAATTTTGAAAACTGTCTTTCAAGATAGCCTATTGTCACCTCTGTAGTCTCAAATGCTAATGAATAGGGCAGTTGCAAGTGCTGAGAAATAGTTATTTATAAAGCTTCGTACAAATAAAGCAAAGATATGATAAATTCATCATTTTAACAGCTTAGGATTCCAAATGTTTAACAATTACTAATGAACTTCTGGGATTGTGGGTTTCATAGTAGGTGAAAAACTGAGATGAAAGAATAAATTTCAGTGTGAGAGTAGTGGCAGGCTTTCCTTTATGTTTAGGAACTTTTGAGATAGGGTGTAGGGACAGAGCATTTCTGTACTTTTCAGGGCAAAGAACTTGAAGCAACAAGATACCTGATGCACCTGGCACAGAGCCTGTATGGAACAACGGAGTCTTTACTGGTGTCATGCCTGTCTTCAACTCCCTGCCTCACACCTTCAGAAGGAATGTACTGATCCTGGGTTCCTTTGTGCTTTCTCTCTGTTTTGGTTTCCTACCATCCCTCTCTCTAAACCCCCACTCTACTTGCTCCTCAGTCCTTATCTGTTTTCAAACGTACTTACCTCTCCTGCATTATTCCAACAGAGTATTCAAGCATGCAGCAGCTTCAGAGTTATTTAGAGAGCTTTGCCGCCTAGTTTCCTTTATTATGGCATCCAAAGTCACAGAAATGTCTCCAAAAATAACTATCTACAAAACTGGCTGAGTTGCCCATGCTACTTTTAAGATTTAGATGAGATTGATACCCATTCCATGCCATGAGGATATCCAGAGTAAGTAATCTTCATGATTCTAGGGGCTTCAGGATTGCTATGAACCAGTGAATGCCATGCATTTTTAGTCTTCCTTTTCCTGAATGGGAATGTCTATTATGGCCATCCTGTCTCATTTCACCCATATGGCATTAATTCTGAGGTATGTTAATTAGGGCAGGGATCAACACATTTTTTTTTCTGTAAAGGGCCACATAGTAAGTATATGAGGCTTTGTGGGCCATATGGTCTCTGTCACAACCACTCAATCTGCCATTGTAGAATGAAAGCAATCATAGACAACAAATAATGGGTAATGCCGTGTATCAATAAAACTTTCTTACAAAACTAGAGAGGCTGGATTTGTCCTGCAGGCTGTAGTGTGCTGACCCCCACAAATTATGTTTTCTTTCTGACACTGCTATTTTCAGAATTTCATCACTTTAATCCTCCATATTACTTAGTTTGTATTTGATATATTTTATCTTATCTTTTCCTGTTGTCTTAAGGAAACATGCTTTGATCTGATCTCTAGCTTGGGAATTTGGTCATTGGCTATGTCCCCTGCTATATATCCTAGCTGTTAAGACTTTTATTGCTATGATTATCTATTTTTTACAATTAACATTTTCACTTGGCTCTTTTTAAAGTCTTTTTACTGCTTCATCATTCAAATAACTTTCCTTATCTATTTGAGGATATTTAATATGCCATCTATTCCAGTAACTGCTCCATGTGGTATACATTGTTTAATTTGCTGTTTTACTTTTGTAGCTGTTGTATTCATCAGGGATAAAATTATTTTGGCCAGCATGGCCATATTTCTTGGGTACCAGCTACTCTCTCTAGTGATGGATATTAGGAATGGATGAAACCTAGACTCTAGTTGTTTATAGCCTTCATGATAATTTTAAGGAGAGAAGAGTGGATGAACTCAAGTATGGAATGCCTCAGAAACCACAGAACCATTTGTTACCACTCCACAAGGCAACACTTCTAATCCTTCTAAATCCTTTCTTTAAATACTTAAAGAAGGACACATTAGGAGGTGGTAATCTCCTTAAACTGCAGTCTACTAGCTCTGGGAACTTAAAGAGGAAGAAGGGAGGAGTGATTATCTGGGTAACTCTACCAATCCATACCTGTTTTTTTTTTTTTTTTTTTTTTTTTTAAATCAAATTCTTACTGCAAGGATACTTTTGTGCTACTTAAGAGAGGCCCATTGACATTGGCACTGTAGGCTGTTGTCACCTTTTCTGTGTGTGGACCTGATTATATTGGTAGAATGTGGAGAAAGGGTAAGAGGAGAACCTCAAGGGTCTCCCCCAGTGTATTGAATCCTTACTGTGTTTGCCTGCCTACTACATCACACTGCCACCCTTTCCAGATGTACAAAGTCATGACTGCCTATGGCCTCCCAAGGCAGTCTGTGGAAACTTTTGTTAGTTCCTTGGTTCTATCTTTTCCTCTCACTTGTTAAATTCCTCCCTGGTTGACTTTGGTAGGAGGAGCTGGCAGCTTGTGTTAGTTCTTCACTTTGCCAAGAATGAAAAACTTCTGAAGTTATGCATAGTTTTATATTCACAAGACCTGTCTTGGCCAACTAATCAATTAAAAAATGTGTGACAGCTACACAAGCCCCTCCTACAAAATAAAACATGACCTATCATTGGCAAGTGGGAAAGGAGAAAACAGGAAAAAATAAAAGACAGTATATGGATAATATTAAATATGATGGCAGAAATAAATCTTAATGAGTAATTGCAATAAATGTAAGTGATCTAATCTTACTATTAAAAACCAGAGAAAATTAAATTAAAAACACAAGATTAAACAATGCTTTAGTTAAATAATTGAATGAAAACAAGATTAAACAAATAAAACATAAGGGTGCAGAAAGGTTGAAAATGAAAAAGATGAAAGGATATACCAAGTAGATATCAACCAACAGCATCCTGGACAGTGTCTTAATATCTGATAAAATAGAAGGTCTTTGTATACAAACAAAAGTTATAATACAATCAGAAGGAAAAAACTATCATTAATGTGTATGTATCTAACAATATAACCTCAAAATGTATAAAGCAACTACTCACAGTGTCATGGGTAAAAACAAAATTTTAAACAATTATTTATTTGGACATTTAAACAGACTTTTTAAAATTAATAGGTTAAGCAATAAAAAACAAATAGACATGGGAAGTCTGAATATACGAATGAATTATCTTCAGCCATTAGATATTAACTAAGTTCAACATATCCCTTTTGAACATATTTTCAAAAATTGACAATGTAACAGGCCACAAGAGTCTTTCAATAAATTCCAAAGTATCAATATTAAACACCTATGTTCTCCTACTAAAATGTAATAAAATTAGAACATAAAATAAAAGAATTGCTAAAAAAGCTGGTGAGGCTGGAAACTGATTAGTTAATACTAAAACCCTTTTGGTTAATAAGTAAAACATTAAAATGAAATTCAAGAAAATTATAATGAAAATACTACTTGTCAAATTTTGTGGGACACAGAGCAACATCCTCAATTAGGGAGAAATTTATAACTATTAATGCATTTATCAAGAAACAAGAAATGTTGAAATGCAATGAACTACACTTTCAAGTCAAGAAGTTTTAAAACTATAGGTAAAATAGAGACTAAAAATAATAAAAGAGCAAGATGAATGTATCAGTTAGGGTTTTCTAGAGGTACAGGACTAATAGGATAGATGTATATATGAAAGGGAGTTTATGAAGTAGTATTGACTCACATGATCACAAAGTAAAGTCCCACAATAGGCTGTCAGCAAGTTGAGGAGCAGGAAGCCAGCCTGAATCCCAAAACCTCAAAATTAGGGAAGCCGACAGTTGCCTTCGGTCTGTGGCCAAAGGCCTGAGAGCCCCTGGCAAACCATTGAAAAGTTCTTCAGCTTTTGGACTCTTGGACTTACACCAAGAGTCCAAAAGCTGAAGAACTTGGAGTCTGATGTTCGAGGGCAGAAAGCATTCAGCATGGGAGAAAGATGAAGACTAGAAGACTTAGTCAGTCTAGTCCTTCCACGTTCCTCTGCCTGCTTTTATTCTAGCCACACTGGCACCTGACTAGATGGTGCCCACCCAGATTAAGGGTGGGTCTGCCTCTCCCAGTCCAATGACTCAAATGTTCATCTCCTTTGGCAACACCCTCACAGACACACCCAGGATCAATACTTTGCATCCTTCAATCCAATCAAGTTGACACTCAGTATTAACCATCACAACGAATAACATTAAGCAATTACATTTGAAAATCGAGATGATTATTTTCTGGAAAAAATATTTTAAATGCTAAAATCCACTTAAGAATTGGTGAAGTTTGTACCCTTTAACCAACATTCTCCCCTTCCCCCCCACCCAGCCCCTGGCACACATTGTTCTATTCTCTGTTTCTATGAGTTTAACTTTTCTAGATTCCACGTATGGGTAAGATTATGCAGTATTTCTTATGGCTTATTTCACTTAACATAATGTCCTCCAGGTTCATCCATGTTGTCACAAATGGGACAAAGTTTCAGTTGTGCAGGATGAATTAGTTCTGGAGATCTAATGTACAGCACAGTGATGATAGTTAATAATGCTGTGTTGTATACTTGAAATTTGCTAAGAGAGGAAATCTCAAGTGTTCTCACCAAAAATAAAATAGAGGTAATATGTGGGTGAGGGATAGGTTAACTAACTTGATTGAGAGAATCATTTCACAATATAAACGTCTATCAAATCATCACATTGCACACATGAAATATATACAATGTTTATTTGTCAATCATACCTCAATAAAAACAGAAGGTGAAAAAGAACAGGAAGCATTAAAACAATTTTATACAATTAAAAACTCATCCTTTCTAGGATCATATGTTTTTTTGCATACTTTCTACCAAACTTTAAAGGAATAATTTGTATCTTAGATAAATTATACTGAAAGATAAAAAATAGTCCATTTCACATTATGAGGCTAAAGTCTGGTTTCCAAAACTGGACATAGACAACTCAAGAAAAGAAAAATGATTCACAGGCCTATCTCACTTATGAATGTAGATGCCAAAATCCTAAAGGAGGAAAAGAATATATTCTCTCAGTTGATGCAGAAAATGCATTTGATGATGCAAAGTCTTTTTATGTTGTAAGTCTTCACAAACTAGGAGTAAAAAGGGATTTTCCTTATTGTGAGAAAGGTTATATACCAATTCTTGCAGCAAACATTGCATTTGATTGAGAAACCTTGGAGAAACTTTTAAGATCAGGAATGAGGGAAAGATACCTCCATCACAGCTACTGTTGAATACAGTGCTGGGACTCCCAAAGTTACAAGAAAGAAAAACAAAATTAGATTATAAAAATTGCAACATTAAGTGATAAAACTATCATTATATGTAGATTGTATAAATATCTACCTAGAAAAACCAATAGGATCAAGAAACGAGTTTGCCAAACATAAGATCAACTTACAAAATCAATAGTATTCATTTCTCTACACTAGCAACAACTGCCTATAAATTATTTTTTAAAAAGAGATACCAGTTATAATAATAAAACAAAACCTAAAAATGAAAATTAAAAAAAAAAAAACAAGAAAGCACAATAAACCAACCAACAAACCAAAACCCTGTAAAGCTGGGGTTGACAAACTATGGCCAATCAGCCAAGTTCTGCCAACCACTTGTTTTTGTAAATAAGGTTTTATTGGAGCCCAGACACACTTGTTACACACTGACACATTGTCTGTGGCTGCTTTCATGCAACAATGAGTGAATTGAATAGTTTTAACAGAAACTGTATGGCCCACAAAGCCTCAAATATTTGCTATCTGGTCCTTTACAGAAAAGGTGTGCTGATCTGCTCTGATGTTCCTAGGAATCAACATAACCAAAAATATGCAACACCTCCATGAAAAAATCTTAAAGCTCTATTAAAGGACAGGAAAGAAAATCCAAATAGTTGTGAAGACATCCTTTCCTCTTAGAAAATATTTTATGTGTTTTCTATGGCTGCTTTCAGGCAACCATGGCAGAGTTTAGTAGTTTTAACAGAAACTCTATGGTTTCTGTATGATAGAAAATAATTGTTTAATGAGAACACATAGACACAGGGAGGGGAACATCACACACTAGGGCCTGTCAGGGGGTGGGGGGCAATGGGAGGGAGAGCATTAGGACAAATACCTAAAGTATGTGGGGCTTAAAACCTAGATGATGGGTTGATAGGTGCAGCAAACCACCATGGCACATGTATACCTATGTAACAAACCTGCACGTTCTGCACATGTATCCCAGAACTTAAAGAAAGAAAAAAGAAAAGAATTGTTTATATTCACTAATTATGAAATGTAACAAAAATCTAGAGTGCATCTAGATTTTTGAGACACTCAATAACTTTACTTTAAAATTAATATGAAATAAAATTCTGCAAATAGCTAAATCACCTTTGGAAAAGAAGAACAAGGAGGAGAGTTATCCACTCAGATATTAAGGCTTACTGCAAAGCCATGGTAAAAAATATGTTGTGGTACTGGCACAAGAAGAAATAGACCCACAGAATGGAACAGAGACCTCAGAGACGGACCTTGTATATGTGGGAATTTAATATGATGAAAATCACACCAGAAATAAATGGGAAAATGATGGGCTGTTTAGCAGATGGTATTAAGAACACTCACTAATGAAGAAAAATAAAATTGGGACCCTACTTAATACCATGTTCAAAGTGGACTCCAGATGCATGAAAGATGTGAATGTGAAAGATAAAGCCATAAAGTTAATAGAAGATAATGCTGGAGATTTCTGTGTGGCTAAAAGGGATGGGACATCCTAAACTCCAAAACAAACAAAAGATGAATTTGATTATATAAAAACTTAGGATTTCTGTTCAATGGGGAAAATATGGACAAAGTAAACAGCTGATAGACTGGGAGAAAATAAAACTCCTGCAAATAAAGAAAAAAATACTCCAGTAGAAAAATACGCAAAAGGAAAAGAAATAACAATTCACAGAAGAGGAAAAAAAAGACCATATCCGTATATGAGGATATACTCTTAGTCATTAGTAATTAAAGAAAAGCAAACTAAAGCAAGGCATATCATTTTGCACCTATCTAAGGTTAGCAAGCATTAGAAAGGTGGATCACATCAAACTTGTGGGAAAATAGGAATTATTATACGTTGCTGAAGGGAATGTGGAGTGTAGACTGTTGTGACCATTCTAGTGAACAATCTGGCAACATTTAGCTAGATTGTAAATTAAAAATCTGTATATATTGTAACTCAGCAATTCCATTTCTAGTTAGGTATCCCTGAGACATTCTCACAGAGTTCTGTAGGGTAACAGTGTTTGGAAGATGCCCATCACAGCATTATTTGTACTAGTAGGAGGAGGGGGCATCCAGATGTGCAGCACCAGGGACTGAGTAAGTAAAATGTTAGGGGTGCAACTCACGGAATACTGTGCAGTGATTGTAAGTGTCTGACTAGTTGTACACAGTCACACAGATATCTTGAAAATATAGTGTTGAGTAGGAAATATTAAGGAAGGAATATGAATGAGCATGGACACTAAGACTAAAGGAATAAAAATATCACAAGAGCTGGGCTTTGCATGGACCAATGATGACAGCATGCCATGAACACAGGAATATAATTAACTCAATCCTCCCCCACCAATGTCCTTAGCCGAATGCCTACTGCCAACTTCTCTCAGCCCCACTGCCTCTGACTTTGTTCCTCTGCTGAGCTTCTATGGGAAACGTCTCCTTGAAAGGTCTGTGCTTTTGCTGGGATTGGAAGGGTTAGAATTTCCTAGGCTGCTCAGCTCTTTTGGGTGTCACTGTCAGTCTGATCCAATTAAATTTACAGCTACCAGATATTTCTTTCTTTTTGGATCTATTGCTGACACCCATCACTGACTCCCAACAGACTGTGGAATGATTATTTGATATTTCTTCTTCAGTGGTTTTGTAAGGAGAGGTAAATGTCTGTGTTCACTCACTCAATTATCTTGAATCAGAAGTCTGAAAGATTTATTATTTACTTTTTAATTTTGTGCTTCAACACTCCTAATCTAAATTTCAAACTCAAGGTTGTTGAAATAGCTTTCTTAAATATTTTAAGCCTCGCTTCTGAGAAAATTGCTTTAAACTCAGAACTCCAACAAGTTTAGACAGATCGACTATTTGTGAATTTTCACTATGCCCTCATGGTTAACATCCTAGGTGCAAATTTGAGAAAACTAAGCTATCTTTAAATTGTTTCAGTACTTGAAGTGAAATTAAATTCATAAATCAATACAGAAAAGAAAAATGTGCAGTAACTGTGATTTATTTATGCATAGATGCTAATTTTGACACATCTTACACTTTTTTTAATTTCAAGAATTTTCTGCATTTGATTACTTTAATCTTATTGCCACTGTGCTTGTAAATTTAGTTTTTATAAATTAACTTTTAAATTAAAATATAACATTTTAAAAGGTGCACGAATTATAAGTACACAGCTCAATGAATTTTTAGAGTAAACAGACATGTACAATCACCAACTAGGTCAAGAAGTAGAACTTTACTAACACCCTAGAATAATGGAATCAAGTAATACATTTCTTTTGTGTCTGGTTTCTTTCATTCAACATTATGTTTGTGAGATTCATCCACGTCACTGTGTGTAGATGTAGCTCATTAGTTTCCTCTTGCTGTGTAGAATTTCACTATACACAATGTGCTGTAATTTGTCTATCCTTATAACATTAATGAATATTTGGGTTATTTCTAGTGTTTTGTTATGAAAAAAATGTGCTGTTATGAATATTATTCTGCACTTTTAAAATTAATATTATTTTTAATTGACAAATTATAACTGTACACATTTATGGAGTACATGTAACAATGTAGAATGATTAAATCAAGTTAATTAACATATCCATTACTTCACTAACTTATTTTTTTGTGGCGAGACATTTCAAACATACTCTTTTAGCTACTGTGAAATATATGGTTCATTATTATTGTCTATAGTTACCCCACTGTGCCATAGATCTAAAACTTATTCCTCCTGTCTAGCTGAAACTTTGTACCCTTTGACCAAAAATTCCCCATTCCCTCTCTACCCCAACCTCTGATACCACCATTCTACTTTGTACTTCTGTTAGATTTAGCTTTTAAAATATTCTTGACACGTCTTTTGGTGCACATATGTACTCACTTCTGTTGGTTATGAACCCAAGAGTGGAATTTATGGGTTATAGAGAATGCATATGTTCAGTTTTAGTAGATGCTAGTTTCCCAAAGTGATTGTATCAATTTACAGTCTCACTAGCAGTGGATGAGCAGTTCAGTTTCTCCACATTCATGCCAATACTTGATATTAAATGTTAGTCATTTTATTGGGTGTTTAGTTGTATCCCATTGTGGTTTTAATTTGCATTTCTATTGACTAATACAATTGAGTACACTTTTACATTTTTATGTTAATTATTTGACTATATACTTTTTTCAAATGAGTATTCAAGTCATTTGGTCCATATTTTCCATTATATTTTTTCTCTTATGGATTGTAGAAATCTTTCTTTTCTTCTCTCACTTTCTTTTCTTGTTTTTTTGTCTTCTAAAAATATGCTTTGGGTATTAATCCTTTACCATTTGTATGTGTTGAAAAATATTTTCTCCTGGTGTGTGGATTTCTTTTCACTCTTTTAATAATGTAGAAATTCTTAATTTTAATGTAGTTCAATGTATGGGTAGTGGTTTTTTTGGTTATGTTTAAGACATTTTTTCCTATTCCAATGTCATGAAGATATTTTTCTATGTTATTTTCTGGAAGGTTTATTGTTTTATCTTCAACATTTAAAATTACAATCCATTGAAATTGTCTTGTTTTGTGTAAGAGTCAAGTTTCCCTCCCTCTCTGTCTCCATCCTTTTTCCCTGCCCTTCTCTTTTCCCTTTTCCTTCTTCTCCCTTCTCTTCCCCTTCCCTTCTCTTCCCCTTCCTTCTCCTTCCCTTCCCTTTCCCTTCCTTCCCCTCCCTTCTCTTCCTCTTTCTTCCTTCTCCTTCCCTTTCTCTTTCCCTTCCTTCCCTTCCCTTCTTCCCCTTCTTCCCTTCCCTCCCTCCCTCCCTCCCTTATCCTCCTTCCTTCCTTCCCTTTCCCTTCCTTTTTCTCTCCCCATCCCTTTCTCTTTTCCTCTCCGCCCTCCCCTCCCCTCCCTTCCCTCCCTCCCTTCCTTCCTGCCTGCCTGCCTTTTCTCCTTCTTCCTCCCCTTTCTTAATTTGGATATTCTGTTGACCTGAAATCATTTGTAAGAATATTATTCCATCCCCATTTCTTTGCATGTAACTTTGTCATAAATGAAGATGTATGAGTCTATTATGCCCATTAGTTTTGTCCATACTTGTATATAGCACACTGTCATAATTGTTGTAACTCTATGATACATCTTGACATTCATTAGCATATATTTTCCATTTTGTTCTTCTTTAACATTGTCTTGTCTATTCTTAGCCCTTTGTATTTCTATAAAATTTTACAATTGCTTGTCAATTTCTTTTTTTTTTTTTTTGTATTTTTTTTATTATACTTTAAGTTCTAGGGTACATGTGCATGACGTTTATATCATGTATAACTCCCAATGCAATCCCTCCCTCCTCCCCCTCCCCATGATAGGCCCCAGTGTGTGATGTTCCCCTTCCCAAGTCCAAGTGATTCATTGTTCAGTTCCCACCTATGAGGGAGAACATGCGGTGTTTGGTTTTCTGTTCTTGTGATAGTTTGCTAAGAATGATGGTTCCAGCTGCATCCATGTCCCTACAAAGGACGCAAACTCATCCTTTTATGGCTGCATAGTATTCCATGGTGTATATGTGCCACATTTCTTAATCCAGTCTGCCACAGATGGACATTTGGGTGATTCCAAGTCTTTGCTATTGTGAATAGTGCCGCAATAAACATACTGGTGCATGTGTCTTTGTAGTAGAGTAATTTATAATCCTTTGGGTATATACCCAGTAGTGGGATGGCTGGTCATATGGTACATCTAGTTCTAGATCCTGAGGAATCGCCATACTGTTTTCCATAATGGTTGAAATAGTTTACATCCCACCAACAGTTTAAAAGTGTTCCTATTTTCCACATCCTCTCCAAACACCTGTTGTGTTCCTGACTCTTTTTTTTTTTTTTTTTTTTGAGACGAGTCTCGCTCTGCCGCCCAGCAGGTGGAGTGCAGTGGCCGGGTATCAGCTCACGGCAAGCTCCGCCTCCTGGGTTTACGCCATTCTCCTGCCTCAGCCTCCAAAGCAGCTGGGATACAGGCGTCCGCCATGTCGCCCGGCTAGTTTTTTGTATTTTTAGTAGAGACGGGGTTTCACCATGTTAGCCAGGATGGTCTCGATTCCTGACCTCGTGATCCGGACGTCTCGGCCTCCCAAAAGTGCTGGATTACAAGCTTGAGCCACTGCTCCCGGCCGTTTTCCTGACTTCTTAATGATTGCCATTCTAACTGGTGTGAGATGGTATCTCATTGTGGTTTTGATTTGCATTTCTCTGATGGCGAGTGATGACGAGCATTTTTTCATGTGTCTGTTGGCTGTATGGATGTCTCTTGAGAAATGTCTGTTCATATCCTTTGCCCCACTTTTTGATGGGTTGTTTGTTTTTTTCTTGTATATTTGTTTGAGTTCTTTGTAGATTCTGGATATTAGCCCTTTGTCAGATGAGTAGGTTGCAAAAATTTTCTCCCATTCTGTAGGTTGCCTGTTCACTCTGATGGTAGTTTCTTTTGCTGTGCAAAAGCTCTTTAGTTTAATGAGATCCATGTGTCAATTTTTGCTTTTGCTGCCGTTGCTTTTGGTGTTTTAGACATGAAGTCCTTGCCCATGCCTATGTCCTGAATGGTACTACCTAGATTTTCTTCTAGGGTTTTTATGGTATTAGGTCTAACATTTAAGTCTCTAATCCATCTTGAATTAATTTTGTATAAGGGGTAAGGAAAGGATCCAGTTTCAGCTTTCTACTTATGGCTAGCCAATTTTCCCAGCACCATTTATTAAATAGGGAATCCTTTCCCCATTTCTTGTTCTCTCAGGTTTGTCAAAGATCAGGCCTGTAGATGTGTGGTATTATTTCTGAGGACTCTGTTCTGTCCATTGGTCTATATCTCTGTTGTGGTACCAGTACCATGCTTTTGGTTACTGTAGCCTTGTAGTATAGTTTGAAGTCAGGTAGCGTGACGCCTCCAGCTTTGTCCTTTTGACTTAGGATTGTCTTGGCAATGCGGGCTTTTTTTGGTTCCATATGAACTTTAAAGCCGTTTTTTCCAATTCTGTGAAGAAAGTCATTGGTAGCTTGATGGGGATGGCATTGAATCTATAAATACCTTGGGCAGTATGGCCATTTTCACGATATTGATCTTCCTATCCATGAGCATGGTATGTTCTTCCATTTGTTTGTGTCCTCTTTGATTTCACTGAGCAGTGGTTTGTAGTTCTCCTTGAAGAGGTCCTTTACATCCTTGTAAGCTGGATTCCTAGGTATTTTATTCTCTTTGAAGCAATTGTGAATGGAAGTTCATTCCTGATTTGGCTCTCTGCTTGTCTGTTACTGGTGTATAAGAATGCTTGTGATTTTGCACATTAATTTTGTATCCTGAGACTTTGCTGAAGTTGCTTATCAGCTTAAGGAGATTTTGGGCTGAGACAATGGGGTTTTCTAAATATACAATCATGTCATCTGCAAACAGGGACAATTTGACTTCTTCTTTTCCTAACTGGATACCCTTGATTTCTTTCTCTTGCCTGATTGCCCTAGCCAGAACTTCCAACACTATGTTGAATAGGAGTGGTGAGAGAGGGCATCCCTGTCTTGTGCCAGTTTTCAAAGGGAATTTTCCAGTTTTTGCCCATTCAGTATGATATTAGCTGTGGGTTTGTCATAAATAGCTCTTATTATTTTGAGGTACGTTCCATCAATACCGAATTTATTGAGCGTTTTTAGCATAAAGGGCTGTTGAATTTTGTCAAAAGCCTTTTCTGCATCTATTGAGATAATCATGTGGTTCTTGTCTTGGTTCTGTTTATATGCTGGATTACGTTTATTGATTTGCGAATGTTGAACCAGCCTTGCATCCCAGGGATGAAGCCCACTTGATCATGGTGGATAAGCTTTTTGATGTGCTGCTGAATCCGGTTTGCCAGTATTTATTGAGGATTTTTGCATCGATGTTCATCAGGGATATTGGTCTAAAATTCTCTTTTTTTGTTGTGTCTCTGCCAGGCTTTGGTATCAGGATGATGTTGGCCTCATAAAAGAGTTAGGGAGGATTCCCTCTTTTTCTATTGATTGGAATAGTTTCAGAAGGAATGGTACCAGCTCCTCCTTGTACCTCTGGTAGAATTCAGCTGTGAATCCATCTGGTCCTGGACTTTTTTTGGGTAGGCTATTAATTGTTGCCTCAATTTCAGAGCCTGCTATTGGTCTATTCAGGGATTCAACTTCTTCCTGGTTTAGTCTTGGGAGAGTGTAAGTGTCCAGGAAATTATCCATTTCTTCTAGATTTTCTAGTTGATTTGCGTAGAGGCATTATAGTATTCTCTGATGGTTGTTTGTATTTCTGTGGGGTCGGTGGTGATATCCCCTTTATCATTTTTTATTGCGTCTATTTGATTCTCTCTCTTTTCTTCTTTATTAGTCTTGCTAGCGGTCTGTCAATTTGTTGATCTTTTCAAAAACCAACTCCTGGATTCATTGATTTTTTGGAGGGTTTTTGTGTCTCTATCTCCTTCAGTTCTGCTCTGATCTTAGTTATTTCTTGCCTTCTGCTAGCTTTTGAATGTGTTTGCTCTTGCCTCTCTAGTTCTTTTAATTGTGATGTTAGAGTGTCAATTTTAGATCTTTCCTGCTTTCTCTTGTGGGCATTTAGTGCTATAAATTCCCTCTACACACTGCTTTAAATGTGTCCCAGAGATTCTGGTATGTTGTATCTTTGTTCTCATTGGTTTCAAAGAACATCTTTATTTCTGCTTTCATTTCGTTATGTACCAGTAGTCATTCAGGAGCAGGTTGTTCAGTTTCCATGTAGTTGAGCGGTTTTGATTGAGTTTCTTAGTCCTGAGTTCTAGTTTGATTGCACTGTGGTCTGAGAGACAGTTTGTTATAATTTCTGTTCTTGTACATTTGCTGAGGAGTGCTTTACTTCCAATTATGTGGTCAATTTGGAATAAGTGCGATGTGGTGCTGAGAAGAATGTATATTCTGTTGATTTGGGGGGAGAGTTCTATAGATGTCTATTAGGTCCGCTTGGTGCAGAGATGAGTTCAATTCCTGGATATCCTTGTTAACTTTCTGTCTCGTTGATCTGTCTAATGTTGACAGTGGAGTGTTGAAGTCTCCCATTATTTGTATGGGAGTCTAAGTCTCTTTGTAGGTCTCTAAGGACTTGCTTTATGAATCTGGGTGCTCCTGTATTGGGTGCATATATATTTAGGAGAGTTAGCTCTCCTGTTGAATTGATCCCTTTACCATTATGTAATGGCCTTCTTTGTCTCTTTTGATCTTTGATGGTTTAAAGTCTGTTTTATCAGAGACTAGGATTGCAACCCTGCTTTTTTTTGTTCTCCATTTGCTTGGTAGATCTTCCTCCATCCCTTTATTTGAGCCTATGTATGTCTCTGCATGTGAGATGGGTCTCCTGAATACAGCAGACTGATGGGTCTTGACTCTTTATCCAGTTTGCCAGTCTGTGTCTTTTAATTGGAGCATTTAGTCCATTTACATTTAAGGTTAATATTGTTATGTGTGAACTTGATCCTGTCATTATGATATTAACTGGTTATTTTGCTCGTTAGTTGATGCAGTTTCTTCCTAGCCTCGATGGTCTTTACATTTTGGCATGTTTTTGCAATGGCTGGTACCGGTTGTTCCTTTCCATGTTTAGGGCTTCCTTCAGGGTCTCTTGTAAGGCAGGCCTGGTGGTGACAAAATCTCTAAGCATTTGCTTATCTGTAAAGGATTTTATTTCTCCTTCACTGATGAAACTTAGTTTGGCTGGATATGAAATTCTGGGTTAAAATTCTTTTCTTTAAGAACGTTGAATATTGGCCCCCACTCTCTTCTGGCTTGTAGAGTTTCTGCCGAGAGATCTGCTGTTAGTCTGATGGGCTTCCCTTTGTGGGTAACCGACCTTTCTCTCTGGCTGCCCTTAAGATTTTTTCCTTCATTTCAACTTTGGTGAATCTGGCAATTATGTGTCTTGGAGTTGCTCTTCTGGAGGAGTATCTTTGTGGCGTTCTCTGTATTTCCTGAATTTGAATGTTGGCCTGCCCTACTAGGTTGGGGAAGTTCTCCTGGATGATATCCTGAAGAGTGTTTTCCAACTTGGTTCCATTTTCCCCCTCACTTTCAGGCACCCCAATCAGACGTAGATTTGGTCTTTTTACATAATCCCATACTTCTTGCAGGCTTTGTTCATTTTTTTCTTCTTTTTTCTTTTGGTTTCTCTTCTCGCTTCATTTCATTCATTTGATCCTCAATCGCTGATACTCTTTCTTCCAGTTGATCGAGTCGGTTACTGAAGCTTGTGCATTTGTCACGTATTTCTCGTGTCATGGTTTCATCTCTGTCATTTCGTTTATGATCTTCTCTGCATTAATTAGTCTAGCTGTCAATTCTTCCACTTTTTTTCAAGATTTTTAGTTTCTTTGCGCTGGGTACGTAATTCCTCCTTTAGCTCTGAGAGGTTTGATGGACTGAAGCCTTCTTCTCTCATCTCGTCAAAGTCATTCTCTGACCAGCTTTGATCCGTTGCTGGCGATGGGCTGCGCTCCTTTGCAGGGGGAGATGCGCTCTTTTTTTGAATTTCCAGCTTTTCTGCCCTGCTTCTTCCCCATCTTTGTGGTTTTATCTGTCTCTGGTCTTTGATGATGGTGACGTACTGATGGGGTTTTGGTATAGGTGTCCTTCCTGTTTGATAGTTTTCCGTCTGACAGTCAGAAGGACTGTCTGTTGGTCTGTTGGAGATTGCTTGAGGTCCACTCCAGACCCTGTTTGCCTGGGTATCAGCAGCAGAGGTTGCCGAAGATAGAATATTGCTGAACAGCGAGTGTACCTGTCTGATTCTTTCTTTGGAAGTTTCCTCTCAGGGGTGACTCCACCCTGTGAGGTGTGGGGTGTCAGACTGCCCCTAGTGGGGGATGTCTCCCAGCTAGGCTACTCAGGGGTCAGGGACCCACCTGAGCAGGCAGTCTGTCCGTTCTCAGATCTCAACCTCCGCGTTAGGAGATCCACGGCTCTCCCAAAGCTGTCAGACAGAGTCGTTCGCGTCTGCACCGGCCCCGCTCTTTCCCTATTGGACTGCAGCTGTGCGCTGTCCGCAGAGGTAGAGTCTACAGAGACAGGCAGGCTTCCTTGAGCTGCTGTGAGCTCCACCCAGTTCGAGCTTCCCAGCGGCTTTGTTTACCTACTTAAGCCTCAGCAATGGCGGGCGCCCTCCCCCAGCCTCGCTGCTGCCTTGCGGATAGATCGCCGCAGACGGCTGTGTTAGCAGTGAGGGAGGCTCCGTGGGCGTGGGACCCTCCCGGCCAGGTGTGGGATATATTCTCCTGGTGTGCCTGTTTCCTTAAAGCGCAGTATTGGGGTGGGAGTTACCCGATTTTCCAGGTGTTGTGTGTCTCAGTTCCCCTGGCTAGGAAAAGGGATTCCTTCCCCTTGCGCTTCCAGGTGAGGCGATGCCTCGCCCTGCTTCAGCTCACGCTGGTCAGGCTGCAGCAGCTGACCGCACCGATTGTCCGGCACTCCCTAGAGAGATGACCCCAGTACCTCAGTTGAAAATGCAGAAATCACCGGTCTTCTGTGTCGCTCATGCTGGGAGTTGGAGACTGGAGCTGTTCCTATTCGGCCATCTTGCTCCGCCCCCGTCAATTTCTACAATAAGTCCTATTGGAATTTTGGATTGGAATTGCATTAGCTATTGTTCAATTTGTTAGGAGATGCAATTTTTATAACATTGCATCTTTCATCCTTGAAATATAATTATCCTCCACTTATTTGATCTCTAATTTCCTCTGGGAAAAAAATGTTGTAGTTTTCGATTAGAAGGCTGAAATCTATTATATTTATTCTCGGTATTTGATGCTATTTGTGAATAGTATTTTAATTTCATTTTCTGAGTGCTGATTGTTGGAAATAATATTAGCATTGTACATGAATCTTGTATCCAGTGACTTGCTGAATCAGTTATTACTCTAAATTTTTTATAGAGTTTTTGGTTTTGTTTCTAGGTACAGGGTCATCTTGTCTTCAATTCAGTACAGTTTTGTCACTTCCTTTACAATTATAATTTTATTTTTTCTTTCCATCTTGCACTGGCTAAGATTTCTAGTACAAAGCTCAATTGAAACAGTAACAGCAAGAAACTTTATCTTGTTCCTAATCCTAGGGGAAACTTTCAATATTTATTAAGAATGATATTTTTGTCCAGCTTTTGATAGTTATGTTAATAGGATTAATCAAGGTGTCCTACGTTTCTGTTTGCTCAGGCTTGTTTTGTCTTTCATCATGTGGAAAGTTTGCATTTTATCCAAATGGTTTTTAGTGTGTATCAGTTGAGATTATTATATGATTTTTTTCCCTTTTTCTGCTAATGTGGTAAATTATATAGACTGATTTTTGTAATATTAATGAATCTTTGCATTCCTGGAATAAATACAACATTTCATCATATATAATCCTTTTTACCTGCTGCTTATTTTGTTATACTTTTATTTAGAATTGTTGCATTTATCTATAGAAGAGAGATTAAGCTACCATTTTTCCCTTAAAAAATGTCCTCATCAGGTGCCATGGTTTGAATATGTGTTTCCCTCCAAATTCATATGTTGAAACCTAATACTCAATGTGGTAGTATTAAGAGATAGGCCTTTTGGGAAGTGATGAAATCATGTGTGCTCCACCCTCATAGATGAGATTAATACTCTTATAAAAGGGCTTGAAAGAGCAAGTTTGGTCCTTTTATTTCCACCATGTGAGGGTGAAGTAGGAGCCATTTTGGAAGGAGAGAAAATCCTCTATCAGTCACTAAATTTGCTGATGCCTTTCTTGGACTTCCCAGCTTCCAGAACCATGAGAAATAAATTTCTGTGCTTTACAAATTATCTAGTCAGTCTCAGGTATTTTGTTAGAGCAGCACAAATGAATTAAGACAGAGATTGGTACTGAAAAGCTGGGTGTTGCCCTAACAAATCCCTAAAATGTGGAAGCAACTTCAGATCTGGATAATAGGTAAAGGCTGGAAGTGTTTGGAGGTGCATACTAGAAAAATCTTGATTTCTGTGAATGGAGCATTAAGGGCGATTGTGGTGAAGACTCAGAAGAGAGCTATAGGGAGAGCCAGAGCCTAAATCCTCTTAGAGATTATCTATGTAGTTGTGAACAGATTGTTGTTAGAAATATGGACAGTAAAGGCAATTCTGATAAAGTCTCAGATAGGAATGAGGAACAACGTACCATTGTTAGGTAATATAAACTGGAGGAAAGGCCATCCTTGTTAGAAAGTGGCAAAGAACTTGGTTGAATTGTGCCCATGTTCTCTAGTGTTTCATGAAAGGCAGAATTGAAGAGCAATAAATTAGGATATTTGGCAAAAGAAATCGCTAAGCAAAGCATTAAGGGTGCAGCACTGCTTCTCTTGAAGGCTTATAGTAAAATGTGTGAAGAAAGAAATGAATTAAAGACAGAATTTATAATCAAAAGGGAAGCAGAACTTACTGAGTTGGAAAATTCTCAGCCTGGCCATGTTGTAAAGAAAGAAAAGGCATGTCTTGGAGAGAAAACGAAGGGTGTGGCCAAGTGAATGTTTGATAAGGGGATTGATATGGATAGAAGGAAGCCAGATGCTATTCATTAATACAATGGGAGAATAACCCAGAAAGCATTTATAGATCTTTGAGGCTGCCACTTCCATTATAGGCCCAGAGTGTCAGGGCCTTGATGACAGAAGGATTTAAAGGAAAGGGCCCTGGGCACTGGAGGGGCCCAGGGCACTTGTGGGACCTTGGAGCTCACTGCCTAGGGTCACTTCAAGTTTCTGTTCCACACATTCTGGCACAGTGCTCCCCAGCTGCCCTAGTTGTGACTCAAGCTGGCCCAGGTGCATCTCAGGCTGCCCTTCCAGAAGCTAGAAGGGGTAATCCTTGGTGGTGTCAACATGGTGCTAACTCTGCAAGTGCACAGAGTTAAGAGCCATGGGAACATGGCTACCTCTACCTAGATTTCAAAGGTTGCCCTGTAGAGCTTCAGAAGCCCAGGGAGAGAACTGCCACATCAGATATCAAGGTTATGCTGGCCCCTTAAAAATATATGGGTGTAATATTGTTATATTTTCTTACTACACTTTTAAAGATTGTGAGATCTGTAGTAATATCCCACTTTTAATTCCTTATGTTGGGTATTCATGCTCTTTTTTTTTCTTTTTCAGTCTTGGTAGAGGTTTATACATTATACATTAGTGTTTTAAAGGACAACCTTTTTGTTTTTGGTCATCATATTGAATAGGTGCCTGTAGCCTCTGTTGCCCCTGCTGTTTCTGTTTCTCTGACTGCCACTGCAGTATTGTCTCAGGGCTGGAGGGTGTGACAATAGAGACAACAAGAAAAATGGGGAATTTCTTCCTTCTTGTATAGTGCTATGAATAGCTTCCTCTCATTAAGCCAGAATTTAAGGGATTCTCCCAGAGCTCATTCTGTCCATTCCTGGGTGCCTACTTCCTGGTTTCAGGTTGATTTGAGACCTCAAGAAGGGATAGCAAGGGCAAAAAAGGGAGAACTCACTGCTGGTTCAGTTGTACTTTTAACTCTGATCTTTTTCCTCCATCCATCTCCCAAAATTTACTTTTCGGAGTCCTCAAATAGCTGCTGAATGCATTCTGTCCAGATTATATAGCTTCATTGAGAGAAAAAGACAGGATGGAGTATGCTGACTTTATCTCACCCAGAACCAGAAATGCGTAAGTTTCTTTTCTGTAGTTTCCAGTTCCCTGTCAAATTTCGCCACTCGTGGTTTAATTTTTGAACATAGTATTATGACCATTTTAAAGTCTGTGTCTGTTAACTCCCTTCAGTGGATTTCTTGTGGGTCCTTTTGCTATTGTCTTTTTTGTAAAATCTTGAGTTTCAGTTACATTTTATCTTCTCAAATGCCTGATTATTTTTGATAGAGTGCCAGATATTTGCATTAAATTTTGACAGTTATTGTGATGCAACTCTAGAAAGTAATGAAAACTTTTTAGAGAGAGGATTAATTTTTGCATTTGTTAGACAACTAGCATGGGGATGATCACCTTTATCTGGTCAGGAATTGAGATGACTTAAAGCTGGGTTTTAATCCTTTTGAGGGCTGTTATATTTCTAGTTAATCCTTCCTCCTAGAGTGCACCCCTTTGTGGTCCTCACTGAGGTATTTACTGGGGCTGCTTTTCCTTGGCAGTCTGAAGTTAATTTTTTTGTCCTCTTATGCTTTGTTATGCTTAGTTTTTCAACCTCTGCACTGCTGCTTTCACTTTTTAAATTGACAATTACCTCAATGGTAAAAGTATTCCCAAGTGCCTGTCTCAAGTCTCTTGGTTTCCATTTTCTTCTGGATCTCGACTCTGCAAATTTTCAATGCCTTGGTAGTTCGGTGATTCATTCAAACTAGGGTTTTTTATGTTCCCACCCCCTCACCCTGCAGCCTTTCTAATTGTTCTCAGAAGGATTATTGGTCTGAAACAACCTAGTCAGCTATTGCCCCAGAGGGAATTTTTAGAGGTAAAAATCTGATCATGCCACTTCTCTCCTCAGAAACCTCTAATATGTCCTAGTTTCTACCCTACTCCTACTTTGATGTTGCATCTTTTTCTGAATGATACAATTTTATGCTTCTATGACTTTTCCTATAGTTTGTCCCTTTATGTAGAGTTCTCATCTCTTCTCTGCCTCAAACATTAAGTATCTTTCTTCATAACCCATGTTATATTTTATCCCCTTTGTTAGACTCTCTTTTGTGTTTGGTCTCTGTATTTCACACATGCTATTCTAGTTGTAACTCTCACACAGCCTTATAGTTACTGGTCTACACATCTGTCTTCCTCACTAGAATGTGAGCTCTTTTGTGGCTCAGACCATATATTACTCGTTTCTTTATTTCTGAGTGCCAAATGCAGTATTTATTGCCATAGACATTTTGAATAAATGTGTTTGGACTGAAATGGAGTGAGCTACAAAAACATGTTCAACTGTAAGCGTGGTTTGGCTCTGAGGTTACCTCCCAGTCTGTCTTATCCCAGGGATTCGTGAAGGCCTTACCTAGGCATGACCAATTGAAATGCCTCAGGCTTCTTCCTTGTCTAGTTGGTTATCTTCTTTTATAGTACTGGTTAATTACTGTCCCTCACTATCTATTGTATCTAATGATATGACAGACTGGGCAACACTGAATACCAGGTCTTGTATTAACTCTAGCAACCTCTCAGCCTCTGTCTGAATTATTCAAAATTTAAACTTTAATTGTAGAGCTCTACTTATATTTCTTTGTTTCAAGCCAATTTATTCTTATTAGATCTCCCAAGTTCTTCACAAATATTCTTAGGCCATCCTGGTTATAAGCAGAAAATGGACATCTTCCAGATTGAGTGTTACCTGAAAAAGTCTTTCCTACTGTGTAGATGTTATTTTCTCTGTTCTTATGCCCAGGATCTTGTTATTAAATGTGGCCTCCTGCACCCCTTCAGCCTACAACCATCTGGGTGATTTGCTATTCCATTGTTTCATGGCATATAAGCAACCCTGCTCTTGAAAATCTTGGATATTCATCAAGACAATAATAAATATTGATGTTAAAATGTGGTTTAATATTATTCTTTATTGATTCATTTATATTCTCCTAATCTTCGAAAATGGTTTGAGGGAGGCTGCATAATGTTATAAAACAATGATCACAAAATAGAAATAATTTTCAAAATCAGAAAAGAAGAAAAACTCTGGCAAGAACTCCTTGCTGTAAGAAGCTATAGATTTCATATACCAAATTTAGCTCTGTGCCTCCTGGTGGCTAGGGAAAAAAAGAGAGAGAGAAGAAAACTCAATAGGCTTTATAATTTGCATTTTTTTTGTTAGAGCCACTTCAGTTTCTCCAGAGAAACTAACAATATCTTTCTGGGCAGAACTGAGAGAAATTTATCACTGGATTCCTTATGCTAAGGGGATTTTTGGTAACAGTGGAAAAATTTGTTTAAACATTTTATTAAAAATGATAGAATTTCTTGATTTATTTCTTTTTTAGCACTCCATGAAAACCAATATTTAGTGTTAAAATATTATTCTATATAGACAGCTTTAGAGTTGGAGGAAGGTAGGCCAAGCATGTATGTTTCTGATGATTTAGCATAACCCAAGGATGGAACTCAAAGAATTTTGAGAAAGGCCTGTTGACATCTTTCAGTCCATTAGTTTCTAATCCCAGATAAATCATCTGAGTTTTTTTTTTTTTAAGTTACAAATGTTACAAATATCCATTGTTGAAAAAGTGATATAAATATTTACATAGGTGACTTTAAAAAGCAATTAATTTGAGTCAAATCATAATAAATTAATTTCCTTCTCTTGGCGTGACAATGAATAATGTTAGATATGGTTTGGATTGCTATTGTGCTTTCCGTAGGGTTTGAATTAACATTAACAACAACCATCAGCACAAACAACTAGGCAGATGGCACTGTGACAGATGCTGAAGATGGGGAGGTGAACAGGACATTTGGAGCCTACAGTCCTGTAGTTAAATATAAGAACATATATGAATGTTAAAAAGAATGTACAGTGTGCTAGTTTACTATTGACACTGTAACAAATTGCTACAAACTTGGTGACTTCAAACAACACAAATTTGTCATCTTACAGTTCTGGAGTCTGGAGTCATCTTACAGTTTGGTCAGAAGACCAAAATAGGTCTCAGTGGGCTAAAGTCAAGGAGTTAGCAGGGCTGCATTCCTTCTGGAGGCTCTATGGGTGAATCTATCTCCTTGTGTTTTCCAGCTTCCAGAGGCTTCCCGCATGTTTTTGGCTTGTGGCCCCTTCCAGTATTGTATTGCTCTGACTTCTGCTTCTGTCATCACATCTTCTCTGATGGACTCTATGTCCTCCCTCTCATATAAGAATCCTTTTACATAAGGATCCTTATGTAAAAGGATTCTTATATGGGCTTACCTGGATAATCCAGAATAATCCTTAATTGGTCACACATCTCCAAGTCACTTTTACCATTAAGGTAACACATTCACAGGTTCCAGGGATTAAGACATGAACTTTTATCTTGGGGGTGGGTATGATTCTGCCTACTACATATTATAAACATACAAAAGTGGGCATGGCCTTTATAAATGTGGTCAGGTTATTTAAACTCTAATTTTCAAAATTTTCATCTCTAATGGGACAATAATGGCCCCCTAAAAAGATGGTTAAGAAGCTTAAATAAAGTATGAACACTATTGCCACTATAGCTGGCACACAGTAGGTACTCAGTAAATATTAGTTAAATGAGAATTTAAATCTAATACCTAATACCTGTATACTGCAGAAAGTTTGAATCCAACTTGTCAAACTCTTTGGACAGAGAAAAAGTTTTTATTCTTCTTTTAGGTCGGTGTACATTCTTTTTTTTTTTTTTTTTTTTTTTGAGACGGAGTCTGGCTCTGTCGCCCCGGCTGGAGTGCAGTGGCCGGATCTCAGCTCACTGCAAGCTCCGCCTCCCAGGTTTACGCCATTCTCCTGCCTCAGCCTCCCGTGTAGCTGGGACTACAAGCGCCCGCCACCTCGCCCGGCTAGTTTTTTGTATTTTTTAGTAGAGACGGGGTTTCGCCGTGTTAGCCAGGATGGTCTCGATCTCCTGACCTCGTGATCCACCCGTCTCGGCCTCCCAAAGTGCTGGGATTACAGGCTTGAGCCACCGCGCCCGGCCGGTCGGTGTACATTTTCAAGAGAAAATAGAAAATGTGGCTCCAGATAATACTAGCTTTGTGTCCCTTATTTGAGAACTAATCATATGGTGAAATATCACATGCTTTGGCATTATCTTCCACAAAACATAAGGGAGAAAACTTAAAAATAGAAAAATAGAAAATCTCAACAATAATTCTGGTAGAAACGACTTGTAACTATTTAGCACCTTATTTTTATTTCTGGAACACTTTCCCTTTGAAGAGCTCAGATTGCTTGGGACATGCTAGCTAATTCTTATGGTACCAGATGTATCTGGTGCAATGAGGGGGTAGGTACTAGCAACGAAGGGAAAAGGGGGAAATGGGGCAGGTGTGACAAGCTAGGGTTTGTGTTTGGAAGCAGTTCTTGGCAAAGGTGAACATATTTTTAGGTAATCTTTTCTTTTTCCTGTGAAAGTCTGTAATACTCTAAAATTTGCTCCATTCTTACAGCCTAGAAATAGAACCCTGGAAATAGAATGACTGCACTTTGGTGGTTATTGTGGGCTGGGAAGTGAAAGCCAAGAGTGGGTTCTAAAACTTTTACTTTGTAATTTCTATCCATCATTCTCTCTGGCTCTTCTGAGGCCCGTGGCACATAGCAACAATTTTCTGCTTCTTTCCACTTTTTTTCTGATGCCCCTCCCCCATGGCAAAATAGCTCTCTTTAAACTAATTTGGACCCACCACTGCCTGCAGCAGTTCAGAGTTTTATTGTGCTGCTTTCTTCTCTCATGAGATCTCAGCAAATTTCAAACCTTGGTCAGAAGACAGTACTGGTGGATGATTCAGGTGGCAAAGGAGGCCCATTTCCTCCATTCTTATCATCTACAAATTGCTACTTTTGCTACTTTAAATCATTCACTTAAAAAATTTATTAAGAATCATCTCAATAAGTTATTAGTGCTAGATGCTGAAGATATAGCAGTGAACAGCAGTCTCTGCTGTCATGAATCTTGTAGTCCAGTGAAAGAGACAAGTAATAAATAAGGAAACCAAATGTAAATAGGACACTTATGGTAGCCATAAATACAAAAAATGAAATAAAGTAATGAGATGGAATGAGATGAGCAAGTTTAGAAGAAGTGGAGTCTCAGTCTAGCAGAAGAACAGAAAGAAGGCTAGTGTGGCCAGAACATGTTCAGGTGGGGTAGAATTTTATGAGATGAGTTTAGGGAGATAGACAATTTTTAGTGATGCTAAGTAGTTTGGATTTATTTTAAAAGCAATGGGAAGTCGTGGGAGAGTTTTAAACAGGACAGTAACATCTGATTTATAGTTTAAAAATTACCCTGACATTCTGAGTGAAAAATAGTGTGGAAAAGAGAAAGAGTGGAAAAGGGAAATCTGCTAGGAGGTATTGATGGTGAGAAATGATAATGCTGCAGGTCCGGTGGAATCGGTGTCGATGGAGATAAATGAACACTTTTCAGATATTTTTGAGATAGAGTTGGAAGGACTTGCTGCTGGATTGGTTTTAGGGGTTGATGGAGAGAAAGAGCGATCCTAGGGTTTGGCTTGACCAACTGGGTGACTGATGGTGCCCTCTACTGAGATGATAAAGACAGGTAGATAAATGGGTTTTGTGGAGGGAAGGAAGTATGAGTTTTGTTTCCATCCACATTAGTAATTGAGAGAATCTTTTAGCCAGCAGCCTACCAAGAAGAGATGTCATGTCAGCAGAAGATATAGTTTGCGAGTCATTAGAATGTCAATGGTATTTAAAACTATAGCACTGCGTGAGGCCATCAAGGTAAGACAGAGAAGTGGACTCTTGCGCTTACAAACATTTGGAGATCAGTTGGAAAAGGAGGAACCAGCTAGGGAAAGTGTGATGCCACTGAAACCATGAGACACAATTATCTTAAGAAAGAGTGATCAACTGTGTTGAGTGCAGCTGACAGGACATTAAGTATGAGGACAGAGACCACTGGATCTGTCAAGATGGAGGTTATTGGTGAACTCGATGAGAGTGATTTCAGTGGTTTTGTGGGGAGATAAGCCACATTCTGGAAGAGTGAATGGGAGAGGAAGAAATGAAAAAATCAAATATAAACACCATTTTTTGCCTTCCTACCCTTAAGTGCTGTTACTCTGTTGAAGTTTATTAGAATATCTTGGGACAATCCTTGGGGGTGGGTGATTATAGAGAAGGACAGTTTATATTCCCAGTTTGAGCAATATTTGTCAGAAAACACGAATTATCCTTATCAATCATATTTCTATTAGGGGCTCTCATTACCTTATTTTTAGGGTGATGAGTGAATCTTGTCTTCTCCCTTTACTTTCCTCTGTCTTCTCCCTTTACTTTCCTAACTTTCCCCAGTCATCCCTTGAATAAGTTATTTTTGTCATATTCACTCTTCTGTGCTCTATACTTCTTATAACTACTCTGATTTCTTTTAACTATTCAATTTTCTTCTCCTTTATAAACCTAAATGAAATTTTCTTTCTTGTGGTTGAGTTTCTGTGTAACCTTTTGTCTGATATTTTTCTTCTTAGGTTTTGTGCAGGGTTTCCTTTTCTAGGTAATTTTTCTATGCCCATTGTATTGCTCAAATAAGTCACATTTTCCCAAACAAGAACACAATGCTGGAGTAAGTAGCCATTTGTGGAACAGACTGTAGGTGGTTGTTAAAACTAGGGTGACTATTATGTTTGATTACTACCCTTTCAGTCAACTCTTGCCATCATGGTCAGTGACAAATTACACCTTAACTAGAACAGAACTGTAAGAGGAGAATAAGAGCTTTCTATGGCATGTAGAAGAAGTTCTGGTTTGAATGCTGCACTTGAGACCTCCTTGTCTATTCCTCCCAGGCACACTGCTAGATTACATTTCAAGCCTTCTTCGCAGTTGTACGTAGTAGCCATGGTTTTGAGTTCAGGCCAGTGGATTAAAGGTGGAAGTGAAGTGAGCAAGTTTCAGACTTGACCTATATAAATGAGAATGCTGTTCTGTGTTCTCTCTTCCCTTGTCTCCTGGCAAGTTTCAGAGCATCCAGCAGTATACCTAAAGACTTTGGAGCTAATAAGCCACAAGATAGAAGGAGTCTGGGTCTTTGAAGGAACATAGTCTTCAGAAGTCTTTTTGTTACAGTTGCTGGTGTTGCTGACCCTAACTAATAGAAATTCCTTGTGTGAGTTTTCTCTGTACATTTGGTCATTCCTCTTCACTGTCCTGGAGTGCCCTCTTCTCACTTTAAGAAATCTGACAGCTACTTTGCTGACCTGTTTTCTATTTTTTTCTGGTATAAAATATTTTCTGACTAACCCAGCCTGGGGCAATCTCTTCCTTTAAATTTCTAAAGTGACTATTAGCTTTGTGGTCTACTGAGTGCATATTGAAAGGATCATAAGCTCTTAATATCTGAGTTATTTTGGGTAAGGTAGCTAACCTGTTTACTTTTCCTTAAAAAAGACATAATAACAATCCATACCTCATAAAGTTGTTATGAGGTTTAGTTGAGGAAATATATGTAGAGAGCTTAGAACAGTACCTGGAATGTAGGAAGCACTCTATTATTAGACTCTGTCTCCTACTAGTTTACTTTTTTTAATATACTGTGCTCCTATGTCAAGCACTGGCCTAGTAGAATGGATATCACAGTGAGTGATATGCTGCTGTTCTTATAGTTTTTTCATCTGTAACACTTATTAATACATAATGCAACTTGCCTTCAGTGGCATTTATTGAGTATCTACTATGTGCCAAAGATTGGGTAACATATTGTTGGGATATGACTATCCCCAAGGAGGTCAATTAATTTTACTATCTCTATAAGTCAGCAGATCAAATTAATTAATACTATTTGAAGCAGTGTTTAGGAATATTTTATTTTCTTCTTCAAAGCTGGATCCCTGGAGTTTAATAAAACTTCTTACCTCATAGGGCTATTTTGCAGATCAAATGGTAGAATATGTGGAAGTGCTCTGCAAACTTAAAGTATAGAGCAAATATTTATGAAGATGTCAATTTCCAACTCTTCACAGTTTTTTAAAAGAAGTTTTCACCTTTGTATGATTTTTCTCTTCCCTCTAAATTGAATATAAGTTTGTTGAAGGTGAGGTTACGTATTATTAATCTCTGTAAATCCCTAGTATCTACCTCCGTGCTAAGGGCAAGCACTAAAAATACTTTTATGGTTCAAAATTTTGCACAATGTTTACCATGAGAACCCTTAACCCCTTCCCTTACCTGGTGGTTTTCTGCAAAGTTGTACTTATGTATTGGGTGAGAGATTTGGCTATGTTGATTTCAGAGAAGAAACCTGTTTGAGGCATGTTGCTAAGTGGAAAATATACTTTAAAAACGTATATTTAGTTCTCTGAGCAAAATTATCTTGAGTTTTAAGCACCAATTTTCAATGAAGCTGACAGGCAAGAAATGATTATTGAGTTGTTGGTCTGCTCTGTGCATCTGTACACACAGTGTTGAATAAGCTGTTAATCCTTCCATCTTTACAGGATATTTAGGAACGCTCATGGTGAGGTCATGCATATCCATTTCTGTAGTGTTCTCCCACTCTACCCACTCACCATGTGTTCTGGTGCTGTGATATTTTTGTCCACTCTCATAGTACTCTCTTTTCCTTACCTTACTTCCCTCCCCCAACCCAGAATAAAGAAAGTTGATTCTTCAAATTTTTCCCAAATTGAAAATGTGACTTAGATTAGGAAGAAGGGCATTGCTATTTTTTTCTTCCCCACTTCAGGTTGGTGTTGAAATGACTCAGAGTAAACAGTTTGATATTCTGTAAAAACAATTCTTCAATCGAAGAAAAAATTATATCAGTGATAAAAAACAGTGTTTTTCTGGAAGAGGTTTCCTTGTATTTCTAACTTTCACTTCTAAATTCTGCTGTTACTGCCTTTCATGCAATTTCAGGTCAGCAGAATGACTTTCTAGAGGAAAATATGATTAAGTCATACTTTTTACAATGGTCCAAAGTGTGATTTTAATTACAATATACTTGTATTGATTTAAGAAAATCTTTGTTATTGGTCCAGCACCATGGACAGAGAAATGGCTTCTATTCCCCCTAGGTTAGCTAGCAATTCACCTATACAGTTTAGGTCCTCAATTCATCTAAATACAAATTTAATTTGCATTAAATAATTTCATGTCATGTCTTAACCCAGGACTACTGCCTTTTAACGTTTACTAATCTTTTCTTGAATATTCTAGGTACCATTTTTCTTCCTTAGCTATAGGTAGTTTGAGATGGTCTAGGCTCCAGTTCCATGAGCCAACTCTTTGCAAACTCTACTCTTGCACTTTTAAAAAATACTGTTTTTTAGCTGGGCATGGTGTGCATGCCTGTAGTCCCAGCTACTTGGGTGGCTATGGCAGGAGAATCACTTCAGCCCAGGAGTTCAAGTGATCCTGGTGAGCTATGATCTTGCTGCTGCACTCCAGTCTGGGTGACAGAGACCCTATCTCTAAAACTAAAATTCTATTTTGAAATAATTATAGATTTATAGAAAGTTACAAAAATGGTACACAGAAGTCCTGTTTATCTTTTACCCAGTTTTCCCCAACATAGGGTTTCCAAATAAGATACAGAACATTTGTTAAATTGGGAATTCAGACAAACAATGTATACTTTTTAGTAAAAGTATTTTTAGTATAAACATGTCCTATCCAATGTTTGGGACATACTTATACTAAAAAGTGATTGATTTTTATTATTTATCTGAAATTCAAATGGGGCTATTTTGTCATTAGGATGTATCTCAGTAGGGATGAAGAGTCAAATTATAGTGTTTTAAAGTCACTTGGAATAGTTCATCTCTGTCTGGTTATGACACCTGGATACATAGTTATGTTCCTTTGTGTCATTTTACTTTTGAATATTTTAGAAATTGTTTTAAAATTGAATTTTGTTTTATAGAATATTTACATGGTTCTAAAGTCAAACTTACATGAATATAATTTTAATGCATTTTCTCTCCAAACTGAAATTAGTTTGCTTATTTTAATTTTTAAAAACAGATGCAATATTGTTTCCCTAAGTACCACTCTTTAATGATTATTTTATAAAACATCTTTCTGAAACAGAATAATCCCAGAAGACAGTCTGTATAACACTGGGTGATCTTTTTGGGTTGCTTTAAAGCAAAGTCACCTCATATTCAACCTAAAGTAGAGAGAAACTGGAATTTCATGCTAATTAGCCTCCTAGTTCCTTTCATTTTGTACATGGATAAAAATATTTTCATGAAGTCCCTAAATGGAAAATCAACAAGGGAGTTTTGCAAATGTAATCCTAATTAAGGTACTTGGCTTTTATTTTTAACTCTATATGTAGATTTTATATTTTGGAATTTTGAAAACAAGCATTAATATTTAAATGAATTAATAACATTTCTTTAAAAAGCTATTTTGGGGTGGAATGAACTGTTATTCATGTTAATTCAATTAAAGAAATTAAACATGAGTTGTTAGTACAAGTCCTTGGGATATTTATGAATATCTTAATTTTAACAAGAGAAAAATGACAGTTTAGGCCTAGCCAATGCTTGCTGTTTTCATTTTGGTGTTAGTTTTGTGTCTGTCTATATTCTTGACTTTCAACCTTTCCTCTCCATTTTTTCTGTCTTCTTAGAAAGATAAATCTTAACTTTAACAATAAAAGTATATTTGTAGTTTTCTGGTTATTAAAGTAATATATGATTATAGAAAAATTGGAAAGTCATGAAGAGGGAAAACAAAATCTCTTACAATAGTTCTATTACCCAAAGAAAATCAGTTACTGTAGATGTAATTCTAATATTTTTCTATGCTTATTTTACATAATTGGGATTACATTTTGCATATATTCAATTTTATTATCTTTCTCTGTTTAACATTAAAACATAAGCATTTTGCATATTATTAAAAACTTTGTAAATAATTTATTGGTTATTTAAAGTTCTATCATGAAACTTGAATGAACATTTAAATCATTCATCTTTTGATCCAATTACTGTAAACCATGTGTAAAATATTTAAAGGCATTTTAAAATATGATTATGATCTTCCAAAGAAAAATTCTAGGGGAAATATCTTTACTTATTATTTCCATCTGGGGTTTTTATAAGTTGTGAGAAATTTGTGGAAATTCTTGTGTCATTTTACATTATGTAATTAATCCATATGTCTTTACACTAGTGGTTCTCAGTGGGGTCCTTGGACCAGAATCATCAGCATCACCTAGGAGCTTGTTAGAAATGCAAAATTTTGGGCACTATTCCAGGCTTACTGAATCAGGAACTCTGAGGGTGAGCCTCAGCGATCTGTGATTTAACAAGTCCTTCTGGTGATTCTGACACATGCTTAAGTTTGAGAACCACTGCTTTAGAGTAATCTTAACAAGAGGGTTCTCTTTTATCATTTCTTTAAAAGGTATTAATTAACTAGTCAGTTAATTAATTCACCAATCATTTACTGTCTATAATGACAAGCATTGTTCTAAGATATACAGGAGAAAACAGAACAGAAAGAGTCCCTACCCTCATAAATCTAATACTCTAGTGGTGGTGATGGGGTCAGACAATAACCAGATAACTAAAATACATAGAATGTCAGTGGTAATAAGTGTAATAGAGAAAAATAAAACAGGAAAAGGGGACAAGGAGTGCTGGGATGGTTCACAATTTAAGTGTAATGGCCATGATAGGTTTTACTGAGAAGGTGATATGAGGCTGCCAATCATGCCTAGATTTTTGGAAAAATATTCTAAGCAAAGGGAGCAGTAAGTAGAAAAGCTCAGAGGTGTGACAACACTAACCTGTTTCAGGAACGGCAAGGAGATCAGTGTGGCCAGGAATAAGGAGGGTAATTGGAAATGGGGTCAGAGGTGAGGGAGTGATGGGAAAAAATAATGCAGGTGGTTGTCGAGTAGGATACACAAAACTGTAATCATGGAGGGGCTGTAGAGTGGATGCCATGGGTGCCCCATCCAGATCTCTGCCAGCTGATACATCTATTCCCGAGCTTCTGGGAGTGTTGCTTGCTAACAGCTCACAGCTGCTACTTTTTGCAGTGAATTGACCTTGGCTGAGCAGGACCACCTAGGAAGCTTATTCTTCTCATCTCCAACCAGGGGTAGTCTACACAGCTAATGACTCACTGACACACAAGTACAAAAAGCTATCCCCCTAGCTTCAAGGTGGAACTAACTCTATGGTACTACTAACGCTTCAGAGCACCCTGTGGGATCAGGCTGAAGCAAGTTTTCAACTCAGAATGCATCCTTGCATAGTGGTGTTTCCTCCTGTTCCAGCCTGTTTCCCTCACCTCCTTTCTCCTGAGAACACTTCTTTAATAAATTCTGTGATCAACAATCCTTGTCACAGCTTCCAATTCTAGAAATACCAACCTAAGCAAAGGGAGCAGTAAGTGCAGTTGGTACTAAGAGTGGTCCTAGAAAGCAGAATCTATGAATGGGATTCTGGCATTGGATCATTCACTGGTTCAACGGTAATGGGGACCTCATCCCTGGTGGAAGGTGGAGTATTGACAGTCCATGGCATGCTGGAGCAAAATCTTTAGCCTGAAGTGAGCTGAAGGAAAATCTTTAGTCTGAAGTGAGCTGGGCTAATATACAGGTAGAAGGGGATTCCCTTGCTTGTACAATGTGTCTGGCACTTGGGAAGTATGGGGAAATAGAAACGATAAGAACTGGAGTTGCTAAGCACCACTGATGCATTGGAGAGAGAACATGACAAGCTCAGATCCCATTAATCAACAATTAAAAGTAAAGCGTGAGAGTCACAGGTCTTCCTTGGCAGCATTTAAGAAGAGCCTCATACCTGAAGCTGAAGAGCAGTAGCCTTAAAAATCTGGCATAAGACATAATTGTAAGAGTGGCAGAACTTCAAAGGAGGCTGAATATCAGCCTAGGCAAGTCTCTTATGCCAAAGTTAGGGCCTTGACTGGGAAGGGGCTCTGAGACTTGGCATGGAGATAAGAAACTCTGAACTCTCTGAGTCTGCAGAAGTGCTGTACTGCATCTTGCTGGAAGATAGTTACCCTTCTCTTGAAGAATATGCAGAGGGCTCAAATGAAGCAGATGCCTTACAAGTCAAAGCCTATCCTCCTCATGATCTATGCCTACCAACCCTAATCACCACCAGACCAATAACTAGGGTCAAATCTCAACATGACCTAAGAGGCAGTGCTGAGCATATTCAAGGAGGAGAGGGATTGTATATGAAAGGAGTTGCATGATTAGCTAACATGTACCAGCAGTTACTGAGAGAGTATGCTTGGAAGTGATCCTGGAGGTGCTGGTCCAGAGACGCAGACTATAAAGCTGTTAAGGAAAATTTATTGATTATATTATTATATATTATTAGTTTTTTTATTGTTATGTAACAATTATCACAAACTTAGAAACTCAAAATAATACCCACTTACTACCTCTTAGGTCAGAAGTCCAAGCATGACTTGAATTCTCTGTTCGCAGGTTTCAAGACTGAAATCAAGGTGTCATCTGGGATTGCAGTCTCATTTGACAGTTGGGATCCTCTTCTAAGCTTATTGGTTGTTGGCGGAATTCAAGTTTTTGCAGCTATAGAATTGTGTTTATAGGTGTTTGCTATATAGTAATGAAATCTTTTTTAAAAAAAACAACGGGGGCCAGGTGTGGTGACTCACGCCTGTAATCTCAACACTTCTGGAGGCTGAGGCGGGCAGATCACTTGAGGTCAGCAGTTTGAGACCAGCCTGGCAAACAGGATGAAACCCTTTCTGTACTAAAAATACAAAATTAGCCGGTGCAGTCATGGGCACCTATAATCCCAGCACTGGGGAGGCTGAGGCAG
Organism: Trachypithecus francoisi; assembly: GCF_009764315.1. Lineage (NCBI taxonomy): Eukaryota > Metazoa > Chordata > Mammalia > Primates > Cercopithecidae > Trachypithecus > Trachypithecus francoisi. The sequence continues at coordinate 114,582,215 of NW_022681471.1, read as the reverse complement.
GAGAATTGCTTGAGCCTGGGAGGCAGGGGTTGCAGTGAGCTGCGATCACACTCCCTTCTGGACAACAAAGTGAGACTCTGTCTCAAAATAAATAAATAAACAAACAGCTGGAGACTCTGTCTCAAAATAAATAAATAATAAATGACAACTGGAAATTCCTTGTTTGAACATTAAATTATTATTTGGAAATATATTTAAAAAAAAAAAAAAAAGAGATTCTCAGCTCTTAGAAGCTGCCCACTGTTCCCTGATACTGTTCCTACAGTAACCCTCTCCACAGTATAGCACTTTGCTCTCTGAAGGCCTACAAGAAAGTGTCTGCTGCTGCTTCTTATCTCTTACCTTCTTTAAGGGGCTTACCTAAATTTGTCAGGTCTACCCAGGATGAACTCCCTTTTGATTACTTCAAAATCAACTGATTAAGGACCTTAATTTCATCTGTAATAGCCCTTCACCTTTGTCATGTAACATAACATAATCACAGGAGTTAGATCCCATTATAGTCACAAGTCCTGCCCACACTCAACTGGAGGAATTACATAAGGCATGAACCTTAGGGAGCCGGGATCTTAGGGGCCATCTTGTAATTCTGCGTACATCATCAATATGGGAGCACTTTCCTGTGACACATCTTTTGACAACCTAGTGTAGTTCCAGGGGAACTTTTTTTTTTTTTTTACATGTTCTTGGGATAGCACTTGGAGACTTGTAAAAAAGTGATAGTCTATATTAAATAAAGTAGAAATGCCAGGATTGCCAAGCAACTGTGGGGAAAGGGGTCAAAAGGTTTCCAGAAGGGGACATTCTAGAATGGCTCTATTATATAACACAAAAAGACCCAACAAATTGATTATGTTATTTGGGAGGGACTTATTTACTAAGGCAATAAGGAATGCACTGGCAAAAGGGGTATACACTTCATTGATAAGCTTAATATTGTCTGTTCTCTGTAGGCCAGAACTGATAGTAGAAAATGCTGTTTACAGAACTAGCTCTCTAGTAGCAATGGGGATGATGGGATCACAGAATAGCAAAGGACAGATGGCAGTGCTTAACCATCAGAAGGTGGGCATAATGATCATAATGGACAGCAAATTCAGAATGGTAGCTAGGGGATCCTGACTTTCAGGGATCTATGGAGATGGCTAATAGAACATGTTGTTTTCAGAGGTATCATAGATAGGCAGCCAATTTGGGTATTGCTTACCATATATAATTAAAAGAGATCAAGAATGATCAGAAGGCTGCTGTCAGCAACCCAGTGGAAAGTCACAATCCTATGATGAGTTTCAAGATCCAAGATAGTTTTTAGAAGAAATTGACTGAAGACTGGGTGCCCATGAGGAAGGACCTTACCACACCATAGCAATTATATACAATAGAAATTCCCCCCAATTCTTATGGGGACTTAGGGACATTTCCTTGAGTAACCATGTGTGGGGGAAAGGGGAATCCTCAGATGTTTCCAGATTTGTTAGATAGAGGGTCCTAGTTGACACTGATACCCCAGGACCCTAAATACCATTATGACTTCCTCATGTTAGTGTACAGGCCTAAGGGGCCAGGTAATAAATGGAGTTCTAGCCTGCTTGGGTATGACTCATAGTGGGTCCATTGGGTCCACAGACTCACCCAAAAGTATAATCAATATGGACCTACCTAGCACTGGCAATCTTCATATTGGGTCCCTGACCTGTAGAGAACCCCTGAAACTATCCCCACCCCCCCACACCCCAGCCAAAACAGTCAATCACAGACATTATTGCAACCTTAGCAGAGTGGATCAAACTGTGGGGAAAGGAATATGAGTCTTTTTTGATCTTTTTTTGGCAGGTGAGACTGGTTTATTTTGTGAGGAAAGTGCTGATAGGGCATCAGTTGCTTTTTCTCTTCCTTTCCCATGATCCATCTGCTCTGTACTTAGCTGCAACAGTAAGGTTCTGCCAATTTTTGTTCTCTATGGTGTGTGGGTATGTGTATGTGTATATATATGTATGTTCCTATGTTTTCATAGATATTTCATGGGAACCCGAAGGATGCTGTCTACAGACAGGATTGTTAGCCGGATGTTATTTAAAAATATGTAACTGAAATATCTGTTAAAATAATTTAAATTTGACAGGGCGCGGTGGCTCACGCCTGTAATCCCAGCACTTTGGGAGGGCGAGGTGGGTGGATCACTTGAGGTCAGGAGATGGAGACCAGCCTGGCCAACATGGTGAAACCTCATCTCTACTAAAAATATAAAAAATTAGGCGGGCGTGGTGATACACACCTGTAATCCCAGCTACTCTGGAGGCTGAGGCAGAAGAATCACTTTAACCCAGGAGGCGGAGGTTGCAGTGAGCAGAGATCGCATCACTGCACTCCAGCCTAGGTGACAGAGTGAGACTCTGTCTCAAAATTTTTTTAAAATTTATTATTAAATCACGTAAAAGAATGAATTCTGGCAGGTATAAATAGCTGTAAAATTATATTACTTTGACATGCCCAAACAAATCTTCAGGGGGCTTAATTCACCATAGGGTAGTTCCTGTTGAATTCCTTGGACCCACATTTACCTAACATTTTTGTAGGACTGTAACAAAATGTCTTAGAAATATGGTCAGAAAGTCAGTGATTATGCAATAACACCAAATGTGGGGGAATATATGGACGTTATTTTGCTGTGACTTTCTACTTGGAAGCAGCTTGGACCTTGAGTCATTCTCATATGACTTCCTATCCTGGGTTGGAGGTCTTCCTTCTTTCAAAATTGCTGAGGGCATGGCTATGACAGGTAGTCTGTACTTAGAGGGTAGTTGATCCTGTGGGCAGATTGTGACCAAACAGAAAGTATAAGCCTTTTTGAAGGTGATGATTTGCTGGAAATAGAACTTTATAATTTCTATGTGAACATGTGACAAAATGTTTCCAGGTTTGGGTGCCTTCTGTGACTCTATTCTTGGCATTTAGTCAGTCACACCATGAAGTTAACGTAACATGGTTGTGAGGCCACTTAAAATGATTATGAATCTGTGTTGGTTTGCTGGGGCTGTCATAAAGTATCACAAACTGAGTGGTTTAAACAACAGAAATTTATTTTCTCACAATTCTGCAGGCTGGAAGTCTGAGATCAAAGTGTTGGCAGGATCATGCTCCCTCTGAAGGCTCTAGGGAAGGATATGTTCTAGGCTTCTCTCCTAGGTCCTGATGGTTCCTTGGCCAATCCGTACATGATATTCTCCTTATGTTTATGTCTCTGTCCGAATTTCCCCCTTTTATAAGAAAACCAGTCATACTGGATTAGGAGCCTACCCTACTCCAGTATGACCTCATCTTAACTAATTGTATCCACAACAGTCCTGTTCCAATAAGGTCCCATTCTGTCATACTAAGAATTAAGATGTCAATATATGAACTTCGGGAGGACACAATTCAGTCCTTCTCTATATTTGGGCCAGTAGTTCTCAACCTTGATTGTACATTAGGACCTGCTTGGGAGATTTAAAAATCCTGATTCCCAGATTGCACCCAAGACCGAAGACATCCAGAATATGTTTGGGACCCAGGAATCAGCACTTAAAAAAACTCTCCAGGTGATTCCAAGGGTGAAGAATCACTCTATTTGGGCGTTCCTCATTAAGAAAAGAAGAACAGAAATTCACCTAATTCTACAGACAAAATGTTAGGAAAATAAAATTCCAGTAACATTAAAAAATTTCTACTTGTTAGTAGTATGATTAATTTTAGAATCAGGACAGCATTTTTTGAAAACTGGAATTATAGCTGAGTTTTTCTTTTCAATTTTTTCTTGTGCTATTTAGAAAATCTTCTACAATTAATGTGGAATTCTTGTACAAAAACCCAGCAATAAACTTTTTTAAAAATGGAAAACACATCTCTTTTTCTTATTCTTCACAACCATGGACTACTGTATAGAAAAATATGGGAAAACATTCCTTCTGGATTTGGTGTCATAAAGGGGCTTGATAAACTCTTGGCCATCATATCTAATTACTGTCAGGTCAAAGAACTATAGGTGGCTCCTTTTAAAACAAAATGGTCATTTATGGTGGCAATTCACCAATGTTTAACTGATTTATGAGTAACAAATGTATCGCAAATTAGCTCAGCTACCTTGACATGCATTTCAAAACCAATTAATCTTGAAGGTTATGACAGAAAATGATGTTGCTCAATCTTAAACACTCTAAGTGTGCTCCACCTTAAGGGGTTTGGGATTTTTGTTAAATCCAAGGTAGGGTTTGATTACATACTTTAAATTTTTAAGGATTTATTGTGGTCTAGAATTTGGGACATTTTTGTCTTTTCTTTCTTAGTGGTGACCCAATATTATTTCTCAAGATAAATATTGGCCCTGCCTGTGGGTAGTCCCCTTGGTCGCCTATTCACACTCTCTAACTTTCATAAAAGGTTATGAATCCCTACTATCTGCTCAGCTGATTGTTAAAACACATTGCCCTAACACTCAAATGGCAACATAGGATGTACTAACACTGAGATCTCATATGGAAAGAGGAATCTCAAACCTGCTGTCACTCAGAACTTATCTAAAGCTTGGTTGGCTTCTGGCAATTGATCCTTTAGATATAATTGCACACATGTGGAATGGCATATGTTCCAGGTTATGCACTACAGCAATTTTTTAAATATAAAAGATTGAAAACTAATTCATCATTTTTTTCTTTTGTGGATCATACTTTTTGTGTTGTATCTAAGAAATCTGCCTTACCCAAGGTCACAAAGATTTTCTTCTGTTTTTTTCTTTCAGGAATTTTAGATTTTAGGTTTTACGTGTAGGTCTATGATCTACCTTGAATTTTTATATGGGGTATATTGTGGATTGAAGTTCATTGATTTTGCATATGGACATACGATTGTTTTAGGAAAAGAATAGTCTTTGTACCTTTGCCAAAATCAGTTGTTCATGTGAATCTATTTCTGGACTCCCTGTTTTGTTCTTTGATCTAATTGTCTGTCTTGATACCAGTACTACACTGTCTTGATTACTCTAGCTTTATCATAAGTCTTGGACTTTATTAAAATTAAAAATTTCTGCTTTTTGAAAGATACAATTGGAGAATGAAAAGACAAGCCACAGATGGGAAAACATTTGCAAATCATATAAACAACTTGTGTTCAGAATATATAAGGAATCCTAAAATTCAAAAAGTAGGCAAATGATCCAGTAAAAATGGGCAAAAAATGTGAATAGATATTTACATCACCAAGAAGATATAAAGATGGCAAACAAGCACATGAAAAGATGCTCAACATCATTAGTCTTTAGGAGAACGCAAATTAACCACCATGAAACACCACCATTCTCCCTGTAGAATGGCTAAATTAAAATGACTGACCATACCAAGTGTTGGCAAGGATGCGAATGAACCAGAACTCTCTTACACTGATGGTAGGAATGTAAAGAACTGCTTTAGAAAACAGTTTAATAGGCCAGGCGCAGTGGCTCATGACTGTAATCCCAGCACTTTGGGAGGGTGAGGCAGGTGGATCACCTGAAGTCAGGAGTTCGAGACCAGCCTGACCAATATGGTGAAACCCTGTCTCTACTAAAAATACAAAAATTAGACAGGCATGGTGGCATGTGCCTGTAATGCCAGCTACTTGGGAGAATGAGACAGGAGAATTGCTTGAACCTGGGAGCAGAGTTTCAGTGAGCCAAGATCACGCCACTGCACTCCAGCCTGGGTGACAGAGCGAGACTCCATCTCAAAAACACACACACACACACACACAGACACACACACACACACACAAACAGTTTAATAGTTCCTTTAAAATGGTAAATATATATCTACCATATGATCCAACTGTTCTACCTCTAGGTATTTACCCAAGAGAAATATCTTGTCCATAAATGTCATAGCAGCGTTATTTGTAACAGCCAGAAATGGCAACAATCAGATATCTGTCAACAGGCAAATGGATAAACAAACTGTGTTATACAATGGAATGCTAGTCAGTAATAAAAAGGAATAACTTTCGATATACATAACATGGATGAATCTTAAAATAATTAGTCTAAATAAAAGCAGACCTACAAAAAGAGTACTCACTGTATGATTTCATCTATATAAAATATCTGGAAACTTCAAAAACTAATCCATAGTGACAGAAGGCAGATCAACGATTAACTTAGGAGGCTGGGAAGAGACAGGCAGGGAAGAATGGGCAGGAGGAATTACGTAGGAGCTAAGAATGGTTTTTACATTTTTAAATGGTTGAAAAAAATCAAAAGAATAATACTTTGTTGATATGTGGAAATCATATGAAATTCAAATTTCAATATTCATAAAGTTTTATTAGAACATAGCCCATTAGTTTATGTGTTATCTGTGGTTGCATTTGCACTCTATTCATGGAGTTGAGTAGTTGCCTCAGAGGCCATATGGTTTGCAAACATGAAAATATTTACTACGGGGCGGAGCAAGATGGCTGAATAGGAACAGCTCCAGTCTCCAACTCCCAGCGCGAGCGACACAGAAGACAGTGATTTCTGCATTTTCAACTGAGGTACTGGGGTCATCTCACTAGGGAGTGCCGGACAATCGGTGCTGGTCAGCTGCTGCAGCCGACCAGCGAGAGCTGAAGCAGGGCGAGGCATTGCCTCACCTGGAAGCGCAAGGGGGAAGGGAATCCCTTTTCCTAGCCAGGGGAACTGAGACACACAACACCTGGAAAATCGGGTAACTCCCACCCCAATACTGCGCTTTAAGCAAACGGCACACCAGGAGAATATATCCCACACCTGGCCGGGAGGGTCCCACGCCCACGGAGCCTCCTCATTGCTAACACAGCAGTCTGCGATCTAACCGCAAGGCAGCAGCGAGGCTGGGGGAGGGGCCCGCCATTGCTGAGGCTTAAGTAGGTAAACAAAGCCCTGGGAAGCTCGAACTGGGTGGAGCTCACAGCAGCTCAAGGAAACCTGCCTGTCTCTGTAGACTCCACCTCTGGGGACAGGGCACAGATAAAACAACAACAAAAAAAGCAGCAGAACCTCTGCAGATGCAACGACTCTGTCTGACAGCTTTGAAGAGAGCAGTGGATCTCCCAACACGGAGGTTGAGATCTGAGAAGGGACAGACTGCCTGCTCAAGTGGGTCCCTGACCCCTGAGTAGCCTAACTGGGAGACATCCCCCACTAGGGGCAGTCTGACACCCCACACCTCACAGGGTGGAGTACACCCCTGAGAGGAAGCTTCCAAGGTAAGAATCAGACAGGTACACTCGCTGTTCAGCAATATTCTATCTTCTGCAACCTCTGCTGCTGATACCCAGGCAAACAGGGTCTGGAGTGGACCTCAAGCAATCTCCAACAGACCTACAGCTGAGGGTCTGACTGTCAGAAGGAAAACTATCAAACAGGAAGGACACCTATACCAAAACCCCATCAGTACGTCACCATCATCAAAGACCAGGACAGATAAAACCACAAAGATGGGGAAAAGCAGGGCAGAAAAGCTGGAAATTCAAAAAATAAGAGCGCATCTCCCCCTGCAAAGGAGCGCAGCCCATCGCCAGCAACGGATCAAAGCTGGTCAGAGAATGACTTTGACGAGATGAGAGAGAAGGCTTCAGTCCATCAAACTTCTCAGAGCTAAAGGAGGAATTACGTACCCAGCGCAAAGAAACTAAAAATCTTGAAAAAAGAGTGGAAGAATTGACAGCTAGACTAATTAATGCAGAGAAGGTCATAAACGAAATGACAGAGATGAAAACCATGACACGAGAAATACGTGACAAATGCACAAGCTTCAGTAACCGACTCGATCAACTGGAAGAAAGAGTATCAGCGATTGAGGATCAAATGAATGAAATGAAGCGAGAAGAGAAACCAAAAGAAAAAAGAAGAAAAAGAAATGAACAAAGCCTGCAAGAAGTATGGGATTATGTAAAAAGACCAAATCTACGTCTGATTGGGGTGCCTGAAAGTGAGGGGAAAAATGGAACCAAGTTGGAAAACACTCTTCAGGATATCATCCAGGAGAACTTCCCCAACCTAGTAGGGCAGGCCAACATTCAAATTCAGGAAATACAGAGAACGCCACAAAGATACTCCTCCAGAAGAGCAACTCCAAGACACATAATTGCCAGATTCACCAAAGTTGAAATGAAGGAAAAATCTTAAGGGCAGCCAGAGAGAAAGGTCGGGTTACCCACAAAGGGAAGCCCATCAGACTAACAGCAGATCTCTCGGCAGAAACTCTACAAGCCAGAAGAGAGTGGGGGCCAATATTCAACGTTCTTAAAGAAAAGAATTTTCAACCCAGAATTTCATATCCAGCCAAACTAAGTTTCATCAGTGAAGGAGAAATAAAATCCTTTACAGATAAGCAAATGCTTAGAGATTTTGTCACCACCAGGCCTGCCTACAAGAGACCCTGAAGGAAGCCCTAACATGGAAAGGAACAACCGGTACCAGCCATTGCAAAAACATGCCAAAATGTAAAGACCATCGAGGCTAGGAAGAAACTGCATCAACTAACGAGCAAAATAACCAGTTAATATCATAATGACAGGATCAAGTTCACACATAACAATATTAACCTTAAATGTAAATGGACTAAATGCCAATTAAAAGACACAGACTGGCAAACTGGATAAAGAGTCAAGACCCATCAGTCTGCTGTATTCAGGAGACCCATCTCACATGCAGAGACATACATAGGCTCAAAATAAAGGGATGGAGGAAGATCTACCAAGCAAATGGAGAACAAAAAAAAGCAGGGGTTGCAATCCTAGTCTCTGATAAAACAGACTTTAAACCATCAAAGATCAAAAGAGACAAAGAAGGCCATTACATAATGGTAAAGGGATCAATTCAACAGGAAGAGCTAACTCTCCTAAATATATATGCACCCAATACAGGAGCACCCAGATTCATAAAGCAAGTCCTTAGAGACTTACAAAGAGACTTAGACTCCCATACAATAATAATGGGAGACTTCAACACTCCACTGTCAACATTAGACAGATCAACGAGACAGAAAGTTAACAAGGATATCCAGGAATTGAACTCATCTCTGCACCAAGCAGACCTAATAGACATCTATAGAACTCTCCACCCCAAATCAACAGAATATACATTCTTCTCAGCACCACATCGCACTTATTCCAAAATTGACCACATAATTGGAAGTAAAGCACTCCTCAGCAAATGTAAAAGAACAGAAATTATAACAAACTGTCTCTCAGACCACAGTGCAATCAAACTAGAACTCAGGACTAAGAAAATCAAAACCGCTCAACTACATGGAAACTGAACAACTGCTCCTGAATGACTACTGGGTACATAACGAAATGAAGGCAGAAATAAAGATGTTCTTTGAAACCAATGAGAACAAAGATACAACATACCAGAATCTCTGGGACACATTTAAAGCAGTGTGTAGAGGGAAATTATAGCACTAAATGCCCACAAGAGAAAGCAGGAAAGATCTAAAATTGACACTCTAACATCACAATTAAAAGAACTAGAGAGGCAAGAGCAAACACATTCAAAAGCTAGCAGAAGGCAAGAAATAACTAAGATCAGAGCAGAACTGAAGGAGATAGAGACACAAAAAACCCTCCAAAAAATCAATGAATCCAGGAGTGTTGTTTTTTGAAAAGATCAACAAAATTGACAGACCGCTAGCAAGACTAATAAAGAAGAAAAGAGAGAGGAATCAAATAGATGCAATAAAAAATGATAAAGGGGATATCACCACGACCCACAGAAATACAAACTACCATCAGAGAATACTATAAACACCTCTACGCAAATCAACTAGAAAATCTAGAAGAAATGGATAATTTCCTGGACACTTACACTCTCCCAAGACTAAACCAGGAAGAAGTTGAATCCCTGAATAGACCAATAGCAGGCTCTGAAATTGAGGCAATAATTAATAGCCTACCAACCAAAAAAAGTCCAGGACCAGATGGATTCACAGCTGAATTCTACCAGAGGTACAAGGAGGAGCTGGTACCATTCCTTCTGAAACTATTCCAATCAATAGAAAAAGAGGGAATCCTCCCTAACTCATTTTATGAGGCCAACATCATCCTGATACCACCAAAGCCTGGCAGAGCAGAAACAAAAAAAGAGAATTTTAGACCAATATCCCTGATGAACATCGATGCAAAAATCCTCAATAAAATACTGGCAAACCGGATTCAGCAGCACATCAAAAAGCTTATCCACCATGATCAAGTGGGCTTCATCCCTGGGATGCAAGGCTGGTTCAACATTCGCAAATCAATAAACGTAATCCAGCATATAAACAGAACCAAAGACAAGAACCACATGATTATCTCAATAGATGCAGAAAAGGCTTTTGACAAAATTCAACAGCCCTTCATGCTAAAAACGCTCAATAAATTCGGTATTGATGGAACGTACCTCAAAATAATAAGAGCTATTTATGACAAACCCACAGCAATATCATACTGAATGGGCAAAAACTGGAAAAATTCCCTTTGAAAACTGGCACAAGACAGGGATGCCCTCTCTCACCACTCCTATTCAACATAGTGTTGGAAGTTCTGGCTAGGGCAATCAGGCAAGAGAAAGAAATCAAGGGTATCAGTTAGGAAAAGAAGAAGTCAAATTGTCCCTGTTTGCAGATGACATGATTGTATATTTAGAAAACCCCATTGTCTCAGCCCAAAATCTCCTTAAGCTGATAAGCAACTTCAGCAAAGTCTCAGGATACAAAATTAATGTGCAAAAATCACAAGCATTCTTATACACCAGTAACAGACAGAGAGCCAAATCATGAATGAACTTCCATTCACAATTGCTTCAAAGAGAATAAAATACCTAGGAATCCAACTTACAAGGGATGTAAAGGACCTCTTCAAGGAGAACTACAAACACTGCTCAGTGAAATCAAAGAGGACACAAACAAATGGAAGAACATACCATGCTCATGGATAGGAAGAATCAATATCGTGAAAATGGCCATACTGCCCAAGGTTATTTATAGATTCAATGCCATCCCCATCAAGCTACCAATGACTTTCTTCACAGAATTGGAAAAAACTGCTTTAAAGTTCATATGGAACCAAAAAAGAGCCCGCATTGCCAAGACAATCCTAAGTCAAAAAGACAAAGCTGGAGGCATCACGCTACCTGACTTCAAACTATACTACAAGGCTACAGTAACCAAAACAGCATGGTACTGGTACCAAAACAGAGATATAGACCAATGGAACAGAACAGAGTCCTCAGAAATAATACCACACATCTACAGCCATCTGATCTTTGACAAACCTGAGAGAAACAAGAAATGGGGAAAGGATTCCCTATTTAATAAATGGTGCTGGGAAAATTGGCTAGCCATAAGTAGAAAGCTGAAACTGGATCTTTCCTTACTCCTTATACGAAGATTAATTCAAGATGGATTAGAGACTTAAATGTTAGACCTAATACCATAAAAACCCTAGAAGAAAATCTAGGTAGTACCATTCAGGACATAGGCATGGGCAAGGACTTCATGTCTAAAACACCAAAAGCAATGGCAGCAAAAGCCAAAATTGACAAATGGGATCTAATTAAACTAAAGAGCTTCTGCACAGCAAAAGAAACTACCATCAGAGTGAACAGGCAACCTACAGAATGGGAGAAAATTTTTGCAATCTACTCATCTGACAAAGGGCTAATATCCAGAATCTACAAAGAACTCAAACAAATATACAAGAAAAAAACAAACAACCCCATCAAAAAGTGGGCAAAGGATATGAACAGACATTTCTCAAAAGAAGACATTCATACAGCCAACAGACACATGAAAAAATGCTCATCATCACTCGCCATCAGAGAAATGCAAATCAAAACCACAATGAGATACCATCTCACACCAGTTAGAATGGCAATCATTAAAAAGTCAGGAAAAAACAGGTGCTGGAGAGGATGTGGAGAAATAGGAACACTTTTACACTGTTGGTGGGATTGTAAACTAGTTCAACCATTATGGAAAACAGTATGGCAATTCCTCAAGGATCTAGAACTAGATGTACCATATGACCCAGCCATCCCACTACTGGGTATATACCCAAAGGATTATAAATCATGCTACTACAAAGACACATGCACACGTATGTTTATTGCGGCACTATTCACAATAGCAAAGACTTGGAATCAACCCAAATGTCCATCTGTGACAGACTGGATTAAGAAAATGTGGCACATATACACCATGGAATACTATGCAGCCATAAAAAGGATGAGTTTGCGTCCTTTGTAGGGACATGGATGCAGCTGGAAACCATCATTCTTAGCAAACTATCACAAGAACAGAAAACCAAACACCGCATGTTCTCACTCATAGGTGGGAACTGAACAATGAGATCACTTGGACTCGGGAAGGGGAACATCACACACCGGGGCCTATCATGGGGGGGGGGAGGGGGAGGGATTGCATTGGGAGTTATACATGATATAAATGATGAATTGATGGGTGCTGACAGTTGATGGGTGCAGCACACCAACATGGCACAAGTATACATATGTAACAAACCTGCACGTTATGCACATGTACCCTAGAACTTAAAGTATAATAAATAAATAAAAAAACCGGGGCGGGGCTCAAGCTGTAATCCAGCACTGGGAGGCGAGCGGGAGGATCACGAGGTTCAGGAGATCGAGACATCTGGCTACAATGTGAACCCGTCTCTACTAAAAAAATACAAAAAACTAAGGGCGAGGTGGCTAGGGCGCCTAGTCCAAGCTACTCGGGAGGCTGAGGCAGGAGAATGGCGTGTGAACCCGGGAGGCGGAGCTTGCAGTGAGCTGAGATCCGGCCACTGTACTCCAGCCGGGCGACAGAGCGAGACTCCGTCTCAAAAAAAAAAAAAAAAAAAAAAAAAAATAAATAAATAAAATAAATAAATAAATATATAAATAAAAAGAAAATATATATTGCTCTACAGAAAACATTTATCAATCCCAGCTTTAGACAATGCATAGTTTTCCATTGAAGCACACTTCCTACAAAACTTATTATATTCCTAACTTTCTATTTCTTCCTTCCCTTCTCACCTTTCTTCCCTCTTTCCTTTCTTCAACAAACATTTATGGAGTGCCTATTGTATACCAGTATGGTGAGCCTTGACAGTAGAAAAGGAAGAGAAAAATCACCTCTGTGCTAACACAGTTTGCAGTCATGAGAAGAGAATCATTCATCAAATAGTCACGTATAGATGTATAATAATAGGCTGTGAAGTTCCCATAAGGGAAGGAATAGGGTGTCATAAAAATATGTATGAGAGGCCCAGTCTTGGTGGAGTGGAATTGGGCAGGGAGAACTTCCCCTCAAATAACTGAAGATGGAACTGACTGATTACTACGTAGGGTTTAAATGAAGAAGGAGTGGTGACCTATGGCAGGGGATGTATCTTTAGTTGGGGAGAAGAGATTTTCAGGCAGGGAATAGCCATGTTTCAAAGGCTTGCTGGCAGATCAAGAGCAAGAAGCATGAATGGAATGTAAAGAAAGCCCTTGAGTCTGGCCTGGCCATGGTGAGTATTTGAGAGAGTAAGATAAGAGATAAGGCTGGGGAAGAATGTAGGGGATAGCTCACACAGGGATCAGTGGTCCTTGTTAAGGGTTTCAGTCTTCATCTTGAGGACAGCAGTGGCCACTAAAGAGTTTTTAATGAGAGTGATGATGTGTCACTTGGACCTACAGTGCAGATAATAGATAAAGGGGCAGAAGTGGATGTAGGAGATCAGTTGGGAGGCTACTGCAATAGTGCAAGTAAGTCCAGGATTTTGTCTTACAAATCAAGGCGTGTTTGGTTTCTAGGATGCAATGCAAAACTATGCTTGTAACAGTGCCAGTGGCTCATGAGAATTCTTTGCAGATTTGGCTTGGGGAGATTTCCTTTATAGGTCTTTAGTGGAGATTCATAATATGGCTTTTTCTTTGTAAAAATGATTCACCTAAAGAACTCTTCTTTTGAGTTGCAAGGTTCTTCTACCTCCTGTACACACACACACCACCACCACCACCCCTCCTCTCCTTGAGAGCAAGGGAGTAAGCACAGCCTTTCAGATAATGATCTTATTCCAGCTTGAAGGCATGCTTGAAAATAACTGTGAAGCCTATGACTTATTTTTCTGCAAGACTAAAACATTTATATAGGGTTTTGTTTTTAATGTTTTACAATTTCCTACTGATGGTGCTTCAGGCTATGGCGAATGCTTTTAATCATTAGCATTCTTACCTGCCAGGACTTTTGAAAAATTAATTTCTGTGGGTATATAGTAGGTGTGATGGTTAATACTGAGTGTCAACTTGATTGGATTGAAGGATATGAAGTACTGATGCTGGGTGTGTCTGTGAGGGCATTGCCAAAGGAAACTAACTTTTCAGCCAGTGGGCTGGGAAAGGTAGACTCACCGTTAATCTAGGTGGCACCATCTAATCAGCATGGCTAGAATAGAAAGCCAGCACAAAAATGTGAAAACAGAGATGACCTAGCCTCCCAGCCTACATCTTTGTCCTGTGCAGGATGCTTCCTGCCCTTGAACGTCAGACTCCAAGTTCTTCAGTTTTGGAACTTGGACTGGCTCTCCTTGCTCCTCAGCCTGCAGATGGCCTATTGTGGGATTTTGTGATCATGTGAGTTAATACTTAATAAATTCCCATATATATATATACACACACACATATACATATACCTACCTATTCTTCCATCAGTTCTGTCCCTCTAGAGAACCCTAATACAGTAGGCATATATATTTATGGGGTCCATGAGCTATTTTGATACAGACATGCAATGTGAAATAATCACATGATGGAAAATGGGGTGTCTATCTTCTCAAGCATTTATCCTTTGTGTTACAAACAGTTTGGTTATACTCTTTCAGTTATTTTAAAAGGTACAATTAAATCATTATTGACTATAGTCACCCCATTGTGCTATCATATACTAGGTCTTATTCATTCTATGTAACTATATTTTTGTAACCTTTAAATATTTCCACTTCCCCTACCCACCCTGGCCCAGTTACCCTTCCCAGCCTCTGGTAACTATCCTTTTACTCTCTATCTCCATGAGTTCAATTGTTTTGACTTTCAGATCCAACAAGTGAGAACATGCAATGACTGCCTTTTTATGCCTGGCTTATTTCAGTTAACATAATGACCTCCAGTTCCATCCTTGTTTATGCAAATGACTAAATCTTATTCTTTTTAAATGGTTGAATAGTACTGCATTGTGTATATGTACCACATTTTTTCATCCATTCATCTGTTGATGGACACTTAGTTGGCTTCCAAATCCTGGCTATTGTGAACAGAGCTGCAACAAACATGAGAGTGCAGATATTTCTTTGGTATACTAGTTTCCTTTCTTTTGGGTATATACCCAACAGTGGGATTGCTGGATCCTATGGCACCTCTATTTTTAGTTTTTTTTAGGATCTTCCAAACTGTTTTCTATAGTGGTTGTACTAATTTACATTTTCACCAACAGTGTACAAGGATTCCCTTTTCTCCATATCCTTGCCAGCATTAATCACTGGCTTTCTTATGGATATAAGCCATTTTAAGTGGGGTGAGATGCTGTATTAGTCCATTTTCATGCTGCTATAAAGAACTTCCCAAGACTGGGTAATTTATAAAGGAAAGAGGTTTAATTGACTCACAGTTCAGCATGACTGGGGAGGCCTTAGGAAACTTACAGTCATGGCAGAAGGCAAAGGGAAAGCAGGGCACCTTCTTCACAAGGTGGCAGGAAGTGCCAAGCAGCATAAGGGGAAAGAGCCCTTATAAAACCATCCTGAGAACTCACTCACTATGAAGAGAACAGTATGAGGGAAACTGCCCCCATGATCCAATTACCTCTACTCGGTCTCTCCCTTGAGAGACTGAGATTCAAGATGAGATTTTACAATTCAAGATGAGATTTTGGGTGGGGACACAGCCAAATCACTTCAGATGTTATCTCATTGTTTTGCTTTGCATTTCTCTGATAATCAATGATGTTGAGCACCTTTTTACATAACCGTTTGCCTTTGGTATGTCTTCTTTTGAAAAATGTCTATTCAAATCCTTTTCCTATTTTTAAATTGGATTATATATTTTTTTCCTATAGAGTTGTTTGAACTCCTTATACATTCTGGTTATTAATCCCTTGTCAGATGGATAGTTTGCAAATATTTTCTCCCATTCTGTAGGTTGTCTGTTTACTTTGTTGATTGTTTCCTTTGTTTTGCAAAAGCTTAACTTGATGTAATTTCATTTGTCCATTTTTGCTTTGGTTGCCTGTGCTGGTGAGGTATTACTCAAAAAAATCTTAGCCCAGACTGATGTCCTGGAGAGTTTCCCCAATATTTTCTTGTTATAGATTCATAGTTTGGAGTTTTAGATTTATATTTTTATTCCATGTTGATTTGATTTTTATATATGGTGAGTGACAGGGGTCTAGTTTCACTCTTCTGCATATGGATATCCAGTTTTCCCAGCTCTATTTCTTGAAGAGACTGTCTTTTTCCCAGCGATCTTGGTGCCTTTGTCGAAAATGAGTTTACTGTAGGTGGGTGGGTTTGTTTCTGGGTTCTTTACTCTGCTGCATTGGTCTATGTGTCTGTTTTTATTTCAGTACCACACTGTTTTGGTTACTATAGCTCTGTAGTATAGTTTGATGGCAGGTAATGCGATTCCACCAGTTTTATTCTTTTTTTTTAGGATAGCCTTGGCTATTCTGGGTCTTCTGTCATTCCATATAAATTTTAGGATAGCTTTTTTTTTATTTCTGTGAAGAATGTCATTGGTGTTTTGATAGGGATTGCATTGAATCTATAGATTGCTTTGGGTAGTATGAACATTTTAACAATATTGATTCTTCCAATCCATAAACATAGAATATCTATTATTTGGTGTCCTCTTCAATTTCTTTCATCAATGTTTCCTGGTATCCATTATAGAGATATTTCAACATCTTTGGTTACTTCCTAGCTTTTTAACTTTATTTGTGATTGTTGTAAATGCAATTACTTTTTAAATTTCTTTTTCAGATTGTTCACTGTTAGCATATATAAATGCTACTGATTTTTGTGTGTTGATTTTGTATCCTGCAACTTGACTGAATTTGCTTATCAGTTCTAATAGTTTTCTTGTGCAGTCTTTAGGTTTTTCCAAATATAAGATCATATCATCTGAAAACAAGGATAATTTGACTTCTTTCATTCCAATTTGAATGTCCTTTACATCTTTCTCTTTTCTGATTGCTCTAGCTGGGACTTCCAGTGCTATGTTGAGTAACAGTAGTGACAGTGGGCATTCTTGTAATGTTCCAGATCTCAGAGGAAAAGCTTTCAGTTTTTCACCATTCAGTATGATACTAGCTCTGGGTCTATTGTATATGGTGCTTATTGTGTTGAGGTATTTTCCTTCTATACCCAGGATTTTGAGAGTTTTTATCATGAAGGGATGTTGAATTTCTTCAAATTCTTTGTCAGCATCAATTGAAATGATCATGTGGTTTTGTCCTTTATTTTGTTGATAAGACATATCACATTGATTTGTGTATGTTGAACCATTTTTGCATTTCTGGTATAAATCCAACTTGGCTATGATGAATGATCTTATTAATGTATTGTTTAATTTGGTTTGCTAGTATTTTGTTGAAGATTTTTGCATCAATATGCATCAGAAATATTGGCTCAGAGTTTTCTTTTTTTGAAGTGTCTTTGTCTGGTTTTGATATCAGGGTAACACTGGCCTTGTAGAATGAGTTTGAAAGTATTCCCTCCTCTTCTGTTTTTAAGAATAGTTTGAGTAGGCTGGGTGCAGTGGCTCATGCCTGTAATCCCAGCACTTTGGGAGGCCGAGGCGGGTGGACCACGAGGTCAGGAGATCAAGACCATCCTGGCTAACATGGTGAAACCCTGTCTCTTCTAAAAATACAAAAATTAGCTGGGTGTGGTAGCGGGCACCTGTAGTCCCAGCTGCTTGGGAGGCTGAGGCAGGAGAATGGCAGAACCCAGGAGGTGGAGCTTGCAGTGAGCTGAGATCGCGCCACTGCACTCCAGCCTGCGAGACTCTGTCTCAAAAAAAAAAAAAAAGTTTGAGTAGAATTGGTATTAGTTCTTCTTTAAATGTTTGGTAGAATTCAGCAGTGAAGCTATTGGATACTGGGCTATTTTTTTACTAGAAGACTTTTATGGCTTTGATCTCGTTACTTGCTATTCAGGGTTTTTCATGATTCAATTGTGGTAGGTTGCATGTGTCTAGGAATTTATCCATTTCTTCTAGATTTTCTAATTTATTGGCATATAGTTGCTCATAGTGGCATTAATTATCCTTTGAATTTCTGCAGTGTCAGCTGCAATGTCTCCTTTTACATCTCTGATTTTATTTATTTGGGTCTTCTCTCTTAGTCTGGCTAATGATTTGTCAATTTTGTTTATCTTTTCAAAAAACCAACTTTTTCTTTCATTGATCTTTTGTGTATTGCTTTCTTCATTTCAAATTAATAGTTTCTGCTCTGATCTTTATTATTTATTTTCTTCTACTAATTTTGGGTTTGGTTTGCTCTTGCTTTTCTAGTTTTTTTAAGATGAATCATTAGATTGTTCATTTGAAGTTTACCTCCTTTGTGGTCTTGGATAAGATCCGGAATTGTCTGGATTACCAGGCAGGGACTTTTGTTCTTTTCCATTACTTTCTCCCAAACAATGGAGTCTCTCTGTCCATGCTGAGCCACCTCAAACTGGGGGTGTAGTGATGCAAACACTCCTTTGGCCACCACCACTGGAACTTTGCTGGGTCAGATTCGAAGCCAGCACAGCACTGGACCTTGCCCAAGGCCCTTCCCTTCAGGGTGGCAAGTTGCCCCCAGGCTCTAGGCATGTCCAGATATGCTGTCTGGGAGTCAGGGATTAGTGTCAGAAACCTTAGCAATTTACCTGATGTTCTGTTCTACTGTGGCTAAGCTGGCAGTCAAACCACAGAACAAAGTCCTTCCTGCTCTTCCCTCCTCTTTCCACTGGCAGAGGAGCTTCTCTGTGTGGCCACTACCAGCACTGGTCCACTGAGGGTTCGGCCAGCTCCCTGCCAATCTTCACTTAAAGCCCAAGGGCTTGTGATGAATGCCGCCAGGTCTGGAACTCACCCTGTTCAAGGAAGTGGGCTTCTCTTTGGCCCAGGGCAGGTCCAGAAATGCTCTCCAAGAGCCCAGGCCTGGATTTGGGGTCTTCAAGAGCCTACTTAGTGCTGTACCTCACTGTGGCCGAGCTGGCACCTAGGGTAGAAGGAAAAGTCCCCTTTAGTTTTCCCTTTGCTTTTCTCAAATAGAAGGAGTCTTTCACTGTAACCATCACAGCTGGGAGTGTGCTGGGTCATCCCTGAAGCCAGCACTTCTCAGAGCCCCAGGCCCATAGTGTACTCCCTGGGTATCACTGCTGGTTATTCAGGGCCCAAGGCCTCTTTAGTCAGCAGGTGATGAATCTTGCCAGGACTGTGCCCTTCCCTTCAAGGCAGTGGGCTCCCTTTTGGCTCAGGATGTGTCTAGAAATGTCATCCATGAGTGAAGGCCTGGAATGGGGGCCTCATGACTCTGCCCAGTACCCTGTTCTACTATAGCTGAGGTAGTATCAAAGATGCAAGACAAAGTTCTCTTTACTCTTCACTCTCCTTAAGTAGAAAGGAGTCACTTTTACTGCTGTGAGATGTGCTGGCTGGAGTTGAGGGAGGGATAGCACAAGCACTTCCTTAGCTGCACTGGCTGGTGTCTCCCCAGGTCATATGCCACCCTAGTCCACTAGCTGGCCTAGCCTAGCACTAGGAGTTGTGTAGGAATTGCAGTCCTTGTGTCCTACACTGCCTTTCAAGTTTACCTAGGTCCCCAGAGCACTTTAGCCTGCCATAGCGAAGCTTGCTGAGAAACTCAAGTTTTGACTACTGGGATGTATGAGGCTCTTCTGGCTAGGGCTTCTCCAAATGCTCCATCTGTGTGTGAACACTGGCTGAGCCCAGCATGGCTTTATGCTCCACTGTGACAGGGCAGCACTGAGTTCAATGTAAAGTCCCCCAGTCACTGTGCTCTTCCTCCCCAGCATGTACAGATTCTCTCTCTGTGCAGCAAGGCCACTGCCAGGGAATGGGGAAGGGGTGGTGTCAGTGACTGAAGAGAGTCTCTCCTGTCCTCCTCAGTGCCCCTTTTGGTGATAAAAAGTTAAACCCAGGTAGTATGATTGTTCACCTGATTTTTTTTTTTTGTTTTTTGTGACAGTGCTTTTCTGTGTACAGACAGTTGTTAAAATTTGGTGTTCCAGGCTGGGCATGGTGGCTCATACTTGTAATTCCAGCACTTTGGGAGGCTGAGGTGGGTGGATCACAAGGTCAAGAGATCGAGACCATCTTGGCCAACATGGTGAAACCCCATCTCTACTAAAAATACAAAAATTAGCCAGGTGTCGTGGTGCACGCCTCTAGTCCCAGCTACTCAGGAGGCTGAAGCAGGATAATCACTTGAACCCAGGAGGCAGAGGTTGCAGTGAGCCAAGATTGCGCCACTGCACTCCAGCCTGGAGACAGAGCGAGACTCCAGCCCTCCCCCCCAAAAAAATTGGTGTTCCAACAGGGGAACAAAGGGTACAGGCTTCTATTCTACCATCTTGCTCCACCCTCCCCACCCACCTGCCAGGATTTTATATCTTTTAAAACCTGGTATTTGCTTTCTAGGCTGGATCTGATTCTGCAAAACTAGCATGGCTAGTCAGATTTCTACAAGACTCCCAAACACAGTTTCCTTTTTTTCAGAGGGAATCTCCAGGTTAAGGAGCAACTGATAGAGTCTCCACTTCACTCTGGATTTCAGATTGGCTTGGCCATTTGGATCTTTCTTTAGCAAGAACTGCCTTGGGGACCTTACATTAGTAAAACCCTCTGGGTATGTCTTAGTGATTCACATTGGTTACTCCTAGTGTTATCAGTCAACCATCTTATTTTGTCCATGACTGAGAGTTGTTCAAGGATATGGGACTTTGAGGGCTAAAACTGGACAGTCAGCCACCTGTTGTGCTAAACCCCTATCAACACCAATGGGGATGGCACCAGGTTCAAAAGGCCAAAGAAGAGACAGAGAGCCAGCGAATGAGACACGGAATTTTATTTACTTACAGGGAGAAAGTCTTGCTGTGGCAGCCTGGACAGGAAAACCACATGGCCCAGTGGCAGTGGGCTGGGCAGGATAATTGCAACCTTCATTCAACCCAAAGCTCTGGACCTCAATCCCCTGTATAGCCTGTGTTCTATGGGGCAGGCTGGGGGCTCAGATGTTCCTCATAGACATGGAATGAATCTCCAGATTAGCCACTCCTGGGTTCCCTAGCTCAGAACATACATTCAGGTGCATCTGCCATACAGGGTCATTCTCAGGGTATGCTTAAGTTATTGCTATCAGGTGCATTTAACCTACACCACCTTTCTTCCTTTGCTCATATAATCACCTTGAAAGGCAAAAGTGATATATAAGATGATGTTTATTTGAGAGAAGACAAAACCAAGGCTCAGAGAGGGTGACTTATGCAAGGTCACACAGAGCATTCTGGGTAGAGACAATAGGACATAGTTTTTTGGCTCTATCTATTGAGGAGGCATGAAAAGAATGTTCAGGGATACAGGTCCATGTCACAGCCAGGTGGCTGCTTAAGGAAAAGCACTTTGATTTTTTTTTTTTTTGATATGGATCCCTGCTGTGTTGCCCAGGCTGGAGTGCAGTGGCGTGATCTCAGCTCACTGCAGCCTGTCTCCTGGGTTCAAGCGATCCTCCTGCCTCAGCCTCCCGAGTAGTTGGGATTACAGGCATGCACCCCAAGGCCCAGCTAATTTTTAGTAGAGATGGGGTTTTGCTATGTTGGCCAGGCTGGTCTTGAAGTCCTGGCCTCAAGTGATCTGCCCACTTCGGCCTCCCAAAGTGCTAGGATTACAAGCATGAGCCACCGCGCACCGGCCTAGCACTTCGATTTTTAACTGTGAATTTAATTAACATACTTATGATGCCCATATTTCATGGAGAGAGAGAGAGAAAATGATAACCTGAGAAACAGCCCTTCCACTCCTACATACCCTAGGTCATAGCTTTCAAAACTGACTCCATCAGAAACTCCTGGGAGGTTTGACAACACCGTGATAATTAGGTCCCACCCACAAACACTGATTTAATTACTTTGGGGGCGGGACCTAAATATTCACAAGATTAAAAACCTCAACAAGTAATTCAGATATGCAGCTAGGATTAATAATTAATGTTCTACATCAGTGTTTTTAAAACTTCCACGAGCATATGAATCAACTAGGAATTTTGTTAAAATGCAGATTCTGACTCAGCAGGTCTAGGGAAGGACCTAGCTAAGAAGTTCCCCAGAGATGCCGACGTATTGCTAAGAAGTTCCCCAGAGATGCCGATGCCCATACTGATTGGATTATTGTCGTTCCTTAAATACAGTCTGAATTCATTGTAATTGCTGAGTTCCTGGGCATTGAGTCTAGTCAGAGGTAGCGCCTTCCCAGATATATTTAAATGGATGAGTTCAAACCCCCTCTTTGTAGCCTTTAAATTGAATTTTTAAAGCATTCTGTCTTTAAGTTACTGGTAGTTCCAATATGGTGTCCATTGTTCTTTGGATTCTTGTGTATGTAGAGTTGATTCTGCTTTTGCTACTACTGAAAAGCATGTGGAATTGCACACGTTGCTGAGATTCAGAACTCCTGCTTCTCATTTGGCTAATTGTCTCAGAGTTGGCCTTTTCCCCTGGATACCACAGAGATGCTGAAGATCCTGGAATGAACTGTGTTAACTCTTCTGAGACTAAAATCTAGGGCGCAAAATTTGATCACTTGACCCAGATGCCTTCTCCCAAAGACAGAATTGTTGGCATTCTCAGTACTGTAGACATCCTTTCCCTGTTCTTGGTTCCATAGGGAACTTCAGGGGCCTCTCATTCCTCCATCGGATCTTTTAGAATAAAGCTATTGGGGGGTGATTTAGAGTGGTGCTTTTCATTTTCACACCTCACCAGTATATTTGCATAATGGGTGTAATTCTGAGTATGTCTAAATAGAGAAGGAAAAAGTGAATGGCACTGCATTATAATGGAGGTGCAGCTCAGCCATTTGGGAATCCTTCGACTCTGTTATGTATAAAATAAGAATTGAACTCAATAATGTTTACTTATTAGTAAGCTAACTAAAGTTAATCACTATTTTCCGCTTAGGCTTTCATTTTAGTATCTTCTGGAATATTCAGTATGTTTGACATAGAAGTATTTGCTAGTTTGCCCCGTGATATACATAACAATGTCTAATTTGGGTTAATTTAAATCTCTATAATGCTATTCCTTTGTGTCATCCTCCCCCACCTCCCATACTCTTTGCTTTCTATGTGGCACAGGGCTCATTTTGCTCAAATCTTGCTTTTTAAAAATAACATTGCTCCCGAGTATGTTGTTTGATACCAGTTTCAGGGCTTGACCTCTGCCAGCCATTTCCAGGAAACACAAACACCAGCAACAACTCTCTGCAGTGTCTATTTTCCTCTTGGCTGAATCATAGCCAGATGTATATCTTCAGCTGACATTTAATAACAGCAGAATGTTCTTATGAGTAGGAGGAGTAGGTGACTGCTTCTGGGGACATGACTCAGAGGACTGGGAAAACCCTCCTTTTACCAAAATGCTTCCTACATTCTGTCTGATGCCTATAATTCTCACAAGAGAACACTCTTATTGTGGTTAAGGTTCTAGTTCTTGTTAAATGCTCTAGGAGAGGGTAATGCTCCAAACCAGAGCTTTCCAAACTTTAACATGCATATGACTTACCTGGGGATCTTGAGAAACTGCAGGTCTGGTTTCAGTGGGTCTATGGCAAGGCCCCCGAGCCTGCAGTTCTGAGAAGCTTGCAGGCACTGCTGAAGTTGCTGGTGGGTGGAGTGCATTTTGGGTAGCAAGGCCAGATCAGCATTCTTGGTTGCACATCAGAATCTTCCGGGGAGTTTTACTAATCCTGAAATCCAGGCTGTACCCCGGACCAATGACATGAGACTCTGGGGGTGGGACCCAGACATAAGTAGTTGTTGAAGCTTCCCAGGTGATTCCACTGTGAGGCCACATTTGAGAATAAGTGCTCCAAAGCAGTGGCTCTCGACCCTAGCTGCTGATTAGAATAATCAAGGGAGCCTTTAAACACACCAATGCCTGGCTCTACCCGAGATCAATTAAATCTGAATCTCAGTTGGTAAGGTTTAGGCATTTGGATTTTTAAAAAAGCAGCCTGAATGTTTCTGGCGTGGAGCCAGGTTTAAGAACCACTGCTCTGCTAATCAGTGTTTGTAACTTCATGTGGATGAAGTCTCCTCTGTGTGAGGTTTGGTGAGAGGAGAGAGACAAGAAGTGGAAGGTTCAGAGAATTGTGAGCCCCAGGAAGAGCAGAGATGTGAAGAAAGCTGTGAAACGGAGGAAAATGGGGAAGCTGATCATTTTGCACACTATGCAGTTTTGCCCAGGGCTATCCTGGAGAGTGTCCACATCAGAGGATTGGGAAGGTCTGATCATGACACTGTCTCAATGACTGATTGGCCTGAGTAGTGGGCAGGGTGCAATGTGAAAGCTGAACCTGCTAACTCTTTTCATTGTTCTCTGAATTAGATGCCTCAGTGAAGGTGACCAACTGCTCCAGTTTACCCAGGACTGTCTTGGTTTTAGCACTGGAAGTCTAGCATTCTGAGAAACTCCTCGGTCCTAGTTAAACTGAGATGGTTGTTCATCCTAGCCTTGCCTCTCCTCTGAAGTGGTGACCCAGATCTCAGTGTGTGGCCACCACAGAGGAGCAGGTTTGTTCTTCTGGCTGGTCAGTTGGAAGAAAATGGGCCTCACTGAGTTTTTAAGTGTATTTCATTCATTGTTGGTGAATAGGGTCAGGTATTGTGAAGATGGCAGAGAATTTGGATAAACCTGATCCTGGATGCATGGCTTAAGGAGAATTTGAATGGCTTCTCTTAATTTTTTTTTTAAACATGTGGTCCCAATATACCCCCTCCCTCCACACACTCATGCATGCACACATATATGTATATCTCTGTTTGGTTGGCAGAGCACTGACCTACATAGGTGCAGAGGCCAAATAGATTCCAAGGAAATGAGAAAATCATGGTCTGTGCCGAGCTCCAATCTGACAGATGGATGTAACCTACTCAGAGAGTATTTTCAAAGCATGTGGCTTGAATGCAGATGAATGTCATGCAAAATGAATATGAAAATGTTAAGGCACCAAGTCACTGAGTAAAATGCCACATCAGAGGAAGATAGGGTTAATCAGGAAAGACCCTTTTGAAGATGTGAATGTCTTTTTATAAAATGAGGATAATGTCACCTTTTTATGGGAGAAAAAAAAAGGGCCAGAAACACCAAAAACCAAAACCACTCAACATGCTTATTAAAGGGAGGAGTGAAAACTGGGTGATTCAATGGTCCATGTTCTAGTTCACAGACTTTAGAATATAATCTCTGAGGTAATCCACTCTCAGAACAATTGAAATCTGCTTTTGAAGCTATTTCAATTTGTGTTATCAGGCCACTAGTAGCTGGTTTCTTTGACTTAGAAGCCATCAGGAGTTCTTTGCCTGAATCAAGACTTTGGATTAGACTCTTGAGCAGTGGTTCTCACATTTAAGCATGTGTCAGAATCATCTGGAAGACTTCTTAAAGAGAGGCTGATCCCCCGCCCCCCCAAGTTTCTGATTAAGGTCTGGGGTGGAACCTGAGAATCTCACCTTTTAATAAATCCTCAGGTGATGCTGATATAGCTGGACCAGAGATCACACTCTGAGAAAGAATGGACTAGAGTGTTGTCCTTGAGCAGGTTTATAGACATAGTAACATGGCTCTTTCTAGAACAGACCTTGCCATTTAGAACATCATGACCAAAACCAAAGAGGTCAAAGGGATGAAAATTGGAAGCCAAGAAAGCTAGATGCCATCTGGGGAAGCAAACAGAAAACATCCCAATTTTTGTTTGTGGCTAGCACTACAGCTATCCACTAAAAACATGGTGTTTCTGGATTTTATACATGTGCAATTAAAATGGATCCTCACCATTGTGACTTAGAGAGAATCCTAGTCTTTGGAATGAGAAGATACTGTTTTCTCATGAGTGATAACAGTCACCAAATTCTATTCTGAACATAGCTGTTAGAATATGTCATAAAGTCTATTTTCTTCCATGACAGGATATCTTATTGGGTAACCACTGGGACCAATGAATTTCTTAGCAGTTTAGCTACGTCAATGGTGTAATTCAATCAGTGGCTTTAGGAAACACTGCCAGATGTGTTTTAGTTAAAACTGTATTTTGAGTTAATGCAAGATAGATAGCTCTACTTACTTTCCAAGGCTAGCTGAACTACAATGCCTAAAGCAAATGCTTCAAACTTCTGCAGGAGAATGCAAATAAGTTGTAGTGGACTCTGTTTATGACTGATCTACCAACCATTTTCTCTTTTCTTTTATTCCCAATAGCATCCCAATTTTGTTCGGGTATCTGCAAGTCATTTATTTACCAGGTAATCTTAGCAAAAAACTGTTAGGCAGTGGAGAGAAGAGGCAGGGAAGCGAAATAAGCCAATGAAAGGTATGTTATGTGAGTTACCACTGTGGGCTACGGGAGCTCAGGCCTGCTGGGGAAGTGTGGTGATATTGGGTATGCTGCTGGGAGACAATTCTTCATGTCTTTATACCTCTTGTGACAGTTGTTGTCCTCATCTATGTTTTCAAGGATGTTTGCATAGCAAACAGCCTTGGAATAT
Source organism: Trachypithecus francoisi (assembly GCF_009764315.1). Lineage (NCBI taxonomy): Eukaryota > Metazoa > Chordata > Mammalia > Primates > Cercopithecidae > Trachypithecus > Trachypithecus francoisi. The sequence goes on along the minus strand of NW_022681471.1, from coordinate 114,555,396 downwards.
AGACATAATGTCTCCATTCAAGGGCAAAGTGCTGATTTGTTTCCTGACCAATATGATAAATATAATGTCTTTCTTGGGAACAAAGTTTGGGTAGGTTTGCTACTAGCCCTTATAAGATTGAACGCTTCTAAGCTTGGAGTCTTTCAGCTATGACACAGATCTAATGTGTGCATAACATCCACTGAGACTCCTCAACAACACCCTATGAAAATTGGGTGTCAAGGGGAACAAATAAGGACATGAAGCTCACGCCGCCTGCTATGCCATGAGTAATAATGTCCTTTGTCGCTGGCCCTGGGGTCTACTGTCTTCTGTCAGCATGTATGAAACTGTGGCAGTCTAACCTGCTGGCTTTCGGGCGGTGTAAAATCTCAGAACCTTCACAGTCCTTGACAGATGTCTCAGCCTTATTCCTTTTGAGGGATGATGAAGCTGGGGTATTTAATAACCATTGGTCATTGGTTGAAGGCTACTCCCATGAGGCATTAAATCTCCCATGAGGCATTAAAACATTTCCAGCTTTCTGCACGAACAGGCTGAGTGACTTTCCGCAATTCTGTTGAAAGCCTCCAGACAAAGAGATGTAGATGCTGCCATTTAGAATTGACAAGTGTATACTGTGAAATGGTAAAGCCTGAAGAATATAGGCAGGGCACAAAAAAGGTCTGCTATTTCTTCCCTGGTGTCCATATGCCTCACTTTGGAGACTACTAAGTGAAGATCATGAGAGGGATATGTTACAAGATGAAGCTATCAGAAGTAAGGGGCACCAGATCACTGAAGATCTTTAGGGCCATGTTAATTAATTTGAGCGTGGTGGGGAACCACTGGGTTTTTAAAGCAAGGTAGCTACTATTTATTGAGCATCTACTATGTATTAGGCATCATGCCAGGGACTTTAAATGTATTAACATAAATCTTAACCTTCATACCATTATTTTTATTATTTTATGTATAAAAAAATTTAAAGACAATTTAAGAAACAAACTCAGTATTAAATACTAATATTAGTTTATCCATTTATTTGAAAAGTAAATGTGCCAGTCCTCAAGCCCAGCTGTGTTTGCTCTGAGGCCAATGGTGTTTTCATTATGCCATAGCTACTGCTTTTCTTCAAACATTTTCTACATATGAAGAAAATGCAATTCCCAGTGTGAAATGATTTATCTCAGGTATTGGATTGGTTTTTGACTTCTCATTTTATTATTGAATAAGAGAAAGTTTACATCTTCATTAAGCTAGTATATATAATGACTATGAAATAACAACTTATTATTTATTTAACATAAAAATTATTAAGTTAAAGCCAAAACCAGTTTGTAGTTGATCAATAAGTTTCCTTAATTAAAGTGCTTAATGTTTTCCATAATTCAACTGTTATATTTTTGAGAATCATTCCAATCCAAATTACCTTCTAATATTAAAAAAGTCTATAGATGAATATAATACATATTCAAGTAGAAAAATTCCAAATATATTGAAATTTTCATGTTTATGTAAGCAAATCCTGTGTTTTTATTGTGTGTAACCATATCCTATTATTTAAAGTGGATGATTATGTCCGAAGAGCCATTTGCATTTATGTTACTAATTGTTCATAAATAAATCTCTTTTCCACTCTTAAATCACAAAATCTTTTGAGATTAAATCTTCCATGATTTATCTTAGCTCCCATGCAACAGTATTGAGAAATGTTGGCAAAAATAGTCTAGTTATATTTTGAGCTTAGAGATGAAAGTAAAGAATGTATACTTCTTGAAAGCTAGCTAGGTGTTGATTTTTTTTCCTGTAAACATTTATCCTAGATGTTTAAAAACAATGTGGAAATTTGTTTTTGTTTTTTTTTTTTTTTTTTGAGACGGAGTCTCGCTCGGTCGCCCAGGCTGGAGTGCAGTGGCCGGATCTCAGCTCACTGCAAGCTCCGCCTCCGGGTTTACGCCATTCTCCTGCCTCCGCCTCCCAAGTAGCTGGGACTACAGGCGCCGCCTCGTCGCCCGGCTAGTTTTTTGTATTCTTTAGTAGAGACGGGGTTTCACCGTATTAGCCAGGATGGTCTCGATCTCCTGACCTTGTGATCCGCTCGTCTCGGCCTCCCAAAGTGCTGGGATTACAGGCTTGAGCCACCGCGCCTGGCCGGAAATTTGAATGGAAAATTTTTCTATATAAATATGCTTAGTACAGGGATTTTGGACTTTTAAACGAAAGCCTTTCTCAATTACAAGGTATTTCTTGGAGCATTTTTTCCTCTATGCTTTCCCTAGACTGACTAAATGTCAGTGCTACATTGAAAAGGAACGTGAAGAATAAATTTCAGGCCTTAAAATTAGGCTATTGAAAGAGTTATCTGATCCCCTACATATTTTTGTAAAGTCACATTCTAAAATTATGTCTAACAAATGATAATATGCCTGGACTCTATTTAGGAATATTGATCTATTTCATACTTAAATATAACAATGCACATTTATGGCAAGTTCCAGCATTCCTTTGGTGACCATATTTACAGTAGGCAGGCATTAAGACCTGCCTTAAAAATTCATTCTCATAATGACTGTGTTTGACTCATCATTTCTAACTCTGTCAAGATAGGGACCTGGAAGTGATAGAGCTGTAATAATTCAGCTTTCAAGGAAGACAGCATATCTATTGTCTCACTTTAGTTAAAATTTATTTAGAAATGCCTATAGAATTTGGTTGAAAACTACATCTTCAAATAAAAGTTAATAATCTATGTTGTAAAATGAAAGGTTAGAGCTTCTTCAAGAAACTGGGGGGTCATGATCAGCCTCCAAGAATACCATCTTCCTCAGATTCCCTAGGTCCTAGGAAGGAAATAAGATGGGTACTTGGGGACCTGAGATCAATTCTCCAGACGTTGGGATATCACTCCCTCACTAAAGGAAGGAAAGCTAAGGCTGCTTTTCACCTGTTGGACCAGCTGTTCTGGAAAGGTTGGAAGTCACCTGAGCGGGGGAAGAGTTGAAGGATAAATGTCTGACTTTCCAGCCCAACATCGTGTTTGGGGAAGGAGGGCCATTAACTAAGAATACAAGGTGTGGCCATCTGAAGAGCATTCTAGGTGATATCCTGGGACCCCCGGCTTAAATGCCTGAGAGATAAAACTACATATATCCAGAAGAGGGAATTACCTAGGGTCTAGGCCTGCCGAGGCTGGCCAGAGCAGCCCTGCCTTCAGAGGAAGTGTCCTTCTACTAAAGAGTTATGAATGCAGGTGGAAACTGACAGAATAGCAGTAGAGACTTTCACACAGAGGAGGAGTGAATGAGTTTGATCAGTAGTGCCTGGCTAGGACTCATCCTGTTTCTTCTCTTAAGTGAGTGGAACTGTGGAGATTCTTATCCTTATATGCAACTGCCCAGTCCCTAAGAGCTCTGAAATTCAACATTCTCAGAAGTAAACTTGTCACCTCAATTAACTTTTCTCTTCTGTATTCTCCAACTTCTTGGTAGCTGGCCCAGCCATCTACCCAATCAACTTGTCCGTCATTCCTCATAAATGAATTTGTCAGTCTTTCTATCCTTCATACCCCATGTCTGATACCACTTTCTAGGTTTAGGCCCTTATCTTTCCCCACATAACATAGCTATCAAGTTTTTTGGATGTAAAATACAAATCTGGCTGTATCACTCCATTGTCACTGCTAAAAACAGTCAATGCCCACCCCTCTTGCTGCCTATAGGATTAAAAAGAAACCTCTCTGCATGGCAAAGTGGCGTGCGGATAAACCAGTTTATCAAAATAAGAAGGCCCTGATTTTGACTGTTTGAAAATTTCCATGGTGTAAATACCTCCACTATGACCAATTCCAAACCACAGTTTATCAACCAAATCACACAATTTCCGAATAATTAACAATTAGCTGCTAGCTGGCTCTAGCACACCAAATGCATCAAACTCTTGAAGATGTGGTGCCTGACCACTTCTCTCATCAGTAGCCAATCCTTTCTCAAAGCTATGCTCTGGGATGTGCTTGTAGCTCCCTATGTATTCCAGGCTGCTTATTGCTGGCATGCTTTTGTTCATGCTGTCTGAAATGTCTGTCCACAGCACCCCTTTTCATCACCTCCTTGGGTAGAAACTCTTATCTTCATCTTGCTAAATTCTTCCATTCTGGCTTAGGTAAACTTTCAAGGAAGACTTTTTTCCTTCACTTTGTCTTCATTTGCATAGCCCAGAAGTAGACTCTGAGTTGAAAATTCATGCGTAAGTGATTTATAGTAGGTGTTCCCAGGAAAAAGCCAATAGGAGAGCGGGGAAGAGAGACAGACAAAGAAAGGAGGCCAAGCAAAGATGTGATGTTCCCATGGAGAGTAACTTTGGTACCTTCTCATAGGGGACTTTTGCAGAAAGTGTAAGTTACACATTAAAGTTGCCTTGATCAAGGGCAAAGGAGCTGGCGTATTTATATTGCTATACTTGTCGGTCATAAGAGCTGCCTCGGGAAAGTAAATTCCCAGGCACTTCCAACTCTCTATGCATGTGCGCAGACAAAATGGGCTCTTGCAGCCTGAGAGCTGTCTTCCAACAAAGAGACACAGTGCTGGCTGCTGGGAATGAAAGTGACCTGAAGCTGATGTGTATGAAAATGCAAAGGGGTTCCACAGTATATGGGCAGGGCACTGACAGTGCATGAAATATACCCTACTCTCCAAACCACACATGCATGTGTGTGGGCACGTACACAAACACACACATATCCCTCAAGCTGGTTTGGGTTCCTGATATGGTTTGGGTCTGTGTCCCCACCCAAATCTCATCTTGAATTGTGCTCCCATAATTCTCACATGTTTTGGGAGAAACTTGGTGGGAGAGAATTGAATCATGGGGGCGGCTTCTCCCATACTGTTCTGGTGGTAGTAAGTCTCACGAGATCTGATGGCTTGATAAGGGGAAACCCACTTCACTTGGTGCTCATTCTCTCTGGCCACCTCCATGTAAGAAGTGTTTTTCACCTTCTGCCATGATTTTTGAGGCCTCCCTAGCCATGTGGAACTGTAAGTCCATAAACCTCTTTTGTAAATTGCCCAGTCTCTGGTATGTCTTTATCAGCAGCATGAAAATGGACTAATACAGTTCTTCTCCACAGTACTTCTGTCTCACCACCATTGCAGTTACTTCATGGTTTAGAATAATTTCTTCATGTATCAGTGTACTTCATCTTACATGACTGCCTTGAGAATAGGGGTCATTCATCTTTGTACAGTGCCAGGCATACAATACGTATTCAATAAATATGTATAGATTAAATGCATAAGGGAGGAGACCACAGTGACAACTAATGGGAGCAATTGGGATGAGGGAAGGGGCATAGGTGGAGCAGAGTCTCAGAAAGACTGGATAGGAAGTTGAGGCTCGTGAATTTTTGAGTATAGCCCAGGTCTTAAGCTTTCTTGTTTGCTGTGGTCTGCAAAGATAGCATTAGCACAACATAATCTTGTAAAACTGGGAAATGGTTCTCAGACCCCTGGGGATTAGCTTTTTGCTATTTTTCCTTTTAAGAAGCATTCTAAATTATCAGAGACACTTAGAAATTATGGGTAAAATGTTGGCATTACAAAAGAACCTATGCCAGGCCTCCAAGCCAGAGGTTAGAGGAGGCTTGAATGCATTGTTCGTAGGGATTTCCCTGAAGTCTAATTAGCATCTAAGAACACTTCAGGCTGCAGCTCCATTGCTTGCAACGTGTAATTATGGATATTACTAGCATGTCTAATTTGACAAGTAACGTAGAGGGCGAACATTAAGTGGGAGCTGTAACATTTGGCAACATATGCTGCAGAGTTCAGTTTTGCACTGACACCAGAATCATCTGTGTGTGCCAAACAAGCCTTTTGAAAAATGACAGATATTAGGAAAGCAACGAGAGAGTAGTATTTCTTCCTCCTTCTCCTCTCTCCAAGTTAATAGTTCAATGCAATTAAACTATATGATCTATGAGGAAAATGAAATTCTAATTAGCGTTGATAACAAACCATTCACCTGCTGCTCTTGAATATTAGAACGTTTGTTTCTGGCCAATTCTGTTCCCTTAGAATTCAGGGCATTTGAACCAATTGGGGTAATCAGTGGGCAGTCGGTTTGTTTCTGGCCAATTCTGTTCCCTAGATTTCAGGGCATTTGAACCAATTGGGGTAATCATTGGGCATTTGAGTCCAAGAGGAACAAAAGGAGGTATGATACTTATCTGGAAAACCTTCTACATATCCTAACAAGAAAAGACTAAAAACTATAAAAGAGAAATCTGAGATAAGGCCTAAGAAAAATTACAGTATTATTAAAGTGTTTCGTTAAAATAACAACCCTGCATTTAGTAAAGATCCATCTCCTTTGCCTCAGTCTTTATGATTTTCTCAAGAACTCAGGGTTGAACATTTGAGGTCATCCACCTCTTTTAGCCCCTCTATCTGGTTATGGAAGTTCTCTTTTCTTATACCTTCAGAATGTCATGTACACGAACCTGTCTTTGGGATAGATGGAGCAGGTGTCTATTGACATGGGTTTGAGGAATTTCAGGGGGCACCATTGATTTGGGTCTGGAAGCTTATTCAATCTTTAAAGAGTAGACAATCACATTCAGTTTCCTTAAAAGAGGGCAACAAGTCAATTGGTTGCCACCTATAGGCTTAAAGGAATTGATTGACAGATCACACCAGGGGTTTGAATGTGGGGTGGAGGAGGCAGCAGGAAGAGAGAAAGAAAGGCAGAATGCAAAGATAGGATGCTGATAACAAAATATCTGTTTCAAGTTTTGATGAAGTCTGATTCTATGCATAGCATCCTCCATCCTCGATGATGCTTTGTAAGACTGCATCCCTCTTTAGCTTTTTAGACCCATCAACCTATGCAGAGATGTTGAGCTAATTTATCTCCATACTTCTCTCAACACCTTTCATAATTTCACTCCCATGTTGAATGAACCAGTCTTCCCCTGGTTCTTTAGCTGGGTCTCTGTACCAGGCACTGGCCACTAAAAATAAAAAAGATGGCTTCAATCTAGAGGAGCTATCTACCCTACCTCAAGATAACTCTTTAGTTCCACCCTTAGTTCCTTATTAAGACCATACCCCTGGAAATGTAAGTTAGTACAGCTACATGGAAAACAGTATGGAGGATCCTCAAAAAATTAAAAATAGAAATACCATACAATCCAGTAATCCCACTGCTCAGTATATATACAAAGGAAATGAAATCAGTATGTCAGAGAGATATCTGCACCCCCTCTCATGTTTGTTGCAGCACTATTCACAACAGTCAAGATATGGAATCAACCTAAATGCCTATCAACAGATGAGCTGATAAAGAAAATGTGGTATATATACACAATGGAATACTACTCAGCCTTAAAAAGAGAAGAACTTCTGTCGTTTGTGACAACATGCACGAACCTGGAGGACATTATGCTAAGTGAAATAAGCCAAGCACAGAAAGGCAAATACCACATGATCTCACTCATATATGTGGAAGCTAAAAAAGTCTAACTCATGGAAGCAGACAGTGGAATGTTGGTTGCCTGGGCACTGGGAGTGGGGTGGTCAAAGGATACAAAATTTCACTTAGGATGAATAAATTCAAGAAATCTATTGTACAACACGGTGACTATAATTAATAACAATGTATTATATTCTTGAAAATCGCTAAGAGTAAATTTTAAGTGTTCTCAGCACAAAAAAATAAAAATGTGAGGCAATGCATAGGTTAATTAGCTGGATTTAGCCATTCCACAGTATCTACCTATCCCAAAACATCATGTTAGATACCATAAATATAAGTTTTATTTGTTAATTAAAAATACATTTTAAGAAATAAAATAAAAATTAAAAAGACCCTACCACTTGGCATGTCTCTGGTCCCAGGCACCTGGTAATGTGTTACCCTCCTTCCCCCTCTTGCAGTTTTGTGCCCTTATGTTCCCTCTGGCATTCATATCTTGGCACCCCTTTTCTGGTTTTAGTTTTGCTTACTCCTGGCCTCAGAAGTGCTCCCTGCTGCCTGCTCCAGCCCCCATCCCTGCATCTCAAAGGAAAGGAAGGAGAAAATGTTCTTGTCTAATTCCCACTGCAAATCTGGGAGCTGATTCTGCCAAAAGAACCATGTGGCATTTATGGGAAAGATTAAAAGCATGAAGGGGAAGCATGTAGTGTTCAGTGGCTGGTCGTGTTGAAATAGCCAACTTCATAATTAGAGCTCTGGTCCTTGTAACACCTGCCTTTTGATCTCGGTACAGAATATGTTAGGTTTAATAAACAGCCATTTTGCTGCCTTGTTTTCAATATTCACTAAAAACTTCACATTTTATGGGTTCGTATTTGTACCCCTGTTTTATTTCTCAACCTGTTTCCTATTAAGAATAGAACCTGACGTAAATGACCTCCTCAAGAGAGAGGATCTAGAGCAGTGCTTCTCAAATGTGAACGGGAAATTCCAATCACCTGTGGGTCTTGTTAAAATGAGATTTTTGGTTCAGCAGGTCTGCCTGAGATTCTGCATTTCCAACAAGCTCTCGGATGCTGCTGATGCTGTTGATCCAGGGATTACACTTTGAGTAGCTAGGATCTCAATGATTCTTGATGCCAGATTTTTCAGCCATGATTAATGAGCAATAATTGGGTTAATAGAGGTTGGGTTTAAGACCCAGCATTTTCCACAAGCATGTACATTATATATACTTCATTGTAAAAAGAATCTGGTAAAACTTTAGACCCTCAGGCAATAATGGTCCACTTACAATTTTTTTGTGCATCTTCTTAGACACCTCTTCTGATGAGTCTGAAAAAGTGGAAAGAAGATCAGAATCTTGATCCAGAACTATTCCTGTCTGTAGTAATATTTTAGGTTCATGTTGACTGCAGAGCTAGCACTGAACTCGAGGCTTCCTCGGGGAGGTGTTCAGGTGTTGTAGATCTGAGACCCTAAGATACAAAAATAATCAGTGTCAGTTAAAGCTTCCTAAATGTAGCATTCTTTCAAACTGTAAAACCATTCATGTTGAATTAACATTGGTGGCAAATAAGTCAGTGACTGTTTCTCCTCTCCTATTTCTGATTTCTCATCTCCTCCCTTGAGATGCTTCTTTTGTTTTCAGTTATTGATGCTTTATCACAGATGTTTTCAAAGTCACTGCAGAGAACCTAGTAAATCCTACCTTTTGTTAGTAGTAAAATTAGCCTTAGGCTGGTAACTGCCCTGGCAAGGTGCTAGCTGCTGAGTCACCAGGTGAAAGCAATGGAAATTCCAGGAGACAGAATATGACCCCAAGCTGGCCACAGGGCCCACTGGTCATGACATTGTATTATAACCGTTTTTCTCCACCTAGCCTCCCCTTTTCTCTCCTCTCTTTTCCCATCCCATTCTCATTTCCAAGTTACGTTTCTCTTTTTATCTTCTTGATCCCCAGCAGATAGCACAGATAGCACACAGAAAACTGACTCAATGAAAGTGTGATGGTGAAGTCAGGGTTTTCCTCTAAGTCCTTGCCTAAGGTGCCTGAGATTGCCCAAGGCAAGGTATATTATGCAGCACCCAAGCAGAAACTCCTCCCTTGTTTCTGCCTTTATCCATCACTGTCAAGAAGTGGCCTCATAACAGTTTAAGCATTTGTGTTTTGGTATTTAGGTTCATATTTGTTATTTAATGAACTGGTGTTCCCTGCCAGAGCTTGAGCTAATAGAAAGTGATAGATACAGGAAATATAAAAAATAGCAATCTCTAGTTGTGGGCAGCATAAGTGAAAGTTGAGAAGCTTAGAATTTAAGGTAGCTTTGCTGATCCAGCTTTCAAAATCCTAGCAGTGATTTACAATTGTAACCCCCCCACCTCCCTCCAGGTTGCTTTATGTGTTTTTCTTTTTTTCTCCCAAGCTTTAAGCAGAAGACTGAGACAATATGAACTCATAAATATTTAGCTTATTATTTTCCATGACCATGACTAAAGTCAGTGGAAGAAGATACCATAGGTGTGCAATACTCAAAGAATTCCCAAGTAAGCAGATCCTGTTTAATTCAGATTCTTCCCTTCCTGAGCTCATCTTTTATCGAATGTACAAAGCCCTCCAAAACTTCTACAGAGAACGTTGTTCCATGCCTAGTTATGATTTAATTCATTTGCATGTGACAATTCTATTATCATCTCAGTACCACAAGGAGCAAGTCCCAGGGCAACAAGAAGTGGTTCTATCTTTAAGGAGGCCTCAGGTTTACTTGCTCAATTTCCAGCCAAGTTATTGACTCATCTCATTGTTATAATTGCAAGATTACTATCTTTCTGTAGCATTACACCAGCTGTTTCTAGATCCCTCAGACCCATACATTTATCTCCAAATCAACTTTATTTATACTAAATAATCTTGACAAGTTCCCCTCCTTTAATAAACTAAACTCCTCGTCAGATCTGCACTCAATAGCATTCATTTGGAATCCATCTTGGACTTTTGGACCAAATGCCACTCCCTGTAGGCAAGCCCAACCCGGACATCTGTTGTGGGGCCACATAACTTCTGTCCGTGCAACTCAGGAAACATCCATGATTCTGACCACTGAGTGTGTGAGTTTCTTGAATAAAGGGGCTGTATCCTTCCATAATCTGTCCTTGTAGCATTTTAGCACTGTGACCTCTTATTTTCTTCTAAATGAAAATGGCTTTATTATTTACTTCTGATTATAAAAATAATCCATGCTTGGGGTAAAACTTTCAAATAGCACAGATTGATATAATGAAATAAGAAAAACATTAAATTCTACCAATTAGGGATTAATATGATTCACAGCCTTCTGGACCCTTATCTGCACATAGACACAATTTAATGCAATTGGAAGGCACTCTTTTGGCTGAATAATATATTCTTGTTGTTTCAGCAAGTACAGATATCAAAATAGGTATTTATTTATTTCCGCTGGACTGAATTGCAATATAAACAGAAGCCTATGGCTGTTTGTAATTCTCATGCCCTTCCTTATTTTTCTCCCTGACTCCACAATTTCTCTGAGTTCCTCTCCCTCTTCTTTAACCACGGCTCCCAGCATCCCCTGAGGGGCAGCCTTGGCTGCGGCAGTTGCCAGGGAGAGGAAGAGAAGGAAGGATGTGCAGGTGGTCAGGCAGCAGGAGGGACGTTCCATGCTGTCAATTACAAGAGAATTGGCCTCATCTACTCCTGCCAGGTGGGAGTTGAAGTGATGTCAATCTCCCATTTTATACAGTCTCCTTATTTTTTATACTCTATCCACCTCTTCGCCTCCTTCCCAAGCAACAGAAGGAAGGTATCTGCACTGTCATCAAGCTCCTTTGGCAATTCTGAGTTAGAAGGTGCACAGCTACTCTTTGAGACATGCCGCTCTGCCCATTGCAGACCAGGTGCATCTTATGGCTAAATAGGAATTACCTGGGGAGGTGGTTAATAAAACAAACTCCTGCACCTCATCCCCAGAGATTCTGACCTGTAGGGCTGGGATGTGGCCCAAGACTCACTCTCTCTCTCTCTGTCTCTCTCTCTCTCTTTCTCTGTGTGTGTGTGTGTTTTCTTCTTTTTAAAAATGATCCTGATGAGCATCCCCGTTGGCACCTGCTCTACTTTCTGGCAACCAAAGTGTGGTTCATGGACTGGCTTTATCACCACCTGGGAGCTTATTAGAATTGCAGGATTTCAGGTATCACCCTAGACCTGCTAAATCAGAGCCTATACTTTAATAAGATCCCCAGCTAATTCTATGATTGCAATTAAGGTTTGAGAAGCACTGCTCTACCCCAGTGCTATGGAATGGGCAAATCCTTCTTTGTGGCATTTAAGTAAAATATTGTGACTTGATTCTCACCTACTTAACTGATAGTGAGAGTTCACAAAATGTACCCACAACTTGTGAGAACATTTTTTATGAAAGAGATGGGGTAAACAATACCAATAATTTTAACCTAAAGGAAACTCTCCATCATTTTGAATCTTGGCCTATCCCTGATTTTATGCAAGGAACCAATATTTACATGAATATTTTAGATTAAAGGTTGAAAGCCAGATTTTAGCTCTTAAATCTACTCTTCCACCCTTAGTGTTGAGTTCTTGTCCTTGGGTTGCAAGATGGCTCCTGTGCCTTATGAAGTGTGTCCACCTTCCATGAAGGAAGAATGGAAAATGGAAAGGGCCATTGTGTTTAGAAGTCTGCCTCTTTTAACAAGCATTCTAAGCAGCTCCTCCCAATGATTTCCACTTATATATCATAAGCCAGAGCTGGGTCACATGACCACCCCAGCTGAAAAGGAAACTGGGCATGCTGCTACCTTACCCCCCAAACTGGGGTTCTGTAACCAGATAAAAGGGGAACATGGATATTAGGTAGGCAGTTGGCAAGACCTGCCACTATCACTAAGTTGTAAACAACTCACGAGATCTTTGCGTTGTAAAGGGGAACAAAGCCTTAAGCCAAGGAATAAATCTTGAATAGTAGAGTTTCAAGCATTAGTTGCTGTGTACTTAGTCTTTGTGTTTAGGGTTGAGAAATTCCTATTTACTCTCTTCTCTCAGTATGCAGAATATTTGCCTACTCTGCCTGGGTTTAAGTTGCACCTTACTTAGATAAGAAACCACAGACTCCACAGTGTGAGGCTTATCTCTGCCCCACCTGTGCTCTGTTCTGCTTTGGAACATGATGTTCCTAATCAGAGTCCCTAAAACAGAAACATCCTTCCAAATACCTGCTTTTATTTAAAATGGTGTTAGCATAGTTATCTTGAATTGTGTTTTTTTATAATCAGTTAATTGTTTTTATTTGATCGAGATTCTAATACAATCCATACATGCTTCCTTTTTAAAGTGGTGACATATATTTAAGGTAAGGGTTTAATACAATCAAATTATTATAAAACCTCATGTTTTAATCGAGGATGCTCTGCTTTTCTTGTCTGGACAGGCCCTTGATCTAGCACTTATGCCATCCCTGGTGGGGAGGAAGGGTAGATGCCCTCCTGACTTCATGCTTAATGTTGAGAGACTATGAGGCAGGTCCTTAGGGCAGGCAAGCTTAGATATCTATGAAAAATAATGACTTCAACTAAACTAGAGATCTATTTTTTTTTTTTTTACTTTTGTGGGCCAGAGGGAGGAATATGAAGAATGAGACTGCTAAGTCCTAACCACTCGACCAGCAGGAAACTTAGAACTGAGAAGAATGAACACAGAAATCTCAATGGTTCCAGGAAGGGTCAGATGGACTGAGGATGCTTTGTGTGATTTAGACAAGGTACCATGTAGAAATAGATACTGAAAATTCCTAATAGAAAAAAGTGAAAAATTATTGAGTCCAGAGTTTTTGAAACAAAACCCAGATCAGAGTTGGCCAGAGTCCTGGCTTTCTGCTCCCCTGTAATTTCAAGGGATCTAGTTGGCACTCATGGGGTCTCCATGAGCCTGGGGAACTTTGTGGGATTGTATGTTATCACATGCATACAGAATGTCTAAAGTTTATGGAAAGTTCCTTGTTCCAATTAATATTGTTACACAATATACCATCCCAAATCAGTGGTATAAATAACAACCATTTTATTAAGCTCACAAATTCTGGGAGTCAGAAATTTAGGCAAGGTACAGTGATGATGGTTTGTCTCTGACCCATGATGTGTAAGTTCTCAGCTGGGAGGACTCAGATGGTTGTGGGTGACTTGAATGACTAGGGGCAGAAACCATTTGGAGGCTTCTTTTCTCACATGTCTGGAGTATGAACTGGAACAACTCAATGGCTGTTGACCTGAGGATCTATGTGTGGCCTCTCCATGTGGCTGGGTGAGGGGCCAAGGAGTCTCTGGAAGATGTAAATGCTCCAAGAGAGTCCAGGCAAGCTGCAGAGCCCTTGTGAACTAGCCTTCGAAATCTCATAGCATCACCTTCACTTTTCCCTTGTGGTCAAAGAATATAGAAGCCTTCCTGGATTCAAGGAGCGGAGTCATAAAGCAGCCACCCCTTGATGGGAGGAATGGTAAAAAAATTTGAGGCCAAGAAGCAAGCAAGCAAGCAAACAGATTCCTAGTCCCTAAACTTGGAACCTTGACTGTACATTTTCTAGCTGTGTGACCTTGAGCAAAAGACTCAACTTCTCTGTTGTCTACTTTTCTCATCTACCAAATAGTAGGTACCCATTTCATGGGGGTTTGGATGACAAGTAAGTGAGATAAACTTACACTGAAGCATCTAGTACATTGCCTGGAACATAACTGTTCAACACCACTTGAGCCTAAATCTGAAGAATGTTTGGCAGAATACCAAGTCTAAAGTTAGGCTTATTTTCTCAGGTTCAGAAGCAAGGATTAAGTTGAAAGAGGTATTGTGCTTTTGACAAATGTAAAGACCTACTATATGCCAGGCATGTCCTCCTAGTCAGGTAGAAATAGATACTGACAGTTCTAAGCCAGGAACAGTTCTAATTCAAGAGTTAGACTTGCATCCAAAACTACCAGAGAGGACATTTCAGGTGATTATGTACGCAAATATTATCTAAGCATCTTAACATTTCTTTGACCATAAATTCTTTCCCGAACTGAGCTTTAGAAAATCTCTCTGTACATGCTCAAGCTCTTCTCTGTGCAGGTTTTGCAGATATTTTATTTGTCTATTCTTACATCTATTAAGCTTCTTGTATCCTTAAATATTGAATTGATTCAGTTGGATTTCCTGGAGAAAGAATGAATGCTCTGTCCTTAGATGAAGTCCTCATTAGGAGATGTTCTTTTCTGAGAAAATCATTGTGGTTTCTGGGTACTGTGCCATTTAGTTGACTTGGTGCAACACTTTTAATTAATCAGTGAGAGGGATGACATGAGCCTTCTGAGGAGGCTTTCAGGAGTGTCTGATAAGACAGACAGCAGTTCTTGCTGAAATATCCACACATCTTGCCCTGTGAGGAGCAGTGATCATGGGTACACAGTGAAAATTACTGACAGCAAGAGCTACAGTGGATAACAGAGAATTCTCACAATCTAACAAGTGATCTTGCTGATGAAAGTAAAGGTAGATTAAGAGCTGCAAACTGACTTTTTGTTCATGGAGCAATTGGGTTCTTCTCATTTTATGGGTTCATCATGCCATGTTGTGGATAATATGTTTCTAGCAAAGTTCATTTAAATATGTGGAAAAGGAGAGCTTAGTAATAGAATATGAAAGTATTGTGATCATTAGATTTGAAAGTAGTTTTTTTTTTTTTTTATTATACTTTAAGTTCTAGGGTACATGTGCATGACGTTTATATCATGTATAACTCCC
Organism: Trachypithecus francoisi; assembly: GCF_009764315.1. NCBI lineage: Eukaryota > Metazoa > Chordata > Mammalia > Primates > Cercopithecidae > Trachypithecus > Trachypithecus francoisi. The sequence continues at coordinate 114,540,140 of NW_022681471.1, read as the reverse complement.
CAAAGCAATCCCTCCCTCCTCCCCCCTCCCCATGATAGGCCTCAGTGTGTGATGTTCCCCTTCCCGAGTCCAAGTGATCTCATTGTTCAGTTCCCACCTATGAGTGAGAACATGCGGTGTTTGGTTTTCTCTTCTTGTGATAGTTTGCTAAGAATGATGGTTTCCAGCTGCATCCATGTCCCTACAAAGGACGCAAACTCATCCTTTTTGATGGCTGCATAGTATTCCATGGTGTATATGTGCCACATTTTCTTAATCCAGTCTGTCACAGATGGACATTTGGGTTGATTCCAAGTCTTTGCTATTGTGAATAGTGCCGCAATAAACATACGTGTGCATGTGTCTTTGTAGTAGAGTAATTTATAATCCTTTGGGTATATACCCAGTAGTGGGATGGCTGGGTCATATGGTACATCTAGTTCTAGATCCTTGAGGAATCGCCATACTGTTTTCCATAATGGTTGAACTAGTTTACAATCCCACCAACAGTGTAAAAGTGTTCCTATTTCTCCACATCCTCTCCAACACCTGTTGTTTCCTGACTTCTTATAATTGCCATTCTAACTGGTGTGAGATGGTATCTCATTGTGGTTTTGATTTGCATTTCTCTGATGGCGAGTGATGATGAGCATTTTTTCGTGTGTCTGTTGGCTGTGTGAATGTCTTCTTTTGAGAAATGTCTGTTCATATCCTTTCCCCACTTTTTGATGGGGTTGTTTGTTTTTTTCTTGTATATTTGTTTGAGTTCTTTGTAGATTCTGGATATTAGCCCTTTGTCAGATGAGTAGGTTGCAAAAATGTTCTCCCATTCTGTAGGTTGTCTATTCACTCTGATGGTAGTTTCTTTAGCTGTGCAAAAGCTCTTTAGTTTAATTAGATCCCATGTGTCAATTTTTGCTTTTGCTGCCGAAAGTAGTTCTTAAAATGTAATTTACTATAACCAAATGTAGCTGATTATTTTTGTGTCCCAAAGCACATTCCCTCTACCTTTATGTGACTTCAGCCATAGCTGTGGTGGCCATTTCCTGTGCATGCTGAGGGATTCTCCCCAGTGCCTGCTGCATCTTGTTCAGCTGTCACATAGAACAGCCTGGGATATGGCAAGGAGTGGGGCATGGGAGTCAAAACCTCTGGATGCAACTCTGAAACAAAGGAGGACAAGAATGGGCCCATAATGGCTTCCTCTCCTATGGAGGAATCATTCTGAGGTACATTCTACACCATTTCCAGTGTGCTCCCAGCAGGATCAGTCTCCAGCTGCCCACAGGATTAATCATTTCAAGAACATACCCTTCCTTAACTTTCTTCCTTGTCTGCCTTACTCTCCCTGCTCCTTCACTCCTGATCCCTGAGCTCACCTCCCCAATGAGCTACCTGGAACCCCCAAATTAAAATACCAAATATCCTGGCTTAGTTGGACCTGAAATTCAGATATGCCCAGAGGAAGGGGGTCTCTCATTCCAACTTTAATATCTATTGCCTTGCACTGATTGTCATAGGAGCCAAGGCCATACATGAACAAGGGACTCAAGTAGTGTCCTCAAAGTGGAATGGACTGGGTTACAGAATAGGGCTTCTGAGAGAGACAGAGAGACTTCACCTAAAAAGAAGAAGGAGCCTGCTGTGATTGATTCATTTACTCAACAGATATTTATTGAGAATCTTCTACGTTTCAAGTACAGTTCTATATGCTCGAAATGCATCAGTGAATTAAAACAACAGAAATCCTTGCACTCATAGAGTTTGTATTCTAGTGGATGAAGCCTGGCAATTAAAATAATAAAAAGTAAATTTTAATAAACATGGGAGTAAAGATATCTCTTTGATATACTGATTTCCTTTCTTTTGGGTATATACCCAGCAGTGAGATTGCTGGACCATATGGTAGCTCTATTTTTAGTTTTTTGAGGAACTTCCCAAACTGCTCTCCATAGTTGCTGTACTAATTTACATTCCCATCAACAGTGTATAAGGGTTCCCTTTTCTCCACATTCTTGCCATCATTCATAGTAGCCAAGGTTTGGAAGCAACCTAAGTGCACGTTGACAGATGAATGCATAAAGAAAATATGGTACATATATACAAGGGAGTACCATTCAGCCATAAAAAAGAATGATATCCAGCCATTTGCAACAACATGGATGGAACTGGAGGCCATTATGTTAAATGAAATAAGTCAGACACAGAAAGACAAACATAGCATATTCTCACTTACTTGTGGATGCTAAAAATTAAAACAATTGGACTCACGATGATAGAGCATAGAAGGATGCTTACCAGAGGCTTGGAAGTGTTGGAGGGGCAGGGAAGAAGTGGAGATAGTTAATGGTTGCAAAGTATAGTTAGAATAAATAATATATAATATTTGATAGCACAACTAGGTGACTAAAGTCAGCAATAATTTATTGTGTATTTAAAAGTAATTAAAGAGTATAAGTGGATTGTTTGTAACACAAAGGATAAATACTTGAGGGAATGGAGACCCCATTTACTCTAGTGTGATTATTATGCATTGCATGTCTATATCAAAACATCTCATGTAACCCAGAAATATAGACACATACTATGTACCACCAAATTTAAAAATAAAAAATTAAAGTAAATTTTAGATTATTTTAGAAGAGGTTAGGGCTAGAATAGAATAATATAAGGGGGATTAGCAGTACAGGCAAAAGGGGGGATGGTGTTAACTTATGAATGAGGTGGCATGTTAGTCTGCTCAGGCTGCCATAACAAAATCGCACAGAGTGGGTGCCTTGAACAATAGACTTTTATATTCTCACACGTCTGTAGGCTAGAAATCTATGATCAAGGTGCCAGCAAACTCAGTTTCTGATGAGGGCTCTCTTCCTGGCTTGTAGATGGCCACCTTCTTGCTGTGTCCCTGTGAAAAAGCTCTGGTGTCTCCTCCTCTTCTTATAAGAGCACTAGCCCTATTGGGTTTAGGTCTCACCCTTATTACTTCACTTAACTTTTATTACCTCCTTAGAGGCCCTATCTCCACATACAGTCACATTGGGGATTAGGGCTTCAACATCTGAATTTTGAGGGGACACGATTTAGTACATAACAGATGGTTTGAGTAGGTATCCTTTACAAGGTGACATTTCAGCAAAAACATGAAGTAAGCAAGTTATCCATATGGCTATATGAAGGAAGATAATTCCAGGAAGAGGGAATGGCCAGTACAACTGTCCTGGAGGGAAACTGGTCTATCCTGGCCAAAGTGTTCAAGAAATAGTAAAGATATCAGTGCTGAAGTGAAGGCAGCCAAGGGAGTTGTAGGAGATGAGATTGGACAGGTAAAGTTGGCCCATGTCCTGTACAGCCTTCTAGGGCATTGTAAGAATTTTTTGCCTTCTGGAGTGGGAGACCTGGAAAGCCAAACTCAGCAACAATGTCTAATGGGTGGATGAGGAGCAGTGATTTTAGGAATAGGTGGCACGGTGACCTACTTGACAGTGTCCTGATCCAAGCACCCTTGTGGCCTGATGTTGAATGAATGAAGTATATGCTAGGAAAAATAAAACATGATTACTGGTCAAAACAAAAATGAAAACAAAAACAGTCATTAAACTACGTAATTAGTTGAGGTCCCAGCAACCTGTTTGTGGGTGTCATGTAATAAGGACTGGAAGTGCCAGCAGAAAGCTGCAGCCATCACTGAGACTGCTTAGTATGGGTGGAGCCCAGTGTTGACAGGTGATCAGCACAGTAAAGGAGAGTCTTGTTGCGGATAGGATCAATAAGATAGACCGGGGAGAAATATAGGGAGTTGAGAAATACAACCCCATGAGGCCAGATGTGGTGGCTCATACCTATAATCTCAGTACTTTGGGAAGCCAAGGTGGGAGGATAGCTTGAGCCCAGGAGTTCAGGACCAGCAACATAGCAAGACCCTGTCTCTCTAAAAACAAAACAAAACAAAACAAAACAAAAAATTAACTGGGCTTGGTGGTATACACCTGTAGTCTTAGCTACTCTGGAGGCTGAAGAAGGAGGATGGTTTGAGTCCAGGATATCAAGGCTGCAGTGAGCCATCATCACACCAATGCACTCCAGCCTGGGTGACAGGGCCAGATGCTGTCTCAAAAAGGGAAAGGAAAAAGAAAAAGAAACACACCCTCATGTATATAGGAATTAGAATATGTGAGAAAAGTCACACTTCAAATTAGTGATTATGCTGACACTTGGTTAATAAATGTGGCAAAAAATTAATTTGGAGCTCTATTTAAATCCACATAGATTGAATATTTGAAATAAAAAAGTTGTTGGAGAATCAATATTTGTCTTAGGTTGGGAAGGGCTTTTTAACCATTACCTCACTGGCAGAAATCAGAAGGAAAAGACTGGCTGGGTATGGTGGCTCATGCCTGTAATCCCAGCACTTTGGGAGGCTGAGGTGGGAGGATGGCTTGAGCCCAGCAGTTTGAGACAAGCCTAGGTAACATAGTGAGACCCCATCTCTACAAAAATAAAAAAACTTTAGCCAGGCATGGTGGTGCACGCCTGTAGTCCCAGTTACTTGGGAGGCTGAGACAGGAGGATCGCTTGAGCCCAGGAGTTCAAGGCTGCAGTGAGCCATGATCATGTCACTGCACTCCAGCCTAGGTGACAGATTGTCTCAAATAAATAAAAAACTAAATACATGAAATTTTAAAAAGATTGAAATATTTGACCACAAAGATGTTTAGAAGTTCTATATGGTAAAAAACACTATATCTGTAAAACTGAAAAAATATATTTGTAACATTTATGACAAAGAAAAGATTAATAGTCTTAGCATTTAAAGAGCTATTATAGACCAATACAAAAAGAAAAACTAATAAAACATGAATTAAGGTTGTGAATAGTAAACTTACTAAGCCTACGAACATTAAAATATGAAATAAATAAATGCAAATTAAAATAATGAGATATATTTTCTCAGAATAGTAAGGATTAAAAAGATTGCAGACACCATGTCTTGGCTAAGATTTGGAAAAATAGGTACTCTTTCCTATAATACTGGTTGTTTCTGATGAATTATTCTGCTGAGAAATTTTGTAATATATATCATATCTAAGTATATATTATTTAGCTCAAAAATTCTACTTCTAGTCATTTATCCTAATTCAATGATTCAATATACATGTAAAGATGAGTATCAAGAATGTTTAATTTTTATCATTTATGCAAAATAAATAGAGAGAATAGTATAATGTCTCATGATAGAGATGCCATAAATTATGGTGTGTCTAAAATAAATATGATACAGCAATTAAGATTAATGATAAAGCTGTATATTTATTAATATTAAAGTTTTCTTTCTTCTTATCATGGTGACTAGTAGACACCACTCACGAATCTCTGAGTAAGTGCTCTGTAATCTCATATGCTTGCATGTATATACCAGCATAATAAAGTAAAAAAATGATAAGTTACCTCTGGGTAGTGTTATTATGTGTGATTTTTAAAAAGTTCTCTTTTTGCTTATCTGTATTAGTTATTTAATTGATAATGAAGTTGTATAAATTGAATAATAAATATTTTTTAAAATTATAATTTAGGTTATATATTTAAATTGCTAAGTTCTTGAATATCTGATATTGAAAGGTGTCTGGTGTTTTTCAAGTTAAAGTTTTCTCAAGCATGGCTGATTTAACTTTTAAAACAGTATTTATGTCAAGGAAGTGTATTTTACATAAATTTAGTATTTCCTTTGGCTTTCAATTTCACCTCTATCTTATTATTATGACAAATATATATTCTTATCCCTGACATTTGACATTTTAATAATACTGAAACGACCAAGAGAAACAATTAGAATAGAGGCCAGGTGCTGAGACCAGCTTGGTTGGGGAGACCCTAACCCAGTGGCGCTAGAGGAATTAAAGACACACACACAGAAATATAGAGGTGAGAAGTGGGGAATCAGGGGTCTCACAGCCTTCAGAACTGAGAGCCCCAAACAGAGATTTGCCCACATATTTATTAACAGCAAACCAGTCATTAGCAATGTTTCCATAGATATTAAAGTAACTAAAAGTATCCCTTATGGGTAATGAAGGGATGGGCTGAATTAATTGCAGCAGGAACATGCCCTTAAGACACAGATCGCTCATGCTTTTATTTGTGGCTTACGAATGCCTTTAAGTGGTTTTCCACCCTGGTGGGCCAGGTTTTCCTTGCCCTCATTCCCATAAACCCACAACCTTCCAGCTTGGGCGTTAGGGCCATTATGGACATGTTACAGTGCTGCAGAGATTTTGTTTATGGCCAGTTTTGGGGCCAGTTATGGCAGAATTCTGGGGGCTTGCTCCCAATAGCCAGGATTATACTTCTACAGAGGCTGATTGAGATAGAGTCATCTGTGGGACCATGGTTTTTTTTTTTTTTTTTTTTTTGGTAACAGCTTTATTGATATATAATTCACATGCTGTACTACTCAGCTACTGCAAGTATATAATTCAATGGTTTTTAGTATATCCACAGAATTGTAAAATTATTACCACACTCAATTTTAGAACATTTTAATTGCTCCGGATGCAATCCCCAAACCCTTAGCAACCAACCCTCATTACCTTTCATGTTTTCCAGCTTAGGCAACTACTCTATAGATTTGTCTATTCTGGACATTTCATGTAAATGAAACCATAAAATATGTGGTATTTTTGTGACTAGCTTCTTTCATTTAGCATAATGTTTTCAAAGTTCATCCATGTTGTAGCATGTATCAATGTTGCATTCCTTTTTATTGCTAAGTAATATTGCATAATATGAACATTTTACATTTTATCAGTTCATGAACCTTTGGTTTGTTTGCACTTTTTGACAATTACAATAATTCTGTCATGAAAATTTGTGTACGAGTTTTTGTGTTGAATGCAGGTTGTTTTGATTACTAATTCAATCTCTTTATTGTTACATATTTATTTAGATTCTCTATTTCTTTTTGAGCATATTTATTTAGATTCTCTATTTCTTTTTGAGTCATTTTTGGAAGTTTGTGTTTTCTAGGATTTTGTCTATTTTATGTAAGCTATCTAATTTATTGGAAACCATGGTCTTTTGAAAAATATTTGGAGTGTAAAGGGAAGAACAGGAGAATAGTGGAAGATCGTGTAGTAGCCCTGAGATCCTTCTTGTAATCTCTTAAGTCTTTAATGAAGTGACGGAACTCACGAAATCTTTAGTGTGACTTTTTTGTTTGTTTGTTTGTTTGTTTGTTTGTTTTGGTGAATAGCAATAATAACAACCAAAAGAAGAAACAGTAGCAACAACAACCAAAACAGGGCAACAGGGCTCAAAGTAATTTTAGATTGGGCTGAATTAATTAATGAGACTGCCCTTGCCATTTATTCTGAATTCAAGCAGCCAGTTCTGTTTGTTTTGTTTGACTAAAACTTGTACTTAATGGTGGCCTATGTGAAATAAAGTTGTGATGCCAGAAATATCTATGATGTAAAAGAGGGATTCAAAGGCTTAGGATGATAAAAATATTGGAGTGTATTTATCATGTGCAACTGGCTTACCTAACCTACAGCTATGTCTTCTGAGAGAACTTAAAAGATATTTTCCTCACCGTGGCAATAAATAATAAATTGGTGAAGGTGGAAACAGCATCCTGGAAAAGCATAGTATTGATGTTTTCTGTAGGCAAGGGACAAAGATGGGAAATGCAACTATTGAAATGGGGTGGCTGAGGCAGAGGCTGAGTAATAGCACTTAGTCACTAGAAGCCAGTGGGTATGGTTATCATAATAGACAACAAACCCAAATGCTTGTCATACTGGCTTGACCCACAGGGATCTTTGGCAGTAGCTAATTGATTATAGTTTCTCTAGAGCTGAAATAAATGACTAAACGTGTGATCTAACATCTTCTTTGTCTGGTGAACAGAGACTGAGTCATAAAGTTAGAGAATATGGGATCCTTTTCCAATTCCCAGCTTGAGTCAATAACAGATCTAGAGCCCCTTCAATAAAAAAGATGCTGGGCACCCTCGTGGGACTGTAAACTTGACGCCTGACCTTTTTCCAAGGGGTCTGGAGCTATTTAATTAGGTAGCTTCACTAGGAGAAAGTAAAATGCATTGAGTTAATAATAATTCTTGGAACCGAGAATACCAATGTGGTCTGCCTATCAGTGTCGGGGTTAACAGTCGTTAGATGATAAATGAAGTTTTGGCCTAAGTTCATCTCACTGTGGCCCTGGGAGTTTTGTAAACCCATCTGTCTGCTAGGCCTGCCAACAAAATATCACAATTTGGGTAATTTAAACAACAGAAATTTATTTTCATACAGTTCTGGCAGCTGGAAGTCCAAGATCAAGGTGCCAGCAGGGTTGGTTTCTCTTGAGGTCTCTCTTCTTAGCTTGTGAATGGCTGTGTTCTCTATGTATTCTCACACATACCTTTTCTCTCTCTGCATGTGCCCCTGGTATCTCTCCCTCTTCTTATAAGGACACCATTCCTATTGAATTAGGGCCCCACAATAATGACTCTGTTTAACCTTAATATCTCCTTAAAGTCCTTATCTCCAAATACAGTCACATTGGGGGTTAAAACTTTGTCATCTGAATTTTAGGAGATGCAGTTCAGTCCATAATACCATCCTATTATTTCCACAGTTCCTGAGCAGATAGGTGCAAGTGAAATACTGAACAACTTTCAAAATTCTTCCTTAACCTATGAAATGAGGACACACCCTAACTTTAACAAACTATTTAATCAAAATCAAACCCCTGGGGTAACTAGATGTGAGTGCTGTCCACAAAGACTTGATAGATTCAGGGGTGGTCAATCTACTCCTCTTGAGGACATAGTTGTGGTTGGGTAAGCCAGTTATACATGATAATCCACTCCAACTTTCCTATCTCACTGAGTCTTTGAATTCCTGTTATTATACTTTCTCTAATTAATTTACCTATATAAAGGCCTAAGGTAGGGTTGGTGTGGTCCTAGGTCTCTCTTGAAATATGTGTTATTATGAGATCACAGAGAAAAGAAATGGATGACATGACGCTCTCCATTTATTAGTCTTGCTAAGGTGGGTAGAAACTGTTGGTATTTCTAGGGACTTTCATTCCACACAGAGTATTAAGCCCAGTGATTATGTATAGCCCCAAGGCCTTAAGCACTATGTTTGGCAGGTTGCTATGAGCTGTCTATGATCCATGTCTTAATAACCCTGAGGTAGCCATTGGCCCACATTTTTTTTTCTGCCTATTCCTGTGCTGGAGTTTCCAGTATTGGTTTAAGAGTTTTTTTTTTTTTTTTTAAAACATTTCTTTATCCACCAACCAGAGCTCAAACTGAATTCATATGGGCCAATGGACCAATCCACCTCTGAGATGTTGAATCTGTTCAGATGAGTGAAACTTGTCTCTGAGATACCTCTTGATTAGATGGCAGTTGCTTGGTATATCTGCACTTTTCCCTTTTTTTTTTTGAATCGATGTACCACAATCTGTAAACAAATGGTAGGGACAATTTAAGTTGGTCACTTTTTGGAGCCTTATCTGTTATGGGCTCATGGTTTCAAGAGCCTTTCAATAAGACCACCTCAACATTTAACACAGTGATTTGTACACAGTGGGTGATCAGTAAATGTTTGTTAGTTTGTTATCTATTTTTTAGATTATTATTATTATTTTTGGGGATGGAATCTCACTCTGTCACCCAGGCTGGAGTGCAGCGGTGTGATCTTGGCTCACTGCAACCTCTGCCTCCTGGGCTCAAGTGATTCTTCTGCCTCAGTCTCCTGAGTAGCTGGGATTACAGGTGTGAGCCAACACACCCAGATAATTTTTGTATTTTTAGTAGAGACGGGGTTTCACCATGTTGGTCAGGCTGGCCTTGAACTCCTGACCTCAAGTGATCCACCAGCCTCAGATTCCCAAAGTGCTGGGATTACAGGCATGAACCACTGTGCCCCTCTACCATTATCGCTTTAAAATAGGACCATGTTAAAATTTTCTCAGACAACTCCAAACTTGTCCCAGTTTCAAAGTAATACATGCTCTTTTTAATATAAGGAGTGCATTCTTATCATTGAAAACTTAAGAAATAAAAGGAACCTAAAGAAAAAAATAACAATAACTCATATAACACACTGAGAGATAATTACTATTAAGTTTAAGTTTTTGGTATGTATTTCATTTTAATCTTTGCTACCATCCTCCCCCAATCACAAACCCTCACAGATTATAAAGTATATTTAGGTCTGTACCCATGAATTCTGACAACAGGAAACAAGTTCCATGAAATAATAGTTCATCACATAAATACACTTTAATTTTTTTAAACGTAATGTTCTATTGTTGAACATACAGACATTTGCCATGAATTAAACAAAATTTAGATAAAAAATCTTTGGACATAAATCTTGTCCACATTTTTAATATTTTCTGTGGGATAAAACTGTAGAAGGAGAATTATCTAGTCAATGTATATAAATATGTTTAAGATCTGGATTAATATTGCAACATCATTTTCCAGAGAATTTTTACCACTTGCACTCCCAGCAATATGGAATTTCCCTAACTGTTCCTTAATTAGTAACTAGTTTCTTCTTTTTTCCTTTAATTCTTTGGTAAAATGAAAATTTCTTTTATCAGTTATCTACTGTTGCATAACAAACCACTCCAAAACTTAGTAAATTAAGACAAAGATAATCTATTATTTCTAAAGATTCTATGGGCTGGTAATCTGGGGCTAGGTAGTTTTTCTCCCGGTTTCAGATCATTTATGCATCTTCAGCCCTCTGACAGCTCAACCAGGGCTGAAGGGGCCCAGATGACCTCATTCACATGTCTGTCTGGAAGTCACTTCTGACTGCTAGCTGAGTCACCTTTTTTACCCCCATCATGGTCTCTCATCCTGAAATATATGTGAGACTGAGCTTCTTCACAGTTTCAAGGTTCCAATGATAAGAGTGAAAGATGCACTAACCTCCAGAGAAATTTCCACCACATTCTTTTGGTCAAAGCAAGTCACAAGGCCATCCCAGCTTCAGGGGTGGGAAAATAGATGGTACCTCTTCATGAACGGAGATCAATGTCATATTACAAAGGAGCATGGACCCAGAGAGGTGTGATTCATTGGGAATCATTAGTATTACTCTCTATCACATTTATCTAAGTTGATTTTATTTTGATTATGAATGAGGTTACTTTTTGGCCATTTGCATTTTTTCTTTTTGTCTTTTGACTATTTTTCTATGATGTCTTAAGATTATCTTACCAATTTTTAATAACTCATTGTATATTATGGATATGAACTTTAGTCTATCATATTATTACAAATATTTTTCTCAGTCATTTTGTTGATTTACTTTATAAAAAGAATATAAATGTATTATTACCACTGAACTGTACCCTTAAAAATGATAAAGATGGTACATTTTATATGTATATTTTACCTAAACAAAAATTAAATTAAAAAATTGCTTTTAAACTTCAGAACCTTTCTTCAATCAAAAATCAGTTGCTTATAAATACAAGACTAGCTTTTATATGGCTTGACTATTTGTGTTTAATTTTTTAATCTATTAAAAACTTATTTTGGCATATAATATAGTGATAATTTAATGTGATTTTCTTCATAGATGTTCATTCCTATTCTACACTCCTTAAGAAAAAAATCCATCATTTCTCAACTGTCTTCTGTGCCTATTCAATCATTTGGTAAATATTTATGCATTCCAGAATTTGTTCCTGTATTATTTTTTCAATTTTACTGCTCTCTTTATAAGAATCTTTTATCAATGTCTCATTGTTTCAATTGAGGTTTATAAATAATTTTAATATCTGGCAGAACAAGCACTCTCATTTTTCTTCAGTGGTTTTCTTGGTTTGTTTTCTGCCTGTTTATTCTTTTAGATGAACTTCAGAGACATATTATTCAATTAAAATCAATCCCCATGAGATTATGATTGGGATTGTATTACTCCTTATTTGGGAAAAATGGATATATTTACAAGATTAAGTCTGCCCAACCAGGAGCATGGTATTCAAATCCTCTTTTAATTCTCTTAATACAGAAATCTGTATCTATACTATGTGTATATATATATATATTTTCACACACACACACACATATATACACACACACACATATTTATGTATGTATCCCAAACATTTCTTATTATAAGCTATTTCTAGGCTATATTTTTAAGGTGTGCTATTGTATCTTCATTATATTTCTAGCTGCTTATTACCTAAACTATCAATTTCTTGATAATTACACTGCACTCACCAACTTTTTTGAATGTGTTTATTAATTCTAATAGTTTTCTTATTGATTTTCTTTCCTTAACTGTGTGCATCTTAATGTCTGCAAGTAATACAAATTATTTCCTTTGCCTGCCAATAGTCATACTTCTTGTTTTGGTTTAATGTCTTATTTATTGGCCAGAAATTCCAGAACAATGTTAAAAAGAACTTGTCTGTTTTTTAAGCAAGAGCAAAGAAATTTTGTAACCAGAAACTCATCCCAATGTTTCAAATTTCATGCTGGAATATGTAATATGTTCTGTTTTGCCTATCTCAATGCCTATCCTGTTGCTTATGTCAGTTTACTAAAGTTTTATTATTCCTCTGAGTATATGGCAAATAATATTAATAAATTCTCTGTGAAAAAGCCCTACAGTTGCATGAGAAGAATAATTAAATATTTCCATAATTTCCCCTTCTTTCTTTTTCCTTTTGCTTTTCCTGTTAATCAAAGCCTCTCATATTTGTGATTTTCCTCGAGTCATTTCCAAATTTTCCATGTATCTGTTTAACTATGGAATATGGAAATAGGCTAATCACTTGGGAAGAGGTTGAATCCTGTGACTAATTGGAAGGATTAGTCCACAGTTCTTACTAGTTACTTACGTGTTTTGTCTGATTTTTAGTGTGCCTTTTGTTATGGAAATTAGGTCCCTATTAGATATAAAATCACATCTCCTGATTCAACTGAGATTTACTTCCCAGTGGTGACCAGGCACATTACCAAAAGCCCTCCCTGGAGCTACCGTCTCCCTTCTACCCCACTTATCTGTTACTCCTCACGGCAAAACTTCCTGAAAGGTTAGTTTATACTCATTGTCTCTGTGTCCTCAGTTCATATTATCTCTTTAACCCATTCCACCATGCCACTGAAACTACTCTTATGGATCCCATAGCCTACATTGCTGAACCCAGTTGTCAGTTCTCAGCTCTCATCTTACCCAGGGTTTCAGCAGCATTTGCAAGTGTGGTCATTTTTACCTTCTCAATTGTTTCAAGGGTCCACACACTCTTGTGAGTTTTGTCCTGTCTCTTGGGCTGCTCCCTCTTAGTCTCATTTGTGGGTTCTCTTCAATTTCTTGACTTTTAAAAAAGTCATGGTAAATAAACATAACACAAAATTTGCCATTTTAACAATTTTTCCCTTTTTATTTTATTTTGTCATTTATATTTTTCCATAAGTTATTGGGGGTACAGGTGCTATTTGGTTACGTGAGTAAGTTCTTTAGTGGTGATTTGTGAGATTTTGGTGCACCCATCACCAGAGCAGTACACAGTGCAGCATTTTTGTAGTCTTTTATCCCTCTCTCCCCTCCCACTCTTCCCCCAAGTCCCCAGAGACCATTGTATCCTTCTTATGCATTTAAGTCCTCATAGCTTAGCCCCCGCATATTAGTGAGAACATATGATGTTTGGTTTTCCATTCCTGAGCTATTTCACTTAGAATGATAGTCTCCAATCTCATCCAGGTCACTGCAGATGTTGTTAATTCATTCTTATGGCTGTGTAGTATTCCAGTGTGTGTGTGTGTGTGTGTGTGTGTGTGTATGTGTGTGTGTGTTATATCACAGTTTCTTTATCCACTTGTTGATTGATGGGCATTTGGGTTGGTTCCATGATTTTGCAATTGTGAATTGTGCTGCTATAAATGTGTGTGTGCAAGTACCTTTTTTGAATAATGACTTCTTTTCCTCTGGGTAGATACCCAGTAATGTGATTGCTGGATCAAATAGTAGTTCTACTGTTAGTTCTTTAAGGAATCTCTGCACTGTTTTCCATAGCAGCTGTACTAGTTTACATTTCCACCAGAGTGTAGAAGTATTCCCTGTTTGTCGCATCCACGCCAACATCTATTTTTTTTTTGTTGTTTTTGTTTTTTTTTGATTTTTTGATTATGGCCATTCTCGAAGGAGTAAGGTGGTATCATATTGTGGTTTTGATTTGCATTTCCCTGATCATTAGTGATGTTGAACATTTTTTCAAATGTTTATTGGCCATTTGTATATCTTCTTTTGAGAATTGTCTATTCATGTCCTTATTCCACTTTTTGATGGGATTATTTGCTTTTTGCTTACTGATTTGTTTGAGTTCATTGTAGATTCTGAATATTAGTCCTTTGTCAGATATATAGATTGTGAAGATTTTCTCCCACTCTGAGGGCTGTCTGTTTTTGCTGACTCTTCCTATTGCCATGCAAAAGCTCTTTAGTTTAATTAGGTCCCAGCTATTTATTTTGCTTTTATTGCATTTGCTTTTGGGTTCTTGGTCATGAAATCCTTGCCTAAGCCAGTGTCTAGAAGGGTTTTTCCAATGTTATCTTCTAGAGTTTTTATAGTTTCAGGTCTTAGGTTTAAGTCCTTAATCCATGTTGAGTTAATTTTTGTATAATGTGAGAGATGAGGATCCAGTTTCATTCTCCTACATGTCGCTAGCCAATTATCCCAGTACCATTTGTTGAAAAGGGTGTCTTTCCCCACTTTATGTTTTTGTTTGTTTTGTCAAAGATCAGTTGGCTGTAAGTGTTTGGGTTTATCTCTGGGTTCTCTATTCTGTTCCAATGGTCTATGTACCTATTTTTATACCAATGCCATGCTGTTTTGGTGACTATGGCCTTATAGTATAGTTTGAAATCAGGTAGTATGATGCATCCAGATTTCTTTTTGTTTAGTCTTGCTTTGGCTATGCGGGTTCTTTTTTGGTTCCCTGTTAATTTTAGAATTGTTTTTTTCTTTTTCTAATTCTGTGAAGAATGATGGTGGTATTTTGATGTTGATTGCATTGAATTTGTAGATTGCTTTTGGCAGTATGGTCATTTTCACAATATTGATTCCACCCATCCATGAGCATGGGATGTGTTTCCATTTGTTTGTGTTATCTATGATTTCTTCAGCAGTGTTTTGTGGTTTTCCTTGTAGAGGTCTTTCACATCCTTGTTTAGGTATATTCCTAAGTATTTTGTGTTTCTTTTTTGCAGCTATTGTAAATGTGGTTGAGTCATTGATTTGATTCTCCACTTGGTTGCTGTTGGTGTATAGAAGAGCTACTGATTTTTATACATTAATATTATATCCAGAAACTTTGCTGAATTCTTTTTATCAATTCTAGGAGCTTTCTGGAGGAGTCATTAGGGTTTTCAAGGTAAATGATCATATTGTCAGCAAAGAGTGACAGTTTGACTTCCTCATTACCGATTTGGATGCTCTTTATTTCTATCTCTTGTCTGATTACTCTGGCTAGGACTTCCAGTACTATGTTGAAGAGGAGTGGTGAGGGTGGACATACTTGTCTTTTTCCATTTCTGAGAGTGAATGTTTTCAACTTTTCCTCATTCAGTATTGTGTTGGCTGTGGTTTGTCATAGATGACTTTTATTACATTAAGGTATGTGCCTTGTATGCCGATTTTGCTGAGAGTTTTAATCATAACCGATGCTGAGTTTTGTCGAATGCTTTTTCTGCACCTATTGAGATGATCATGTGATTTTTGTTTTTAATTCTGTTTACGTGGTGTGTCACATTAATTGACTTGTGTATGTTAAACCATCCCTGCATCCCTGGTATGAAACCCACTTGATTATGGTGGTTTATCTTTTTGATATGTTGTTGGATTTGGTTAGCTAGTATTTTGTTAAGGATTTTAGCGTGTATGTTCATAAAAAATATTGGTCTGTAGTTTTCTTTTTTGGTAGTGTCCTTTGCTGGTTTTGGTATTAGGGTGATGCTGACTTCATAGAATGAATTAGGGAGGGTTCCTTCTTTATCTTGTGGAATAGTGTCAAAAGGACCAAAAGGGTCAAAATTGGTACCAATTCTTCTTTGAATGTCTGGTAGAATTCTGCTTTGAGTATGTCTGGTCCTGGACTTTTTTGTTGTTGTTGTTGTTGGTAATCTTTTAATTACCATTGCAATCTTGCTGGTTGTTATTGGTCTGTTCATGGTATCTAATTCTTCTGATTTAACTAAGAGGGTTGTATTTTTCCAAGAATTTATCCATCTTTTCTAGGTTTTCTAGTTTATGCGCATAAAGGTGTCATAGTAGCCTTGAATGATCTTTCGTATTTCAGTGGTGTCAGTTGTAATATCTCCTGTTTCATTTCTTAGTGAGGTTTTTTGGATTTTCTCTCTTCTTTTCTTGGTTAATCTTGCTAATGGTTTATCAGTTTTATTTATCTTTTCAAACAACCAGCTTTTTGTTTCATTTATCTTTCGTATTTTTTTCAATTTCCTTTAGTTCTGCTCTGATCTTGGTTATTCCTTTCTTCTGTTGGGTTTGGGTTTTGTTTGTTCTTGTTTGTCTAGTTTCTTGAGGTGTGACCTTAGAATGTCAGTTTGTGCTCTTTCAATCTTTTCAATGTAGGCAATTAGTTAGGGCTATGGACTTTCCTCTTAGCACTGCCTTTGCTGTATCCCACAGGTTAGGCAGGTTGTGTCATTATTGTCATTCAGTTTGAAGATGGAATTTTTAAATTTCCATCTTGATTTCGTTTTTGGCCCAATGCTCATTTAGGAGCAGGTTATTTAATTTCCATGTATTTGCATGGTTTTGAAAGTTCCTTTTGGAGTTGATTTCCAGTTTTATTTCACTGTAGTTTGAGAGAATGCTTGATATAATTTCAATTTTATTAAATTTATTGAGGCTTGTTTTATGGCCTGTCATATGATCTATCTTGGAGAAAGTTCCATGCACTGTTGAAAAGAATGTGTATTCCACGGCTGTTGGATGAAATGTTCTGTATATATCTGTTAAGTCCGTTTGTTCCATGATATGGTTAAATCCATTGTTTCTTTGTTGACTATCTGTCTTGACGATCTGTCTAGTGCTGTCAGTGGAATATTGAAATTCCACTATTATTGTGTTGCTGTCTATCTTATGTCTTAGGTACAGTGTTAGGTGCATACATGTTTAGGATTGTGCTATTTTCCTGTTGGACAAGGCCTTTTACCATTATATATGTCCTTCTTTGTCTCTTTTAACTACTGTTGCTTTATAGTTTATTTTTGCTGATATATAATAGCTACCCTTGCTCACTTTTGGTGTCCATTTGCATGAAATGCCTTTTTCTACCCACTTTTCTTTAAGTTTATGTGAGTCCTTATGTGTTAGGTGAGTCTCCTGAAGGCAGCAGATAGTTGGTGGGTGAGTTCTTATCCATTCTGCTGTTCTGTATCTTTTAAGTCCAGCATTTAGGCCATTTACATTCAATGTTAGTATTGAAATGTGAGGTACCATTGCATTCATCGTGCTCTTTGTTGCTTGTGTACTTTGGTTGTTTTTTGTTTTTGCTTTTTAACTCGCATTTTTGTTTTATAGGTCCTGTGTGATTTATGCTTTAAACAGGTTCTTTCTTGATGTGTTTCCAGGATTTGTTTCAAGATTTAGAGCTCCTTTTGGCAGTTCTTGTAGTGGTGGCTTGGTAATGGCGAATTCTCTCAGCATTTGTTTGTCTGAAAAAGACCATATCTTTCCTTCATATATGATGCTTAGTTTCACTGGATACAAAATTCTTGGCTGATAATTGTTTTGTTTGAGGAGGCTGAAGATAGGGCCTCAATCCCTTCTAGCTTGTAGATTTACTGCTGAGAAATCTGCTGTTAATCTGATAGGTTTTCCTTATAGGTTACCTGGTGCTTCTGTCTCACAGCTCTTAAGATTCTTTCCTTCATCTTAGCTTTGGATAACCTGATGACAATATGCCTAGGTGCAGATATTTTTGTGATGCATTTCCTAGGTGTCCTTTGTGCTTCTTTTATCTGGATGTGTAGGTCTCTAGTAAGGCTGGGGAAGTTTTCCTTGATTACTCCCACAAATATGTTTTCCAAGGTTTTAGAATTCTATTCTTCCTCAGGAACACTATTATTCTTAGGTTTGGCCATTTAAGACTTCTTGGAGGCTTTGTTCATATTTTCTTAGTTTTTTCTTTGTCTTTGTTGGATTGGGTTAATTCAAAGACCTTGCCTTCGAGCTCTGAATTTCTTTCTTCTACTTGTTCAGTTCCATTGCTGACACTTTCCAGAGCATTTCACATTTCTAAAAGTGTGTCCACAATTTCCTGAATTTTTTATTACTTTCTTTTTTTCTCTAAGCTATCTATTTCCTTGAATATTTCTCCCTTCACTTCTTGTATCATTTTTTGGATTTCCTTGCACTGGGCTTCACCTTTCTCTGGTCCCTCCCTGATTAGTTTAATAACTAATTTCCTGAATTATTTTTCAAGTAGATCAGGGATTTCTTCTTGGTTTGGATTGATTGCTGATGAACTAGTATGAGTTTTGGGGGGTGTTGAAGGACCTTGTTTTGTTATATTACCAGGGTTGATTTTCTTGTTCCTTTTCATTTGTGTAGCCTCTGTCAGAGGGAAGGTCTGGGGCTGAAGGCTGTTGTTCAGATTCTTTTGTCCCACAGTGTGTTCCCTTGATGTAGTACTCTCCCACTTTTCCTCTGGATGTGGCTTCCTGTAAGCCGAACTGCAGTGATTTTTGTCTCTCTTCTGGTTCTAGCCACCTAGCAAGTCTACTCAGATCTGGGCTGGTACTAGGGGTTGTCTGCACAGAGTCCTGTGATGGAACCATCTATGCGTCTCTCAGCAACTGTTCCAGAGGAGGTGGCGGGAGGGGGTGGGCCATGGACTCTGTGAGGGTTCTTAGCTTTGGTGGTTTAATGCTCTATTTTCGTGTTGGTTGCCTCCTGCCAGGAGGCGGCGCTTTTCAGAAAGCATCAGTTGTAGTAGTATGGAGAGGGACTGGCAGTGAGTGGGGCCCTAGAACTCCCAAGATTATGTGCCTTTTGTCTTCAGCTACCAGGGTGGGTAGGGAAAGACCATCAGGTGGGGGCACGGCTAGGCATGTCTGAGCTCAGACTCTCCTTAGGCAGGTCTTGCTGCGGCTGCTGTGGGGGATGAGGTTGAGATTCCCAGGTCACTGGAGTTGTGTACCTAGGAGGATTATGGCTGCCTCTGCTGAGTTACGCAGGTTGTCAGGGAAGTGGGGTAAAGCGGGCAGTCACAGGCTTCATCCAGCTCCCACACGAACCGAAGGGCTGGTCTCACTCCCTCTGTGGCTGCCCCCCCACCCCCCCAACTCCAATAGCCCTGAGTCTGTTTCCAGATGGAGGGCGAGATGGGTTTGAAAACTTGCCCCAGGCTACCCGTCTCCCAGCTGCGAAAGAAAAGGGCTTGGTTCTTCCCTCACCATACTGTATTTCCACCCTCCCCTAAGTTCTGGCCGAGAGGCTTCTCACCCTGTTCAAATTGTTACAAAGTTCAGCTAGAGATTTCCTTCTCCCTGTGGAGTTTAACCACCTGCTCCTCTGGCTGCCCTCCTGATGGATCCCTGTGGTATCAGGCAGGAATGGTTTGCTAGGGGACCCAGCGAGCTCCCAGGGCCTTTCTGCTTTCTCTACCCCTGTATTTCATTGATCCCTCTAAACTGACGCAGCCCCAGGTGAAGTCGGAAACTTTTCCCACAAACAGACCTTCAGTTTCTCCAGTGGGCACATGTGTTTGGGAGAGAAGTCTCCCTTTCCCACTTCTGGAGTTGGGGCACTCACAGTATTTGGGGTGTCTCCCAGGTCCTGCAGGAGCCATCTGCTTCCTTCAGAGGGTCTATGCGTCCTCTTAGGATTGCTGGTTTGTTCTTGCAATTGATCTGGAGCTAAAATTCACAATGTGAGCCTCCGCCCACTGCTCTGTCTGGAGCTGCAGTTTAGTCATGCCTCCCATCCACCATGATGATCCAATTAAAGATTTTTCATTTCTTGGCTTCAGTGGTGTACTGAGTCTTAGCTATGAATTGTCCAATACCAGCAGGTCACAGAGCGATGGAGGCTGAGGCTGTGGCAGAATCACCAAGGCCTCCTGAAGCAGAGGTCCTGGTGCAGTGAAACCCTAACCCTGACCTCTGACTGGAGAAAGAGACTAAGACTGTGCCAGATCCTGGAAGCTACCCTTCCTCATTTTTAACCGTTTTTAAGCATACAATTTAATGGCATTAAGTATGTTCACAATATTGTGCAGCCATCACTATTATCCATTTCTAGAACAATTTCATCATCCCAAGCTGAAACTCTGTACCCATTAAACACTGATTTCCCATTTCCACCTTCTTCTAGACCCTGGTAACCACCCTTGTACCTTCTGTCCCTGTGAATTTGCCTATTCTATGTACCTCAGATAAACAAAATCATACAATATTTTCTTTTTGTGTCTAGCTTAATTCATTTAGCATAATGTTTCGAAGGTGTATCTATGTGTGGCATGCATCAGAATTTCTTTTTATGGTTGAATAATATTCCATTTATAAATGTATATGTATATATATCAACATCAGTGTATATGTATATATATCACATTTTGTTTATCCATTCATCTGTTGTTGGACATTTGGTTTGCACCTGCCTTTTGGCTATTGTGAATAATGCTGCCATGAATGTTGGCATATGAGTATCTGTTTGAGTCCTTTCTTTCACTTTGTTTGGGTGTATTCCTAGGGGTTGAATTGCTGGATAGTAGAGTAACCTTATGTTTAACTTTTTGAGGAACCACCAAACTGTTTTTCAAAATGGCTGCACTATTTTACCACCAGCAATGCACGAGGGTTCCAATTTCTCCATATCCTCACCAACATTTGTTATTTTCCTTTTTTAATATAGCCATTCTAATGACTATAAAAAGGTAGTCATTGTAGTTTTAATTTGTATTTCCCTACTGACTAATGATATTGAGCATCTTTTCATTGCCATTAGCCATTTGTATAGCTTCCTTAAAGAAATGTCTAAGTCCTTTGCCCGTTTTTGAATTGGGTTGTTTGTCTTTTGATGGTTGAGTTGTCATTTGGTTGCTGAATCCCTTACATGATTTGAAAACATTTTCTTCCATTTTGTAGGTTATCTTTTCACTCTCATGACAGTGTGCTTTGATGTAGAAAAGTTTTTATTTTTATGAAGCTCGGTTTATCTGTTTTTTTTTTTTTTTCTTTTGGTTGTGGTTGTTGTTGGTGCTTCTGGTATTATATCCAAGAAATCATTGTCAAATCCAACATTACGAGTATTTTCTCCTATGTTTTCTTCTAAGAATTTTGTGATTTTATCTTTTAAATTTAGTTCTTTGATCCATTTTAATTTAATTTTTGTATATGGTGTAACTAGTGGTCCAACTTTGTTCTTTTACACATGAATATCCAGTTTTCCCAGTATTTTTCTGACTTTTGAATATATTGGAGTATGTCTCAGCACATTCTTTCGTCCACTTCTCTATACCTAGATGACCTCTCTTGGTGATCTTATCCAGCCTCATGGCTCTAAAAACATCTATATGCTGGTAATTCCTGGATGATATCTCCAGCTGCAATATCTCCCCTTAAACTCAAGATTCATACATTCAATTCTATATCAATTCTCCCCTAGAACTTTAGACTCAAAAACTGAATTTTACACTACCAGTTTGGGTATTAAAATTCTTTACATTTCCAAAAATTAACTTAGGACCCTCTTCCTCATGCCAAACCTACACCTCCCCCAGTCTTTCTTATATAAAATGGTACCACCAGTCCCCTAGTTGCTTATGCCAAAAACTAACGTGCCACTCTACTCCCCTCTTTCTCTCACACCCCACATGTAATTCATCAGCAACTTCTCTGAGCTCTACTTTCCAAATATACTCTAAATTCAACTACTTCTCACTCCTCTGCTGCTATCTTTCTTGTTCAAGCCCCCATCCTCAATTTCCAGGATTCTGCAGGAGTCTCATACTGGTTTCTACCTTCACTCCTATAATCCTATAGTTTCTTTTCTATACATCAGCCAGAATAACTCTTTAAAACTGAAAATCACATCACATTATTATCTTGCTCAAAACTCTCCAATGGCTTGCCATAATAGTCAGAATAGAAAACAAATTCTTAGTGTGGCCCAAGAGTGTCAGTTCCAGTTACTATTACTGTGTAATAAATCACTCCAAAACTTAGTGGCTTAAACAACAGTTTTTAGAAACTCAGGCAGATATTGGCTAGTTAGTTCTCCTGTTCATGATGGAGTCAGTTGAGGTTACTCAGGGGGACTCAGCTGGCTGATCTGGAATGGAGGGTCTAAGATAATTTTTTTTTTTTTGAGATGGAGTCTCGCTTTGTCGCCCAGGCTGGAGGGTAATGGTGCGATCTTGGCTCACTCCAACCTCTGCCTGCCGAGTTCAAGCAATTCTCCTACCTCAGCCTCCTGAGTAGCTGGGACTACAGGCACATGCCACCATGCCTGGCTAATTTCTATATTTTTTAGTAGAGAAAGGATTTCACCATGTTGACCCGGTTGGTCTCGATCTCCTGACCTCAAGTGATCCCCACCTTGGCCTCCCAAAGTGCTGGGATTGCAGGCATGAGCCACCACGCCTGGCCAGGTCCAAGATAATTCTATTCACATCTGGCTCCTTGGCAGGGTGGCTGGAAGATTGGGTTCAGCTGAGACACTTGACTGGAGCACCTACATGTGACCTCTTCAACATGACAGTCTTAAGATAGTTAAACTTATATGGTATCTGGCTTCCCTCAGAGTGAACACCCAGGAAATCAGGAGGAAACTTCATGGGCTTTTTATGACCTTGCCTCAGAAGGCATCTAGTGTCACTTCCACAGTACTTTATTTATCGAGGCAGTCAAAAGCCTGCCAGATCTAAGGGGAGGGAACTTAGTCCTCACTTCTCAATGGCAGGAGTGTCAAAGAATTTGTGGCTATTAAAAAAAAAAAAAAAAAAAAAAAAACAAACCTGCCATAGCCCTGCATGCTATAACTCCTATGATGTCCCTGCCCTTCTCTCCAGTTTCTCTCCACCTTGTTCATTCTACTGGACTCACACTGGAACACTCCAAGCTCTCTCATGCCTCAGAGCCTTTGCTCTTGCTGCTCTCTGTGCTGGGAATGATTTTCCTTCAGATCTGTGCGTACTATGCCTTTTTCACTTCTTTCAGGTCTCTGCTCCAATATTCCTTTCTTACAGAGCCTTCCTGGACTACCCTGCCTGAAATAGCACCCTCCTCTCAATGACTTTATCTCCTTACCCTCCATCATTTTCTTTACAGACATATGCAGCCCTGTATCATATTTACTTATTTTTTTAGTTGTCTATTAGTGTCTCATTCACCAGCATGTGGACTCTATGAGGACAAAGACTTGGACTGATGTGCTCACTTGTACACCTTGAACAGAGACTGACATACATAGTTACTCCATCATATTTGCTAAATGAATGATTGAATTCTTGTGCATGTTTTCCATTCTATCTTATAATCCTTTTTTTTTCATTTCACTCTGAGGAAAAAATGCATTTTCCATTCCTTTCTCTCTGGGGGATGTTTTCTGCCACTTGTGGCTCTTTATTAGCTGTTTGTTGGGGATTTGATTTTGAAAAACATTTGATGCACCCATTTAACTTTTGGACAAATACTAGATTTGAGCAGCAGACTTTATTTCTATGGTCTTTTAAATTAGTTTTTTAGCTTGTGCTTCTTTATTAAGCCCAGGCTAGATAATAGCTTCATGTTTTCTATGTGTCAAACTAAAAATCAGGAGGTGATTAAAAATTTTTCATTAGACATATATTTACAAAAATAAAACCTTACAAGAATTGATTACATAAGACTGTGTTACTTAAGTGGCCTGGTGTAGCATGTGCTTTCTGTTACCTGAAGAATCTTAGGAAAGAATGTGTATATTTATATCCTACTTCTTTTCAGAAGAGGACTTAAGGCAGAGTGTATATACAATAGAAGAAAATTAGTAAATTGTGACAAGGCAAAAATAAGTTTTTAAGA
Source organism: Trachypithecus francoisi (assembly GCF_009764315.1). NCBI lineage: Eukaryota > Metazoa > Chordata > Mammalia > Primates > Cercopithecidae > Trachypithecus > Trachypithecus francoisi. Next base: position 114,516,091 of record NW_022681471.1, on the reverse strand, counting down.
AGTGAAGATTTCCTCCCATAGAAATATGCCAGCTTTTACATTAAAATGTGAAAAATGGCAAGCTTCCAATAGGATTTTTTTTTTCAATTGCAAAAGTGCCATTTGAGTGTTTTAATCACAGGAAAAGGACAATGGTGAAAATGAATTTATCTGTGCTCTTCCATATTAGGCCATGATTAGAGTAGACTAACTAAAAAAATATGTGAGAAATACTGGGCCTTTCAATAGAATTTTGGGTATTTTTATTTGCTTATTCTTGGTGGATCAATTGATAACATTTTTATTAGCCTTTTGAGAATTAGCATTCTGAATATTTTGAGTGCTATCTCTGGATCCAATATTATTTTATTGTCCTGCACTAGCATTTGCATTTCTGTTGTATGAGTCTTTATTGTTTCCTTTGTGCATCATTTTTTTTTGCTATTGCTCTATTTGTGGATTGAGGTATCATAGAAGTCAAAAGAAAATTCAACAAACAAACCATAGCATCAAGAGTGTTTGCAATGCATTCAGTTCAACCACCATTTGTTGGATACTTACTGTATGAGTTTTGAACTCAAGTATATCTACAGACCAAGCAGATAAATTAGTGAAGCAGGGCAGGCATACAGAAAATCAACTGCCAGAAAAGCAGTCAAGCTTTCTTTGTTTCTATTGAAATATGGTGTAAACAGGTAACATAATAAACACAGTTATGTGAATGGGGATTATATTTTACCATGTACATGAGGAAATGTAAATTGAAAATAGACATAGTTAATAAATTATTAATCATTTTCTTTCATGTTTCTTTTTAATTTGGAATTAGAAAATGGGTGCCTTAACTTCTGCAAAGACATTAAGTGTCAGTTTTTATATTTCGCATTGTGAGGTACAGGGTACCTTAATTCAGCGTTAAATCCTCTAATTGGTTTTCACATTTAATTTAATTTGTTTTGATTTCAGGTTCATAACAGAATGAAGCTCTTCAAACTTGATACTTCCCTTTGAAGAGATTGTTGCACAGTGTTTTTATAAATAGATGATGTTATTTCACTTTTAGTATTATAATGCACTCCAGTTCAATAACTTCTATTGGATCTCTCAATTCACAGTATCATAGTATTTGAGGAAGATTAACTGAAAAAGTCTGGCTTATTTTCATAAAATTTCAGATTAAGAAAACATATTGGAATTTGGGATTCAATTTCACACTTTCGGGAATATAACTCCAGCTATGACTTCCATTTCTTTTTTTTTTTTTTTCTTTTTTTCTTTTATTTATTTATTTATTATACTTTAAGTTCTAGGGTACATGTGCATAACGTTTATATCATGTATAACTCCCCAATGCAATCCCTCCCTCCTCCCCCCTCCCCATGATAGGCCCCAGTGTGTGATGTTCCCCTTCCCGAGTCCAAGTGATCTCATTGTTCAGTTCCCACCTATGAGTGAGAACATGCGGTGTTTGGTTTCTCTTCTTGTGATAGTTTGCTAAGAATGATGGTTTCCAGCTGCATCCATGTCCCTACAAAGGACGCAAACTCATCCTTTTTCATGGCTGCATAGTATTCCATGGTGTATATGTGCCACATTTTCTTAATCCAGTCTGTCACAGATGGACATTTGGGTTGATTCCAAGTCTTTGCTATTGTGAATAGTGCTGCAATAAACATACGTGTGCATGTGTCTTTGTAGTAGAGTAATTTATAATCCTTTGGGTATATACCCAGTAGTGGGATGGCTGGGTCATATGGTACATCTAGTTCTAGATCCTTGAGGAATTGCCATACTGATTTCCATAATGGTTGAACTAGTTTACAATCCCACCAACAGTGTAAAAGTGTTCCTATTTCTCCACATCCTCTCCACACCTGTTGTTTCCTGACTTCTTAATGATTGCCATTCTAACTGGTGTGAGATGGTATCTCATTGTGGTTTTGATTTGCATTTCTCTGATGGCGAGTGATGATGAGCATTTTTTCATGTGTCTGTTGGCTGTATGGATGTCTTCTTTTGACAAATGTCTGTTCATATCCTTTCCCCACTTTTTGATGGTGTTGTTTGTTTTTTTCTTGTATATTTGTTTGAGTTCTTTGTAGATTCTGGATATTAGCCCTTTGTCAGATGAGTAGGTTGCAAAAATTTTCTCCCATTCTGTAGGTTGCCTGTTCACTCTGATGGTAGTTTCTTTTGCTGTGCAAAAGCTCTTTAGTTTAATGAGATCCCATTTGTCAATTTTTGCTTTTGCTGCCGTTGCTTTTGGTGTTTTAGACATGAAGTCCTTGCCCATGCCTATGTCCTGAATGGTACTACCTAGATTTTCTTCTAGGGTTTTTATGGTATTAGGTCTAACATTTAAGTCTCTAATCCATCTTGAATTAATTTTCGTATAAGGGGTAAGGAAAGGATCCAGTTTCAGCTTTCTACTTATGGCTAGCCAATTTTCCCAGCACCATTTATTAAATAGGGAATCCTTTCCCCATTTCTTGTTGCTCTCAGGTTTGTCAAAGATCAGATGGCTGTAGATGTGTGGTATTATTTCTGAGGATTCTGTTCTGTTCCATTGGTCTATATCTCTGTTTTGGTACCAGTACCATGCTGTTTTGGTTACTGTAGCCTTGTAGTATAGTTTGAAGTCAGGTAGCGTGACGCCTCCAGCTTTGTCCTTTTGACTTAGGATTGTCTTGGCAATGCGGGCTCTTTTTTGGTTCCATATGAACTTTAAAGCAGTTTTTTCCAATTCTGTGAAGAAAGTCATTGGTAGCTTGATGGGGATGGCATTGAATCTATAAATCACCTTGGCAGTATGGCCATTTTCACGATATTGATTCTTCCTATCCATGAGCATGGTATGTTCTTCCATTTGTTTGTGTCCTCTTTGATTTCACTGAGCAGTGGTTTGTAGTTCTCCTTGAAGAGGTCCTTTACATCCCTTGTAAGCTGGATTCCTAGGTATTTGATTCTCTTTGAAGCAATTGTGAATGGAAGTTCATTCATGATTTGGCTCTCTGTCTGTTCCTGGTGTATAAGAATGCTTGTGATTTTTGCACATTAATTTTGTATCCTGAGACTTTGCTGAAGTTGCTTATCAGCTTAAGGAGATTTTGGGCTGAGACGATGGGGTTTTCTAAATATACATCATGTCATCTGCAAACAGGGACAATTTGACTTCTTCTTTTCCTAACTGGATACCCTTGATTTCTTTCTCTTGCCTGATTGCCCTAGCCAGAACTGCCAACACTATGTTGAATAGGAGTGGTGAGAGAGGGCATCCCTGTCTTGTGCCAGTTTTCAAAGGGAATTTTTCCAGTTTTTGCCCATTCAGTATGATATTAGCTGTGGGTTTGTCATAAATAGCTCTTATTATTTTGAGGTACGTTCCATCAATACCGAATTTATTGAGCGTTTTTAGCATAAAGGGCTGTTGAATTTTGTCAAAAGCCTTTTCTGCATCTATTGAGATAATCATGTGGTTCTTGTCTTTGGTTCTGTTTATATGCTGGATTACGTTTATTGATTTGCGAATGTTGAACCAGCCTTGCATCCCAGGGATGAAGCCACTTGATCATGGTGGATAAGCTTTTTGATGTGCTGCTGAATCCGGTTTGCCAGTATTTTATTGAGAATTTTTGCATCGATGTTCATCAGGGATATTGGTCTAAAATTCTCTTTTTTTGTTGTGTCTCTGCCAGGCTTTGGTATCAGGATGATGTTGGCCTCATAAAATGAGTTAGGGAGGATTCCTCTTTTTCTATTGATTGGAATAGTTTCAGAAGGACTGGTACCAGCTCCTCCTTGTACCTCTGGTAGAATTCAGCTGTGAATCCATCTGGTCCTGGACTTTTTTTGGTGGGTAGGCTATTAATTGTTGCCTCAATTCAGAGCCTGCTATTGGTCTATTCAGGGATTCAACTTCTTCCTGGTTTAGTCTTGGAAGAGTGTAAGTGTCCAGGAAATTATCCATTTCTTCTAGATTTTCTAGTTGACTTGCGTAGAGGCATTTATAGTATTCTCTGATGGTTGTTTGTATTTCTGTGGGGTCGGTGGTGATATCCCCTTTATCATTTTTTATTGCGTCTATTTGATTCCTCTCTCTTTTCTTCTTTATTAGTCTAGCTAGCGGTCTGTCAATTTTGTTGATCTTTTCAAAAAACCAACTCCTGGATTCATTGATTTTTTGGAGGGTTTTTTGTGTCTCTATCTCCTTCAGTTCTGCTCTGATCTTAGTTATTTCTTGCCTTCTGCTCGCTTTTGAATGTGTTTGCTCTTGCCTCTCTAGTTCTTTTAATTGTGATGTTAGAGTGTCAATTCTAGATCTTTCCTGCTTTCTCTTGTGACCATTTAGTGCTATAAATTTCCCTCTACACACTGCTTCAAATGTGTCCCAGAGATTCTGGTATGTTGTATCTTTGTTCTCATTGGTTTCAAAGAACATCTTAATTTCTGCCTTCATTTCGTTATGTACCCAGTAGTCATTCAGGAGCAGGTTGTTCAGTTTCCATGTAGTTGAGCGGTTTTGATTGAGTTTCTTAGTCCTGAGTTCTAGTTTGATTGCACTGTGGTCTGAGAGAGAGTTTGTTATAATTTCTGTTCTTGTACATTTGTTGAGGAGTGCTTTACTTCCAATTATGTAGTCAATTTTGGAATAAGTGCGATGTGCTGAGAAGAATGTATATTCTGTTGATTTGGGGTGGAGAGTTCTATAGATGTCTATTAGGTCCGCTTGGTGCAGAGCTGAGTTCAATTCCTGGATATCCTTGTTAACTTTCTGTCTTGTTGATCTGTCTAATGTTGACAGTGGAGTGTTGAAGTCTCCCATTATTATTGTATGGGAGTCTAGGTCTCTTTGTAGGTCTCTAAGGACTTGCTTTATGAATCTGGGTGCTCCTGTATTGGTGCATATATATTTAGGAGAGTTAGCTCTTCCTGTTGAATTGATCCCTTTACCATTATGTAATGGCCTTCTTTGTCTCTTTTGATCTTTGATGGTTTAAAGTCTGTTTTATCAGAGACTAGGATTGCAACCCCTGCTTTTTTTGTTCTCCATTTGCTTGGTAGATCTTCCTCCATCCCTTTATTTTGAGCCTCTGTATGTCTCTGCATGTGAGATGGGTCTCCTGAATACAGCAGACTGATGGGTCTTGACTCTTTATCCAGTTTGCCAGTCTGTGTCTTTTAATTGGAGCATTTAGTCCATTTACATTTAAGGTTAATATTGTTATGTGTGAACTTGATCCTGTCATTATGATATTAACTGGTTATTTTGCTCGTTAGTTGATACAGTTTCTTCCTAGCCTCGATGGTCTTTACATTTTGGCATGTTTTTGCAATGGCTGGTACCGGTTGTTCCTTTCCATGTTTAGGGCTTCCTTCAGGTCTCTTGTAAGGCAGGCCTGGTGGTGACAAAATCTCTAAGCATTTGCTTATCTGTAAAGTATTTTATTTCTCCTTCACTGATGAAACTTAGTTTGGCTGGATATGAAATTCTGGGTTGAAAATTCTTTTCTTTAAGAACGTTGAATATTGGCCCCCACTCTCTTCTGGCTTGTAGAGTTTCTGCCGAGAGATCTGCTGTTAGTCTGATGGGCTTCCCTTTGTGGGTAACCCGACCTTTCTCTCTGGCTGCCCTTAAGATTTTTTCCTTCATTTCACTTTGGTGAATCTGGCAATTATGTGTCTTGGAGTTGCTCTTCTGGAGGAGTATCTTTGTGGCATTCTCTGTATTTCCTGAATTTGAATGTTGGCCTGCCCTACTAGGTTGGGGAAGTTCTCCTGGATGATATCCTGAAGAGTGTTTTCCAACTTGGTTCCATTTTCCCCCTCACTTTCAGGCACCCCAATCAGACGTAGATTTGGTCTTTTTACATAATCCCATACTTCTTGCAGGCTTTGTTCATTTCTTTTTCTTCTTTTTTCTTTTGGTTTCTCTTCTCGCTTCATTTCATTCATTTGATCCTCAATCGCTGATACTCTTTCTTCCAGTTGATCGAGTCGGTTACTGAAGCTTGTGCATTTGTCACGTATTTCTTGTGTCATGGTTTTCATCTCTGTCATTTCGTTTATGATCTTCTCTGCATTAATTAGTCTAGCTGTCAATTCTTCCACTCTTTTTTCAAGATTTTTAGTTTCTTTGCGCTGGGTACGTAATTCCTCCTTTAGCTCTGAGAGGTTTGATGGACTGAAGCCTTCTTCTCTCATCTGGTCAAAGTCATTCTCTGACCAGCTTTGATCCATTGCTGGCGATGGGCTGCGCTCCTTTGCAGGGGGAGATGCGCTCTTATTTTTTGAATTTCCAGCTTTTCTGCCCTGCTTCTTCCCCATCTTTGTGGTTTTATCTGCCTCTGGTCTTTGATGATGGTGACATACTGATGGGGTTTTGGTATAGGTGTCCTTCCTGTTTGATAGTTTTCCGTCTGACAGTCAGAAGGACTGTCTGTTGGTCTGTTGGAGATTCCTTGAGGTCCACTCCAGACCCTGTTTGCCTGGGTATCAGCAGCAGAGGTTGCCAAAGATAGAATATTGCTGAACAGTGAGTGTACCTGTCTGATTCTTCCTTTGGAAGTTTCCTCTCAGGGGTGACTCCACCCTGTGAGGTGTGGGGTGTCAGACTGCCCCTAGTGGGGGATGTCTCCCAACTAGGCTACTCAGGGGTCAGGACCCACCTGAGCAGGCAGTCTGTCCGTTCTCAGATCTCAACCTCCGCGTTAGGAGATCCACGGCTCTCCCCAAAGCTGTCAGACAGAGTCCTTCGCGTCTGCACCGGCCCCCGCTGCTTTCCCTATTGGACTGCAGCTGTGCGCTGTCCGCAGAGGTAGAGTCTACAGAGACAGGCAGGCTTCCTTGAGCTGCTGTGAGCTCCACCCAGTTCGAGCTTCCCAGCGGCTTTGTTTACCTACTTAAGCCTCAGCAATGGCGGGCGCCCCTCCCCCAGCCTCGCTGCTGCCTTGCAGATCGATCGCGGCAGACTGCTGTGTTAGCAGTGAGGGAGGCTCCGTGGGCGTGGGACCCTCCCGGCCAGGTGTGGGATATATTCTCCTGGTGTGCCTGTTTCCTTAAAGCGCAGTATTGGGGTGGGAGTTACCCGATTTTCCAGGTGTTGTGTGTCTCAGTTCCCCTGGCTAGGAAAACGGATTTCCTTCCCCCTTGCGCTTCCAGGTGAGGCGATGCCTCACCCTGCTTCAGCTCACGCTGGTCAGGCTGCAGCAGCTGACCAGCACCGATTGTCCGGCACTCCCTAGAGAGATGACCCCAGTACCTCAGTTGAAAATGCAGAAATCACCGGTCTTCTGTGTCGCTCACGCTGGGAGTTGGAGACTGGAGCTGTTCCTATTCGGCCATCTTGCTCCGCCCCCCTCCATTTCTTTTAATAAAGGAAAGTAGATGAGATTATTCTCTGACAAATGAAATTCCCAGAGATTCATTTTTGTGTAATTAATGAATAAAACTAATTCCTCTGTTTGCTAATGCCCTTGATGAGAGATATTCAAAATATTTAGAAGGTAATAATATCAAGTGTTCCATCCAATTTTTGCTGCTAAATGGAGATGGGCATTTTTCCATGGGTAACATGAATTAGCATCTATCATGAATTAAAAAGAATTCAATATCCATTTGTCATTTTAAAAAAACAGACTTTCAGTAAACCAGGAAACTGTACTGTAGCAATACAGATCTCCTTGTCCCTGCAGTTCCTTAACATCATTTACACAATGCTGGTAACATTGTTACATACTAACACTGCATCATCCATCCTGCTGCTCTGGCTCTTTATGATGTTGTAATTGTGCTTTGTTCATGATGATCAGAAATGCAAGTCCTACTTAGAGTATGTGGGAAAATCTGAATAAGCCATTTTCTGATCATGTTAAATTTACTACCCATAATTTTATAGTGCAAAGGTAGAACAGCACATCAAACAACTATGTCTTTTCTTGAACTCTTTAGGCCATCATTGCTGCATCCCTAGAATGTGATATCTTTCAATGTTGACTAAGCCCATGCTGTGCACACTCTGATACCAGCAGGGAGGAGAGTGAAAGGTAGATGAAGGGCTCATGGGCTGAGCCAGAAGAGCAGTCCAATTTACACAAGGAATGACTGCCTCTCATTCCACATAACTTTAGATTGACCTGGAAGAGCACAGTGTCACCACATGAATCAAAGGCAAGAGCGGACCTGGATGGTGTTGTGGAGTAATGGTTTCAAAAGCCCTCAAGGACACAGGCAAGGCTTCTCTTTGAGTACCATTGACACATAGGTCTTTGGAGGCTTCGACAGGGGATCACACTGGATACCAGCAGAGTGACACACAGAGTAACAAATACCTGCTGCCAGTCCTGCCACCCTGAGGTGCTGTAGACTGGAAGTGGCACAGTCCAGTGGTGGACCATTGGTAGCTCAGAGCTACTTGTCCTGTGTCTGATATGAGTGAGAGCCACCCTAAACCGGCAAGTTAGCACCAATCTTGTGCAATGTAATGAGAGAAATACCATGAAGGCTCTTGGGAGAAAAATGCTTGCCAGACCGTCTTCCTAGAACTGGGACCTTAAGACCAGTCTATAGATATGATTCCTGGAGCTCTTCAGGGCATCTGGGTGCCCCTGTGCAAGGGGTGCATAGGTGAGGTAGCAGCTTAAAGAGCACCTGGAAGGGAGAAATGGCAACTGGTGACCAGGTCACACATACAAGTTCCAGCCTGGGCAAAGTAAGTGCACAAAGTAAGTGAGTACTGATGCCTGAGGGGAAATTAGAAAATTTCCAGGAAGGTAGCCCTGAGGACAGGTCCTCTTATATTGAATACATATGCTTTATAAAGTTCGTAAATGTAAGGCCAGGAGTGGTGGCTCATGCCTGTAATCCTAGCATTTTGGGAGGGCGAGGCAGGTGCATCATCTGAGGTCAGAAGTTCAAGACCAGCCTGGCCAACATGGTGAAACCCTGTCTCTACTACAAATATAAAAATTAGCCAGGCGTGGTGGCTGGCGCCTGTAATCCCAGCTACTTGGGAGGCTAAGGCAGGAGAATCACTTGAACCAGGGAGGTGGAGGTTGCAGGGAACCGAGATCACGGCACTGCACTCTAGCCTGGGCAACAGAGCAACACTTCATCTCAAATAAATAAATAAATAAATAAATAGTTCCTAAATGCAAATGGTTGGTGTCAGGCAATTAAATTAATATGTAGCTGTATTTCATAGCAGCATTGTTGATTTTATTCATATTCAAAATAAATTCTATTGCAATTGCACTCCTTTTCCAGTTCTCTAAATATTTTCTCACACAGCAAGTTGGTCAAGAGCATAAGTCCTAAAAGTAGAAGGCTGGGAACCAAATCTCAGCTCTCCTACTTATTGGTTCTGTGACTTTGGGCAAGTTACTTAACCTCTCTGTGTTCCAGCTTCTTCATCTATACAAAAGGGAAAATAATAGTACCTACCTCACAGAATGGTACTGAGGATTAAATGTGTGAATACATGTAAGTACCTAGAACCCTGTCAGCTGCATGATAAGGACTCTTTAAGTGTGTGCTGTTATTATTGTATGCCAGCAGTTCTCAACAGAAGTAAGTTTGTCCTTCAGGGACATTTGGCAACATCTGGAGATAGTTTGGTTGTTCCAACATGTGGTGGAGGAGGGTATGGGGAATGCTACTGGCATCTAGTGGGTAGAGGCTGGAATGCTGCTAAACATTATATAATACACAGGAAAGCCTCCACAACAAAAACATTATTCGGCCGTGAATGTCAGCAGTGCCAAGGTTGAGAAATCCTTATTATATACTATTGACAGTTCTTATTGTGGTCTGTTTCACGATGGTGTCTTCAGGTGTATACTTTTGACATAGGTATACTTTCTTTGCAAAATAAGCAAGTTACAGTTTCTACAGGAAATATACACTTTCCCATTTACTTTGAAGTAGATTATTATAGATGTAGGGGGTACAAGAAATATTTCCTGATCCTCTTTACTCTATTACAAGTGCAACTGTAATAATTGAGAGCCAACAATTGGCTTCAGTGACAGGGAGAAAAGAGAGAGTAATGGGGTGATAGGGAGGTAGCAAACTGGCTTTAGGTCCTTGAAACCATCAAATCTAGAAAGAGACTGCTTACTTTCTTTCCTGTCCCCTCTTTCTTATGTGTCAGAGGGCACAGCATCAGTTATTGTTTGAATGGGGGAAGTAGCAGAGGAAAGGGTAAACTAGTAGACAAAAATCCTGGCAGTTGTTATTTCAAATATAGTAACTATTTCATGCAATTGTAAAAAAAAATCATGAGAATGAATTGCAACAGCCACCAAAAATTGTATGTGAATCAAAAGTTACGCAAATTTCTGGTGGGAACCGTGCTCTTGAATGAAGCTTCCTTATAGGGTTGTGGGTTCTCTATGTCTTCAATACTCAAAATGGGGTCCACAGACCAGTAACATCACCCAGAGTTTGTTAGAAAGGTGGAATCTCAGGCCCCAACCTCTTCCTGATGAATCAGAATCTGCATTTTCACAAAATTTCTAGGTGGTTTACATGCACGTTAAAATTTGAGAAACAATAGAATGCGCTCTCTGTCCCTAGCACTCATGGTGTGCAGCTTAGCTTTTAATTCAGAAATAGGCCTATTAATAGGCTGAAGGTGACAGGCGAAAACATTTTTAATCAATGAGAAAGCTATTTCTCCCTTCCATTAAGTAATTTACATGCCATTGAATTTATTTATAGATTCTCAATGATCTGATTTTATAAGATATGATCTTTTCATTATACAGATGTTATGGTTAATGATTTGTTTTATATATACAATTTAAAAGTTAAGAACGAAGAGTATCAAAGCTTTGAAAGGTGTGTTCTGCTATCTTTGTAATTTGCAAACGGAAGAACCACACTTGCTATCCAGCAATGGCATTCTATATTTTTGATCTCTATAGTGTATATTTATTTGCATAAGTCTAAATATGGTAACTGTCATCTCCCACACACTTAGCTGACTGTCACAGGCTGAGACCAAAAAGGCAATTACAGTAAAATTGAGTGGTGTTAGAAGTAAAGGACACATTACTTCAATTAAGTGCACCTCCATATTAAATACATTGGACTGGTAGGCCAGGACACTGAAAACTGTGTTTCTAGCAGAAACCCAAGTGGGAACAGAGAAAGATGTGTGAGGGAGGCATCACCCACACAGTGTCTCAGGGGCATTTGAGCAATCCTGGGGTGCCTGTGTCTGGCCTCACCCTCAATTTTTATCCTATCTGCATCCCAGAGAAAGAAGTATCTTATTCTCTGTTAAAGGAGCCAAAGGGTGGGTGAACAACTGATGTAGAGCTTTACCAGCTGCATATTCACAATTCTTGCTTTCTCCTGTAAAGTTCCTGTGAACCCTCCTGAGTCTTTTCTCATGCTACCTACTAAAACTCCAGTTGATCCCAGAGAGCTTGATACAATTGGAAAACTTAAGGCAGACATAGAACTGTGGCTTTCTCTGGAAAACAAAAACATTCCCATGCCCTTCCATATTGGGTGATTTCCAAGTACTATAATCTGTATGCCTTCGAAATGGTCGAGTGTTTTGGGCCGCAAGCCACCAGTAGGAATACATTTCAATTTTATCTGCTGCTGGTGAAGGATAATGAGCATTTTCTTATGAAATTTTGGGCCTTCTTTCTCCCCAGCAGCTTATGCACTTCTATTGTGCCAGATTCCATATACTGTCATTATCATTATTAGACACAACAACATCGAAAACATCATCAAAATAAATCTTATCTCAAATTGCCTTCCTTAAGTGAGCTGAGGAGATTCTGGCACCTATAAACACAGAAATGTACACTGCAATGGGCTGTATGTTGTATCAGACCAAAAATGAAATGAGGGACATATCAAGCTTCAAGGTTTATCAGAAGCTTCTTGATAATTCTGCCACTGTTTCAATTTAAGTAGTTTCTTATGAAACATTGGGTCTCATTAGGCTTTCAGCTCTTGAACCCCAAGATGCATTGTATTTAGTTAACTCTTCCTGGCATAAAACTTCTAAGAAGCTCTAAGCACTAGTGATCAAATAAAATACTCTCAAAGGCAATCTCATAAATCCCTTGATATACATATATAAAAATACAATATATATACATATATTATATATACATATATGTATACAAATATTTAAATGTCATTTACTTTTCAATATGCAAGCTCAGGTGTAGTTGCAGAGATAGAGACGTCTATAGATATCCGACTTACAGCCAATATGAAATCTGGCGTAGACAGAAATTAATCTTATTGTTGTTCAGTGGTTGTAAGCAAGATGCATGCTCACTCTTAGACTGGATTGATGGCATCAGTAAAACTTGTGGAAACACTTCTGAAATGACAGAAATTTGGGCTGAATATGCTGAAGTTGGGGTATGTCAATATTCATGGAAATTTCATCATCTCTTTGTAATGAGTTCTTTTCTGGTTTGTCCATTTGACATTGTCACAGACTGAACTGTTATTTGAATATGAGGTTTTTAGCAAAAATGAGCAATACTGAGCAATAATAAGCAATATAATAAAAATAAAAACAATAGTGGTTATTTCTATTGGCTTTTGAACCTATTTCACAGGACACAAGAGATGAGAAAACTCCCTTTTCAATCAGAGTATCTAAAGTAGAAACTTCAGAGGAGAGTGTGAAAAGTTCCCCTCCCCAAAACAATTCTTATGTCTGAACATATTAATCAATAGGAGATTAAAGGGAACAGAGTGAAGGAAAAGCAGGGGGGATGATGGTGACCTTTGGTGGGGGTAGTGACAGGAAAGAGCAAGACAGCAGCTTTTGAGATACTAGCAATGTTTTCTTTCTTGATCTGTGTGCTGGTAATGTGGGCATGTTCAGTTTACGAAAATTTATTATCCTGTGCACTTATTATCACTACACATTTCTCCATGTATGTTTCAACAAAAAGCTAAAACAAAAAAATGAACAAACAAAAAAAAACCCAAACATGTAGTTTGTGAAAGTGGTCCAGGTAGAATCAGGTATCCAGAAGACATGGTGAGGGTCAGAGTGGGGTGATGTTACTTGAAACAGAGACAGGACACATTAAAAGGACCTGGCCCAACCAGTAGCCAGAGCGTCTGGAGGAAAGTTCAAGAGGGCTGGATGGAAGATGGTGATGGCAGCTAACGGTAAGAAGAAGGATAGTGACTCAGGATGTTAGAATCCAAAGGGAATTGAAACAGAAAGCTGACACAGGAGCTAAGTGTGTATAGATCACAGAATATTGCTAAAAGGAGTTCAGCAGGAATTAGCATAGATCTGGGCAGCAGAGGAAGTGGGGGTGGACTCTCCTCCCCAGTGCATAAAGTGGCAGAGATCCTAGACAGGTTCTTGGATGAAACCCAATACTCATTTAGAAAGTGGAATTATCAATTACACAGAAAACATTGGTTCCCTAGAGAGTACATCCTCTGAGGTTCAGTCTTCCAAATGAGGAAGAGTCCCTTTTGAGTACTGTTTGATTCACCATCCCAGTCAAGGATTAGATTTTGTGGCCATACATAGCAAGCCAGATGGTTGAATGGATCTATGAATTGTTCATTCAACACATAGTTGTTGAGCACCTACTATGTGCCAGAAGCTGTTCTAGGTGTTGGAGAGGCAATGAATAAGCAGAGAAAATCCCTGCCCCTTGAAGCTTGCACCATATTGCTTATGTTTAATATACCAGACCTGAAGGCCTTATGCAGAGTTTTATAAGCAAAGAAAAAAATCTGTTGAGAATCATCAAAAATCATAATGGTTAAAATATACATAAGTGTGTCCAATAGGTAACCTAGGCACATAGACACATAAAAAAGATATTACACATAGGCATGTTCTTTATTAACTCCAAGCCCGAGGAAGGTACATTTAATGGGGTGAAAACACCCTGGGGTTAAGGTTTAAGACTTCTCCCTCTTTCTTGCCAGGTGAATGTGAGCAATTTGCTTTACTTTCTCAAGGTCCCAATTTTCTCATTTATGAAATGAGAATAATTTGAGTACTTATATGCTAAGGTTGTGATAAGGATTAGCATGTTTATCTTAGTTTCTAACTTACAATAATTCTCTCTCTAATTATTAATAAAAAACAATGCGTTCTGAATGCCTAAATATTTCCAAGTCTTCTAGCTTTCTTGAGTCCCTCTTTTATTTGTAAGCCATGTGAACTTTATGAAGCCCTCATATCTATATTGTAGGATGGCCAGGGTCTGTCACAATATTTATAAGGATTGATGAGGTGGGGAGACTTCGTTTCCTGGGAATCTCTTTTTCTGAATTCCTACTCCATCTAAATTCTCGATCCCCACTCACGAGGCCATGATCTGGCCTCCTGCCACTTGGCCCCTGCACGGGTACTTCCATTTCACCTTCCTTCTCTCCATGTGTAACTAACACAGGGCTGGCTGTTCGGTGTAATACACTTTGATGGAAGGTTTGGAGACAACCAAGGGAGCCCATGGCATTGCCCAGAACAGGAGCACCCTCTTCATGGAGATTTACTTACTGACCATCTTTCCTTCCCCAAGATTCGACTTCATCCCTCATTTCTCTTTCTCTTCATATACAATTTTTTCAGGAAATCCTGTTGGCTCTACTTTCAAAATATGCAAAGGAGAAACCTTTAAAAAAACTTATTTTTCAAGTGCCTATGACAATGTCTGGCATAGAGTAGGTGCTCATGCATTATGTGTTGAGTGAATGAATGAAAATATGCTTACAGCAGTGCCTGGCATGTAGAAATATTATGAACATTTAAACTTATTAATATGATTGTTTATGATCTGTAGTCTAGCCTTTCAAGTGCTTATTGTGAGAAGTAAGTTTTCTCTGTAGAAAACTGACTGTCATCAACCTCACATTTCAAGTCAATTAATTAACACTGGGTATAGTAGCCATATCTTGCTTCCCAAGGATTGATTTTTCTTGAGTATTTGATAAAGTCAGTTTCCTAGGTTTGTAAAGCTGCACAGGAGACAGTGAGCCCTTAATGACCACCATACGGGCAGGTATGTTGTGAGGATCAGCTTGAAACCAGATGAACAGCCTCTCTGTCTTAACCACAAGTGTCATATCCCTATATTTAAATAGCATCGGGTTGATTGAGGAAAGGGAACCATCTGAACTGTTAGGTGTTTGCAATGAAAAATAAAATTGCAACAGCCAAGAAACCATTACCACAAGTTCTGCACGTGTTAGACATTTCAGGCTTTACTAAGTATTAATACATTGCAAGAGGTATCAAGAATATCAGAAATGTACACATTTGAATTTTAGTTCAGTGAGATGCTTTTCTTATTGCTGCCTCAATAAAAGCACAGTTTTTAGACACATATTAATATATCTGTTCTGCTCAAAATCTTTTTTATGATTCTTCATAAAATACATGAAACACACTCCGTTAGTCTAACATTCCAGGAACCCCATATCCATTATAGGGATGGAAAATACTGGGCCAAAAGACTCCAGCTGTGTTTTCATTTCTTCCATGCCCACAGTGAGTAGGTGGTGGCCTTCTTTCCTGTTGAGTCTGAATTTGGTCTCAGCATTCTTCTCCACACAGCATTCTAAGTAGTTGTTACTGATTAATCTTCTGCCTTCCTACAGTCTACTCTCAATATGGTAGGCAGAAGGAGCCATTAATGTGTAAGGCAAATCACTGTCCTCCTTGGTTCAATGTCCCCACCCCAATCCTTTACCTCAAATGACCTGGTTTTCCCACTTTCTGATTTTATTTATCTCTTAGTACTCTGATTCACTATGTCAGCTGTGCTGGCGTTCATGTTCCTTGAACACACTGGGAATCCTTTGGCCTTACAGCCTTTGCACTGGCTATCTTTTACCAGAACATTCTCCGTAAATATAGCTTTATAGGTAACTCCCTTATCTTAAGATTTTGCTCAAATCTTACCTTAATGAGGCTTACCATGACCGCCAATTGCAACCCTCCTGTGATAGCAGAATAATGTCCCCCCAGGGGATTATCCCCCTGGATTATACCCCACAGGGGAAATTACACTGGATTATCTGGGTAGGTCGGGTGTAATCACAAGTGTTCTTATAAGAGGAGGACAGGAAGGACAGAGCCAGAGAAGATGTGACATGGAAACAGATCAAAGAGCAGAGAGATTGGAGGATGCTACCTTGCTGCTAGTGTTGAATAAAGAGGAAAAGGTCATGAGCCAAGGAGTGTAGGTGTCCTCTAGAAACTGAAAGAGGCAAGGAAATGAATCTGCCCTAAAGCTTCCAGAAGAAATGCCTGTCCTGTACAAATCTTTATTTCAGCACTTCTGACTTCCTAACTATAGGACAGTTTGTGTTGTTTTAAGCCACTATTTGTAGTAGTTTGTTATAGTAGAAAGAAGAACTACATCCTCCCTCCTAGATTTTTCTTTTTTCATTTCACTTACCAGCCTCTATTGTACCAGTTAACATGTTTATCATGTCGATTTTTTATTGTTTCTCTGCTGCCTTGCCCTCTGCCCACCACTATAATGTAAGCCCCATGAGGACAAACATTTTCATATATTTTGTTCATTGCTGAAAACCTGCACTTAGAATCAGTGCTCAATAGACATTTGTTGAATTAACTAACTGGTTAGTCAATTCTGAATCTATTTTGACACTCTAAAATTACTTTCCACCATGTTAAAAATCAATCTTTTTATTTGGCACCTGGTTCTTTTTCTCTCTCCCTCTGTCACTGTCTGTGTCTCCATCTCCTTCTCTCTCTCTGTTTCTATCTGTCTGTCTCTCTGTCTGTCTCATATACACACACTCTCTTTCCCTGTCAGGGTGGGTCCAGCTCAGGTTATAGGTCGTCCATGAAGCCCTCTCTTGACTCAATAGTCCACATTTAAATTTTCCCTTTCTGAACTCCTAGAACGTCTCTTTCTATTATCCTCCAGTTTTGCACTTATATTCTCTTACTTTTTGTATCAGCTAGGTTTCTGTCAGGAAACAGAAACCATATAGTAATTAGAACAGAGAGAGTTTAGTATAAAGAATCATTAACTAATAACAAGGGATTAGCTACTATGAGGTCAAGGATAATTCTAAAGAATACAGAGATAGCAGATATAGGGAGCAGCCACTACCTCTAGGGTTGAAGTGGAGTACCTAGGGAGGAACACATTTGGAAGAGCTTCCCTCAGCCCCCACCAAGGCTGAGATTCAGAACTCAGCTGAGGCTGTGTGGCTGTGACCCACTGATTAGCAGTGAACTTCACTGAGGTGCTGCAGACAGGGACTGGCAAGCAAAACACTGCTGGCGGAGGTGCCTACTAAACTCACCAGGGAGCTATCCATGGAGATGCTGATGAGACTCACCAAGAAGTTGCCCAGGAATGCTACTAAGACTCTGGGAAGCAGTCCTCAAGGTTGGTAGTGGAACTTGCTGGGAAGCTGCCTGTGAGAATGCTGCTGAAAGCGGCTGAGAAGCTACCTGTAGGGGTGCTGCTGAAACTCACTGAGGGGTGAGTACCTCTGAATGATCTGCATGGCCCTGGCCACCTGTGCTGCAGAGGCAGGCAGAAAACCAGAAAAGCACATTAGGAATAGAAGTCTCTTTGCCCTGCCATACACTTCCAGTGCCTAGCACTGAACCAGCTTGCAAAGGAGAAATATTTACAGGGTCCAGCTCTAGTATCACAAAGCAGGGTAAAGAAGGGTGGATTTGCCACCAAGAAGCAATACATTGATAATTGGCACACCTTTGTATTTGTAATTTGCCTTGAGTGTTTGCAGTTTTGTAAGCCCCTTGAGGGCAAGGACAATGTCACGCTTCTTCCTCTCCTCCGCCTCCCCCTCCCCACCTTCACCATGGTTTATATAGCATTTTTAACATGAAGTTGACCACATGTAGTGAGTACTTGGTCAACTGTAAATAAGATTTCCCTGAGGTCTTATTTGCTCAATAACCTGGGAAGCCAATGACACCATCCTCTCCCTTTGTGTTACCTACTCTGAAATCTAATGACAGAGAAGTTCAACCATGAGTGAACAACAGCTGCCACCAACCTAGCAATTTCCAAGTGCAAACAAGACTGTGATTTTCTCCTCAGTGATTATGCCATCTTGGATGTCATTCTCAAAAAAACTGAAGCCAAGCTGGGACCAATTGTGATTTTGTTTATTAAACTCTCACTTGGTGTGAAACAGCCCTGTCAGCTGCTGGTTCTCTTAAAGTTAGCTGTCATTCAGGCTTCTAAGGCCAACCAATCAAGAAAGTACATTCCAATGTGTCCCACCTTCTCTTTTTCTCATAAAGACTTAGAAGCTTCACAGATCAGTCCTTTCACAATCAGAATGACTCAAGCTGCACACACCTGCTTTGTGGCCAAAAGGAAAAGAGTATAGTCTAAAAGTTGTATTCATTTTAATATATATATTTCTTGGCTTCCGTATTAGTCAGTTTTGTGTTGCTATAAAAGAATACCTGAGACTAGGTAATTTATAAAGAAAAGAGGTTTACTTGGCTCACAGTTCGGCAGGCTGTACACAAAGCATAGTGCTGGATGATGAGGGCCTCCGGAAGCTTAGAGTCACAGCAGAAGGTGAAGGGGAGACAGCATGTCACATGGTGAGAGAGAGAGAGCAAGAGAGATGCTAGGCTCTTTTAAACAACCAGCTCTTGCATGAACTCATAGGGTGAGAACTCACTCATTATCTCAAGGACAGCACCATGACGTCCATGAGGGATCTGCTCCCATGACCCTAACACCTCCCACTAAGCCCTCCTCCAACACTGGGGATCACCTTTCAACATGAGATTTGGAGGGGACAAAACACCCAAACCGTATTAGCTTCTAAAGGCCTTCAAAAATCTTATTTTTTGTGAATCTAAGAATCTCTCACTCCAGGGCCTCTGTTAAGAAGCCCAGCCTAAAGATAAGGTTGCCTAGCTCTAATGTTAACACTAACTCTACCCTTCTTTACTCCTCCCTGGCCTGTAGTTCATATGTGATGGTACTCTTTCCTCACACTGAATATAATGAGTTTGCCTCAAATTTTAGCCCAACATCAGTAATTGTGGCCCATATAGTTTCTTGAGAGCGAAAACAGTTGAGTCCTTGAGTTAGATAAATTTGTACAAACTCAGGGTCTGTTATTTGTTATTTGTGTGACCTTGGATATGTTACTTATCCTCTTTAAATTTGGATTCCTCCTTGGTAAATCAGGGCTAGATGATGAAAATAAGTAAGTTATCTTCTTTTAAAAATCATTTTTTTCTCCTTAGTAAATAAATAGGGGCTAATGATGGTACTTATGTCACAGAGTGGTTATGAGGATAATGTTTGTATGACCCATAGGGAAGTGAGTGTTCATTGAGTGTCAAATGTGATTATATCACAAACCTGAAAATGTCAATCTTTCTAGTCCAAGCCACAATTATCTCTTCCCTGAACTGTTGCAGTGGCTTCCTAACTGGTGTTCCTGCTTACAGTCTTGCCTAGAGTCTATTCACCCCACAGAAGCCTGAAGAATCTTTCTAAAATCAGGTCTTGTCACTCCTTAACTCAAAGTCCTATATTGGCTTCCCATCATACTTTGAACCAAATCCCAAGTCCTTACCAGGATCTAAAAGACCCTATGTGATTTGGCTTCAGCTAATGTCTCTGATCTCCTCTCTTATTGCTATCTTCCATCCCTCACTTTCATCTGGTTACAATTTTCTTGCTGTTTTTTGACCACGTAGGAATGTTCCAGCTGAGAGACTTTTTATATGCTGATTTATCTCATCTGAATGCTCCTTAACCCAGAAATTCACATTGCACATGGCTTATTCCTGCATTTTATTCAGGTCTCCTCTCAAATGTCTTCTCATCAGAGAGGCCTTCATTGGTCACTATGTGCAAATTGGGTCCTACCTCCTATCCGTTGGTCTCTAGTCTCTCACCTTCCCTTATTTTATTAATGACACTTATTGGTACCTAACATTGTCTTATATACTTACTTATTTATGAGCTTTGGTTTTCTTAAAATGTAAGTATCATGAAAGCAATACTATTGCTTTCTTCACCACGGTCCAGTGCTTGGTGTATGTTAGGTGCACAATAAATGCTTGTTGAATTAATGAGTATTGCTGCTATTATTATCCATGACTTTGACTCTTGTGAAACTTTGAATCTTTTGTGATGCTCTTGTTGGAGTGCTAATACCTCTAACAGTGGCTGACTCAGCTTTTTCTTGGTGATTAGTATAAATCTTAGCTGAGATTTTCAGAAATGAGATTCCTGGCTTGACTACAAGTCTCTGGGAAAACATAAAGTGAAGAAAGAGTAAGGAAGGGAAAGAGAAGCTCCTCAATAGGAGATATGGGAATATCTCAAAGAAAAATCTTCACCCAATTTATTATTTTGTCTAGAGCCATCTCTGGATACTTGTTCAAATCAGGATCTTTTATGAGAGAAAAACTCCTTTTCTCTACTTCTCTTTCCTAAATCTACTTGTATTCAGCATACACAACATAAATGTAATGTCAATTGCTAAATATAAGCCAATTCTACATTATTCAAGCTGTCTGAAGACAAAATGAAAGCATTCAGTTTCGTTGTTGCTTTAGCAATGAAAACCATGCTCTATGTTATCATCAAATAAGACAAAGTAAATACAAAGCCATAGTGAAAGTATACACCTGGACTTCTGCAAGCCCACTCCTAGGAATACTATAGCTGACGCTCAAAAGCACTTTGGCTTATAGGCCATTTTCCGAGTTAAGGAGTTTAGAGCTTCTATTTTAAAGTTCAAGTTGAATAGTGACTATTTGTTCTAAGTTGGCTCTACCATAATTTTAGGGAATGATTAACAATGACTATATGGGTGAAGGGCAAGCCGTGGGGCTACTAAGAACTACTGAACAAAATACAGTAAATATGATACCAAGACCTACAACTACTCAGATTTGATTAATGACAGGCACTCATTCTCCTCCCACCCTTGTTTTTCACCCAAAAGGAGGCTAAATTTATTATTCTCTCGAGAATGGGAGTGGGTGAAATGTGTTATGAAGGGAAAGGTGAGGACTGGTGGAGGAATGGCAGGCTGCCCTATCTAGGATAACTATGAGGTGCAGAGTGGCTGCGTTAATTTCTAATATTCTTCTGGCCCTATTTCTCCATGTTGGGCTGACACAATTTATGCCAATTAACAGGGGAATGCTTGGAAATACCACTGCTCTATGTATTCACAGGACCCAGAATTACTCCCATGAGCTATTAAGTAGACAATGAAATTAGAAGATGCCAAAACACAGCCTGAATCAGGGTAGAGATTCAGATCACACACCTGAACCCTTGGAAATTCTGGCAGGCTGGATGCATAGGCTCACTCCAAAGTTTTCATTAACCTTGTGATAATACAGCTTTTCATTTTGTACATTAGATGTCATTACCTTACTCATTTACTTGTTATTTGTTAAATGCCAGTTTCACCCCCCTTAAGAATGCGAGCTCTATCATGGTAAAGACTGTGTTCCTTATGTCTAATACATGCCCAGGACATGGTGGGTGCCCAATTTATATTGTTGAATGAATAAATGAATGAATATCCATGAATGAATATATTGAGGTATGAAGGTGAGTTAAACAGGCTTTTCTTGCACTGAGGGATACACTAGACTGGAAGTGGGGAACTATTGACTAATAAATAAACCTAAATGTTGAAATTCTGGAGCTAAAACCAGCTAGTGGGGCTAAAGAGAAGCTGTCCTCTTTATATGGGGGCTGAATTGTCAGATTTGCCATATCCTGCTTTACACATTATGTACCTGCCTGGAGTTTGAGGACATTTGAGTTTGTGTGACTGCTGCTCTTGTTACACAAGATCTTAGATGGCCTGCAAAACACATAAATAGCAGAATTAATCTGATGCCCCCAAGCAGTGCACCATGGATGTCTCTGAGGATCCCATGAAAACCAAATTGTCAATCCCTTTCTCCCTGAATCTTTTGGCATGCTGGAAAAGCCTTCAAAACTTTGACATAACCTAGGAGAAAGGGAAAGGACACCAAATTACTTAAGATTAAGGTTTGGTGGAAGAGTGAGGGGCTCAAGGTCGAAATTAAGTCAAATTATAGAATGAAGGTCCATTTCATGCATGCCTGAGTTTGTGGTCTGATCGTCTCAAACTTACTACATTTATATGATGTATGCACTACAGGACTGAGGAACAAGAATTATATTTTAAGATATATCCCCATTGCAATTGACCATGATTCAACTTACACTGAAGGTAAAGAGAAATACCACTGACAAAGAATGATAGTTGATATTTTGGTTGATATTAACTTTTCTGCTACATCCATTAATATTTTATTTTTGGGAATCTTCCTGTTATGTATCACCTCTTTTTCATCTTAACAAAGTCATTTTATTCCTGAATTCTTTAGAAAACTGTATGAAGTCTGAGAGGCAGACAAATCATTTACTCTCTTTGGATCTTAGTAACTTCATGTGTCAAATAAGGAAGTCAACTAGACCAGTACATCTCAAACTTTAATGTATGTCACCTGGGGGATCTTGTTAAAATGAATATTGATTAGCAGGTCTGAGGTTGGCCTGCCATTCTGCATTTATAACAAGCTTCCACCCAGGTGATGTCAGTGCTACTGGCCCAGGGGATACACTTTGGGTAGCAAGGGCCTAGGTGACCTACAACATTCTTTTTCTTTGCGTTTCTAGGTTATTTATGGGACATAATTTAATTGGCACAGAAAAACTCAGTATAAACACACACAGACACACACTCACAGTGAGTTTTTCTGTGCCAAAAATTAAGCCAACAGGGAGGCACTACTTTAGTTTTTGTAGCCCATGAACTTAATCATATAATGCATTATGGGGATAGCTTATCTCTCTTAGTAAAATTTGAGGTCATTAAAAATATATTGGAGTCTTACATTTTCATATTGTTTAACATCCTGTGCAAAAGGATTAATTGGGTAGTAGGGTGAATAGTTGCAACTTAGCCACTAAGTGAGCAACATGAGATTGACATAAAGCATGATGTGGATATTATTATTGTGTCTATCTCAGTTTGATGCCACAGGGAAAATAAGGATGATCTGTGTCACATTAGCCATTGTCAAATGGGAGTCATGTTGAGGGAAAGCATGTTTTAATGCTTTCTGAGCAAGACATGAAACCCTGTATCAGCCAGTTTAAACAGCCATATCTGCATATATAATATATATTTTATAGTCTACAGATGAAATTAATATCACCTTTATAGTTCCCAGACTTTCTTTGGTTCTTCCCAGTGCTACTAAGATTTATCCTAAAGGTTTCTGGGAGCCCTAAGAGAGTGTCTTAGGTTTATACTGAGAAGGACACCTCTAGAGGTATCTATTATTTCCTTCTATCACAATTGCTATGAAGAGAATAAAATACCTAGGAATACAGCTAACAAGGAAATGAAGGACCTCTTTAAGCAGAACTATAAACCACTGCTCAAGGAAATCAGAGAGGACACAAACAAATGGAAAAATATTCCATGCTCATGGATAGGGAGAATTAATATTGTGAAAATGGCCATACTGCCCAAAGAAATTTATAGATTCAATGCTATTTCCATTAAACTACCATTGACATTCTTCACAGAATTAGAAAAAACTATTTTAAAATTCATTTGGAACTAATAAAGGGCTTGTATAACCAAGACAATACTAAGCAAAGAGAGCAAAGCTGGAGAAATTACACTAATGAACTTCAAACTATACCATAAAGCTACAATAACCAAAGCATCATGGTACTGGTATAGAAACAGACAGATAGACCAATGGAACATAATAGAGAAATCAGAAATAATATTGCACATCTACAATCATCTGATCTTTGACAAACCTGACAAAAACAAGCAATGGGGAAGGGATTCCCTATTTAATAAATGGTGCTGGGAGAACTGGCTCTCCATATGCAGAAAATTGAAACTGGACCCCTTCCCCACACCTTATGCAAAAATGAACTCAAGATGGATTAAAGACTTAAATGCAAAACCCAAAACTATAAAAACCCTAGAAGAAAATCTGGGCAATACTATTCAGGACATAGGCAAGGGCAAAGATTTCATGGTGAAATCCCAAAAAGCAATTGCAACAAAAGCCAAACTTGATAAATGGGATCTAATTAAACTAAGGAGCTTCTGCACAGCTAAAGAAACTATCTTCAGAGTGAACAGGCAACCAACAGAGTGGGAGAAAACTTTTACAATCTATCTATCTGTCAAAGGTCTAATATCCAGAATCTACAAGGAACTCAAACAAATGTACAAGAATAAAACAACCCCATTAAAAGGTGGGCAAAGGACATGAACAGACACTTCTCAAAAGAAGATATTCATGCAGCCAACAAACATGAAAAAAAGCCCAACGTACTGATAATTAGAGAAATGCAAATCGAAACCACAATGAGATACCATCTCATGCCAGTCAGAATGATGATTATTAAAAACTCAAAAAACAACAGATGCTGGCGAGATTGCAGAGAAATAAAAATGCTTTTACACTGTTGGTGGGAACGTAAATTAGTTCAACCATTGTGGAAGATGGTGTGGTGATTTCTCAAAGACCTATAGGCAGAAATATCATTTGACCCAACCATCCCATTACTGGGCATATACCCAAAGGAATATAAATTGTTCTGTTAGAAAGATACATGCACGCATATGTTCATTGCAGCACTATTCACGATGGCAAAGACATGGAATCAACCCAAATGCCCATCAACGATAGACTGGATAAAGACAAGGTGGTACATATACATCATCGAATACTATGCAGCCATAAAAGGGAAGAAGATGGCCGGGCGCGGTGGCTCAAGCCTGTAATCCCAGCACTTTGGGAGGCCGAGACGAGCGGATCACGAGGTCAGGAGATCGAGACCATCCTGGCTAACACGGTGAAACCCCATCTCTACTAAAAACTACAAAAAAAAAAAACTAGCCGGGCGAGGTGGCGGCGCCTGTAGTCCCAGCTACTCCGGAGGCTGAGGCAGGAGAATGGCGTGAACCCGGGAGGCGGAGCTTGCAGTGAGCTGAGATCTGGCCACTGCACTCCAGCCTGGGCGGCAGAAGCGAGACTCCGTCTCAAAAAATAAATAAAAAATAAAAAATAAAAAAAATAAAATGATCATTGGTAACACTACTCTAGACCTCACTCTCTTCACATTTAAACCAAGAGTAGGATTGGATGATCTCTCAAAGACCTTTTCTACCTCTGTATATATTTTACTTAAGCATTAATCAAAATTACTTGATGCTTTTGTAAAGATACTTTCAGGTTCGCAGTGTTCAAAAACATAGAGTATATTCATTGTTTAATCAGAATGTGTGTCCGTTGCTGGGAAATTCAAAGAGTTCTGTCACCCTTGAGAAGTAAATCATAGTCATCAGAAGCTTCTGTAATTAAGTTTATTACAGAGAGTATAATATAATTTACATCTGCAAACTCTGAGCTAACTAAAGTAATGGGATGTCAATGTTCATAAAGTGCCAGTGAAGGCACTTTTGTTGAAACAACAATAATACAAATGAGGGCTTGTAAGGTCTGCATGTCAGACTAGAAGAGTTGTAGAGCAGCTCTTGACAGTGTAGATCTAGATAATTGGGGATGGAAAGCTAGCCAGTCAAGTAAGTATTCTTTATTCTTCTTTAAAAGAAAATTTTATTTTTTAAAATTTTAATAATTTTGGGGGTACAGGTGGTTTTTGGTTACATAGATAGTTCTTTAGTGGTGATTTCTGAGATTTTGGTGCACCCATCACCTGAGCAGTGTATGCTGCACCTAATATGTAGTCCTTTATCCCTCAACCCTTCTACCCTTCCCCTGCCAAGTCTCCAAAGTCCATTGTATCATTTTTATGCCTTTGCATCCTCATAGCTTAGCTCCCACTTATAAGTGAGAACATATGATATTTGATTTTCCATTCTTGAGTTACTTCACTTAGAATAATGACCTCCAGCTCCATCCAAAGTTGCTGCAAAGGCTTTTATTTCATTCTGTTTTATGGCTGAGTGGTACTCCATGGTGTATATATACCACATTAAATAAGTATTCTTAATTCAAGAAATGATTCAGAAATATCCTTCTTGAAATGGGCCAAGCATATTTCTGGGTAATAGTTTATTCTCATTCTACTCCTACACCTGCCAGCCCCCAGCCCACCACCATAGTGCAGTAAATTCAAATATCCCTCCATATTTTCTGATTGCATTCTGGGGGTAGTATAAAGTTAAAACCAAAAATATTTCTGGAAATTATTTTCATTGTACCAACTAAGAAAGCAAATAATATATCTTTATATTTCATTTTTTTCCCTGTTACTTTCTATATTGGTTAGAAGTGCTTTTAGCTGCAAGTAATGGAACATTTGTCTAATAATATCTACTACCAATAAGACTTAGTTGTTTACAGAAGCCCAGAACTAGGTAGTTCAGGGTTAGTTATGCAACCCTGTGATGGTGTCAGGGACTCTGGTCTTCCTTGGGTTCATCTGCTCTGTCATCTTCAGTGTATTCAGTGATGTCTCCTCCCATGGGCATGGCTGCCTCAGTTTTGTATGATACCATCTTAAGCAAAACATATGGAGAGTGGTAGAAAAAGAGGCTTTCTCTTCATTATCTGTCTTTCAGAGGAAACAATTATTCTTCGAAGGCCCTAGCAAAATTTCTTTATGTTTTATTGATCAGAATTGTCCATATCCCCACCCCTAGAACAATTACTGACAAAGGGATATAGGAATGCCACAAATGTCTGAGATTAATCAGAATTAATTCTCTGGAGCTGGATACTGTCAAACCATAAATTTTAAATGGTTAAAAATGTGACTCTTATACAAGCATAGGATGAGCACATGTCAAAGATAACTCCTTAATGAGGGAGCCATCAAAATAGTAAAGCTAGTTCAGAGGTAGTTAGGAGAAAGTGACAGATAGTGTCAAGGAAAAAAAGAATACTGAAATGCAATTGCCAAAATAGATACAAAACTGATTATTACCCTACAGGACTATAAAATTGTAACCTTAGGGATTATTATTATTATTTTTTTACCAGACAGGAATTCCTTGCAACTTATTAATGTTCTACAAGTTAATATCTATCTTTAATGAATCAATAGTAAATTGGAAGTCAAACAAAAGTACATTTCCTTAGATAATTAGATAAATACTCTTTGGCTGGGCCTGTTAGACATTGAAGGACAGACAGTCATTATTTTGCCTTATTTCCACATTTGGAATAGTATTTCTTAACAGCATCTAGCTAAAGGACTCTGACTGAGGTTTTCTTAGCAAAGATGAAGGAGAAAATGTTTTCTGGGTAAGCAATCAATACTATCTGCCACAAACCTCTCATTTCAAATGAGTAAAATTCATCAGGTGTTTAAATATTTTTTTCTAGATAATCATCTTAAACATGGATAACAATGCTAAGCATTTTCAAACTGTTAACATTATATCTTCTATTTCTGATATTATTAAAACATTTTATTTTGAGCAGTATTTCAGTGTCACCAGGATAATTTTTATTGACATTTTAATCTAGGTTCCATGTTAGATGAATATGTGGATTTCTTCAGTCAACTTCTCTGAAAGTAAAGCATTGTCACTGGTGAAATGATTATGTCAATAGGTGGCATTTTCTTGATTTTCTCCAGAGGGTGTTTTCTATTTGTGATTTATTTTCGTTGAAGTTGGTCCGTATAATTTATCTTGAAGAAGATATTACTTCTTTCTTTTCACGAGCTTATCTGTGGGTAACTAAATCCCAATGGCACTGTAGTAGACTTGTTTTTATTTAGTTGTTATTATTTTTTCTATTGACTCACTAAAGCCAAATCTAGAGCTCTATGTCAAGAATACCTGTGAATTCCACAGTAAACATTTTGATCTTAGGGAAAAGCAAAGTTTGCCTCCAATTCCAAATGGCCCAAGCAGTACTGGGATACTAGCTATAAGAAGCCAATACTGTAATATATTCCGTTTGGAATAAGAGTCATTGTTAAGGCATTTGTCTTATGGTGAAGCTTGGAAATAGCAGTTATAATTAAACAGGTGATGCTCTCTGAAGCAGTTTCACTTGCAAGTGAGTCATGCTACAAGAGATCTATGGAAGTACATCAGAAGCAAGTCTTGTGCTCAGCATTCCCTCTGTGGCATCTCTTGGGTCTGTCATTCTTTTTGGTGGCTTACAAAGAAGATTCCAACAAGTGAGAATTTCAATTCTGTAATCCCAGCACTTTGGGAGGCCGAGACGGGTGGATCACGAGGTCAGGAGATCGAGACCATCCTGGCTAACACGGTGAAACCCCGTCTCTACTAAAAATACAAAAACTAGCTGGGCGAGGTGGCGGGCGCCTGTAGTCCCAGCTACTCGGGAGGCTGAGGCAGGAGAATGGCATAAACCCGGGAGGCGGAGCTTGCAGTGAGCTGAGATCCGGCCACTGCACTCCAGTCCGGGAGACAGAGCGAGACTCCGCCTCAAAAAAAAAAAAAAAAAAAATTATCTTTCAAATGCCAAAAACAAGTTAGACAGCATTTTGGGAGGAAACAGGAACAGTGACTGATATGGTTTGGCTGTATCCCCACCCAAATCTCATCTTGAATTCTCACGTATTGTGGGAGGTACCTGGTGGGAGATAATTGAATCATGGGGGCAGCTTCTCCCATACTGTTCTCATGATAGTGAGTAAGTCTCATGACATCTGATGGTTTTAAGAATCGGAGTTTCCCTGCACAATCCCTCTTCTTCTCTTGTCTGCCACCATGTGAGACGTGCCTTTCACCTTCTGCCATGATTGTGAGGCTTCTCCAGCCACGTGGAACTGTAAGTGCATTGAACCTCTTTCTTTTGTAAATTGTCCAGTCTCAGCTACGTCTTTATCAGCAGTGTGAAAATGGACTAATACAGTGACTATATCCTAAAATCATATGTTTATATTACAAGCTAGGGTGTTTTTTCTCCATTGATTAAATTAAATTTCTGCCTTTAATTAACTTTTTCCTGAGATGTTTGCTGTGTTATTTATAGTTGGGACTTCCTTAGTAGGTCAGGAGACTATAGTGTAGAACAGAAATGCTGAGAACAAAATAGTGAATGATTTAGGTTTATCTCAGCAGGGCCAAGAAAGTAAGGAGAGAGTTGACCTGGAGAAATAGTTTCTCAATTGGCCATATGAAGAGAAATGAATGTTTAATTTGCTAGTATCTGATTTCTTTTTATTAATTATAACTATGTTAAAACCAGTATTATGAACTTAAAGCTTTCCTTTACTTCAACAGTTCTATTTTGGTTTTCTAATGTTTTACCTTAAGAAATGTATTACTTAAAGGGAAGTATTAATTGATGTGATGGGTATGGGAAAAGGATAAATTTTAATACATTCTTTTATAAACAACATCATAAAATAACAATGTTGCTCCTGCCTTTTTATTCTAACATTTATCAAAACACTGGTTTTACTGTTTTTCCAGGTCTCTTTATAGTTCAGTATGGGTGCTTTATTTTAGTATGCACGTCAAAGAAGATAACAGTTTTTAATTTGCTTTCTCCCTTTAATATTGTATCATAACTGTTGCATTTATTTTAATAAGCAGCCTCACTATCTATTAAGTTGCATAATAGCTTATTTGACTGTGTTTTGGACATTTATTATCTTAATTCTTTTTAATGCTGCAATAAAAACCATTGGATATAAAGTTTTTTTTTTTTCTATTTAAAATTATTTGTTACTTGGCAGGTATATTAGCCAGGATGGGCTAGCTTATGTTTCAATAACAAATTGATCCCCAAGTACCAGTGGCTTAATGCAATAATGACTTGTTTCTTGGTCATGCTACACATTCATCGTGAGTCACTGGAGGGAGGAGCACCCAGGCTGATGGAGGTTTCACAATATGATAGCTGTTGTCTGGAACGTGAGTCTAGGCAAAAGAGAAAAGACTGGAAAATTATGCACAGACCTTTCACTGCTTCTACCTGGGAATGACACATGTCCCCCTGTTAACAGCCATCAATCAGAACCAGTCTGGAAGGGGCTGGGAAATAGAGTGGAACAAATGGAGTATTCAAAGAACATTACAAATTCTTCAACAGCAGTGATGTTGGAGCGGGAAGAAAGATTATTTTCTTAGAATAAATCCATGATTTGTTGGGCTCAAACAAAGGAGACATATGTGTACTTTTTGAAACTTTTTTTTTTGCAGAGAGCTTTACAAAAGGATGGGCCTTCTTCATGGTTTCTAGTGGTATAGAGTAGTGACAAAGAGCACGGGCTTGGGTCAGAGGCATATTTGTGTTTGTATCCTGACACTTAGTAGTTACATGTCCTTGAACAAATTACTTACTCTTTCTAAACCTCATTTTCCTGATTTACAATATGGGTGTGAGTGTATCCACTACACTTGGATAGGATTAAATGAATGATTATATGTAAAATATTGGCCCAGTGTTTCTGGTTCATAGTAACTACTCAATAAGTGGTAAATATTATTGTTTACCACTTTTCATATATTTCCATTATGAACATGTCTTTCTAATTTTATATGTATCAAGTATTAAAATTTTAAATTTGGAATAATTAGTAGGGTCAACAATTAATGGGTTTTAACAATATGGAGGTTCCTTTAAAAATTAAAAATAAATCCACTGCATGATCCAGCAATCCCACTACTGGGTATAAATCCAAAGGAAATGAAATCTATGTCTTAAAGAGATACCTGCATTCTCATGTTCATTGCCACACTATTCACAATAGCCAAGATATGGAATCAACCTAACTGTCCACTGACAGATGAATGGATAAATAAATTATGACACACACACACACACACACACACACACACACAAATATTATTCAGCTTTGAAAAGAAGGAAATCCTGCTATTTGCAACAACATGGATGAACCTGGAGGACATTATGCTAAGTGAAATAAGCCAGGCACAGAAGGACAAATACTGTATAATCCTACTTATATGTGTAATCTAAAAAAGTTGAATTCATAGAAGTAGAGAGTAGAACAATGGTTTCCAGGAGTTGGGGAGAGGGTATAATGTGGAGATGTCAGTCAAGGGTACAGTTTCAGTCATAAGATGAATATGTTCTGGGGACTTAATGTATAGCGTGGTGACTATAGTTAATAATACCACATGGTATATTTGAAATCTACTAAGAAAGTAGATCCCAAGGGTTTTCACCACACACACACCCACCCACCCACACACACACACCCCTTAAGTATATATAATTTTTATTTGTCAATTAAACTTCCATAAAGTTGGAGAAAAATTAATGTTTACATGTGGTAATTATTATATTTCCTTTTAACAAAATGAAGTGAATGATCACACTTATTCCCTAGTAAGAGAAGATCTGACTAGGAGGCTCTCTTTGGTTTCTCATCACCAAACTCAGCATTGTCTCTATTATCTTTTCTTTAATCCTAACTGGAGATGTAGTGATGGTGGGGACCTAGAAAACCAAGGAAGTTGTGCTGTGTTATCAAGATTCTGGTTCTTGTTTATAGGCTAAGCCATTATGTGTGTATGTATGCAGGTTTTGAGTATCCCATTCATGAGATTTGGAGGAAAAACAGTATGTCATGATGGAGACAGGAAGAGATGTATATAATATTTTACAGGTTGTAGTATTAAACACATATGAGATCATTTGCTTTTTTCACAAAAGATAATAATTCCTTATTTAAATATTTCTTTGTGATTTTATCAAATAGGTTTTATTCATATGATACACCATCTGGATGTCTGTTATTGAATAAATGTTAGTGTTCTTTCTATTTTCGTGGCACTAATAAACATATTGACAAAACAGTTTTGAGAGATTTTTATGCAGTTTCACTGTGCCAGGTGCTACAGTATAAAAAAATTAT
This sequence comes from Trachypithecus francoisi, assembly GCF_009764315.1. Taxonomy (NCBI): domain Eukaryota; kingdom Metazoa; phylum Chordata; class Mammalia; order Primates; family Cercopithecidae; genus Trachypithecus; species Trachypithecus francoisi. The sequence continues at coordinate 114,484,220 of NW_022681471.1, read as the reverse complement.
GGTTCTGAGCTAAAAGAAATACATCTTACAGCTGTGTAGATGAATATGTACGTACATAGACATCAATTGTATGTACATACAATATGTATGTACATAGTCAAAAGTGTGATAGGGTAAGAGCCAAAGGAAAGCAGAAAGTAGGCTCTGGGAACATAAGAATGGGCCAATTTTACCTCGGTGTTTTGGAGAATCTTCAGGGAGGAGAGGCGTTTGAGTTGGGCCTTGAAACCTGTGGAAACTTCAGTTGGAAGCAGAAAGAAGTATACTCTAGGAAAAAGGAACAAAATTAGCAAAGGCACAGAGAGGAAAGAATAGGGCCTGTTGTTTATGTGCTCTTGCATAGGCACTAGGAAGCCAAGACAAGTTTTTTAGCAGGAGGTTGACATAATTTGATGTGTCCCAGCCTTATGGAGGCTGGATGAGATGGGAGAGCCTGGGCAACAGAACCCAGTTAGGAGGCAATTGTAATGATCCTGGAGAGAAGAGCAAGATAAGGATAGGTCTGCTGGCACTGCTGAAAGAGCCAACCTTGGCAAGGTAGAAGACCTGGCTCTGTCTATGATTTAGCATAACGAGTGGAAGATGAATGAAGATGAAGGGAGATGAGTTGATAAGGCAGAGCTTGTTGGGTGAGCCCCATGTTTTTAGACAGGTAAAAGGCTATTCGCTGAGAGGAAGAGAGTTGGTTGGAGACCTGAGGAAATTTACAAGTTGGAATTGCAATTTCAGTGAATAGGTTAGTGATGTGTTTAGGGATGAGTAAAATATTAGTCAAGAAGCAGTTGGGAGGAAGTTGGTAGTACTGTGATCAGGGAAATTGGCATCTCAGACACTGTTGGTGAGAGTGTAAAGTGCTAACATATCTTTGGAGGCCAATTTGGCATTATCTTTTGAAATTTAACCAGTGCTTTCACTTTGATGCAGAAGTTCCTCTTCTGTGAATTTGCCATGTAGAAATAATTTCACATATGTACAGAAGTGAGTATGTGAGGTTGTTCACTGAAGAATTGTTTAAAAAACATCAAATTGGAAATAACATAAATTCCTAGTCAATAGACAATTGATTGAAAAAAAAAATACAGTATAACCCCACAATGTGATCCTATTTAGATGGAAGTCTGTGTTAGGTGATGGCACAGATAGGTGTTGGTGTGGAGAGATAGCAATATTAATTTAAAGTGAAAAGAATGATATTTATGGCATGCCATTTTTCTTTTGGAAAAATATCACCTAACAAAACTGTGTGCTTATATAGGCATATCTATAATTTTAAAGATTTGTATATGTATAGGATATATCTTAAAGGATACATATTGGATGTTACTAATGATTTTCTTCCAGCACAGAGTATCTTTGCTTTTTCATAAAAATCAAATCAAAAGTAAATCTCTGTATGTGAATACATGTGTATATGTTCGTGTGTATATTTGCACCTGCATCCACATATGCATGCGTCTGTAAAAAAAAAGTCTAGAAAGAGCAACTAATCTTCACATTTAATTTTACCTTTTCATTTCTGTTGACTTTTTTATTTTAAAGAAGGAAATATTAATTTTTCAATTTAAAATAATAATTACAACGTAAAATATTTTTAGACAATGAGGTCCTCATAAGATACTGTGAAGTCTAGATTTTTAGTACAGTCTATCATTACAATGAAACACTTCTTACCTCTAGCTGTGCTTGGCAGCCTACGATCTGGGGTGGAGAAACAATTGGAGGGATTTATCTATGTAAGCTGAGGTTACATAAAGTAGATGCAACAGGATGTCAAGGGCATTGATTACTCTAGAGAAGTGATAAGGGAAAAGTTGAGGTTGTTGCCTATAACATTCAAGTTGGGTAGCCTGCAATCCCATTAAGCTGTCACACAAGAGAAAAATCCTACACCACATACTTTAGTTTTCCACTTCACTTCATCCTGTCCTCTTTTTTGGCTACCACCCTGACTTTTCATCTTTTCTTTTAATTCTTATTACGTTTTAAGAATACATTGGATGCAAGCAACAGAAAATTCTCACTCAAGTGGCTAAAGAAAAAGAAATTTATTATGTCCAATAAAATAAAATGTGTTTTCATGTAAGAACAAATGTATTATCTCACATAACTGGAAGTCCTAAGGTAAGGAGTCTCCAGGGCTGGTTGATTTAGCAACTTTGTTGTTGTCATTAATCCAAGTTCTTAGCATCTCCAGTTCTGAGTCCACAGTGTTGGCATTATCCTCAGACCGGTAGCACCATAGTGAGAAAAATGAGACGAAAGAGACTATGTCTTCTTGTGGTTCTCTCCTAAGAATGTGTAGAGGTCCCCTTTTCAGAGGTGCCCAAAGAGAACACTCCTCAAGATCATTGGCCAAAGTTAGGTCACATGCTCCTTTCTGAACCAATTCTTATCAAGGGAATTGAAGTATCCCAAGATCACTTAGGTCTTCTTCTGGAGTGGGGCAGTGGGGCTCACTTCTCCTGAAGGGCATGTCTGCACGGAGGCAAGCTAGATCCTCAAACAAAGTGCAAGTTCTACTATGAAAGAAGAACGAAAGGCAGAGGCAGAAGGATCACTTTAGGCCAAGAGTTCAAGACCAGCCTGGGCAACATAGTGAGACCCTATCTCTACAGAAATTTAAAAAAAAAAAAAAAGAAAGACAGAAGAGAGAAGTGGAGCTTGTGTAGGACAGCAGTGCATATTACTCTTCCATCTTTAAATCTGACACTTTGCATATTTTCCCTGAGGACAAAATAAAAGCAGCCTCTGCCTTTGTGAGCTGGTACCATCAACTGGTCTTTGGCATTACTTGGAGCTGACCTGGCACTAACAGCTTAGCCTTTGTTTTCTTGTTGAAATAAACTATTTCCTAGAACACCAACATCAGGTGAGGCTGCCCGATGGCCATAATGGATCAAAACAAAAACAAGACCATTTCATAACCACGTTTAAACACAGACAAAACAAACATTGTCCAAGCCACATAAATGATAAAATATGTATCTCTCCAAGTTAATATAAATGACTGATGCTTCTTTACCAATCACAGATTTAGCCTCATTTTAGCCCCTTCTAGATAAGATTATTAAGACATTCAATCATAGAATTACCCATGTTTCCTTTCCATTTCAGAGCAAAGCACTGCTTTCTTAAACCCTCCCCAAAGCACCTAGCAGCCCAACCCTAAGACAAGTCTTTTATAACATCCTCTTACTGAGATGCCCCATGGTTCCCCAGGGTGTACATTTTCTCTCACCGCAATGAGTAATAAATCCAGCTTGTTCAAAATCAGGAGTGTTCCTTGTGGTCTTTGACTGGAATGAAGGTCCAGCTTTATTCTGGTCTTGGTCCTTTTTGGCCACAATTCCCTGTGGACTTCAGCTGTGCTACCCTAGGTTGCCTTGAGGAAACACCATTCTGAATTACATATCTTAGGTTTAACCTGTCACTCTGCTTGCCATAGACCCAGAAATGGACTAACTAGTCAAACAGAGAGAAAGTAAAGTTGGAATACATTTGACAGAATGGAAGCATGGGGAGGATCAGGGGTGCGGGATTCTTGAATTAATCCACATAATGACGTGGAACAGTGTCTGTCACATAACAAATCCTCTATAAACCTTATACTTTCTTATTATAGTTATCATTACCTCTGTGATGATAATGGCAAAATGCTGATTTGCTCCTCTGGGGAGGGGGGTGGGGCAAGGTCATTACACTTGTCTCCAAGAGCCTGCTAGGCCTGGATGAATTATTTCTCTGAGGGCGGCCTGGTCCAGACAAGGAATCTGCAACCTTCTGCACTGCACATTAATTACTTCATTGATTTATTCAATTCCATTCAACATTTAGAGAATGCTGGCTATGTGCCACATCGAATTAGGGACTACCATTTTATCAACAACAAATGCACAATTTGCCGTAAGGAAAGCAAGTGCTAACATACAGAAAAAAAAGTCGACATTGTGTCACCACAAAATTCTTTTTTGGGGAATAGATTCATGGCAGGCTTCCCTTAAAATTTTAAACAAAATTGTGTGTTTAATATGATTTTATTTACCAAAAATGTGCTTTGGTGACTTTTTTGTACCTATCTTTTGTGAAGAGACACCTTCACATGACATAGGCTCCAACATTGGCTTTCTTTCCTCCACAATCCTGTAAGGGGCATATATTAAAACAAACATGGTGAAGGAGCTTCACATGGCAATTGAGAGCACAGACAAGAGCCAGGATGAGTCTGAATCTGGCATCACTATCCGCCAACTATTTGCCTTGGGCAGGTTAATTTGCCTCTCTATGCTTCAGTGTCTTCATCTGTAAAATGGAGATAATAACATTGCCTACATCACAGAATTGTGAGGATTAAATTAATTCTTGCAAAATGCTCAGAGCATTAAGTGTTAAATATGTGTTAAAAATGGAGCATATAGGAAATTTGCAAGCAATAGCAGAAATTATGGGCCTCCTGTCCCAATCCACTGTTACTTAAATGAAGAAAGAAGTTTTGACATTCATTTATTTGTCAATCATTTGTCAGACTGCTGTGTTGCAAATAGTGAGTCAAATAGTGGACAATATAACAGGCAGAGGCACAGAATCTGACCATGGTGAGGAGGGAGATGAAGGGATGGTGGGAGGTGGCAATGGCCATTCTTTTCTTTTTACAATACAGAGTCTCCCCCATCCTCCACTCCCAGTGCTGTTTGAGAGCAAGAGCAGGCATTATTCTTTGTGGAGGCTGAATAACAAGATTCTAATTTCAGGGGTGATGTGAGGATAGCAGACAGATCTGAGTGTGTTCAGTGGGAGCATTCCCTGAGGCCTGCCGTGTCTCCATTCACTGACACTGATGTACAGTGACTGCCCTCTCTCTCCTCCTTAACCAGTGGTAACTTTCTTGGCTGAGTGTTTGGGGAGCTGTGAAGGCCTTTATGTCAGCACATCTCCACAATGAATATCGAAAGAAAAAGCAACTTAACAATAGAGACACATAACCTAATTTAGAAATGGGCAAAGCATTTGAAGAGACATTTCTCCAAAGAAGATATACAAATGGTCAATAAGTATATGCCAGATGTTTTCAACTCATTAGCCATCATGGAAATGCAAATCAAAACCAAAAGATAACACTGGATAACCACTAGGAGGCTGTTATCCAAAAGGACAGAGACATAGCATAGCTATATGGTGAGGATGGGAGGAATTGGAACCCTTATACACTGCTGGTGGGGATGTAAAATGGCACAGCCAATTTGGAAAACAGTTTGACATTTCCTCAAAATGTAAACATAGATTCCATATAACCCAGCAACCCCATTCTTATTATATTTACAAGAGAAATAAAATGTGTCCATACAAAAACTTGTGCACAAGTGCTCATAGCAGCATTATTTATAATAGCCAAAAAGTGGAAATAGTCCAAATATCCATCAATGGATAATTGTATAAGGAGATTGTGGTATATATATGTAAATAGAACATTAGTCAGCAATAAAAAGAAAGGCAGTCCTGATACATGCTACAATGTGGATAAACCTGGAAAACATTATACTTAGTGAAGAAACCAGACATAAAAGACCACATACTGTGTAATTCCTTATATAAACTCTCCAGAATAGGCAAATCCACAGAGACAGAGAGTAGATTGATGGCTGCCTGGTGGAGGGGAGGGCTGAGAAGAAATGGGGAGTGAATGCTAATTGGTACAAAGTTTCTTTATGAGGTGATAAAAATGTTCTAAAATTGATTGTGGTGATGGTTGTACAGCTCTGTAAATATACTAAAAACCACTGAACTGTACACTTTAAAAGGATGAATTTTGTAGTATGTAAATTATGTCATTATATCTAAAAAGATAAACTCTTAATAATAAAACAAGAGGAAACATTACATCTGATGACAGCCATGTCAGACTGTCATCCATAAAGTTTAGAAATCAAAGCTCTCACCATTTTCCTTCCTTGTTCTTATCTAGGGGAGTATTAGAGAGTGGAAGAAATCTAGAAGTGTCCTTCACTCTATTCTCCTGCTCCAAGGCAGAGAGGTTAACAGTCAGGGCTATGGATTTTAAAATGCAGCCCTCCTAATTTTAATATTCCCACATGATTATATTATGAAATTTCCCCAAAGCAGTGGAATATAAGAACAGGGTAATAAGAGTATGGGGCACACTTAAGGTAGGAATTCCTCAGGAGATACTTCATAGGTTTCTGCTACTGGGGAATTGCACTGCGGAAAAGTTATCCAGTTGCTAGGCAACACTGCCGCTTGGATTGAATTCATGGTGATCAGAATGCCTCACGTAAAGTCACAATTCATATTCCTATCTCCAGTAACAAGAGTGCAGGTGGAAAACATTCTTTAAATTAAAAAAGGATATTATCACAGCATTGAGAAAAATTTAAAAAATACAGGACTCACTCATATACCCCTCATTTAAACAGAGCGATTACAATTTCTGTATATTTTATTAGATTCTAATTGTTCACAAGCATACATTTTTACAGGATTATAATTGTAATGAGCACATCACCTAACAATCTTCTTTTTCCTTTAGTGTATTATAAGATCTCCCTATATTCCTAAAGTTTTGTTAATTATTATTTTAAATGACCACATAGCATTCCTTTTGGTTGATGTCCATTGTTTGCTAAACCTTTGCTAAATGTTACTGGACATTTACACTCTTTTTCATTTTCCTGTTTTTATTGAGAAATCCAGAGCACATGGCTTCTTTGAGAAGAATGTATAACACAGGAACTTGACGAGTTAAGTACTGCTCTCAATGACTATAATAAGCCTCCTTTTTTTTTGTATATAGCCATTTGGAAATCACTTCGGAAGCCCATTTAATCCATCCAATCAGTCATTTCTCCAGAGTGGGACACTGTCTAAATGCTTGGTTGAATCTTAAGGCTGCCTGTGTGCCTGGCAAAGATCTCTCTGATGGAAGCTTTGCATTTTTGAGATTGCCAATTGCATGGGATGTAGCTGGGGGAATTAGAAAAATTATTTGAAAAATATTCCACAGGAAAGAAAAGGAATTCTCTCTACTGTAAAAAATGGGGCTCCCTCATCACACTAAATTAATGTGCAAGAAACTGGTCAAATGTAGGGATAAAAAAGGATTTAAAAAGTAAAAGGAAATTTATTGTCTTCAGCTTCAAGATTGTTATAGTGGCTAATCAGAGGACTCACAAGGTTTAAGATTGCGGCTTCCCTTATACATATTTGAATATCTAATGGCTTTATTTCCTTGCTGAATTGAAAAAGGTACAGATTAGAAATCTAGTGAAAATGTTGTTTTATTTAAGAATGTCTGATGGTTGGGGGTTTTAAATTCATAGCTTCAATAATTGCCATTATCAAGACTTTCAAAAATAAGTATTTGAAAGCCATGTAGAAAAAATGAAATAGATTTCCCAAGTTAACACACACAAAAAAATGGAAATCCTCATTCAGATAATGTGTGTTATTTTAAAAAAATATACTTCAGATCAGAAAGGTAATGTAGTTCTGTTATCTAAAAACCTAGCTCTTATCCCTTTGGCCTTTACCTTTCAAAACTGAAATGTTGCAAATTGATTTTGAGATAGGAAGCCCTGCTAATGTCAGTTAATGCCTACCCTGGAAAATTTTGCCATTTCAAATAGAAAAGTCTCTATAGGCTTCTGATTCAGCAGCAACCTGCTTAGCATTAAGGAAGGGCAAGCCAGACTCCAGAGCTGGGTAATTATGGCTGAGCTCTTGGATATTCTCTTCGGGAGATAACAAGGTCCGTTCTGCCCATATTACAAGATGCCAAGAGGAGCTTGTGTCTGGCTGCATCCTGCATTTTGAAAGTGGTTCAGCTTGGAACGCTTTTGAAGCATCAAGTTAAGGTACAACCTTTGCCAAACAGAGATTGCTTTAAAAAGAAGCTGACCGAGAATATGGCTCTCAGCAAAGAATCTGCAAAGATCTTTGAGCAGGAGGCCATATTAATCATTCATGATCACGAAGATGCTGTCTAACTCAGAGCAAGCATTTGTTCCAAAGGAACTAAAGCATCTTGTGTATCAGGGTGCAATGGTTCCTTAAAATAATCAAATCAGAATTTTATAACTAGTTAGAATTAAATGTTTGGCACCCTCTTCTACTTTTTTAAAAAAAATTCTGGTTTATTGAGGTATAATTCACATTGTTATGTATACAATTCTGAATACTCTGACAAAGACATATAGTCATGTAACCACCACCACAATTTAGCTATAGTATATTTCCATCAGTCCTAAAGTTATTTTACTCTCCTTTGTACTCAACCCTTTCTCCTACTTCCAGTCCTTGGCAACGACTAATCTGTTTCTGTCATGATAGTTTTGCTTTTCTCAGAATGTCATATCAATGGAATCATACAGGACTATGGCCTTAGAGTTTGCCTTTTTTCACTTAGCATAATGCATTTAAGATTAATCTATGTTGTTGCATGTATTAGTAGTTTGTTCTTTTAAATTGCTTAACAGTATCTCATTGTAGATTTGTACCACAGTTTTATTTTAATCCACTCACCAGCTGATGAACGTTTGAGAGGTTGCCCCATTTTACTTTTATTATTATTTTCCTTTTACATGATGGTGTACAATTTACAAGGCACTTTATATTTGCTTATGTCATGTTATGGAAATATTGCAATTCTAATTTTTTGATGATAATTCATCAGAGTCACAAGGAGCTTAAATGGCTTTCAAGATTTAGCAGCTGAGGTCACAGCTTCGAATTTCACTCTCCCAGGCTAACCCTCTTTCCAGTATACAATACTACATCTCTGTTGTGAAATGGGTATTATTGATTGAAAATCTTTATGCATTGGGACATAATAATGTACTGTATATTAACAGTCTTGAAAAAGTAGGGACTCTAATTTTTTTAAAGAAATAAGAATCCTAATTATGTCAATGCAGTGTGGGAGGATGAAAATCAAATTTGGAATCAGACAGTTTTAGATACAAATCCTAGCTATGCCAGTGATTAACTCTGTGACTTGGGGAAAATTGCTTAGCTTCCCTGAGCCTCAGTTTCCTCAGTTGCTTTATAAGAACAATGCTTTCCACCACACTAGCCTCTAAGTGATAATAAAGTCTTGTGATGATAAAGCGAAGTTATGTGTAGATGATGCATCTCACAGAGCAGCTGGAACATACTAGGCATTTCCTATGTTACTTTACTTCTCTCTCTGCCACACGCGCACACACACACACACACACACCCCTATCCACTGGTGTGAAAACAAAGTGCTGGCAGAATGGTGCAGTGAGGGAAAAGAATTGGAAAGGAACTAAGCCTATGATTGGAGAGAGGAAGGAATGAAATCAGGGTACCAGTCTGTCTTAGAGTTGCAGTACTGATTGATGTGAAGGCCTCCTCCAACAGAGATGGCCTCAGTCTGTTCTAGTGACCAATCCACCTTGGAGAAAACCCTCATGGCTGCTCTCTCTGACTCCTTCCCATCTTCTCTTACCCACAGTCTTTGTTTTCTGCAGAATGAGGATCCGGCTGATCTTGGATGAAATTGCATGAAAGGCTCGGTTTGCTGTGGCTCTGCTTTCATGCTTACAGTGCCTTCTCCTCCCAGGTCCAAGGAGGAATTTAGGATTCCCTGACTCACTAGAGCATTTCTCTTCCTTTAATCTTATTCCTGGGAAGCCCCTGGTGCTGTCCTCAGACCTTCTTTTTCTACCATTAAAACTGCTCAGTTCTATCATTAGAAAAAACCTGATAGTGCAATTTACCAGAAGCTCTTGACTTCCTGAACATACCTTTCTGTAATAACTAATGCTAGGTTAAGTTATATCCTTCTCAGGAATACTTGCATTTTATCAGTAGACACTTCTAAAAAACAGAAATACTAATGTAGAATTTCAGGCAGCATGTCACAGTAGGAAGAGCACTAGATTAGCTATCAGGAGATCTGAGCTCTTCTCTTTGTGTTTTGACCAAGTTACTTTAGGACCTGAGACAAGTATCACTTCCTGTCTGAAATGGTCATATAATATGTGTTCTACCCTTTTCCTGGTTCTTTCCAAAACATTTCACATCATCCCATATGTCAGCCACTATGCAGCCATTCCCAGACCAACTCTAATTATTCAAATACCTAAATGCTCCTGGGCTGTGCCATTTTAATTCATGATTACCCCTTTCTGAGCACTAAATTCTGCTTCTTTGCTCTGTGTGGGTAGCTCTGTGTAACCTAAGGGCTGCATTTACTATGGTGTTTGGCTTCTCTTCTATGCAGAAGTTATGGTGCCATGCTACAATGCCATTGGCCACTGCAGGGAAACATTGGTCCACCTGCTGTTATTCATTAGCTGTGACCAAGTGTCCCAAGTCTCATCTGACAGAGCCTGGGGCATTTCTACCCCCATCCTACCAAAGGAGCAAGGGTTTTGTACCACAAAGAATAGTGAATGATTGAAAAATAAAAATAAAAATAAAAGTTGACATACCAGGGGAACTTTGATTTTTAAAAAATGAAGGATTAGTGGAATAAATTTTTTCATAAATCTGTGATAATAGTCTTAAAATTCATGTTAGAAAAATAGAGACTTTGTGAAGAAAGATCAGTGTGCTCTTAGTACATTTTTCTGTACAATAAATCCTGTCCTTTTGAATGGAATGTAATCTAATACATTAAAAAAAGTTCTGAGGCTTTTATTTTAAAGGCAGTGATATTGCTACAGGCAAAGTAATTATAACCATTAACTCCTCAAAATGTCAGTGGAGGTTTTGGCATCAAAATCCCAGAGGAATCCCAAATTGCCTAACCAGTTTTAAAATTTTGAGAATTGTATTCTTGGAGGAAAAAAGTACTCAGAGAGGGAACTCAGAAGTCTAATTATGCAAGAAAGTCACAATAATTTAAACTTATTTTTCAAAATTAATTCTTATGTTGCTTTGGGCTTTATCTTTATGGTATGTTTTATATAGTTTGAAAAGAATTCACATAGTCCCTGAACTTCAGGAGCAAACCAGTATTTGAACTGTATGATTGAGAATACCACTTATTTTTCCATAAAGTGGGGGAAGTATTTATTACTATTATTGTTATTATTATTATTATTATTTTAAATGTCTTTAATAGCTTTAGGGGTGCAGGTGGTTTTTGGTTACATGGATGAATTGTATAGGCATGAAGTTTCAGATTTTAGTATTCATATCACCCGAGTAGTGTACATTGTACCCAATGGGTAGTTTTTCATCCCTCACCTCACTCCTACCCTTCCCCCTTCTGAGTATCCAAAGCCCATTGTACCACTCTGTATGCCTTTGCATACCCACAACTAAGCTCCTACTCATAAGCGAGAACATGTGATATTTGGTTTTCCATTCTTGATTTACTTCACTTAGCATTGTGGCCTCCAGTTCCATCCAAGTTGCTGCAAAAGACATTATTTCATCTTTTGTGTGACTGAGCAGTATTCAATGATATCTATCTATCTATTTCTATATCTGTATCACATTTTCTTTATCCACTCATCAGTTGATGGGCACTTAGGTTTATTCCATATATTTGCAATTGTGAATTGTGCTGTGGTGAACATACGCATGAAGCTGTCTTTTTGATATAGTACTTCTTTTTCTTTGGGTAGATATCCAGTAGTGGGATTACTGGATTGAATGGTAGATCCACTTTTAGTTCTTTGAGACATTGCCATACTGTTTCCAATAGAGGTTGTACTAATTTACATTCCCAACAGCAGTGTATAAGTGGAGAATACAACTTTCTTATTAACAATCTTTCATCACAAATATTAGTAAAATAAGGAAAATATATTATGCACAAAACTGAAATTTTAAAATAAGAAATGACTATAACTCAATTATTACTGTCATTAATTACACTTCTTTATGATTTGTTGCCCCATTTAAGTAATGATGAACTGAAATAAAATCAGTGATTAAAATTGAGGTGGGGAAGAAAAATTCATCTATTAACTTTATTAGGCATTTAACTAAATATGAAGGTTGATGTAAAGCAGGGTGAACCACACATGTGACTTACTAGGGACTTCCCTGGTCTTAGTACTGAAAGCCCCGTCCGTATACGGGAACTTCCTCTGTCTGAGGCAAACCGAGAGCGTTGATTACTCTAAATAAAGTAAAAATGCCTTGTATAATCCTAATCTCAAGAATCTAGTCTACTAAGGGAGATGAGATAGATATGTGCAATGAAAAGTTTAATAACAAAACAAGAATTGATAATAGTACAGTTTTTGCTTCATGTTGTTGATATGTCTTGGAAACTTCGACTTTAAGTGAAACAATATAGTATAACGAACCAATTTTAATTGACATAAACAAGAGTAAGTTCCTGCAACATATTTTGGTCACAAAAACATCACTAAACTTCTAAATAAAGACCCAAAACAGTTCTAATATTAAACATTGAAATAAATGTGAGCTATACATACATTTAAGAAGATTAATAAAAACAAGTAAGATAATTTTTATTTGCATAAATTTAAGGGATACAAGTGCTGTTTTGTTACATGGATATATTGCGTAGTGGTGAAGTCTTGGCTTTTAGTGTATCCATCGCCAGAATAATGTAAACTGTACCCATGAAGTAATTTCTCATCACCCATCTCCCCTGCTGCTCCCTACCCTTTGGAGTATCCAGGGTCTATCATTCTACACTCTATGTCCACGTATACACATTATTTAGCTTCCACTTATCTGTGAGAACATGTGGTATTTCATTTTATGTTTCTGAGTTGTTTCATTTAAGATAATGATCTCCAGTTCCATCCATGTTGTTGCAAAAGACATAATTTCATTCTTTATTTTTGGCTGAGTAGCATTCAATTATGTATATATACCACATTTGCTTTTTTTAACTTTTATTTTAGGTTTGGGGTGAAGGTTTGTTATACAGGTAAAGCTCTGTCATAGGGGTTTGTGTACAGATTATTTCATCACTCAGGTACTAAGCCTAGTACCCAATACTTATTTTTTCTGCTCCTCTCCCTCGTCCCAGCCTCCACCCTCAAATAGACCCCAGTGTCTCTTGTTCCTTTCTTTGTGTTCATAAGTTCTCATCATTTGGCTCCCACTTATAAGTGAGAACATGTGGCACTTGGTTTGGTGTTCCTGAGTTACTTTGCTAAGAATAATAGCCTCCAGCTCCATCCATGTTCCCACGAAAGACATGATCTTGTTCTTTTTATGGCTGCACAGTATTCCATGCTGTATATGTACCACATTTTCTTTATCCAGGCATCCACTGATGGAAATTTAAGTTGACTCCATATCTTTGCTATTGTGACTAGTACTGCAATAAACATATGAGTGCAGGTATCTTGTTGATATAATGATTTCTTTTCCTTTTGGTAGATACCAAGTTATGGGATTGCTGGATCTAATGGTAGTTCTATTTTTAGTTATTTGAGAAATATCCATACTGTTTTCCATAGAGATTGTACTAATTTACGTTCCTACTAACAGTGTATAAGCATTCCCTTTTCTCTGCGGCCTCACCAACATCTGTTATTTTTTGACTTTTTAATAATAATTATTCTGACTGGTGTAAGATGATATATCACTGGGGCTTTAATTTGCATTTCTCTGGTGATTAGTATGTTAAACACTTTTTTTCATATGCTTGTTGGCCATTTGTATGTCTTCCATTAAAAAATATATTTTCATGCCCTTTGCCCACTTTTTATTGGATTTTTAATTTTGTTGTTGCTGAGTTGTTTGAGATTTTTGTAAATTCTGAATTTTAGTCCCCTGTTGGATGCACAGTTTGCAAATATTTTCTCCCATTCTGCAGGTTGTCTGTTCACTCTGTTGATTATTTCTTTTGCTGTGCAGAAGCAAAATCCCATTTGTCTATTTTGTTTTGTTGCCCATGCTTTTGAGTCTTAGTCATGAATTCTTTGCCTATACCAATGTATAGGAGAGTTTTCCCTAGGTTTTCTTCTGGTATTTTTAGTTTGGGGCCTTAAACTTAAGTCTTTAATCCATCTTGAGTTAATTTTTGCATATGATGAGAGACAGTGGTCCAGTATCATTCCACATATGGCAATCAAATTTTCCCAGAACCATTTATTGAAAAGGGTATTCTTTCCTTAGTGTATGTTTTTGTTGACCTTGTCAAAGGTCAGTCAGCTGTACATATGTGGCTTTATTTCTGGGTTCTCTAGTCTGTTCCATTGGTCTATGTGTCTATTAAATAGTGCTGTGCTGTTTTGGTTACTATAGCCATGTAGTATAATTTGAAGTAAGGTAAATTCCTCCAGCTTTTTTCTTTTTGCTTAGGAGTTTTTTGGCTATTTGAACCTTTTTGGGGGATCTGTATAAGTTTTAGGATTTTTGTTTTCTAATTCTGTGAAAAATGACATTGGTATTTTGATAGGGATTGAACTGAATCTGTAGATTACTTTGGGCAATATGGACAATATTTTATTTTAACTTTAAAAATATTAATTCTTCCAATCCATGAGCTTGAGACATTTTTCTGTTTGTTTGTGTCATCTACAATCACTTTCATCATTGTTTTATAGTTTTCCTTGTAGAGAATTTTCACCTCCTCAGTTAAATATATTCCTAAGTATTTTATTTTATGTGTAGCTATTGTAAGTGGATTGTCTTCTTGGTTTGGGTTTCAACTTGATCATTATTGGTGTATAGAAATGCTACTAATTTTGTACATTGATTTTGTATCCTGAAACTTTACTGAATTCATTTATCAAATCTAAGAGGTTTTTTTTTTTGTGGAGTCTTTAGAGTTTTCTGTATATGAGATCATATCATCAGTGAACAGAGATAATTTCATTTTCTATTTTCCAATTTGGATGCCTTTTATTTCTTTCTCTAGCCTTTTATTTCTTCTTGTGCCACAAGAATTCTATCGTTGTCTGATGAATGAACCAAGCTATAACTTTATACTGTTCTTACTGGGGTTTATTGATTCAACATACCTGTGGCAATGTCTATAGTGCTCATCAAATAGTTCATGTTCTCCTTTATTTTCCAGTCTCCCTGGTGGTTAAATTGAAGTTGTGCAACTATTTCTGGCCAGTGGGCTGTGAGTGAAATGATGTGTGCAATCTCCATTCTGAAGCATTTAAAAGTCAGTGTGACACTGTCAAACTCATTCTTCCCTCATCTCAGGGCCCATGGGGGCTATATGTTGAAATGTTGGAGTCACAAGATGTAAGAAGCCTTGATTTCTGAGTCATTGCATGAAGGAAATATCTTGAAACATCTTTTTATCTGAATCAGTCTCTGTGGGAGTGATAAATAAACCTTTGCCACTGAAATTTGGGGGGTTATTTTTTACTACAGCACAGTTTATCTCATTCTGACTAAGCTAGGTACTTTGCTAGGTACTGGGGACAGAGAGATTAATAAAATATAATCCATGCCTGTAAAGAATTCAGTCTGTTATAGGAGATAAGTACATACTCTTATCATTATAATACAATGAAATAAGTGCTATGATAGAGATAGACAGGGTTCAGTGGGTTTACTCAGATGCAGCACCTATCCCTGACTGGAGTGGGGACTGGAAAGTCCTCCAAGCAAGGTGACACCTAAGCTAGGTAAAAAATTAAGGGAAGGATGTCTAGGCGAGAATGAGCTGTATGTGCAACGAGAGAGCAAGGCACATTTGAAGAGCTGTGAGTGATTCTGTGCAACTACAGCATGAAGTTACTGGGTGTGGGGTGTGGAGTGATGAAAGATGAGGCTGGAGAGATAAATGAGGATGGATGATAAATACTGTTGGACTCTATTCTAAGGGGGGTTAGAATTTATCCTAATGAAAGATTAAAGCATTAGCCAAGAAGGGATATAATCAGATCTATGATTTCTAAAGATCACTCCAGCAATAGAGAAGAGAAGAGAGCCATGGACCAACAAGGTCTCAGGAATCCTAAGGGAATATCAATATTTAAACCACCAGCAGAAGAAATATGTGACAGAGATTACAAAAGAGGAGTCAGAAGGCTAAGACAAAAAGCAAAACAGAACGTGAATGCAGTATCCAAGGGAGTTGAGATTTCAAGAGGAAAGTTGCTCTCCAAAGAATTAAAGTACTCTAATAGTGTAAGAGAAATTACAGTGAAGTGGAGAGGCATGGCTGAAGTCAAATTTAGTAAGTGGAGGAGTGAACAGGAGTAGAGAAAGTAAAGTCAGTAAAAAAGGTTCTTCTACTAAAAGTCCCGAGTGAAGAGAAGGAAAGCCCTGAGGCTATTACTTGAGAAAGACAAAGTATAGAAGGAGTTTATTTCTATGTCTGAATGTCCTTTAACCAATCTTTCACAAGGGGAATTGTTCACTCTGTAAAACACACACACACACACACACACACATACACACACACCCAATAAAGAAAAGAAAAACTTGTTATAAACCTGAACCTCTCAACTAATTTCTTCTTTAGCTTTGTTGTTGCAGAAAACCACAAATCTAGAGGATTCTAATTCTTCTTTTGGATATTCCTGTATTTAGGTACCTGGATATTGATTAGGAATGTCACAGAAACTTTGGGCTTATACCATTAAAGATTTATGGTCTCTAACTCAGCTGGGCTAGATTAGCCATTCAACCATTTCTTTCTTCTCCCATGGTCAAAGTCATTGGTGATGGCTGGCTAAAGACCTTGTAGGAACAGAAAGATCTAATGTTCACTTTGAGGAGTTTGTGCTGCTACAGAGGGAAACCTCCTTTTGTTTCCCAAGATCTTCAGAAATATCTACTAAATATACAAATTGCTCTATGGGAGTGGGGTTTTTTGAAGGTATGAAAGAAGGAATTGAGTTTCATGTCTGGATTAATGTGGTACAGAAAACATGTAGTATCTGTCAGATGGGAAAATAAGTCTACAAACTAAGTTGAGTTAGCACAAGCAAGAAGGAGCTCAGAGATGGAGACGGCCATGAGAATGCAAGTTGTGCATTTGGAAGTCACAGAGGTCCACAAAGTCCTGTGGAAGGACTTTGAGAATGCACAGCCCATGAATAAACAGTCCAAGTTTATTTTAATAGGCCCTAAAGACACAGGGAGATCTCAACTGATACCTGTAAACACTCCCCAACTCCCACCCCCATGTCCCACACACAGAAGTGTTTGTGTGTGTGTTTCTTTTCCAAATGTGCATAGATGGAGTTACAAGGGCAATTTCTTCCAGTTAGTGAGAGCAGGGCCAAGGACTAGTACTCTTTATGCTAAACATTTCTGTATTATTTTGTGATTTATTTATTAATTGTTAAACAATTATGGAATATGCAAATGTTTATTTAATATTAATAAATTACTTATGATTTATTATGAGCATATATTTCTTTTGTAATTAAAAAAGAACAAAAGTTTGGAGTAGAAGGCAGCAAATGGCTAGCTCAGTGAGTGTCCCAATTGGATTTAAGAGAGAAGGGACAGTTCTCTTCTATGCAGAGAGATCAGAATGGCTTTGCAGAATAGCTGGGATTCAGGTTGTGCCCTAAAGCATGGGCAGGATTTGAATAAGCAGAGTACTTGAGAGAGACTTTTCCAGTGGGGCAAACAATGTTGGCAATGGCAAGGAGTGTGAAAGTAAGGGGAGAAAATGAGGTAAGGGGTGAGAGTGGAAGGGGAAGCCTGCTTTAGCTGTCTTTCTGCTTTCATCTTATGATTTGGGAAATATCTTGCTGTAATTACTCTTTCCTATTGTTTTCTCTTTTCTCTTTTTTCTTTCTCCTTCCCTCCCAACAAACTTTCATCTTTTCTTCCTAAAGTTTATTTTGTATTAATACCACCATGCTTCCTCACTTATCCTCCAGTCTCGACTCAATCCCCTTCCTTCCTTCGTTCGTTGTTCGTTTGTTCGTTCGTTCGTTCCTTCCTTCCTTCCCTCCCTCCTTCCATGCTTCCTTCCTTCTCCCCCTCTCTCCCTCTTTCCTTCCCTCCTTCTTTCTTTTTTTTTTTATTTTATTGTTAGAAGTAGTACTTCTGTATTAATACAAAATAAGTTTCCCTGCTCTGGTCTGATACATTTACAAAAATGAATTTCCCTGAAAAAATGAAAAGTAGATTGATTTGGTCTGTTTGGAGGAATGCCAGAATGGAAGAAACAAATTGTTATTACAACACACTGTTTTCCAGTTTTCTGTAGATTATGTTTCTTCTTCAACCTCTGAGAAACATCATGTTTGAGGAAATCAAGTTGGTCATCTGGAAATGTCCTTGAGTCAGGATGTGGACCAGGGTAGGGAATGAGAAGTGAATAACACACATCTGTCCTTATATCTGGGAGAAGAACCCACAGGGTTTGATCCTCTTAGAATTTCATGACCAGCATCTTGGCATAAAGACATCCTTGTGATATTATTGGTCGAAGATATTTTAGTCTAAACAACTGCCAAGAGGGGCAGAGATTCTGGGTGTATCCAGGGAACAGACAGAGAATTAGACTAGGGAATGGAGCCCTATGGTTCATTCTCTGTTCTGTCTCAAGTGTGCTTTGGGCAAATAAATAAAAAAGTGATGGGAAGGTCCAGTTTTGACCATGTGCTGGGCCTTGTGCCATCACATATGAAACCCTCAACCACTCTGTGATGGAGATGTTAGTGACTCCAGCAAAGGAGACACCACAGATCAAGGAGTTGAGGAAGCCCTGGAGCGTTTCCAAGGTGGTCACTGATGACCTGAGATTAGCACTCATGTTACTCTGATGCTAAAACTTATGTTTTCTTTATACCATGCTTCCTCACTTATCCCTCCAGTCACAATTTTCTGATCTGAAAATAAGAAACATGGGAAACCCTAAGACCCCTTCCATCTCCAATATTCAGTGGTTTCATAAGTTAGCAAATTCTCTGCCCTTTGCTGAAGGAGTCAATCACTTGCTCTACTTACTGAATGGAAAGCTTTAAATGAACCCTTATTTTGGGGTCGCATCTCTTTAGATGCTTTCTGCTCCATTTGTTCTTTTATTTTCATCTTTAGACAAAATTAATGAAGTTTGTCAACAGGACTTTACCCCTTTAAAATTTGCCTGGAGATTCATTGCATTAGGCTATGATTTAATACAATAATTTTAAATTTGGTTGCTTGAAATCCCAGAAAAGTGCCAGATACAGAATCCATTTCCATAATTCCTTGGAACAGAAACTGTGCTGCTGCTCTTGTGTTAACAAGCCTATCTCTCCTGCAGGAGAAATGCAACTATGAAAGCTGAAAGAATCTGAAAGTGTGAGCTCCAGTGTGCTTAGGCATTGAGCATGACTCTTGGCAGAAAAATATTTTGCAGATAGGGAATTAAGACCAATTAACAAACTCACTGAGTGAACCACTGCTTGAATACTGTTGGAAAGGTGACATAAAGGCATTGAGATGGTTTTGATCAGAGATATGATCTTTGAGACCTCTGGGAGGCTCATTACTTTCATTATTTGCATTTGTCTGTAGCCAGTAGGCATCAGCTCAGATGGTCTTCATATATCTTTTTGATATAAGTGGATGTTAGGAAAGAATCGGTAGGCATAAAAGAGGCCACACTGGGTTAGTTTCTGAGCATATCTCAGTTGGGTCCACAGGGCTGCTGCTTCTGGGGGTAAAGTACATATCAGAGGGAGCCCTGGGTTTCTTATTTCACATTGATTTTCATGTGGTACTTGCTCTTTATGATAGCAAATGCTAAAAATCCAGCCTGAAAACTATGACATCATCGAAAAGAATGTAACAATCTGATGATGAAACCAAATTATCTCAAGCTAGTAGTTCACATGGTATCTGATAGATGCCACAATGTTTCACAAGAAAATTAAAAATATCCCATGGTGCCTCTATCAATTTGCTGTGGCACCTGGGATACATTGGCACATAGTTTGTCCCCACCAAAACTCATGTTGAAATTTGATTCCCTGGCTGGGCGCGGTGGCTCACACCTGTAATCCCAGCACTTTGGGAGGCTGAGGCGGGCAGATCACCTGAGGTCGGGAGTTCGAGACCAGCCTAGCCAACATGGAGAAACCCCATCTCTATTAAAAATACAAAATTAGCCAGGCGTCGTGCTACATGCCTGTAATCCCAGCTACTCAGGAGACTGAGGCAGGAGAATTGCTTGAACTCAGGAGGCGGTGGTTGGGGTGAGCAGAGATTGCGCCATTGCACTCCAGCTTGGGCAACAAGAGCAAAACTCTGTGAAAAAAAAGAAAGAAAGAAAGAAGGAAAGAAACAAAGAAAGAAAGAAAGAAAGAAAGAAAGAAAGAAAGAAAGGAAGAAAGGAAGAAAGAAAGGAAGAAAAGGAATTTGATTCCCACTGTGGGAGGGAGGTGGGGCCTAGTTGGTGATGTTTGAGTCATGGGGGCAAATCTCTCATGAACAGATCAATGACCTCACACAGAAGTGAGTTCTTGCTTTCCTGGGGATGGATTAGTTCCCATGAAAGCAGGCTGTTAAAAAGTCTAGCTTCCTTGGTTTCTCTTTCTTGCTTCCTCCCTCACAATGTTTTCTGTCTTCTGCCTCAGTGACTGTCCCTTTGTCTCCAATCAGCAAATACACAGCATTGGGTGATTCCAAGAGACTACGTTGTGTGTCAATGCAATTCATCAGTGCCTGGCTGATAGCAAGTTCTCAAAAAATACTAATTGTTATTATTATTATTATTTTGACATAGCTCAAGCTATTTTTGAACTCCTGGGCTCAGCCCAGCAAGTAGCCAAGATTACAGGTGTGAGCCATTGTAAATAGCCTGGCTGTCATTATCATCACCACTCTTTTTTTTTTTGATATTTTGATTTTTAATTGTTGTGGGTACAAAGTAGGTGTGTATGTTTATGGGGTCCATAAGATATTTTGGTACAGGTATGCAGTGTATAATAATCACATCATGCAAAATTGGATATCCATCCATTCAGGCATTTCTCCTTTGTATTACAAACAATCCAATTATATACTCTTTTAGTTATTTTTAAATCTAAACTTAAATTATTATGGACTATAGTCTCCCTGTTGTGCTGTGAAATACTAGGTCTCATTCATTCATTCTATTTTTTTTGACACCTTAACCATCACCTGTCCTTCCCACCACCACCAATTTCCCTCCCAGCCTCTGGTAATCATCCTTCTATTCTCTATCTCCATGAATTCCTGTTTTGATTTTTAGATCCCACAAATAGTGACAGCATGTGATTTTTGTCTTTCAGTCCCTACCTTATGTCACTTAACATAATGACCTCCAGTTCCATCCATGTTGTTGCAAATGACAAGATCACATTCTTTTTTATTACTGAATATTACTCCATTGTGTAAAAGTACCATATTTTCTTTATCCATTCATCTGTTGATGGACACTTAGGTTACTTCCAAATCTTGGCTATTTTGAACAGTGCTGCAATAAACATGGGAATGCAGATATCTCTTCAATATACTGATTTCCCTTCTTTTGGATATAAACCCAGCAGTGGGATTACTCAATCATACAGTAGCTCAATTTTTAGTTTTTGGAGGAACTTCTAAATTATTCTGCATAATGGTTGTACTAATTTTCATTCTCACAAACAGTGTACAAGGGTTCCCTTTTCTCCACATCCTTGCCAGCATTTGCTATTGCCTGTCTTTTGGAATAAGACATTTTAACTGGGGTGAGATGCTATCTCATTGTAGTTTTCATTTGCATTTCTCTGATGATCAGTGATGCTGAACACCTTTTTATATAACTGTTTGCCATTTCTGTGTCTTCTTTTGAGAAGTGACTATTCATATATTTTCCCCATTTAAAATCGTACTATTAGACTTTTTTCTTACAGAGTTGTTTGAGCTCCATATATAATCTGGTTATTAGTCACTTGTCAGATGGGTAGTTCGCAAATATTTTCTTCCATTTTGTGGGTTGACTTTTCACCTTGTTGAATGTTTCATTTGCTGTGCAAAAGCTTTTTAACTTCATATGATCCCATTTGTCCATTTTTGCTTTGGTTGCTTGTGCCTGTGGGGTATGATTCAAGAAGATTTTGCCCAGACCAATATCCTGCAGAGTTACCCCGGTATTTTCTTTTAGTAGTTTCATAGTTTGAGGTCTTAAGTCTTTAATCCACTTTGATTTGATTTTTTATATGACAAGAGATAGGGGTCTAATTTCATTCTTCTGTGTATGGATATCTAGTTTTCCCAGCCCATTTATTGAAGAGACTATCTTTTCCCTGATGTAGGTTCTTGACACCTTTGTCAAAAATGAATTCAGTGTAGGTGTGTGGATTTGTTTCTGGGTTCTTTATTCTGTTCCATTGGTCAGTGTGTCTGTTTTTATGCCAGTACCATGCTGTTTTTGGTTACTATAGCTCTGTAGTATAATTTGAAGTCAGGTAATGTGATTCTTCCAGTTTTGTTCTTTTTGCTTAGGATAGCTTTCTTTTCTCTTGCTGCTTTTAGGATCCTTTCTTTATCCTTGACATTTGGGAGTTTGATTATTAAATGCCTTGAGGTAGCCTTCTTTGGGTTAAATCTGTTTGGTGTTCTCTAACCTTCTTGTACTTGGATATTAATGTCTTTCTCTAGGTTTGGGATGTTCTATGATATTATCCCTTTGAATACACTTTCTGCCCCTATCTCTTTCTGTAGCTCATCTTTAAGGCCAATAACTCTTAAATTTGTCCTTTTGAGCCTATTTTCTAGATATTGTAGGCATGGTTCATTGCTTTTTATTCTCTTTTCTTTGGTCTCTTCTGACTGTGTATTTTCAAATAGCCTGTCTTCAAGCTCACTAATTCTTCTGCTTGAACAATTCCACTATTAAGAGACTCGGATGCATTCTTAAGCAAGTGAATTGCATTTTTCAACTCTAGAATTTCTGCTTGATTCCTTTTAATTATTTTAATCTGATTGTTAAATTTATCTGATAGAATTCTGAATTCCTTCTCTGTGTTATCTTGAATTCTTTGAGTTTCCTCAAAACACTTATTTTGAATTCTCTGTCTGAAAGGTCATATATCTCTGCTTCTCCATGACTGGGTCCCTGGTGCCTTACTTAGTTAATTTCTTGAGTTCATGTTTTCCTGGATGGTGTTGATGCTTGTAGGTGTATGTCAGTGTTTGGGCATTGAAGAGTTAGGTATTTATTGTAGACTTCACAGTCTGGGCTTTTTGTGCCTGTCGTTCTTGGGAAGGCTTTCCTGGTATTCAAAGAGACTTAGGCCCCAAGCCCAATAATACTGTGGCTTTTGCAGACTTCCAGAGGTACCACCTTGGTGGTCTTTGATAAAATCTGAAAGAATTCTCTGGATTGCTAGGCAGAGGGTCTTGTTATTTTCCCTTACTTTCTCCCTAACAAATGGAGTCTCTCTGTGCTGAGCTACCTTGAACTGGGGGTGTGGTGATGCAGGCACCCCTATTGTCACCACCACTGGGACTGTGCTGGGTCAGACCTGAAGCCACCACAGCTCTGGGTCTTGCCCAAGGCTCTTCCCTTCAGGGCAGCGAGTTTCCCCCAGGCTCTGGGCATGTCCAGAGATGCTGTCTGGGAGCCAGGGATTACAATAAAAAACCTTAGTAATTTACCTGATGTTCTAGTCTACTGTGGCTAAGCTGGCCCTCAGATCACAATAACGTCTTTCCCTTTCTTCCCTCCCTTTCCATAGGCAGAAGAGCCTCTCGCTGTGGCCACCACCACCACTGGTTTAAGGGGGCTTCCGGCAGGCGTCTGCCAGTATTCACTTAAAGTCAAAAGGCTCTTTTGTCAGCTTGTGCTGAATGCTACCAGGCCTGGGACTCCCCTTCAGGGAAGTGAGCCCCTCTTTTTCCCAGGGCAGGTCCAGAAATGCTGTCCAAGAATCTAGGCCTGGACTTGAAGACCCAAGAGCCTACTTGTTGCTCTACTCCACTGTGGATGAGCTGGTACCTAGGGTACAAGAAAAAGCCCCCTTTACTTTTTCCTCTGCTGTTCTCAAATGGAAGGAGACTTTCACTGTAGCCACCAAAGCTGGGAATGTGATGGGTCACCCCTGAAGCCAGCATGTTTCAGAGTCCAAGACCACAGCATACTCCCTGGGAATCACTGCTGGTTATTCAGGGCCCAAGGGCTCTTCAGTCAGTGGGTAATGAATCCTATCATCACCACTCTTTGACAATACAAGAACAAATGAACACAAACTTCTAACACCCTGATCATATATTTCCTTATCACGCACAGGGGCACTTTTGGTTTCTTCCCCAATGAATGAGAAAAATGATTCACTGGGAATTTGGAAAAGCAGAGAATCTGACTGAGATGGATTGTCTGAAGGTGAGAACATGGTCAGATTAACCTCCACTTGGTGATGCACATTTGAGCAGACATTACCTGCCCCTTTTCATTATCCCTCTCTTCTGATGTTTTAGCTCTGCCAGGAGCAGTTACACAGATTGGGAGTCATGTAAAGATCTACGGAGAAGAATGGCATGAAGAAGACAAGGTGGGACCTGGGTGAAACAGTGGCCAAAAAGGACACAATACCAAATAGAACACAGAGGTAGTTGGCATACCAAGAGATAGATGGCTTTGGGCATAAAGATTTTTGGGGGTAAACATAAATAGATGTTTTGATATATCCTCCTACTAGACAATAATTTATATGAATCACTAATAATTATATGATGATATAACATTTAAGTATGTGATTATTTATATGAGGATATAATTGATATGTTGTCTGTAATTTTCTGCCTAGAACCACTATACTATACTGTAGGACTAGGAAAGGGGCAATTTATAATTCTAATAAATAACAATGATGATTTGTTGGATCCCACCCTGGGAATGTATTAAACACCTCGGGGTGACATTATCTCCTGTGGGTCACCAATAAGCACAAAGAGGCAGTCTGTTACTAATTGGTAGCCTAGTGGTTCAAGGAAGTTAATGCACCTTCTAAAGTGATTTGCTCCTATAGAGTAATTGATTTATTGGCATTCCATGTCTTAATGTTTGTGAAGCCCTTGTTGCTAATCAGAATAAACATGCTGAACTAATCTTTACTAAACTGCCAACAACATTTTACATGCCCCACTTTTAAAGGCAAGGCTTCCAAACTATACCCAGTGGGCTGGGAATTGGGAAACTTTCTTTTCTGAACTCTGTTGATAATTAGTTATATGGCCTTAAACAAAATACTGACTTTTTAAGAATATAATTTCCTTCTCCATAAAGTAATAACAAATTTGTAGAGAATTTCTGGAATTTAAACTGGATCCTAAATATATAATTACTTAATTTAAGGAATCTTGTCATTCATTCATTTATTTTCTTGTTTTTCAAAAAATATTGATGGAATTATTTCTATGTCATCAAATTTATAGTTGATTGCAGGGAAGAAATGGTGAATATAATGGCGAGGTAAAAGAGAGGTCCTTGTCTTGGAGCAGACTAGGGTGAGGGCATTCTCATATTTTTCTTTCAGGAAGTTGTCTTAGTCTTTGGAGAAGAGATTGGGCATGATAGATGAGAAATGTTAGCAACATATGGCAAGGTGGTGAATGATCCTCAAAAAATGGCACCCAGACTACCCTCCTGGGGACTGATGCACTTCTGAGGGTGAAAACCTATTGTCTAAAGCGTGATTTTTGGTATTTATTAGATCTGTGTATCTTTAGATGGCACTCATTTGTAATGGAATTCAGTGTGGGGATGGTAAAATTCATTCAAAAGATAGTAGCCAGCAAGGCAGTGTTAGTTGCTCACCAAAATCCATGTCCTCTTTTCCTTCCCAAGCATACAAGTAGGCTACATTTTCCAGCATACTTTGCAGATAGGAGTAGTTATGTGACTTCTAGTCAATGAAATATGAGCAGGGTAGCCTGTGAACAATTCCTATATACATTCCTCCATGCTCTTTCTCTTTCTGTCACAGGGTAGACAACCATAGAAATCTTGAGAGTCACATACTGAAGATGACAGAGCCACAGGATAGAAGGAGCCTTGGTTCCTGAATCATGTCTTGGAAGATCTATTATATTAGTTATGTTCTTCAGAGAACAGAACCAATAGGATATGTGTGTGTATACATGTATGTGTGTGCGTGTATATACATATAGATGTATATATACACAAATATATACATATGTCTCTCTATATATTTATATATGCACACACATATGTATGTATTTGGAAGAGATCTATTTATTCATTTATTTATTGATTGATTTTAAGAAATTGGCTCATACATTTGTGGAGACTGACAGTCCAAAACTTGCTGAGGTAGGCCAGCAGGCTGGAGACCCAGGAAAGAGTTGATGTTGCAGCTCAAGTACAAGGGCAGTCTGCAGTAGAATTCCCTCTTTCTTGGGGGAAGTCAGTTTTTTTCTCTTAAGGCTTTCAACTAATTGAGTGAGGCCCACTTATGTTATGGAGCATAATATGCTTTATTCAAAGTCTCCTGATTTAAATATTAATCTCATCTTACAAATGCCTTTACAGCAGCGTCTAGACTAGTATTTGACCAACATCTGGGCACTTTGGTTTAGCCAAGTTGACACAAAATTAACCATCACAGAAGACAACCACCTGTTGATTAGGGGCAGCTCTTTTAGAACACAGATTTTTGAAAAATGACTTCCATAGCATCTAAGCCATTTTACTTATTCTTGTTATCAGCAGCTAGCATTACCTTAACTAATAAACTACAAAAATACCATCAATTACTTTTTGTAATTTCAATTTACTTATTTGCAAACACTTTAGTTTTGCACTGGCTCCCTGATGTGTAGGACTAGGAAAGGGGCAATTTTATAATTCTAATAAATAACAATGATGATGATTTGTTGGATCCCACCCTGGGAATGTATTAAACACCTCAGGGGTGACATTATCTCCTGTGGGTCACCAATAAGCACAAAGAGGCAGTCTGTTACTAATTGGTAGCCTAGTGGTTCAAGGAAGTTAATGTACCTTCTGATTTGCTCCTATAGAGTAATTGATTTATTGGCATTCCATGTCTTAATGTTTGTGAAGCCCTTGTTGCTAATCAGAATAAACATGCTGAACTAATCTTTACTAAACTGCCAACAACATTTTACATGCCCCACTTTTAAAGGCAAGGCTTCCAAATTCAGTAATTTACAATATGTTTTACTGAAGATGAAAGCATTTGTTTTTCTGATGTGAACTGTTGTGAAGGGTAATATTTTTCACAGGAAGGTGACGATATATATAACAAAAAAATCAGTGACCAAAATGCCGAATTATTTAAAGACAAATGTGGAGGCTTAAACAGGAAGATGGTGGATAGGGGGCAGGACTAGCTTGTAGCTCTCACTCAGACGGACAGGGCAGCATGTGGAGATTCACAGTGTGAACTTTTGCTCCAAGAACTATTGTAGGAGTATACCAGGAAAGCCTGGAAAATCCACAGATCCCTTGAAGGAACTGGATCACCACTGCAGGCTCCCTGAGACACTAAAAAACTGTGAGTCAGCTTGCTTTCTCAACAGGGAGGCTCGTAATCTGGTGCAGGTTCTCAGCCTTGGTCACCAGCTGCCTGGAAATAGACTCAGTGCTGTTGGGGAGGGCACGGCCAGTAGGCCGTGGGCTGCAAGGGAGCCAGTAGGACTGTGGGCTGCAAGGGAGCAGGGTGAGGCTTGTGGACTCCAGGCTTTCCCCCACTTCCCTGGTGACCTGTATGACCCAGTAGAGGCAACCATAATGCCCTTGAGAGTATAATTCCACTGGACTGGGAACCATACCCCCATGCCCCACAGCAGTTGCAGCAAGCCCCGCCCAAAGAGAGGCTGAGCTCAGACATGCCTATTCCGGGCCCCCATCTGGTGATCCTTCTCTACCTACCCTGGTAGGTGAAGACAAACGTCATAAACTCTTGGGAGCTCTATGGCCCTGCCCACCACCTGAGAAACCTGAATACTTAACCAGGTGTCCCTAGGGCATCCTCCCTATAGGACCACAGCTGATGCACTCTTGAAAGTGCCACCTCCTGGCTGGAGGCCAATCAACACAAAACCAGCACACTAAACAAAAACACAACAAAGGACCCTCACAGATTCCACCTCACTCCCCTGCCAGCTCCACAGGAGCAGGTGCTGATATCTATAGCCGCAAGACCTGAAGACAGATCACATCACAGGACTCTGCAGACACTCCCCAGTACCAGCATGGAGCCCGGTAGCTCCACTGGGTGGCTAGACCCAGAAGAGCAAAAACAATCACTACAGCTCACCTCTCAAGAAGCCCCATTCCTAGGGGAAGTGGGAGAACACCACATCAAGGGAACACCCCATGGGACAAAAGAATCTGAACAGCAGCCCTTGAATCCCAGATCTTCCCTCTGACATAGTCTACCCAAATCAGAAGGAATCAGAGAAAATAATTATGGTAATATGATGAAACAAGGTTATTTAACACCCCCAAAAGATCATACCAGTTCACCAGCAATGGATCCAAACCAAGATGAAATCTCTGAATTGCCAGAAAAAGAATTCAGAAAGCTGATTATTAAGCTAATCAAGGAGGCATCAGGGAAAGGTGAAGTCCAACTTAAATAAATCAAAAACATGATACAGGATGTGAAAGCAAAGTTCTTCAGTAAAATAGATAGCATAAATAAAAAGCAATCACAACTTCTGGAAATCAAGGACACACTTAGAGAAATGTGAAATGAATTGGAAAGCCTCAGCAATAGAATTGAACAAGCAGAAGAAATAATCTCAGAGCTTGAAGACAAGGCTTTTGAATTAATCCAATCTGTCAAAGACAAAGAAAAAAAGAATAAAAAGAAATGAACAAAGCCTCCAAGAAGTTTGGGACTATGTTAAACATCCAAACCTAGGAATAATTGGAGTTCCCAAGGAAGAAGAGAAATCTAAAAGTTTGGAAAATGTATTTGAGGGAATAATTGAAGAAAACTTCCCTGGCCTTGCTAGAGATCTAGACATTCAAATACAAGAAGCTCAAAGAACACCTGGGAAATTCATCACAAAATGATCATTGCCCAGGCACATAGTCATCAGGTTATCTAAAATCAAGACCAAGGAAAGTATCTTAAGAGCTGTGAGGCAAAAGCATCAGGTAACCTATAAAGGAAAACCTATCAGATTAACAGCAGATTTCTCAGCAGAAACTCTACAAGCTAGAAGCAATTGGGGTCCTACTTTTAGCCTCCTTAAATAAAACAATTATTAACCAAGAATTTTGTATCCAATGAAACTAAGCTTCATAAATGAAGGAGAGATACAGTCTTTTCCAGACAAACAAATCCTGAGAGAATTTGCCACTACCAAGCCAGCACTACAAGAACTGCTGAAATGAGCTCTAAATCTTGAAACAAATCCTTGAAATACACCAAAATAGAACCTCCTTAAAGCATAAATCTCATTGACCTATATAACAATAACACTATACTGTATTATACTATACTATACTATACTATACTATACTATACTATAAAAAACAAAAAATACAAGGTATTTAGGCAAAAAATAGCACAGTGAATAGAATAGCACCTCACATCTCATAGTAACAGTGAATGTAATGGCCTAAATGCTCCACTTAAAAGATATGAAATAGCAGAATGGATAAGAATTCACCAACCAAGTTTCTGCTGTCTTCAGGAGACACATCTAACACATAAGGACTCACATAAACTTAAGGTAAAGGGGTAGAAAGGGTTTTCCATGCAAATGGACACTAAAAGCGAGCAGGAGTAGCTATTATTTTTTTGTTTTGTTTTGTTTTGAGATAGAGTCTTGCTCTGTCACCCAGGCTGGAGTGCAGTGGTGCAATCTCAGCTCACTGCAAGCTCCGCCTCCCATGTTCACACCATTCTCCTGCCTCAGCCTCCCAAGTAGCTGGGACTACAGGCACCTGCCACCACACCCGGCTTTTTTTTTTTGTATTTTTAGTAGAGATGGGGTTTCACCGTGTTAGCCAGGATGGTCTCGATCTCCTGACCTCGTGATCCGCCTATCTTGGCCTCCCAAAGTGCTGGGATTACAGGTGTGAGCCACTGCGCCCAGCCGGGAGTAGCTATTCTTACATTGGAAAAAAAAAAAGAAAGAAACTTTAAAGCAACAGAAGTTAAAAAAGACAAAGAAGGACATTATATAATGATAAAAGGACTAGTCCAACAGGAAGATATCACAATCCTAAACATAAATGCACCTAACACTGGAGCTCCCCAATTTGTAAAACAATTACTACTAGATGTAAGAAATGAGATAGATGTCAACACAATAATAGTGGGGGACTTTAATACTCCACTGACAGCACTAGAGAGGTCATCAGGACAGAAAGTCAACAAAGAAACAATGGACTGTACCCTACAACAAATGGAACTAGCAGATATTTATAAAACATTCTACCCAATAACTGCAGAACATACATTCTATTCATCAGCACATGGAACATTCTCCAGGATAGACTATATGATAGGCCACAAAACAAGTCTCAGTAAATTTAAGAAAATTGAAATTATATCAAGTACTCTCTCAGACCACAGTGGAATAAAATTGGAAATCAATTCCAAAAAGAACCCTCAGAACCAGGCAAATACATGGAAGTTAAATAGCGTGCTCCTGAATGATTGTTGGGTCAACAGTGAAATCAAGAGGAAATTTAAAAATTATTTGTACTGAATGATATTAGTGGCACAACCTATCAAAACCTCTGGGATACAGCAAAAGTGGTACAAAGAGAAAATTTCCTAGCAATAAACACCTACATCAAAAAATCTGAAAGCACACAAATAGACAATCTAAGGTCACACCTCACAGAACTGGAGAAACAAGGACAATCCAAACCCAAACCCAGCAGAACAAAAGAGATAGCAAAGATCAGAGAAGAACTAAATGAAATTGAAACAAACAAACAAAAAATACGAAAGGTAAATGAAACAAAAGCTGGTTCTTTGAAAGATAAGTAAAATTGATAGACCGTTAGCAAGATTAACCAAGAAAAGAAGAGAGAACGTCCAAATAAGCTCAATTAGAAAAGACATGAGAGATATTACAACTGATACCACAGAAATACAAAAGATTATTCAAGGCTACTATGAGCACCTTTACATGCATAAACTAGAAAACCTAGAGGAGATGAATAAATTTCTGGAAATTTACAACCCTCCTAGATTAAATTAGGAAGGTATAGAATCTCTGAACAGACCAGTAACAAGCAGTGAGATAGAAATGGTAATTTAAAAAATGCCAACAACAACAAGAAAGTCAAGGACCAGGTGGATTCACCACTGAATTCTATCAGACATTCAAAGAATAATTGGTACCAATCCTATTGACACTATTCCAAAACAGAGAAAGAGGGAATCCTCCCTAAATCACTCCATGAAGCTAGCATCACCCTAATACCAAAACCAGGCAAGGACATAACAAAAAAAGAAAACTACAGACCAATATCCCTGATGAACATAGATGCAAAAATCCTCAACAAAATACTAGTGAACCAAATCCAACAGCATATCAAAAAGATTAGCCACCATGATCAAGTGGGTTTCATACCAGGGATGCAGGGATGGCTTAAAATACATAAGTCAATAAATGTGATACGCCACATAAATAGAATTAAAAACAAAAATCACATGATCATCTCAATAGATGCAGAAAAAGCATTTGACAAAATCCAGCACCCTTTATGATTAAAACCTTCAGCAAAATCAGCATAGAAGGGACATAGCCTAAGGTAATAAAAGCCTCTATGAAAAACCACAGCCAACATTATACTCAATGGGGAAAAGTTGTAAGCATTCCCCCTGAGAACTGGAACAAGACAAGGATGCCCACTCTAACCACTTCTTTTTTTTTTTTTTTTTTTTGAGACGGAGTCTCACTCTGTCGCCCGGGCTGGAGTGCAGTGGCCGGATCTCAGCTCACTGCAAGCTCCGCCTCCCACGTTCACGCCATTCCCCTGCCTCAGCCTCCTGAGTAGCTGGGACTACAGGCGCCTGCCACCTCGCCCGGCTAGTTTTTTGTATTTTTTAGTAGAGACGGGGTTTCACCGTGTTAGCCAGGATGGTCTCGATCTCCTGACCTCGTGATCCGCCCGTCTCGGCCTCCCAAAGTGCTGGGATTACAGGCTTGAGCCACCGCGCCCGGCCTACTCCAACCACTTCTGTTCAACATAGTATTGGAATTTCTAGCCAGAACAATCAGACAAGAGAAAGAAATAAAAGGCACCTAGTGGTAAAAAGGAAGTCAAACTGTCGCTGTTTGCTGATAATATGATCATATACCTAGATGACTTATCCAAAAAGCTCCTACAATGGGTAAGTGAATTCAGCAAAGTTTCAGGATACAAAATTAATGTACAGAAGTCAGTAGCTCTGCTATACACCAACAGTGACCAGGCTGAGAATCACATCAAGAACTCAACCCCTTTCACAATAACTGCAAAAGAAAAATAAAATAAAATACTTATGAATATACCTAACCAAGGAGGTGAAAGACCTCTACAAGGAAAACTACAAAACACTGCTGAAAGAAATCATAGATGACACAAACAAATGAAAACACATCCCATGCTCATGGATGGGTAGAATCAATATTGCAAAAATGATCACACTGCCAAAAGCAATCTACAAATTCAATGCAATTCTCAGCAAAATATCACCATCATTCTTCAGAGAATTAGAAAAAACAATTCTAAAATTCAAATGGAACCAAAAAAGAGCCCGCATAGCCAAAGCAAGACTAAGCAAAAAGAAAAAATCTGGAGGCATCACATTACTCAACTTCAAGCTGTCCTATAAGGCCATAGTCACCAAAACAGCATGATACTGCTATAAAAATTGGCACATAGACCAATGGAAGAGAATAGAGAATCCAGAAATAAACCCAAATAATTACAGCTAACTGATCTTCAACAGAGCAAACAAAAACATAACATCAGGGGAAGGACACCCTATTCAACAAATGGTGCAGGGATAATTGGCAAGACACATGTAGAAGAATAGAACTGGAACCTCATCTCTCACCTTATACAAAAATCAACTCAAGATGGATCAGAGACTTAAATCTAAGGCCTGAAACCATAGGATTCTAGAAGACGACATCAGAAAAACCCATCTAGACATTGACTTAGGCAAATAATTCATGACCAAGAACCCAAAAGCAAATGTAACAAAAAGATAAATAGATGGGACTTAATTAAACTTAAAAGCTTCTGCACAGCAAAAGAAATAATCAGCAGAGTAAACAGACAACCCATAGAGTGGGAGAAAATCTTCACAACCTATACATCTGACAAAGGACTAATATCCAGAATCTACAAGGTACACAAACAAATTAACAAGAAAAAAACAAATGATCCCATCAAAAAGTGGGCTAAGGACGTGAATAGACAATTCTCAAAAGAAGATATACAAGTGGCCATCAAACATATGAAAAAATGCTCAATATCATTAATGATCAGGGAAATGCAAATCAAAACCAAAATGCTATACCACCTTACTCCTGTAAGAATGGCCATAATCAAAAAAATAAAAAACTAATAGATGTTGGCATGGATGTAGTGAAAAGGGAACACTTCTACACGGCTGATGGGAATGTAAACTGGTACAACCACTATGGAAAACAGTGTGGAGCATCCTCAAAGAACTAAAAACAGATCTGCCATTTGATCCACCAATCTCACTACTAGGTATCTATCCAGAAGAAAATAAGTCATTATACGAAAAAGATACTTGCACATGCATGTTTATAGCAGCATAATTTGCAATTGTAAAAATATGGAACCAGCCCAAATGCCCATCAATCAATGAGTAGATAAAGAAAATATGATATATATGGTATATGAAAATATTATATATACATATACATATACACATTATATATACACACACACATACATACACATACATACACACACACACACACACACACACCATGGAATACTACTCAGCCATAAAAAGGAATGAAATAATAGCATTCACAGCAAACTGGATGGAATTGGAGACTATTATTCTAAGTGAAGTAACTCGGGAATGAAAAACCAAACATTGTATGTTCTCATTCAATATGGGAGCTAAGCTATGAGGACAAAAAGGCATAAGAATGATACATTGGACTTTGGGGACTCAGGGAAAGGATGGGGGGTGGCGAGGGATGAAAGACTATACATTGGGTACAGTGTACACTGCTCGGGTGATGGGTGCACCAAAATCTCAGAAATCACCACTAAAGAAATTATTCATGTAACCAAACACCACCTGTTCCCCCAAAATCAATTGAAATAAAAATTGAAAAAAATAAAGAGAAATGTGTGGACATAAGAGAAGGGATAAGGGCTTAAGACAGATATCATATTTGTAAAATTGTGATGTTTTCTATCGTCTGCTTTCTGCAGGGCTGCGATGATAACACTGCGGTTTTATATCATTTAAATTAAGTTTTCAACTCAACTCCTTAAACAGAAGCTTCCTCCAAACCATTCAGTGTGCTGTTAAGATTGCACAGGGATTTCCATAGTGACATGGTAACTATTACTTGCCAGTCACTGAATATGTGTGAACACATGTTAATCCTGAGATAATTTCTTTCTTTTCTTTTTCTCGGTCTGTTGGGTAAGGTCTCACTTGTGGGCCTGAGGTTACATAGGTCTCATAAGCAGAAATGCAGAAATTGAAGGCAGTTGGACATAGAGTTCTCTTTCCTGGTGGGAGAAGTCACTTAAATAATAGGTTGATTCAAAGATTTTCTTTTCTCTGGTGTGCTGTGGAGGCAGAAATAGAAAAACCAACTCCACATTCCTCTTCTAGCCCAAAAAGACAATAACCAAAGCACTGTGGTCAAAACTAGTGATACATTAAAAATAATTATTTTTCCAAGTTGGTGACCTCACAGATAGAGGTTATATATAGTATAGTGTGTAGTTCTCAAAGTTGGTTCTTGGACCAGCACCATCGCCATCACTTGGGAACTCATTAGAAATGCAGGTTCTTGGGCACCATCCTGGATGTACTGAATCAGAAACTCCAGGAGTGGGGTTCAGCAATCTGTGTTTTAGCAAACTGACAAGGGACTCTGATGCCTGCCTAAATTTGAGAACCAGACTTTTTACTTTAATGAATCTGGGTTGGAATGCAGCTCCATCACTTAATACATGTATAATGGTTTTGAACAAGTTACTCCCTCTCCTCACCCCCTTTTTATTTTTCATATGGTATTTTAAAACTGCACATAGTAAAATTCGAAACCCCTCTCTACTAAAAATACAAAAAAAAAAAAAAAAAAAACTAGCTGGGCGAGGTGGCGGGCGCCTGTAGTCCCAGCTACTCCGGAGGCTGAGGCAGGAGAATGGCGTAAACCCGGGAGGCGAGCTTGCAGTGAGCTGAGATCCGGCCACTGCACTCCAGTCCGGGAGACAGAGCGAGACTCCGCCTCAAAAAAAAAAAAAAAAAAAAAGAAAAAGAAAAATTACCTTTCCCCCTGCTACAATTCCCAGCCCTTCTCCCCAGAGGTAACACTTTGAACGGATTCCTTTGTAAAAGTATTTTTCTGGTGTTAAATAGTATTATTTTAAATAATAAGCATGTAATTGCATTCCTTGACTTATTAGACTGATATATAGCCTGTTACTGTCCCACTCTGAAAGGTGAGGAATTTGGCTCATACCAGCTGATATCACCTGATTTTGTTAATTCTTGTTTTTACATAATCTAGATTTATGCAATTTTATTTTGTAACTAAAATTGTCTTTGGCTTTGCTTTTAGATTAATTTTAAGATATTAAAACAAAATAGCACTTCCAGTATTAGGTTTATGTGACTATTTTTCCTACAGGGAGTTCTTCCTATAGAAATGTCCATGCTACCAAACTTGAGAGGATTTTACAAGCATCAAATTTCAGTGCTTCTTCAGGTTACAGTCAATTGCCATTGCTTCTTCTATCTCAAGTTTTCATGTATAATATTCTTTTTTTTTTTTTGCTAGAATACTTTTGTAAAGCAGTTTTCATACAGATGTATGCAAATTATCTGCATTTTTGCGTGTCTGAAAATGTATTTTGTTCTTACACTTGTAGTATGGCTAAGCATAATTTCATTCCTATCACTTTCCCTCAGAATTTTAAATGCTTAATTCCTGTTTCTTAAAGTTATTTTAATTTCTTTTTTAGTCTTGGAATTCTGAAATTATGATAATTCATTTCCCTCACTACTGTTTCTGCCACCCAATTCCTGTCCCAGAGGTAACTGCTACCCCTCTCATATGTATTCTTCCAGAGTTATTTTATACACTACTAAACATACATGTAGTAGCAAAAATTCTTCTATACTCTTCCCCCTTTTTAATTTTTTTTCAAATGGCAGTGTGCTTTCTTTTACTT
This sequence comes from Trachypithecus francoisi, assembly GCF_009764315.1. NCBI lineage: Eukaryota > Metazoa > Chordata > Mammalia > Primates > Cercopithecidae > Trachypithecus > Trachypithecus francoisi. Next base: position 114,447,961 of record NW_022681471.1, on the reverse strand, counting down.
AGCATTATGTTTTGATGATTTTTTCAGATCACCACCTAAACGACTTCCACATTATTTTTATAGCTGTATAGTATTGCTTTGTATGGATGTACCTTAATTTATTTAACCCATGCCTCTTTGAATGTTTTGAGTGTTTCCAATCATTTGTAATCACAAAAAATGCCACAATAAATAAGGGAGTATAAATGTCCATACGGTAAATTCCCCAAAGTCGTGCTGTTGGCTCAGTAGGAATGCAAATTTGTAATTTTGATTAATATTTCCAGGCTACCTCCATGAAAGTTTACCAGTTCACACCCTCAGCAGCAACATCATGAGAGAACGACTTTCTTCTCATCACTCAGTAGACCATGTTATCAAACTTCTCAGTATCGCCAATCTGATAGAAGAACTAGTATTATTAGTATAATTTTGCTACACTTTTCTTTCATTATGAGTGAGGCTGAGTCTTTAAAATATGTTTAAAAGCCACTTCTATTTCTTTTCGGTGAACTGTATGTTGATATTCCTTCTTATTTTTCTATTGGTTTCTTTTTTTTTTGGTCTTGTTTTGTAGGAAATTTTTACATTTTAAAGAAATTAGCATTTTACAGTATGAATTGCAGATAACTTCCCAAGTTGATATTTGTCTTTTGGCTTTGCTTGTGGTGGTTTCTGCTAAGCAGACTTCAAACAAAAAATTAGGTTATAGATTTTCCCAGTATTTTCTCTTACAGCTTCAGGATTTTTAATATTTAGAAAGACCACCCTCTCCCTAAAATTATGAAGGTATTCCATTAATTTTCAGTTTTATTTAATTTTAAAATGAAAATTTTTTTTCAAGTTGGAATTTATTTTGGTATAAGATGTGATGTGTGGGTCCAATTTTATTGTTTAGATGGCTACCTAACTGCCTAACTAAAATTAAGAACAGTCCCCCTCTTCCCTGTGGTTATAAACTATCACCATTATCTAAAAGAATGTTCATATGTAGTTGGTCTACTTCTATTGTGCCCCACTGATCATTTAAATGGTTTTTATCTCTATAACATCTTTTAATGTCCAGTAATGCTATCTCCTTCTTATTTGTGTCTATTTTCTGAGTTTTTATAAATAATTTTGCCTTATTCTTTTCCAGATAAACTTTAGACTCTGCTTGTGAGTTGAGAACAAAATTTCTGTTGTTATTCTTACAAGATCACATTACTTAGGGACACTTGACATTTTTATGATAACCAACCTACTAATCATAGAATATGGTTTGTCTTTCCATTTTTCAAACTTTCTTTTGCACTTTCTACTGGCATTTGAAAGTTTTCTATTACAACTTTGTTATGTTTATTTCTAGGTATTTTGCATGTATGTAAGACTACCTTAAATTGTGGTATTTTTTCATTTATTCTAATTGGTTATGGTTTGTAAATGGGGTGATTATTTGTGTACATTAATTTCAGACCTAGTCACATGTTTGCATTCTACTATTAATTATGAATGTTTTGCAGTTAATTCTTTCATATTTCAGAACTATATCCTGAAACCAGCTCCAAATGATGGTAATAAAAACATTTTGCAATTTTATAGTTTTAATTTAACTTTCTCCTCTGTTTTTGTGCTGTCAGTGCTCCAGAGCAATGGTAAATAATTGTAGGAATAGTAGACACTCTGGCTTTGTTTCAGACTTTAATGACAATGTTTCTAGTTCTCCATTATGGTGGGATAGATATATTTGACATTGACTTTTAAAAATTCTTGATGAAAGTTCTGGAGATGGATGGCGGTGATGGCTGCACAACACGTGAATGTGCTTATGTCACTGAAGTGTACACTTAAAAATGGTTAAAATGGTAAATCTTATATCATGTATATTTTATCACAATAAAAAAATAGCCAAGAAAAAATAATTCTTGATGGAGGTTGACTTTCACCAAATGTCTTTTCAGCACCTATACAGATGACAATATACATTTTCCTTATTATTTTTTAACAAGAGGCAATATAGCATGTGGAGAAGTGCACAGGCTCTGAGCTGCCTTGCCTATGTTCAAATCCTAGCTCTGCTACTCTTTAGCTCTGTCACCTTGAGGAGGTCACTAAGGTTCTTATGCCTCTGTTTCCTTTTCCATAACTCATAATATAATAGTGCCTATCTTATAGGTCTTCACTGAGGATTAAGTGAATTTATATATATATATATATGCATATATATTGTACATATTATATATATAGAGAGAGAGAGAGCACTTAGAACAAAAGCTAGCACAGAGGAAGTATTACATGAGTTAATATGGTAGATTATAAAACCTTCATTGGCAATGGAGAATTGTCCTGCTGAACATCATATATCTATATTTCATTTAGAATTTTTCATTACTAAATCAGATGTGATATTAGTATCTAGTTTTCTTTCTTGCGTAATCTTTGTTGGGCTTTGATATCAACATTGGCTTAGTTTATAAAAGAATATGGGAAGTTTTCTTGCTTTTTTATGCAGTGAGGTGTTTAAATCGTGTTTAAGTCATCTGTTCTTTAGATGTGTTATTCCTCTGTAAAGTCATCTAAGCCTAGTGCTTAGTTGACAACTTTCTCAATTTTTTCTACTTAGATTTTGTGTAACTCCTGGTGTCAGTTTGGAGTAAATTATATTTTCGTTGAATATCATTGCTGACATCCAGTATTCACATGTAGTTTTGGGCCTTGGTCAGGTGGCCTTGTCTGTGGGGAGCCCTCCCTTTGCCAAATGAGGGGAGATTTACTGGGTAGTGGAGTAATTTAGTTATTTTCCTGCTGGGAGGCAATGCCTTGGTTGGGTTTATTTTCTCCACATCTGTTTTGGGAATCTGGATTTCTCTCATACTCTATTTTGCATTTCTCTTAGACCTCTATACCCAAATCAGGGGCTCAGGACAGACAGGATGTTCCTTTATTCAGACTTCAGTTCTTAGTGTTGGCTGGTGATATGGTTTGGCTCTGTGTCCCTACCCAAATATCATCTTGAATTGTAACTCCCACAATTCCCATGTACCATGGGAGGGACCCAGTGGGAGGTAATTGAATCATGGAGGCAGTTCTTTCTCATGCTGTTCTCGCAATAGTGAATAAGTCTCATGAGATATGTTGGTTTTAAAAAGAGGAGTTCCCCTGCACAAACTCTCTTTTTGCCTGCTGCCATCCATGTAAGATGTGACTTACTCCTCCTTGGCTTCCACCATGATTGTGAGGCCTCCCAAGCCACATGGAACTGTAAGTCAATTAAACCTCTTTCTTTTGTAAATTGCCCAGTCTTGGGTATGTCTTTGTCAGCAGTGTGAAAACTTGACTAATACAGTTGGCTAGGTGTCAGAAATCTCGGAGATCTCTTCCCTGTGTTGTCCACATTCTGGAGGGCACCCAGCCTGGCCTGGCTGTTCTGAATGCAGCACCATCATTGACCAGCTCTATTCTTACTTCTTGGCCCACACCTGCTCTTTGTGGGTGCCCCCTCTGGGTCTGAGTTTCTCTGACTCTCTCTTGTAAAGAGCTACTTCTACCCCTAGTGTTTTGGGCTATGGCTATCCCTGCTTAGTTTTCTCCCTTTGTTTCTAAATGATTTAAATTTTCTAGCATTTCCTCAGAGTTTCTGGGCTACTTTTTGTTTCTTCTCTTGTTTATATCACAGGTATGCCCTCCTCCTTGAAATACATTCCTTTTCCTGTTATCTTTAGGATAACAGGCCATAATAATTTTAGGTAACACTTACAATATGCTGCTTATGCTTCTAAGCCTTAGCAGTCTTAGCCTTCCAAGTGGTTGGATAGGTATTAACTAATTTAATCCTCACAAAACCCTATGAGGGAGAAATTATTGTTATCCCTATTTTATAGATGAATAAACTGAGGTAGGGAAAGAGTAAGCAAATAGCTGGGAAATTGTACTATGAACTTGGGCATTGGAGCACCTAAGTCCCTACTTTTAGCCACCATGTGTACTGTGTCTTACTATCAAAAAGTTACAAGTTTTTGTCCCTTTACTTATACTCATGGGATGTCAGTTTACCTATCTGCAAAATTGGATTAGTAATATCTACCTCCTAGGTCTGTTGCAGGAATCAAATGTTTGGCATAGCGTGATATACTCCATAAAATTAGCCCTTTTTCTTTGATTTGGCTTCGACTCAGAGTCACTGTAGACTTAGAATTCCTAGGCTCTTTTATCCCCCATGGTAGACCTTTCTCGCTGAAATGTGAATATTCAATCATTTGAACAGCATTTTCATTAATATCATGTGATCACATGTATCATCCCTCAATTTCACGATCCTCGCTGATATCAATGGTATATTTAGCTTCAACCTTCTCACTCTGCCATAATGTGTTTACATATTTCCTTATTTAGTTTTAGCGCTTTACATTTCTATGTGTTTTCATTACATTTTATCTTCAATGATTTTTTCCTTCCAAAATCAATGAGGTAATTTCTTCAAGATATAGCAGCGCTCTTTATTAGACTTTCAATATGCAATGAGAAGAGCACTGAGATCCCTTCTGGTGTTTGAAAACATGTCCATTTCACTGACAGACCCCTTCCTTGTTGGAGAAAATCACACATGCTGTGTGTCTGTCTCTTTAATTTACACCTAGGGTACTCAAGGAGCTGGGAAGAAGGTCATCTGGATAAACTAAACTGATCAGAGAGATTTCAAGTCTTCTGGCTGCTTGCCTATGAAAAAGGTGAGTACCACCCTGCACTTAGACTCTGCAGGACTGTTGAGGAATAAAAAAGTGAGTGCTTACTCCTCTTTTCCAGTCCAGGGCCATTTTGAGACCAGTGTCCCACTCAGTGTTTCTCAATCCTAGTTGCACAACAGTATCCCCAGGAGTTTTAAAAAATCCTGATATTCAGGAATATCAACATTGAATTCCTGAAATGAATCTCACTTGGTGGTATATTATTCCTACAATATATATCTGAAATATTTTTCTACTAATTACAAATTTTAACATTGAAAACAAATCCTGATATTCAAAGCCAGGTCAATTAAATCAGAATCTGTGAGGTTGGGCTACAGGCATTAGTATTTTATTTTTTGTAGCTCTCAGGTGATTCAACTGTGCAGTGAAGGTTGAGAATCACTACTCTAACTCCTTGGTTCTGTCGAATTTAGTATGACATTAAGATGCTACAGGAAAGTGTTAGCACTGATTGTTGGGGTCTGCGTGTTTCCTAAACAAAGGAATGAACACACAAGACAACACAAGACAAGACAAACATGGCGGCCGCCCAGAATGGCATGCTCTGCTTTATTTTATACAGTCGTTTGTGGAATGTTGCCAGGTCACAAGACACATTGTTGTTTTTCTGACCTTTCCCTAACTTTCTGGATTTTCAAGATGTTTACACATAAACAAGCCCCCAGGGTCTGCCATTTGCAGCTGGCTCCTTTGTCCTCCCTGCAAACAGGAAGGAACACCCTGCTTCGTTTACAAGAGCAGGACTTATCGGGAATGCCCTGCTTCGTTTGCAAGAGCAGGACTTATAGGAACGTCTCGTTTGCGAGCACGTAGTTCTCTACAACTGATGACTAATAGGTGCGGGAAAAATCAATTTGCAAATCTGAATATTTCTCAGTACCCACCTGCTAAGGACAGACGGATAGGAAATTATGTCTCTTCATCTTGCCTTCTAGTTGGAGGGCAATCTGGCAGTTTTAAAAATCTTTGTTTTAAATAAGGTCATTCAGAGTGCAAATGCATTAGCAGTAATTTTGGGAAAAATAATCTTTATTTCAACATGTTATTTTCTGAACTTTTCAACACTTGCTCACTTTATGTTATTTCAGCTGCCTTGACCTTATTTCTTGTTTGGGGTGGCGTTTTCCAGGTGCCTTTTCTTTCATCAGGGAGTGGAGGCCTGCTCACAAATCTGGCCCGAGATGTCTCTTATCTCCAATACCTGCCTTGGGCTGTGCTTCTAGGTTCATCTGTGAATACAAGTCTAGCAGACTTCCCAAGTTTTGAGAAAATTCTGTGTATGCCATGTATCATTCAATATGACAGCTCAGGTGCACCCAGGACCAATGTTTGTGTTCTATTTTGAACAGTAATGCCTCTATATCACATATTTTGAGGTAAACCATACTGCTTTTCAGCTGTATGATTTGCTTTCTAAATATTTCTCAAATCCATCTCTTCCTCCTTATCTCTCAATCAGGCCCACATGATCTCAAACCTAGATTATTATAAGTCTCCTGAATGATCTTTCTTAAATTGGAGTCATCTAAGATGTTGGCAGGGTGGTTGGTCTCAAATGGAAATCTGTGTCTATTGTTCCTCACGTGCCTAAAATTAACCTTCTAACAGATCACCTCCAAAGATATCCAAGTGTCTTAACATGTCACTCAAGGCCCTGTGTTATCTCCCTTTGTCTACATCTCCACCTTCATTTCTTCTCACTTCTCACCTTGTACTTCATGCTTGGATCTCAGGGCAATTTACCCCACCTAACCTTACCTTTGTCCTTTCTGTCTGCAGTGACTTTGCCTAACAAACCTCTGCCTTTACAGATTCACTCAAGTGTTACTACCTCTCTCTGGCACCCTCACAAGAGTAATTACTTCTCTGTGTTCCTAAAACATACTGGACATATTTTGACAACGACATTTACCAGATTGTTTTATACTGATTTCTTTGTGAATCTGACTTTCCTCTCCTAGTGAGTTATCTCCTTGAAGCAAGGAATTATGCCTTACTCATTTTATTTCCATAGTGCCTGAAGGTAGGTACTCAAAAAAATTTGTTGACTTAATCACTAAAAGCATAGATATAAATTTTACGTTTTATGTATACAATTAAAATGCTGTGTCTCCTGTTTGAGGCCCCGGGGAAGTCATTTTTCTCAGGTCTTAATAGGAAGAAAAGCTGAGCTACTCCTGTGAGATAAATTTGTCTTTATCTTATGCATAATAACATCATATAGTTGATCATAACCTTCATCAGACTTCAGAGTCTTTTCTCTGCCTAGGTGTAAGCTCCTTGAAGGCAGGAACCATATCCCTCCTGATCACTACCATATTTCCACCCCTAGTTCAGTGCCTGTTACAGAGAGGATATTTGATAAGTATATAGAAATAATAAATTTCATCTCAAATTACAAACCATAGTATACAATAGGGGAGGCCAAAAAAGTGACCATCTTAGGTTGGGTTCCCAAGAAGCAGAGCCCGAGGCAAGGCTTCCTGTAAAAGTGATTTAGTAGAAACTGTTTCTAGGAACAACCACCAAAGAAGCAGGACAAGGAAGGGAAGGAGGTCAAGCAAGTGTATGCTATCAAGTAATATACCACAGGCAAGGTTCTGGAAACAGTGTAGATACACTTCAGAGTTTTCTATGGAGTATATTTGTTCTCTCCACTAGTCAGACATGAGTTAGAGGGCTGTGGATGAGGGATGTAAATTCTCAGGCATTTCTGGGTTTCCATGCACACAGGCAGAGCAGGTTATGACAGCCGGAGGGCTGCTGGGCAACAAAAGACACACAGGTGCTGGCTGTTGAGAGGAAAAGCACGCCCACCAGGAGCAGGTGTGCATGAAAATGGTATGAGCACAGCACTGTGAACACATGCTGTAGTGATTATTATCTAAATCTAGACATGGAAATTTCCTCCAGGACTCTGGATTTCTCACACCATGCAGGGATCATTCATAGACCACTCCTGAAAAATCAAATGGCCTTGACTCTCCCTGAAGCACGAAAAGTAGAAGGGAAGGGGCCAAAGTTCAGCGAAAGCATTTTGAATATGGGAAAGTTGTCACATTTCCCTCAGTTATGAAAATCAGGCCCTTCAGTTGGGGGTCATGGAATCACAAGAGTTCCCAAGATAGCTAAGCTCATGTTTTAAAGCAAAGGATTCACCTGCTCTCCCATAGAGTAAAAACCCCTGGCTTAGAGCACGGATACCATGTGGTATAAATAATCTGTTAGCAAGCCATTGAGTATGTGAAAATCTAATAACTTTACTTGTTGCTGTCAGTTTTACTTCCTAGGGCATATGAATCACTTGGTCATTATGTTAAAATGCAGATTCTGATTTAGCAGGTCCTGGGTGGAACCTGAGATTTTATATTTCTACATGCTTCCAGGTGATACTGATATTGCTGGTCCAAGGATCACACTTGGAGTAGCAAGGTTCTGAGGCACAGTTAAAAATGAAAATACGGCCAGGCGCGGTGGCTCAAGCCTGTAATCCCAGCACTTTGGGAGGCCGAGACGGGCGGATCACGAGGTCAGGAGATCGAGACCATCCTGGCTAATACGGTGAAACCCCGTCTCTACAAAAAAAAATACAAAAAAACTAGCCGGGCGCTGTGGCGGGCGCCTGTAGTCCCAGCTACTCCGGAGGCTGAGGCAGGAGAATGGCGGGAACCCGGGAGGCGGAGCTTGCAGTGAGCTGAGATCCGGCCACTGCACTCCAGCCTGGGCGACAGAGCGAGACTCCGCCTCAAAAAAAAAAAAAAAAAAAAAAAAAAATGAAAATACAACACAACAAAACCCACCACTAAATATGTGACTTAATATTTAAAAAGAAAGAAAACTGAAGGAGGCTGCCACCACCTCTTTTTTAGTTTTATTCAGTTTTGCAGATAGAGCTGCTATTCTTGTTTCCCAGAAGAACTTTAAAAAAGAAGTTCTCAGGGGACCAGTAATATATGGAGTTAAAATCCACTTAGTGCACCATTTGCTAATCTGTCCCCTTCCCAAATGGACAGAGAGTTAGTAAGGTTATAATTTTAGCAAATTGTGTTTTATAGTCTCCACGTTACCCATCTGCAAGGCCTCAGAGATAGTAATGATGCAAAAGAAGCCTTGAGGTTTTCCTTCTTCAATGTGGGTAAAGGCTCATGTGGATGAAGCTTATGTGGATTGGACTTCAGGCTATTTTCATAGGAGCTACTTTGCTTTCTGACTCGGATACCAGAGAATAAATTCTGCATCATGGTGGCGACAATTGTAGGGTGTGCCTGGATTGATAGGTGCTCATTATAATGGATAATTAAGTCTAAAGGCAGGAAAGCCGACCATATGCCACATATTATTCCTAGTTCCTCTAAAGTCTGCCACTCCTAAGCCCACTTGCAGGCTTTTGTCTCTTTTCCATAAACATTGATCACAGTGGGTTGAGCCTCTCTCTATTGTACATGGAGAGGATAGATATGCCTATTTTTCCCAGAGGTTCTTCTCAGAAACAGGCTTATGTGGAGAACAGAAGGGCATTGAAGCCACCTGAAGTGGGGAGAGATAAAAAGATCAGACCATGACTCATAGATTTGGACAGATAAGCCTAACTGGTTGGGGAGTTTGCTGGATTTTCTGTGTCAACTTGTCCCAGCACTATTGCCATCTAAGGCTGGGAACTATATTTCCCAGAAAATTCTTTCCTGTGCAATTCTGGATTGAATTTTGCTGATGACAGGTATTTTTGTAAAATTTGGAAGGTGGAAATACAAGATATAATTGTAGAGCTAACATACAGCAGCTTTGTGAAATGCAGTGGGTTTTGCTGATTCAGCAGCTTCAAAGATCTCTCTTCAAGCTCCTAGTTTGGTGGCCAGAATAGTGGCTTCTTGGGTTTCCTCACTTTCTGCTTCTTGGCCCACTTCAATGTTTCTGGTGAAGTCCTTAAACCTTCCATCCTCTGGCTATGGCCCCTTCTGTACCTTCACTCCTCCAACTTCTCCCATGTTCATATGAGTCCTCATTTTTATGTTAAACTTCTTACTTGTAATAATGTGGTGCTGCTGTTTTCCTGACTAAACCCATATGGGCACAGGAGTTCTTAAATTTATTGGGTTTCTAGTGGATTAGCAAGCTGTTTAAATGTTTTGGTGAACTTGTGACAAATGGGGGGAAGAGCATTCATTCACAAGTTTATCAAAACATTTAAATAGCTTTCTAGTCTTCCAGAAATCCAATCAATTTGACAACTCTTGTGCCTATAGAGGTTTAGGGCCAGAAGTGTCACAGATTGCATTCCTGGAGAAGCAGACCCTGAGATGGAGTTTAGTAGGCAGGTTGTTAAAGAGTGCCTGTGGGATCAACACTTGTGGAAGGGAGGGAAAGGAAGCAGATGTGAGTAAAAGAGAAGTTAACTGCAATGCTGGAAGCTGTGGCAAACTCCATGAGGAGGTCTGGAGGATATAGGGTTTGTCATGGTTGTCCCAGTTACGGCCAGGCTTCAATAGTCCAGCACTAATCAGTCATTGCATATAGGCCACTGCAGGAAGGAGCATGAACTTGGGCAAGGGGGCTCTCTTCTTGTGAAGCAGGACCTGAAGGGGCTGCCAGCCAAAGGCTAGTATGACAGTGCTCCCAGGAGCTGAGGCAATGAATGCTTCTTTGAAGGAGAATCTGAGTGACATGTCTTAGGTTCACCCCAAGAAGTAAGTTACGCTGAGTTTTAAATCAGTGTTGGAGCTGGAGTTGGGAGTGAGGAAAGGAGAATGACAGTTGTGGTAGAGGGAGCAACATGCTTAAAGGCTTGACATTTCAAAAAACAAAGAGTCCCATCTGACTAAAGCATGAGGTGAAAGAGATTTAGGCACATTCCAGAAAGACAAAACATGATTCTTGGAAAATCAGGATCTGGATCCAGATGTTGAGCACATCTGTGGTCTGCTTGTTTCTGGGTCTCTGGAGTAAAAGTTAAGTCTTTCTGGAGGCCAACCCAGACCATCAGTCCCACCTTTGTCAACTCCAAGCTTGCTACATCATGTCACATTTCCAAGTTCTCTCAACCATGGAGTGTAGTAGACACAGGGCCACTATCCTTGGTGAATTCCTCCAAATTCAGTGTGTTTCTTCATCTTCCCAATTAGCTGCCTGTCTCTGACCCTGTGCTTCCTAACGAGGACCACCCCAGAATGTGGCTCTTGTGTCGCAGTTCCTCAGTGTTTTCTGGACTTCCTTGTTTCATCATAAGCAGGTTCCTTTTCTGTCTCTTATACTTTCCTTCCGCTTTTGCTGACAACCACACTTTCTTTTAATTAAGGATATTTTCCCTTGATGCAGTGCAAGAGTTCTCACTCCCTTGCTTGGTCTAAGCCTCTCCTAGTCTCATTTTATCTCACTCATTTCCTTAGACACAAAGATGTATCATGTAGTGGAAAGAACATGGACTTTGGATTCAGATGGACCTGGACCAGAATTCCAGGGGACTCACTTTCTACTGATGTGATCTTGGGCAATTTCTTTAACTTCTCTGAGTCTCAGTTTACTTATTTGTAAAATAGGGAGGGATATTACAAATATGACATAATACATGATGAGTTAATGTCCCTTTCCCTTTATAACCTGGAGTTTTAGACACTGACCCTGAACTTGGGCTAGATGAGGATGGGCTCTCCTTTTCTTGAGAGCTATTGGCCCTGTTGCTTTTGTCTGGCTAGTTTTCCTTCTCTCAATGGCCATCAACAAAGCACAGCTCACTTTCTCTGTTGAAGTTCATATTACCAGCTTTCTGACATTAATCCTAGCTGCATCACTCAGTTGGCTTTATTCTCCAGTCCAGTTCTGCTAACAGAATTACTTTAGGCATTTCCTAATCTTCATGTGTAATCAGTAACTCTAGACATAAGCAACACTAACTCTCCAAATGAGACATGCACTACCCAAGTAGCACTTCAAGTCTTGTGAAGGAGAGAGAACATGTTTGTATTCTATGACCAGATAGGCCATGATGGTTCTTATTGGCCCTCCTGAATGTTCTTGCCAGCTAATGTTCTTCAGAGTACTGCGAAATTACAGTCGAATTGAATTTCCCCTCTGATCTGTTTACAGATTTTTATAAATGCAGTCTGGACAGATCAATGTTAATAGCTGCTGGTGCTTTGAAGCTAGACAAGTGGGAAAAACAAACTGAGCTTTACTTTTCATGGGTATTGTTTAGATTTCCTTGGCACCTTTCAGAGGATGCTGAAGTTGCAATTGAATCTTACTTCTTGCTGCTTTTATTAGTCATGGATTTCCAGAGAAACAGAACCAAGAGGTGATTGATTGATTGATTGATTGACTATAGGGAATTGAATCATGTGATTATGGAGACTGAGAAGTCCCAAGATCTGTAGGCAGCAAGCTGGAGACCCAGGAGAGCCTACAGTGTAAGTTCTAGTTCAAAAGCTAGCAGGCTCAAGACTCAAGAGGAGTTGATTTTTCAGTTTAAGTCCAAAGGCAGGAAAAGACCAATGTCCCAGCTGAAGTTGCTGGGAAGTTTCCTCTTACTCTGACTTTTCGTTCTATTCAGGTCTTCAACTGCTTGAATAAGGTCCACTCACGTTGGAAAGAGCAATCTGCCTTTCTCAGCCTACTGATTAAGACAATCTTATCCAAAAGCACCCTCACAGGCATATCCAGAATAATGTTTGACAAAATGTCTGGGTACCCTATGGCCCAGTCAAGTTGACACAAAATTAATTATCACACTGCTTCACTCCCACCCCAGTAGTGGCAATTGCTTAAGGAAACTTTTCTCCCATGAGAGAAAGCCTTTTCTTTAAGTTGTGGGTGAATTAAAAGTAAGCCTATCTTTAAAATGTTCTTTGCTAATTAGAATTGAACCAGCAACATCATTTGCACAATCACTTCTGTTAGCATGGATGACTAATGCTTACCAATAGACAGGCAGCTTTGACTCCCCACCAGTTGTTTTTTTCCTATTTGTATGTCTACTGTGAAGACTGCATATTGGGAGTGATTAGAAGTCAATTGACTAATTCTCATCAGAAATATAACCATCAATGCATCCTTTGAGATAATCTCGGTTAGGGTACTTTTAGTTGAAATTGGAAGATGTGGTAGATTACATTAATGGCTCCATTCTTCACCTCTTTCTGTATCCATGTCCTTTACTCATACCTTTGCTGTTCCTCCTATTAAAGAGACAGAGTCTCTTTCCCTACTCTTTGAAGCTCGGCTCAGTCACGTGACTTGCGTTAGTCAATAGAATGAGATAGGAATTATGGTGTGCTAGTTCTGAGCTTGAGCCTCCCAGAGGCTTTCTGTGTTTTTACTAGCTCTTTTGTACTTCTGTCATCAATGTGAGAAAAATACACTCAGGACATCTCATTGGTCCCAAGAGGTAGATGAGAGATACATGAAACAGAGCTCTCCCCTAAGGTTCCTAGCCTAGTGCATTCTAGAATAGAGTCTCCAGATGACCTGCAGACATATGAGCAGACCAGTCAACTTGCAGATGCATGAGCAAGTCCAGGCAAGATCAGATGACTCATGACTTAGCCTTTATTATGTAAGTTGTAATAATAAAGTGAATGTTCTTTCAAGTCACTCAGTTTTGGAGTGGTATGTTATGCAGCAATAGCTAACTGATACAAGAGTGCTATTTTATACTCTGTGCTTCAGGAGTGGGGATTTCAAGTCAGTGTGCAATGCTTAATTTTTGTTTTATATTGCTTTCCTGGATTAGACACACATTTATCATCTGCATGTTTTTGGTCAATTGTGACACTGCTGCTTGATCAACAGCTTTTTTCTCTCTCTCCCTGTGGCTGCCTCTTTCTCTTCCTCCTTCCTCTATTTTTATATTTTGAGCACAAATACTAATTTCAGATCCTCGCTTGCAGTCATGTGTTGCCATGTGATGATTTAAAGCCATGGAATATATGTCTCTGTACCAGGCCTGTATTAGTCTGTTCTCATGCTGCTATGAAGAAATACCCGAGACTGGGTAATTTATAAAGGAAAGAGGTTTAATTGACTCACAGTTCTGCATGACTGAGGAGGACTCAGGAAACTTACAATCATGGTGGAAGGCACCTCTTCACAGGGCTGCAGGAGAGAGAATGAGTGCCAAGCAAGGGGGGAAGCCCCTTATGAAACCATCAGATCTCATGATAACTCACTATCACGAGAACAGCATGAAGGAAACCACCCCTATTATTCAAGTATCCCCACCTCGGCCAGCCCTTGACATATGGGGATTATTACATTTCAAGGCGAGATTTGGGTGGGGATACAGAGCCAAATTATATCAAGGTCTGATCATCAAAACCTCCTCTCTCTCTCTCTCTCTCTTTCTTTTCGCATCCCCACCCCTTGTCTACTGGCTAGATGTTGATATTCAAGGACCTTAAAAGCCATATGTAAATCTGTCAGGGTCTATATCATCCTGGTTCCTGAATGACTGCAGGAGTAGTGCCCCCTTCTGCCTAGGAGGAACAATCATATTGGGCTGCTGTGTCAACGAGAACTAAATTTTAGGATGTTATACCATTGAAATGTTAAGATTCATTTGTTAGAGAGCTACCTTTACTAATACGCCAGTTAAATAGGTATGCTCAGGAAAACTTGAACTTTTGCTTTTATCTCCCTCTTCTCCACTCCCTTGTTAGTATGTTATATATGAATTTTAGATCTTATTCAATATATTGATGTCCAATATGCTGATGGAAAAGGATGGGCATGAAATACTTAGTTCTGAAATCTTGAATCATACCCAGATACTACCCCACTTATGTGCTGGGTATGTACTGAGTCCTAAATATTGTAATATATCAAGAGCTTGTGAACAGAAGGTAAGTAGAGACCTCAAAGAACAAGCATTTCTGAATTAGGAGGTGGTCAGTAAGCTGACCCTAATAATTATATTGTTCTGGGATTGGCAAAAGGGTGAGGCCAAGGCATTTTGAAACATGACAGTATGAAAACATAGAGTTTTGTTCAAGATGTATTCCTTGTGAGTGAGGTTGCTAAAACTCCTGATTTTGATCCCATGGTAAGTACAATAAGCCAATATCAATGCACTTTCCTAAGTTATTGAACCAGCCTGGATTTTCTTTTCTCTCTACCTCTGCAAGATCTCAGTGTGCTTCTCAAAGGGGATTCTGTTTCCAGTTAAATACAGCCGACTTGACATTCACTGCATTGTCACAAACAGGTGCATTTGGAAGATAAGCCCAGTAGTATTTCATTTTTTTCTCTCCTGTTTGGATGCTGCCCTTCAATGAAAATGGAAAACTTCCTCTGTTAACAAAAGGCCTGTTTTCTTTGCCTTCCCCTCTGCATTAGAAAACACCAGATGTGTGTGAGGCAGCGGGAGGTCCAGTGCAGTTCTAGGATGGCTAGTCATTAGAAAACAGTGAAAAGGAGTCTGAAAACCCAGCTTCCCAAATAATCCCAAACAAAACCTTTGTTTTCTTAACTACAAAGCTAATTTCTTACCAAATATAGTAGCAGCTATTTCCAATTAGAACTACAAACTAGAATCTTCAAAACCAAGTTTTGTGTGTATATGTTGGAGATAGTATAGTGGGTATCTTGTCCATTTTCTGTTGCTATAACAGAATACCACAGACCGAGTAATCTATGAAGAAAAGAAGCTTATTTGGCTCGCAGTTCTGGAAGCTCCCCTTTATAACAAAGCCACTCCCTCAATAAATCATCCACTCCCTCAATAAAGACATTAATCCATTCACGAGGGTGGAGCCCCCATGACCTAATTACCTCTTAAAGGCCCCACCCTCTCATCACTGCTGCTTTGGGTATTAAGTTTCCAACACTTTGAAACTTTGAACTTAGGGAGATATATTCAAACCGTAACAAGAGGTCACCATGATTTTTTAATTATAGTAACTGTACTCCACTGGAAATGAAAGGATGCATTTTGCTGTGTGAATTAGGGATAATGTAAATAATCTTTTCATAACACAGAAAAAATTCATACTCTTCTACTAGAAATGTATATGTGTCTATCTCTTCATACAGTGTTCTTTTTATAATAATAACACAAGTCATATTGGATTAGGGGCCTGTCCTACTTTAGTATGACTCATCTTAACTAATTATATCTGCAACAACCCTACTTCCAAATCAGGTCACATTCCGAGGTGCTGGGTTTTAAGACTTCAACATACGCATTTTTGGGGAAAGGGGTTTCGCAGTTC
Organism: Trachypithecus francoisi; assembly: GCF_009764315.1. NCBI lineage: Eukaryota > Metazoa > Chordata > Mammalia > Primates > Cercopithecidae > Trachypithecus > Trachypithecus francoisi. Next base: position 114,432,057 of record NW_022681471.1, on the reverse strand, counting down.
AACCTATAGTAGATAGTATCTATCTCAGTAGGCTACTGTGAAGATTAAATAAAATGATGTCTAAAAAATGTTTTCATGGGACTTCCATGGAGTAGTGCCACGGTTCAGAAATGTTCACTCTTATTACTATTATTGTTGAGAGTTTGCATTTTGTTGACCGGAAATGGCAGAAAATACCAAAGTTTAGTCATTTTAAGAAAAGTAAGCTGGTTGGCATCTGTCTCCTCAATCTTAACTGTCCATTCTTTCTGCTGCTCCAAGTCAGTGAGAATAGTCAGAGATGGTTGGGGACAGTCCCGTCTAGGGCATCGCAGTGGGAAGCTCCAGACATTCAAAAGGCTGCACTTCCATTGATTATTTATTTGAAGGAGATATACATGACATGACCATTTGAGATGAAATCCACTTCAGACTTGGTGAATTGATTTCCATTTGGCTCCCGTTGTACGTGACTTTGAGCAAATTAACCAACCACTAAAAGTCCTTCTAGGAAATCATAATGCTGGAAAGGAACTTAAACAATAAATTTTATTTTAACAAGTTTATTCAGGTTCACAGTCACAGCCACTCCAGACACATGAGAATCAATTTCATTTCAAGGGAAGTCTAGAGAAGGAGATTTTGTAACCTCTCTCATTGTCAGCAAATGTTAATTTTAATCTAAATCACTCAAGCTTTGGTTTAAACACAAATTTTGTTTGTTTGTTCCCAGTTTACAAACAGAATAACTGGTCATTGTAAATTGTATTAGTCCTCTAGGTACATGAGTTGTGTCTTCTGTTTTGGGGGTCTCCTCTCTTTATACTACTGGCCATCTATTCACTCAGTTGGTATATGTGTGTGTATATATATACACACACATATATATTCTTTCTTTCTTTCTTTCTTTCTTCCTTTCTTTCTTTTCTTTCTTTTCTTCTCTTTCTCTCTTTCCCTCTCTTTTCCTTCCCTTCCTTCCTTCCTTCCTTCCTTCCTTCCTTCCTCTCTCATTCTTTTATTAGAGATGGGGTCTTTCTCTGTTGCCCAGGCTGGAGTGCAGTGGCACAATCATGGCTCACAGCAACCTCGAACTCCTGGGCTCAAGCAATCCTCCTGTCTCTGCCTCCTGAGTAGTGGGATTACAGGCATGTACCACCATGCCTGACTTTTGCTTTTAGTATTATTTTCCTCTCCTGACCATAGGCCATTTTTATTTGAACATTCTACCAACATGTTAATCTAAAAACTGAGCTTGGATGACTCATATGCAGTTTTTCTCCCTTCTCAGATTCGTAAGACTAGAGTAATGGCTTTTTCTCTTTTCCTTTGTGCTTATATTGATATCCAGGTACTAAAGATTCTATTTTCCCCTTTTTCCATTTCCTTACCAACTCTGTAGTTAGTGCTGAAGTCCGGAGGTTGCTTGCACTCAGGAGATAGCCCCTGGCTGTCTCCAAGCTTCCCATTTCCCTACCACATTTCCCAAAGCAGGAGAAAAAGTATACCTTCTTCTGTAATCCTGGCTCCTATTATTATGAACCTGCTATATTTCTGAATTGCCACACACAAGTAAGACTTAAAAAGGCAAGATTACTCAACTTCTCTGCACCAACAAAACAAACTGGCTCAATCTTTGAGTTCAGTAATTAACCAAATATTTATTGATCATCTCTGTTGTTCTAGGCTTTGTTCTAAGTGCTGAGGAGCAGCTTGATGATGAAGAGCTACTGTCCTATTTCCCATGTACTCATTTGTTGCACCATTAGAGCCTATGCAAATACCATTGCCTACACCAGAAATGACCTTCTTCCTTCCTCCTCCTCTTCCCTGAAAGATTATGTTACTCATTCCCTAAATTAATTTTCTTCCTGAAGTTTCTCATGAACTGGCTGTGTGGCTTAGATTATTCCAGCCACAGCTGGCCCCATTCTTTTTTTTTTTTTTTTTTGAGATGGACTCTCACTCTGTCTCCCAGGCTGGAGTGCAGTGGCGCGATCTCGGCTCACTGCAACCTCTGCCTCCAGGGTTCAAGCGATTCTCCTACCTCAGCATCCTGAGTAGCTGGGATTACAGGTGCGCATGCCACCACACCCAGCTAATTTTTGTATTTTTATTAGAGACAGGGTTTCACCATGTTGGCCAGGCTGGTCTCAAACTCGTGACCTCAGGTAATCCGCTCACCTCGGCTCCCAAAGTGCTGGGATTACAGGTGTGAGCCACTGCACCCAGCCAAGCTGGCCCCTATTCTTAAAATGTTTGCGTAGCCATTCTTAGTAATATGTATGTGTTGTGAATCCACATGGCTTCAGTTATGGTTAGCCCTCTGTATCCATGGGTTCTACATCTGTGGATTCAACAAAATTCTGGTCAAAAATACTTGAAATCAAACCAATGAAAAATAATAATAAAGAAAATGTGGTACATATATTCCATGGCATACTACACAGCCATAAAAACGAACAAACTCATATCCTTTGCAACAACATGAATGCAGCTGGAAGCCATTATCTGAAGTGAATTAATGCAAGAAAAGGAAACAAAATACTGCATCTTCTCACTTGTATGTGGAAACTAAATACTGGGTATTCATGGATATAAAGATGGCAACAGTAGACATTGGAGGCTGATAGAATGGGGAGGGAGGGAGGTTAAGGGCTGAAAACCTACCTTTTGGATACTATTCTCAGTACTGGGGTGATAGGATCATTCATATCCCAAACCTCAGCATCATGCAATATACCCACATTCCAAAGCTGCACATGTGCCCCCCTGAATCTAACATAAAAGTTGAAAAAAGAAAGAAAAATAATAATACAACAATAAAAAATAATACAAATGAAAAACAATACAGTATAACAACTACTTACCTGGCATTTACAATGTATTCGATATTACAAGTAATCTAGAGGTGATTTAGAGTATACAGGGGGATGTCAGTAGGCTATATGCAAATATGACACCATTTTAGATAATGGACTTGAGCATCTGAGGATTTTGGTATCTGCAGGGGTCCTGGAAACCATCCCCCATGGATAGCAAAGGACAACTGTATTTGTCTGGTCTCCTCGATTACGAGCTCAGCTGTTAGGAGGGAGGACAGTTGCCTAATATGTCGTAATAATAATGTACCCTTCACCTTTTTGAGACTCAATTGTCTGACTGTATCTGTCAGGTCTAGTTGGGAGGCAGAAATCACATTAGCTGTTTTAACAGAGACAACTTGGTATAATAAATTGTTAGCCTGGTATTGGAGATCCAGAAAGGCAAAATGGGGACACTGAGATATTTCGGAGGTTGTAACTGCTGCAAGTTGCTCTACCCCTAGGACTGGGGAACACAGGAAAGAGCTTGAAATGGTTAAAAGTTAATAACTTGGAAGAGGAGGTGCTGCTCAGCTAGTGTTGATATCTCTGAGGGAGCAAATGTCACTGCCAGGGTGAAAAATCCTTGCTGGGGTGACACTGACAGAAACAGTAAGCAAATGTGGATGAGCAAGTCCCTTCTCCTTCTTCTATTCTCACAGCCTTCCTAGTGTGCTCTTGTTGGCAAAGTATAACAGGGAGCATCTGACCAAGCAGAAATGTACCAAGTACTAGCTCTTGATACCTTTGAGAGCAGAACTGAGCAGGGCAGCTTTGGAGGCAAGAGAGAAGAGTTTAATAATCAAAAGGCTTACTTGGGCAATGGGTCACAGAAATCTAAAATTTTCAGACACTTAAACTGAATCCCACACCTACCTCTGACCTTAGTGCATTTTCTGTGTATTTTACTTGTCCAAAGAAAGCCATTATGCTTGCGGTTTTTAGAGAATGAGTAATGTTTAAAATCAGCGCCCAGTAGGAAACTTTTAGAATTTGTTAATGGAGTTTTCATGTATTCTCCTAAGCAGAGGTAGTTGGGGGTGACCCACAAAGCTTAACCTTACCTGCTACACTGCACTACACGAAAACCGTGTCCTGGGTGAGCCTGGGAGAGTCTGGTATCACCTCGCTTCAGTGAGCCTGGGATCAGGCATCTTAAGCTGAGCAACAAAGAGAAAATATGTGCTTTTCTGCTGAGTCAAAGTGGCTGTTGGAGAATTTCACTGAGACTTCATTTGTTGGAAGTCCTTTTCATTTTTATGTTGTGTGTTAAGGGAAGGTGATGATTGTTTATTCTTTGTAATTTCTTCCATTTCTGGTTATGCTCTATTCAGAAGACTGCAGTTTTCAATTACATAGGTAGGAGGTCTTTAGAATACTTTTAAAAAGACTTTTCTTAGTACAAAAGGGATACATGCTCATTGTAGGTAATTTATTAACCAGTCAAGCAAAAAGAAAAGCATAAAAATCACCTGTAGTTCTGCTTCCCAGAAATAATCACCATTAATATTACAAATGTTGTGTTACTCATTATTACGTATGTATATTATATATGTATGTGTGTTTTATATACATAATTTAAAATATATACTTAAGAGTAGCATATATGTTACTAAATGGGGACAATTCTTTGCTGACTGTCTTAGTCTGTTTTCTGTTGCTTACAATAGAATACCTGAAAACAGGTAATTTATAAAGAAAAGAAATTTATTTCTTACAGTTTTGAAGGCTGAGAAATCCAAGGTCAAAGGGCCACATCTGATGAGAGCCTTCTTGCTGGTAGGGACTCTCTTCAGAGGCTGGAAGCGCTGTGGGACATCACATGGTGAGGTGGGGAGTGTGCTGGCTTAAATCTTCCCTCTTATAAAAAAATATCAGTCCAAATTCCATGATAACCCATTAATCACATTAACAAATTAAGAGCCTTTATGACCCAGTCACCTCTTAAAGATCCCACCTCTAAATGCTGCCACATTGGGAATTAAATTTCAACATGAGTTTTGGAGAGGATGAATATTCAAATGATAGCATTACCTATTTTGTAATCTTTCATTTAACAATCAAGTTGCTCCTGCACTAAAATTTCTAAATTGTTGTCTGTAGTAAGCGTTCCCATTCAGTCCTCTCAGTTACATCCTGCTGGCTACAACATGAGAATAATCACACACACTCATCTTATGTATCCCTTAGTTACTTAAAAAGATTTGCTTCAATAATTGTCTACATATCTCAACCATGATCTGGTATCCTGGAGAATCAAGAAATATGTAGATGGCTGGGAATTTTCAAAAGCATTAAGGCATCACAACTTAAATTGGTCTTACGTCCTCTCTTACTGGTTAAGATTTTACTCACTTCAGGCCGGGCACGGTGGCTCAAGCCTGTAATCCCAGCACTTTGGGAGGCCGAGATGGGCGGATCACGAGGTCAGGAGATCGAGACCATCCCGGCTAACACGGTGAAATCCCGTCTCTACTAAAAAATACAAAAAACTAGCTGGGCAAGGTGGCGGGCGCCTGTAGTCCCAGCTACTCGGGAGGCTGAGGCAGGAGAATGGCATAAACCCAGGAGGCGAAGCTTGCCGTGAGCCGAGATCCGGCCACTGCACTCCAGCCTGGGCGACAGAGCGAGACTCCGTCTCAAAAAAAAAAAAAAAAAGATTTTACTACACTAAGCATAAGCAAACAGTGAATCAGCAGGTACAAACAAGTTTTGATAACCTATCTTCGTGATAAAAGGCCTGCTCTACTGTTTCTGTTCATTGCAGTTTTTTATACACAGAATTTTGCTCCTAGTGTCTCCCTTAGCTACATCGATCAAACACTGAAATTAATCATTATAAAGAGGAAAAGAAAACAGGTCAAATTAATTTATTTATTTATTATTATTATTATTATTATTATTTTTTTTGAGACGGAGTCTCGCTCTGCCGCCCAGGCTGGAGTGCAGTGGCCGGATCTCAGCTCACTGCAAGCTCCGCCTCCTGGGTTTACGCCATTCTCCTGCCTCAGCCTCCCAAGCAGCTGGGACTACAGGCGCCCGCCATGTCGCCCGGCTAGTTTTTTGTATTTTTTAGTAGAGACGGGGTTTCACCGTATTAGCCAGGATGGTCTCGATCTCCTGACCTCGTGATCCGCCCGTCTCGGCCTCCCAAAGTGCTGGGATTACAGGCTTGAGCCACCGCGCCCGGCCCAGGTCAAATTAATTTAAATAGCATAATTTATTTAACCAATATATCCAAATATTATCATTTCAAAATGTCATAAAAATGAAACACATATTATTGAAATATTTACATTTTTTTAGTATTGAGTCTTTGAAAACTTTTTTAAAAAAACTTACAGCATATCTCTTTTTGTGTACTACATTTTCACTGAGAACACTTGATCTGAATCTAAATTTCATATAATTTTCAGTTGAAAAAGTTGGTTCACGTACCCAAGGGTTTTCTTTCTTTCTTTTTTTTTTTTTGAGGTGGAGTCTCACTCTGTTTCCAATAAACTAAATCAAGTACTGAAAATCATATTCCTTTAATATTTGCATCCACATTGACAAAATGATTTATTGTTTTGAGGAGAATTGTTTTGACTTTGAATAAAAAGAGTATCAGTGTATATTCCCGAAGTCTTGTTTCACCTCAGTATGATTAAGAAGTTTAAAGGGGTATTGCATACATTGAAAAACAGCTCTTATCAAATAGAATTCTTCAAATTTTTCCAGTCGTTCTGTTTTGCAACCAACTTACCAATTACAATTTAAATCCTCTGCATATTGTTTCCATGTTAGAAAAGTGTGAAAAATCATTATCAGTGATTTCTATTATGAAAAGATTCAATTTCAACCTAAATTCTTATACCTGTTTGGCTTACAAATAAGCTTTTCTTTTTCTTGGAACTTCAAGTTGAGCTCATTCCTCAACATCATTAGCCATCAGGGAAATGCAAATCAAAACTACAATGTGATACCACTTCACACCCACTAGGATGGCTATGTTAAAAAAGACAGATAGTAACAGTGTTGGCAAGGAAGTGGAGAAATTGGAACTCTCATACACTGCTGGCAAGAATGTAAAATGGTGTAGCCACTTTGGAAAAGAGTTTTACAATACCTCACAAAGTTAAACATAGAGTTACCATATGACCCAGCAATTCCACTCCGAAAATCTAGAAGAGAAATGAAAACATGTCTACACAAGAACTTGTACATGAATGTTCATAGCAGCATTATTTATAACAGACCCAAAGTGGAAGCAACCCAAATGTCATCAACTGATGAATTCATAAATAAAATGTGGTGTATCCATATAATACAATATTATTCAGCAATAAAAAGAAAGGAAATACTGATATATGCTACAACATGATGAACCTTGAAAGCATTAAAATAACTGAAAGAAAGCTGTAACAAAGGACCACATATTGTATGATTCCATTTATATGGAATGTCCAGAATAGGCAAATCTATAGGGATAGAACATAACTTGGTGACTGCCAAGAACTGGGTGGAGTGGAAAGCTGGGAAGAAATAGGGAGTGACTGCTAATGGGTGTGGAATAGTAAGTGTTCTAAAATTAGATTATGGGGGATGGCTATACAACTCTGTGAATATGCTAAAAACCCATTGAAGTATACCCTTTAAATGGGTGAATTGTATGGTATGTGAATTATATCTCAATAAAGCTGATGTGAAAAGTTTAGTTTATTCATGTGCAGTGTGATATCAGTGAAAAGCTGTCAATCCCCCTGCCATTTTTGTCTTTGATTATTGAATATTTGGCAAGTATTCCTTTCCTCTAAGAATTTCTTAAACTTGATTTAAAAGTACTTTACAATAAATCTTTGCAAAGCCCGTTCACAACTTAGCCAATAAGCATTGGCAAAGAACAGAAGATCATTGTCTTCTACTTCTGTCAACAGTTCCATAAACTGCCAATGATTCATAGCATTTGCATGTGTACAGAACGATTTTAATGACTGTATCCATGACACTTTTCCTAGGTTTGCTTCAGAAAACTCAGCACAAATATTTTAAATATGTATATACAGTGGAACAAAGCAATGAGGGAAACATCAGTCTTTAGTTAAAAAATTTAATAAATCCATATTTTTGAAACTAACATAGCTGGAGCATCATCTATTATGATGGAAACTAATGCTTTTCATATCTCACTGAATTCTTCTTTGACAGGTGTAACATATTCAAAAATATTCTACATCATAAATTTGATTTTTAAGCTACTAATCAACATCATTTTTTTTTTTTTTGGTAAATTTGTGAGTCTTTTGAGACAAAATGTACCCAAAACATTACTTAGGCAGTATCATTTACATCACCTGACTAATCTAAACCTATGGAAAGTACATAAAGTTTTTCAAATTTTGAATCAATTGACCCTTAAAATTGTTAGAAAGGCCTTGGTACTCCGTGGACAATTGTTTGGTGGCATAACTGGCAAGCTTCTACACTTTATAAAATATCATTTTTAGTCTTATTCTTCTAATTTTCTAACACAATTTCCACAACTGAAATATTAGATATCTTATTAGTTTTCTACTTAAAAATGGTTTTCTTTTGGTGCAAGGATCCAAACCATTATATATCTGGCCAAAGTTATAAGTCAATTAAAAATTGTTGTTGGTCATTTCTTTCTGATTTCAGGTGACCAATTTCATTGATTCTTTTTTGACTATTGATACAAATTTTTAATCAAATTCCCTATGTATTTGCTGAAGATGTGTTTTAGTATTGTCCACTTTATTACCTTTTCAATTGTTTACACAATTATTTCATTTTACTCTGTTGCAGCATGTTGCAATTCCCATTAATTTGTGACATACCTTCTTTCAATTTGTTTCTTTCCTGTTCCTATCATAGTATCAATTTCTGCATCTTCTCTCAATATTGTATCAGTTGTATGCCTTCATTTTAAACTCAAAAATTTGTCTATACTTTTTTGGAGACTAGAAAAGTAATTAAATTGTATTATAATTAAGAGAAACATTTCAATTTTAATATAAATTATGATTTACATAGATATTACTGTAACTCATGCTGTCTATATAAAATATTTAAGTAAGCATCACAATGACACATTGGCACATTCAAACTGAATCAATCCATTGACACTGATTACATTGGTGAGGTAATAATGTGTAATACTCGCTAGAAATGAGACACACGCCCACCATGTGCACTAAAAGACAATTATAATAGCTTATGTGATGCAGTGGTTAATGTGAAATGTAGTCCTTTGCTTTTTCTACTTCATTGCTGACACTATCATTATTATTATCTTTACTTAGAAAATTATTGCTTCATTAGTTAGCCCTTAGCCTTAGTGTGACTTCTTCAAGGAAGATTTCTCTGCTTCTTCCACTAGGCTGCACCAGTTATACTGTTTAAATATTACAAGAGTAGCAAGGTCCCAGCTTGCGTTTCAGAAGCTTGAAGAGATATCTGATTATTACTTCCTAGCTTGTGTGGAGGTCCTCTTGTGACCCAGATAACTTGAAGGAAGAAGAAAATAGGCCCAATAAGTGTAGCTCAATAAGTAATAGCTTAGGTATTCCAAGGACATGGGCATTTTGAGTATAGCATGGTGTTTGCCATTCAGATTTGTCCCTTGCATGAGTATGAGTCCCATAGAGAGCAGAGTATTTGGATGGCAACTAAAACTGGAATCCTTAAGTATCCATAAAACATTGAAGAAGCCAAGATCTTACCTAACAGAATATTATCCACAAGGGATATACTACTGAGCAGCTCCCACAAAAATTCCAGTACATTGGTCCAGGGCACAGTGGTTCTTAGTAAGAGTGCGTATCTTCCTGAGTAAGTGTGAGATAACCATGGGGACTTCGAGAGAGCTCCAAGACATATTTTAAAGGAGTCCGAGGTTTTCAATGAGTATGTAGGAGTAAGATCCAGTGGAATCTGCACCACTGTAAATATGCCTCCCTTTAAACCTCAGCTTCATTCTTTAATAACAGATTTTCAATGTGTGTGTCTGATCAGATGTGTGGATCCTAAGCTCTATCTATTTATGTCTATTTTCCCTTCTTGACTCTTTAACTCCTGAAGAATAGGGATTTTTAAAAATTAATCTTGGTATCCTTAGTGTCTGTCAAACAATGTGTCAGGATCACAGGAGATGAACAATAAATAGTTGTTAACTGAATGAATGAATGAGCACATGTTTTAATTGGAGCCATTTGAAGCAATGTCCAGTCTTATTGTTTGATCCAGAGAAGCTACTATAATATTGGACATTTCAAGCTATGCAGGAAGGCAGATTATCGATATGACAGACCAAGAGAGGGATATATTTTTCCATAGGATTGATTTGTCTAGATCTGTAAGTTTTCTACCTACACAAAAAAGCTATCCCTGATTATTAATGATAGAAGGGAAGAAAGACCTTGTGTATATTGCCTGCACTAAGGCTTTGCTATCTGCACCAAATATACTTTGTTTGAGAAAAAGAGGACTCTATCTGCATTTCATTTTTGTAAAACCCCTTTCTATTAGTATACAATGGCTTTATAAAAGACCAAAACAATATAAATGAAAGTCTTATTTTTTATTTCATAAGTGCCACAACAAAGGACAGCCATAATGCCTGTGCACTTTCTTACCCTACCTATGGGTGTCTTTGAATCACAACTGTAAGGTTGCCTCAGCAATGATCTCAATTCCAAACAGACTCCGTCTCTGTGCTTTGCACTGAGGTTGGAAGAAAGCCTCATTCACAGGGATGAGTTTGATGATAGGATTGAAAAAGGTATTTGCCACATGATACCAGCCTGGTTCTACCAATTTGAATTCCCAGGTCTTGACAGGTGCCAGGTAGTAACAGCTGTAGTTTCCTCTTGACAATAAAAATGGAGGATTTCTGCAAAACTGCTGTGGATTATGAAGCAGCCTCATTTTCCACTGCTTCAGTAATTGAGGGCTTCCAAATTCTCTGTGGGTGTTAGAGCTTCTGTTTTCTAATGGTAGAGAAGGGAATGTTTTGTTTTGTCAGAATTAGCTTTTGTGGGGGCTTTCAAATCCTTAGCTCTGAATAGGTTAGGAAGACAAAACTCATTTTGCTGGGATTAGGTTAACGGTTCCTTGGTAATTCCTAGTTGGCCTATTTCTTTTAGATGACTTTGTTCTGCCAGAACATCACCTGTCTTAACTAAGCATAGTTAACATTTTAAAAATTATTTTATATCTCATTCATTAATTCATCCACTAGCTAGTTATTAATACTACCCTGTGCAAAGTATTGCAGGATCTCAAGGTGTGTTAGAAACTGTCCCTACTCTGTAGTACTTTGAAATTCACTGAGCCATAAGAACATATGCACAATAAGTATTCCAGAAAAATGAATGAGAAATACCTGTAAGGAAGTGTTATAAAAATGCCAGGAGGGAGGAATTATTCCTAGCTAGGAAAGCAGGGAAACTTTGTGTAAAATATGGTATTTAAAAGGTGAAGGGGCCAGGCATGGAGCCGCTTGTTCATAATCCCAGCACTTTGAGAGGCCGAGGTGGGAGGATTGCTTAAGCCCAGGAGTTCAAGGCTGCAGTGAGCTGTGATTGCACCACTAAATTCCAGCCTGGGCAACAGAGCTAGACCCTGTCTCTAAAAAATAAAAATAAAATAAAAGATCAAGGAATTTCACTTGGGTAGAATGGCATGAGAAGTGAGACTGGCAGGAACCATACAGGGAGTAATATGTAATGACTGGTTTGACTGATGTATAGATTCAATGCTATGCTGGAGTTAGCTGGTACTGGGTGTGAGAGCCATGGTGTGCATCTCTTCTCAACTTTGTGTTCAGTGATATCATGTTGATAGCTTAAAATCAACCACGGTGGTGGGAATTTTTACACCACGGAAATTAGCAAATGCCACAAATCAGGGTTTTGCTCTTGTTTTTTGAAATCTGGTTTAACAGCACAACACTGGATATATTGCATTATTATTCACATAAACTCTCCCTGAATCTCGAACCCTTGCCTTGAGAGTTTAATGTTTCTGCCACTAGAGGCAGAAGATATTTCATTGCCCCATGATTTTGGGTTTGGCCAGGTGATAGTTGCTTTGACCAAAGGGATGTCAGAAGATGTGATGTCAGCAAATGCTTGAAATGTACTTGCTTAGTTAGGCTTGTCCTTTGGCGCTCTTGCCTTTCACCATGAGAAGGATATTTTATGGGCAACTTTCTATTTCCAGATGAATGAGAGATGCATGAAGCGGAGGTGAACTGAACTGATAGCAGAACGCAAAGCCCAGCAGAACCCATCCAAGATCAGCAGAGCCCAGAACACATGTAGATATGTGAACCAGAAGTAAATGCCTATGTTTGCATGCAACTGAGATGTTGCCGTTGTTTTTTATATAACAATAGCTAATGAATTGGATTAGGCTCCTATTACTGCTATAATGAATTACCACAAACTTAGTGGCTTAAAACAATACAAGTTTATTCTCTTATAGTTCTGGAGATCAGAAGTTTTAGATGAATATTATAGAAGTAAAATAAAGATGTTAGTAGGTCTGATTCCTTCTGGAGGCTCCAGGGAATAATCTCTTCTTTGTCTCTCCCAGTTTCTAGAGGCTGCTGGAATTCCTTGATTCATGGCTGCCTCACTTCAAATTCTGCTTCTGCCCTCACATCCTCTTCTCTTGTCTCTGACATTCTGCCTAGGACTCTTATGATTACATTGGACTCACCTGACTAATCCATGTTACTCTCTCCATCTCAAGATTCTTAACTTAATCACACCTACAAACTCCATTTTACTATGTAAGGTAACATACTCACAGGTTCTGGGGGTTAAGACATAGACATTTTTGGGTACCATTCTTTAGTCCACTACACTGATACAGATGGAGAACAAAGCATATTTTCACCATTTCAAATGGTGAAAATTCATCATTGCACCATTTGGAATGGTGAAAATATGCTGTAAAGATATTGGGGTCAACTGGTAGGTGCTCAGGTCACTAATGATGAATGGCTAGCTTTCCTCTGCCACTAATCAATTTTTTTGGTCCTTTTTCAGTTGTCATTCTTACTGACACTTATCCACAACACTTAACATTACTGATGTTGATATTGCTCCTTGTCATCTAGGATGCTACACTGTCCTGATTTCTTCATTTTGTTGAGTCAACAGCACCACTAATCAGAATAGGGAACCATGGGGCCTCTCATTTTAAAGAAGGGGAAAACACTAATGGTAGTTAGAAATAAAATAAGGTGGTACATTTAGTGGGGAATGTGTTTTGGTAAGTAAATCATTGAAGACAAACAAACCAAATACAGAAAAACAGAGTTAAGGTCCCAGTGGAAGCTGAAACTGTATATGCTCAACCCCAGATGCCCTGTTACTCACCACTTTTCAGTAATGCCATCACGTTAATTTAAAAAAAAAAATACAAATAACAAAAACAGTTAGAAGTAAAACCATCATTGGTCTGGAAGGAGTGGGATATACATTTAGTGGAATCTATGATGATTTTGATGTGGAGATTGATAAATTTAGCATTGTGCTTGAGGAAAATTAATTTGGTAGCCTTGGGTAGGATGAATTGAACTGGGGAGAAACTAGAAGCAAGGAGGCTAGAAAGAACACTAGTCCAGTAGAAAATTAACGAGGATCTGAACCAAGGGTATAGCAGTGGAAAAGGAAGAATAGGGATGGTTGTTTGAGGAACTGAGTAATAAATCTATAGCTTCAAGCTTGGGTGAGTGTTGGTTGCCTGTAATAGATATAGAAAACTCAAGAAGAGGGGCTTGGCTGGGTAGGTGTTGGGGGTGATGAAGATTACAATACATGATTTTTTGGTCCTTAGTGTTGAATTTAAGGTGCTTTTAGGATATACATTTTCCTCTAGATCATAAATTACTTGAGTCTGGTTATTAGTCTCATTAATTTTTGTACTCTCAGTGTCTAACAGAGTAATTGGCATTTGTTAGGCTCTCAATAAATAATTATTGAAGGATGGAAGGAAGGTGGGAGAGGAGGAGAAAAGAGCTGACTGCCTGTTTTTCTCCCACTCTCCACTCTGGCTGACCCAACCTAGATGGGTGGCTTACAGGACAGGGAGTGCAGTCTGAAGACAGGTCCTCCAGTTGCTCTGATCCCAGACTGGGAAAATGCTCTTCTATCTTTTTTTCCAGATAAAGATTCCTTATAGGCAGCTAGGCCAATGAGCAGAACAGATAAATATGCAACCAGATGATACTTTATCAACTCTGACTTTATCAGTACAAAGGGAGAAAAAGCAGGTATGTGTTATTCCCAGAAGATATTACAAGTGTGCAGGCCCAAGGTGTTCCTTATACACTTCACTCATCTCTCACGATCTCATCCTTTGCCTGAAGCACAAACTCTTTCTAAACTTCTTCCAGACCACTGATTGCTTTGCTTCTAATTATTTTGTTTGTGTTTTGAAAAATCAATGTGAAGGCATTGCTGAAGGGGGTGACGGGAAATCTGGTGTTGAGCATATACAGTTTCAGCTTCCACTGGGACCTTAATTAACTCTGTTTTTCTGTCTTCGGTTTGTTTGTCTTCGATGACTCACTCACCATAACACATTCCCCTCTACATGTACTGTCTTATTTTATTTCTAATTACCATTGGTGTTTTCCCCTTCTTTAAAGTGAGAGACCCCCATGGCTCCCTACTCTGATTAGTAGTGCTGTTGACTCAATAAAATGAAGAAATCAGGATAGTGTAGCTTCCTTGATGACAAGGAACAATATCAACATCAGTAATGTTAAGTGTTGTGGATAAATGTCAGTAAGAATGACAATTGAAAAAGGACCAAAAGGTTTGATTAGTTTGAAGAGAAGTCTAGCCATTCATTAGTGACCTTTAAGAGTGCAGTTTCAATGGAGGTAGGGGTTAAAAATTGACTGAAATGAAGTGGAAGCCAAGGGAGGGACGGTACTCGTCTGAGATGTTTGATGTTCAAAAATGAATGAGACAGGATGGTAGTTTACAGTTGTAGCTAAGATATTTTTTGGAAGATTTGAGATCATGTTTTATAAATATTAGCTAATTAGTTAATTCATAACTGAAATTTCTAATTTATTTCACAACCAGTGAGTAAGGGGAACTGATTGTGAGGGGAACTGATTGAAATCTTGACAGAACTCAAGATGAAGTAATTTGTGTCACCAATAATTTGTATGTTGTTTCTTATAAAATAGAAATATCACAACATTTTAAACCAGATGCAATTATTATTTATTTCCTATATTAAAGAAGTTTTAAATTAATACATTTTCATCTATAAATCTTTACGGAGCTCCAGGTCTATTTCTCAGCAATGAAGAACTGAGGTGACACAGATATTTATTTGAACACACATGATGAATGTAATTCCTCTTCAAAAGCTTTAAACAAAATAAAGTACAAATTAATCTTGCCATTTCTTTGGTTAGCTTTGTACTTAAAAATAAATAAACACCTTGTTTATTATTTTCTACTGCTTCAGGGAAAGTTGGTTTCTCTGATTTAAGTTTGAGGGACGGTTAAATGAGAATGCAACCTAAGACTGAATTTGTGAAGTTTTCATCAAATTAGCTCTATTCCACACAGAAAAGTCTTTCTCAGTACAATATAATTGTCAAATAAGTTATAGTTGGTTTCATGTTGAAAGAGATGAACATTGATTGAATATTGATGTTAGAAGAAATTGAACACTTATTAAAAGATGAACATTTTCCTTCTGGAAAATACTAATTTAAAAAACCATTATTTCTTCTCACTCTATGAGGCTTGTTAGACACTCCATGAGGCTTGAAGCACAACAAAGTTTTAGAATTATTAAATGTGGTAGAATGAGTGGAGCCTGGGTATCTGGAAGCAGAGATCTTATTCTGACTCTGCCATACAATTTTGGGCAATGATTTCTGAGCTTTACTCTCTAAGTTTTCAAAATAAGAGGATAGGACTAACTTATCTCCAGATTTAATCCCAAGACTAAATATCTTTGACTTTAAATTATTCATCTGTTACCTGGTAGAGACAAATTGTTATGAAGCATCACTCTCTGTTTTTCCCCTTTTGAACTCTTGGTAAAAATAATGAACTGTCAGCCTTACCCAAAGCAGCTGAATATGAAAATAGAGCCATTATAGAAATGTCAATAGTAATTAAGATTTCTGCTCATACTTGCACTCTTATGTCTGCGTTAAATGAGACTGAAGATTATAATTTTGGAAGGGATAACAAATTACACATTATTTCCATTTTGATTAAAATCAATAACATAAGAGCAAGTTGAGTTTGCTTGAGAAATGTTTTAAGCAGAGTTTATTTGATCAGCCTCAGACATAAGTAAATTAGCAACCATAAGAAAAAAGAGGTATGCTTGCTAAGAGAACATATGATCTGACTTCACTTATCCACAAGAAAAATCAGTGCACTTTGTACAATTTCCTTAAAGGAATGCTTTTTCCTCCGATTTGGTTGTTTCAGTTGGGACAACATCAGATGGCATCTGACAGTGGTTCAGAAAAGGGAATATGATTAATTTGGAAGGGAAACTACTTTGGGGTTATTTCTTATTTTTTACTTTTATTTAAAAAGAAAGACTTCCTCAAATATTAATGGTAACAATTTTGAAAACCACTAACATACCCTTAACACACAACCCAGCTGGATTTCTTTACCTATGCCATTTCTTCTATTTGGAAGACCTATTTCTTTCACAAGGCAGGTTCCTTCCTTCTCTTCTAAATCATTTTCTAAATACATTTCCTCTCTAAAAGCACATTGCCATCCTTGCTCCTGCTCCTGACACTTGATTAGTTCTAGGCCTTCCAGATATACCTGTATTCATTAATTATGCATATGGGTTTAGAAAGCAAGAATTGGGGGGCGGAGCAAGATGGCCGAATAGGAACAGCTCCAGTCTCCAACTCCCAGCGCGAGCGACACAGAAGACCGGTGATTTCTGCATTTTCAACTGAGGTACTGGGGTCATCTCTCTAGGGAGTGCCGGACAATCGGTGCTGGTCAGCTGTTGCAGCCCGACCAGCGAGAGCTGAAGCAGGGCGAGGCATCGCCTCACCTGGGAAGCGCAAGGGGGAAGGGAATCCCTTTTCCTAGCCAGGGGAACTGAGACACACAACACCTGGAAAATCGGGTAACTCCCACCCCAATACTGCGCTTTAAGCAAACGGGCACACCAGGAGATATATCCCACACCTGGCCGGGAGGGTCCCACGCCCACGGAGCCTCCCTCATTGCTAACACAGCAGTCTGAGGCGATCTAACCACAAGGCAGCAGCGAGGCTGGGGGAGGGGCGCCCGCCATTGCTGAGGCTTAAGTAGGTAAACAAAGCCGCTGGGAAGCTCGAACTGGGTGGAGCTCACAGCAGCTCAAGGAAACCTGCCTGTCTCTGTAGACCACCTCTGGGGACAGGGCACAGCTAAAAAACAACAAGGGAAGCAGCAGAGGCCTGTGCAGACGCAAACGACTCTGTCTGACAGCTTTGAAGAGAGCAGTGGATCCCCAACACGGAGGTTGAGATCTGAGAACGGACAGACTGCCTGCTCAGGTGGGTCCCTGACCCTGAGTAGCCTACTGGGAGACATCCCCCACTAGGGGCAGTCTGACACCCCACACCTCACAGGGTGGAGTCACCCCTGAGAGGAAGCTTCCAAAGAAAGAATCAGACAGGTACACTCGCTGTTCAGCAATATTCTATCTTCTGCAACCTCTGCTGCTGATACCCAGGCAAACAGGGTCTGGAGTGGACCTCAAGCAATCTCCAACAGACCTACAGCTGAGGGTCCTGACTGTCAGAAGGAAAACTATCAAACAGAAGGACACCTATACCAAAACCCCATCAGTACGTCACCATCATCAAAGACCAGAGACAGATAAAACCACAAAGATGGGGAAAAAGCAGGGCAGAAAAGCTGGAAATTCAAAAATAAGAGCGCATCTCCCCCTGCAAAGGAGCGCAGCCCATCGCCAGCAACGGATCAAAGCTGGTCAGAGAATGACTTTGACGAGATGAGAGAAGAAGGCTTCAGTCCATCAAACTTCTCAGAGCTAAAGGAGGAATTACGTACCCAGCGCAAAGAAACTAAAAATCTTGAAAAAGAGTGGAAGAATTGACAGCTAGACTAATTAATGCAGAGAAGGTCATAAACGAAATGACAGAGATGAAAACCATGACACGAGAAATACGTGACAAATGCACAAGCTTCAGTAACCGACTCGATCAACTGGAAGAAAGAGTATCAGCGATTGAGGATCAAATGAATGAAATGAAGCGAGAAGAGAAACCAAAAGAAAAAAGAAGAAAAAGAAATGAACAAAGCCTGCAAGAAGTATGGGATTATGTAAAAAGACCAAATCTACGTCTGATTGGGGTGCCTGAAAGTGAGGGGGAAAATGGAACCAAGTTGGAAAACACTCTTCAGGATATCATCCAGGAGAACTTCCCCAACCTAGTAGGGCAGGCCAACATTCAAATTCAGGAATACAGAGAGAACACCACAAAGATACTCCTCCAGAAGAGCAACTCCAAGACACATAATTGCCAGATTCACCAAAGTTGAAATGAAGGAAAAAATCTTAAGGGCAGCCAGAGAGAAAGGTCGGGTTACCCACAAAGGAAGCCCATCAGACTAACAGCAGATCTCTCGGCAGAAACTCTACAAGCCAGAAGAGAGTGGGGGCCAATATTCAACGTTCTTAAAGAAAAGAATTTTCAACCCAGAATTTCATATCCAGCCAAACTAAGTTTCATCAGTGAAGGAGAAATAAAATCCTTTACAGATAAGCAAATGCTTAGAGATTTTGTCACCACCAGGCCTGCCTTACAAGAGACCCTGAAGGAAGCCCTAAACATGGAAAGGAACAACCGGTACCAGCCATTGCAAAAACATGCCAAAATGTAAAGACCATCGAGGCTAGGAAGAAACTGCATCAACTAACGAGCAAAATAACCAGTAATATCATAATGCAGGATCAAGTTCACACATAACAATATTAACCTTAAATGTAATGGACTAAATGCTCCAATTAAAAGACACAGACTGGCAAACTGGATAAAGAGTCAAGACCCATCAGTCTGCTGTATTCAGGAGACCCATCTCACATGCAGAGACATACATAGGCTCAAAATAAAGGGATGGAGGAAGATCTACCAAGCAAATGGAGAACAAAAAAAGCAGGGGTTGCAATCCTAGTCTCTGATAAAACAGACTTTAAACCATCAAAGATCAAAAGAGACAAAGAGGCCATTACATAATGGTAAGGGATCAATTCAACAGGAAGAGCTAACTATCCTAAATATATATGCACCCAATACAGGAGCACCCAGATTCATAAAGCAAGTCCTTAGAGACTTACAAAGAGACTTAGACTCCCATATAATAATAATGGGAGACTTCAACACTCCACTGTCAACATTAGACAGATCAACGAGACAGAAAGTTAACAAGGATATCCAGGAATTGAACTCATCTCTGCACCAAGCGGACCTAATAGACATCTATAGAACTCTCCACCCCAAATCAACAGAATATACATTCTTCTCAGCACCACATCGCACTTATTCCAAAATTGACCACATAATTGGAAGTAAAGCACTCCTCAGCAAATGTACAAGAACAGAAATTATAACAAACTGTCTCTCAGACCACAGTGCAGGACTAAGAAACTCAATCAAAACCGCTCAACTACATGGAAACTGAACAACCTGCTCCTGAATGACTACTGGGTACATAACGAAATGAAGCAGAAATAAAGATGTTCTTTGAAACCAATGAGAACAAAGATACACATACCAGAATCTCTGGGACACATTTAAAGCAGTGTGTAGAGGGAAATTTATAGCACTAAATGCCCACAAGAAAGCAGGAAAGATCTAAAATTGACACTCTAACATCACAATTAAAAGAACTAGAGAGCAAGAGCAAACACATTCAAAAGCTAGCAGAAGGCAAGAATAACTAAGATCAGAGCAGAACTGAAGGAGATAGAGACACAAAAAACCCTCCAAAAAATCAATGAATCCAGGAGTTGGTTTTTTGAAAAGATCAACAAAATTGACAGACCGCTAGCAAGACTAATAAAGAAGAAAAGAGAGAGGAATCAAATAGACGCAATAAAAAATGATAAAGGGGATATCACCACGACCCCACAGAAATAAAAACTACCATCAGAGAATACTATAAACACCTCTACGCAAATCAACTAGAAAATCTAGAAGAAATGGATAATTTCCTGGACACTTACACTCTCCCAAGACTAAACCAGGAAGAAGTTGAATCCCTGAATAGACCAATAGCAGGCTCTGAAATTGAGGCAACAATTAATAGCCTACTCACCAAAAAAGTCCAGGACCAGATGGATTCACAGCTGAATTCTACCAGAGGTACAAGGAGGAGCTGGTACCATTCCTTCTGAAACTATTCCAATCAATAGAAAAAGAGGGAATCCTCCCTAACTCATTTTATGAGGCCAACATCATCCTGATACCAAAGCCTGGCAGAGACAAACAAAAAAAGAGAATTTTAGACCAATATCCCTGATGAACATCGATGCAAAAATCCTCAATAAAATACTGGCAAACGGATTCAGCAGCACATCAAAAAGCTTATCCACCATGATCAAGTGGGCTTCATCTGGGATGCAAGGCTGGTTCACCATTCGCAAATCAATAAACGTAATCCAGCATATAAACAGAACCAAAGACAAGAACCACATGATTATCTCAATAGATGCAGAAAAGGCTTTTGACAAAATTCAACAGCCCTTCATGCTAAAAACGCTCAATAAATTCGGTATTGATGAAACGTACCTCAAAATAAGAGAGCTATTTATGACAAACCCACAGCCAATATCATACTGAATGGGCAAAAACTGGAAAAATTCCCTTTGAAAACTGGCACAAGACAGGGATGCCCTCTCTCACCACTCCTATTCAACATAGTGTTGGAAGTTCTGGCTAGGGCAATCAGGCAAGAGAAAGAAATCAAGGGTATCCAGTTAGGAAAAGAAGAAGTCAAATTGTCCCTGTTTGCAGATGACATGATTGTATATTTAGAAAACCCCATTGTCTCAGCCCAAAATCTCCTTAAGCTGATAAGCAACTTCAGCAAAGTCTCAGGATACAAAATTAATGTGCAAAAATCACAAGCATTCTTATACACCAGTAACAGACAACAGAGAGCCAAATCATGAATGAACTTCCATTCACAATTGCTTCAAAGAGAATAAAATACCTAGGAATCCAACTTACAAGGGATGTAAAGGACCTCTTCAAGGAGAACTACAAACCACTGCTCAGTGAAATAAAAGAGGACACAAACAAATGGAAGAACATACCATGCTCATGGATAGGAAGAATCAATATCGTGAAAATGGCCATACTGCCCAAGGTGATTTATAGATTCAATGCCATCCCCATCAAGCTACCAATGAGTTTCTTCACAGAATTGAAAAAAACTGCTTTAAAGTTCATATGGAACCAAAAAAGAGCCCGCATTGCCAAGACAATCCTAAGTCAAAAGGACAAAGCTGGAGGTGTCATGCTACCTGACTTCAAACTATACTACAAGGCTACAGTAACCAAAACAGCATGGTACTGGTACCAAAACAGAGATAGACCAATGGAACAGAACAGAGTCCTCAGAAATAATACCACACATCTACAGCCATCTGATCTTTGACAAACCTGAGAGAAACAAGAAATGGGGAAAGGATTCCCTATTTATAAATGGTGCTGGGAAAATGGCTAGCCATAAGTAGAAAGCTGAAACTGGATCCTTTCCTTACTCCTTATACAAAAATTAATTCAAGATGGATTAGAGACTTAAATGTTAGACCTAATACCATAAAACCCTAGAAGAAAACTAGGTAATACCATTCAGGACATGGGCATGGGCAAGGACTTCATGTCTAAAACACCAAAAGCAATGGCAGCAAAAGCCAAAATTGACAAATGGGATCTAATTAAACTAAAGAGCTTCTGCACAGCAAAAGAAACTACCATCAGAGTGAACAGGCAACCTACAGAATGGGAGAAAATTTTTGCAATCTATCATCTGACAAAGGGCTAATATCCAGAATCTACAAAGAACTCAAACAAATATACAAGAAAAAAAAAAACAACCCCATCAAAAAGTGGGCAAAGGATATGAACAGACATTTCTCAAAAGAAGACATTCATACAGCCAACAGACACATGAAAAAATGCTCATCATCACTGGCCATCAGAGAAATGCAAATCAAAACCACAATGAGATACCATCTCACACCAGTTAGAATGGCAATCATTAAAAATCAGGAAACAACAGGTGTTGGAGAGGATGTGGAGAAATAGGAACACTTTTACACTGTTGGTGGGATTGTAAACTAGTTCAACCATTATGGAAAACAGTATGGCATTCCTCAAGGATCTAGAACTAGATGTACCATATGACCCAGCCATCCCACTACTGGGTATATACCAAAGGATCATAAATTATTTACTACAAAGACACATGCACACGTATGTTTATTGCGGCACTATTCACAATAGCAAAGACTTGGAATCAACCCAAATGTCCATCTGTGACAGACTGGATTAAGAAAATGTGGCACATATACACCATGGAATACTATGCAGCCATAAAAAGGATGAGTTTGCGTCCTTTGTAGGGACATGGATGCAGCTGGAAACCATCATTCTTAGCAAACTATCACAAGAAGAGAAAACCAAACACCGCATGTTCTCACTCATAGGTGGAACTGAACAATGAGATCACTTGGACTCGGGAAGGGGACATCACACACTGGGGCCTATCATGGGGAGGGGGGAGGGGGAGGGATTGCATTGGGAGTTATACCTGATATAAATGATGATTGATGGGTGCTGACGAGTTGATGGGTGCAGCACACCAACATGGCACAAGTATACATATGTACTGTAACAAACCGCACGTTATGCACATGTACCCTAGAACTTGAAGTATAAAAAAATAATAAATAAAGAAAGAAAGAAATAAAGAAGCAAGAAAGCAAGAATTGGCTTGTATTCACAAGCCATGGTGGAGAATGCTGGGGCTGTGAAAAGTAACCACCGATGCTGGGATAGCAGGTTTCTTAGAACCCTTTAAATTCCTTGTGGGCAGTCAAATGGCCCTGGCCAGCCATTTTGTTTGATCATTTCTTTCATTTTTAATTCTTTGGTCATTTCTTTCTCACTTCTACCCTTGTTAAGCGTTTTCCAGGTTGCTCCTGTGTCATCCTCTACTCTGAAATCCAATCAAACTACAAATTGTGTTGATTTTACTATTTTTCACCACTAGGCTCCATTTGCTTCTTTCCATTTCTATTATTTTCACCCTCATCCAAACCACCATAATTTCTCACCTGGATTGTTGTTATAATGTCCTTATTTGTCTCCCTGCATTCATGATTGCTGCCTTCTTGTCTATTCTCCATATTATAGCTAGAGTGTTATTAAAAATAATAATCATAACAAAACACAATTATATGTTCCTTTCCTCTTCATTTAAAATCATTCAAGCGTAATTCTTACTGTTTTTAGGCTAGAAAATGAAATTTTTCCAAGGCCAATATTAAGATCACCATCTGTCCCAGTTCACCCAGTTTAATACCTGTTTATGCCTTTTGTCCTGGCTTAAGTATCAGCACTGCTTTCATTTTCAAAAGTGTCCTGGTTGCCCTATAAGTCATGTGATCCCTGCCAGCCACCCCTAGCTCTTTGCATGCCACTCTCTCCCTCCTTCATTGGCTCCAGCCCCACCGGCTCCTCTCAGTGTCTTCGATATTTTTTTCTTACCTCAGAGCCTTGGCACATGCCTTCCTGAAATGTGTTTTCTTCATCAAGATAACTGTTACTCATCCTTGAGATCTCATTTGATCTCATTTTAAATGTCAAGTCCTCCATTATATGCTCTTATAACTCTCAGTACTTTCCTTCAAAGCATTTGCCACCTTTGTAATCACATGTAAATGTGTGTCATTATTCAAGTAATGTCTGACACTCCTTCCCCCTGCCACAAGACAGCAAAGGAGGTATCTGTTTTACTCTCATTAAATTGCCAGTGTCTTCCACAGAACCTGGCACAGACTATGCAATCAATATCTGTTTGTGGAATGAATAAGTTGGTGAACATGCTCAGGGCACTCTGTATATAACACCTCCTACAAGGTCTAGATTATGATTGAAATTAAATCATTGCAAATATGATTAATGTCTTATATAAGGTCTTCTTAGCTCACAAGAATATAAACTCCAAGACAATAGGGCAATAGGGGCTATGACTGGGAGGCAGTGGATGGTTGGGTTCAAATCCTATGCCTACCACTGGCCAGTTGCATGGCCTTGGGCAAGTCACTTAACCTCTGTGCCCCATGTCCAAAAAGGGGATGACAATGATACCAATCTCATAGGCATGTGTGAGAATCTTATAAACAAGAACAGTGCCTGGCACATTGTAAGTACCATGTGAGTGTACTTTTCATCACTGAACACTATATCTTTTGTACATAGCATAGTATTGTGCTGTTACATGTGTATGCTAAATAAATGTTTATTAAATTATTTGGGAGACTAAATCCTCTGCTATTTGATGTGTCTAAACCACTCCTGCATTTACCCAGTCATTGAGTGCAAGTGAGAGCAAATGCTGTGGCTGTATTTTTATTCTGTCTTAAGATAGATCTTCACTGTTCTCTGAGGGTTTTAGAATCATGTTAGAGAATTAACTCTCTTGTCTTATTTACTCTTACTTATAATGTCCTTTTCATGGGAAAAGGTCTCCAATGAGTTTTTCATGGTCTGGTCTCCGATGACGGATCCAATCTAGAAGTTGTTGCGAGGTTTATTCTTCTATGAGAAACCCAATCTCTCTTTCCATTCAGCTATGAACACTGTTCTTGGGCCAAGGATACACCTCAACTCTCTCTCATCAGAATGAGATTGTTATTCTGAAAAACCCTCACTCTGAGGGCTTAAGGGATTGTTCTAAGGGCTCTGATACCTTTATAGCAGGGGTGGAAACTGTTCGTTAGGCTCTACTTTCCAAGCATTGTCCTGCCATAAAGGTCTTTCAGGCCCTCAAGGAAAGACCTGCAAGTGGCTCCCTCCACTGGCGCTCTAGGCATTAACACAATTACCTACTTAATAGCGATTATATGCCATAGGCCTATGATATTCATTATTTATTACAAATAAATATATTATAGATCTTAGGCCTATAATATAAATTATGATATTTATCTTCTGTAGAGTAGTGATAGTGTTATTTCTGTAATTGCTCCTATGTATAATATGATAAATACCACACAGTGGTTGGCAGGTAGCATGTTGCTCCAAACTGTGTGGGTAGAATATAATCTTACATAAAAAATGAATTTTTATTACCTCTTACAGCCTGAGACTCTGCCTTGAGTATATCATCATGTCTAGAGATCCTTTTGTTTGAATTAAATTTCCTCAATTGTTTACCCTGTGCCGACTGATCTCATTAGATAGAAAGAGGACTTTTTTCATAGAAAGGGGTGCAGCTTGAGAAGGAGCTGTAGTTACCAGTTATCCTTTCTCTGTTATCAGGGATATTCTTGCCCCTACTGTAGTTAGCAGACATAATACACCACAACTCTATTTTTGATACTGGTCATGTGTGAAAGTGAGTAGAAGATTGTCTTAGTTGGGTTCCGACAGAGGCAGACTGTAAGACAAGAATTGAATGTATGTAGTCTATTAAGGAGGTACAGGAACACTGGCTGGGAGTGGGGAGGTAATATAGGGAAGGAAAGATAGCCAATAAGAGATGCCTTTTAAAAAACAGTTATCATGGTTGTCAACTAAAATTTACTCCCACTGGGAAGCTTTGGAAATGGAGTAAAACACACATCTCAGCATAACCCACCCAAAAACCTAGGTATCTGAGGTATTTATACCTCTATACCCATCAGCCATCAGTTTAAGGCTGCCCTGAAGGAATGTTGGTTCTCAGACACTGTTGTGTGAGTGTGTGTGGAGGTGGGCACAAAGCTGTTTCTGGCAGCCCCAGATCAACCCTCTGGCAAAGATGTACATACCAGCCATTGGAAGTCAGGCTGGTATGCACTGACATGGTAAGATGATCAGAGAGGATGTGGGAGGAACTTTGACAGCATCTGTTATATAACCAAAAATCTTTTCAATGGGCTGTGCTTTTGATGAACACATGGCAGGGTAGATATAATGTGACTGTGGCAGAAAGACCCCTCTCCTACCCTCAACACTACTGTGTTTCTAGCTCTTCTTGTATATGCTGTGCCACTTTCCTCACTGCCACTTCTCTTTTATCTCTTTATCCCAGTCTTGGACTCCATGTGGCCTCTTGTTTTCCACCCCCTACTGGCATACTTGGCCTGCTTACATCTCTTTTCTCCTCTTGATTTTTCCCAAATCAAACTCCTAAGCCTTCTGAGTCTTCTCTCAGAACAAACAGTATTATAATGGATGGTAACATGATTATTATTGCAGTGATGATAGCATTTGTTGACTGAATGCTCCACTGGTCACTGCTCCTGGCTGTCACAAAGACAGCTGAGGAACCACTAAGTCAGGATAATGAGTGATCAAAACTGAAGGGCTCTTTTCAGCCTGGCTTCCTTTGCCCATCCGACTGTTGCCCTCACATGGCTCTGCTCTGGATCTGTGCCATTCTGCCTCATTTATCTGGCACTGCCTGGAGGAAGACTGCATCTTGTGTCAGATGAAATTGATGATGATTCTTGGCTAGGAAAGTAAGATTCCTGAATGATTAGGACACTGAGGCTCAAGTTCATATCTGAAACTCCTTTATCCAGGCCTTCTAATCTTCATTCTACTTTTAGGTCTGTGACTTCTGTTAAAATGCCCTTGGGTTTGATTTTCATCCTTTAAGCATGCTGTCATATCTGTTTGCTCAAGAATACTGACCCTGTTTAGAAATTACAGTTGCAATGTTACCTGATGCACATACAAATAGTACACTACTCAGCTCACTACAAATATATAGTGCTCACTTGTTTCTTAATGCCTAAAGTTTCTTAACAAGAAATAATTCCTTTCAAGCTACAATTAGAGAAAGGAAGCAGAAGCTAGAGAGAGAGAGAAAGAGAGAGAGAATCCAAATTGTAGAATACTTCTGAGAGGGGTAATTTGTTGACTTGCGTGTATTTTTATTTTAACTTTTACCAAACTAATAGATTAATTTAAGTTTAAAAACACAATTAGCATTACAAACCTTAGCTACTACTCTACCACTCTCTATCTTCAGGAACCACTCCTTGGAGAAAACCACTTTGTCAAGTCTTTTAGTTATTTTTTCTATTTACCTACATAATTATATACAAAATGTTTATAGTGTGATTTCTTTATCGGTTTTATACATTATAGATTGACTTCCTAGAATGGAAGATCAGAATTTAGTATTCTTACACACACCCACACACCCATGTGGTCCCTCTCCTTAGTGTCCCAGTATAGTCACATCATAACTTTTCATTAAATTAATATTCTTTGATAAACATTATGACTACTTTAGTTCATTTGTGTTGCTAAAAAGGAATATCTGAGACATGCAATTTATTTAAAAAAGAGGTTTATTTGACGTATGGTTCTGCAGGCTGTGCAAGAAGCATGGCATGGTGCCAGCATTTGCATCTGGTGAGGTGCTCTGACTGATTCCACTCATGGCTGAAAGCAAATGGGAACCAGCATGTGCAGAGATCATGGGGTGAGAGATGAGGAAGTGCCAGGCCTTTTTCAAAAATTGATTCTCCAGGGAACTAAGTGAGATCCCACTCATTCCTGAATGAGAATGGCCCCAAGCCACTCATGAGGGATCCATCTCCAGGATTCAAACACCTCCCACCAGGCCCCACCTCCAACGTTAGGGATCAAATTTCAACGTGAGACTTGGCAGGGCAAAACAAACCATATCCCACCATAGCAATGACTATGTAAAATTGTTCACAGCTGAGACAAATATTATGCAATAATTCCATTTCCTTCATTATATATTTTTTCTCTACGTAATGGTTACGCTATCTTTCTGTTTACTTAGTTTTATATGAACCAATCACTAATTCTTTCCAAACTCTGAGATCATGTCCTTTGCAGCAACATGGATGGAGCTGAAGGCCATTATCCTAAGTAAACCAATGCAGGAACAGAAACCAAACACCACATGTTTTCACTTATAAGTGGGAGCTAGACACTGAGTACACATGAACACAAAGAAGGGAGAAATAGATACTGGGGCCTATTTGAGGATAGAGGGTGAGAAACAAAAAATGACCTATCAGGTACTATACTTATTACCCAGGTGATGAAATAATCTGTACACAAACCCCTGTGACATGTCATGTCATGCCATTTATCTATAGAACAAACTTGCACATGTACCCCTGAAACTAAGTTTTAAAAAATACTCTCCCACAAAGCTATAAGTGCTTCTCTATCAAAAATATCAAGCAATCTATCAGTTCCGTCTCCCCTCCACTCACTCACAAGTCATCTGTCCTAGAGTCTCCTTTTATCCTGACTCAATCTGCACTAGTTGTTCTGTAGAACAGCTAGGTGGCTGTTTTCCTATCACAATTTCCTCTGTTCATAAGGAAATTCTGCTTTCTCTCTTCTGTGTTGAATACCCTGTTTCCTGGATCCCAGGCCCTCCACTTTCCCTTGTGTTAGTTAAGCATGTCCTGGACTAGCTTTCTGCAAACACATTTCAGAATTTTTTCATGACTGAAAAAACACTTCTTTCGACTCTTGAATGTTAGTTTGGTTGAAACTGAAATTCCAGAATGGAAATAATCTTCCATCAAAATGTTGTGGGCATTGCTCCAGTTTCCAGTGTTGTTGCAGAGAAGTTAGATTGTAAACTGATTCCTGATAGTGTGCAACCTTTTATTTTTTTCTGGGATTTTCTAGTGTTCTTCTGTTTATCGCTGTTAGTCTAGCTTTTAAAATGATGTGCCTTGTTGATATTTAGCTTTTGTGTTCTATACTGTACTTGGCATTTGGTGAACTCTTGTACTCTGGAAACTTTTTTTTTTTTATTTGAGGGAAATGTTCCAGTATTACCTCCTTTATAATTTCTTTACCTCCTTTTCACATATTTTTATTTTGAAATTCTTAAGAATCAGTTGTTGAATGTTCCAAGCTGATCATCTAACTTTCTTATCTTCCCCTTCCTACTTTCTAGGTCTTTCTGTTTTGCTTTATGAGAGACTTTCTCATGTTTATCTTTTAATCCATCTATTAAATATTTTCTATTCTGGCTATCATAATTTTAACTTCCAAAAGCTCTGAAGTGTTTTCTCACATTTTTTGTAACCTTATATTATTGATTAATGGATGCAAGGTTTTCTTTTACCCTCTCCTATTATTTTTTCATTATTATTGCTCTTATTTTAAAATTTCTTTTTCTCCATTAAAAGATGGTATATTTGTTTTGATCTCTGACAGTTATGTTAGAAGTTATTCAAAACATCTATTATCTTAACATGTTTTTTCATATTTAAGAATAAAATGCTGAAAAGCTCTGTGTGATTAGAGAGGGCCCAGCCATTTTGTTGGGGAACCCTCAAATATGAGCATCTATAGATCTTTTCTGTTGGGATTGTTTCTTTAGAAAAGAATCTTCTAATTTCCTGCCTGGAAGGTTAGAAACCTGTCTGAGAGTGTTCTAGAAGACAAGAAAGGGAACTTTTAATATTTCAGTCCTGCTACTTTTCCATACCCTCTATTGTGCCAGGCTCTGGAGCCTCTCAGTCTTGGCTGTTCCAGAGACAAAACCTCCTGGCTTCTGTTGAGTTGTGGAGTGGAGATGGCTGGCTGGGCAGGGTTATAGAGAGGATCCGAGGGGTCTACTTTTCCCTCATATACATTTTCAATCAGTTTTCCTGTATTTCACCCTACCTTCTGAGGTAATTATGCCTCTGATTTCTCAGCCATTCTAAGATTCTACAGGGAAAATTAACTTGTTCTTGTTGGCATTTTGCTTTGTAGACACTTTGTTTCAGCTTTCTGCTCTAGATGTTGCCTTTATAGAGACGGTCAAAGCTGTTTTCCCAGCACCACATATGCATTTCCGCACAAAGCAAAGGAACAAGGGAGGTAGGTAAGGCAGACAATTTCCTTTTAAAGAGGGGATATGGAGGTATATACATCCTCTTGTTCACATTCTATTGGGATAATTCAGTATCATGGCCACACTTACCTGCAAGGCAAGATAGGAAATGTAGTCTCTAGCTAGACAGCTATATTGCCTGATAAATCTCTATATGTGGTGGGAGGTTATTAAAAGGAAGAATGGGAGAATGGATACTGGAAAATGATAAGCAATTTTTGACACAGATAGACATAGTGTCATTTTCTTCAGCATTACAGTGGTCCCACCACCCACAAGGCAGAGGTCTTCTAAAAACAGACATGTAGTCAGCAGTATGTGTGCTTCTATCCCTCCAGTGCCCAGGGTTTATAAGTGGGCAATACTGACAGTCTTTACTCATGATTCCTCCCACTTCTAGCTTCCTTGTAAGCCATTCATTTTGCCTTTGTTTTTTTTATTTTTGAGATGGAGTTTCACTCTGTCATCCCGGCTGAAGTATAGTAGCAAGATCTCGGCTCACTGCAGCCTCTGCCTCCCAGGTTCAAGCAATTCTCCTGCCTCAGCCTCCTGAGTAGCTAGGACTACAGGCCCATACCACCACGCTCTGCTAATTTTTGTATTTTTAGTAGAGATAGGGTTTTGCCATGTTGGCCAAGCTGGTCTCGAACTCCTGACCTCAAGTGATCTGCCCGCCTCAGCATACCAAAGTGCTGGGGTTACAGGTGTGAACCACTGTGCCTGGCCTCATTTTGTCCTTTTGACAGAACACAAATAAAGAGATAAAGCTTCTGGCCACATAAGGAATTTTATTAGGCTGTATCTACTCATAACCTGGTTAGGTGCAGGAGCTTCTCTTCTCTGTGGTTAGAGAGGGTTAGAGCACAGCCTCCAAACTGGTACCTATTTTTCATGCTACAAGAAAGAATGTGCTATGTTTAATACAAAATGGGAAACATGCTTTGTCTACTGCTTAGAGCAGTCAAGTATTTTCTGTATACTCTACAGCAGTGCTTCTCAAACATGAATATATATATATATAACACATACACATCATACATCATCTGGGGACCTGCAAGTCTAATTCAGTAGGTGTGGGCAGGACCCAAGAGACTGCATTTCCAACAATCTCCCAGGCAATGTCAACTTTGCTATCCAAGGATTATACTTTGGTTAGCCCAGGCACTATGTCCTTCCTCTGTTAATATTCAGCAACTATTCTCTGCTTGGGGTTAGACAGCTCAACTTGGACACAAAATCCATATATGTCTAAAGGAAGCAACAACAAATGCATTTCTCCTGATAAGCATAAACAAAGAAATTTCATAGATTTTTCTGTTTTTTGCTGTACCTAGGAATTTTGAGCAAACAGCAAAACTGAATGATAAACAATGATGGGTGGGTTACAATCCTACAGGGAACTGCTTTGCTGTGTGAGTGAAAAAAAAAATCATAATTGCCTAAAGCATTCAAAAAGAAAAGCTTTAGCTGGCTACTCTCTTGTCTTAGGATTTAAGTTGCTTAATTGATGAATATGAAGATGTATGGAAAGAGCAACACATTTCAAACTGTTTTAACCAGCTGGTCTCTGGTTTTAGTGTATATACACTTACTGGTAGTTCTAATGACTGTGGTGGCTGCTGGGTTTTGGAGGCTGTAGTTCAATATTGGGAACATTACTTACCAGTGGAGGCAGGCCAAGGTCAATTATTTTTTTTCTTAGCAAACTGAATTATAAAACAAAACAAAATGAAACCCTTTTAACACCCGTGTTGTTTGCTGCTTTGCTTTATGCTGACTGCAGGTCTTGCTGGGTGACTCATTCTCCAAGCCTGCCCCCTTCAGATTACCTTGTCAGAGGTACTCACTTCTACCTAAAGACACTGTTGAGTGCAAGTCTCACATTTTTCTTTTCAATCTTTACTTTCTATTCTCATATGGAGCAACAGGAAGGAAGGGACGTATGCATTTGATTGTGGTAGAAGCAATTTGTTAAGTCCTTACTGTTGGAAAAACTGGTTTTATCTGTTTCCCACAAAGCAATCTTTGAGTGGATGCTGAAGAGAAGGGTCAATGAAAGAAAGCAACACTCTTAGCAGCCTTGCAAAAAGTTTTGGATTTTGGTGGGGAAACAGAGTGAGGGGTTAATTTCTTTTGAATTTTTAAATTGAATTATAATATAGAAAACTGCAAAAATAAATAATTATGCAACTTGATGAATTTTCACAAATTGAACACTAAGGTAACCAACATCCATATAAATAGAACATTACCAGAACCTTGCTCATGTCCCCTTCCAGTCACTTATACTGCCCTCCCAACACAAACAAGGAAAACCATTAATCTGACCTTAAGTATCACAGAGTACTTTTGCTTGTTTGTGAACTTTATATAAATGAAATTGTCCTCTATACGCTCTTTTGGGTTTTACTTCTTTGGTTCAATATTATGTTTATGTGACTTTTGCATGTATTTGCTATGTGTTTTTGCACATAGCTGTAATTTGTTCATTTTCATTGCTGTGTATTATTTTTGTATGACTACAACATAATTTACTTATATATTTTGATGGTCCTTTGTTTTGTCCCTCTGCCCCCATTTTGTAGCCGCTACCACAATTAACGCTGCTATGAATATTATAATACATTTATTTTGGTGAATATAGGTATTCATTTCTGTTAGGTATACATCTAACAGAAATGGAGTGGCTGGATTATGGGATAGATGTATGTTCGACTTTAGTAGATACTGCCAAACAGTTTTTCAACTAGGTAGGCATCTACCTCTTTGAGCAGCATTTCAAGTAGAAAGCTTTTCTGGAGGAGGCTTAGACACTACTATGGAGTAATCAAGAGGTAAGGTGATTTCTAAATAGAACATAGGAGACAGGTGAGGTGCTGGAAATAAGGAATTATTTCTGTCTATGGTTTGTGTTTAGATGCTAACAATTTACAAAACAGAATGGAGCTCAAGCAGCTGAAACACAGAGCAAAGGGGAAGTGCTCTATCTCTTGAGTGGCTTAACAAATAGCAGGTAACAAAGTATTGTGACAATCTGAATGGATTTATGATAAAATGTACTTATATTCACTGTTAATCTTGTTAGAATGTGATACCAGACAACAGAATGCTTAAACACTTGACCCTTATAATCACATTACCTGGATTTAAATTCCAGGTCATCACTCATTTGTTATGTGATTTCTTTTTAGTTTTAAATTCAATTTAATTTTAATTGATGATTTTATAACTGTCACAAAAGAAGTTGAGATTATATTCCAAAGAATCTAAAATATTTGACAAAAAAGTAGACTAAAATTAGGATGGCACACATTAATTTGTAACATAGGTACATAGTACTTAGTAAATCTCTTTTAAGGCTAATATTTGTTTCTTTTCTTTTTTCTAATTTTTAATTTTTAAGTTTTGTGGGTACACAGTAGGTGTATATATTTCTCAGTTACATGAGATATTGATACAGACATGCAGTATATTACCACATCAGGGTAAATGGGGTATTTATCACCTCAAGCATTTATCCTTTGTGTTAGAAAAAATCCAATTACACACTTTCAGTTATTTAAGAATGTACAGTTAAATTACTTTTTACTATAGCTGCCTGTTGTACTATCAATACTAGGTCTTATTCATTCTTTCTAACTATTGTTTTGTACCCCTTAAGCATCCTCACTGCCCCCCACCCCACCCTTCCCAGTCTCTGGTGAGCATCTTTCTACTCTGCATCTCATGAGTTCAATTGTTTTAATTTTTAGCTTCCACAAATAAGTGAGAACATGTGAAGTTTGTCTTTCTGTGCCTCACTTATTTTACTTAATATAATGACCTCTGGTTCTGTCCATGTTGTTGCAAATACAAGATCTCATTCTTTTTTATGGCTGAATAGTACTGCATTGTGTGTATGTACTGCATTTTCTTTTTCCATTCATCTGTTGATGGACACTTAATTTGCTTCCAAATCTTGGCTATTGTGAATAGTGCTGCAAAACCATGAGCATTCAGATATCTCTTCAGTATACTGATTTCTTTTGGGTATATACCTAGGAGTGGGATTGCTGGATTGTATGGTAGCTTTATTTTCAGTTTTTTGAGGAACCTCCAAACTATTCTCCATAGTGTTTGTACTAATTTACATTCCCACCAACAGTGTACAAGGGTTCCCTTTTCTCTACATTCTCACCAGCATTCATTATTGCCTGACTTTTTGGATAAAAGTCATTTTAACTGGGGTGAGATGATATCTCATTGTAGTTTTTGATTTGCATTTCTCTGATGATCAGTGGTGTTGAGCATCTTTTCATATGCCTATTTGCCATTTGCATGTCTTCTTTTGAGAAATGTCTATTCAGATCTTTTTCCCATTTTAAATCGGATTATTAGACTTTTTCCTATAGAGTTGTTTGAGCTCCTTATATATTCTGGTTATAATCCCTTGTCAGATGGGTAGTTTGCAAATATTTTCTCCCATTCTGTGGGTTGTCTTTTCACTTTGCTGATTGTTTCGTTTGCTGTGCAGAAGCTTTTAAACTTGATGTGATCCCATTTGTCCATTTTTGCTTTGGTTGCTTGTGCCTGTGAGGTATTATTCAAGAAGTCTTCGCCCAGACAAATGTCCTGGAAAGTTTCCCCAGTGTTTTCTTTCAGCAGTTTTATAGTTTGAGGTCTTAAGTCTTTAATCCATTTTGATTGAATTTTTGTATATGGCAAGAGATAGAGGTCTCGTTTCATTCTTCTGCATGCAGATATTAAGTTTTCCCAGCACTGTTTATTGAAGAGACTGTCCTTTTCCTAATATATGTTCTTTGTTCAAACTTTGTTGAAAATGAGTTTACTATAGATGTATGGATTTGTTTCTGGGTTCTCTATTCTGTTTCACAGGCCTATGTCTCTATTTTTATGCTGGTAACATGCTGTTTTGGTTACTATAGCTCTGGGGTATAATTTGAAGTTAGGTAATGTGATTCTTCCAGTTTTGTTCTTTTTGCTTAGGATAGCTTTGGCCATTCTGGGTCTTCTGTGATTCCATATAAATTTTAGGATAGTCTTTTCTATTTCTGTGAAGAATGTCTTTGATATTTTCATAGGGATTACATTAAATCTGTGAATTGCTTTGGGTAGTATGGACGTTTAACAATATTGATTCCTCCAAACCATGAACATGGAATATCTATCCATTTTATTGCATCTTCTTTAATTTCTTGCATCAGTAGTTATAGTTTTCATTGTACAGATCTTTCACTTCTTTGGTTAATTCCTAGGTGTTTAATTTTATTTGTAGCTATTATAGATGAGATTACTTTTTAGATTTCTTTTTCAGAGTGTTCAATTTGGCATATAAAAATGCTACTGATTTTTTATGTTGATTTTATATCCTGCAACTTTACTGAATTGGTTTATCAGTTCTAATAGTTTTTTTTTTTTTTTTTGGTGGAATCTTTAGGTTTTTCCAAATATAAGATCATATCATCTGGATATAATGATAATTTGACTTTCCCCTTTCAAATTTGGATGCTTTTTATTTATTTCTCTTGTCTAATTGTTCTAGCTAGGACTTCCAGTACTATGTTGAACAACAGTGGTGAAGGTAGACATCCTTGTCCTGTTCTCGATCTTAGAGGAAAAGCTTTCAGTTTTTCCCCATTCAATATGATACTAGCTATAGATCTATCATACATGGCTTTTATTATGTTGAGGTATGTTCCTTCTACACCCAGTTTTTTGAGGGTTTTCATCATGAAGAGATGCTGGACTTTGTCAAATGCCTTTTCTACATCAATTGAAATGATCATATGGCTTTTGTCCTTCATTCTGTTGATATGCTGTATCACATTAATTTATTTTCACATGTTGAATCATCCTTGTATCCCTGGAATAAATCCCACTTGGCCATGATGAATGATCTTTTCAGTGTTTTGTTAAGTTTGCTAGTATTTTGTGGAGGATTTTCTTATCAATATTCATCAGTGATATTGGCCTAGAGTGTTTGATGTATCTTTTTGTTGTTTTGGTATCAGGATAATACTGGCCTTGTAGAATTAGTTTGGAACTATTTCCTCCTCTGTTTTTCAGATAGTTTGAATAGGATTGGTATTAGTTATTTTTTAAGAACTAATATTTGCTAGAATTCAGCAGTGAAGCCATTGACTCCTGGGCTTTCATTTTTGGGAGACTTTGTATTATGACTTTGATCTTGTTACTTGCTATTGTTCTTTTCAGGTTTTGGACTTTATGGTTCAATCTGGTAGGTTGTATGTGTCTAGGAATTTATCCATTTCTTCTAGATTTTCCAATTTATTGCCATATAGTTGCTCATAGTAACCACTAATGATCCTTTCAGTTTCTGTAGTATCATTTCTGTAGATGAAAATGATAATTTTCATCTCTGATTTTATCTATTTGTATTTTCTCTCTTTTTTTGTCAATTTTATCTTTTCAAAAACCAATTTTTTGTTTCATTGATTTTTTGTATTGTTTTATTCATTTCAAATGTATCTATTTATGCACTCATCTTTATTATGTATTTTCTACTAATTTTCAGCTTGGTTTGCTCTTAATTTTCTTGTTCTTTAAGTTGTACTCTTAGGTTGTTTCTTTGAAGTTTTTCATCTTTTTTGATGTAGGCAACTATAGCTGTAAAGTTCCCTCTTAGTACTGCTTTCACTGTATCCCATAGGTTTTGGTATATTGTGTTTCCATTATCAATTGTTTCCAGAAATTTTTCAATTTCCTTCTTAATTTCTTATTGACCCACAGGTCATTCCGGAGCATATTGTTTAATTTCCACGTGTTTGCATAGTTTTGAAAATTCCTCCTGTTATTGATTCCTAGTTTCATTCCATTGTGGTCAAAGAAGATACTTGACGTTATTTCAAGTTTCTGAATGTTTTAACACTTGTGTTGTGATCTAACATAGGGTCTTTCCTTGACAATAATACATGTGCTGAGGAGAAGAATGTGTATTCTGTAACCATTGAATGAAATCTTCTGTGCATAAATATTAGGTTCATTCATTCTATGGTGCAGATTAAGCCTGATGATTCATTGTTGATTTTCTGTCTGGGAGATCTGTCTAGTGCTGGAAGTTGGGTGTTGAACTCTCCAGCTATCATTGTATTGGGGTCTATCTCTCTCTGTCGCTCCACTAATATTTGCTTTATATATCTGGGTTCTCCAGTGTTGGATGCATATATATTTAACATGTTATATCCTCTGGCTGAATTGACATCTTTAGCCTTATACAGTGACCTTCTTTGTCTCTTTTTATAATTTTTGTCTAGAAATCTATTTTGTGCCATATAAGTATAGCTAACCCTGTTGTTTTTCGGTTTTCATTGGCATGGAATATCTATTTCCATCCCTTTATTTTCAGTCTATGTGTATCTTTATAGACCAAGTGTGTTTCTTGTAGGCAACTAATTTTTGGTTCTTATTTTTTAATCCATTCAGTCACTTTATGTCTTTTGATTGGAGAGCTTAGTGCATTCACATTAAATCTTATTATTAATAAGAACATACTCCTGCCATTTTGTTTTTTGTTTTCTAGTCTTATCTTCCTTCTTTCTTCCTGTCTTCCTTTCAGTGAAGGTTATTTTCTCTGGTAGTATGATTTAATTTTTTGCTTTTTATTTTTTGTGTATTCATTATGTTTTCTGATTTGAGGTTACCATGAGGCTTTCAAATATTATCTTATAACCCAGTATTTTTAGCTGATTGCAACATCACACTGTTTGCATAAACAAAGAAACAAACAAACATGCTAAAAGAAAATGAATAAAATCTCTATACCTTAACTTAATCCCCTGGGCTTTATAACTTTCTGTTGTTTCTATTTATATCCTATTGTACTGTCTATGTTTGAACAGTTGTTATAGATACTATTTTTGATTGGTTCATTTTTCAGTCTTTCTACTTATGATAAAAGTAGTTTACATACCACAGTTACATTGTTATAATATTCTGCGTTTTTCTGTATACTTACCATTACCAGTGAATTTTGTACCATCAGATGATTTCTCATTGCTCATTAACCTCCTTTTCTCTCTGATTGAAATACTTCCTTTAGCATATATTGTAGGACAGGTGATAAAATCCCTCAGCTTTTGTCTGGGATATTCCTTTTTTTGTTTGTTTTTGAGACAGGGTCTTGCCCTGTCACCCAGGCTGGAGTACAGTGGCATGATCTCAGCTCACTGCAACCTCTGCCTCCTGGGTTCAAGTGATGCTCATGTCTCAGCCTCCTGAGTAGCTGGGATTACAGACATATACCACCATGCCCAGCTAATTTTTATATTTTTAGTAGAGACAGGGTTTCCCCATGTTGACCAGACTGGTCTTGAACTCCTGGCCTCAAATGATCTGCCTGTCTCAGCCTCCCAAAGTGCTGGGATTACAGGTGTGAGCCACCATGCCTGGCCCAGATATTCTTTATTATTATCTTTCATGTTTGAAGGATATTTTCACTGGATATACTATTGTGAGATAAAAAATTTTCTCCTTCAGCACTTTAAATATACCATGCCACTCTCTCCTTGCCTGTAAGGTTTCCACTGAAGAGTCTGCTGCCAGATGTATTGGAGCTCTATTGTATGTTATTTGTTTATTTTCTCTTGCTGGTTTTAGGATCCTTTCTTTGTCCTTGATCTTCAGGAGTTTCATTATTACATGCCTTGAGGTAGTTTTCTTTGAGTTAAATCTGCTTGATGTTCTATAACCTTCTTTTACTTGTGAAGTGATCTCATTGTCTGGGGTGATACCCAAGGTTCTAGGTCTCACGGCCATAAAGATCAAGGATGTGTACACACAAAGGGTGAGGTTTAGAGCAGATATTTAATAGGCAAAAGAATGAAAATAGCTCTCTGATACAGAGAGGGGTCCTACAAAAATGGGTTGCCAATGTGCAGTGAAATGCAGGGGTTTTTATAGACGAGCTACTGGGGAGGTGGTACCTGATCTACATAGGGCACGAAAAACCAGTTAGAACCAGGTGTGCCATCTGCATAGGGCGTAAATCTCTGGCAGTCCCCACCCCAATCTTTTATTATGCAGGCAGGTAGTCACTCCATATTGCTTATTTCTTTCCTACTGTGCATGTGCTTAAAGAGAGAGAAGGTGGAGCTTCCATGATGGATATGCCCGGCCCCAGGCGGCCCTTTCTATCTGGGTAGCTGCAGGTATCTCTCTTTGCAAGCTTCCAGCTTCCTTATCTACGTTTGCAGCCTGATCTTTCAGGCTGTTCTTTAGAAAAGAAGTGATTTCTTGGGCTGCTTTTTGTTAGAAGGGAAGCTCTGCTGAGGACTCTTTTGCCCTCACTATCTGCCTAAATTTTTTTGTATCTCCTGTATCACTTGGTCTCTACAATCAGCAGGGTTTGAAGCCAGCCAGGCTTTTTCCCTTCTCTTCATAGTGACAAATTCCCTGAAGCCCTAGATAGATATACAAGTGTCATCTGTGAGCCAGGGACTGGCATCAAAAAACTAAAAAGTCTACCTGGTGTTCTATTTTACTGCAGCTGAGCTGGCAAGCACACCTTGAGAAACAGCCATTCCCATGCTTCCCTTCCCTTTCCACAGGCAAAGGAATTTTATCCTGTGGCCACCACCATCACAGGCCCATGGTGAATACTGCCAGGCTACTGCTGACATTCACTTAAGGCCTAGGTGTTCTTCAGTCAGATTGTGGTGAATGCTGCCAGGCCCAGGACTCACTCTTCAGGGCAGTGGGCTCCCCTCTGGCCCAGGGAAGCCCCAGAAATGCTGTCCAAAGCCAAGGCCTGGAATCAGGGATCCCACGAGCCCACTTCATGCTCTACCCCTCTGTGGCTGAGCTGGTACCTAAGGTGCAAGACAAAGTCCCTGTTATTTTTCTCTCTGTTTTTCTCAAGCCAAAGCTGTCCCTCCCCATAGCCACCACAGCTGGTAATGTGCTGAGTCTCACATGAAACCAGGAAGTTTCAGAGTCTCACCCAAGGCCCATGGCATACTACCTGGATATTGCTGCAGGTTATTCAGGGCTCAAGGGCTCTTTATTCAGGAGGTAGTGGGTCCTGCCTGGACTGGGTCCTTCCTTTCAAGGCAGCATGTTCCCTTCTGGACCAGGGTGTGTCTAGAAACGTCATCTGGGAGCTAGGGCCCAGAAAGAGGTCTCATGATTCCACTGGTGCCCTATCCTACTGTGGCTGATCCGGTGTCCAAAATGCAAAGCAAAGTTCCCTTTACTCTTCCCTCTTCTCTCTTCAAGCAAAAGGAAGGGGTCTCTTTTGGAGCCACAAGCTTTGTAGCCTGGGGTTGGGGGAGGGGTAG
Source organism: Trachypithecus francoisi (assembly GCF_009764315.1). NCBI lineage: Eukaryota > Metazoa > Chordata > Mammalia > Primates > Cercopithecidae > Trachypithecus > Trachypithecus francoisi. The sequence goes on along the minus strand of NW_022681471.1, from coordinate 114,391,767 downwards.
TGCAAGCGCTCTCTTAGCCACCTCAGCTGGTGTCTCAGTAGGTTATGTGCCCCCAAAGTCCACCAGCTCTGAGTTCAGTTCAGCACTTAGGACTTCCCTAGGAGCTGCAGTCCCTGTGGCCCAGATTGCCTTTTAAGTTTATTTAGCACCCAAAAGCCCTTTAGTGTGTGGCGGTGAGGCTTGCCAGAACTCAAGTACTGACTGCTGGGATTGGCAATTTCCTTCTGGCTAGGGCTGGTTTAAATACTCCCTCTGTGGGTGGGTGTTAACTGAGTTCAGCCTGGTTTTACTTTCTGCTGTGGCAGGGCAGCACTGAGTTCAATGCAATGTTTCATAATCACTGTGCTCTCCCTCTCCCAAGTGCACAGATTCTCTCTGTGCCACGGGACTGCTGCTGGAGGATGGGGAAAGGGTGGTGTTGGAGATTCAAAACTGTCTTTCCTACCCTTTTCAGTGCAGTTTTCAGTGATATGAAGTTAAAACCAAGTACTATGAGTGATCACCTGGTTTTTGGTTCTTATAAAGGAACTTTTTTGTGTGTGTAGTTCTTAAATTTGGGGATCCTGCAGAAGAGGCAATCAGTGGAGCCTTCTAATTGGCCAGCTTGCTCTGGCTCCTGCTGTGTGATTTTTGAGCAAATCATTTAACCTGTCTTAGTCACAGTTTGCTCATCCACAAAATATATATGTTGAATACCCACATTTCAGAGTCACTGGGAGTATTAAATAAGATGACAAAAGTAAAACTCTTAGCAAGTCTCTGGCAATAACCTTAATAATATATAGATTATAGTAATATACAACATTTATTGGGCATTTACTATCTGCTGAGATCTTTATATCCATATGTCATTTGAACACCAAAACAACACAGTGAGGTAGGTTTCTTTCTTATTCTTATTCCTATTTTTCAGATGCAGAAGCAGATTCAGAGTAAAAAACTGAAGAGGCCAATGTCAAACCTTACTATGGACTAGTTTGCTGTGAATTGCTGTCTTCAAGCAAATAAAATGGATGTTACGAAGTATTCACATAATTGAAACTCTCATACATTGTTGGTGAAAATGTAAAACAGTACAACCACTTTGAAAAATGATTTGTCAGTTTCTTGTAAAGTTAAGCATATACCTATACAATCCAGCCATTCTACTTCTAGATATTTACCTAAGAGAAATGAAAACACATATCCACAAGATGACTTGTATGCAAATGTTCATGGCAGCTTTAATTATAAAGAGAAAAAAACCTGGAAACAATGCAAATGTCCATCAACAGGTAAACAGATGAACTGTAGTATACCTACATAATGGAGTAAAACTTAGCAATGAAAAGTAATGAACTACTGATACATACAACAATGTGATGAAACTCAAATACATTATGGGGAGTAAAATAAGCTATACGGAATAAGAATTATATTGTATAATTACATATATATAAAATTCTAGAAAGCGAACTAATATAGAAATGCAAATTGATCTATAGTGATAGAAAGCAGATCAATGAGTGCCTGGGACTGGGGATGGAAGGAGAAATGGACTGCAAAGGGGTATAAGGAATCTTTGGGTGGGGAGGTGGAAATATTCTATATCTTCATTATTGTGGTGGCTTCCCATATATATATTTGTATATATATGTAATAAAAATGTATGGAAATATATGCTTTAAATAAATGCAGTTTGTTGTATATAAATAATAACTCAATAAAACTTTTTTATATAAAAAAAGTTTCTAGGAGCCCAGCATTTACTTTGAATCTCAATCCATGATAATGGTAAAATTGTGGCAGGGCGATTGGTGCTGTAATGCAGGATGAAATAGACAATTTTACTGGGGTTAAGGAGGAAAGTATTTTGCAGTATGTAATTTATTTTCAGATATCTGCTGCAAAGAAGTCCCCAGCTTCTTATGAGAGAAAAAGGCTTATCTATTGAAGGAAATAAGAAAAACAAAAGAAGTATTCTCTGTGATGTAACCCATAGTCCTGTCAAGTAGTGTCCAGTGTTTGAATTTTATACATTTTGATGTGCATGTGGGAAGATTAGAACTGATTACAAGTGTCTTCCAGCCTATATGTGTCCTTTACCCTCTGATAATATTTATGCACATGCAACACATTTTTATTTTCCAAGGGTAAGCAAAATGCTAGAATTCTTTCTCATATGAAATTCAAATTAGCTCATAAATATTGCATTCTGGATTAGGTACTTACCTCTAAATAACTTGTGCCTTTTTATGGCTTATTTTGAAGAAAGAGATGAACTGTGATGCTGAATTCCATACAAGATAGGCATAAGGTACTTGTGCTTCAGATGCTGTAAAAAGGCGGTTGGAATAATGCTTTCTTTCCCTTCAAATCCTGTCTAGAACAACTACCATATGGCAGTCATTGCAGTTTTGTCTTGAACATTTTGAGAAGGCTTAGATCCACAAAAGATGAAAAAAGTGACAAGTATAGAGGAGCTATTAAGTACCAAGCATTACATCATTTGCTTTACAAAAGTTATTTTATTAAACAGTCCCAATAACACTGTAAGGTCCTCATTCTATGGATAAAGAAACTGTGGCTTGGAAAGGTTAAGGGACTTATCAAGAGCCCCTGAGACATTTACTGATTTGGCAGAGGTTGAGAGATTGAGACACTGCACAGAGGATTTAGAAATCTAATGGATTGAGGGGACAAGAGCTAAAGTTCAGGGCCCTCTAAGGAGGAGGAGCCCCCTTATAATTATACATGAGTTTTAGTTGGAACCCTGTTTAAAAATAACTTTAACTTTTATTTTAGATTCAGGGGGTACATGTACAGGTTTGTTATATTGTGTGATACTGAGGTTTGGGTACGATTGATCCCATTACCCAGGTAGTGAGCATAGTACCCAATAGCTAGTTTTTCAACACTTGCCCTCCTACCTCCCTCCATCTTGTAATAGTTCCCAGTGTCTGTTGTTGCCATCTTTATGTCTATGAGTACTCAATGTTTAGCTCCCACTTAAAAGTGAGAACATGTGATATTGGGTTTTCTGTTCCTACATGAATTCACTTAGGAAAATGGTCTTCAGCTGCATCCATGTTGCTGCGAAAGACATGATCTCATTCCTTTTTATGGCTGCGTAGTATTATGTGGTGTATATGTACCACATTTTATTCATCCAATCCACCACTGATGGACACCTAAGTTGATTCTATGTCTTTGCTAATGTGAATAGTGTTACAATGAATATATGAGTGCATGTGTCTTTTAGAATGCTTGAAGGACTACACCTTAGGTTAAAGAGTGAACTCATAATAGACCAGTCTCATAACGATTGAAGATAAGTTTCAAATCAGCTCAATCCCAGACAAAAGTAAAACAATGTTCCCCTACCCTAACTTCTTGCCAGAAGCAAAGGTAGATCACTCTGGAGGAAGATAATGCCATTCAAAGACTCAACTTCTAACATCTTTCAAGCACAATGTCTAATATTCAGTTAATAAAACTGAAACCAAACATGCAAAAGGACAATAATTTATTTAAAAAGAAAAAAAAAACCAGGAGTTAGTAATAGATCTTCTGGAGATCCAGATATTGAGTTATTAATCATATACTTTAAAATAACTTTAATTAATATGTTTAATAAATTATATGACAAGAGGAGGAATTTCAGTAGAAATCTGGAAGCTATGAGAATCAATTGGAAATTCTAACGTTGAAAAACATATACACTGAAGTTAATAACTCAAGAGATAGGATTTACATTACTGCTTTAGACTTTGTTAAATTTTATATATTTCTTCCAGCTCTCAAATGGTAATGCCTGGAGAGGTTAAAATAATTTTATTGTTTTAGTTCATCCAAAATAATCCAATTGTATAGTGAAGCTTCTGAATGTTAATTTTTCATATTTTGAGCATTGGAGCTAATTGCATTAATGCAACTATACTTGAGTGGGAAAATAAAGTGTGTAATCATAAACACATTTAAAAATAACTATTTTCTTTATCAAGGCTTCAGAGGTTTGTCTTCTCTGTCTGGTATTTTGCTGCTGGTTTCAGCACAGAATGTGAATTACTTCACACAATGTGAATTACTTCACAACATAGGGAGACTCCATCTCTATAAAAAAGAGTTAAGCAAGAAATTAAGGCCATAATAAATAGACGGAAGGAATAAAATGAGAAAGATAAGAAATAAATCTACAAAATAAAACACAGGCAAATAATAGAAAAATTAACAAAAGCAAAATTTGATTACTTCAATACATAATAAAATCACAACATTCTAGGAGGATGATCAAGAAAAAAGAGGAAAAACAAATTGTTAATATCACAAATAAAAAAGGACTTCACTAAAAATAATATGGACATTAAGGGGATACTAAGGTAATACAGGTGAGTACCCCTTATATGAAATGCTTGGGACCACAAGTGTTTGGCATTTTGGAATTTTTCAGATTTTGTAATATTTGCATAAACATCATGAGATATTTTAGGAGTGAGACCCAAGTCTAAACAAAATTCATTTATGTTTTATGCACACCTTATACACATAGCCTGAAGATAGTTTTATACAATATTTCATTTTTTTGCACAAAACAATGTTTTATACATGAGGTTAGGTGTAAAATTTTCCACTTGTGGCATCATGATGGTGCTCAAAAAGATTCAAATTTTGGAGCATTTGGATTTCAGATTTTGGAGTAGGGATGTTTAACCTGTATTATACACAAATTATTTCAATTGAGTTTACATTTTTGATAAAATGAAAAATTGTATTAATTTTTTTTGAAAAATTCAAATTACTAAATTTACAAGAGAAGAAATAGAAAATCTGAATTGTACCATATCTAAAGCACAGGAAACTGAAGAAAAGTTGCCCAATTGGATCACATTAAACTAAAAACCTTCTCCATAACAAAGTAAACAATCAACAAAGTGAAGAGACAGCCTACAGAATGTGAGAAAACATTTGCAAAAAGCTGAATAAGCTGATAAGGGATTAATAACCAGACTATAAAGGAATTCAAGCAATAGCAAAAAATCCAATTATAAATCATTTTGTTATAAAGACAACATGCACATATATGTTTATTGCAGCACTATTCACAATAGCAAAGATGTGTAATCAACCTAAATGCCCATCAGTAATAGACTGGATAAAGAAAATGTGGTACATATACACCATGGAATACTATGAAGCCATAAAAAGAATGAGATGATGTCCTTTGCAGAGACATGAATGGAGCTGGAGGTCATTATCCTTAGCAGACTAGCACAGGAACAGAAAACCAAATACTGCATGTTCTCACTTATAAGTGGGGGCTAAAGGATGAGAACACATGAACACGTAGAGGGGAACAAGAAACAATGGGGCCTACTGGAGAGTGGAGGATGGGAGGAAGGAGAGGATCAAGAAAAATAACTAGCCTTTCCTAGCCAAGGGAAGCCGTGACAGATGGTACCTGAAAACTCAGGACACTCCCGCCCTAATACTACGCTTTTCCAATGGTCTTAGCAAACAGCACACCAGGAGATTATATCCCGCATCTGGCTCGTTGGGTCCCACGCCCAGGGAGCCTTGCTCACTGCTAGCAAAGCAGTCCGAGATTGAACCGTGAGGTGGCAGTGAGGCTGGGGGAGGGGTGTCCACATTGCTGAGGCTTGATGAGGTAAACAAAGTGGCCAGGAAGCTCTATCTGGGTGGAGCCCACCGCAGCTCAAGGAGGCTTGCCTGCCTCTGTAGACTCCACCTCTGGGGCCAGGGTATAGCTGAGCAAAAGGCAGCAGAAACTTCTGCAGACTTAAACGTCCCTGTCTGACAGCTTGAAGAAAGCAGTGATTCTCCCAGCATGGAGGTTGAGATCTGAGAATGGACAGACTGCCTCGTCAAGTGGGTCCCTGACCCCCAAGTAACCTAACTGGGAGACACCTCCCAGTAGGGGATGACTGACACCTCATACAGCCAGGTGCCCCTCTGAGACCAAGCTTCCAGAGGAAGGATCAGGCAGCAACAATTGCTGTTCTGCAATATTTGCTGTTCTGCAGCCTCTGCTGGTGATACCCAGGCAAACAGGGTCTGGAGTGGACCTCCAGCAAACTCCAACGGACCTGCAGCTGAGGGTCCCATTAAAAGGAAAACTAACAAACAGAAAGGAATAGCATCACCACCAACAAAAAGGACATGCACACAAAAACACCATCTGTAGGTCAACATCATCAAAGACCAAAAGTAGATAAAACCACAAAGATGGGGGGAAACCAGAGCAGAAAAGCTGAAAATTCTAAAAATCCGAGTGTCTCTTCTCCTCCAAAGGATCGCAGCTCCTTGCCAGCAATGGAACAAAGCTGGACAGAGAATGACTTTGACGAGTTGACAGAAGTAGGCTTCAGAAGATTGGTAATAACAAACTTCTCTGAGCTAAAGGAGGATGTTCAAACCCATCACAAAGAAGCTAAAAACCTTGAAAAAAGATTAGATGAATGGCTAACTAGATTAAACAACATAGAAAAGACCTTAAATGACCTGATGGAGCTGAAAACCATGGCATGAGAACTACGTGATGCACGCACAAGCTTCAGTAGCCACTTTGATCAAGTGAAGAAAGGGTATCAGTGATTGAAGATCAAATGAATAAATGAATCAAGAAGAGAAGTTGAGAGAAAAAAGAGTAAAAAGAAATGAACAAAGCCTCCAAGAAATATGGGACTATGTGAAAAGACCAAATCTACGTTTGATTGCTGTACCTGAAAGTGACGGGGAGAATGGAATCAAGTTAGAAAACACTCTGCAGGATATTATATAGGAGAACTTCCCCAACCTAGCAAGGCAGGCCAACATTCAAATTCAGGAAATACAGAGAACGCCCAAAGATAATCCTCGAGAAGAGCAACTCCAAGACACATAATTGTCAGATTCACCAAAGTTGAAATGAAGGAAAAAATGTTAAGGGCAGCCAGAGAGAAAGGTCGGGTTACCCACAAAGGGGAGCCCACCAGACTAACAGCAGATCTCTCAGCAGAAACTCTCCAGCAGAAGAGAGTGGGGGCCAATATTCAACATTCTTCAGGAAAGAATTTTCAACCCAGAATTTCATATCCAGCCAAACTAAGTTCATAAGGGAAGGAGAAATAAAATCTTTACAGACAAGCAAATGCTGAGAGATTTTGTCACCACCAGGCCTGCCTTACAAGAACTCCTGAAGGAAGCACTAAACGTGGAAAGGAACAACTGGTACTAGCCACTGCAAAAATATGCCAAATTGTAGAGACCATCAACGCTAGGAGGAAACTGCATCAACTAATGAGCAAAATAACCCACTAACATCATAATGACAGGATCAAATTCACACATAACAATATTAACCTTAAATGTAAATGGGCTAAATGCCCCAATTAAAAGACACAGACTGGCAAATTGGATAAAGAGTCAAGACCCATCAGTGTGCTGTATTCAGGAAACCCATCTCACTTGCAGAGACACACATAGGCTCAAAATAAAGGGATGGAGGAAGATCTACCAAGGATATGGAAAACAAAAAAAAGCAGGGGTTGCAATCCTAGTCTCTGATAAAACAGACTTTAAACCAACAAAGATCAAAAGAGACAAAGAAGGCCATTACATAATGGTAAAGGGATCAATTCATCAGGAAGAGCTAACTATCCTAAATATATATGCACCCAATACAGGAGCACCCAGATTCATAAAGCAAGTCCTTAGAGACCTACGAAGAGACTTAGACCCCCACACAATAATAACGGGAGACCTTAACATCCCACTGTCAACATTAGACAGATCAACGAGACAGAAAGTTAACAAGGATATCCAGGAATTGAACTCAGCTCTACACCAAGCGGACCTAATAGACATCTACAGAACTCTCCACCCCAAATCAACAGAATATACATTCTTCTCAGCACCACATCACACTTATTCCAAAATTGGCCACATAGTCAGAAGTGAAGCATTCCTCAGCAAATGTAAAAGAACAGAAATTATAACAAACTGTCTCTCAGACCACAGTGCAATCAAATTACAACTCAGGATTAAGAAACTCACTCAAAACCGCACAACTACATGGAAACTGAACAACCTGCTCCTGAAGGACTACTGGGTAAATAACGAAATGAAGGCAGAAATAAAGATGTTTTTTGAAACCAATGAGAAGAAGGACACAACATACCAGAATCTCTGGGACACATTTAAAGCAGTGTGTAGAGGGAAATTTATAGCACTAAGTGCCCACAAGGGAAAGCAGGAAAGATCTAAAATTGGCACACTAACATCACAATTAAAAGAACTAGAGAGGCAAGAGCAAACACATTCAAAAGCTAGCAGAAGGCAAGAAGTAACTAAGATCAGAGCAGAACTGAAGGAGATAGAGGACAAAAAAACCCTTCAAAAAACCAATGAATCCAGGAGCTGGTGTTTTGAAAAGATCAACAAAATTCATAGACAGCTAGCAAGACTAATTAAGAAGAAAAGAGAGAAGAATCAAATAGACGCAATAAAAAATGATAAAGGGGATATCACCACTGATCCCAGGGAAATACAAACTACCATCAGAGAATACTATAAACACCTCTATGCAAATAAACTAGAAAATCTAGAAGAAATGGATAAATTCTTTTGAGAAATGTCTGTTCATATCCTTTCCCCACTTTTTGGTGGTATTTTGATGCTACGTCTTTATATAGATATCTATTGATCTATATATCAATCTATATAAAGAAAGAAATTTTGACACTGCAAAGAAAACTGCTGTAAGCAGCCTTGTACATTATTCCCTTACAATCTGTATTTTGATTTACTTGGAATAATTTCCAACAAGTAAAATCTCTGTTTCAAATATGAAGAATTTGTGTGACAGTATTTTGGCAGATACGGTAAAATATTTCAGTCCACAAACAATAACTCCTTTTTGGTAATAAATGTTTCTCTTCTGCAAAAAAAAAAAAAAAAAAAAAGAAATGGATAATTCCTAGACACATACACCCTCCCAAGACTAAACCAGGAAGATATTGAATCCCTGAATAGGCCAATAACAGGCTCTGAAATTGAGGCAATAATTATAGCTTACTAAACAAGAAAAGTCCAGGACCAGATGGATTCATAGCCGAATTCTACCAGAGGTACAAAGAGGAGCTGGTATCATTTCTTCTGAAAATATTCCAATCAACAGAATAAAAGGGAATCCTCCCTAACTCCTTTTGTGAAGGCAACATCATCCTGATACCAAAGCCTGGCAGAGACACAACAAAAAAAGGGAATTTTAGACCAATATCCCTGATGAACATCAATGCAAAAATCCTCAATAAAATACTGGTAAACAGAATCCAGCAGCACATCAAAAAGCTTATCCACCACGATCAAGTTGGCTTCATCCTTGGGATGCAAGGCTGGTTCAACATACGCAAATCAGTAAACGTAATCCATCACATAAACAGAACCATCGACAAAAACCACGTGATTATCTCAATGGAAGCAGAAAAGCTCTCTGACAAAATTCACAGCCCTTCATGCTAAAAACTCTCAATAAACTAGGTATTGATGGAATGTATCTCAAAATAATAAGAGCTATTTATGACAAACCCACAGCCAATATCATACGAATGTGCAAAAAACTGGAAGCATTCCTTTGAAAAGTGGCACAAGACAGGCATGCCCTCTCTCACCACTCGTATTCACATAGTGTTGGAAGTTCTGGCCAGGGCAATCAGGCAGGAGAAAGAAATAAAGGGTATTCAGTTAGGAAAAGAGGAAGTCAAATTGTCCCTGTTTGCAGATGACATGATCGTTTATTTAGAAAAACCCATCATCTCAGCCTAAAATCTCCTTAAGCTGATAAGCAACTTCAGCAAAGTCTCAGGATACAAAATCAATGCAAAATCACAAGATTCCTATACACCAATAACAGACAAACAGAGAGCCAAATCATGAGTGAACTCCCATTCACAATTGCTTCAAAAAGAATAAAATACCTAGGAATCCAACTTACAAGGAATGTGAAGGACCTCTTCAAGGAGAACTACAAACCACTGCTCAATGAAATAAAAGAGCACACAAACAAATGGAAGAACATTTCATGCTCATGGATAGGAAGAATGTGAAAATGGCCATACTGCCCAAGGTAATTTATAGATTTAGTGCCATCCCCATCAAGCTCTCAATGACTTTCTTCACAGACTTGGAAAAAACTACTTTAAAGTTCATATGGAACCAAAAAAGATCCCGCATTGCCAAGACAATCCTAAGTAAAAAGAACAAAGCTGGAGGCATCACGCTACCTGACTTCAAACTATACTACAAGGCCACAGTAACCAAAACAGCATAGTACTGGTACCAAAACAGAGATATAGACCAATGGAACAGAACAGAACCCTCAGAAATAATACCACACATCTATAGCCATCTGATCTTTGACAAACCTGACAAAAACAAGAAATGGGGAAAGGATTCCCTGTTTAATAAATGGTGCTGGGAAAACTGGCTAGCCATATGTTGAAAGTTGAAACTGGATCCCTTCCTTACACCTTATATAAAAATTAATTCAAGATGGAGTAAAGACTTAAATGTTAGACCTAAAAACCATAAAAACCTTAGAAGAAAACTTGGGCAATACCATTCCGGACATAGGCATGGACAAGTTCTTCATGACTACAACACCAAAAGCAATGGCAGCAAAAGCCAAAATTGACAAATGGGATCTAATTAAACTAAAGAGCTTCTGCACAGCAAAAGAAACTCCCAACAGAGCGAACAGGCAACCTGCAGAATGGGAGAAAATTTTTGCAATCTACCCATCTGACAAAGGGCTAATATCCAGAATCTACAAACAACTTAAACAAATTTACAAGAAAAAAATCAAACAACCCCATCAAAAAGTGGACAAAGGGTATGAATAGACACTTCTCAGAAGAAGACACTTATGCAGCCAACAGACACATGAAAAAATGCTCATCATCACTGGCCATCAGAGAAGTACAAATCAAAACCACAATGAGATGCCATCTCACACCAGTTAGAATGGCAATAATTAAAAAGTCAGGAAACAACAGGTGCTGGAAAGGATGTGGAGAAATAGGAACACTAGTTGACTGTAAACTAGTTCAACCATTGTGGAAGACAGTGTGGCGATTCCTCAAGGATCTAGAACGAGAAATACCATTTGACCAAGCCATCCCATTACTAGGTATATACCCGAAGGATTATAAATCATGCTGCTATAAAGACACATGCACACGTATGTTTAGTGCGGCACTATTCACAATAGCAAAGACTTGGAACCAACCCGAATGTCAATCAATGATAGACTGGATTAAGAAAATGTGGCACATATACAACATGGAATACTACGCAACCATGAAAAATGATGAGTTCATGTCCTTTGTAGGGACATGGATGAAGCTGGAAACCATCATTCTGAGCAAACTATTGCAAGGGTAGAAAACCAAACACCACATGTTCTCACTCATATGTGGGAATTGAACAATGAGAACACTTGGACACAGGGTGGGGAACATCACACACCAGGCCCTGTTGTGCGGTGGGGGGAGTGGGGAGGAATAGCATTAGGAGGAATACCTAAAGTAAATGATGAGTTAATGGGTGCAGCACACCAACAAGGCACATGTGTACATATGTAACAAACCTGCATGTTGTACACATGTACCCTAAAATTTAAAGTATAATAAACAAAAAAGAAAAATAACTAATGGGTAGTAGGCTTAATATCTGGGTGATGAAATAATCCATACAACAAACCCCCACGACACAGGTTTACCTATGTAACAAACCTGCACATGTACTCCTAAACTTAAAATAAATTAAAAAAATATCACACACTGGGGCTATCATGGCGGGGGGGGAGGGATTGTATTGGGAGTTATACCTGATATAAATGACGAATTGATGGGTGCTGACGAGTGATGGGTGCAGCACACCAACATGGCACAAATATACATATGCAACAAACCTGCACGTTATGCACATGTACCCTAGAACTTAAAATATAATAATAATAATAATAACAATAAATAAAATTTAAAAATAACAAAAAATGGGCAAAAGATCTGAATAGACAGTTCTCAAAAGTAAACACACTAATGGCCAACAGCTATATTAAAAAAAAGTTCAACATCACTAATCATCAGGGAAGTGCAGATCAAAACCACAATGAAACACCATCTCACCCCAGTTAAAATGGCTATTTATAAAAAAGACATAAAATAACAAATGCTGGTGGGGATGCAGAGAAAGAGGAACATTCATACACTGTTGGTGGGAATGCAAATTAGTACAGGCACTATGAAAACAGTATGTGGGTTTCAGAAGAAAGGCCTTGAAATGTTCCCAATGCATAGAATTGATAAATACTCCAGATGATGGATGTCCAAATACCCTGACTTGATCATTACACAGTCTATGCATAAAACAAAATGTCACATGTACACCAGAAATATGTACAAATATTATATATCAATAAAAAAACAAAAATTGAACTACTGCATGATCCAGCAATTCCACTGCTGGGAATATATCCAAAAGAAAGGAAATCAATTTATTGAGGAGATATCTGAACTCCTATTTTTAATGTGCACTATTTATGATGGCTAAGCTATGGAATCAACTGAAGCTTCCATCAGTGGATGACTGGGTAAAGAAAATGTGATATATATACACAATGGAATATTATTCCACCACAAAAAAAGAATGAAACCCTGCTATTTGTAAAAACATGACTAGATCTGGAGGACATTATGTCAAGTGAAATAAACCAGGCACAGAAAGACAAGTATCACATGTTCTCACTCATATGTGGGAGCTAAAAAAGTGGATCTCATGGAAGCAGTGAATAGAATGGTTGTCACCAGAGGTGAAGGAAAAAGAGGGTTTAGTTGATGGGTACAAACAACAGTTAGATAGGAAAAGTATGATCAAGTGTTTGGTAGCACAATAGGGTGACTATAGTTAACAATAATGTATTGTATATTTCAAAATAACTAGAAGACTAGATTTAGAATATTCCCAACATAAGGAAATAAATGTTTACGGTAAATTGATGGATATCCCAGTTATCAAGATTTGATCATTACACACTATATGTTTGTTTTTTAAATATTTTAAAATTATTAAAAAATATTTGTGGATACAGAGTAGGTGTATAGCATGTACCCCATAAATATGTACCATAAATATGTATCCATGAATTATTTAATTTAAAAATGAAATTCCTAATAAAAATTATGCACACAAAAACTTCAGACCCCTGTGGCTTACCTGTGGATTCCATCAAACATTTAATGATGAAATAATGCCAATCCTTTGTAAACTGTTTCAGAAAATAGAAGGGGAAAGAATACCTCTCAATTTAAAACCAAGGTCAGCAACAAAACTAATAACAAAATTTCACAATATATTTGAAGAAAAGAAACTTACAGACTTATATGTCTTATGAACTTAGATGCAAAAGTCCTTAACTAACCAATAGTGAATTGAACTTAACAATATACAGCAGTATATAAAAAGGACAATATATCGTGATTAAGTGGGATTTATCTCAAGAATATAAGATTGATTTAATTTATAAAAATCAGTCAACGTAATTAACCATTAGCAGAATAAGACAAAAAAGATAATATTATTGATGAAAAAAAAGTTTGACCAAAATTGTACATCTATTTATCAAAAACCTAGAGCTAAAAGGGAACTTCGTCAATTAGGATATCTGCAAAAAAACTACAGTTAACATCATAGCTAATGGTAAAATATTGAGCATGTTCCCTTAAGTTTGGGAGCAAACTAAGATATTTTCACCATTTCTACTAACCAATGTATTTGATGGAAGTCCTGCCCAGTGTGATAAGGCAAGAAAAAAAACGGCATACAAATTGGAAGGGAGAAGTAAAAGTATTATATTTGTAGACAACATGATTTTCACATTCAAAATGTTGTCATTTAAAAACAACTGCTAGGACTAATTCGTGAATATATCAAAGGCACAGGATACAGGGTCAATATTAAAATCCAATTTTATTTTTAGATACTTGCAGCAAGTCATTGAACAATAAAATTTAGGGATTCCATTTGTAATAGTATCAAAAAACATAAATGCTTATTAGTACATTTCACAAATACTAGCTAAACCACTACACTGAAAACAAAATATTGCTGGAAAAAATTATAAAAGGGCTAAATAAATGGAACAATATACCATGTTAAATGGATTGTAAAACTTGAAATTGTTAAGATGTCATTTTTGTCCAATTTGATCTATAAATCTGATGCTGCTCCAATCTGAATACTAGCAGGCTTTTAAAAATAGAATTTGAAAAACTGATTCTAAAATTTATATGGAATGCAGAGGACTATGAATAGTTAAACAATCCAAAAAAAGACACAAAGGCTGGGCCCTTGCACCTCCTAACTTCAAGGCTTGCTATAAAGCAATATTAGTCAAAGTGGTGTCATACTGGCGAAAAAGTAGACAATGAATGGAAGAAAATAAAGAATGCAGAAATAGAACTACACTTATAAGTCCATTGATTTTTAATATATACACTAAAGCAACTCAATAGGAAAATTAACCTCAGGTATGATTCTTGACAAACTGGATATCCATATAGAAAATAATGAACATTGGCCCCATACACAAACACCAACTCAAGTTGCACTATAGACATGAATGCAAAAGGTAAAATTATAAAGCTTCTAGAAGAAAGTTGCTAGAGAATATTCTTGCTATCTGGGAGAATGAAAAGATTTCTTAGGGCATAGAAATCAACAAATGTAAAAGAAAACAATTGATAATTTAGACTTCATCAAAATTTAAAACTTCTGCTTATTAAAGTAGACAAGTTAAGAAAGTGTGAAGGCAAGCCATAGTCTGGTAGAAAATTTTCACAATACAGAGATCTGACAAAGGACTTACAGTAAAGATAAATAAAGAATGTTTTGAATGCATATATAAAGCATTTATAAAGGCAGTCAATCCAATATAATGGTGAAAATACCAGAACAGACACTTAAAATGGAAGATACGCAAATGCCCAATAACACATAGAAAAATGTTCAAATTTATTAATTATCAAGGAAATGGAAGTTAAAACCACACTGAGCTTTTAAAAGCATTATTCAACCACAAGAATGGTTAAGTTAAAATGACTGACAGCACCAAACTTTGTTACTGATATGGGGCAACTCATATATTACTGGTGGGAATGAAAAATTATAAAGTCACCTTGGAAAACTGCTTAACAATTTTTTATACAGTCAACTATACATTTACTATGGGAGCCAGTAATCCTACTCCTATATATTTATTTGAGAGAAATGAAAGCATAGTTCCAAAAAACCATTTGTACAAGAAACTTCCCAGCTACTTTATTCATCATAGCCTCAAACTGGAAACAACCCAAATTGGTGGTTATCATCACACAGTGAAATATTCCTCAGTAACAAACAAATAGTGAGCTAGGGATACATGAAGCACCATGAATGATCTCAAAATCATTATGTTGAGTGAAAAAAGAGAGTGTATACTTCATGTCAAGAACAGACAAGCATAATCAATAATAAAAATTAGAACAGTGATTGTCTATGAGAACGTGGGAATTGATTCAAGGGGGCATCAGGAAATTTTCTAAAGTGATGGAAATGTTCTGTATTTTGACTGAGATATTGGTTGCATGAGTGTACACATTTGTCAAAACTAATAAAATTATACCTTATACAATTAATATTTCACTGTATCTAAGTTTTACCCCAATTAAGAAAATCTTTAGGGAAAGGTTATTTTTTGGCTATTGGTTCATTAGTGATGAACCCTGCAAGCCAGGTTAATGAGTTTGGACTTTATCCTGTATGTAACAGGTCTTCACTAGAGATTTTTAATCAGGCACTGAATATATTTATTTTTTAAGGAACACATTTCTGAGAAAAGTGTAAAAGACAGATTGGAGAGGGGAGTATCTGGAGGCTATTGCAAGTCCAGGCAAGAAGTGGTGTAGCATGAAACTAGGGCAGTGGAAGTGGGTGTGAGGGAGCTGACAGATGGGAGAAACATCACAGAGTTAATATCAATGGAAATATATAGTGAGGTTGGTGAGAGATAAAGAGGAGTTGAGGATGCCTTACCATTTGCCAAAGCAAATATCATAGTTGGGTTTTTATTAGTGAAAGGGCATGAAGAGTTGAGGGGGCAGGAAATACGTTGTCATAGATGAGGTCAGACTGCCTGCAGGACACCATGTGGAGTTTTCCAACCAGCACTGGCAAGTACGGATATGGAACTTAAGAGAGTGACCATTACTGCATTCAGGGGTAGAGATAAAAGTTAAGTGGCTGGAGAAAATAAGCAGCGCAGGAGACGAGAAGAGGATTAAAGGCAGTACTACATAAGGGATCTCAGACTAGGTAGCTTGTACTAAGCTTGAGAGTTCAGATAAAATTGTGCAAATCTTCTAAACAGTAAAAATATGACCTTCTCACATTCACAAAACCCTAAATGCCCTCACGTTTAAATCCTACGGACTGCTGTCATTTTACCTCCTCTCTACCACTGATAACACCTACGAAGAAGGACAAAGGAGGGTCGATTTGATGATAACTAATTGGTGTCAATGCTCAAAACCCTGTCAGGAGCCACTGTTGGCTTGAAGGAATGTAGCAGAGGTCATAATACAGGGCAATGCAAGTGGCACATTTAACTCACTTTGGGAACTTGGAGCTGAGAGTTGCAGAATGTTAAGTGGCAGGTAGCATTTTGCGACTTTTTCTATTTTAGTGACATCTTATTAGTCATTTAAATATCAGATGAAAACCCACGTAAAAACCTTTTTGCTTTTCTTTCTGCTGAGGATTGTGGCAGCAGCTGGTAGTGGTTGTGGCGAGTGCTTCAAGTGGCATTCATAGTGAAAATGGTTGAATGGGTCCCTGAGTTCCATGAGTCCTTTTGGTAGTCCCCTTCCCCACAGCTTCAGATTGAAGGAGCAGCCAACAGAACTTATAGAACAGCTAATTTTAAGGTAAAACCAGAGAATTGGCCTCAGTGAAGTTTAGAGAAAAAGAGATGGGAAAAATGAGGAAGGAAGAGCAAACGCTAGGAAAAAGCATCAACGCAGAGTAGGCTCAACAATACTGAATACTGCCCAGAGGTCAGTAGGATAAATACTTGGCATTGATAATTACATTTGGAAATTAGGGTGCTGTAGAAGAGAATTAAGGACAGTTTCCTTATGAAAGATAGATTGCAAAGAACCGATGAGTGGAGAATAAGTGTAGGCATCAAGTGCACCTCTTATTTTGAAAAGGTCACAGGAAAGAAGAATGTGTGTGGGTGGGGGCGGGGAGGGGGCGTGGTAAGTACAGTGTCTTGCAGAAGAACCATCCCTGGGAAGGAATTATTTAGGAAATTAAAATTGAAGTATGCTTAATGGATAAGGTGAAAGATCAAGTGGAAAATCAGACTGAAACTGAAGAAAGGAGAAAGAAATAGAAATGCAGGGAACAGGAGAAAAATAAGAGAGCTGACATATGGCTGTCCCTCAAATTCCAGATACACCATGGATCAGGACAGGAGGAAACTCTCTTCATTGACAAGGTTCTCAACTTCCCTACCTCCTTCTTTCACTCTAGGCTACATTGACAACTATCTGCTATTCAATTACTCCTGAGTGGTCCAGGCACCCCTCAAACTCAACATACTTGTAAATCAACAATCATTATTTCCAAAATGTATTCTCTCTCCTGCTTTTCATATTTCAACTAATCACACCCTCCTCCTTGCATTGATAAATAAAGTCCTACATCTGTATGTGGCACACCAGAAGTATTCAAACTTCGTAAGACTTGAGTTAGGTAATAAACATTCTATAGCTCTAGGGACCAGGTTCTCTGATTCAACCACCTGGCCTCTAACCACTCTCAAAGAACCTGTTTTCAATAGCCTGGGGCCTATATCCTCACCCATCGCCCATCGAGCTTCACAACCAATGCAGACCTCAACTTACTCCTACAGAAGCTGGAAACTTCCCTTTTGACTTGATCTGTCTTGAAAGTGCAGTCCATCTGTGTCTTGGCTAATGCCTGAAGGACCGCCTCATTTACCAGTGGAATGATTAACTTGGTTGAACTATGGACTGCTAAATCCACATACTTTTTTTTTTTTTAATTGAGACAGAATCAGTCTCACTCTGTTGCCCAGGCTGGAGTACAGTGGCATGATCTCAGCTCATTGCAACCTCTGCCTCCCGAGTTCAAACAATTCTCATGCCTCAGCCTCCCGAGTGGCTGGGATTACAGGCGCCTGCCACCATGCCCAGATAATGTTTGTATTTTTAGTAGAGATGGGGTTTCACCATGTTGGCCAGGCTGGTCTCCAATTCCTAACCTCAGGTGATCCGCCTGCCTCAGCCTCCCAAAGTGCTGGGACTACAGGGGTGAGCCGCTGCACCCAGCCTAAATCCACATACTTTTTTTTTTTTTGAACTTTTATTTTAGGTTCAGGGGTATATGTGCAGGTTTGTTATATAGGTAAGTTATGTGTCATGGGGGTTTGGTGTACAGATTATCTCATCACCCAGGTAATAAGCATAGTACCCAATAGGTAGTTTTTCAATTTTCTCCCTTCTCCCAACCTCCACCCTTAAGTAGGCCCCAGTGTTTGTTGTTCCCTTCTTTGCATCCATGTATTCTCAATGTTTAGCTCTCACTTATAAGTGAGAATATGTGGTATTTTGTTTTCTGTTCCTGTGTTAGTTCACTTACAGTGATGGCCTCCAGCTCCATCCATATTGCTGCAAAGGGCATGATCTCATTCTTTTTTTATGACTGTGTAGTATTCCATGGTATATACATGCCACATTTTCTTTATCCAGTCTACCACTGATGGGCATTTAAGTTCATTCCATGTCTTTGCTATTGTGAACAGTGCTACAATGAAAATACGCATGCAGGTGCCTTTATGGTAGAATGATTTGTAATACTTTAGGTCTATACCCAGTAATGGCATTGCTGGGTCAAATGGTAATACTGTTTTAAGTTCTTTGAGAAATTGCCAAACTGCTTTCTACAATGACTGAACTAATTTGCATTCAGCATTCTCTTTTCTCCCCAACCTCTCCGTCATCTGTTATTTTTTATTTTTTTTTTTATTATACTTTAAGTTCTGGAATACATGTGAACACGCAGATTTGTTACACAGGTATACATGTGCTATGATGGTTTGCTGCACCCATCAACCGTCATCCGCATTAGGTATTTCTCCTAATGGTATCCCTTCCCTAGCCCCACAACCCCAACAGACCCTGGTATGTGATGTTCCCCTCCCTGTGTCCATGTGTTCTCATTGTTCTACTCCCACTTATGAGTGAGAACATGTGATGTTTGGTTTTGTATTCCTATGTTAGTTTGCTGAGAATGATGGTTTCCACCTTCATCCATGTCCCTGCAAAGGACGTGAACTCATCCCTTTCTATGGCTGCATGGTATTCTATGGTGTATATGTGCCACCTTTGCTTTATCCAGTCTAGCATTGATGGGCTTTACTCAGTCTATCATTGATGGTTGGTTCCAAGTCTTTGCTATTGTGAACAGTGCTTCAATAAACATACAGGTGCATGTGTCTTTATAATATAATGATTTATAATCCTTTGGGTATATAGCCAGTAATGGGATGGCTGGGTCAAATGGTATTTCTGGTTCTAGATCCTTGAGGAATCGCCATATTGTCTTCCACAATGGTTGAACTAATTTACACTCCCACCAACAATGTAAAAGCATTCCTATTTCTCCGAAAACTTCCTATTAAGACACATGTACTCTAAAACTTTACTAGAAAAAAGCACAAAAACATCTTCCAAAATGTTCATTGCTAGTTTCTTTAGATATGCACAAGTGACAAAGTATAGAAGACAGTATATTTATGCTCTTGGATGAAGAATTTAACAATATGAAACATAAATCTGAATAACTCAAAGTGCTGAGTATAATTTTACTAAGCAACAAATCTAGAAGTATAAATTCATGCTCATTAAAGGACTAGAGAGTTTTAACTTTTCATACAAAGATTGAGAAGAAACTATTATACATTAATTTCTAGCTACAATGCTTAAAGTACCCACCAAATTATTTTTCTTTTTAAGTCATTTTAAAAAAATATTTTTCAGTTACATTATTCAACATATACATTTCCTTGATATGCTTCCCTTTAATAAAGATTTATTGTGCCTAGATGCAAATGTTAACCTGCCTTATTTTAAATATTTTTTTAAAAATTATGTCTCAGAGTACATCTGTTCTCCATAATTCAACAGTTTTAACATTTTAGTTTTATTATTCCCAAATAAGCAAAATCCCTTAAAACTGGGATCATTTCGATCTATTTTAGTTTTAAAAATACATTCTTACTACCCTTGGTCACCTCTAAATATATGAAACACGAGTCTTTTGCCACACTCACATCTCCAAAATATTCTTTGCCCTCTAACTCCCATTCCAAACTCCTAGAAAAACAAACTTTCCCATGAACCTTCAATAACTCTCTTTTATGGGTACAACTTTCCCACATTCAAATCCTCTTCTTGGAGATTTCCTCCATCTCCTTGTTGATACTGACAACCAGGGCTTTCCCCAAAGACTCAGCTTCACCTAAAATCCTCTCAAGTGGGAGCAACTCTTATTTTCACACCTCTTCAGTTCCCATGCTGCTTTTAAGATATTGTTCTTTCATATTTTGGAGAAACACTTCCCATTGATGTTCATGCCATTGGCTTATTATGGAAGAATGAAACTCCATTCTGTTTTTAGTTATTCTGTATGGTCACTTATTTTATGTGGAAAATAACTTTTCTATAAGAAGCCTTTACACTTGTTCCTAGTTGTCAGAGGACCTACATTGTCTTTTACAGTGGTTAAGCAATTAAGACTGGATCAGCACAGTTATAATGAGAGTTAATTATTCCAAGGATGATGAATAAATTCAACCTCCAGTGGTTAATCAATGTTAAATATAGAATCCAGAATTCACAATAATTCACCATGAGCCATTCACAATTTTAAGTGAAAAAATTTGGCTTTCTACCCAAACATCTTAACAAATGTAGTTTCTGAAACCAACAATGATAGTCTAAAGGTTATGAGTCAATAGTTCTTAGAACTAGTTTAAAAAATCTCTCAATGTTATATGGAGCCTTCCTGCCAGTTTTAGTAATTGTAACTAGATAGAAATTTGACTTCATGATGAGAATATATTGCATAAATACATATTTAACTCAAATTTTATGCTAGTTGGTTTATAGTTATTCCCTAACCTTGATTCTTCTCTGTCTAAATAAAAGCTAATGGCTAACCTAGTGCATTGTCTGTGCAAACTACTTGTGTTAACGGCTTCTTTAATGTTTCCCATTAAGAGCTGCTAAGGACTTGGAGCCCATGAATAATTTTAATACGGCTGAACAGTTAATGTGCATATACGATAAATTATGAGATATATATTATTAAACATATAATATATATTTATATATATTCATTTTAATTGCCACACAATAAACCATTCTTTCCCCCTTCATTGTTGTCATCTACGAAATCACTTCCCTTCCCCCCAATCCATTGAAGATATTAATGTAAGCGTTACTGACTTCCTCTGTACCCAAACACCTGCCATTACCCTGGACACTATGTAAGCCACAAACATGCAGTGTTATGCACTGAACTGTATCCACTCAAAGTTTACATGTTTGAAGTCCTAACCCCCAGTACCTCAAAATGTGACTGTATTTGGAGATAGGGTCTTTAAAGCAGTAATTAAGGTTAAATGAGGCAATTAGGATGGGCCTTAATCCAATATAACTGGTAACCTTACAAGAAGAGGATATTAGGACACAGACACATGCAGAGGGAATTCCATATGAAGACACAGGAAGAAGATAGTCATGTAAAAGCTAAGGGGAGAACCCTCAGAAGTAACTGGCCCTGCTGACACTTTGAGTTCAGACTTCTAGTCTCCTGATTTTGAGAAAATAAATTTCTGTTGTTTAAGCTACCCAGTCTGTGATATTTTGTTATGACAGCCTTAGCAAACTAATACATGCAGTATCTAGTATGTGCCAGACATGTTCTAAGTGATTTACTTCTATTAACTCATTTAATCCTTACAAGACCTATATGAAGTGGGCAGATGAGGAAAATGAGGCACAGAGAAATGAAATAGCTTCCTAAACCAACATAGCTAGTGAATGGCAGAGTTAGAAGCCAGGTTGTCTGATTTCAGTAAAGAAGTTAGCGATCATGGTGCTTGAAGCCTGCATGCACTGGATATGCTGTTAGTTTTTATTTAGCTGGGAAGGCATAAAAGTTACAGGCTATTTACAAAAGTTATCCCCTGCACTTTGCTCTGTTGGGTGACTTCAGTATCTATGTGGAGGTTTAGCCCTTGAGTTCCATGACCTCAGGTTCACCTGTGACTACAGTCCTATTACTCTTCTTCCATTTAGGGCCAAGGGGCGTTAACAGTTATTCTTACTAGAATGTGTCCATTTACTTCAATATTACTCTTTAACCCATTGCAACATGGTTGCTTTGCCTGCCATGCCCCTGAAACAGCCATTACTAAGGTTACTTGCAATTTCCTTTCTGCTAAGTACAATAAAACACTTCATATTTTATTTTGCATTTTTGAACAGGTAGTAGATACATATATAAAACAATATTTTAAAAGTATAAGAGTAGAAGTGAAAAGAAAGTTTTTCCTCCCATTAGTGTTTTCCAGCTTAGTTCCCATCTCAAGATGCAATGACTATCACCCGTTTTTTGTGTCTCTTTCTAGAGCTATTTTATGTAAAGGTGAATATAAGTGGTTTTTAATTTTTACAAAATCATAAGATGAGCATACTAAAACACGATTCCATTGTTTATTGTTTTCACATAATGACAGAGGTCTTTCCATATCAGTACATATAGAGCTCACTCATTCCTTTGAACAACTGCATATAATTCTATTAATTTATTAAATAGATATATTATGATTTATTAACTCATCTTCTATAACACTTAGATTGTTTTAATATTTACAATCAATATTGTAATACATTTCCTCAAACACATGTGTCAAGAATAGGTTGGGTAATACTTAGAGGTAGAATTGCTAGGTCAAAGCATTTTTGATAGATGCTGCTACATTGGACTCTATAGCAATTGTACCAATTTACACTCCCACAAGAAATATTTCAGAGAATGTTTCCCAATGCCCTCTCCAACATAGTGTATTGATAGTGTCTTCTTGAAGTTTTAATTTGCATTTAAAAAATTTTAAGTAAGGTTGAGCATCTGTTTGTATATTGAGACATATAAGTTTCCTTTCAACTGGCAGTTCCTAGCAATAAACAGTTTGAGAATTACCTTACGTGATTCCTGTTCAGAGTTGAATGACAATTATCACTGTGTCTTTTTTTCCCCCAGATGTGCCCTCTTTTCTTGGCCTTCATAACACTGCTGTTGCATTTTTTCTTCACATTACTGACTACTTGTTTTCAGTGTCCCCTATGGGGCTCTCTTCCTTTGCATATCTCTTAAATGTTGTTTTTTTTCTGGGCCCTGTCTTGTACAGAGCAGGGACTAGAGTGAGGCAAGCAAGACTCCTAGGGCACCAAGTAAGAAGGTTCTCACTGTCAGGGTCTTCAAATGCAAGTCCAGCACTTGTACAACCCAGACAGTGAATTCAGGGAAGGACAGGTAAGCATAAGAGTAAGTATCCCCTGGCAGTTACTTGCAATTTTCCCCCTTCATTTGCTGTTACTTGAATATTTCTTTAAAACTGTTTTTTTTTTTTTTTTTTTAGCTTTAAGCGATAAGCACTTCTGATATTAAAGAGAAAATGAGAGATTTGGATTCCTAGTAACTGTGTGTTATGTAACTCTAGGTGAGTCATTGTTCTGTAATAAAAGAGGATAGTCTCAAAGCTTATTACAGGCTGTCGAGGGTGGCAGTAGATGAAAATGATAACATAATTCCTTTTCCCTTTTCCATTGTGAGAAAAGGAACATATTATGGTATTATACGGCACACAAATTTGAAATAATTCAATTCTTGAGCATGGGTTTGGTAAAGACCTCAGAGTGTACGTTTACTAATTAGATTATGTCATGTAGTTTCATAATGTTATAGATTAATGGTATGTTTCAAATAATAGTTTTCTTACTTTGTTTCTGAACACTACAGGTTCTTTTAAATACAAATAATTAGAATGATTCTGGAATTTGTTTTTATGTCATAGGTTTGGACTCTATGGGTTAATATTTATACTGCAGCTATATTTCCTTAGACACCAAAATGACAAAAATTTGGAGAATTAGTCATGAGAAGTGATACACAGTATGATGGTTAATTTTGTGTCAACTCAGCTGGTTCATGTATGTTCAGAGTTGAATAGACACTATTTCTGGGTGTATCTGGGAGGGTGTTTCTGGACAAGATTAGCATTTGAATTGGTGGAGTGAGTAAAGCAGATGACCCTCCCCAATGTGAATGATAATCATCCAATTCATTGAGGGTCTGAATAGAACAAAAAAACAGAGGGATGTTGAATTAACTCTGCTGGCTGCATGAGCTGGACCATCAGTCATCTCCATCCCCGAGTATTCCATGTTCTCAGGCCTTCAGACCCACACTGGAATCTAAACCATTGGCTCTCTGGCTCTCAGGCTTTTGAACTATACCACTGTCTTTTTTGGGTCTGCAGCTTGCAAATGGCAGATCAGGGGACCTCTCAGCCCCCATAATTGCATGTGAGCAAATATCTTATAATAAATATTTTCCTAGATAGGTAGATAATTGCAATATGTTCATGATTATATACATATATATACATATGTATGTGTACATATAGATCTATCTATATCTATCACATATATATCCTATTGGTTCTGTTTCTCTGGAGAACTCTGCTAGGATAGTAAAATTCAAAGGATCAGGTTCTTGTGACCTTTTTAACTAGACTGTCAGATTAGATCATATATTACATATATTAGTGCTTTTCAAAAATACAGTTTCTAAAATCAAACAGCAAGTGGTTAATATCTAATAATTAATTATTATAATAAAGGATTGATTTAGCATAAGTTTATATCTGATCACCTTTGATATTTTTATTAATATTTAGTCACTAAAATCTATTGCTTAACTTTATCTTGATTCTCCCTCCAGAACTAAATAAACATTGTGAATATCTTCTTTGAGCCAGATGGCTTCCAGACCATATGACTCTCCTTTCTTATGATTTCCAAGAAGTTTGATTTGAAAAATTCTTGCAAGTGGTTTTACTTCCTTTTAAATTCTTCTCATTCTGCAAGTTGATCTTTTGTAATTTAAGTACTTTTAAATTTTTCTATTTTTTGCTTATTTAATGGGTGCAATATCTTTTCCTATTTCCTAAGAATATTATGACAGCTTATTGAACTTTTACTCTATTTGCATAGTGTATGCTTTTTTTCAGGTTTATTTTCTCTTTGTTGGCTTTGATCACTCACTCTTTTATATTCAATTGTTTCCAGAATTGGGTAAACTTTTATTGTCTTTCTGTTTTCAGATGGGCGACTAAAAGCCAATTGGGAGGAGTTCTTTTTCTAAAAATGTTGACTAGCTTGTGTGAAAACAACATCCTGAAGAAAAGAACTAGCAAAACTGGATAAAACATGAGAAACATCTTTTTAAAGGCATCAGAGTCACCAAGACAGAGAGGACATGCAGAGCCAATATTTCAGAGAGAGAAAAAAAAAAAAAGCCCAGAGAGGAAAGATAAGCAGATTTTCTGACAATTTGAATGACAACAAAATAGAGCCTAGAACATACTATGAAGGGATAGCCCAAGTAAACACTCTTGGCCTTCATTTCTGACCCCAAAAGGCTCCCTAAGAGTGAAGGTAAACCAGGAGTATACCAGCTCTCACAAAGCTAGAAGTTTAACTTTGAATCAGCTGAGTCTTTGATTGGATCACAGTGGTCTTTTAGACCAGCTGACTGCCAGAAGAAAGAATAAATTCTCTGTGGAGGAATAGAACATCCAGAGCATCAAATTACCTCTAAAAATCTCATATACATCACCTAGCATTCAGTGAAAGATAATCATGCACACAGCAACATAAATTGACCAAAAACTAATGTAAAAATAAACAGACAGGAAAACTGGAAAATGTAGTTACCAGGCATGGACTTTAAAATAGCTGTGATTAGTATTTTCAATAATTTAAATGACAAGATGAATATCAGCAAGGAACTGGAAAGTATAAAGTGTTACCAAATGGAAATTTAAGGAGTGAAATATGAAATATCTGAACTTAAGAACTCAATAGATGGATTTAATAGCACATTAGGCACAGCTCAAAGGAATAATAAAATGGAAGGTAGATCAGAAGAAAATATCTAGACTTAAAATGGAGAACAGAAGGATGGACAATACAGACAAGAGCATAAGAGACACCTGAAACACAATGATAAAGTCTAACCCACGTATGATTGAAGTTACAAAAGGAGAGACAGGGCCGGGCGCGGTGGCTCAAGCCTGTAATCCCAGCACTTTGGGAGGCCGAGACGGGCAGATCATGAGGTCAGGAGATCGAGACCCTCCTGCTAATACAGTGAAACCCGTCTCTACTAAAAAATACAAAAACTAGCCGGGCGAGGTGGCGGGCGCCTGTAGTCCCAGCTACTCGGGAGGCTGAGGCAGGAGAATGGCGTAACCCGGGAGCGGAGCTTGCAGTGAGCTGAGATCCGGCCACTGCACTCCAGCCTGGGCGACAGAGCGAGACTCTGCCTCAAAAAAAAAAAAAAAAAAAAAAAAAAAAAAAAAAAAAAAAAAAGGAGAGACAGAATAGAGCTGAAGTAATGTTTGAAGAGACAATTTTTGAAAACTGATAAAAGACTTTATGTTATAGATTCAAGAAATGATGCAAGTCCAAAGCAGGAAGAAAACAACAACAAAAAAACATACTGAGGCATTTAGTACTAAAACTGCTGAAAACCGAAGTCCACAAAAGTATAATTTTTCATATAATTTAAAATATAATTAGAATTAAACTATGTAACAATAACACAAAATTGGAAAAGAAGTAGATGGAACAAATGACTTCCATGGTGTTTTTATTTGCTGGGAAGTGTTACCACTTTTCATTTGACTTTTGTAAGTGAAGGATATATGTTGTAATTTTAAGGGTAAACCCTGATGAGTAGGAGAAAACACTTTGCTAAAAAGCAATTGAAGAAGGAAAATAATAAAAATGCTCAATTCAAAAGAAGGCCAGAAGGAGATAAAAAACAAAAGAGATAAAACACAGGAAACAAATAATAAGGATTAGACACTTAGGCTCATGTTACCATCTTTTCTGGAAGCAGAGCCTGCTTTTCATGAAAATCTCCAATGTAATTCAAAAATCTTGCTATCTCCCAGAATATTCGTGTACTTACATAATTATTAGTGTATAATTATTTGATGTTTATCAGTACTTTTGTCCTGAATGCCCATCACATGCAGTTTTAAAGGGAAGTATTGAAAAACAATCTTTACCTTTCAATTTTATTTTTTGTGAGAACTGATTTACTATAAAGGATTCTTTAGGACCCAATTGTTACCTGAATCTATAAATATGCTTTTTGAGGCTTCCCTGTAGGCCAAGCATTAATAAATTGATCCCTCATATAGTCTGGATCAGGCTTTTCTTATATCTTATATTCTGACATTTCCTTACTCTTATTTTGTAAGCTCCAATAGAGCTTACAGAAACAGCATCTTTACTGAATTTGTACATTTATTGGTAACTCTGTAAGAGATGTGTTTAAAACAGCTCTTTCATATTTGAAAAAAAAATCCCCTATCATTGCAATTATTCTAAGGAAAGTAAATACACTCAAAAGTGACTTTCTAGGTTATAGAGCTGTTTCATTGTAACTATACTATAAGAACTGGTTTGTACAGTATGGAATACTTTGTTCTACAATTGTTTTTCTAACATATCTACAAAACAATGAAAATTGATATTTGTAATAATGACTCCAAGGTCATTGTAAAGAGGTCATCGTGAAGAGAAAATTCAAAATATGTTATTTTTTGTTTTAGTACTCAGTTTATTTTGTTGCAGCATAATTCTTTTAAAATTGACAACCCAGGAATTGACTATTATGCCAAAGCACTTAATTCTCAGACCACACTCTACACTAGGGATTGTACTACACTATTATTTGCAGTTATTCTTGAGGTGTTGGTGATAAAGATTTTTATAATCCTTGGGAATCTCCCATTTATTCCACTATCATAAAAATCATTTCAGTACCTAAGTATAGGACTAATGTTCAATCACTACATATTGGTAGGACTGTGTTGATTGTTAAAATGGTGAAATATTACCCTACTGTTTAATAAATGACCTCAATCCAGAGACCAGCTATTGTTCCCTCCACAAATGCCCTGGTCCCACCACTCTTGACATCTTTCAGGACCCTACTCCAGGGCTTATGCTGTTGCAACTAGTAAATGTTTTGAGTAATATCCCACATAAGGATACTAGCATTGCTCAAGATGGATTATAAACCACCCTTAATCACTTAGGTAAACATATATAGCGACAAGAGGCACCTAGAGACTTCTTGCAGGGTTCTACATCCTCTCTTAGGAGTATAGATGCACATTTCAAATGTGGCTTTTGGTTATGCAGTTTATCTGTGACTCTAGAAGTTGTAATTTTGGTTTAGCCAGACATCTAAACTTGTGTTCCTCCATAAGGACAAGGATTCTGGCACAAATAGTTTATTAGGGAGGTGATCCCAGAAGATCCCAATGGAGAAGTGGGGAGGTAAGACAGGGAAGGAAAGGCAGTCAGTAAAGTGTGTTTTTTAAAAATTTTTTTTTAATTTTCATTTTACTTTAAGTTCTGGGATACATGTGCAGAACGTACAGGTTTCTTATATAGGTATACACGTGCCATGGCTGTTTGCTGCATCTATCATCCTGTCATCTAGGTTTTAAGCCCCACACACATTAGGTATTTGTCCTAATGCTCTCCCTCCCCTGGCACCCCACCCCCTGACAGGCCCTGGTATGTGATGCTCCCCTCCCTGTGTTCATGTATCTTGCTTGATAAAACACACTTAATTCTCAGCAAGCTAACACAGGAATAAAGTGTGTCTTATCAAGTAGATACCACTGTGAGAAACTAGTACTTCATCTCATTGGAGAAGTCTGGAAGCCAGTATAGAATGCACATCTTAAAGTTGTTTCACCTGCTATGGTTTGGATATGGTTTGTACTCATCAAAACTCACAATTTTATTCCCAATGTAGTGGTGTTGGGTGGTGGGGCCTAGTGGAAGGTGTTTGGGTTATGAGGGTGGACATCTCATAAATGGCTTGGTGCTATTCTCTTGGTAGCAAATGAGTTCTCGCTCTAGCAAGACTGGATTGGTTTTCATGGGAATGGATTAGTTCTAATGAGAGTACATTTTTATAATTCCAGGAAGTCCCTGAGGATTTTCCCTTTTTGCATGTATCCACTTTCCCTTTGAGCTTCTTTGCCGTATCGTGACACAACATGAAAACCCTTGCCAGAAACCAGGGCCATGCCCTTGAACTTCCGAAGTTACAGGACTGTGAGCTAAAAAACCTCTTTTCCTTATAAATTATCCAGTCTCATGTATTCTTTTATAGCAACATAAGATAGACTAAGACATCACCTGAGGGGTTAGAGATCTAAGGAATAAATACTCATAGTTCTGTTTGTCATGAATTGAGGTCTTCAGGGGCATTAATTCTATAGTACTTGCTGTGAAGTAGGCAGAGCTGGCCCATGTTACTAGAGAAATCTCTCTGTCAAAAAGACGTACATATTGGTAATTGGAAATCACTGGACAAGATTGAACTATAAGAGTTAGGTCCAACAAGACTTGCTAATCTAAGCTTTAGCCAAGAGATGCTCACAGCACACTCCTGTTGGTGCCATCACTACCTTACTTGGTGCCTCACCTTACTCCCAAGGTGAAGAAGAAGTGTGTTAGGATTAATCAGCTTCAAGAGGCACATTTTCTCATGTTGACACATTACTGAGGGAAGGAAGCCTTAGTAGAAGGGAAATAAGTTAGCTTGCATTGGAGTAATATATCCCTCATATTTCTGAATAATCTTCTTCCAGGTATTTTTAGCAAAAGTGAATTGAGTCTGCATTTCCCTCCTTTAAGAGAAATCTCAACCATTATTTTCTCTTCGCAGCTTCACTTCAGCTCTTCAAAAGTGTTTTCTTTCTTAAAACAATGGTGGCCATGGGAAACTATGGCTGTTGCCATTTGGGGAAAGATCCAGCTATCTCTTTTTCTCTTTGAATCATTTTAATCCTTCCATTCTCTTTGATGTGGAAGGGTAGATGGTGAGAAGCATACATCTCTTTGCTAGAGAGCTTAGAAGCAACTCCATCCTGGAAAGACCTAAAGTAAACTCTCTATGTAAGCTCTCTTTTGATATTGGGGCACTCTCTGCTTCTGGATTTCACACTCTTGGCTTTGCTACTTCTTTATATTGGTCATCTGATTATGCAAGTTTGTGATTTGGGTATGGTTTTTGTGGAAAATAAAAACATAAAAAAAAAACCATTTGACCTGCTTCGATTCTTCTCTGTGGACCAGTGGTATGTGTTTTATTTTTTATTCAATCCTTACAACACTCTCTGAGGTTGGTACTATTCTTATACTCATTTCATAGATGTGTGCTTCATTGGGTCCATCAAATTTCTCTAATAAAGGTGAAAACCTTTCCCTTTGCAATTACTAAGTAACCCAAGAGTGATATGTTGATAGCACCTGAGCATCCTGTTTCCAATAACCCTTCACTTAGTGGCTTTAACATTCCTATATCAAATAATTATTGCATTATAGTTGCAAAAAGGTTGTTTTTTGTTTCTCTCAGTCCTTCCATATTTATTAACTGGCATCCTTCTGAAGAAAAGAGCATACCTGTTCCCCCTCTCTTGCCCTTTTCCCTGAGCATCACTTGGACCCATAGAGTTTTATTTACTCAACCTTATAATAATTTATGGTCTTTTTTGATGCTCAAATTGTCTCAGACTTGTCCAAGAGGAATTCCTTCAAGCTGGCCTCTATGTCTTTCTAAAACTCTTTGAGTGCTTTTTAACTTTCTGGTTCAGTGAAATATTCCATACTCTCTATGCCCCATGTTTGTAATTAGCCAGTTATCAAAAGAACCCTGTTTTCTCTAAGAGAGAAATGGTACGTAGACACAAATCAGAGCATTAGGTATGTTCACTGCCACTGAGTGTCACTGCCTTCAGACCCCTTCAATGGACAGAGCCAGAAAATTTTTCCAAAAATGATGAGTTCATTTTGAGAATTTTACTTTCATTATACCAATGGATAACCCAAAACAAAGCTGGATTTGCAGCTCTCCATGCTTTCTGTGCTGTGCCCATTATGAGGTCTCTTCTCTATGTCTCTATTGGCCATTGGAAAATATTGCTATCTGCAGTTTTACCTCTGTCTTTTCTAGACACCGTTTCTGACATCTTTGGTTTCAGAAAAAATTTCCATGACTATTTTCCAAGCTGGCTTTTTCTGCTGCTCTTATTTGCCCCCATTTCATATCTAGGCAAGGGGTAGACACCAAAAAACACTGAGTACCATCTCAGAACTGCACTATGTACCTGGTTGCTAAGAGCACATCATATTTCAAAGACATAGTTTGGCTATTTGGAAGATGTGAAATTGTCAATAGCTTCCAGCCAGAATTATTTTCTGTTCAAAAGCAAGTGATATGATTTGGCTGTGTCCCCACCCAAATCTCATCTTGAATTGTGGTTTCCATAATCCCCACGTGTCATGGGAGGGACCTAGTGGGAGGTAATTGAATCATGGGGGCAATTACCTCCATGCTGTTCTCATGATAGTGAGTTCTCACAAGATCTGATGGTTTTATAAGGGGCTTCCCCCCCCCACTTTGCTCTACACTTCTCTCTCCTTCTGCTTTGTGAGGAAGGATGTGTTTGCTTCCCTTTTTGACATGATTGTAAGTTTCCTGAGGTGTCCTCAGCCAGCTGAACTGTGATTCAATTAAACTTCTTTCCTTTGTAAATTACCCAGTCTCAAGTATGTCTTCATTAGCAGTGTGAGAATGGACTAATACAGTAAATTGGTACTGGGGAGTGGGGTGCTGCTGTAAAGGTACCTAAAAGTGTGAAGCAACTTTGGAACTGGGTAACAGGCAGAGGTTGGAACTGTTTGGAGGGCTCAGAAGAAGATCAGAAAATGTGGGAAAGTTTGGAACTTCCTAGAGACTTGGAGGGTTCAGAAGAAAGGAAGATGTGGGGAAGTTTGGAACTTCCTGGAGACTTAAATGGCTTTGATAAAAAAGCTGATAGTGATATGGACAATGAAGTCCAGGCTGAGGTGATCTCAGATGGAGATAATGGGGAAATGTCTCCAGGGCATGTCAGAGGAAGCCCCTCCCGTCATGTCATAAGACAGGAGGCCTAGGGGGAAAAAGTGGTTTCACGGGCTGGGCCCAGGGCCTTGCTGCTTTGTGCAGTCTTGCTGCCCTGTGTCTCAGCTGTGGCTAAAAGGCGCCAACGTACAGCTCAGGCCATTGCTTCAGAGGGTGTAAACCCCAAACCTTGGTGGCTTACACATTGTGTTGGGCCTGCAGGTGTACAGAAGTCAAGAATTGAGGTTTGGAAACCTCTGCCTAGATTTCAGAGGATGTAAAAAAATACCTGGATGTCCAGGTAGAAATTTGCTGCAGGGGCAGGGCCCTCATGAAGAACCTCTGCTAGGGCAGTGTGGAAGGGAAATGTGGGTAGGAGCCCCCACACAGAGTCCCCACTGGGGCATGGCCTAGTGGAGCCGTGAGAAAAAGGCCACCATCCTCCAGACTCCAGAATGGTAGATTCACTGAAAGCTTGCACTGTGTGCCTGGAAAAGGCACTCAACGCCAGCCCATGACAGCAACCAGAGGGGGACTGTACCCTGTAAAACCTCAGAGATGGAGCTTCCCAAGACCATGGGAGCTCACCACTTACATCAGCACGACCTGGATGTGAGACATGGAGTCAAAGGAGATCATTCTGGAGCTTTAAGATTTGACTGCCCTGCTGGATTTTGGACTTGCATGGGGTCTGTAGCCCCTTTCATTTTGGCCAATTTCTTCCATTTGATTGTAGTTCCCATAATCCACATGTGCCATGGGAGGACCCAGTGGAAGGTAATTGAATCATGGGGTAGTTACCTCCATGCTGTTCTCATGATAGTGAGTGAGTTCTCGTGAGATCTGATGGTTTTATAAGGCTTCCCCCCTCTTCACTTTGCACTTGCACTTCTCTCTCCTGATACTTTGTGAAGAAGGATGTGTTTGCTTCCCCTTCTGCAGTGATTGTAAGTTTCCTGAGGCCTCCCCAGCCATATCTTAAACCTCTTTCCTTTACAAATTACCCAGTCTTGGGTATGTCTTTATTAGCAGCATGAGAATGGACTAATACAGCAAGATACCACCTTATCATCCTCAAGGGTTCTGCTTATAAAAAGACATCTTTGCTAGCTTTATCTCATCTTGCTTTTGATTTTTGTGGACATCTCATTTGAATTTTCAAATTAATATAAAAAACGAGTGTAAAATAATATTGTTAACTGTCCTCATATTTATGGTGCCATGTTATTTAAATGCAATTTATTATTTTTGCAGTAGCAATAATGATATTTGGACCAGCATTAGCTCATATATAGTACTTATTTAGATTCCATTGGCCTGGTGGCTTTTCTTTCTAACTTATCCTTCCCTATGGTGGCAGGAAAAGGGGTTAGATAATTATGAGTTCTCTTTTTCTACTCTTGGGTTTTGTTGTTGTTGCTGTTCTCTTTAGTTTGTTCAAAGGATGTGAATGTTCAGGTCTAATTCACTGTTTAAAGGCCTGTTTTCATCTTCCCTAAAGCGTTTCTCACATTAATTTCTTTTGTGAACATTTTATCTTGATTCCCATTAACTATTCCCTCTTTCTATCTTTAGCATGGTAGTAAGATCTTGGTTTCTGGAGATAGTCTAAGTTTGTAGTCTGGGACAGGCTACTTAATCTTTCTGTGTCTTTGGTTCCTTATCTGGAAAAAGTGATAATAATAGTACCCACCTCATAATGTTGTTGTAAGGATTAATTGAATAATCCATGAAAATTACATAAAATGGTACCTCATATAGAGAAAGCCTCGATAAATGTGAGCATCTATTATTATTTACTATGCATACAGCCTACATGTAATCATGAAAAAGACATCTGTTTTCTTCCAAGAGCAGATGCCTGTTCCTCATCCCTCCACAGATAAATTCAACAGGATCTTAACACCTCCACTCTTCACATAGAGGGCAAAGTTGTTTCACCTGAGTAAATGACAAGTGGGAGATACAAGTAAAAAGGAAGAAGGGGGTGGGCAAGTGGACCACTGTTTCCTTCTAGACACATTGACTTTGTTGTCTCTCTGTCATATATTTCTGGAGGTAGGGTTGGAACTTAGCCTCCTATATTCTTATGACCCTATCTAAAGGTCCTGTGACCAGGGACCAGTAGGACATTCTCTGTCTGAGGATCCCAAGATTCAGTACAAACAGGAGCCGTATTAGATGCTGTCAGTGTGCTGCTGTCTCCCTCGTTCCCTTGGCCCTGACTCACCAACATGCTCCAGCTCACCTCCAGCTGCCAGTGTCTGCATCTCTGGGCCTGAGGGCTTTTTCTGAAACTGGAAATGTGGATAGGAAATGCTAGTGAAATAATCACTGTCCCTCCACCTCAGTAGTCCTCAACCATTGACGACCAGAAATTGGGGTATAAATGCCTCAGCTCCTTTGCCTCTTGGGTGGGATGATTCTGAAGCATTTATTTTACACCATTTCCTAGAGCTTTCTCTCAGGATTAAACTCCAGTTGTCACTGTGGCGATTGGTCTTATAATGACCCTTTCCTTGAACATGTTGCCCTCCCCTTCCGACATTCCTTTCTCACTACCCTATCAGTGGTCTCTGTGCCTCCCAAATACATAGCTGGCAATAGAGTCCTCATGTCAGGGCCTGACTCTTGGACACCCAAATAAAATATAAGCTCTTAGTTTCTTGTTTGTTTCCATAAACTTTCTGACGATGCTTGTATTGTGTTAACCCATTTAGTCAATGCCACCACTTGAGTGGAGTAAATATTAAAAATATTCTTTCTAATTGCTATATTGTTTCATAAAGGTGTTTCACTTTTCATGCCTGGCTTGCATTTCAGTAATTGTCTGGTCTGCTTTTTTGACAATGAATAATTTGTTTCTTTCTCCAGGATGCCAAGAGGTTGGCTTGGAATTGGATATTAGGACCAGCTCTGGCACAACAAATGAAAGGCCTTCAGTTGCTGCTTGTGAGGAACTCTAACAAAGGTAAGATAATATGCAGCAAAATTACTTGCCTCTTTGAGCTGGCAAAGAATATAATTAAAATAAAGAACTGACATCTTATGTGACAGAGTCTGAGTAGGAAGCATAGCATTTATCACCTCCTGTTCACTAGCTTTTCTTTGGGGGAAAAAAAAGTCAGCAAGATTTTATCTTGGATGACGCCTACTCACCTGGCTTGGCTTAAGCTTAAAAAAAACATAAAAATGGTGGGGTATGAAATAACATGTCAGATATACAATTTGGCCATGTTATGACTTAAATACTAAAACCAGATTTTATTTTCCCAGAAAAGGATTGATTAGTAAATCTGTAGTACATATTGAAAACTAATAAAAGTGCAAACACCATTAAAGAAAATGGGGCATGGATTGTTGTCAGTGCCTAAGTGTGTGGAGAGATAACAATGTCTGTTCTTCAGGGTTACATCAGGAAAGTCCTGAGGGATAAAACTCAATTTGTATACAGATTCTTAGGACCAAACCTATTGCATGAAGCATCATATATGTGAATAATAAAGTAGGTTATACAGGGATTTTACTGTGTTTACCTTAGAGTGAATATTTTTATCTCCTATAATTATTCCTGAAGGGAAACCTTCTGAAAACATTGACCTGACTCTCCGCAGAGCAGTAAGAATTAAATCTGCTGAACTCCAGAGTCTTGCTGAAGAATTCATCCAGGAACTCAAGATCCCTCAAATCTAGGCCTCAGCTGAGACCACAGCATCCTTTCTTTCCTAAATACAGTCTCTGAGTGGGAGGTTCTCAATGTAGTACTGACGTAGGTGTGAACATTCAGTGTTTAAAGTCATGGGAAGCAACTTAAATTAAATTGCCTTGAATTTTTTTAAGCTTTGAAATTTCTATTTTGGACTTTTAGAAAAAGAGGGGTGGGGAGAGAGAAAGAGAAACAGCTTGTTCACTGGGTAGCTTTTTGTCCACTTGCTTCCCCTACCCCCAACTCTCTGGGAATCAACAATCATTTTATTGGCACTAACACAAGTCTGTCAATACTGGAGAAAATGTAGTTTTTGGTGTGTGCTTTTTGTATTGGTGACTATAGTGAAGAAACCTCTTATCAGTAAGGTCTTCTTTTATATCAAGTAGAATCACAGTCATTATCAAGAGAAACTATATTTACAAGGCCATGTTCCCTTGCAAGCTTGCTTGTACAATCTGCTCCTGAATGTCCCATCTGGCATGGATTGAAGAAATTCAAGACATGGGCTGACTTAAAGCAATGCATTTTTTTTCAATCAGAGATTCACATCCAGAGGAATGAAAGATTTTACTTTTATTTTGAATAAGCTTTCAGAATTCCTTTATTTAAGTTATTGATCTGAATTGATTTTGATGTCCAGAAAAGCAGCAACAACGATGTATAATCTAAAGAAGAATGGTTCTGAGCTGAAACCATCAACCCATCTGCAAATAATGTTTTTCAAAATTGTTTGCCAATCTCAAGCTTATATGGATTTACTTTATGTCTTGATTCTCCTAGTTGTTTTAGTTTACATTGATCAGTGGATGAGATTGGGTCTGTCTCCTCGAGTATATCTGTAACGTTCATTTGAAAAGTGAGCAGCAGCAGTACTTGTGTCTGGCAAGTAGTGGGTGCTAAGTGAATATTTGTTGAATGAAAGAACACTTTAGAACATCTTAGTAGCATTACGTAGTTTTTCAAGTGCTGCAACAATCGTTTTATTTAATTCTCACAACTAGATAGGAAAGAAACTGAAGCATTGATTCTGTATCTCTGACTAAAGTCTCCCAGCTTGTAAGTGGCAGAGTTAGGATTTAAACTCAGAGTATATGCATGGAAGAACATACCTTGACTCTACCAGTCATGGAGGCATGGAATACAAGGCATTTTGGGGGAAAAATAACTAGTTCAGTTTGATGGCAACTTAGAATGTGTTATATAGGAGAATAATAGGTGACTATTCTGGGATAGTAATTTTTGGCCATCTTGAAGAGGGCCTTGAATGGCAGACTAATGTATTTGGATTCTACTGCAAAGTCAGTGAGAACCATTTAAGCTTTTTGAGCAAGGGATTAGTGTTGTCCTTTAGGCAGATTCTCTTTTGCTATAATGGACTGGAGGACAGTAAGAATGGCAGCTAGAAGAGTTCTTTTTTTCTCAGAAACAGGAAAAAAGAGAAGTTGAGATATAAAGAGGGTTTGAAGTAGAGAGAAGGGAAATTGGGATGCTGCATTTGAAGGGATTGACCTTCATAGTTTCAAGGTACAATTGAAACTTGAAGTGAGGGGAAACAGGGTAGGGACTGAAGATTTGTGAGGGCGCTTTAGAACCTCTCATTTGAGCAGAAAATAAAAGGGCTTCTATAGAGCAGGTAAGGCTTCCCTAACACTAGATAGCATAAATTGTGGTGAATTCAACTGACAAAGCATTGAGCCCTTTGGTAGTACAGTTTTCCCACACTGGGAAAGTGGGAAGACCAGAAAACACAGAGATCAAAGGGATAAAGCATTATACATATGGGGATTTTGCACCTAAGATATGCTGAATTAATGTTGTTAACTAAAAATCTGGGGGCTGGGCACAGTGGCTCATGCCCGTAATCCCAGCACTTTGAGAGGCCAAGGAGGGCGGATCAAGAGGTCTGGAGATCGAGACCATCCTGGCTAACACCGTGAAACCCCATCACTACTAAAATACAAAAAAAAAAAAAAAAAAAAAAAATTAGCCAGGTGTAGTGACACATGCCTGTAGTCCCAGATACTTGGAGGTTGAGGCAGGAGAATCACTGGAACCCGGGAGATGGAAGTTGCATTGAGCCAAGATTGTGCCACTGCACTCCTGCGTGGGCAACAGAGCGAGACTCTGTCTCAAAACAAACAAACAAACAAACAAACAAAAAAATTCAGGTGACAAGGCAGAAGAATTGAAAAGGATGAGAGGCTTGAAAGTAGTCATGAAGAGAGTAAAGCAGCTCAGGCTGATTATGTGTGAGAATGTAGGAAAGGGAATTGTAGAGCCAGAGGAGGGAATTTGAGAGTTTGGGTTCTTAGAGACTTTGAGAAGTGAAAATTTCAGAAATATAGTGAATGATTAAAATGCAATGGAGATGGAGGTCATTGGGGTTTAGGGAATCAGTATAATAGAGACCAGGATAATAGAAGAGTCATCAACAATGGTGACCTCACTGAGGAGAGTATAAAGCAAAGGGCCAGAGAAGAAATATAATGAAGCTCAATTTAGATAAAAAGCCTTTACTGAGACAAAAGACAAAATCAAATTGAATGTCCTCATTTGTGACTATTCATCTATCTCCCTGCTCTACCCCACCCTGCCCTCACCTTTCATTGTCAGATTACAGATCCTTTATGAACAAAAATTTACTCTTCAGCAAGGTCTTTAAAATAATAAGAAAGCCTGTTTGCCGTTTATAGGACAGAAGAAAAGAAAACTCCTCTTTTCACAAATGAATTTTTTGAAAGATTGAACAGAACAAGGTTTAAACAGTGCATTAATGAAATTCTTGACAAGAAGGAAATTGAGAGGTATGGCCTGCAGGTGTGTAGCTAGAGTAAGCACACGGATAGGTAAGACAGCAAACTGGACTGGAATTGACTCAGGAAGATTTTGCCGAGAAAATGCCAATGGTTGTTTCTTATAGTAA
This sequence comes from Trachypithecus francoisi, assembly GCF_009764315.1. Lineage (NCBI taxonomy): Eukaryota > Metazoa > Chordata > Mammalia > Primates > Cercopithecidae > Trachypithecus > Trachypithecus francoisi. Next base: position 114,352,702 of record NW_022681471.1, on the reverse strand, counting down.
ATGTAAACTTGCTTAAAATTCATTAGAAAGAAAATAATAGAATTGTAGGAAAATCATAGATAATACACCCAGCATGACTAGATAAAGTTCCAAAGCCTAGACACTGATTCTACTACAGATTAAAGCAGGTGTGATCCTCTGCTTTCCAGCAGGCCTTTTACGGATATTGATGCCAATTTCCATAGTGCCAAGTCTTTTCTCCTTAAGTCCTGAATTCCTCATCCCCTGCTTTCCCTGTCTCCCTAACACATCCATTCTTATCTGGCTTTGCTGCCACATAAAAGAAATCATATGACATTAGCTTCTTTAGCTTTCCTCCACTTCACCTTACATTTTCTCTGCATCCTCACTCACCTTCAAGTTTTTTCCTCCCTTCCACCTCAGAGAAGTTTCCTTCTCACTAACCGAGCTAAGGCTCACTCCTCCTATGTGCCTTTGTTACGTCTCCTCAAGGCTCCTCTAAACTCATCATCAAGATCCTCATTCCAGAACAATCCATCTCTCCCTCTGCCATATCACTCCTTTCATCCCATTGAAGTACGTCTCAAGTATTCTATTTCCAATAATCCTATTTTCTGTCCACCCATTTACCTCCCAACTCGTTGTTACCTAAAACCTTGAACGCATTGCTACAATCACTTTCTAGGATGTTACGTCTAAACAGCTCTTTTTTTTTTTTTTTTTTTTTTTGAGAGTCTTGCTGTGTCACCCAGGCTGGAGTGCAGTGGTGTGTTCTCGGCTCACTTCAACCTCTGCCTTCCCAGGTTCAAGCGATTCTCATGCCTCAGCCTCCCAAGCAAGCTGGGACTACAGGTGTGCACCACCAAGCCTGGCTAATATATTTTTATTTTTAGTAGAGACAGGATTTCTCCGTGTTGGCCAGACTGGTCTCCAACTCCTGGCCTCAAGTGATCCCCCTGCCTCTGCCTCCCAAAGTACTGGGTTTACAGGCATGAGCCACCACACCTGGCCTAAACATCTCTTAATTAGGAAGCACAGTTTCTCTGCATTTTCCTTCCCCTTGACTCATTCTCAAAATTTTCTTTCTTTAGCTTACAAGACTCTATCCTCTCCTGATTTTCCTCCTCTTATTCAGGCAATCTATTTGCTATACCTCTTTTTCTACTTCTTCCTAAATACAGATATTCTGAAAAAATATGGTGTTTGCCTTCTTTTATCTATATCTTTCTTCCCATCTTATTTAATACCTCACCTTTGCTCTTGCCTCAATTGAGATTTTCAAATGTATAGCTTCAGCCTTGGCCTCTTTTATGAGTTTTATTTCCATATTTCCAACTGTCTCCTGGACACATCCATCTGAATGTCTCCCCTGTATCCCAAATCAATACTCTGAGTCCAAAACTGAACCAAGCCTTCCACTCTTTGGGAAGCTCTACTGATGCCTCAACCAACCCCCCAGATGATCAGTCTTGAAACTTCTGAGTTTTCCCTGGCATCTTTTTCTCCCGTACTCCAACATGTTAGTTCTGCTTTCTAAGTTTTTGTTGCACTCCTTCCCTTATTTTTATTCTCATCATCACTATCCAAGCCCACATTCTACTTATTGCTAACCCAGGCTAAGGAAAAGCCACCTCTGTTATCTCTCTGGCCTCTGGAATCTCTCTGCTCCCATCATTAATGCACTTCAGTTTGACCAATATTCTGGAAACACAACTATCAACACTGGATAATTAAAAAAAAAAAAAAACCTTCAGTCTTTCATATACAAAGTTCAAGCTTCTTAGTCTGATATCCAAGATCTTTTAAAAATTTGACTCCATCTTACATTTCAAATGTAATGCCACTTCTTTAGATATATCCTATTCTCCAGACAAATAGCATCATTTGCCATACACATTCTAGTCTTCCTGACTTCTGGTCTTTTGCTCTTGCAGAGCCTCATCCTTTGCCAATATTTCTACACATCCAAATCCTACCTGTTCTTCAAAACTCATCTCAAATGTTGTTTACTTAATGATACTTTCCTGATCACCCAGCTGATAATAATGTCTCTCTTTTCTGAACATTCATAAAATTGTAATTGTAGCATACACCACCTTTTATATTTTAGTATATTTATTTGAGTGCATGTCTTATCTGAATCATGTTTGAATTGCCCACAGTTTTACTCACAACAAATTCTAATTAATTATGTGGTAAGTATATTAATGTAAAATACACACTAATCGATGAGTAAATAGATCAGCATCAAAGGAATTTGGGAATGAAGAGATGGCAGGCATGGGAGGGTAGACATAATATATCCTAAAAATTTGAGTTTGCATCCCTAATGCAACTTTTTAAATAGAAATAGCTTTATTGAAATATAATATACAATAGAATTCAGTGGATTTTAGTATATACACAGGGTTCTGGAACATCACTATAGTTTTAGAACATTTTCTTCCCATAGAAGAAACCCCATACCAATTAGAAGTCAATTCCCATTCTCTTCCTGCCCCTCACTTTGGCCCTGAGCAGCCACCAATTTACTTTCTATTTTATAAATCTGCCTGTTGTACACATTTCATAGGCGTGGAATCATACATTATGTGGTCTTCATGTGATTGGCTACTTTCACTTAGCATTGTGTTTTCGAAGCTCATCTATGTTACAGCATGCATCAGTACTTCATTTCTTTTTAAGGAATACAGCTGAATAATATTCCACTGTATGGATATACCACATGTTATTTATCCATTAATCAGTTGATGCATATTCAGGTTGTTTCCCCTTTTGAGTTATTATGAATATTCATGTACAAGTTTTTGTGTGAATATATATTTTCATTTCTCTTGAGTATATACCTAGAAGTGAAATGGCTAGGTCATGTGGCAACTTTGTTTAACATTTTGAGAACAAGACCATTTTCCAAAGCAGCTTCACTGTCTTACATTTCCACCAACAATGTATGGGGTTTCCAATTTTTCCACATTCTCACCAACGCTTTTTTCTATCTTTTTTATTGTAGATACCTTACTGGTATGAAGTCATTGTGGTTTTGATTTGTATTTCCCTGATGACTAGTTGTGTTGGGCATCTCTTCATGTGCTTATTGGCCACTTGTATATCTTCTTTAAAGAAATGTCTGTCCAAATAATTTTCCCTTTTTAAGTTGGATTATATGTGGTTTTGTTATTGAATTGTGAGGATTCTTTACATTTTCTGAATACAAGTCTATTATCAGACAATAATTTGTAAATGTGATACAACTTTGATAATACAGCTGAATCTGTGATAGATGACTTTTTTGTGTGACGATATTAAAGATAAAATGAAGAGATTTATGAAAAGGAAAATAATGAAATCACTGAGATATATCAAGGCAGAAATAGAAGAAAAGATTCAAGGATCTAAATCAGAGCATACAATCAGGAGGAGGAGGAGGAGGAGGTGGAGAAAAAGAAGAAGAAGGAGGAGAGGAGGAGGAGGAAGAAGAAGAGAAAGAAGAGGAGGAAGAATTATTCCAAATCACCACAAACTATTTATAAGAATCTGAAATACTATTGTTGAAGAATAATTTTCAGAGTGATTATATTTAGGAGAATAAAACTAAGTAAAGTTTGTATAAATAGAAATATCAAGTGAAATTATAGAATTATTACATAGTAGTATAAATTCCTTTACACACACACACATAAATTGGAGCAAAATTCTGGGTGAGTTCATGGTTCCATCCCGACTTGCAATGGAAACCAAAATGAATATTAACTGAGACTTGAAGGTTGTATTATACCGTGTTTAAAACTAGAGACTAACTCTGCTCAAAATAAGTTGATGTTTGGCTGCTTAAAACTGCAGCGAACATCTTATACTTTTAAAAAACAGTTAAGAATTTTCACATAAATTTCATGATTTAGCTCTGTTTAGTAGGAGTCCAGATGAAAATCATGTCTTGCTTAGTTTGAATTTCACTTCAGTTTTGGCATCTGATTCAATCTGAAGAATGTTAGCCTGAAGTCAGAAAAGTCTTAATTGCTTTTGTAAAAATTGAGACAATTTTGACAGAATAAGCCCTTATCTCTTTGGCAACTGATAATTGGAAACCAGAAGTGTTTTTCACATTGTGGTGAGGACTGTTTCCAAAATTCTATTTCCAGAGACTAGAGATAAGACAAATTGGGGGAAGGGTCGTTAGGTGGTGTGTTTTGTTTTTATTTGTATTTGGAGTCAGACCAACTGATTTCTCACACTTACATATCGAAAATATTGGAGCATTTTTTTTATTGATAAGAGGTAAGCTTCCTTGCCACTGAAGTTAGAATGACAAGATAGTGGCAAACATATTTTGGTCTAGTAGACGTGAAAATCAGTAAAAAAGGAAATATAGCATTTAAGAAGCAGATGGCAGTGCTTTCAAAACTTTTTGAGCTTTTTCTTTGCTTTTTTTCAAACTCTTATAATATAACCAATTAAAATTACTAAAATCAGATGGTATAATGATGGTGAGCACCGTAGCACCTAGCAGAGTGTTTGGATCAATGTGTAGGGTGATGTTAATGGTATAACCCATTAGTTAAGACTGGATAAATGGGTATTACAGATGATGACAACATTTAAATCACATTATCCTGATTAATCCTATTTTGACCACTCTATCATGTGTCTCTACTCACTTATCTCTGAAAGGTATCTATGAACAAACATGCCATCAGATTTTTGAAAACATTTTATTTGGAACTAATTTTAGATTTACATGCAAGTTACAAAAATAGTATAGAGTGTTCCCATATACCCTTTACCCAGCTTTCTCTAATTAACATCTTATAAGACCATGATACAATTATCAAAACCAAGAAGCTAACACTGGTATAATACAATTAACTAAACTGCAAATCACACTAAAGTTTCATTAGTTTTTTCACTAATTTTTTTTTCTAGTCTAAGATTTAAACTGGGATTCCACATATCATTAAAATTGGTATGTCTCCTTAGTCACTTTCAATCTGTGACTATTCGTCAATCTTTCTTTGTTTTTTATGACTTTGACACCTTTGAAGAGTACTGGTCAGTTATTTTGTAGAACGTCAAATAATGTGTGTCAGATGCTTTCTCATAATTAGATTGAGGTTAGCATGTTTGACAAGAACGCCACAGAAGTGATGTTGTGTCCTTCTCAATGTTTCTTATCAAAAGGTTCATGATATCAATTTGTCCCATTACTGGTAATGTTAACCTTGATCACTTGGTTAAGGTGGTTTCTCTACTATAAAGTTGCCATCATTCTATTTGTTCTTAATAAATATCTTGAAAGACCATGATTTCAAAGGGCATAGTGGGGCAAGATTGCTCATATGTTTTCAAATGACTTGGCAACCCTGAAGGGTAGGAGGACTAGTAATATGACTTAGACTACAGATAAATTTGTTTGGGAGAAAGAAGGACTTCTTCTGCAGGAAAATTTTCTTTATTCCATCTTCTCTCCCCATTTTCCACTACCCTTTACTGCTAATTCAATTATTCCAGAAAATAGAGAACTTCTACCTATATTCAACCCCTTTTTGGGGAAATGGCAGTCTTCTGCTTATTCTGGTTCTACTGATATACATTTCACATATGGCGTCAGATAAAAGCTCTTAGGAGTCCTTCGGGTTAGATATTTTCATTGTTTCTATTTCTTATTCATCATTTTCTGAGTAGCATCATTTATTTTCCTATGTGTGTAGAAGCTTTACAGGAAGTAATCAATTTTTTATTTTTAGATTATATCTAAATCTGATCTTAATTAATTATAACAGTATTAGTCATATTGACCAAATTTTAAAGTTCTCTTGCAATAAAAACAGTGGAGTGGCATAATTTATCCAAGTTCTACTTTCTAAGTTGATTTTCAGTGTTATTGATATCCTGTTACTTATCCTCCTCGACTAATTTGTTTATTCCTTTGTTTGCACTTACTCTATTGGTTAAGTACATACTAAGTAAAAAGCACTGCACTGAATAATTCAGAATGTACAGAGAGGGTAAGAGACTGTGTCCTCTAGAAATTTTCTATTTGCCATTCTAATAGCATAAAAAACTATAGTATGCTGTTATATTATGGTTATTGAGGATTCTCTGTTCTAATGTAAGTGTACAACTTCAAAAGAGAAAACACTGTGGGTTCCACCCTTCCATCTAATCTTCAAATTCCTTGGAAATAAAAGTGATGAGATATTCTTTCATGTAAATTAATCTTTGAGACTAAAAGCAAAGAGCTGTATAAGAAGACGGAATAGATTGTTAAGAGATCTCTTCCATTTCCATTTTCCCAAAGTAGTCAGGCTCTCAATGGACACATTGATATGCCATTAGAATATTCAGAGAGACCCTGTCTGGGAAAGCTCAGTATTTCCTCACAAAGTCTCCAAGCGTCACACAAGGACCAGCTTGGAAAAGACACTGGGTTACTCCCTTGTTAGTGAAGTACTTAGAGAGAGTCTGGGGTTGAATGGATCTAGTATGACAGCACAAAATGAGAGGCACTAAGCAAGATGGACAGATACATGGATCAATAACCAACCATTTGTTCACAGGCATGTCTTTCCTGCTAGACCATGAGTTCCTTGAAGGAGGGAACATGTCTTCAGCAGCACTATAGCCCTAGTACTTGGCACCAGGCCAGGCCTGAAGACATGGTTCAGGGAAGGTTTGTCCTATGAATGGGCAACTTCAAATCTTTGTTAACCTCTGGGGGACTCACATATACTCACTGTGGACCCAGTGCTTATCCACATTATTTGCATTGGAGTCATATGCTTTCCAAAGTCCCATGCTATGCATGGATGTGAGTGAGTTGCTCTGGGCTTTCCAAAACAATGCATTTCATCTCCTAGGACTCAAACCAAGTAAAGTATAACTGAACCCTCAAGTCATATAACTTGATCCCTTTGGACCAAGGACAGACATTTCTGACCCACTGAAGACAGAGACATAACCTGCTATACACCAATATCATCCTGTGTTTTCTCATTTATAGAATTAATCGTTTTTGCAATTCTTTCCTTAATGTCTATGTTTCCTTAGAGAATGTGAGCTTTCTGAGAACCAAGATCTATAGGGCTTCTTATTTACTGCCATTCCTAGCACATATAACCTAGCACAGAAGAGACATTTAATAACCATTGTATATATGGGTGAACAAAAGGAACACAACACAGAACAAGAGAGTATGGGGAAATGGAGAAGGGTGAGGTTATATTGAGTCAGGGGGAGTGCATTAAATCTGAGTCCAGAAGGGTGAAGAGGATTTAGAGCTCTGAAGATGGGTGTGTGGAAAAGGAAAGGTGGTGGTAGGACAAGGAGAGACTTTGGATGAAAGGAGCAATAGCAGCAAAAGCACATGATGGGAACAGGTGGGATTTGGTTATATGGGTAGGAAAGTAGACGTTACGAAAGTAAGCAGACAGAAATAGGGTCAGAAAGGAAGTATAATCAATAGATAAATGAGTGAAATATTGAGAATTTAAATAATAAAACTATAATAATTAAAATAGGAATGATTGTTATCATAGCTCAAGTGTAGTATGATACTCTCTTATTACTTTTTATTATTGTTTGTTGTCATATTTTGAAAGCTTCAGTGTGTGTGGTTTCATTCAGAAAGGTACAAGTTTCTTCTAGAGAGGAGTGAAATTGAGGCATGATACATTTTATTATATTAAAACCATTTTTAATAATAATCAGAACTTAAGTATAAATGAAAATCCAGGGAAGTATGGCTAATGGTGAATACAAGATTGTTACACTTGTTTGAAATAACTGTTTCTGATTTTACCTCATGAAATCACCTCTTTGCTCTAAAGTCTCAAAGGTTAAAAAAATCTTAAATGCTTTCAAGCCCATCTTTGTGACTAGGTTCTCAAATTTGCATGGGCATCATCTTCCCTTTTTTAGACTCTCTAGAGAAAAGATACTATTTGACAAATCTTAACAAGTTACTGGGTTTTTAAATGTTACCTAAATACCTCTTTCTACACTTTAAATTAAATTTGTTTCCTTCACTCTTTTGGGAACTGTCAATAGTGTTGTTTTCCATGTACATGTTGCCCCTGTGTTTGTTACCCAACATACCATCAAACCACCTCCCAGTTTTAAATAGCCTCTTAATTCAAGAGACTCACAGAGAGAATCAATATGACTTTCTGTTTTCATCTCTACTTGCTTCTTCTAAAAATGTACAGAGAAGTATAAACTTTGTATAGATTCCCGTCACAGCATGTGGAGTTTAATACCCACCCACCACCCTACCCAAAAAGGTGAATAGCCATACAAGGAAATGGAATAAGCCACTCAGCACCACTCTATGAGCAGTTTAAAATGACAGCTTTGCAGAGCATATGTGAGCTCAGAATAAGGACCCTTGGTAAATTCATGCAATATGTTTTGTACACTAATAAAATTCATCATGGTCTCTTGGAATGCAACAATTATTCATGCTCTTCTCATTTTATTTTTTTGGGGAGCAGGCAAATGGAAATAGTTTTACAGAGCAGCATGTTGAGATAAAGGTAAGTGGGATGTGATTTTTCTCAGGTGTGCAGTTCAGAGAAAGATAGCAGCCTGAATATGAAGGTAGGCAACAGTATTGCTTTTTTCTGTCAAAGCACTGGAATTAAGTGAAATGGATTTGAAATAGAAGAACATATTGTACTGTACTTCTTATGGAAGAAAACATATCCCTATAACACTTTGTACAAGCTAACATTAGACATGGTAATTAAATTCAGTGGTTGTTCCAAAATTAATAGATGCTTTACTTCAAGTACTTTGCTAGCAGAAGAAAATCAGAAGAAAGCAAAATGAAAGAAAAATGAATCTCATCTTTTCCATTTCACTGCTCTGTAGGAAAGTATTTTGCAGCTAACGCTTCACAAAGATCCAATACACAGTCTCATGAGGTGGTCCCCTTTCCTTCTGATGTATGCACTTCCCAAGTAAAGCAATATCCTTTGGCCACCAGCTAAGTTCTGTCTAGGATTTTGAGGGGATATAGCACCAAGCACATTACTTTTCAACACAATTTACATCTGAATTCGAAACTCTCAGCTCATGTCAATAAAGGTGATGTTCAATAGCTTATGTTGATTAGGGACTGATTTTCTTTTCAAAGAAAAATACTGTGTTTAGGTCAAATCAACTCACATTTTTGCTTACTTATGAAAAAGCACCAAAATTGAACAGTATGTTTTATTGGTTTGGGTAAGTTTGCTTTTCCTAGATTATTATTATTTTTGGGGGGGTGAGGATATTCTCTCTAACTAATAATGGGATAATACAATATCACGCACCTCTTGATGAGATGTGCTGAGAAGGGCACACCATGACTTTTGTGGTATTCCTGCCAAAAATGCATAATCTGAATATAACTATTAGAAAACATCAGACAAGCCCAAATGAGGATCATTCAATTATTCTTCAAAAATATCTGTTGTCATAAAAAGAGAAAGGTTGCAGGGCTTTTTAAGATTAAAGGAGACTAAAGGAACATGACAACTAAATGTACTATGTGGCCCTGGACAAGATCCTGGACCTTAAAAGCATTGCTACGAAGGACATTATTCAATTGGCAAAAATGAAATATGGATTATAGATTATAGTATTCCATCAAGGTTAAATTTCCTGATTTTGATACTGTAGTTATGTAAGAGAATAATCTTGTTCTTAGAAAATACACCTTGATATATGTAGGGATATAGGGGCATGATTTCTGTGAGTTAAAAAGTATCATTATCTATCTATCTATCTATCTATCTATCTATCTATCTATCTATCTATCCATCCATCCATCTAAAGAAATAATAATAAAACAAATAGGAATAACAACTGGTGAATCTAGATAAAGAGCACAAGGAATGCTTTATACTATGTACATAACTCTTATATAACATTAAAACTATTTCCAATAAAAACTTTAAAAACACTTTAAAAAAAATTCGTTATACTTGGCATTCAGCTTCGTTTGTCTCAAAAGTCTTGTCTTGCCTGGCTTTCGTCTTGTGTGCACTAAAATTATTAGCAATGACACAAAAAATCCATAGCATTGCCAAAGAATTGTAAAAAGAAAACTACAATCTGTTTTAAATGATGCCAAATTCACCTAAAATCTTGAATTTGAAACAGAATGAACTAGTGTCAACTTTAGATCTGTGGTTTGAATGTGAATTTCACACAGAAATCAACTTTACATACTTATTCAGTGGATATTGCAAATACTCTTTACCACTGTTGTGTGAGTGTTTTCTCTTGGTTCTTCAGCAAATTCAATGTGTCCCATTTTGAGGAATATAAAAATAGAAATATTTCATCTAAGTATTATGTTTTTAAATGACCGTCAGTTTTGTTTTTAAATGAAGTCATTTGAAATAATAGCTATTCTAAAGGAAACTTTTGGAAGTATGGTCTCAATATTTGTTGGGGGCACTATTGACATTTAGTGGGAGGAGGTCAGGATTGATAGACAGTGTGTGGGATAAACCTCCTCTATGAAAAGTTGTCTTACTTCCTGCATTACTTTGAAATATCTTGCTGGACATTCCTGATGGTAAAAACCTATAAAGAATGACCGTAATCAAAAAATAAAAAATAATAGATGTAGGCGTGGATGCAGTGAAAAGGGAACACTTCTACACTGCTGGCAGGAATGTAAACTAGTACAGCCACTATGAAAAACAGTGTGGAGATTCCCTGAAGAACTAAAAGTAGAACTACCATTTGATCCAGCAATTCCACTACTGGGTAGCTACCCAGAGGAAAATAAGTCATTATATGCAAAAGATACTTGCACATGCATGTTTATAGCAGCAGAATTCGCAAATGCAAAAATGTGGAACCAATCCAAATGCCCATCAATCAAGTGAATAAAGAAACTGTGAGATATATATGCATGTATGTGTGTATGTATGTATGTATGATAAAATACTACTGAACCCTAAAAAGGAATGAATTAACGGCATTCGCAGCAACTTGGATGACATTGGAAACTATTATTTTAAGTGAAGTAACTCAGGAATGAAAAATCAAACATCATATCCTCTCATTCATAAGTGGGAGCTAAGCTATGAGGATGCAAAGGCATAAGAGTGACACAATGGACTTTGGGGACTAATGGGGAAAGGGTGGGAAGCGGGTGAGGGAGAAAAGACTACAAATTGAGTACAGTGTATACCGCTCAGGTGATGGGTGCACCAAAATCTCAAAAATCACCACTAAAGAACTTAGTCATGTAACCAAATACCACTTGTTGCCCAATAACCTATGGAAATAAAAATTTTTTTAAAAGAATATTGCCTAGCACACAGTAGGTACTCAGAAAAAAACTATTAATAATTATCTAAGTGCATGCGAGGCTGGTTCACCATATGCAAATCAGTAAATGTGATTCATCACAAAAACAGAACTAAAAACAAAAACCACATAATTGTCTCAATAGACACAGAAAATATTTTCGATAAAATTCAACATTTCTTAAAGTTAAAAATCCTCAACAAACTAGTCATCAAAGGTACATACCTTAAAATAATAAGAGCCATATATGACAAACCCACAGCCAACATCATACTGAATGGACAAAAGCTGGAAGCATTCCCCTTGAGAACGGGAAACAGACAATACTTCTATTCAACATAGTACTGTAAGTCCTAGCCACAGCAATCAGACAAGAGAAGAAATAAAAAGAATCCAAACAGGAAGAGAGAAAATGAAACTATTTCTCTTCACGGTTGGTTCTATACCTAGAAAACCCCATACTCTGCCCAAAGACTCCTAGATCTGATAAACAACTTCAGCAAAGTTTCAGGATACAAAATCAATGTACAAAAATCAGCAGCATTTCTATACACTAATAACGTCCAAACTGACAGCCAAATTGAGAATGTAATCCCATTTACAATAGCCTCAAAAATAATGAAATACCTAGGAATATAGCTAACCAAGGAAGTGAAAGAACTCATCAGTTGGAGTGTATAACTATTCTCTTTTCTCTACAACCTTGCTAGCATCTGTTATTTCTTGACTTTTTATAATAATAGCCATTCTGACTGGTGTGAGATGATATCTCATTGTGGTTTTGATTTGCATTTCTCTAATGATAAGTGATGTTGAGTTTTTTCATATGCTTGTTGGCCACATGTATGCCTTCTTTTGAGAAGTGTATGTTCATGCCCTTTTGACCACTTTTTAATTGTGTTGTTTGTTTTTTTCTTGTAAATTTGTTTAAGTTCCTTATAGATTCCAGATATTAGACCTTTGTCAGATGCATAGTTTGCAAAAATGTTCTCCCATTCTGTAGGTTGTCTGTTTACTCTGTTGATAGTTTTTTTTTTTCCTGTGTAGAGGTCTTCAGTTTAATTATATCCCATTTGTCAATTTTTTCTTTTGTTGTAATTGCTTTTGGCATCTTCATCATGAAATCTTTGCCCATGCCTATGTTCTGAACGTATTGCCTAGGTTGTCTTCCAGGGTTGTTATAGTTTTGGGTTTTACATTTAAATCTTTAATCTGTCTTGAGTTAGTTTTTGTATATGGTGTAAGGAAGGGGTCCAGTTGCAATTTTCTGCATATGGCTAGCCAGTTATCCCAGCACCATTTAATGAATAGGGAACCTTTTCCTCAGTGCTTGTTTTTGTCAGGTTTGTCGAAGACTAGATAGTTGTAGGTGTGTGGTCTTATTTCTAGGTTCTTTATTCTGTTCCACTGGTCTATGTGTCTATTCTTGTACCAGTACTGTGCTGTTTTGGTTACTGTATCCCTGTAGGAATCAACCCAAATGCCCATCAATCATAGACTGAATAAAGAAAATGTGGTACATATATGCCATGGAATACTATGCAGCCATGAAAAGGAACAAGATGTCCTTTGCAGGTACATGGATGGAGCTGGAGGTCATTATTCTTAGCAAACTAATGCAGGAACAGAACACCAAATACCACACATTTTCACTTATAAGTGGGAGCTAAATGATGAGAATACATGGACACAGAGAGGGAACAATACACATTGGGGCCTATCAGAGGGTGGAGGCTGGGAGGAGGGAGAGGATCAGGAAAAATAACTCATGGATACTAGGCTTAATACCTGGGTGATGAAATAACCTGTACAACAAACTCCCACGACACATATTTACTTATGTAACAAACCTGCACATCCCATACATGTACCCACCCCTAAGCTTAAAATAAAAGTTAAGAAAAAACACACACACAAAAATAAAAAATAAAACAAACAAAAAAAAACCCACAGTGAGATTCCATTTCACACCAGTCAGAATAGCTGTTACTAAAAAGTCAAAAAATAACAGGTGCTGGCAAGATTGTGGGGAAAGGTAAAAACTTACACACTGCAACTGGTAATGTAAATTAGTTTAGCCACTGTGGAAAGAAGTGAGAAGATTTCTCAAAGAAGTTAAAACAGAACTACCGTCTGGCACAGCAATCCAATTACTGGATTTTGGGTATATATCCAAAGGAATATAAATTGTTTTACCATAAAGACATATACACATGTATGTTAGTTGCAGCACTATTCACAATAGCAAAGGCATGGAATCAGCCTAGCTGCCCACCAATGGTGGACTGGATAAAGAAAATGTGTTACACGGCCCGGCGCGGTGGCTCAAGCCTGTAATCCCAGCACTTTGGGAGGCCGAGACGGGCGGATCACGAGGTCAGGAGATCGAGACCATCCTGGCTAACACAGTGAAACCCCGTGTCTAGTAAAAAATACAAAAAACTAGCCGGGCAAGGTGGCGGGCACCTGTAGTCCCAGCTACTCGGGAGGCTGAGGCAGGAGAATGGCGTAAATCCCGGAGGCGGAGCTTGCAGTGAGCTGAGATCCAGCCACTGCACTCCAGCTGGGGCGACAGAGGGAGACTCCGTCTCAAAAAAAAAAAAAAAAAAAGAAAGAAAATGTGTTACATATACACCACAGAATACTACATAGCCTTAAAAAAGAATGAGATAATGTTCCTTACAGTGAAATGGATGGAGCCGGAGAATATTATCCTAAGTGAATTAATGCAGGAACAGAAAACCAAATACTGCATGTTCACACTTTTAAGTATGAGCTAAGCATTGTGTACATACGGACACAAAAAAGGGAACAATAGACACCAGGGCCTACTTGAGGGTGGAGGGTGGAAGGAGAGTGAGAATTGAAAAACTACCTATCAATTATTATGCTGATTTCCTGAATGACCAAATTATCTGTACACCAAACCGCCATGACAGGCAATTGACCCATGTAACAAACCTGCACATGTACCCCCTGAACCTAAAATAAAAGTTGGAAAGAAAAAAAAGAGTAAAAAGAAACTCCAAGAGAAAGAAAAAAAAATTATCAAGTGCAGAACATAATTCCATTTTTTTATTTACAAGTTTTTTGCACTATTTTAATAATCACTATGTTTTCCAGGAATTTCGATGCTTCCGCCATATACAATGAGAAAAAATTGAACTTATTTTGCTTGCTGTTTTACTAGGAATTGCTTATCAATCTGGAAAATCATGCCACTAATGGTAATGTCATTCACATTTGTGTGGCCAACACAACACACCTGAATTAGTCTGCATATGTACCTGTCTCTATTATGAAGCTCCCAGGAATATAGATGAATATAACTATTTAACCTTGATTTCAAAATGTCAAAAAATTAAAAATATTTCAATGATATTCAACTGAATATTGCCTTATTTTTTCATTGAAAATTACCTGGATTTTGCTCTTGACTTTTAAAATTATGATGACTAATATCTACTTCATTTTTAAAGCAGCTTTAGGTTCACCACAAAGTTGAGCAGAAAGTAAAGACAGTTCTCATATATCTCCTCCCCTACATAGTCTTTTCCATCTTCAATATCCCCCAGCAGAGTGGTATATTTGTAATAACTGATGAACCTACACTGACACCATTATTATCCCCCAAATGTCATAGTTTATATTAGGGTTCATGATGTTGTCCACATGACTGGACAAATTTATAATGACATGCATCTACCATTATATTATCATATGGAATAGTTTCACTGCTCTAAAAAATCCCCTGTGTTCTGCCTATTCATCTCTTCCTCCTCCTACTGACTTTTTTTTTTTTTTACCGTCTCCATAGTTTTGCCTTTTCCAGAATGTCATATATTGTAGTTGGAATTGGAATCCTAATACATACAGTATGTAGCCTTTTCAGACAGTCTTCTTTCATTTAGCAATATTCATTTAAAATTTCTTATTTCCTTTACATTCTAATTTATTTATTATGAGTAAAAGTAAGCTGACTTTCTAGTGTGGTCATGCCCATTTACATTTAAAATATATTTTATATTATGAATTGTGTTCCTTTTATTTCTCCTTTAGGTCATAGGATATACATAGATTTTAAAACTTACCTGTGAAGAGAGATATTAGCCATGAGTTTCATTTCAGTGTAGCAAAGGAGACAATATAAAATATTTCTTAAAAACAGGGTAGGAGTTCCAGCAAACATTAAAAGTAGAATTACCATATAATCTAGCAATTCTACTTCTGGGTATATACCCAAAGTACTAAAAGCAGGATCTTGAAGAGATGTTTGTATCTCCCTACTCACAGCATCATTATTCACAATAGTCAAAGGGTGGAGGCAATCCAAATGTTCACCCACAGATGAATGGATAAACAAAATGTGGCATCCACATACAGTGGTATATCATTCAGCCTTAAAAAGAAGGGCATTCTTTTACATGCTACAACATGAATGAACATTGAGGACATTATACCAAGTAAGATAGCCAGTCACAAAAGGACAAATACTCTATGATCCCACTTATATGAGGTACCCAGAGTAGTCAAAATCATAGAGACAGAAAGTAGAATGGGAGTTTCCAGAGTCTGGCGGCGGGGGGGCGGGGAACTAGGGAGTTGTTTAATCAGTATAAAGTGTCAATTTTGCAAGATGAAAACAGTTCTGGGAACTGGTTACACTACAGTGTGAGTGTTTGAAACTACTGAACTGAATACTTAAAAATGGTTAAAATAGGAAATTTAGTATTATGTATAGTTTACCACAATTTTAACAAACAGGGTGGAGGGCACTGGGTATGATACAGTTGAGATCTACTGCTCTGTAGGCTTGAGGGAGAGGCATGGTCTATGGTCTGCCTGACTATACTTTCCTCTTTCCAGAAGGTTATACCTCCTCAGGTATTGAGACAAGGAATAGTGAGGAGGAAAAGTTTTCTCCTTATATGACCACCAATGACAAGTTGGTTGATCCCATTATTTAATTCTCTAATGAGCAATCATCATATTGTTTAAAGACTCAGTCTGTGCAGTTCATGATCCCAACAGCCCCCGCCCCCCCCCACCCCGCCCCCGCGGGATGAAGCAATCATCTCCAAGCAACTCCTCTGGGAGATTCAGCACATCTAGTCGACTCTTAGCTGGAGCCTCCCACTGCATCCACCTCCACTTTCCTCTGAGCTACTTTGTTCCAAGTGATCAGTATCTTAGCAATTCTGCAGTCCTGCCTCTAGGACCTGTTGGTACAGAAGGGACCCATCTTCCCATACCTTGCAGAAAGTGAAACCGGGAGCTTGAGTGGGCAGGCATTTTTTTTTTCTTTGGTAAGAGATTTTGTCTCTTACGCTTCATACCTCTCCTCAGTACCTTCAGAAATACAACAATATGCACAATGATAAAGACGTCTTCTCCCCCTTGTAGACCTGCCCAAATATTGACTGGTTTTCTCAATACTGCGGGAGTAATGAATAGAGCGACCCCCTCCTCTTTCTCTCAGAAAGGTGAGGTAAAGGGATTTCTTTTAGAATACAGAAAGAACACAGAAATAAAGACAGTGATACAGGAACGGTGCTCAAGGTTTGTAGTCACATGTCCATTATCTGATGGACTCTAGGCATGCCCTCAAGAAGCCAGCTCTCCTCTCTGCCAGTACCCCTAGTTTATCTCTTTATGAAAAATGCCAGGGGGGCATGGAATCTTTGAGCCAATAGCAGTCTTATTTAAATTCAGTCTGAGAGAATTTATCTGTTCTAAATAAAGCTTGATCTCAGCCATAATCTCTACTGTATTCTACAATCTCTATGGTATTCTACAATCTTTAGAGACAAGAAGAGATCTCAAACAGTCCTTCATACTACTTTGTCACACAAACCCTATCAACAGTGCTTTGCTTACAGACAACCACCCGTGCCCTTCATCCTGCTCATGCCTGAATTTTTCTCCATACCATAGTCCCCACCTCTGACCACATATATTAGCTTTCACAGTTTCCCGCTCTAATTCTACTAGTCTGATCTTGCTTTAGACTTTGTTTTTTGGGTTACTTTTACGTTGGATCATTTATTTATTTACTGACACAAGTATATTAAATACTTTCTGTGTGCCATGCCTTCCCAATTCTGGTAATTGCAATGCCTGTGTCGATCCCTATGATCTCAGGAGACAAACTCTATTTCAACCCTGGACCTAATAAACCTATATAATCAAGTTAGTGCCACTTCTGGAACATCCTTCTCCACTCCCTACCCCCAGATATGATTTCCTTGCTAGGCAAAAATGCCTGCTTAGGGCTTTTGAGCTTTCCTACATAAAGGGCTACTCTAGCTATTTAAGATCCTCAGCCGCTTCCTGACATCTTTCTGTGAATGGATAAATAACTCCAAATTATGAGAAGCCACTCTTTGTATATCAAGTTTCTGTTGCTACATAACAAAATACCCCAAAATTCAGTGGTTTAAAACACCAATCATTACCTATTATACCACATGCATCTGTGTGTTGGTTGGGGCTTTGTTTTAGGTTGGGCAGTTTGGGGCACCTTAGCTGAGGCAGCTGTGCTCCGCATGTCTCTCATCCTTCCCCTGGGAGTAGCAGGCTAGGTTAGGCATGCCCTTCTCATGGGAAAGGTATAAGCACACAAATGAGTGAGCCAAATTGTGTGAGCATTTTTCAAGATTCTGTGTCACATTTACTACGTTTCGTTGGACAAACATGTCACATAGCTAAGTCCAGAGGTGAGGAATTATGCTCCCTCCATGTTGGAAAGGACTGCAAGGTTACATGGTAAAGGGTATAAATACAGGGAGAAGTGAAGAATTTGAGTCATTGATATAGTCTGTTGAACTTCTCATCCCCCCTCTTAATTTCTGCTGCAATTTTAGACTGCATCTGTATATTTTCCCAAACCACACCTTAGTTTCGTCACGACTTTTGGACATTGTGATAGGTGCCTTTCTCTGGGTGAATTTTTCCTAAGTTATATTTAGGCTTCTCAAATTCAGTTTGCTCACTTCACAGTCATATTCACATCTTTGCTCTATGTTGTGAAATCCCAAAGCATATTCTTAATAAACACACAATTGTTTTGTACAAGAAAGAAGCTTGCAGAAATAAGATTATTAGAGAACAAGGGGTATTCTAGATTTGAATTTTAAAAATCAGCTAATGTACTACTTGATAAGTAGATGGCCTTCTGGCCAAATCTATGTCTTTGAGTCAGCTTGAAAAATGTGAACACTCCCAGGACATGTGAGGAAACGTACAAGTTTGAATGACAGGATTTTAGTGGACACATGGCTCCTCATGCATTCATTCATTGGGTGGTGATGAAAGAACTGGTAATTCTGAGATGGTGTAAGCAGTTGTCATGAACTTGAAGTCTTATCTCTTGAAGAGTGATTCAAAGAAGTTAATAGAGCATCTCCGAACTAATACTCTTGGTAAGTTGGCAATGAGATGTTTTCGTGTTGCACAGATAACAGTAGAATCAAGTGTGACCTCAGACTTATTATTACTAACTCATATTAGCTAGAGTTATCCACTTATTGTTTCCCAGTGCATTTGGTTGGTGATATGGTGGAGATCTTTCCATGCTATTATGGAAAGATCACTAAATTGGCAGCTCAGAACCCTGAATTCTAGACCTTAATGAGCCACCACTTTAACTAGGTGTGCTTGGATAAGTCTCTTAATCTCTCTGAATCTTAGCTTTCTCACTTGCAAAATATAGGCTGCTACTAGATATTTTTAAAACTGTACTAGGATAGAAGATGATAGGATCAAGGAAGCATGATATATCTAACAAGTAGAATCCCTTTTCAATTGATTCTAAGCATATCATAGTTGCTAGAAGAAAATGCAGGGATTTTCCAATGCCCTAGATAAAAGCAATGATATTGCCCCACTATTTATTAATCACGTATGGTGAAAAGATAAACTGTACCATAAATATATTACATCCTTAGTCCTGTTGTGCCTTGAAGCTAGGCAAGAACATATGGTTTTCTTAATACAAACTCATATTAACTACTAGAGAAGCAGCTCAAAATGTATGCCTTAGTGATCATGAGTTAGCATTATCATGTTTATATGTAAAGACTCCTTTTTTTTCCCATTTAACACATGCCTGCTCTAAATGATATAATAAAGGCCTTACTAATGAATGGTGACTGGGGTGTCTTTCACCACCTCAAGAACTGAGTTTTAAGAAATCAGTGATGGCTTATTTTTCCAATTCACAGTGTTGTTATTTTACTTACAAACAGAAAGGAATTGCAAAGATACTGTAATTGATTTGCTGGCAAGTTTACAGCCTCTGTAAGTAATTTATCAGGTTGATATGGCTCCCTGTGAATCTCAGCAGACAGAGTTATCCACTTATTGTCTCCCAGTGCATTAGGTTGGTAGCATGATAGGCTGTCTTCAGATGTAGGTTATGTCTTCTATCTACTTCTTACTACCATTAGTGAGTTAGAAGTTTTTAGACTATAATTACTTTTGGAATCCATACATTCACTCAATTGTTCAATGGAGCTCCATTACTAGAAGCCAAGCATTTGGACACCTGGGAAAAAAGTCATTATGAAAAAAATAAGTTTGACCTACATTATTCTGTAAATAAACGAGATAATCTCAGAGCAATTTGTGATTTTTTAAAAGCATGTCATAATTCTTTTTTATTTTTCATTTTCTGTTGTTCAGAATGGTAAAGGTAACACAATATTTATCAGTCCAGGAATAAATACCAACTACTTCAGTTTTCACCACCAGTCTGATGTCCCTAAATTCCATCTTTAATTAAAACACTGTAGTTGTGATATTCATTCTTTGGGTCACAACACTCCTTTCCTTCCTATTTGGTCTTTTTGTATGTTTGTGTCTCTCTAAATAAATAAAAGCCTCATAATGCAAAATTGTCACCATTCCCTGATTGAAACCTTTTTTTTCTTTTTTGGTCCTTTAATTAAAATCTCACTCTATTCAAATCCATTAAGTCCATTTTTGTTATCTCTTGAATTTTAAATGACCAAGAGTTACACCTGTGGAATGTTCTTTGAATCGAGTTCTCTTATAAGTGTGGACACTGGCATGACCCCTATAGTCTTACATTCAGGCCTAGAAAATGTGTAATGTTTTGTTCTTTCTTAAAATAAATTTCTCTATTTGTTAAAATCCTTCTTCTTTTTTTTTTTTTTCCTCTAAGAGTCTGCTCTAAAATCACTTTTGGTTTTTATTTTTAAGGAGACATTGTATCAGAGAAATATGCTATGGGTATATGGGTACCCAGCCAGTTTTTATTTTTTCTATCAAGCAAATCTCTGTTAAGAAAAACCCACTGTTTTGTTGTTGTTGTTTTGTTTTGTTTTGGTTTTGGTTTTTTGAGACAGGATCTTGCTCTGTCACCCAAGCTGGAGTGCAGTGGCATGATCACAGCTCACTGCAGCTTTGACCTCATGGCTCACTGCAACCTTGACCTCCTGGGCTCAAGCGATCCTTCCACCTCAGCCTCCCAAGTAGCTGAGACTACAGGCATGCACCACTACACTTGGCTATTTTTTTTTTCTTGTAGAGACAGGGTCTCACTTTGTTGCCCAGGCTGGTCTCCAATGCTTGAGCCCAAGCGATCTTCCCGCCTCAGCCTACTAAAGTGCTGGGATTACAGGAGTAAGCCACTGCACCTGACCCCAAACCCACTTCTACATCAGACACGCTCAATAGTTCTATTACAACATGAGCTAAATTGGCATTCTAATTTATGCCAATTACCTTAGACAACGGTTTATATTTTGGACAGATAATGCTTTGTTGTAGGGGGACTGTCCTGTGCATTGCACGGTCTTTAACAGCATCCCTGACCTCGACCTACTGGATGGCAGTAGCATTTTCACCAAATATTGATAACCTAAAATGTATTCAAATGTTTCTGGGGGACAATCAGGTGATTTCTCAGCTCAGTTTTTATATTTTTAAAGGTGAAAGCTTTGACTTGCTCAATTTAACCTGCTATATGTGATCGTTTTCTGTTACTAAGACTACAGGAGCTATGCTATGCTTAGAGCAAACTGTTCACCTGCAGTAAGGCCACCTCCTTACACAGATTTACTGTATATTATTTATGTTATTAAGTGCTACTTATACATTATCTCATTTAGTTCTCTGTTTCACATAAGAATAATTGAGGCAACAAACATAATTTCCTGGGAAGTTTTAATCCAGATTCCAGATAATGGGAATGTTCTAGGCCTTTAAAACCTATACACTATTTCTACATTCTTTGTTATGCTCACTTTATCATCTTCAGGAACTTATTAAACTTCCATGTGCCTTAATTTTGTCAATAGTGTTAATTATTATTACTATTACCTATTACCTGTATAAACTATAGTTTGAGAAAAAAATTTCTTTTGAGACACTTTCCCTTTTGTTGCCCAGGCTGGAATGCAATGGCGTGCTCTTGGCTCACTGCAACCTCCGCCTCCCGGGTTCAAGTGATTCTCCTACCTCAGCCTCCCGAGTACCTGGGACTACAGGCATGCACCACCATGCCCAGCTAATTTTTGTATTTTTAGTAGAGACGGGGTTTCACCATGTTGGCCAGGATGGTCTCAATCTCTTGACCTCGTGATCTGCCCGCCTCGGCCTCCCAAAATGCTGGGATTACAGGTGTGAGTCACCATGCCTGGCAGAGAAAAAAATATTTTTTGGCTTAGAACTCTACTTGAAATCCCCTTCAAAAGAACTTGGGTTTCCATGTAGTTTGTTGACCTGCTGTTTTATAATCCTGGAGTTGTTCCTTTTGCTTTCCTCTCCTTGAGGCTTTGGACATACTGGACACATAGACACTCAATAAAGCCTTGCCAGTTGACTGCATAAAAAGCCACAAATTGCTTATCTATAGAAATTCAATGTGTTTTTCCCAAGGATACTAACAATCCCTGTTATACCAGCAGTTGATGATTCACTGTAAATATTTGTGTGTTTTGACATATTCTAGTAGTTTATCTAAATCGAACGGTTCTTATCAACATTTCTTTTCAAAGTTTTATGCTATCAGCAGTAACTCTTCCTTACTTAGACTTTGATATATATTACCTTTAAAATATGAGACAATTTGCAGACAAGGGGAAAAGAGAGATAACGCAATCATCACTCAGTTATGTGGGATTAGCCTTATAAAATTGTACTACATCTTGAATGCTTCTGTTGCCACTTCCTCAGACTGCTGTGTGTGGTCTGTTGCCTCAGAATGACTAATCACCTTCTGAAGGCAAATGAGACATCACCATGTCACTAGCATGGTGAATGGCTGGTCACAGGAAGTCAAACAATGGCCAGCAGTACTGGTTACTATTTAATAATTGACAAATGGGACTATTTTATTTTCTCTGAAAGATGAATGAGAGGTTACTTCAAGACAATGGCAGGAAGGGTAAACATCAAGAAGAAAGGGATGGAAATTTAGGACTGACTTAGGCAGGAAATGAGTTTAGCTGCAGTGACATCCAGATTTGACAGTGCCTGCACAGTATGTGCCTGGCGCAGAGCCTGGAGAGAAAAAACATTTTGACTATATTTCTTTGAAGGAAAATGAGGAGCATTAGATTGTATTCACAAAGGCAGATCTACAATCTATCTTCTCAGAGGGACTAATATGCGTATGCTTTCAGTTTGGACTGCATCTGGGTCTCAGCTGCCTGGTTCTATATTGATTATTAAGTGGGTTTTTTTTTTTTGTTTTTTGTTTTTGTCTAAATGAAGCTACTTTTTAGAACTACATTGTTAAATCAGTATTTCAAGATTGGAGCAATATTCATTAAGAAGAGCTATGAGCTTTTTGTCTTCAAATAAATTAATGTTGTCCCTTAACACCACCAAGAATAAATCATGTGACGCTAATTAAGATAGTGTTCACTCTTCTTGCACAGACAAGTGGAAGCCTTTAGGGTCAAGAAAATGAATATTATTATCTCTTAAAATGGCTATTATAGAAAAGAGATACACCAAATCTTATTTCCAGTAGTTCTTCCTTGAATGGGTTAAAAACAGGAAATATGAACCCAAGCACCTATCTGATAAAGAATGACCAACCTTTCTGGTAAGAAGATGTTCACAGACATATATTCATATTAAAAGTAGTTGTTTAACCAGGTGCAGTGGCTTACACCTGTACTCCCAGCACTTTGGGAGGCTGAGGCAGGTGTATCACTTGAGTCCAGGAATTTGAGACCAGCCTGGGCATCTATACAAAAAATACAAAAAATTAACTGGGCATGGTGACATGCACCTGTAATCCTAGATACTTGGGAGGCTGAGGTGGGAGGATCATCTGAGCCCATGAGGTCAAGGTTGCAGTGAGCCATGATCGTACTACTGCACTTCAGCCTGGGTGACAGAGTGAGACCTTGTCTCTAAAAAGGAAATAAATAAAATAATAAAAGCAGTTGTTTATTAAGACACCTTTTCCAATTCCCATAAATGGACATTTAAAATCCTTGCAAAAAACACCATATGCTGATCTCCTCAAGCAACCTAAGGGGCCAGCTCTTGAAAAATAAAGCCAGCATTGTTTAAGCCAAGAAGCATTGCTGTTAAATACAAAGGCCAAAAATTGATTTATAGGACAATCAAAAGCTGAAGATTGTAGTATAATGGTCATGTGAAATTTTCTTATATGCAAAATGAGAAAATTGAAAAAGATAAATGTTGAACTCTGAACACATGGAATAAAAATTTGTGTGCAATTACCTCAGAATAATTTTTTTCACTGAAATTGAAATACATTTTATGTATAGTTAACTTTTGATATTTCTGGACTATAAATATTTGCTATAGAATTTTATAGTTAATTGGTATTTGTCTTTCCTATTTGATAGTTTTAATTAAGAAACTTTGGCTTTTTTTAGTAACTAATGGATGCATAATGTCTACATTGATTCAACTTTCAGTAAGAGATTTGGGAGTTAGTCTATATGACTGTAAGACAGAAATGCTTTAAGGTAAATTTCCAAAGTAGTGGTTTCCAATGCACTGAGATTCTCAAATGTAAGTTAATGAAGATCATGAGATGTGTTGGATTAAAACAATGTGTCTGTATAGATTAAAGCAATGGAAAAAATATTGTTCAAGAAGATAAACACAATGACCAAGTGCTTTGGGATTATTATGAGAAGTGGGGATTTGGTGAGTGCATGTAGTGTGACTTTGGGTCTGTAGGTTTTAAGATTAGAAGATAATACTGACATACATTATCTCTTGTTGATTTCCATCCCCCCAATGTTAGTATTTGGAAGAAATTTCCTAAACGAAATTAAAAATGATGAAGTTTGTAGTCAGTCTCTCTAGACTCTCATTTTCTTTTTCATGAGTTTTTTCTTCAACATACAGATGTATGCAGTTGGCTTTTCTTATCTAATTTCTCCCTTCTTACCCTAGCCCTCCCCTCCCACCTCCATTCCAAAAAAAAAAGACCTGAAAGAAAAGTATTTGTAATTCAAAAAGCAGGCTCATGTGAACATTACTCAGGCACCCCCACTAGGTTGCCTGGACAATAAGGTGATTTCAATCCGGGAGAATCTTTTCCCAGCAGGAGGGACAGGGCCCAAGCTAAGCTTGCAATGGCACTGGTGGCTTCCTGTCCAACTTCTTCCTCCTTCCACCTTCAGACACACAAGGAGAACTGTAACTTCTCAAGGGCTCCACAGGCACCAGGTACTGGATTAGATAGCATCCTAAATCCAGATTCCTGTTTCCAAGCAGCCTATTTATTTCATTCAGTAGCAAAGACACAATTTCACACTTGTGTCATAAGAAGAGAGACCCAAGAGCAAAAGGTTGTTATCTTCGTTGGAGTCAAACTCCAACCAGGTCCTGAAAACGTTCCCCCACAGGAAGATGGTCAAATTGGGGAACCACAACCACTTCTGGAGGCTGACTCTGGCCTTGTGATTTTTCTCTTTTCTCACTGATACTTATTCCTTAAACCAATACGGTGTGGCTTGTGAAGTTTGTTCTAACCCATTATATGGCAGATGGCAACCCTGAGGAGAACCACCTGGTTCAACAGCTTTCTTATTTATTCCTCATTCACCTATAATTATGGCACCACAATATTGCATTTGAAGCCTCATTTCTAAGTGTGGAAGGAACGTTTTTTTTTTTTTCATTTAAATGATAATTTTAGTACCAAGTAATATACGGGAGGGCAAGTATTTCAAACTTTTATTAGGAAAAACTTTCTTGGTATTTTAAACTCAAACTACATAAGTGGCCATTCTCGTGTGAGGCTGTCTTGATTACCATAGTTTTATAAAACGTCTTCAATCAGATCGTATGAGTTCTCCAAATATATAGTTTTTAAATGGTACACTGTATATGTATGTTAATGTTAACAACCACCTAAAACACGATACAGAACTATTCCGTCACCACAAAGATCTTCCTTTTGGTGCCTCTTTATAGTCACACACACCTTTTTACCACCCCCCACCATCCCTAATTCCTGGTGACTACTAATCTGTTTTCTATCTCTATAATTTTGATATTTCAAGAATGTTATATAAATGGAATCATATAATATCTTTTGATATTGGCTTCTTTTTCATTCAGCACAATGCTCTTGAGCTCTATTCAACTCTTGTTTGAATCAATAGTTTGTTTCTTTATGTTGCTGAAAGATATTCCATTATATATATGACATATATATATATTAATACACACAAACACACACACAAACACACACACACAGACACATCACAGCTTGTTTAACCATTCACCTAGTGAGGAACATTTTGGTTGTTTCCAGTTTTTGACCATTAAAAATAAAGCTGCTATGAACAATTGTGCACAAGTGTTGTGTGGATATAAACTTCATTTCTCTAGAATAAGTGCCTAAGAGTTCAACTGCTGGGTCATACGGTAGGTGTATGTTTCTCTGAATCCTTGCAAACAGTTGGTGTTGTCACTGTTTGCTATTAATATTTTAGCCACTCTAATGAGTATATAGTGATATCTCATCATGATATTAATTTGCATTTCCTTAATAGCTACTGATGTTGAACATTTTTCATACGATTATTTGCCATCCTTTCATCCTCTTTGGGGAAATGTCTCTTTATGTCTTTTGCCCATTTTCTAATTACGTTGCTTTTTTTTTGTTTGGACTGTTCAGTTTTGAGAGTTCTTTTTATATCATACATATGAGTCCTTTGTCAGGTATGTAGTTTGCAAATATTTTCTTCCAGTCTGAAGTTCATCTTGTCATCCTTTTAGTAAGGTCTTTCACCAAAAAATGTTTTAAATTTTGATGAAGTCCAATTTTAGTATCTTTCTTTTATGAATTACACTTTTGGTGTCATGTCTAAGAACTCTTTGCTGTCTTAGGTCTCAAACATTTTCTTCCATATTACATTCTAAAAGTTTTATAGTTTTAGGCTGTATATTTACATTTGTGACTCATTTGGAGTTACTTTTAATGTAAAGTATGAGGTTTAGGTTGAAGTTCACTTTCTGCCTATGGATATTCAATTCAGCATCATTTGTTGACAAGAATGTCCTTCCTCCATTAAACTGTTTCACTGCCAAAAATCAGTTGGCTATATAGGGCTGTGTGGGATTATTTCTAGGTTTTCCATTCTGTTCCAATGACCTATGTGTCTACCTCTTCATCAATATCAACACAGTTGTGATATCTGTAGCGATTCTACAGATATCTGTAGTAATTCTTGAAATAGGGTAGGTTGATTCCTTCTACTTTACTCTTCTTTAAAAAGTTTTTCTTTTTGCTATTCTATGTTATGTGGTCTTTCCATATGAATTTTAGGATAGACTTGTCTATATCAACAAACAAGTCATGCTGAGATTTTGATATTTATTGTATTAAACCTGTATATCAAACTATGAAGAATGACTTTGTTTTTCTATTTTGAATTTGACCAGTCATGAATATGGTACATCTCTTTAATTTATTTATTTAGAACTTTATTTAGAATTTTAATTTCTTTAATTAATTTATTTATTTTATTTAGAACTTTAATTTCTTTAATCAGCATTGTATAATTTGCAGCTTACAAATGCTGTAGTTGTTTTGTTAGATTTACACCTAAGTATTTCATTTTCTTAAGAACAATTGTAAATCGTATTATATTTGTTATTTTGGTTTTCACAGTTTATTGTTAACATAGAGAAATACAAATAATTTTGTATGTCAATTTTATATCCTGTGACTAGAAATTTTGTTGTAGATTCCTTGGGATTTTCTATGCAGACTATCATGTCATCTACAAACAGGGACAGTTTTATTTATTCCTTCCATGTATGTGTGCCTTTTTGCTTTTCTTGTCTTATTGTGCTGGCTAGAATTTCTAGTATCAAATGAAGAGCAGTGATGACAGCAGACATATTTGCCTTTTTCATCCTAGAGTGAAATTATTCCATCTTTCAAATTGTGTTGTTAGCTGTAGGTTTATTTGATGAGTTTTCATAGATGTTCTTTGTTAAGTTAAGAAAGTTTTCTTCTATTACTAACTTCCCGAGAGTTTTAATACTGCATGAGTGTTGAACTGCGTCAATTTGCTCTTTCTGCATCAGTTGATATAATCATGTGACATTTTTTCTTCTTTAGCCTATTGGTACGATTAACTTTAACTGAATTTTGACTACTGAATCAGCCTTACTTCCCTGGAATAAACTTTATTTTGTCATGAACATACGAGTGCATGTGTCTTTTTGTTAGATTGATTTATTTTCCTTTGGATATATACCCAGTAATGGGATTGCTGGGTCAAATAGTAGTTCTACTTTAAGTTCTTTGAGAAATCTCCAAACTGCTTTCCGTAACAGCTGAACTAATTTAAACTCCCATGAACAGAATATAAGCATTCCCTTTTCTCCACAGCCTCACCAGCATCTGTTTCTTTTGACTTTTTAATGATGGTCATTCTATTAACAACTAGTTTAGATGATGTCTCATTGTAGTTTTGATTTGCATTTCTCTGATGATTAGTGATGCTGAGCATTTTTCATGTTTGTTGGCTACTTGTATGTCTTCTTTTGAGAAGCGTCTGTTCATGTACTTGCCCACTTTTTAATGCAGTTATTTTTTCTTGTTTATTTGCTTAATTGCCTTATATATTTTGGACATTAGGCCTTTGTTAGATGCATAGAAAATATTTTCTCCCATTCTGTGGGCTGGCTGTTTATTCTGTTGATAATTTCTTTTGCTGTACAAAAGTTCTTCAATTTAACTAGGTCCCACTTGCCAATTTTGTGTTTGTTGCAATTGCTTTTGAGGACTTAGCCATAAATTCTTTGCCAAGGCTAATGTCCAGAAGGGTATTTCCTAGGTTTTTACATTTCTAGGTCTTACCTTAAAGTATTTAATCTATTTTGAGTTAATTTACATATTTTGAAAGTAGGGGCCTAGTTTCATTCTTCTGCATGTGGCTAGCCAGTTGTCCCAGCACCATTTATTGAGTAGGGAGTACTTCATTGCTTGTTTTTGTCGACTTTGTTGACTATCAGATGATTGTAGTTGTATAGCTTTATTTCTGCATTCTCTATTCTGTTCCATTGGTCTATATGTCTGTTTTTGCATGAGCACCATGTTGTTTTGCTTACTGTAACATTATAGTATAGTTGGGTAATGTGATGCCTTGTTCATTTTGTTTAGGATTGCTACGGCTATTTGGGCTCTCTTTTGGTTCCAAATTAATTTTAGAATAGTTTTTCTTAATTCTGTGAAAAATAACACTGATAGTTTAATTGCTAGGAATAGCATTTAATCTGCAGATTACTTAGGGCAATATGGTCATTTTAACAATATTGATTATTACTATCCATGAACATGGAAAGTTGTTCCATTTGTTTGTATCATCTCTGATTTCTTTGAGAAGTAGTTTGCAATTCTTGTTTTAGAGATATTTCATCTCTCTGGTTATCTATGTTCTTAGATATTTTGTTTTTTGTGGCTATTAGAAATGGGATTACATTCTTGATCCTCAGCTTGAATATTATTTTCGTATAGAGATACTACTGACTTCTATACACTGACTTTATATTCTGAAAATTTAATGAAGTTGTTTATCAGCTCTAGGAACCTTTTGGCAGAGTCTTTAGAGTTTTCTAAGTATAGAATCATACTGTCAGAGAAGAGAGATAGTTTGACTGCTTTTTCAATTTGGATACCTTTTATTTGTTCCTCTTGCCTGATTGCTCTGGCTAAGACTTCTAGTACTATGTTGAATAGGAATGGTGAGAGTGAGCTTCCTTGTCTTGTTCCAGTTCTCAAAGGGAATGGTTCCAGCATGCCCATTCAATACGATGTTGGTTTTGTTGGTTTTGCATTTGTCATATTTTGAGGTATGCTCTTTCAGTGCCAGTTTGTTGAGGGTTTCTATCATAAAAGGATGTTGAATTTTATTGAAAGCTTTTCTGCATTTACTGAGATGATCATATGTTTTTGTTATTAATTCTGTTCGTGTAGTGAATAACAATTATCAATTTGTGTGTGAGGAAGCAACCTTGTATCCCAGGAATTAAGCCTATTGATTGTAGTAAATTAACTTTTTGATATGCTGTTGTATTCACTTTGCTAGTATTTTGTTGAAGATTTTTGCATCTATGTTCACCAGGCATATTGGTCTGTAGTTATCTTTTTTACTGTGTCTTTGCCAGATGTTTGTATCAGGATGATGTTGGGTTTGTATAATGATTTAGGGAGGAATCTTTTCTCTTTGATTTATTGGAATAGTTTCAGTAGGATTGGTACCAGCTGTTTTTTGTACGTCTGGTAGAATTCACTTGTAAATGCATTTGGTCCAGGACTTTTTTTGGTTGACATGTTTGTTTATTATATTTTAATACTGATTCCATTTCAGAACTTTCATTATTGGTCTATTCAGATCTTAAAGTTCTTCCTGATTCATTCTTGGGAGGTTGTGTCTTTCCAGGAATTTATCCATTTCCTCTAGATTTTCTAGTTTCTGTGCATAGGGGTTTTCATAATAGTCTGTGAGGGTCCTTTCTAATTCTATGGGATTGATTGTAATGTCACCTTTGTCATTTCTGATTGTGCATTTCTCTTTTTTTCTTCGTTAATCTAACTAGCAGTACTTCAATCTTATTTATACTTTCAAAGGAACCACTTTTGGCTTTGTCGATCTTTTGTATGGATTTGGAGGTTTCTATTTCATTTTGTTCTGCTTAGATTTTAGTTATTTCCTTTCTTCCACTGGCGTTGGGGTTAGTTTGTTCTTGTTTTTCTAGGTCCTCTAGGTGCAATGTTAGATTATTGCCAGAGTTTTTGCACTGATTCCTTCTTATCTGAGGGGGCTGATGTTTCTCTAGCTTTTTAAATTGCTGTCATTCGGATGGGACTTTTTGTTTCTGTTTGTTCTTTTTTTTACCTTGAGGGTTTAATTGTGGTGTATGTTATGTCATTTGGCCTTATTTCTGGATGTTTTCAGAGGACGAAGGCCCTGTGTGGGCTCTCAGTTGTGGCCAAATTCCTGCATTAGGTTTCACAGGCTATGTGTGCTGAAGGCATTTATTTTTGTTTGGTGGTGTAACTCAGGCTGCAATACAGTAGATGACACTTAACAGCAAGAGCTGGTAGATAGGCTCTTACTCAGCTGTACATCTCTTTTGTATTTAAGTGTGTTTTAAGCAGTGATCTGAAGAGGGGTAGATGGCAGTGGGGGGGTGGGTGAGAGACAACCCTTTCACCAAGTCCATTCCCAGGCCTTGCTGGAACCCCCTGCCAATGTCTGGTGCTATGCCTGCATTTCCTTAGCCCCAAGAGTGGCCCTGGTGGGTTGTGCTCCCTCCCAAAGGTTAGGTCACCAAGAGACCCACAACTGGCCATGGGCCTGCTGGTCCTCTGAGCTTGGACAAGTCACAGCAGGCTGTGGGGTATGTCTGCACGTGGTCTGATGATGCAGTGGGCCAAGGGTGGAGAATCCCTAGGCAGAGATGGTCATGCCATGGGTGTACAGCTGGTGTGGTGTTCACAGTCTGAGGTTTTTTGCCCAGCAGATGACTGTGGAGACCTCCCAGCTCGCACTCTCTTGACCGGGTCTCCCTCCAGTGTATGTCCCAGGAATAGGGCCGATTAGCTGGTTTTGTCCCAAGTCCTGTGTACCAAGATCCCCGGGCTGTTCCAGGCCATGGCGCTCTCTTGGGTAGAAGCTGCAGCTGACCAACAGGCTACACCCTTCCTGGACCAGTCTTGCAGAAGAAAGGATGCCCAGCCCCCATGCCAGCACACAAACCTGTGCCTCAGTCTTTTCAGTATTCTTGGGTTGGGGGCTCCTCCCTTGATCAAGCTCGGGCCACAGACTTTAGCTCAATATCCCTTGGCAGTATGCTTGAACCCTGGGGGTTTGAGACTGGGTCTGTGGCTTCATCTTCTGGCCCTTCAGGGTTGAGCACTGGCGGTGTTGAGGGGCTAAACTATTCCCAGGCTACTGACAAAACAGTCAGGTGGGGCAGCAGAGGCTGTGCTGTGTGCAACCTCTTGTGGGAATGGCCAGGCAGTAGCCTTTGCAGGGGTTGGTGAACAAGGGCACGCAGATCTGATGTACCCTGGTCCCATGGGAAAGGCAGCCCTGCTCTCTCCTTGGTAGCAGTCAACAGGGACTAGAGATACTCAGAGCAAGATGGAGAACCTTGGGGATGAGCACCTATCGTCGTGTTTTGCTGCAGCTTCCCCATGCACAAAACCTTTTGGGTTCCATGTAGTTTGAGCTCTGCATCTGCCTTTTTTCTAGGTAGTGCCCCTTGCCAACTCAAACGTCTATGGGGATCATGATATCTCTTCTAGCTAAAATCTTAGAGGTTCATGGCAGGAGTGTGGTGCTCTGGAGTTCCTTCACTCACCCCTTCCTTAGGAACTGTTGAGGTCCGGTAGTCAGTCCTGGTACTTGATGACTCCATGCAGGCTTCCCAGCTTTCTTCTTCTTCAACCCTGAAGGGCCAGAGGATGAAGCCACGGACCCAGTCTCAAACCCCCAGGGTTTGAGCATATTGCCCAGGGATATTAAGCTGAGGTCTGTGCTTTTCTATCAACTTTCAGTGTTTTCTCTTAAAAGATCTGTTCAAGGTGTGATAGTATACTTGATATTTTGGTTTCTGTCAGTAGGAGAGGTGTTTCCTGGATGTGTCTAGTCAGCCACCTTGTCCTATCTCCACAAAGTTTCTCTGCTGAGTTCCTGGTCTCAGGACACAAAATGGGAAATTCCCTGGTGGGTCTTCCAAAGGTTGGGTCTGATCACATATGGCCTCTGTACCTGCAGGCTTCAGATATGGTGAGTCATTTCCAAACTTCAAAGTGAATTGTGCCAAGGCTCTGGAGGTTCGCTGCAGAGACCTCCTTTCTTTTTAGGGAATTACACTTAGGCATTCTTTTAGGGTTGTTATACTAGTGACAAATTATCTTAGTTTTCTTCATCTTGACTTCACTTTCACCTTTATTCCTGAGGATATTTTCACAGAATGTAGGATTCTAAGTTGACAATTCTTATCTGTCAGAACATGGAAAATGTGCCACTTTTTTCCTGGCCTCCATAGTTTCTGATAAGCTCTTCTGTTGATGAAATTGTTTGACCCTATAGAAAATGCATTGTTTTTCTCTGGCTGTTTTCAGGACTTTTCTTTGTCTTTACTTTTCAGATGTTTGATTACGCTGTATCTTGGTGTGGATTTCTTTAAGATTTCTGTTTGAGCTTCACTCAGCTTCTTGAATCTGTAGGTCATTTTGCTTTTGTCAAGTTTGAAAAAATTTCAGCCATTATGTCTTTGAATACTTTATTAACATAACTCTCTTTCTCCTCTCTTTCTAAGACTCTGATAACATAAATGTTAGGTTTTTTGTTATAGCCCTACAAGTCCCTGAGGATCTGTTCATTTTTTTAAAGTCTCTAGCTCCTTGTCATTCAGATTGGGTAATTTCTATTCTTCTATTTTCAAATTTACTGATTATTTCCACCTTCTTCTTCATTTTTTTTTGTTTTAAACCCCAACATACTTTGTTAAAATTTTTGCTTTAAATCATCAGTTATCTTCCAAAGAAAGCAAAATAATGAGAAAAGCATTTTGTTTTCCCACATAATTACTATTTCCAGTGCTTTTCATCTCTTTGTATAGATACAGATTTCCATCTGATATAATTTTCCTTCTGTTTAAAATACTTCCTTTAACATCTCTCATAGTTCAATTCTGCTGTTGATGGATGATTTCAGGTTTTGTACATCAAAAAGGTAATTATTTCACCTTCACTTTTGAAACATATTTTTGCTGCTTACAAGAGTCCAGGCTGACAGGGTTCTTTTTTTCTTCATTTGGTACCTGAGATATGTTGTTCCACTGTCTTCTGTCTTGCATTATTTCTAATGAGAAGTATATTGTAGTTCTCATCTGTTACCCTCTATATAATGTATTTTTTTTCTCAAGGGCTGCTTTTAAGAATTTTAAAAATCAATTATTTTCAATGATTTGATTATAGTGTACTTTGATATTTCTTGGTGTTCATGTTTCTCGTGCACGGATTCATTCAGTTTCTTGGAACTGTTTATTTTTTTAGGCAGGCTAGTAAATCCAGTCCCTGATAGTCCACCTTGTTCAATAGCAGAAGTCCTGCATTACTAATTTTTAGAGGTCTCCAGCCATTTCTTACATGCAGTTAGGGTTGAGAACCACATGGTGATAGACAGAAGTGAACAAATGTCGAAAACAATTATAAAGTAAAATGGCCAGACTTGATCATTGAGGGAGGTGGATAGGAGGTAAAATGTGGTTAAAGAAAATGAAGAGACAAATAGACTTCTTGCCTCAGTAACAGTGCATTGAGAAGGATGTTGAAATACAGAACTCTATCACCAATATAGTTTTAAGAAATGGAAAAAACTAAATTTGATATACCTGAAGTCTGTCCAAGCACAGTCATTTTTTTAGAAATTAGTCTAAAAATCAGAAGACAAATATAAAGTGAAGGAATATATGTAAGTAGAATTCATATGCATGTAGATGGTAGGAAAATTTATAGGGTGAACAATATTGGCAAAGAAGAGTGTTCAAAGTGACACCCTCTTAATCTTCAAGCTTGTATTCCTTTTGAGGAACCAGGAATTTGATGACTCAATGCCCAAGTAGATATTTAAACATTGAAATTGAGAAATGTATTATTTCTTTTACCTTTATTATCTGTTTAAACTGTTTATCCATTTCAAAAGTTTGACTGAATGTAAAAAATACTTAAATGTATTACATTAAAAAAGTAGGGATTTATGAGATGCCAAATAACCCTGGACCAACTTTTCTTTTCAAAGTAGGAAGACCTACCTTCATATAACTCATGAGGATATATAGATATTTAATTTTAAAATATGAAGTCATCTACTTTTTCTAAGCCTATGATGAATCTAGTTGGCGACATGTAAGAAAGTTAATTCATTCTTGAAATTTTTGTAGCAGAATGGACCATAATGTGGAACTTTATATTTTTTGTGAGAAAACTAGTATGTTGGAATTTCTAGCAGTTTTGAGTGTAGACTTCAAGTCTCTTAATTGCGGATCTTTTTTAGCCTTGCTTTTGTTATACCTGTGCAAGGAAAATAGCCCTAATGAAGTAAGACGTCTCCCTGTAATGTGACTCTATGATAAGTTCTCTTTTTCTCTCTATTATAATTATCTTTCAACATCCTGAAGTCTTCAGAAGAGTTTGGAGTTAGACTTGTGTTTGTGATGCTTAGGAGACTGGAGAAAGGAGTTCTTCCCAGTTTTTGGGGTGAGAAACTCATAAAAATTGGGATAAATGTCATCAAAATGTCTAGACATGATTGGCGACTAAGTTGCTGCTGCAACAACCAGCATTGTTGCTTTTGGAAGAGTCCTCAGAAACAATGGGGAGAGAAAAAGATTCCACACAGTAATCATATTTGGAAAATCAAGAAAGGGAAAATCCCAGGAGGCTGAAAAACTTAGAGCACTGAGCTTACTTTTCAAAATCTTCTCAAAATGATGACTGTACAGTTCATCTTTGATGATCTGACCATATAATTAATCAGTGTATCTTTTTGTAAACAAGCTGAGAAAAATAGTAAATAAATAATAAATAATAAATAAATGAAACAATAAGCTGCTCATACTTCCTTACCTGTTATTGTCCATAGTGCCCATGTTGTTGATTATAGTGCATTTTGTTCAGGAGGGCTTATTGGCCTTTAGAACTGTTCATTCTTTGGGGATGTAAATACACACGTTTTTGGATTTTTTAATTATCTGCATTAGCTTTTAATCACTAGTGATTTTCCTCTTGGATCTCTGGAGGGGCAAAATTTGAATCTTCCCCAGCCTGCTATTATGGTAAGGGCACAGGCACCAGAGGCAGACGAACCTAAATTCAAATTTCAGCTTAATGATCTTGGGCAAATCCATTTGACTTGACATTGACTTCATCTTCCAGCTTTTCTCATTTTAAGCATCTTTCTCAAGCTACTCTATAATATATCAGTCTGATACTTAAGGCAAATTAGAGATGTCTTTTCAAAGCACAGTTTTAATGTTTATCACAAAAGTAAGGTGCTAGATTATGGTGATAGTAACGTAAGTGTATACATTGGTTCACAGTCAACAAATTTTATACATTAATTATATGCAGTTTTTGACACATCAATTATACCTCAATAAAGTTTGGAAGGAAAGACTAAGATGCTGGAGAAAGACTTTGGAATAGGAGGATGTCCTGAAGCTCATTCTATGAACCTAGCAATCACTTTTTAAAAAAGTCTTACAGGAGGCTATCATCTTTAGTAAACTAACACAGGAACAGAAAGCCAAATACCTCATGTTGTCACTTATAAATGGGAACTAAATGATAAGAACTTATGAACACAAAGAAGGAAACAACAGACAGTGGGGTCTACTTGATGGGGAAGGGTGGGAGGAAGGAGAGGAGCAGAAAAGTTAATTGAGCTTAATGCCTGGGTGATGTAATAATATGTACAACAAATCTCCATGACATGTTTATCTATGTAACAAACCTCCACATGTACCTCCAAACCTAAAATAAAAATTTTTTAAAAAGCCTTACAGGAAAAACAATTATCTGGTAATAAAATACA
This sequence comes from Trachypithecus francoisi, assembly GCF_009764315.1. Taxonomy (NCBI): domain Eukaryota; kingdom Metazoa; phylum Chordata; class Mammalia; order Primates; family Cercopithecidae; genus Trachypithecus; species Trachypithecus francoisi. Next base: position 114,316,343 of record NW_022681471.1, on the reverse strand, counting down.
AACACTGTCTCTAAAGACTTCCTTTAAAAGTATTTAAGGAAGTTTTTTTAAAAAAGATATTTATCTATGCTTAAAAAAAATATGAGCCTTAATTGAAAAACTGACAGTTCTCTGACCTTAGTAAAATGTAACATCCTCCAAACAGCTGGCATGGGAAAGTAAATTTTTTTTTTTTGTATCAGTGGATGTTTTAGCTTAGTAACAATATGGCTAAACAATTTCTGTAAAGCTTGAAGTGCCTGTTTTGAAATGTTTGAGATATTATTTGTTTGGTGGTGGATTGGGGGTAGGGTATATGGAAATCAGCTCTAAGGATGACATGACATTGTTAGTAATGAAGGTATTTAAAATAGGACTCAGGCAAGGCTATTTGCAGAGCTGCCTGACTGGTGTGAATCTGCACAGACTTATTTCTGGACTTCTGTTTGCAATTCATGTAATTTACAGAGTAAATGGCTCAGGAAGTGCAAAAGGGAACAACAGCCTATACAGATTTCAGGGGACTAAATGGAAATCTTCCTCTTTGACACAGGAAAATTGGCATATGATGAATAGCTGATGGCTAGATTTTTATGCTCTTGCATAAAATTCAATTTAATTTTCTTTAGGCTTTAAATCAAGTCATTGATAATGTGTTAAAATGAAGAAAAGGAAGCACTTAGCCTTTGGGAATGTATTTACCCTTCAGTAGACGCTATTTAATAGACAAGATTTAACTTACTTGAAATATGAAATTACTTTCTATGACTACCATATTCACCACTACTGTAGAAATGAACACTAAAATGTTTGAATATGCACACAGGATATCAAACAGGTGCATTTATTGAGTACCTGGTATGCCTCAGGCATTGTGATAAACAATTTATATGCATTATTTCATTTCATCTGTATTCCAGTTCTACTTACACTTAACAACCATTTCACCCTTAAGCGAATCATTTAAAGTCTCTGAATTTTTTTTTTTTGTTTTCTCATTCCTATAGTAGGAACTTTAATAAGTGTCCTGCTTTCTGGCTCACTCGTTTATGCATTCAATAAATATTTACGGTGTACTTATTATATACCAGTAGTTGTACTAGATGCTGGGGATACAACAGTGAATAAGGCATTTTCCTGCCCAGAGTTTATTTGGTTTTTTAAACATGATATACGCAGAAATGTAAGTGTGTATTTTTTCCAACACTTATTAAAAAATAATAACCTTTTAAGGTGGCACATCTAACAAGGTTGTTACTGAGATCAACTGAGGCAATGTCCAAGAAAAGTACCTGATAAGTGATAAAAGGATATAAACCTACTTTGATGAATATTGGAAAATGGGCTTAATATTAAATCAACAAATTCCTTATGGATAAAAAATACTTTCAGGCTAAATTTTTATATTAATCCCTGAAAAAGTGTAGTTATGATTTCATTAACTTGAACTGCAAATTGTTGCTGGGATAATTGAAATGAGTCTAATATTCATCAAAATCTGCTGCTCAGTAAGAGTATAACGTGGGATGATGTTAACATGATGGTCTCCCTTTACAAACAGACTTGTCATGCTAGTTGATGATACCATCAAAGTGAAGAAGTTAATGTATAATTTGGCTGAAAACATTTTTCATTCAAGGAGAGCTAATAACGCTGAATGTCAAACTCACAAGTTTGTGAAAAGGAACTTCAGAGTTGGAAGATGTACTACCAAATATATAGATTAATTCATTCATTACTTCATTCATTCAATAATAAACTTCTTCAATCCAAAAATAATTTGGAGCCCAAGAACTGACCTCTTTAAATTCTTTAATCACCCCCTTTCAGGTAAAGGAAGGTCATGAAGGCTGGGGGTAGTTAGAAGATACAGAAAAATGAGCTTATCTTTTATTGTTTCTTAATAAAAACTAGATTTTTGGTTTTCCTTTGTTTTGGACTTTCTCCCATTTCAGTTTTCTTAATTGTCACAGAAAGATTGTTTTTTGTTGTTTGGGTTTTAACAGTTGGTGTTCCTGACTTTTGCCCTTGACACACAATACTGGGGAATATGAGTAACCAGTGCAATTTTCTCCAAAGCTGAAAAATTTTTGCAAAATTTTCCCTTTCATATACTGAATTCTACTTGAGATAAGCCTGATTAATCCATCGTAAAATAGCTATAAGTTAAAGCAGGGAATATCAAACTACAGCTCACAGGCCAAATCCAGCGAATAGCCTGTTTCTTTAAAGTTTATTAGAACATGGCCAGGCCCATTCATTTAAATATTATCTATGGCTGCTTTCATATTACAACAGCAGAGTCAACAAGTTGCAACTAAGTTTGTATGGCCTTCTAAGTTGAAAATTTTTACTTTATAAACCTTTACAGAAAAAGTTTGCCAATAGCTGAGCTAAAGCATTAACTAACTTTAAATATACATATATGATCATTTTACAGATACATATTGACTTATAACACTTGTTTGACCATGGTAATTAATTATATCTTAAATTTTTAAATAAAGTTATTTGCAGGGATTTAAAATATTCTAAGTGGGCTTTTCCTTCACAGGCAGAATTCTATCAAGTCTTCCCTCCCCCAACTTTTCACACCATCTCTAAAGCAGCAGGGAGTGTTGGTTATTTAAACATCTTAATTATAGTACTAAAGAAAGAAGTCATGATCATTTATCTCCCAGTTGTTCAGCAAAATCATTGCCTTTTCAACAAAAATACTAATCTCTACAGAGTGATATAAAATAGCTGGTGCATGATATCATCAAATTAAATTACATATTCATAATTTTAGCATAACTCAACTTAAAGTTTGATATGGAGACTATGCCTTAAATTTGAAAACCCTAAATCTTATAAGCAAAAGGATAATTCTAATTAATAGAATGTAATTATGAAATTTTCAACAATAATCACAAACTATTCTGGGTAAAAACATATAGTGCTATTCAGTGCTTTCAAAAGGAGAAATGTCAGATCCTGCTGTTCAGACTATATAGCTACTCCGCAGATACTAATTTAATATGGCAAAGGTAGAAGTTATTTTTTTTTAAATGAGGATAATATATTTATCAAGTGATTCAATGAGTCATAGCACCACTTAGTTTAGGTAATTTGCAAAGTGACTATGCCATTTGTTTGCAGGGATAGGAAGACTACCTTTGTTCTGAGATATTTTCTTATGTATCTGTGAACCTTACTGTAGGTACACATAGAGTAGATGCTGTCCTGAACAAAGTGACACATCTTGCTGACTTTGGTCAAATATGTTTGCTTAGTTGTCCTCCTACATCAATAACTTGTTCTTCTTTGCCTCCTTCAACTGCTTCTTTTCCTTCTCTCTACTCCTAAAGGGAGGCATTCTCCAAAGTGCTTTATTAGCTCTTCTTCATTGTCTAAAAACTTTTTATTTTGATATAAATTTAAACCTAAACAGAAAAGTTGCAAAAATCATATAAGGAATTTCCATATACCCTAAGTCAAGATTCACCAATTATTTGCATTTTGCTCCATTTGTTTTATCACTGTCTCTCTCTCCGTGTCTTTGTCTTTCACTCTCTCTGTCTCTCCCTGCATATGTGTGTGTGCATAGTATTATTTTTTGAACCATTTAATAGTAAGTTAAAGACAATGTGCCCTTTTACCCCTATATACTTCAGTGTGTATGTTCTAAGAACTAATTCCTTCTCTTATATAACTATACCATAGTTATCAAAATTAGGACATTCAACATTAATGTAATAATATTTTCTATCCAAATCTCATATCCAAATTTTATCAGTTGTTCCAATGATGTTCTTTATAACTATGTTTTTCCAGTGTAGGATCTCAATCTAGATCATGTGTTATATTAACCATTATGCCTCTAATTTATTTTAACTTGTATAGTTTTTCTGTCTTACTTTGTATTTTTGACCCAGGCATTTTGGAAGAGTATAGGAGAGCTATTTTACAGACTGTCCCTCAAGTTGGGTTCGTCTAGTGTTTTCTCAGCAGCCATTATTTTATTCCTTTCTAAGCAACTTTTCCAGATCTCACCCAATTTCCTAGCTTCAACTTCTTATCTATATCACCAGTTTTCTTGTCTTCCCTTGTCTTAACCAAGGTATATCATTGTTTCTACTTCTGACAATGCAACAAAGCAGCTAACTTGAAAAAAAAATTAATGAAAGCTACCTAAAATAAAACATCTTGACATGTTAGGAGAAAGCATTATTTTAAATGCATAGTTGAGTCCACTAGAAAGTAACAAAAACCTTATAGGACAAAAACTCAGTGACAACCAGAAACTAGACGGGGAAACTGATGCTGAAGCTAAAGCTCTGGCTACCTGAGAGGCCTTTTGGGACCTGAAATGATAATCTTCAATAATTCTTTTTAAAAGTACATGATAAAGGAAAGGGTGAAATGGAGAAAAACAATCTACCAGCAAAAGAAGATGACAAAGAAATTTGTTTACAGTGAAACTGGCTTGGGCTATGGATTAAAAAAAAAAAAGTCAAAAAACCCTCTTTCCTGAGAATTTGAGAGCATAGATTTGTTTCTTTCAGAATTGGAGTTCAAATTTATACAAGTTACATATTTTAGGAAGTCCCAAATAAATCTAAGAAATTAAAGTGATTCTTAGTTTGCCTGGCAGAAAAAAATTTAAACTTTTTCAGAAGGGTCATGCTTCAGTCCTCACAGAATTCTCTTAGATAAAATCCAATAAAATAGAAGCTCACAATCCAAAGTTAGAAAATGCCTACGGAAAAAATCTACTATGAGTAGATTTTAGAACTTCCAAAAAATCAGATAGAATTAGTAGCCATATACCACAAAATAAGTACATTTGAAGTGATTAAAGAATGACAAAATAGAAGTGATAACATGGCCTAGTATAAAATATTCCCACACAGATTAACAACACCTAAATGTTACCTGTAGGAATAAAAAATATAATTGCTGAAATAAACAAAACTCAGTGGATGGTTTAAATGGTAGAACAGATTCAGCTGAAGAGAGACAAGGAAGAATTATCAAGGTGTAGCACAGAGGTGTAGACATGGCAAATATAAAAGAGATTGAGAAATAGAGAATAGAGTAAGACCTTACATATTTTCAACAATAACAATGGATTAAGATTTGTATGCTGAGAAAAAATAACTGTCAATCTGGAATTGTAACATATGATACATGATTTTTCAAGAAAAAAAAGGTGAACTAAATATTTTTTCAGACAAACCTGAGAGCTTACCAACAAAAAACCTTTATTAAAAGAACTTCTAAGGCACATGCTTTAAGAAAGACAATCATCTCAAAGAAAGGACTGAATGCAAAAAGAATAGTGAGCAAAGGAATTGGAAGACTTATGGGTATGCCTAAAAAAATCATTGAATAATGATAGCCTTAACTTGAGTACATCCTGACTTGTCCAAGTTGAACACACTCATTTACTTCTACAGCCTCCTTAAAGCTCCACTAAAACAAATATAAAGAAATTTTTAAATGCTTGAGTTCATAAGGACAATGCAAACAAAGAATAGAGATAGCAATTAAGGAAGATGGAAAGAAAGCAGAGGAATAAGTATTAACTTATTTAGTAGACCTGGGAGAGTTGAATCTTGAGCCTTGATAAATCTGATTTTTATCACAGAACCCTGAATTGGAGGGGTGAGTTACCTGTGGAAGTACAGGGGCACGTAGAGTCCATAATTAGAACTACTTTGGGAATTAAAACAAAATAAAACTAAAATACTTTGGAAAATAACATGTAAGAAGATAGGAGTTGAATGGAATTAAAATGTTCTTCTACAAAATGAGATACTAAATTTAGTCTTTGTAAACAATGTGTGTTAAAACATTAAGGAATGGAGATAAAAAGGCATAACTTCTAAGTCAGTGGAAAAGGAAAACTAAATTTACAAAATGCACATATATATTTAAAACAGATATAGGTATAGATATCAATGAAATAGATGTAGATATAATAGGTATACATATAGATAAGCTCTGCTATCACAAAGTCATGGGTTGTCCTACAAGATCTGATATTCAAATCATACTCAAACTTCTTATTAACCAGTAAGTTTTCTTTTTCACTTGGGATAAGGGTGGATTGAGTGGATTATTGCCGTCATTTTTATAATGATAATAATAGCAACTAGTTGTAACAATAGCAACTAGCTGTAATAGTCTAAATTGCTTCAAAGGAAGAATAATTGGAAGAATTGTATAATATGAATAATAGTAAAAATACTGCTGAATTAAGCCACAAGCTCAGTCTAGACCCTATTAAGATTAGATTACATTTGGATTAAAAAATAGACATCAAACGAACCATGCCCTATATGTTCATACTCTTCTTGAAATCAAAGATGTTTGTTGTTGTTTTGTCATTAGATGTTATGGTACAACAAAATCCTATCAAGTGGTGAAGTTATTTCTAGGATAACCCATTAAATCATTCATTGTAGTTTTAAGTCAGATTTCAGAATTGTGAAGAAAAGCATTGGAAGGGGATGTTCTATGTATTTTTAATACTGAATCCATAGAAACCAGAATATTTTATGATAAAACCTACTAGCAAGATAGGAAGTTGCTTGGGAACTTTTCTTTCCTTTTATTTCTTTTGTTTTAATGGATTAAATGCTGAAAACAGAAGCTGAAACAGTAAGTTTAGGAGTACCAAACAAAGATGTATATATTCCTAGGATAATGTGAACATAAAAGAATCGCATCATTTTCCATTTGAAAATAGCCTAAAATATAAAACCAAATTGTGCAATAATTTGTCAGAAGGGGAACAGGTTGCACTTTATGGTATTGGTCTCTTTTTCATGAAGATTCTGACTACATGTCACTCTATATGGTTTCCATATGTGGCACAGATCTTATCATATAGCTACCATTCATACAGTTTTACTTAGAGGAGTGATTCTCTACCCTGGTTGCACATTGGAATTACTTGGGATGCTTAAGAAAATACTGATGCCTAGGATCCACTCCCACAGATTCTGATGTAATTGGTCTAGAGAGCAATGTGAGCATTGGTCTTTTGAATTTCCAAGTGTTTCTAATATGTAGCCAAGCCTGAGAACTACTGAGGTAGAGGATCCAACTTAGGCTTCTGATAGTTTTCGAACCCCTGGGTTTCTAAGGGCTTCCTAAAATCAAAGGCCATTTCTCTGGTTAAAATTAATAATGTTGAACAAAGGATCTCCTTTTTAAAATTTCTTTTAAAGTTAGTGAAGCCTGTAACTCATCTCTCTCTTAGCCTCTTCTTGTTTCCCACCCACTCTACTTTCCCGATCATTTAAATATTTGCTGTGATCCCAGGCAGCACAAAGGGTGGACACCCAGCCCCACTTCCCTCACCATGACTCATCCTAAAAGCTGTTTGCCGAATGAGGCTCTGGTTTTTGTTTCAGACTTCATGCAGGGGCATCCACAACCCTACACAACAATGCCTGTTCTTGCTCAACTCCCCCTCAGTCCCCGCCCAACCTCCTACTCTCTATTCAAAACCCAGCCAGAAGAAAAACAAGGCATTTGTCTCCAGCAGTTTGCAAAACAGTCATGCTTTTCCAACATACACAGGGTTACCATTCAACAACCCAGGATTCTTGAAACTAGTTCCCTAGACATTCATCAAATACACTTGTAGCCCTCCAAAGACATTTGGAATTTTCAGCCTCTGTGATACGTAGACTGTGGATGGGATTGGCCTTTCACAATGCTTATGAAGGAAGGACTTCCAAACCTCCCAAATCTACAGGACAGCAGATAGAGGCCCCTTTTAGAAATATTCATAGGCATTTGCCCTAAACTTTTCCATGGATGTTCAATTTGGCTGTGTTTTGGGCACAGTTGTGTGTTTACTGGTCAGCTACAGGGGAAAGTAGCATGGTAAGGGTTTGGGACAGGGAAGTAGAGCTAAATCTGTCCAATGGACTGTGGCGAGGACTACAGAAGGAAGTACACTGACAGGTGAGCTCCAGAACTAGAGGGTAACTAAGAGACAGTAGGTGGTAGTCCCTGCCTGACATGAGAACCATGGAGGAAGAAGAGGGGCTGACAGATTTCTGAGGCACAGTAAAGAGGAATCCAGCATTAACAATCTTCTGAAATCCAAGTGATATGGTTTGGCTCTGTGTCCCCATCCAAATCTTATCTCAAATTGTAATTCCCAGGTGTTGAGGGAGGGACCTGGTGGGAGGTGATTGGATCATGGGGGCAGTTTCCCCCATGCTGCTGTCATGATAGTGGGGGAGTTCTCATGAGATCTGATGGTTTAAAAACTGGCAGTTTCCCCTCCACTCTCTTTCTCTCGAGCCACCATGTCAGATGTGTTTTGCTTCCTTTTTGTCTTCTGCCATGCTTGTGAGTTTCCTGAGGCCTCCCCAGCTATGTGGATCTGTGAGTCAATTAAACTTCTTTTGTTTATAAATTGCACAGTCTCAGGTAGCATCTTTATAGCAGTGTGAAAATGGACTAACACAGAGAACTGGTACTGGGAGTGGGGTACTGCTATAAAGATAACTTGAAAATGTGGAAGTGACTTTGGAACTGGGTAACAGGCAGAGGTTGGAACAGTTTTGAGGGCTCAGAAGAAGGAGGAAGATGGGGGGAAGTTTGGAACTTTCTAGAGACTTGTTGAATGGTTTTGACCAAAATGCTGATAGTGATACGGACAATGAAGTCCAGGCAGAGGTGGTCTCAGATGGAGATGAGGAACTTACTAGGAATTAGAGTAAAAGTCACTCATGCTATGCTTTAGCAAAGAGACTGGCAGCATTTGCTCCTGCCCTAGTGATCTGTGGAGTTTTGAACTTGAGAGAGATGATTTAAGGTATCCGGCAGAAGAAATTTCCAGGCTGCAAAGTGTTCAGATGTGACCTGGATGATTCTGAAAGCATTCAGTCATATGCATTCACAAAGAGATTCTCTGAAACTGGAACTTTTATTTAAAAGGGAAGAAGAACATAAAAGTTTGGAAAATTTGCAGCCTGACCATAAAGTGGAAAAGAAAAACACATTTACTGGGAAGGAATTCAAGCCAGCTACAGAAATCTGCATAAGTAACAAGGAGCTGAATGTTATAGTAATAACCAAAACAATTGGGAAAATCTCTCCAGGGCATGTATGTCAGAGACCTTGGCAGCAGTCCCTCTCATCGCAGGCCTGGAGGCCTAGGAGGGAAAGATGGTTTCATGGGCAGGGTCACTGCCCTATGCAGCCTTGGGACATGGCACCCTTCATCCCAGCAGCACCAGCTCCTGCTGTGGCTAAAAGGGGCAAGGTACACCTTGGGTCATGGCTTTAAAGGGGGCAAGCCCCAAGCCTTGGCAGCTTCCACATGGTGTTGGGCCTGCAGGAGCATGGAAGATAAGAGTTGAGCTTTGGGAGTCTCTGCCTAGATTTCAGAGGATGTATGGAATTGCTTCGATGTCCAGGCAGAAGTCTGCTGCAGGAGCAGAGCCCTTATGGAAAACTTCTACTAGGGCCATGCAGAGGAGAAATGTGGAATAAAAGTCCCCCACAGAGTCCCCACTGCCTACTGGAGCTGTAAGAAGAGACCCACCATCCTCCAGACCCCAAAATGGAAGATCCACCGACAGCTTACAACACAGGGACACAATGCCATGGGGACTGTACCCTGCAGAACCAGAGGGGTGGAGCTGCCCAAGGCCATGGGACCCCACCCCTTGCATTAGCATGGCCCAGATGTGAGACATAGAGTCAAAGGAGATTATTTTGGAGCTTTAAGATTTAATAAATGTCCTACTGGGTTTTGGACTTGCACGGGGTCTGTGGCCCCTTTGTTTTGGCCAATTTCTCCCATTTGGAACAGGAACATTTACCTCATGCCTGTTCCTCCATTGTATCTTGGAAGAAACTAACTTATTTTTGATTTTACAGGCTCACGGGTAGAAGGGACTTGCCTTGTCTCAGATGACACCTTGGACTTGGACTTTTGGGTTAATGCTGGAATGAGTTAAGTCTCTGGGGAACTGTTGGGAAGGCATGATTTGTTTTGAAATGTAAAAAGGACAAGAGATTGGGAGGGATCGGGGCAGAATGATATGGCTTGGCTTTGTGTCCCTTGGAATCTCATCTTGAATTGTAATTCCCGGGTGTCAAGGGAGGGACCTGGTGAGAGGTGATTAGCTCATGGGGCTGGTTTCCCCCATGCTGTTCTCATGATATTGAGAGAGTTATCACGAGATCTGATTGTTTAAAAGTGGAAGTTTCCACTGTGCTCTCTTTCTCTCTCTCCTGCCACCATGTAAGATGTGCCTTGCTTCCCCTTTGCCTTCTGCCATGACTGTAAGTTTTCTGAGGCCACCCCAGAAATGCGGAACTGTGAGTCAATTAAACCTCTTTTGTTTATAAATTATGCAGTCTCAGGTAGTGTCTTTATAGCAGTGTGGAAATGGATGAATACACTAAGTAGGACAGTAGTTACCACTGGCTCAATCTCTAGGCAGAGAACAAGACCTTCATTCTGCTCTTTGAGAATGAGATGGGGTATGAGATGGTGCAGTAGAGTAGGAGAAGAGTATGGTAGGGCCCTAAGCCTCAAGAGAATTGGTCAGAGATCCCTTACATACAATTATTTGCATGTCTTTCATCTCAATTCAAGATTTAGCTGTGAATATTTGAGAAATTACTTAACATTTGGAGTCTCAGCTTTCTCATCTTTAAAATGGGTAAAGTAATACTTGTGCTATGGACTGAATGCTTATGCCCCCTCAAGAACTCATATGTCAAACTGTAATTCTCAGTGTAATGACATCTGGAGGTTGAGCCTTCGGGAGGCAATTAGGTCATGAGGGTAGAACCCTCATGAATGGGATTAGTGACCTTATAAGAGGAGGCCAGAGCTAACTTGCTCTCTTTTCACCATGTGAGACACAGGAAGAAGTCAGCTGTCTGCCACCCAGAAGAGGTGCCATTCTGGCACCCTGGTCTTGGACTTCTTACCTCCAGAATTGTGAGAAATAAATTTCTTTTTCTAATTCTTTTTTTAGACGAAGCTGCATTCTGTCACCAGGCTGGAGTACAGTGGTGCAATCTTGGCTCACTGCAACCTCCATCTCCCAGGTTCAAGGGATTCTCCTGTCTCAGCCTCCTGAATAGCTGGGACTACAGGCATGCACCACCACGCCTAGCTAATTTTTGTATTTTTAGTAAAGGTGGGGTTTCACCATGTTAGCCAGGATGGTCTGGATCTCTTGACCTTGTGATCTACCCACCTCAGCCTCCCAAAGTGCTGGGATTACAGGCATGAGCCACTGCACCTGGCCGAGAAATAAATTTCTGTTGTTTATGTTACCCAGTCTATGATATTCTGTTACAGTAGCCTGAACTTAGACAACTTGCCTCTCAAGAGTGCATAAAGATTAAGTGACATCAATGTAAAGCAATTAAATGACATCTTGGTAGAGTTTATGCATACATGACTTCAATTCTCCCTTTCTTTATATCTATGCCTCATTGCAATGTGACTTTGTAGTTCTTATATCAAAAGGTGAAGTCTCTCTCTTTACCCTTTGAGCCTGGACTTGTCTTTTTACTTGCTTTGGACAATGGAATGCAACAGAAGTGTTCTGCATGTAGGCTTTAAGAGGCCCTGCACATCTCCTTTTGCTCTCTTAGAACACTGCTGCTGCCATGTAAACAAGCTCAGGCTAGCCTGCTGGAAGATAACAAGCATATGGCTCTGTTGCCCCACACATCTGATAGGACAGCCAGCCAATCCCCCAGAGCATAACCAATTAGCTGACTGAAAGTTGATTGTAGAGCCAGCTAAGACTAGAAATGTCCGGTTAAGCCCAGTGTCTGTTGCCAACTCAAATTTTGAGATAAATTAAAAATTGTTGTTTTATGCCATTGGGGTAATTTTTATGCTGAAAAAGCTGATACAGTCCCTGGCACAGAGTCAGCACCCAATGATGATAGCTGCTGTAATTAATAATAGTATTAACTGAGTGCCAGGTGAAATACCTAGAGCCAAATGAGCCTCACAGTTGTATACTGCCTGGTATAAACAGTAGCGCCTGTACAATGTTTGTAAGTTTTTAAAATCAATTATACTATTTTAAAATTGGGAGAGTTTACATAAAATCAGCGAACCCAGCTTTCCTTCTCCAGACAACAATTGCAGGATCTGAGTAGTTGCTGCCCTTGAAATGGGGAAATTTCTCCCTATTCAGTTTTCCCCACTTTCTGTGGTTTCTGAAACACAATATTCACTCAAACGTATTGATTCTGTTTCTCATATGTAGCAGGCATTGTTCTAGGGTCTGAAGATACAGTGACAAAAAAAGAAAACAAACTTTCTACTTTCCTATGGAGTTTGCAAGTGTATGACAGCTGTGGACTGAGGGGAGTTGCACAGAGGCTGGGAAACAGCCCATATCGTTGCACAGATTTTTTATTTTGCTATAGGAAGCCAGCAATAATATCATTTTTATATTATTTATAAAAACAGGACACTTAAGGAAGAAAGAGGAAGAAAAAATTTGCTGAACCATAGATGAGTTGTTGAAAAGGATATTATGGCCTCATCCAAGCTTAGAGCAGGGTTTCTCAGCTAAGACTATTGGTATTCAGACTAGATAATTATTTGTTATGGGGGCTGTCCTGTGCATTGTAGAATATTTAGCATCATCCTTGACCTCCACCTACTAGATGCCAGTAGCCCCTCTCAGTTGTGACAACCAAAACTGTCTAGACATTGCCAACCTTCCCCTATGGGACAAAATAATCCCTGTTTGAGAACTAATGACATAGGGTGAAGGAGCAATACAATGGGCAAAAGCTGAGAAGTAAAGGTTTTTGTTTGTCGACTGCACTGGTTGGGATAAAGCTAGCTTCTGTAACAAAGGAACCCTCAGCCCTTAATATGGAAATTATTTCTTGCTCATGGAGTAGTCCAATATGGTGCTCCTGGCTAGCCAGTAATATACACTGCTTCTGAAGTTCCTATATTCATTTACATCAAGCCAGGAGATGAGAAAAGAACATGGAGGGTAGCACAACGGGGTTTTTTAAATGGGCAATGCAGGAGGTTGTGTATGTGAATTCTGCTCATACTACACTGGCTAAAACTCAGTCATGTGGTCTTATTAGGGGTTAAGAAAAGTTAGTTCTGGTTAAGTGTTCAGGGAGAAGAGAAAAGAGGTTTGGTGAACAGCTTTCAATTTTCCACATCATTCTTACAGTAAACTATATTGGTTACCACAGAGGACATTTCTATAGGAATTATGAATATAGATCAATAAACCTTGATCACCACAAAGGACATTTCTATAGGAATTTTAAATATAAATCAATAAACCTTGAGCCTTTCATTGCATTCTTCATTTTAAAGGGATTTACTGACCTTCATACTAACAGCTCAGTGCTAATAGAAGTTGTTACAAGTCAGACAAGGCCAATTTAAAAGCCAAAATCAAACAATGTATTTATATATACAAATATCACAAGCAGGCATAAAGACTTTGTTTCTGAAAGTAGCCATAGAGAACTAGAGAAACCCCTTATGGGCCATGGAAAGGCCATTTACTTATTTATGGGGGGAACAAAATAATGTTATTTTTGGCCCAAAAAACAGTGGGATTCCCATCCACTACCTTTGAGTAAAACGCCTATACAATGGTCCCATGAGTGCACATTTATGCTATGACATTTCCACATACGATAATATTTTTTCTTTTATGTAAGTATCACTAGGAAAAATTACTGTCGTGTGAGTAAATTAAATTCAGAGAAGTTTTTAGTATACTTTTTATCTCTTCCCTGTATCTCACAGGTGTAAGGCATATAGAAAAATTGAGGAGCACTGCTGTGCTATCTAGAACCTTTTAGTACTGTGCAGAAACAGTACTGTATCAAACAAATATGCAGTGTGAGATGTGAGTACCTGTCCTTTGCTGTGTTTGGTATGGAATCTGTCCCTTTTTTCTAGCATCTCGTTCTCATTATTGTTATTTATATTAAGTATAGAAATGATTTTTCATATGATGTTTCTCTTCTGCTCTTCATTCTGAGTAGTGGGGGATGGGAGTAATAAGGAATATGCTAACTCATTTTAGAATCTCTTTCATTTTGTAATTCACCACCCCCATCAAGTCAGAACTAGTGTGAAATAATTTTAATATCCACAAACTGAGGCTCAGTGCCTCAAAAAAATCAACTTCTTAAAAATCCCCTTTTCCTGGTTGAGTTGAAGATCTCTACTTCATGTTGTTTTAATGTCGATGTGCAATCATCTCCTCTAGTTTTGTCACACAGTGTGCTCCACAGGAAGCCCCCATTGCAGGAGATTTGTGGACTCCTGGCGAGGGATTCAATCAGAAATTGAGGAATGTAAATGAGCAGTGGGATTGGAATTCTCTACCTTGACTTGTTATTAGAGTTTGCTTGAAAAATCTCTTACTTAAACTTCCATGTTAAACAAGAAAAAACAGAATCTATGATTTCTTGGCCTTCATTATTAAAAATAATTTGTAGTGCACTAAACTTTCTTCTTTGAAATAATCCCTTCCCAATCCTAAAGTAGTTTTATAAGTGCAGATGCCCAGGATAACAAATTAACAGAGATTTTGTTCTTGTTATATCACAGGAGTATCTTCTCTCTGCTTTATGCACCTCTAAAGAATGGCTCATGTAGAGTCTAAAATGAAGAACTCTGATGCAATATTTTAACAATAAAACTGTTAAGGATAATGCTATCTATCTTCACTACATTCCTACTACAGTATACATTTTACTAGTAATATTACATCTAGTGTAATACTTACAACAACTTTCTGAGTTTGTCGCTACTGTGCATATTTTACAGAGGAGGAAACTAAGGCTCAGAGAAATTAAGAAGCTTGGCCAGAATCACACAGTGGTTATTTAGTGGCATAATATTTGAATCTAAGTTGATATCCTGCTATGATCTATTTATTTTTCAGTTGTCCACTAATGTTGGAGCTCCTTTCCTTCTACAGGTGAGATTATTTGGAAGTAGGTCATTGAGAAAAAATTATAATGTCAATGGGTAGTGCTGAAATCCACCAGCAGACTTTTCCTTAGGCTAGAGTTACTTTAAAGGCAGTCGATGTTCCTTTGGAGTTCCATAACTCTGTCACTCCAAAATAGCCACCTCCTTGTTTGGATATCTCTCTGTCGGAAAAAGTAGAGATCAATTCCCATGCTAGGTTGAAATTTTGGAGAATGCCCTGAGGAGCTCCTTTACTCAATGCTTTTGCCTTAGCTTGCTACTCTTTTTGTTTAAAACAGCTCTCAATACTACTCACCATTCTCATCTCTCTCCAGCAGTATTAAATTTAATTACAGTTGGCCTTCCCTATTGGAGGGTTCTACATCCATTGATTCAACCAATTGAGGATCAAAAATACTTGAAAAAAGTTTTGTCTGTACTGAATACGTACAGACTGTTTTGCCATTATTCTATAACAATATGATGTAACAACCATTTACATAGCATTTACAGTGTATTAAGTATTATAAGTGATCTAGAGATGATTTAAAGTATACTGGAAGATGTGTATAGGTTATATACAGATATTATGCCATTTTATGTAAGGGACTTAAACATCTACAAATTTTGGTGTCCACAGGAGGTCTTGGAACTAATTTGCCTTAGCTAGCAAGGGATGACTGTATTTAAAGTTATTTGTTAGATGTTTGAAACTTCTATTTTATTTATTGATTATTAATTAAATAAATGAAAATTAATACTTGCTAATGTACATTCAAAAATAAAGCTTTGATTTATTTTATTTTACTAGCATGTTTAATTTTATACTGCCAGAAATATCTCACATTGACACTGCTCTCAATATAATATATTTTTTCTTTTAAATAATTTTAATTTTTTCTAATTTCCAACTTTTATTTTAAGTTCAGGGGTGCATGTGCAGAATGTGCAGGTTTGTTACATAGGTAAATGTGTGCCACTGTGGTTTACTGCACAGATCATCCCATCACCCAGGTATTAAGTCCAGCATCCATTAGCTATTCTTTCTGATCCTTTCCCTCCGCCCACCCCCTGCTTTCTAACAGGCCCCAGTGTGTGTTGTTCTTCCCTACCCCCATGTGTGATGGCTAATATTGAGTGTCAACATGATTGGACTGAAGAATACCAAGTATTGTTCCTGGGTGTGTCTGTGAGGATATTGCCAATGGAGATGAACATTTGAGTCAGTGGACTGGGAGAGTCAGACCCACCCTCAATCTGCGTGGGCACCATCTAATCAGCTGCCAATGTAGCTAGAATAAAAGCAGGTAGAGGAACATGGAAGGACTAGACTGGCTAAGTCTTCCCGCCTTCATGTTTCTCCCTTTGCTGAATGCTTTCTGTCCTCAAACATAGGACTCCAAGTTCTTCAGCTTTTGGACTCTTGGACTTACACAAGTTGTTTGCTAGGGGCTCCTGGGCCTTCAGCCACAGACTGAAGGCTGCATTTTCGGCTTCCCTACTTTTGAGGTTTGGGGACTCAGATTGGCTTCCTTGATCCTCAGCTTGCAGAGGGCCTACTGTGGGACTTCATCTTGTGATAGTGTGAGTCAATTCTCCTAATAAACTCCCCTTCATATATTCATCAATCCTATTAGTTATTTCCTTTTAGAGAACCCTGACTAATACAGATTTTCATACTGGGAGTGCTTCTAGAAGAACAGACTTTTAAGGATGGAGTTCTTTCATTGGTTTTGGGGTTTCTGGAGTTGGCTGCTTAACCTGATTAGACCCCAAATACTTAGGACTGTACTTCTAATAGTATGAAAAACACTAACAGTCCTTGGCATGAACTGTTTAGAGAGCTATGCAAAATAAATGCATTTGATACTCCTGATTCACCACTCATGAGAGGCAAGGAGTTTAGTGACTCTATACTTAATATCTCTGACCTTATGTGGAGAACCAAGAAATATAATGAAGTTGGTTGGTTGCTTTTAAGTTCACTGGACAAAGTAATGAAAGAAAACAGTGAACTCAGGGATTCTAACTCTCGGCTCCAGAAGCACATACTGAGCCTCAAATCTTCTAAGATTGCCCTGAGTGAGAGTCTTACTTATTTCCTGTAAAGAAAGAGCTGAAATTGTGAAAAATCAGACACATGCTCTTATCATGCGATTGACTGACCTTCAACGAAAGGGGCACACACAGCTTTGCAAGGTGTCTACTGTTAAAGTGAAGGCATTCATTGGAAATGAATGAGACCCTGGAACCTGGAATGGGGATGCGTGGGAGGCCTTGATGAAGCTGGGAACACTGAGCTTGTAAACTCTGATGAGTCGTTTTTGCCAGAGGAAAGAGCTTCCCCATCCCCAGTGGTGGCAACATCCCCTCCCAGACCCACACTGCCATCAGCCTTCCCACTTCTGTCTGAGGATATTAACCCTGCACTGCCTGAGGCAACAGTGATGGCCTCCCCTGAGGCAGTTGCCAAGCAAGACAATGTTGATTCTTCCCAGGACCCACTCCCGACACCCCTGTTTGCTTCTAGACCTATAGCTAGACTAAAGCCCTAGCAGGTCCCTAGAAGTGAGGTTCAGAGTGTGACCCATGAGGAGGTGTGCTACACTCCAAAATAATGGCTTGAGTTTTCTAATTTATATAAGCAGAAATCTGGAGAACAGACATGGGAATTGATATTAAGGGTTTGGGATAATGATGGAAGGAGCATAAAGTTGGATCAGACTGAATTTATTTATTTGGGTCCACGAGGCAGGGATTCTGCATTTAATTTTGTAGCTTGGGGAGTTACAAAAGGTTCTGATAGTTTATTTGCTTGGTTAGCTGAAACATGGATCAAAAGATGGCCTTCTGTGACTGAACTGGAAATGCCTGATCTCCCTTGGTTTAATGTAGAGGAAGGGATCCAAAGGCTTAGGGGGATGGGAATGCTAGAGTGGATTAGTCACTTTAGACCTACTCATCCCAGCAGTGGGGGAGGGTCCAGAAGACATACCCTTCACCAATACTTTGTGAAATAGACTTGTGAGGGCAGTACATGCGTCCTTGAAGAGCTCTGTGATTGCTCCTTTCTGTATGTCAGCTCTTACAGTGGTAATTGCAGTCACACAATTACAAAATGTAAATGCAATGGGAATAATTGGATCCCAGGGTGGGAGGGGCCAAGTGGTGGCACTCAACCGTTAAAAGGAAAGTGGGCATAGTTATCGTAATGGACAGCAGAGGCAAAGCAGCAATCAGAATAGTCTGACTCGAATAGAGCTCTGGCATTGGCTAATTAATCATAGCGTTCCTAGAAGTGAAATTGATAGGAAGCCTACTGCATTCTTATTTAATTTGTATAAACAGAAAACTTCCAGGTCAAGTGGACAAAAGACTAATTTGAATTATAAAAACAGACAATCATGGCCCTTCAATCAATTTTCAGACTTGAGCCAGTTTACAGACCCAGAACCCCTTGAATGAAGGGGAGGCTGGGTCCCCTTAAGGAAGGACCCCTCTACACTACCAATTTATGCTGTTAATCTTTCTCCCGTTCTTCCCCAAGGAGACCTCCGGCCTTTTACCAAGGTAACTCTACCTTGGGGGGAAAGGGGAAAGATCAGACCTTTCAAAAACAGCTGGCAGAATCCCCACATTGGCTCCCTGACTGGTAGGGTGAGAGGTATTATGGTGGGAAAGGCCCAGTAGAACCCATTAGAGCTGCCTCTAGCTAGAAAAACAGTAAATCAAAAACAATATTGCATCTCTGGAGAGACTGCAGAGATTAGTGCCAAAATCAAGGACTTGAAAGATGCAGGGGTGGTGATTCCCACCACATTCCCATTTAACTCTTTTATTTGACCTCTGCAGAAGACAGTTGGATCTTGGAGAATGACAGTGGAATATTGTAAGCTTAACCAAGTGGTGACTCCAATTGCAGCTGCTGTACCAGATGTGGTTTCATTGCCTGAACAAAGTAACACATCTCCTGGTACCCGGTATGCAGTCAATAACTTGACAAATGCCTTTTTCTCCATTCCTGTCCATTAACCCCACCAGAAGCAATTAGTTTTCAGCTGGCAAAGCCAGCAATGTACCTTCACTGTCCTACCTCAGGGGTGTATCAACTCTCTGGCTTTGTGCCATGATGTTGTTCACAGAGATCTTGGTCACTTTTTCCTTCCCAAGATATCACACTGGTCCATTACACTGATGACATTATGCTGATTGGATCTAGTGAGTGAGAGTAGCAAACACACCGGACTTATTGGTGAGACATTTGCGTGCCAGAAGATGGGAAATAAATTCGGCCAAAATTCAGGGACCTTCTATCTCAGTAAAATTTCTATGGGTTCAGTGATGTGAGACCTGTTGATACATTTCTTCTAAGGCAAAGGATAAGTTGCTGCATTTGGCCCCTCCTATAACCAAGAAGAAGACACAACACCTAGTGGGCCTATTTGGATTTTGGAGGCAACACATTCCTCATTTGGGTGTGTTACTCTGGCCCATTTATCAAGTGATCCAAAAGGCTGCCAGTTTTGAGAAGGCAGAAGAAGGCTCTGCAACAGGTGCAGGCTGCTGTGCAAGCTGCTTTGCCACTTGGGCCATATTACCCAGCAGATCCAATGGTGCTTGAGGTGTCAGTGGCAGATAGGGATGCTGTTTGGAGCCTTGGGCAGGACCCCATAGGTGAATCACAGCAGAGGCCTTTGGGATTTTGGACCAAGGCCCTGCCATCTTCTGCAGATAACTGCTCTCCTTTTGAGAGACAGCTCTTGACCTCTTACTGGGGTTTGGTAGAAACTAAATGTTTGACTGTGGGTCATCAAGTAACCATGTGACCTGAACTGCCTATCATGAACTGGGTGCTTTGTGATCCATCTAGCCATAAAGTGGGGTGTGCACAGCAGCATTCCATCATTGAATGATAGTGGTCTATACATGATTGGGCTCGAGCAGGTACTGAGGACACAAGTAAGTTACACGAGAAAGTGGCTTAAATGCTCATGTTCCCCACTCCTGCCACCCTGCCTTCTCTCCCCCAGCCTGCACTGATGGCCTCATGGGGAGTTCCCTATGATAAATTGACAGAGGAAGAGAAGACAAGGGCCTGGTTTACAGATGGCTCTGCATGGTATGTAGGCACCACCTGAAAGTGGACAGCTGCAGCACTACAGCCCTGTATAGTCTGTTCTCATGCTGTTAATAAAGACATACCTGAGGCTGGGTAATTTACAACGAAAAAGAGGTTTAATAAACTCACAGTTCTACATGGCTGGCAAGGTCCCACAATCATGGTGGAAGGCAAAGGAGAAGCAAAGACTCATCTTACATGGCGGAAGGCAAGAGAGCTTGTGCAGAGGAACTCCCATTTATAAAACCAACAGATCTCAAGAGACTTATTCACTACCAGGATAACAGTATGAGCCCTCACTAGACACCGAATCTGCTGTCTCCTTGGTCTCGGACCTCCTGGCCCCCAGAAATATGAGAAATAATTTTTTAAAAAATATAAACCACCCAGGCTATGGTATTCTGTTATAGAAGCCTAACAGGACAAAGACAGATGTATACTGGGGAATGGACTAGCCTCACCCACACTGATACCAGTAGAAAAGCATCTAAAGAAAAAACAAATCTTTTGATGTAAGATGATGTGAAGTGGATTTAAATAAGCAGATTTTATTATTTGATTTTAACATTATATTTCATCGGCATATATTTTGTTTTTCTTTTGGTTATGGTTTTACTGGTATGAAGAATGAGCTAACAGAATATTTTTTCAACTTACATGATTCCAGAAAAAAGGTTATCCCCAACAGTAACACTCAATAATGATGTCTCTGTCTTTAGGGGAATTCTAGCATCAGAGTGACTTAGATTTGGTTAGCTTTGGGCATACAAACTGAGATCTCCTGCAAGATTCCCAATCAGAACAGAGATGGCATATATAAAACATATTACAGATTTTAACATTCATATGGTTATATGTTTGTATTTCAAAGGGCAAAAGCAGTCTATTCAATTAAATACTTTGTATGACAGCAAAAATAATATATTATTGTAAAACTATGGATACTACGATAATCTTAAATAAGACAAAAATCAATGATACCAAAACTCAGAGATAATCACTTTTAATATTCTTACATGTAGATAGAAGCATATTTTACATAAAATTATGTGCCTATTTTTGATTAATATTGCCATAATATTTTTTCCTCTGTTACTCCTCATGATCAACATTTATGTCTGCCTTAAAATGGTGCTGAGAAAGAATTCATTACAACTTGCTTAACAATTCCTACATTATAGGATATTTGAATAGTTTCTACTTTTTTATTACTGTAAATGTTATAAATACAGTTTTGTGGATAAATACTTTCCATAACTTCTTGATGATAGACTTCCTTAAATAAATAAAAATTAGTAGAAATATTCTGAGATCCCTTATTAAATATGAAAAAACATGTTTTAAAATTTACCTTGATCTTTATAATTTCTGGTGCTCTTTTTAAATATAGATTCAACTTTTCATCTGTTATCTAAAAAACTTACTTTAATATTTCTTATAGTACAGGTCTGTTACCAGTGAATTATCTCAGCTTTTATTGTCCAAAAAAGTTTTAATTTTAATTTTATGTCTTAAAAAATTTTTTCATTGGGAATAGAGTTTTGAATTGATGATGTTTTTCATCTTTTAGTATTTTAAAGTCATCCCATTATCTTCTGCCTTTCTTAATTTTAGATGAATTATATTGTATAATCCACTTTTTTTTTTTTTTTTGAGACAGAGTCTCGCTGTGTCACTCAGGCTGGAGTGCAGTGGCACAATCTCGGCTCACTGCAGGCTCTGCCTCCTGGGTTCACACCATTCTCCTGCCTCAGCCTCCCGAGTAGCTGGGACTACAGGCACCTGCCATCATGCCTGGCTAATTTTTTGTATTTTTAGTAGAGACAGGGTTTCACCGTGTTAGCCAGGATGGTTTCAATCTCTTAACCTCATGATCTGCCCGCCTCGGCCTCCCAAAATGCTGGGATTACAGGTGTGAGCCACTGCACCTGGCTGTATAATCCTTCTGTTTGTTCATCTGTTTATACTATATGTTTTTTTCCCTGGCTTCTTTCAAAATTTTCTTTAGGGGGAGGGGCCAAGATGGCTGAGTCAAAACAGCTCTGTTCTGCAGCTCCCATTGAGATGAATGCAAAAGGCGAGTGATTTCTGCATTTCCAACTGAGGTACCCAGTTTATCTCATTGGGACTGACTAGGCGGTTCGTGTGACCCATACATAGCAAGGAAAGGCAGGGTGGAATAACAGTTCACCTGGGAGTTTCATGGGGCAAAGGGACCTCCCTCCCCCAGCCAAGGGAGGTGGTGAGGGAATGTGCTACCCATCTTGGGTATTAGGCTTTTCCTATGGATTTTTGCAATCCACAGATCAGGAGATTCCCTTGTGAGTCTACACCACCAGTGCTTTGGGTCTCAAGCCCAAAACTGGGCAGACCCATGGCAGCTGCTCCAGTCAGCAGCTGTTCAGGCAAGCGTTGAGCAGCAGGAGTTTTTACATACTTCGGTTGCTCTCGGAACTCTTGTGAAGCAGGAGAACCTTCCACTCTTTTTGAAAGGGGGCTGAAACCAGGGAGCCAAACAACCTTGCTCAGTGGGTCCCACTCCCATGGAACCCCACAAGCTAAGACCCACTGGCTTGGAATCCCTGCTGGCCAGTCACAGCAGCCTGGAGTCTGCCTAAGATGATGGAGTTATTTGGGGGAGGGGAGGGGCAACCACCATCACCGTGGCTCTAATCATCAGTTTTCCCTTGCCAGTGCTAGGAAGGCTGGGCACTTTGGACTGGGCGGTACTCCCCACAGTGCAGCACAGTGGCTGTGGCAGATCGTAGGCAGACTGATTCTTTAGGTGGGACTTGGATCCATTCCTTGTCACTGGGCAGAACCTCCCTGCAGGAATTCCAGCACTCTAGTGAGGGGCTTATAGAGAGAACTCTCATCTCCCTAGGACAGCACCCCTGGGGGAGTGGTGCCTGCAGTCTCAGGTTCAGTGGACTTACTCTTTCCTGCCTGCTAGCTTTGAAGAATTCAGGTGATCTGGACAAGGGAAATTCACCTAGCACAGTGTACCAGCTATGCTAAGGGATAGCCAGCCTGCTTCCTTAAGCAGGTCCCTGATCTCAGGCCTGCTGACTGGGTGAGACCTCCCAACAGGGGTCACCAGGCACCTTATACAAGAGAGTTCTGGCTGGCATCAGGTTGGTGCCCCTCTGTGACGAAGCTTCTGGAGGAAGGAGCAGGCAGCAAACTTCACTGTTCTGCAGCCTTCACTGGTGATACCCAGGCAAACAGGGTTTGGAGTGGACCCCCAGCAAAATGCAGTAGACCTGCAGAAGAGGGGCCTGACAGAAGAAAAGCAAACAGAAGGCAGCAACAGCAACATCAACAAAAAAGACTCCACAAAAACCCTATCCATAGGTCAACAACCTCAAAGATAAAAGGTAGATAAATCCACAAAGCTGATGAAAAACCAATGCAAAAATGATGAAAATTCCAAAAGCCAGAATGCTGCTTCTCCTCCAAATGATCACAGTACTTCTCGAGCAAGGGGACAGAACAGGGCTGAAGATGAGATGGATGAACTGACAGAAGTAGGCTTCAGAAAGTGGGTAATAACAAACTTCACTGAGCTAAAGGATTATGTTCTAACCCAATGCGAAGTAGCTAAGAAACATGGTAAAGGATTACAGGAGCTGTTAACTAAAATAACCAGTTTAGAGAGGAACATAAATGACCTGATGGAGTGGAAAAACACAGCACAGGAACTTCATGATACAAACACAAACTGAATTGACTGAACGAAAGAGAAAATATCAAAGATCGAAGACTATCTTGCTGAAATAAGGCAGGCAGCAAGATTAGAGAAAAAAGAGTGAAAAGGAATGAGCAAAACCTCCTAGAACTATGGGATTATGTAAAATGACCAAACCTACAACTGATTAGAGTACCTGAAAGAGACAGGGAGAATGGAATCCAGTTGGAAAACACACTTCAGGATATCATCCAGGAGAACTTCCCCAACCTAGCTAGACAGGCCAACATTGAAATTCAGGAAATCCAGAGAACCCTAATAAGGTACTCCACAAGAAAATCTACCCCAAGACATATAATCATCAGATTCACCATGGTCCAAACGACAGAAAAAAATGTTAAGGGCAGGCAGAGAGAAAGGCCAGATCACCTATAAAGGTAATCCCATCAGATTAAAAGCACACCCCTCAGTGGAAACCCCACAAGGCAGAAAAGATCGGGGGCCAATATTCAACATTCTTAAAGAAAAGAATTTCCAACCCAGAATTTTGTATCTGGCCAAACTAAGCTTCATAAGTGAAGGAGAAATAAAGTCCTTTGCACACAAGCAAATGCTGAGGGACTTCGCCACCAGGTTTGCCTTACAAGAGCTTCTGAAGTAAGCACTAAACATGGAAAGGAAGAACAATTACCAGTCACTAAAAACACACTGAAGTACACAGACCAACAACACTATGAAGCAACTACATTAACAAGTTCGAAAAATTAACCAGCCAGCATCATGATGACAGGATCAAATTCACACATAACAATATTAATCTTAAATGTAAATGGGCTAAATGCCTCCAATTAAAAGACATAGAATGGCAAGCTGGATAAAAACACAAGATCCATCAGTATGCTTTATTCAAGAGACTCATCTCATGTGCAAAGATCTACATAGGCTCAAAGGAAAGAGATGGGGGACAATTTACCAAGAAATGGAAAGCTGAAAAATGCAGCAGCTACAATCCCAGTTTGTGAAAAAACACACTTTAAAACAACAAAAGTCAAAAAAGACAAAGAAGGGCATTACATAACAGTAAAAGGTTCAACTCAACAAGAAGAGTTAACTATCCTAAATATATATGTACTCAATTCAGGAGCACCCAGATTCGTAAAACAAGTTCTTTTTCTTTTTTTTGAGACGGAGTCTCACTCTGTCGCCGGGGCTGGACTGCAGTGGCCGGATCTCAGCTCACTGCAAGCTCCGCCTCCCGGGTTCACGCCATTCTCCTGCCTCAGCCTCCCGAGTAGCTGGGACTACAGGCGCCCGCCACCTCGCCCGGCTAACTTTTTGTATTTTTTAGTAGAGACTGGGTTTCACAGTGTTAGCCAGGATGGTCTCGATCTCCTGACCTCGTGATCCGCCCGTCTCGGCCTCCCAAAGTGCTGGGATTACAGGTTTGAGCCACCGCGCCCGGCCCAACAAGTTCTTAAAGACCTGCAAAGAGACTTAGTGCCCCACACAATAATAGTGGGAGACATTAATACCCCACTGCCAGTGTTAGACAGATCATCAAGACAGAAAATTAACAAAGATATTCAGGACTTGAAGTCAGCTCTGGACCAAATACACCTGATAGATATCTACAAAACTCTCCACCCCAAAACAACAGAATATACACTTTTCTCAGTGTCACATGGCACCTACTCTAAGATTAACCACATAATTGGACAAAAACACCCCTGAGCAAATGCGGAAGAACTGAAATCATAACAAACCGTCTCTCAGACCACACTGCAATCAAGTTAGAACTCAAGATTAAGAAACCCACTCAAAGCTACACGACTACCTGCAAATTGAACAACCTGCTCCTGTATGACTTCTGGGTAAATAATGCAATGAAGGCAGAAATCAAGTTCTTTGAAACCAATGAGAACACGAGACAATGTACCAGAATCCCTAAGATGCAGCTAAAGCAGTGGTAAAAGGGAAATTTATATCACTAAATGCCCATATCAAAAAGCTAGAAAGATCACAATTGACACCCTAACATCACAACTAAAAGAACTAAATAACCAAGAACAAACAAATCCCAGAGCTAGCAGAAGACAAGAAATAACCAAGCTCAGAGTGGAACTGAAGGAGATAGAGACAAAAAACCCTTCAAAAAATCAATTAATACAGGAGTTTTTTTTTTTTTTGAAAAAAATTAACAAAATAGATTACTAGCTAGACTAAACAAGGAAGAGAAAAGATTGAAAAAAACAAGAAATGGGGAAAGGATTCCCTGTTTAATAAATGGTGCTGGGAAAACCGGCTAGCCATAAGTAGAAAGCTGAAACTCGATCCCTTCCTTACTCCTTATACAAAAATTAATTCAAGATGGATTACAGACTTAAATGTTAGACCTAAAACCATAAAAACCCTAGAAGAAAACCTAGACAATACCATTCCGGACATAGGCATGGGCAAGGACTTCATGTCTAAAACACCAAAAGCAATGGCAACAAAAGCCAAAATTGACAAATAGGATCTAATTAAACTAAAGAGCTTCTGCACAGCAAGAGAAACTACCATCAGAGAGAACAGGCAATCTACAGAATGGGAGAAAATTTTTGCAATCTACTCATCTGACAAAGGGCTAATATCCAGAACCTACAAAGAACTCAAACAAATTTACAGGAAAAAAACAAACAACCCCATCAAAAAGTGGTCAAAGGATATGAACAGACAGTTCTCAAAAGAAGACATTCATACAGCCAACAGACACATGAAAAAATGCTCATCATCACTGGCCAGCAAAGAAATGCAAATCAAAACCACAATGAGATACCATCTCACACCAGTTAGAATGGCAATCATTAAAAAGTCAGGAAACAACAGGTGCTGGAGAGGATGTGGAGAAACAGGAAAACTTTTACACTGTTGGTGGGACTGTAAACTAGTTCAACCATTGTGGAAGACAGTGTGGCGATTCCTCAAGGATCTAGAACTAGAAATACCATTTGACCCAGCCATCCCAGTACTGGATGTATACCCAAAGGATTATAAATCATGCTGCTATAAAGACACATGTACACGTATGTTCATTGCGGCACTATTTACAATAGCAAAGATTTGGAACCAACCCAAATGTCCATCACTGACAGACTGGATTAAGAAAATGTAGCACATATACAACATGGAATACTATGCAGCCATTAAAAAAGATGAATTCGTGTCCTTTGTAGGGACATGGATGCAGCTGGAAACCATCATTCTCAGCAAACTGTCACAAGAACAGAAAACCAAACACCACATGTTCTCACTCATAGGTGGGACTTGAACAATGGGATCACTTGGACACAGGAAGGGGGACATTACACACTGGGGCCTGTTGTGGGGTGGGGGCATGGGGGAGGGATAGCATTAGGAGATATACCTAATGTAAATGACGAGTTAATGGGTGCAGCACACCAACATGGCACATGTATACATATGTAACAAACCTGCACATTGTGCACACATACCCTAGAACATAAAGTATAATAAAAAATAAAAATAAAAAAAGAATAAAAAGATTCAAATAAACACAATCAGAAATGATAAAGGGAATACCACCACTGACCCTATAGATATGCAAACAGCTATCAGAGAATACTATAAACAACTCTATGCAAATAAACTGGAAAATCTAGAAGAAATGAATAAATTCGTGAACACATACACCCTCTCAAGACTGAACCAGGAAGAAGCTGAATCCCTGAATAGACCAATAACTGAGGCAGTAATAAATAGCCTACCAACCAAAAAAAACAACAAAAAAGCCCAGGTCCAGATGGATTTACAGGTGAATTCTATCAGAGGCACAAAGAAGAGCTGATACCATTTCTTCTGAAACTATTTCAGGCAATTGTAAAGGAAGAAGTCCTCCCTAACTCATTTTATGAGGCCAACATCAACCTGATACCAAAACCTTGCAGAGATACCTCAAGGAAAGACAACTTCAGGCCAATATTCCTGATGAAGATTGATGCGAAAATTCTCAATAAAATATTGGCGAACTGAATTCAGCAGCACATCAAAAACTTTTCCACCATGATCAGGTTGGTTCATCCCTGGGATGCAAGGCTGGTTCAATATACACAAATCAATAAAGATAATTCATCATATAAACAGAACTAAAGGCAAAAACCACATGATTATCTCAATAGATGCAGAAAAGGCCTCCAATAAAATTCAACATACCTTCATGTTAAAAACTTTCAATAAACTAGGTATTCATGGAACATATCTAAAATAATAAGAGCCATTTATGACAAGCCCACAGCCAATATCGCACTGAATGGGCAAAAGGTGGAAGCATTCCCCTTGAAAACCAGCACAAGACAAGGATGCCCTCTTTCACCACTCTTATTCAACATAGTATTGCAAGTTCTAGCCAAAGCAAGCAGGCAAGGGAAAAAAAATAAATGGTATTCAAATAGGAAGCGAGGAAGTCAAATTGTCTTTGTTTGCAGATAACATGATTCTGTATCTGGAAAATGCCATGAACTCAGCCTCACATCTTCTTAAGATGATAAGCAACTTCAGCTAAGTCTCAGGATAAAAAACCAATGTGCAGAAATCACAGGCATTCCTATACACCAACAACAGACAGAGAGTCAAACCATGAATGAACTGTCATTCACAATGGCCACAAAGAGAATAAAATACCTAGGAATATAACTAACAAGGGAAGTGAAGGACTTCTTCAAGGAGAACTACAAACCAGTGCTCAAGGAAATCAGAGAGGGCACAAGCAGATGGAAAAACATTCCATGCTCATGGATAGGAAGAATCAATAATGTGATAATGGCCATACTTCCCAAAGCAATTTATAGATTCAATACTATTCATATTAACCTACCATTGACATTCTTCACAGAATTAGAAAAAAACTATTTTAAAATTCATATGAAACAACAACAAAAAAAGAATTTTATAGCTAGGACGATCCTAAGCAAAAAGAACAAAGCTGGAGCCATCACACTATCTGACTTCAAAATACACTACAAGGCTACAGTAACCAAAAAGGCATGGTACTGATACAAAAACAGGCACATAGACCAACTGAACAAAATAGAGAAGTCAGAAATAAAACTGCACATCTACAAACTGACAAAAGCAAGCAATGGGGAAAGGATTCCCTATTTAACAAATGGTTCTGGGAGAACTGGGTAACCATATGCAGAAAAGTAAAACTGGACCCCTTCCTTACACCTTATACAAAAGGTAATGCAAGATAGATTAAAGACATAAAAGTGAAACCCCAAACTATGAACACCCTAGAAGAAAACCTAGGCAATACCATTCAGAACATAGGCATGGGCAAAGATTGTATGATGAAATCACCAAAAGCAATGGCAACAAAAGCAAAAATTGACAAATGGGATCTAATTAAACTAAAGAGCTGCTACACAGCAAAAGAAACTATCATTACAGCAGACAACCTACAGAATGGGAGAAAAATTTTGCAAAATATCCATCCAAGAAAGATCTAATATTCAGAATCTACAAGGAACTTAAGCAAATTTCCAAGAAAAGAGCAAACAAATCCATTAAAAAGTGGGCAAAAGACATGAACAAACACTTCTCGAAAAAAGACATGTATGTGGCCAACAAACAAATGAAAAAAAGCTCAAAAAAGCTCAAACATAATCAAAACAGCATGGCACTGGCATAAAAACAGGCACATAGACTGATGTGACAGGATAGAGAACCCAGAAAGAAATGTGTACATACACAGTGCACTCATTTCCAAAAAGGTGCCAAGAACATGTATTAGGAAAAGGACAGTCTCCTCCATAAATGGTGCTGGATGTCCATATGCAGAAGAATAAAACTAGACCCAGGTGTCTTGTCATACACAAAAATCAAAACAAAATGGACTAAAGATTTAAATTTAAGGCTACAAACTATGAAACTACTGAAGGAAAACATTGGGGAAACACTCCAGGATATTGGTCTGGGCAATAATTTCCTGAGTAGTATCCCAAAAGAACAGGCAACCAAAGCCAAAATGGGCCAATCAGGTCACATTAAGTTAAAATCTTCTTACCGATCAAGGAAACAATCAACGAAGTGATGAGACAACCCACAGAATGGGGGAAAAATATTGCAAACTACCATCGCAAGGGATTAATAACCAGAATATATAAGGAGCTGAACAATATAGGAAAAAAATCTGATTTTAAAATGAGCAAAAATCTGAATAGACATTTCACAAAAGAAGACATAAAATGGCAAACAAGTATATGAAAAGGTGCTCAACATCATGATCATCAAAGAAATGCAAATCAAAACTACAATGAGATGTCATCTCACCCCAGTTAGAATGACTATCCAAAAAAGAGGCAATAATGAATGCTGGTAAGTATGCAGACAAAACAGAACCCTCATACACTGTTGGAGGGGATGTAAATTAATACAGCCACTATGGAGAAAAGTGTAGAAGTTCCTCAGAATACTAAAAATAGAACAATCATATGATCCAGCACTCCCACTGCTAGGTGTATATCCATACGGAAGGAAATCAGTATGCAGAAGAGATAACTACACTCTCGTGTATATTGCAACACTATTCACAATAGCCAAGATTTGGAAACAATGTATGTGTCCATCAACAGATGAATAGATAAATAAAACGTGATACATATATACAATGGAGTACTATTTAGCCATGAAAAGAATCAGATCCACAGTGGGCAGAGCAAGATGGCTGAATAGGAACAGCTCCAGTCTCCAACTCCCAGCGCGAGCGACACAGAAGACCGGTGATTTCTGCATTTTCAACTGAGGTACTGGGGTCATCACTAGGGAGTGCCGGACAATCGGTGCTGGTCAGCTGCTGCAGCCTGACCAGCGAGAGCTGAAGCAGGGCGAGGCATCGCCTCACCTGGAAGCGCAAGGGGGAAGGAAATCCCTTTTCCTAGCCAGGGGAACTGAGACACACAACACCTGGAAAATCGGGTAACTCCCACCCCAATACTGCCTTTAAGGAACAGCACACCAGGAGAATATATCCCACACCTGGCCGGGAGGGTCCCACGCCCACGGAGCCTCCCTCATGCTACACAGCACTGCGGCGATCTATCCGCAAGGCAGCAGCGAGGGGGGGAGGGGCGCCCGCCATTGCTGAGGCTTAAGTAGGTAAACAAAGCCGCTGGGAAGCTCGAACTGGGTGGAGCTCACAGCAGCTCAAGGAAGCCTGCCTGTCTCTGTAGACTCACCTCTGGGGACAGCGCACAGGCAAACAATAGGGGAAGCAGCGGGGGCCAGTGCAGACGCGAACGACTCTGTCTGACAGCTTTGGGGAGAGCAGTGGATCTCCCAACACGGAGGTTGAGATCTGAGAACGGACAGACTGCCTGCTCAAGTGGGTCCCTGACCCCTGAGTAGCCTAACTGGGAGACATCCCCACTAGGGGCAGTCTGACACCCCACACCTCACAGGGTGGAGTCACCCCTGAGAGGAAGCTTCCAAAGGAAGAATCAGACAGGTACACTCGCTGTTCAGCATATTCTATCTTCTGCAACCTCTGCTGCTGATACCCAGGCAAACAGGTCTGGAGTGGACCTCAAGCAATCTCCAACAGACCAACTGAGGGTCCCTGACTGTCAGAAGGAAAACTATCAAACAGGAAGGACACCTATACCAAAACCCCATCAGTACGTCACCATCATCACCAGAGACAGATAAAACCACAAAGATGGGGAAGAAGCAGGGCAGAAAAGCTGGAAATTCAAAAAATAAGAGCGCATCTCCCCTGCAAAGGAGCGCAGCCATCGCCAGCAACGGATCAAAGCTGGTCAGAGAATGACTTTGACGAGATGAGAGAAGAAGGCTTCAGTCCATCAAACTTCTCAGAGCTAAAGGAGGAATTACGTACCCAGCGCAAAGAAACTAAAAATCTTGAAAAAAGAGTGGAAGAATTGACAGCTACTAATTAATGCAGAGAAGATCATAAACGAAATGACAGAGATGAAAACCATGACACGAGAAATACGTGACAAATGCACAAGCTTCAGTAACCGACTCGATCAACTGGAAGAAAGAGTATCAGCGATTGAGGATCAAATGAATGAAATGAAGCGAGAAGAGAAACCAAAAGAAAAAAGAAAAAGAAATGAACAAAGCCTGCAAGAAGTATGGGATTATGTAAAAAGACCAAATCTACGTCTGATTGGGGTGCCTGAAAGTGAGGGGGAAAATGGAACCAAGTTGGAAAACACTCTTCAGGATATCTCCAGGAGAACTTCCCCAACCTAGTAGGGCAGGCCAACATTCAAATTCAGGAAATACAGAGAACGCCACAAAGATACTCCTCCAGAAGAGCAACTCCAAGACACATAATTGCCAGATTCACCAAAGTTGAAATGAAGGAAAAAATCTTAAGGGCAGCCAGAGAGAAAGGTCGGGTTACCCACAAGGGAAGCCCATCAGACTAACAGCAGATCTCTCGGCAGAAACTCTACAAGCCAGAAGAGAGTGGGGGCCAATATTCAACGTTCTTAAAGAAAAGAATTTTCAACCCAGAATTTCATATCCAGCCAAACTAAGTTTCATCAGTGAAGGAGAAATAAAATCCTTTACAGATAAGCAAATGCTTAGAGATTTTGTCCACCAGGCCTGCCTTACAAGAGACCCTGAAGGAAGCCCTAAACATGGAAAGGAACAACCGGTACCAGCCATTGCAAAAACATGCCAAAATGTAAAGACCATCGAGGCTAGGAAGAAACTGCATCAACTAACGAGCAAAATAACCAGTTAATATCATAATGACAGGATCAAGTTCACACATAACAATATTAACCTTAAATGTTAATGGACTAAATGCTCCAATTAAAAGACACAGACTGGCAAACTGGATAAAGAGTCAAGACCCATCAGTCTGCTGTATTCAGGAGACCCATCTCACATGCAGAGACACATACATAGGCTCAAAATAAAGGGATGGAGGAAGATCTACCAAGCAAATGGAGAACAAAAAAAAGCAGGGGTTGCAATCCTAGTCTCTGATAAAACAGACTTTAAACCATCAAAGATCAAAAGAGACAAAGAAGGCCATTACATAATGGTAAAGGGATCAATTCAACAGGAAGAGCTAACTATCCTAAATATATATGCACCCAATACAGGAGCACCCAGATTCATAAAGCAAGTCCTTAGAGACTTACAAAGAGACTTAGACTCCCATACAATAATAATGGGAGACTTCAACACTCCACTGTCAACATTAGACAGATCAACGAGACAGAAAGTTAACAAGGATATCCAGGAATTGAACTCATCTCTGCACCAAGCGGACCTAATAGACATCTATAGAACTCTCCACCCCAAATCAACAGAATATACATTCTTCTCAGCACCACATCGCACTTATTCCAAAATTGACCACATAATTGGAAGTAAAGCACTCCTCAGCAAATGTAAAAGAACAGAAATTATAACAAACTGTCTCTCAGACCACAGTGCAATCAAACTAGAACTCAGGACTAAGAAAATCAAAACCGCTCAACTACATGGAAACTGAACAACCTGCTCCTGAATGACTACTGGGTACATAACGAAATGAAGGCAGAAATAAAGATGTTCTTTGAAACCAATGAGAACAAAGATACAACATACCAGAATCTCTGGGACACATTTAAAGCAGTGTGTAGAGGGAAATTTATAGCACTAAATGCCCACAAGAGAAAGCAGGAAAGATCTAAAATTGACACTCTAACATCACAATTAAAAGAACTAGAGAAGCAAGAGCAAACACATTCAAAAGCTAGCAGAAGGCAAGAAATAACTAAGATCAGAGCAGAACTGAAGGAGATAGAGACACAAAAAACCCTCCAAAAAATCAATGAATCCAGGAGTTGGTTTTTTGAAAAGATCAACAAAATTGACAGACGCTAGCAAGACTAATAAAGAAGAAAAGAGAGAAGAATCAAATAGACGCAATAAAAAATGATAAAGGGGATATCACCACGACCCCACAGAAATACAAAACCATCAGAGAATACTATAAACACCTCTACGCAAATCAACTAGAAAATCTAGAAGAAATGGATAATTTCCTGGACACTTACACTCTTCCAAGACTAAACCAGGAAGAAGTTGAATCCCTGAATAGACCAATAGCAGGCTCTGAAATTGAGGCAATAATTAATAGCCTACCAACCAAAAAAAGTCCAGGACCAGATGGATTCACAGCTGAATTCTACCAGAGGTACAAGGAGGAGCTGGTACCATTCCTTCTGAAACTATTCCAATCAATAGAAAAAGAGGGAATCCTCCCTAACTCATTTTATGAGGCCAACATCATCCTGATACCAAAGCCTGGCAGAGACACAACAAAAAAAGAAATTTTAGACCAATATCCTGATGAACATCGATGCAAAAATCCTCAATAAAATACTGGCAAACCGGATTCAGCAGCACATCAAAAAGCTTATCCACCATGATCAAGTGGGCTTCATCCCTGGGATGCAAGGCTGGTTCAACATTCGCAAATCAATAAACGTAATCCAGCATATAACAGAACCAAAGACAAGAACCACATGATTATCTCAATAGATGCAGAAAAGGCTTTTGACAAAATTCAACAGCCCTTCATGCTAAAAACGCTCAATAAATTCGGTATTGATGGAACGTACCTCAAAATAATAAGAGCTATTTATGACAAACCCACAGCCAATATCATACTGAATGGGCAAAAACTGGAAAAATTCCCTTTGAAAACTGGCACAAGACAGGGATGCCCTCTCTCACCACTCCTATTCAACATAGTGTTGGAAGTTCTGGCTAGGGCAATCAGGCAAGAGAAAGAAATCAAGGGTATTCAGTTAGGAAAAGAAGAAGTCAAATTGTCCCTGTTTGCAGATGACATGATTGTATATTAGAAAACCCCATTGTCTCAGCCCCAAATCTCCTTAAGCTGATAAGCAACTTCAGCAAAGTCTCAGGATACAAAATTAATGTGCAAAAATCACAAGCATTCTTATACACCAGTAACAGACAAACAGAGAGCCAAATCATGAATGAACTTCCATTCACAATTGCTTCAAAGAGAATAAAATACCTAGGAATCCAACTTACAAGGGATGTAAAGGACCTCTTCAAGGAGAACTACAAACCACTGCTCAGTGAAATAAAAGAGGACACAAACAAATGGAAGAACATACCATGCTCATGGATAGGAAGAATCAATATCGTGAAAATGGCCATACTGCCCAAGGTTATTTATAGATTCAATGCCATCCCCATCAAGCTACCAATGAGTCTTCACAGAATTGGAAAAAACTGCTTTAAAGTTCATATGGAACCAAAAAAGAGCCCGCATTGCCAAGACAATCCTAAGTCAAAAGAACAAAGCTGGAGGCATCACGCTACCTGACTTCAAACTATACTACAAGGCTACAGTAACCAAAACAGCATGGTACTGGTACCAAAACAGAGATATAGACCAATGGAACAGAACAGAGTCCTCAGAAATAATACCACACATCTACAGCCATCTGATCTTTGACAAACTGAGAGAAACAAGAAATGGGGAAAGGATTCCCTATTTAATAAATGGTGCTGGGAAAATTGGCTAGCCATAAGTAGAAAGCTGAAACTGGATCCTTTCCTACCTTATACGAAAATTAATTCAAGATGGATTAGAGACTTAAATGTTAGACCTAATACCATAAAAACCCTAGAAGAAAACCTAGGTAGTACCATTCAGGACATAGGCATGGGCAAGGACTTCATGTCTAAAACACCAAAAGCAATGGCAGCACAAAGCCAAAATTGACAAATGGGATCTAATTAAACTAAAGAGCTTCTGCACAGCAAAAGAAACTACCATCAGAGTGAACAGGCAACCTACAGAATGGGAGAAAATTTTTGCAATCTACTCATCTGACAAAGGGCTAATATCCAGAATCTACAAAGAACTCAAACAAATTTACAAGAAAAAAACAAACAACCCCATCAAAAAGTGGGCAAAGGATATGAACAGACATTTCTCAAAAGAAGACATTCATACAGCCAACAGACACATGAAAAAATGCTCATCATCACTGGCCATCAGAGAAATGCAAATCAAAACCACAATGAGATACCATCTCACCAGTTAGAATGGCAATCATTAAAAGTCAGGAAACAACAGGTGCTGGAGAGGATGTGGAGAAATAGGAACACTTTTACACTGTTGGTGGGATTGTAAACTAGTTCAACCATTATGGAAAACAGTATGGCGATTCCTCAAGGATCTAGAACTAGATGTACCATATGACCCAGCCATCCCACTGGGTATATACCCAAAGGATTATAAATCATGCTGCTATAAAGACACATGCACACGTATGTTTATTGCGGCACTATTCACAATAGCAAAGACTTGGAATCAACCCAAATGTCCATCTGTGACAGACTGGATTAAGAAAATGTGGCACATATACACCATGGAATACTATGCAGCCATAAAAAAGGATGAGTTTGTGTCCTTTGTAGGGACATGGATGCAGCTGGAAACCATCATTTAGCAAACTATCACAAGAACAGAAAACCAAACACCGCATGTTCTCACTCATAGTGGGAACTGAACAATGAGATCACTTGGACTCGGGAAGGGGAACATCACACATCGGGGCTATCATGGGGAGGGGGGAGGGGGGAGGGATTGCATTGGGAGTTATACCTGATATAAATGACGAATTGATGGGTGCTGACGAGTTGATGGGTGCAGCACACCAACATGGCACAAGTATACATATGTAACAAACCTGCACGTTATGCACATGTACCCTAGAACTTAAAGTAATAATAAAAAAAAAAAAAAAAAAGAAAGTTTATACCGGGATCCACAATCATACATGTCTTTTCCACTCTTTGTGGTTGTGCATTCAGAAAATAATTATAGTCAGCGGAAGGTAGTGAGACACTTTTCATCATTCTTCAGCAAGAAACAGACTTCATGTCATACAAGAGATTTTGGAATGTTATTTTATATCGAGATGCAAGCTATTTTAGAACTGCCTTACCATGTGTTTTACAAGATGTCCAGGCATGATGGAAGAAGCACTGCTACACACTTAAAAAGGCAGCTTAAATACAAGAAAGTTTTTATACCATATTTTGTAGATAATAATAGCATTGTAGAACTTAATAACAATTGATGATTGCATGTAGAGAAAGTCTTAAAGTTGCTGAATTGTGAAAAAAATAACATTGTGCCTGGAGAATGAAAGTGTTTCTTACATGATAGCTGATGGAAATACACTTCTATCATTCCTTTCCAGTCAAAATGTTAAGAGTGTTATCCAGGCGATGAAAGCTAAAATACAGATGGAAATTCAGGGAAGATTTTATCTTGAAAGCCAATAACTTAGTTCCAAAGCTAATTATTTCTCCCTATTCCAGACTCAAGATTTAGAAATAACATTTTTTTCAAGTTCTTGTTTTAAGTAGCAAATGCATGAAAAGTATTAGAAATAAACAATATAATGGGAAATAAATTGTATTTTGCTTCTGAAAATGTTCAGAAAACTTCTTCTTTGAGCAGTGTATAACATTTCCATTTGTGGAATTGCTATAATGCATTTGCATTATCACCATCAGCCAACCATCAAGACTAGGAGTTAAAAAGGAGGTAAGTCTTTACCTTAGCAATTCACTATTAGAGAGGAAGGAAAGCATAATAATTTGGTGACAACATCACCATCAGTATCTTCCATTGACAAAGCTATCCAAAAATTTTTCTGTTTCTCTATGAACTTCAGTAAAAAGTGGGAGACTATTTAGTATGATGGGAACAAACCAGTGCTAAGCAAATTATTGTTCTTGCACTATATTAGCATATAAATATTGATATCATTATTATTGATTAATAATTATATTAATTAGCATATTATCATTATCATTGCACTATATTGAACATTTAAAATCTAACCACTCAATTTTTAATGATAAAATTATAAATTTCCCCAAAAGGTAATATGATGATAGTGAGATACTCAGCTTTAGATAAATGTTGATTTTAAAAGTTGACCATTTGATATTTTGCAAGATGTGTATTTGGGACATCTCTAGCAAAAAGCTAATCATGAAGATATGATGGGACATGGAGCAGAGAACTTAGTTACTCAGGCAGAGAATCATAAGTCAGGAATCCAAAAAACACTGAATATAAGGGTGCAAACCAGAGTAAGATAGCAGCAAGGTCACTATATATATGTACTACATGATGTCGAGTACCTGAACCATACCAATAATTTCTCTAATCAACAGTCCTGTGGGCCTGAGTGGTTTCAGAGCCTGAATAGAATCCAAAAAGTATTTCAGAGACAGTATCAGTTATCTATTGTTGCACAATAAACCATCCCAAAACGTAGTGACTTAAAGCAACAATTACTTAATAGGTGAAACTCAAGATTCTGTGGGCTAGCAATTTAGCCTAGGTCAGCTGGGCATCTCTGCTTTTGAAGGTCAGTTGGCTGGCTATTGTTCGGGCATGTCAGCTCTCCCCTCTGTGTGGTCTCTCATCCTCCAGTAGTCTAGCTTGTGCTTGTTCACATATTAGCTAATAGGAGTCCAAGAAAGAGTGGAAATATACAAAATCTCAAAACTGGCTCACTCTCATTTTCACCAAGTTCTACCAGCCCAAGAAAGTTCCAAAGCCAGTCCAGAGCAAAGGGTGGAGAATTAGATTTCTCCCCTCATGATAGGAGCTACAAAGTCACATTAAAAAGAACCTAGACACAGGGAAGGGTAAAGCATTGTAGTCATTGTTTGTATTTAATCTACCACAAGTTCATTGGCTCCAAATGTGGCGACTAGAGGGATTTGGGATCACAGATGTCCAGGTAGTTCTGTGTAAGATAGCAATATTTAAATAGATTTCTTCACAAGTAGTTGGAATTCATTTTGGGCCAAAAAATACTTTCAAATCATTATTTAGTTGATCCCTTCAAGTATGAAATCATCTTACTCATGCTTTTGAAACTCCTCTCTGGTAATTAGTTTATTTCAACATCAAAAGTGCTATACTGAGCATGTGTTGTTATACTTATTTTCCCTTTGAGGAAACAGAAACCAGAGCAGTGGTCCTTAAAGTTTGCATTAGAATCACTTTGAGGTCTGATATTACAGGTGGCTCATGCCTAGCTCTTTGGGAGGCCAAGGCAGGCGGATCACCTAAAGTCAGGAGTTTGAGACCAGCCTGGCCAACATGGGAAACCTCGTCTCTACTAAAAATACAAAAATTAGCCAGGCGTAGTCGTGGGCACCTGTAATCCCAGCTACTCCAGAGGCTAAGACAGAATTGCTTGAACCCGGGAAGCGAAGGTTGAAGTGAGCAAAGATCGTGCCACTGCACTTCAGCCTGGGTGACAGAGCTAGACTCTGTCTCAAAAAAAAAGCAAAAAAATCACTTTGAGAGGCTGTTAAAAATAGCAGTAACTGGGTTATACCCCAGAGCAGTTGTATTAAGATTTTGAATTGCGAGCAATAGAAATTGACCTTTGATAATTTAGCAAATAGCAAGAGTATTGGCAAGTCAATAGTCATTAACAGAATCACCAGGAAGACAAGAATGGGGCACAGAAATGAGCATTGGTGAGGGAGGGTAAGAAGTGTCTGGTGAGGACTTTACTATGGCCACCGCCAAACGCTGTACTCAGTAGCCAACACCACTGCTGCTAGAAATTTCAAACACTGGGCAGTACCACTGACTCCGCCCTATTGCCACAGCTGTTCTGGAGACTGACTGCTATTGCCATTGCCAGACAATGCCAAAAAGTTTAGTTTTCCATTACATTGACTTCTTTGTGTCACTTGCTGCAGATTCAACCTCTTGAGCAGGAGCATCTGATTGGTAGAGTCCTAACTGCAAAGGAAACTTGGATGAGCATATTCCCTTTTCAGCTTGCATGCTAGAAGTAAGCTCTTCTAGCATTTAAGAGGGTCTGCTCTGCTCTTTTCTAAAACTTGTGTGCTAGGGAATTGCTCAAACATAGGAGGATGGTTCAGATCCTGGACAGTAAAAAAAAATCACAAGTGACTAGTGTCCACTCTACTCTTAGTAAAAATCTTGATTGGAAAATGTAGTACACCTTATGTGTGCTTGCTCTTATTACCTCAGCTCTCACCTTCACACATCATCAAAGACTATTTTACTGCAAAAACCATGGTTCTACCTAAAACTTTGTTCTGACAAAACTGTTTGTTTGGTCATGGAAGTGCTTGGCCTGCCCATCAGCAAGCCAGAAGTGCTATAGAGTTTATGGGCTCGTAAGCAGCCCTTCACCTGAGAATGGATGAGTTGGTAGTTCAGTACTGCAACTTCCTCGCATCTCAGCTGAGGTATGTTGTGAGGCATAATTCTGAGGCATGTCTTATACTAGCCACTGGAGTCCCCGAGGGAGATTGAGATCCAGTTTCCACAGTGGTAACTGCCCTGAATAAACTCCATAATGGCTTTCTTCCTTCTCTGTCTCTGACATGCACACTCCTCTACCAATGTTTCCTGACATCCCAAATATAACACTGGCACTTGAAATTTTGTCTTTGGTTCAGTTTCTGGGGAAATCCAATTTATATGGTGGATACTTTGGTATTCAAATTATTTCAAAATGATGTATGTGATCCCAAATGTGTTTACTACCAAAAGTTTGAGGATCAGTTGCAGTGACAAATGGAAAAGATTGCCCAAGATCTCATTAATGGTATGGGTTCTACACACAACCTTAAATCCATGTCTTTCCTTCTGGTTCTTGGGTCAGTTCTTTCCCCATTAAATTGCACTAATGGCAATAAAGGAAAGACTTCTACTTCCAGATGACTCTATGTGAGGGGAGATTTGTGAAATAGCCAATATAATCATGCCCAGATTTCAAGGAATACAAAATGTCACTAGTGACTTATTCTTTTTAAAAATATAACATTAGTCTTTCTTTTGTCTCCTTCTGTCAACGTTTCTGCCTTTGCAAATCCTTTGCCTATAATTCACTTCCAATATTGTTGTTTTGAGTGACAACTTTATTTCCATTTTTGAAAAGTTAAAAGAGACAAATGCAAAATGGAATACCCATCAAAGCATGAGCATTTATTTTAAAAAACAGAACATTTGCATGATAATGTTCAAAAAAAGAAATGCACTTGTTATTGTTGTAACCTACTGCTAACAACTTGTCTTTGTAAATGGTATTATGCAACAATTTTTTTTTTTTTTTTTTGAGACGGAGTCTCGCTCTGTCAACCAGGCTGGAGTGCTGTGGCCGGATCTCAGCTCACTGAAAGCTCCGCCTCCCGGGTTCACGCCATTGTCCTGCCTCAGCCTCCCGGGTAGCTGGGACTACAGGCGCCGCCACGTCGCCCGGCTAGTTTTTTTTTTTTTGTAGTTTTTAGTAGAGACGGGGTTTCACCGTGTTAGCCAGGATGGTCTCCATCTCCTGACCTCGTGATCCGCCCGTCTCGGCCTCCCAAAGTGCTGGGATTACAGGCTTGAGCCACCGCGCCCGGCCTGCAACAATGTTTTTGAGGGGGGAAACAAAACCAAAATGAAATACATACTGATGGCCTACAATGATTTACAGTGTACTATAATAATAATAAACCTTTAATAAATAAAACTGAAATGAAGTAGAGGTAAATATTAGAAATCAAATATGATAAAAAAATAACTAACTTAGGATGTATCCTGAAAGTATCAAGAGAATATGTTTAGAGTTGTTCTTGTTGCACATCAGCTAAATAGGGAAAGTGAACTAAAATCTTCAACAGGGATGGATACTCAACCATTTGGCTTAGTTATTTCTATTCGACTATTTTTTTTCTTCAGATATTTTAACCAACTTCCCAGGGATTTTCACTTATTTGAACCATGTCCTCAATTGTTTGTCTAAGGGTTTTTTGTGGGTTTTTTTTGCAAATGTTTTATGGCACTAGGATATACATTTCCCATCTTTTGTGGGTTTGCAACCAGTGCCAGGACTTACCAATAATTTGATCTTTGGCCATAATCATATAATTTCTCAGACCTTTGGGTTTTGTCTTTAAAATGACCACATACGTGATAGTTTTCATTTCACAATGAAAATGTGCAAACCAATGAGATAATATCTGTGCAAACCTTCATAATGTACCTATACATATATGCATTATTGTTTGATTATGGATTAGCATTTTTCCCTGGCTGAAGTATCAAATGCATAGTTAGATTTTAGACCACGGGGTTTGATAGTCCTGGGGAAAATATTGATTCTTCTAGCTAACAGCTGTGTGATCTTAGGAAAATTCTTTAACATCCCTTAGCCTCACTGTCCTCATCTGGAAAGTGGAGGTGATAATGCTATTCTGAGAACACAGTAAGTGTTGAAACAGCAGAGGATATTAGTGATGATTATGATGATGCTGATCTGCCACAATTGGGACATATTCTGCCTTTAATTTGTGACTTTTTTCTCCATAAGGGACTTTTTCTACCTTTTTCTACCTTCAGTCTTTACTATTTCTCAGATCATTTTTCTTAGATAATTATATTCAAAATCCTATAACAACATTCAGGGACAAGAGTATCCACCTAAAGACCTTCTATAGACCATTAGCTTAATATATTAGCACTGGCCATCACTTTGAACTTCTGCAAGGATATAAAAAATAGTGATGCCCCCTATTCTCAAAGTTCTCTGTTAGTTCATTATTATCAGATGCATCAGTCAGATTGGCTACAACACTTTTGAGTTTTCAGGTGGCTTATATAAAAAGCTACCCTAAAACTTAGAAATCTACATTCCACTGATGTGGCTCTGCTCCAATTGTCTTTTATCCTCTCTGTACCAGTGGGTTAATTTGGGGCACATAATTCTTACAGCAATGATAAAGTGCAGGAATCAAGTGGAAATATGTATGATATCTTAAGGTCTAAGCTCAGATCCATCATGGCTGCCCCCATTACATTGGCCAAAGCAAGTCACATAGTTAAGACCAAAGTTAAGTGGGAAAAGGAAGCGTAGTCTATTCCTTTAGTAGGAGTTATATTAAAATCACGTGGAAAAGAAATTGGATACAGTGAAGGGTGAAGAATCAGGGTCAGTAATGGAAATCAACCATAGTAATAAAAGACAAAACTAAAATCCTCGAGAAAAGAGTTCAAGCCTTGCACACCAAGGTATCAGTGTCCCTAAACCAAAGCCTCATGCAATGATTCATTGGTCCATTCAAAAACATTGCAATAGAGCTAAGAATATGAAGTCTTGATGAAAGACACCTCCCTCCACATAAACAAAATCAGTGAAGAGTTATAGGGATTATAATCATAGCCTATATAGGTTATAGTAAGGCTAAAAAAGAGGAAGTGGTAGGCACATGTAATACATACCAAATAAGTATTGAATGAATGAATGAAGAAATGCCTATTCATGCTGTTAAGTTTTAGGAAAACAGTTGTGAAGATATTAGGCAAGCAGGAATACCCAGGCAATGGAGGAAAGGGTAGTAATAACTATTCATCATCTTCTTCCCATTTCATAAGGGACCTGAAATTCCTTTTCACATATGGAAAATCCCTACACATGAAGCCTACCACTGAGTTTTCCTAACACTATAGGAGCAAATACCAGGTATTCCCTTTCCCAGCCTCTTTTGCTGCTGGAGTGTGGTCACATCCTTTCCAATCAGTTGCACCCTCTCTGGACTCTGCAATTAATAAACAAAGAAGTAAGGCCTATAGGAAATTTATCCATGTGCAGAGAATATTATATTTTCCAGGAGTAGCAATGGCCATAACTTCAAGCTATAATATAGTGGCCAGCATTGGTGGTGTTGGCTGTGCAATTCATTGTGTCTGTGTGTAGTGACAGCAATAACTATATCTTCAAGAGGGCAGTTATGAAATGTTATTTTGGGCATTAATCATTACTTCAAACTTGGTTCTTTGGCTCTCCTGGAAAATTCTAGTATTGTTTAATAAGTTCTTTTTCTGCCTCAATTAGTCAGAATTTGTTTTTATTCTTGC
This sequence comes from Trachypithecus francoisi, assembly GCF_009764315.1. Classification (NCBI taxonomy): domain Eukaryota; kingdom Metazoa; phylum Chordata; class Mammalia; order Primates; family Cercopithecidae; genus Trachypithecus; species Trachypithecus francoisi. The sequence continues at coordinate 114,272,587 of NW_022681471.1, read as the reverse complement.
AGCTAAAACTGACTTATCAGAGGGCTTGACCAGAAATTGAGGGAAAAGTCAAAGCCGGTAATCAGGCAAAGTAAGATAATAAATGAATTAAGCTCAGCTATTAAAATTTCTGGCAAGTGATGAGTGAGCTGGAAGAATCCTAACAACCAATGGCAGAAGTACTTGTCAATCCTCAGCTTCTATCACAACCAATAACTTATATCAGTGTTTGGCAGCTTTGCCTGCACTTTGCCAAACACTGAGGACTTTTTAAAAATCCCAAAGACCAGGTTATACCCCATAACACTTATATTAGACTCTTACATAAAAGTATTTTTAAAAGCTCTCCAGGTGGGTAAATATTCAGCCAAAATGTAGCCAAGGCTGCCATAGGATTTGAGGAAGCTAGAACCTTAGATAGAAAATGAAACAGGTACACCTGACTGGATTAAGGAATTAAAAAGAGAAATCAGGAGAGGGGCGTGCCCAAGATGGCCGAATAGGAACAGCTCCAGCCTCCAGCTCACAGCATGAGCGACACAGAAGACAGGTGATTTCTGCATTTTCAACTGAGGTACCAGGTTCATCTCACTGGGGCGTGTCAGACAGTTGGCACTGGTCCGTGGGTGTAGCCCGACCAGCGAGAGCTGAAGCAGGGCGAGACACCACCTCACCTGGGAAGCACAAGGGTGAAGGAAATTCCTTTTCCTAGCCAAAGGAAATTGAGACACACAGCACCTGGAAAATCGGGTAACTCCCACCCTAATACTGCGCTTTACCGAGGGTCTAAGCAAACGGCACACCAGGAGATTATATCCCACACCTGGCCTGGAGGTTCCCACACCCACGGAGCCTCCCTCATTGCTAGCACAGCAGTCTGAGATCTAACTGCAAGGTGGCAGCGAGACTGGGGGAGGGGCGCCCACCATTGCTGAGGCTTAAGTAGGTAAACAAAGCCACCTGGAAGCTTGAAGTGGGTGGAGCCCAACACAGCTCAAGAAGGCCGGTCTGCCTCTGTAGACTCCACCTCTGGGGACAGGGCATAGCTAAACAAAAAGCAGCAGAAACCTTGGCAGAGGTAAATGTCCCTGTCTGACAGCTTTGAAGAGAGCAGTGGATCTCCCAGCACAGAGGTTGAGATCTGAGAATGGACAGAATATCTGCTCAAGTGGGTCCCTGACTCCTGAGTAGCTTAACTGGGACACATCCCCCACTAGGTGCAGACCAACACCTCACACCTTACACAGCTGGGTACACCCCTGAGACGAAGGTTCCAGAGCAAGAATCAGATGGCAACTTTCGCTGTTCAGCAATATTCTATCTTCTGCAGCCTCCGCTGCTGATACCCAGGCAAACAGGGTCTGGAGTGGACCTCAAGTAAACTCCAACAGACCTGCAGCTCAGGGTCCTGACTGTTAGAAGGAAAACTAACAAACAGAAAGGACACCCATACCAAAACCCTATCAGTATGTCACCATCATCAAAGACCAAAGGCAGATAAAACCACAAAGATGGGAAAAAGCAGGGCAGAAAAACTGGAAATTCAAAAAAATCAGAGTGCATCTCTCCCTCCAAAGGAATGCAGCTCATCACCAGCAACAGAACAAAGCTGGATGGAGAATGACTGACGAGCTGAGAGAAGAAAGCTTCGGTCCATCAAACTTCTCAGAGCTAAAGGAGGAATTATGTACCCAGCGCAAAGAAACTAAAAGTCTTGAAAAAGGAAAGGAAGAATGGATAACTAGAATAATCAATGCAGAGAAGGCCATAAACGAACTGACAGAGATAAAAACCATGACACAAGAAATACATGACAAATGCACAAGCTTCAGTAACCGACTTGATCAACTGGAAGAAAGAGTATCAGCGATTGAGGATCAAATGAATGAAATGAAGCGAGAAGAGAAGTCTAAAGAAAAAAGAGGACAAAGAAATGAACAAAGCCTTCAAGAAGTATGGGATTATGTGAAAAGACCAAATCTACGTCTGATTGGGGTGCCTGAAAGTGAGGGGGAAAATGGAACCAAGTTGGAAAACACTTTCAGGATATCATCCAGGAGAACTTCCCCAAGCTAGTAAGGCAGGCCAACATTCATATTCAGGAAATACAGAGAATGCCACAAAGATACTCCTTGAGAAGAGCAACTCCAAGACACATAATTGTCAGATTCAGCAAAGTTGAAATGAAGGAAAAACTGTTAAGGGCAGCCAGAGAGAAAGGTCGGGTTACCCACAAAGGGAAGCCAATCAGACTAACAGCAGATCTCTCAGCAGAAACTCTATAAGCCAGAAGAGAGTGGGGGCTGATATTCAACATTCTTCAAGAAAAGAATTTTCAACCCAGAATTTCATATCCAGCCAAACTAAATTTCATAAGTGAAGGAGAAATAAAATCCTTTACAGATAAGCAAATGCTTAGAGATTTTGTCACCACCAGACCTGCCCTGAAGGAAGCCCTAAACATGGAAAGGAACAACCGGTACCAGCCATTGCAAAAACATGCCAAAATGTAAAGTCCATCAATGCTAGGAAGAAACTGCATCAACTAACGAGCAAAATAACCAGTTAATATCATAATGACAGGATCAAGTTCACACATAACAATATTAACCTTAAATGTAAATGGACTAAATGGTCCAATTAAAAGACACAGACTGGCAAATTGGATAAAGAGTCAAGACCCATCAGTATGCTGTATTAAGGAGACCCATCTCACATGCAGAGACACACACAGGCTCAAAATAAAGGGATGGAGGAAGATCTACCAAGCAAATGGAAAACAAAAAAAGCAGGGGTTGCAATCCTAGTGTCTGATAAAACAGACTTTAAACCATCAAAGATCAGAAGAGACAAAGAAGACCATTACATAATGGTAAAGGGATCAATTCATCAGGAAGACTTAACTATCCTAAATATATATGCACCCAACACAGAAGCACCCAGATTCATAAAGCAAGTCCTTAGAGACTTACAAAGAGACTTAGATTCCCATACAATAATAATGGGAGACTTCAACACCCCACTGTCAACATTAGATAGATCAACGGGACAAAAAGTTAACAAGGATATCCAGGAATTGAACTCAACTCTGCACCAAGGGGACCTAATAGACATCTACAGAACACTCCACTCCAATCAACAGAATATACATTCTTCTCAGCACCACATCACACTTATTCGAAAATTGACCACATAGTTGGAAGTAAAGCACTCCTCAGCAAATGTAAAAGAATAGAAATTATAACAAACTGTCTCTCAGACCACAGTGCAATCAAACTAGAACACAGGACTAAGAAAGTCAATCAAAACCGCTCAACTACATGGAAACTGAACAACCTGCTCCTGAATGACTACTGGGTACATAACAAAATGAGGCAGAAATAAGATGTTCTTTGAAACCAATGAGAACAAAGATAAACATACCAGAATCTCTGGGACACATTAAAGCAGTGTGTAGAGGGAAATTTATAGCACTAAATGCCCACAAAAGAAAGCAGGAAAGATCTAAAATTGACACTCTAACATCACAATTAAAAGAAGTAGAGAAGCAAGAGCAAACACATTCAAAAGCTAGCAGAAGGCAAGAATAACTAAGATCAGAGCAGAACTGAAGGAGATAGAGACACAAAAAACCCTCCAAAAAATCAATGAATCCAGAGTTGGTTTTTTAAAAGATCAACAAAATTGATAGACTGCTAGCAAAAAAATAAAGAATGAAAGAGAGAGGAATCAAATAGATGCAATAGAAAATGATAAAGGGGATATCACCACCAACCCCACAGAAATACAAACTACCATCAGAGAATACTATAAACACCGCTACGCAAACAACTAGAAAATCTAGAAGAAATGGATAATTTCCTGTACACTTACACTCTCCCAAGACTAAACCAGGAAGAAGTTGAATCCCTGAATAGACCAATAGCAGGTTCTGAAATTGAGACAATAATTAATAGCTTACCAACCAAAAAAAGTCCAGGACCAGATGGATTCACAGCCGAATTCTACCAGAAGTACAAGGAGGAGTTGGTACCATTCCTTCTGAAACTATTCTAATCAACAGAAAAAGAGGGAATCCTCCCTAACTCATTTTATGAGGCCAACACCATTCTGATACCAAAGCCTGACAGAGATACAGAAACAAAGAGAATTTTAGACCAATATCCCTGATGAACATCGATGCAAAAATCCTCAATAAAATACTGGCAAAACCGGATTCAGCAGCACATCAAAAAGCTTATCCACCATGATCAAGTTGACTTCATCCCTGGGATGGAAGGCTGGTTCAACATTCGCAAATCAATAAATGTAATCCAGCATATAAACAGAACCAAAGACAAAAACCACATGATTATCTCAATAGATGCAGAAAAGGCCTTTGACAAAATTCAACAGCCCTTCATGCTAAAAACTCTCAATAAATTCGGTACTGATGGAACGTGTCTCAAAATAATAAGAGCTATTTATGACAAACTCACAGCCAATATCATACTGAATGGGCAAAAACTGGAAGCATTCCCTTTGAAGACTGGCACAATACAGGGATGCCCTCTCTCACCACTCCTATTCAACATAGTGTTGGAAGTTCTGGCCAGGGCAATCAGGCAAGAGAAAGAAATCAAGGGTATTCAGTTAGGAAAAGAAGAAGTCAAATTGTCCCTCTTTGCAGATGACATGATTGTATATTCAGAAAGCCCCATTGTCTCAGCCCAAAATCTCCTTAAGCTGATAAGCAACCTCAGCAAAGTCTCCGGATACAATATCAATGTGCAAAAATCACAAGCATTCCTATACACCAGTATCAGACAAACAGAGAGCCAAATCATGAATGAACTCCTATTCACAATAGCTTCAAAGAGAATAAAGTACCTAGGAATCCAACTTACAAGGGATGTAAAGGACCTCTTCAAGGAGAACTACAAACCACTGCTCAGTGAAATAAAAGAGGACACAAACAAAGAAAAAACATACCATGCTCATGGATAGGAAGAATCAATATTGTGAAAATGGCCATGCTGCCCAAGGTAATTTATAGATTCAATGCCACCCCCATTAAGCTACCAATGAGTTTCTTCACAGAATTGGAAAAAGCTGCTTTAAAGTTCATATGGAACCAAAAAAGACCCCGCATTGCCAAGACAATCCTAAGTCAAAAGAACAAAGCTGGAGGCATCACGCTACCTGACTTCAAACTATACTACAAGGCTACAGTAACCAAAACAGCATGGTACTGGTACCAAAACAGAGATATAGACCAATGGAACAGAACAGAGCCCTCAGAAATAATATCACATATCTACAGCCATCTGATCTTTGACAAACCTGAGAAAAACAAGAAATGGGGAAAGGATTCCCTATTTAATAAATGGTGCTGGGAAAATTGGCTAGCCATAAGTAGAAAGCTGAAACTGGATCCTTTCCTTACTCCTTATATGAAAATTAATTCAAGATGTACAGAGACTTAAATGTTAGACCTAAAACCATGAAAACCCTAGGAGGAAACCTAGGTAATACCATTCAGGACATAGGCATGGGCAAGGACTTCATGTCTAAAACACCAAAAGCAACGGCAACAAAAGTCAAAATTGACAAATGGGATCTAATTAAACTAAAGAGCTTCTGCACAGCAAAAGAAACTACCATCAGAGTGAACAGGCAACCTACAGAATGGGAGAAAATTTTTGCAATCTACTCATCTGACAAAGGGCTAATATCCAGAACCTATAAAGAACTCAATCAAATTTACAAGAAAAAACAACAACCCCATCAAAAAGTGGGGAAAGGATATGAACAGACACTTCTCAAAAGAAGACATTCATACAGCCAACAGACACATGAAAAAATGCTCATCATCACTCGCCATCAGAGAAATGCAAATCAAAACCACAATGACATACCATCCCCACCAGTTAGAATGGCAATCATTAAAAAATCAGGAAACAACAGGTGCTGGAGAGGATGTGGAGAAATAGGAACACTTTTACACTGTTGGTGGGACTGTAAACTAGTTCAACCATTGTGGAAAACAGTGTGGCGATTCCTCAAGGATCTAGAACTAGAAATACCATTTGACCCAGCCATTCCATTACTGGGTATATACCCAAAGGATTATCAGTCATGCTGCTATAAAGACACCTGCACACATATGTTAATTGCGGCACTATTCACAATAGCAAAGACTTGGAATCAACCCAAATGTCCATCAGGGACAGACTGGATTAAGAAAATGTGGCACATATACACCATGGAATACTATGCAGCCATAAAAAAGGATGAGTTCATGTCCTTTGTAGGGACATGGATGCAGCTGGAAACCATCATTCTCAGCAAACTATCTCAAGAACAGAAAACCAAATACTGCATGTTCTCATCATAGGTGGGAATTAAACAATGAGATCACTTGGACACAGGTAGGGGAACATCACACACCGGGTCCTCTTGTGGGGAGGGGGTAGGGGGGAGGGATAGCATTAGGAGATCTACCTAATGTAAATGACGAGTTAATGGGTGCAGCACATCAACATGGCACATGTATACATATGTAACAAACCTGCACGTTGTCCACATGTACCCTAGAACTTAAAGTATAATAAAATTTAAAAAAGAGAAATCAGAACTGAAAAATTATATAGAATAAAAATACTGATTTGTATGCACTGGTTTACATATATGTGTATTGAATTTAATACAAATTGCTGACCTTACCACATCTCATCACTTAATTCTACAACGTTTGTCCAAACTACTTTTCTCTCTGAATCCATCTCCTACCTTGGCTCAGACCCTCATCAAATTTTTCATGGCCTATTTCTACCACCTCCTTGTTGGCTTTCCTGCCTCAATTCATTCTTACCTCCAACTCATCTAACACAAAACTACCAGAATAGAACAATCTTTCTGAAAGGCAAATCTGATTACATTACTTGCATAACTCAATGGATCCCCAATACTATAATATAAAATCCCAACATTTGGCATGGTCTGAAAGCCTTCATGTTCTGTCCCATGCATGAAGGCTTTCAGACCATGCCAAAATGTTGGGATTTTATATTATTTATAAAATAATATAAAATTATGAGGCTTAATTTACCAGCCTCATCCTTGCCTCATTTTGAGTCTCCAGCCATTTTCTGAACACTCATCTGTTCTGAAAGGCATCATCACCTTCTACATCTTCATGCCTCTTTGCTGATGCAATTATTCTTTCTTTGAATCAGGTGTAAATGTTTGTAAGACTATGATTTGTATGTTAATAGTTTACTACTTTGATATTTTGATTCATGTAATAGTAGTCACTAAAAAGACTGAAGATTCTGGTATGCAGAGATCCCACTTTCTAATCTATAAAATATTTTCTGATGATTCTGACGTAGTCAATAATATGAATCTGATGGTGAATGAAAATGGTACCATAGATGTTGCATGTTTTAAAAAAACGGGTAAGGATGAAGAAAAATTGCCTATTTTTTCACACACCAGAGAAAGCATAAATGAGCCTTTCAGCAATAGGGAAAATGAGTTAACTTTTGAAGTTGTAATTATTGTACTATTCAGTTATTGCCATAAAATATAGAATGGATGATCTTTTATGTCTCCTGAGATAGGTTATTTCACCATTGTGGTTATCTCCCTTTTTAAAATTTTTAAATACTAAAATAATGCTGTAGCTCAAGTGTTTCATTATGTTAAATCTTAAAAAACCAAGTTTACATACTTCATCCAGTGAGTAAGAATTCATATGAGGAGACCATAATAATTATCTAATTTGGAGTGGTATTTTCCAGCTTAAAAGATCCACAGATGTGGCTGTTTTTCTTCATTTCAAATGTTTGTCTTTACCTATGCAATCTTCATTTTCACTTCAATTTGCCGTCAAAGGAAATTTTGAATGGCTATATATAGTAATATAAAATTATGTATTAGAATAATTAAAATAGCTTATGCATGTATGGAATAGAAATCTATCATTCTTCATTATTAAAAGTGTCTAATTTTTAAATATTTGAATGCCATCTTTGTAGGCAATTTACTTGCCTAGAGCTGTAAGTCCATTGCTGTGATTACCATGTAGATTAGAATGACATGCTGAAAAGAAGATGCCGTACCTCAACTGTCTCTGGTTTGCCAACTCTACTGTCTCTACCCTTGGGGTATTACTGTAATTCCGACCTCAGACATTTTTGTTTTGAAGAAAAGCCTTCTCATTTTATAGTGCTATTGTCAGGTGTTAGAAGACCAAGCCATAGGTTCAGTTAAAACTCAGCAAATCAAGCAATTACTAATGCCAGAGAAGATTGGGAGGGTGGAGTTTGGCAAGGAATTAGTTGTATGTGAAAGGAAATGTAGTCATCACACATTTCTTGGTTCAGGTGTGAATATTCTTTACAATATTATAATAATGTGAAAAATACAGAATATGAATTTAAAAATAGTGATATAACTATCATGTAAGCAGGAGAGGACACAATGCATAATGTGGAAGAAGTAAAACCCTCATGAATTTTACAAGGAAGTCATTAGCCATATGAGATCTCTGTTGCTGCCATAACAAATTTACCACAAACATAGTAGCATAAAACAACACAAATTTATTATCTTTCAGTTCTGAGGTCAGAAGTCCAGTATGGGTCTCACGAATTAAAATTTAGATATTGGATGGCTGCATTTCTTCCTGGAAGCTCTAGGGAAGAATCCATTTTTTATTTATTCTGGTCGTTGGCAGAATTCAGTTTCTTGTCGTTATAGAACCAAGGTCTCTATTTTCTTTTTTCTTTCTTTCTTTCTTTTTTTTTTTTTTTTGAGGTAGAGTCTCTCTCTGTTGCCCAGGCTGGAGCACAATGGCTCAATCAAAGCTCACTGCAGCCTTGAACTCCTAGGCTCAAGCAATCTCCCACGTCAGCCTTCCAAGTAGCTAGGACTACAGGTGCACATCACCATGCCTGGCCAATTTTTTATTTTTTGTAAAGATAAGGTCTCACTATGTTGCCCAGGCTGGCCTTGAAATCCTGGACTCAAGTGATCCTCCCACCTTTGCCTCTTAAAGTACTGAGATAACAGGTATGAACCACCATGTCTGGCCGGTTCCTGGTTTTCTTGCTAGCTGTAGCTGAGACCGGCTGCAAGCTCGTAGAGGTCATCATATTCCTTGACTCATGGCTCTCTTTTTCTATATTCAAAGACAACAATTGTTAGGGTTGCATGGTGGGAGGGAGTCCTTCTTATGTCCTATCTTTCTCATATCCTCTTCTGTCTTTTTTTTTTTTTTTTTTTTTTTTTCCAGGTAAACCTTTCTTTTTTTTTTTTTTTTTTTATTATACTTTAAGTTCTAGGGTACATGTGCATGACGTTTATATCATGTATAACTCCCCAATGCAATCCCTCCCTCCTCCCCCCTCCCCATGATAGGCCCCAGTGTGTGATGTTCCCCTTCCCGAGTCCAAGTGATCTCATTGTTCAGTTCCCACCTATGAGTGAGAACATGCGGTGTTTGGTTTCTCTTCTTGTGATAGTTTGCTAAGAATGATGGTTTCCAGCTGCATCCATGTCCCTACAAAGGACGCAAACTCATCCTTTTTGATGGCTGCATAGTATTCCATGGTGTATATGTGCCACATTTTCTTAATCCAGTCTGTCACAGATGGACATTTGGGTTGATTCCAAGTCTTTGCTATTGTGAATAGTGCCGCAATAAACATACGTGTGCATGTGTCTTTGTAGTAGAGTAATTTATAATCCTTTGGGTATATACCCAGTAGTGGGATGGCTGGGTCATATGGTACATCTAGTTCTAGATCCTTGAGGAATCGCCATACTGTTTTCCATAATGGTTGAACTAGTTTACAATCCCACCAACAGTGTAAAAGTGTTCCTATTTCTCCACATCCTCTCCAACACCTGTTGTTTCCTGACTTCTTAATGATTGCCATTCTAACTGGTGTGAGATGGTATCTCATTGTGGTTTTGATTTGCATTTCTCTGATGGCGAGTGATGATGAGCATTTTTTCATGTGTCTGTTGGCTGTATGGATGTCTTCTTTTGAGAAATGTCTGTTCATATCCTTTGCCCACTTTTTGATGGGGTTGTTTGTTTTTTTCTTGTATATTGTTTGAGTTCTTTGTAGATTCTGGATATTAGCCCTTTGTCAGATGAGTAGGTTGCAAAAATTTTTTCCCATTCTGTAGGTTGCCTGTTCACTCTGATGGTAGTTCTTTGGCTGTGCAAAAGCTCTTTAGTTTAATGAGATCCCATGTGTCAATTTTTGCTTTTGCTGCCGTTGCTTTTGGTGTTTTAGACATGAAGTCCTTGCCCATGCCTATGTCCTGAATGGTACTACCTAGATTTTCTTCTAGGGTTTTTATGGTATTAGGTCTAACATTTAAGTCTCTAATCCATCTTGAATTAATTTTCGTATAAGGGGTAAGGAAAGGATCCAGTTTCAGCTTTCTACTTATGGCTAGCCAATTTTCCCAGCACCATTTATTAAATAGGGAATCCTTTCCCCATTTCTTGTTTCTCTCAGGTTTGTCAAAGATCAGATGGCTGTAGATGTGTGGTATTATTTCTGAGGACTCTGTTCTGTTCCATTGGTCTATATCTCTGTTGTGGTACCAGTACCATGCTGTTTTGGTTACTGTAGCCTTGTAGTATAGTTTGAAGTCAGGTAGCGTGACGCCTCCAGCTTTGTCCTTTTGACTTAGGATTGTCTTGGCAATGCGGGCTCTTTTTTGGTTCCATATGAACTTTAAAGCCGTTTTTTCCAATTCTGTGAAGAAAGTCATTGGTAGCTTGATGGGGATGGCATTGAATCTATAAATCACCTTGGGCAGTATGGCCATTTTCACGATATTGATTCTTCCTATCCATGAGCATGGTATGTTCTTCCATTTGTTTGTGTCCTCTTTGATTTCACTGAGCAGTGGTTTGTAGTTCTCCTTGAAGAGGTCCTTTACATCCCTTGTAAGCTGGATTCCTAGGTATTTTATTCTCTTTGAAGCAATTGTGAATGGAAGTTCATTCCTGATTTGGCTCTCTGCTTGTCTGTTACTGGTGTATAAGAATGCTTGTGATTTTTGCACATTAATTTTGTATCCTGAGACTTTGCTGAAGTTGCTTATCAGCTTAAGGAGATTTTGGGCTGAGACGATGGGGTTTTCTAAATATACAATCATGTCATCTGCAAACAGGGACAATTTGACTTCTTCTTTTCCTAACTGGATACCCTTGATTTCTTTCTCTTGCCTGATTGCCCTAGCCAGAACTTCCAAACTATGTTGAATAGGAGTGGTGAGAGAGGGCATCCCTGTCTTGTGCCAGTTTTCAAAGGGAATTTTTCCAGTTTTTGCCCATTCAGTATGATATTAGCTGTGGGTTTGTCATAAATAGCTCTTATTATTTTGAGGTACGTTCCATCAATACCAATTTATTGAGCGTTTTTAGCATAAAGGGCTGTTGAATTTTGTCAAAAGCCTTTTCTGCATCTATTGAGATAATATGTGGTTCTTGTCTTTGGTTCTGTTTATATGCTGGATTACGTTTATTGATTTGCGAATGTTGAACCAGCCTTGCATCCCAGGGATGAAGCCCACTTGATCATGGTGGATAAGCTTTTTGATGTGCTGCTGAATCCGGTTTGCCAGTATTTTATTGAGGATTTTTGCATCGATGTTCATCAGGGATATTGGTCTAAAATTCTCTTTTTTTGTTGTGTCTCTGCCAGGCTTTGGTATCAGGATGATGTTGGCCTCATAAAAAGAGTTAGGGAGGATTCCCTCTTTTTCTATTGATTGAAATAGTTTCAGAAGGAATGGTACCAGCTCCTCCTTGTACCTCTGGTAGAATTCAGCTGTGAATCCATCTGGTCCTGGACTTTTTTTGGTGGGTAGGCTATTAATTGTTGCCTCAATTTCAGAGCCTGCTATTGGTCTATTCAGGGATTCAACTTCTTCCTGGTTTAGTCTTGGGAGAGTGTAAGTGTCCAGGAAATTATCCATTTCTTCTAGATTTTCTAGTTGATTTGCGTAGAGGCATTTATAGTATTCTCTGATGGTTGTTTGTATTTCTGTGGGGTCGGTGGTGATATCCCCTTTATCATTTTTTATTGCGTCTATTTGATTCTTCTCTCTTTTCTTCTTTATTAGTCTAGCTAGCGGTCTGTCAATTTTGTTGATCTTTTCAAAAAACCAACTCCTGGATTCATTGATTTTTTGGAGGGTTTTTTGTGTCTCTATCTCCTTCAGTTCTGCTCTGATCTTAGTTATTTCTTGCCTTCTGCTAGCTTTTGAATGTGTTTGCTCTTGCCTCTCTAGTTCTTTTAATTGTGATGTTAGAGTGTCAATTTTAGATCTCTCCTGCTTTCTCTTGTGGGCATTTAGTGCTATAAATTTCCCTCTACACACTGCTTTAAATGTGTCCCAGAGATTCTGGTATGTTGTATCTTTGTTCTCATTGGTTTCAAAGAACATCTTTATTTCTGCTTTCATTTCGTTATGTACCCAGTAGTCATTCAGGAGCAGGTTGTTCAGTTTCCATGTAGTTGAGCGGTTTTGATTGAGTTTCTTAGTCCTGAGTTCTAGTTTGATTGCACTGTGGTCTGAGAGACAGTTTGTTATAATTTCTGTTCTTGTACATTTGCTGAGGAGTGCTTTACTTCCAATTATGTGGTCAATTTTGGAATAAGTGCGATGTGGTGCTGAGAAGAATGTATATTCTGTTGATTTGGGGTGGAGAGTTCTATAGATGTCTATTAGGTCCGCTTGGTGCAGAGATGAGTTCAATTCCTGGATATCCTTGTTAACTTTCTGTCTCGTTGATCTGTCTAATGTTGACAGTGGAGTGTTGAAGTCTCCCATTATTATTGTATGGGAGTCTAAGTCTCTTTGTAGGTCTCTAAGGACTTGCTTTATGAATCTGGGTGCTCCTGTATTGGGTGCATATATATTTAGGAGAGTTAGCTCTTCCTGTTGAATTGATCCCTTTACCATGATGTAATGGCCTTCTTTGTCTCTTTTGATCTTTGATGGTTTAAAGTCTGTTTTATCAGAGACTAGGATTGCAACCCCTGCTTTTTTTTGTTCTCCATTTGCTTGGTAGATCTTCCTCCATCCCTTTATTTTGAGCCTATGTATGTCTCTGCATGTGAGATGGGTCTCCTGAATACAGCAGACTGATGGGTCTTGACTCTTGATCCAGTTTGCCAGTCTGTGTCTTTTAATTGGAGCATTTAGTCCATTGACATTTAAGGTTAATATTGTTATGTGTGAACTTGATCCTGTCATTATGATATTAACTGGTTATTTTGCTCGTTAGTTGATGCAGTTTCTTCCTAGCTCGATGGTCTTTACATTTTGGCATGTTTTTGCAATGGCTGGTACCGGTTGTTCCTTTCCATGTTTAGGGCTTCCTTCAGGGTCTCTTGTAAGGCAGGCCTGGTGGTGACAAAATCTCTAAGCATTTGCTTATCTGTAAAGGATTTTATTTCTCCTTCACTGATGAAGCTTAGTTTGGCTGGATATGAAATTCTGGGTTGAAAATTCTTTTCTTTAAGAACGTTGAATATTGGCCCCCACTCTCTTCTGGCTTGTAGAGTTTCTGCCGAGAGGTCTGCTGTTATTCTGATGGGCTTCCCTTTGTGGGTAACCCGACCTTTCTCTCTGGCTGCCCTTAAGATTTTTTCTTTCATTTCAACTTTGGTGAATCTGGCAATTATGTGTCTTGGAGTTGCTCTTCTGGAGGAGTATCTTTGTGGCGTTCTCTGTATTTCCTGAATTTGAATGTTGGCCTGCCCTACTAGGTTGGGGAAGTTCTCCTGGATGATATCCTGAAGAGTGTTTTCCAACTTGGTTCCATTTTCCCCCTCACTTTCAGGCACCCCAATCAGACGTAGATTTGGTCTTTTTACATAATCCCATACTTCTTGCAGGCTTTGTTCATTTCTTTTCTTCTTTTTTCTTTTGGTTTCTCTTCTCGCTTCATTTCATTCATTTGATCCTCAATCGCTGATACTCTTTCTTCCAGTTGATCGAGTCGGTTACCGAAGCTTGTGCATTTGTCACGTATTTCTCGTGTCATGGTTTTCATCTCTGTCATTTCGTTTATGATCTTCTCTGCATTAATTAGTCTAGCTGTCAATTCTTCCACTTTTTTTTCAAGATTTTTAGTTTCTTTGCGCTGGGTACGTAATTCCTCCTTTAGCTCTGAGAGGTTGATGGACTGAAGCCTTCTTCTCTCATCTCGTCAAAGTCATTCTCTGACCAGCTTTGATCCGTTGCTGGCGATGGGCTGCGCTCCTTTGCAGGGGGAGATGCGCTCTTATTTTTTGAATTTCCAGCTTTTCTGCCCTGCTTCTTCCCCATCTTTGTGGTTTTATCTGTCTCTGGACTTTGATGATGGTGACGTACTGATGGGGTTTTGGTATAGGTGTCCTTCCTGTTTGATAGTTTTCCGTCTGACAGTCAGAAGGACTGTCTGTTGGTCTGTTAGAGATTGCTTGAGGTCCACTCCAGACCCTGTTTGCCTGGGTATCAGCAGCAGAGGTTGCCGAAGATAGAATATTGCTGAACAGCGAGTGTACCTGTCTGATTCTTTCTTTGGAAGTTTCCTCTCAGGGGTGATGCCACCCTGTGAGGTGTGGGGTATCAGACTGCCCCTAGTGGGGGATGTCTCCCAGCTAGGCTACTCAGGGGTCAGGGACCCACCTGAGCAGGCAGTCTGTCCGTTCTCAGATCTCAACCTCCGCGTTAGGAGATCCACGGCTCTCCCCAAAGCTGTCAGACAGAGTCATTCGCGTCTGCAAGGCCCGCTCTTTCCCCTAATGGACTGCAGCTGTGCGCTGTCCGCAGAGGTAGAGTCTACAGAGACAGGCAGGCTTCCTTGAGCTGCTGTGAGCTCCACCCAGTTCGAGCTTCCCAGCGGCTTTGTTTACCTACTTAAGCCTCAGCAATGGCGGGCGCCCCTCCCCCAGCCTCGCTGCTGCCTTGCGTATAGATCGCTGCAGACGGCTGTGTTAGCAGTGAGGGAGGCTCCGTGGGCGTGGGACCCTCCCGGCCAGGTATGGGATATATTCTCCTGGTGTGCCTGTTTCCTTAAAGCGCAGTATTGGGGTGGGAGTTACCCGATTTTCCAGGTGTTGTGTGTCTCAGTTCCCCTGGCTAGGAAAAGGGATTTCCTTCCCCCTTGCACTTCCAGGTGAGGCGATGCCTCGCCCTGCTTCAGCTCACGCTGGTCAGGCTGCAGCAGCTGACCCGCACCGATTGTCCGGCACTCCCTAGAGAGATGACCCCAGTACCTCAGTTGAAAATGCAGAAATCACCGGTCTTCTGTGTCGCTCGCGCTGGGAGTTGGAGACTGGAGCTGTTCCTATTCGGCCATCTTGCTCCGCCCCCCCCCTCTTCTGTCTTTTATACTTTTAAGGATTCACAAAAATTAGATTAGGCCAATTCAGATAATTCAGAATAATCTTCCCCCATTTCAAGATCCTTAACCTTAATCTGCAAAGTCCTTTTTGCCATTAAAGGTAACAATCACAGGTCCCAGGGAATAGGGCATGAACATATTTCTAAGTCCATTACTTGCCTATCACAATATCTAATGACTAACAAAGATGCATTTTAAAAATTATATCCATATTATTTCCAAAACAGAAATAGCCAAAAAAGAGGTTGCTTCTAGAAAATGTCAGTGCCTGTGTGTGTTCATGGGTGGGGGGAGAAAAGTTCAAATAAGGTGGTATTCTTTTTTTTGTTAGAAGCCTCTAAATACTACTTGACATTTAAAACTATGTGCAAATACTACTTCAATAAAAATGAAATGTAATTATAACAGAAAGGGAAAGCTTTTCAATTATTGTTTTTGAAAAAAAAAGCAAATTGGGTTTGCAAAGAAGGATAATGTTTGGGAGGAAATAATGACTCAATTGTATATAATCGCCTAGCTGAAATTTAGAAAAGTACATGATTTTATTTATTTATTTATTTATTTATTTGCTACAGATTAGAGGAAAAAATCTATTTCCTAGCTGTCAGATTTTTTTATTGTTAGCATTTTTTAAACTTTTATTTATGTTCAGAGGCACATGTGCACGATTGTTATATAGATACATTACATGCCATGGGATTTTGGTGTACAGATTATTTCATTACCCAGGAAATAAGCATAGTACCTGATAGATGGTTTTTTGATCCTCACCCTCCTCCTACTCTCCACCCTCAACTAGGCCCCGGCATCTGTTGTTTCCTTCTTTGTGTTCATGTATAAGCAATGTTTAGATCCCACTTATAAGTGAGAACATGTGGTATTTGCTTTTCTGTTCTTGTGTTAATTTGCTTAGGATAATGGCCTCCATTCATGTTGCTGCAAAGGACAAAATCTCATTATTTTGTATGGCTCCATAGCATTCCGTGGTGCATACATATTACATTTTCTTTATTCACTCTAACACTGATGGACATCTAGATTGATTCCATCTCTTTGCTATTGTGAATTGTGCTACAATGAACATACACATGCATGTGTCTTTATGATAGAATAATTTATATTCCTTTGGGTATATGTCCAGTCATGGGATATACAAATGATAGTTCTGCTTTTAGCTGTTTGAGGAATTGCCACACTGTTTTCCACAATGGTTCAACTAATTTAGACTCCCAACAATGTATAAGCATTCCTTTTTCTCTGCAACCTCATCAGCATCTGTTATTTTTTGACTTTTTCATAATAACCATTCTGACTTGTGTGAGATGGTATCTCATTGTGGTTTTTGATTTGCATTTCTCTAATGATAAGTGATGTTGAGCTTTCTTTCATATGCTTGTAGACTGCATGTATGTCTTCTTTTGAAAAGTGTTTGTTCATATTCTTCGCCCACTTTTTAATGGGGCTGTTTGGTTTTTTTCTTGTAAACTTGTTTAAGAACTTTATAGACACTGGACATTAGACTTTTGCAGATGCATAGTTTGCAAAAATTTTCTCCCATTCTACAGATTGTGTTTACTCTGTTGGTAGTTTCTTTTGCTGTGCAGAAACTCTTTAATGTAATTAGATCCCGTTTGTCAATCTTTGCTTTGGTTGCAATTGTTTTTGGCATCTTTGTCATGAAATCTTTTCCTGTTCCTATGTCCAGAATGTATTGCCTAGGTTGTCTTCCAGGGTTTTTATAGTTCTGGTTTTACATTTAATGCATTTGGTATTTAATCCATTGTGAGTTAATTTTTGTATATGGTGTAAGGAAGGGGTCCAGTTTCAATCTTCTGCATACAACTAGCTGGTTTTCCCATCACCAATTATTGAATAGGGGGTCCTTTCCCCATTGCTTGTTATTGTCAGCTTTGTTAAAGATCGCATAGTTATAGGTGTGAGGCTTTATTTCTGAGTTCTCTCATCATCTCCATTAGTTTATATGTCTGCTTTTGTACCAGTACCATATTGTTTTAGTTACTGTAGCCTTGTAATATAGTTTGAAGTCAGATAACGTGATGCCTCCAGCTTTGCTCTTTTTGCATAGAATTGCATTGACTATTAGGGCTCTTTTTAGGTTCCAAATTAATTTTAGAATGCTTTAATTATGTGAAAAATGTCATGGATGGTTTGATAGAAATAGCATTGAATCTATAAATTACTTTGGGAAGTATGGCTATTTTAACAATATTGACTTTTCCTATCAATGATCATGGAATGTTTTCCATTCATTTGTGTCATCTCTGATTTCTTTCAGCAGTGTTTCATAATTCATTTTGTAGAGATATTTCCCCTCTCTGGTTAGCAGTATTGCTAGGTATTTTATTCTTTTTCTGGCTACTGTAAATGGAATTGTTTTCTTGACTTGGCCCTAAGCTTGGACAATGTTGGTGTATAAAAATGCCACTGATTTTTGTACAATGATTTTTTAAATTCTGAAACTGTGCTGAAGTTATCAGATTTAGGAGGTTTTGGCAAAGACTTTGGTGTTTTCTAGATATAGAATCATATCAACTGCAAACAGAGACAGTATAACTTCCTTTCTTCATATGTGGATATCTTTTTTTTTCCTCTTGCCTGATTGCTCTGGTTAGGACTTCCAGTACTGTGTTGAATAGGAGTCCTGTGAGTGGGCATCCTTATCTTGTTCCTGTTCTCAAGGGGAATGCTTCCAGTTTTTGCCCATTCATTATGATGTTAGTTGTGGGTTTGTCATAAGTGGCTCTTATTATTTTGAGGTATGTTCCTTCAATGTTTAGTTTGTTGAGGGTTTCTAACATGACGAGATGTTGAATTTTATAAAAGCCTTTTCTGGACCTATTGAGATAATCATGTGGTTTCCTTTTTAGTTCTATTTATGTGGTGAATCACATTTACTGATTTCTGTATGTTGAACCAACCTTGCTTCCCAGGGATGAAGCCTACTTGATTGTGGTAGATTAGCTTTTTGATGTTTTACTGGATTCTGGTTGCTAGTATTTTGTTGAGGATTTTTGCATCAATGTTCGTCAAGGATATTGGCCTGAAGTTTTCTTTCTTTTTGTGTCTCTGTCATGTTTTGGTATCAGGATGATGCTGGAATCATAGAATTAGTTGGTGAGGAGTTTCTCCTGCTCATTTTTTTTTTTTTTTTTGGAATAGCTTCAGGAGAAATGGTTCCAGCTCTTTATGCATCTGGTAGAATTCAGCTGTGAATACATGTAATCCTGGGATTTTTCTGGTTGTAGGCTTTTTATTACTGATGAAATTTCAGAATTTGTTATTGGTCTGTTCAGGGCTTTGATTTCTTCCTGATTCAATTTTAGGAAGTGGTATGTTTCCAAGAATTTAGGCATTTCTTCTCAGTTTTCTAACTTGTGTGCATAGAGGTGTTCATAGTAGTCTCCAGGGTTTTTCTCTATTTCTGCGGAGTCAGTGGTAATGTCCCCTTTGTCATTTCTGACTGTGATTGTTCCGATAATTCCTCTTTTTTCTTTATTATTCTAGATAGCAGTCTATAAATCTTATTTATTTTTTCACAAAACCCACTCCTATATTCGTTGATCTTTTGTATGGTTTTTCACTTCTCAGTTTCCTTCAGTTCGCTCTGATTTTGGTTGTCTCTTGTCTCCTACTTCCTCTAGGTGTAATATCAGTTTCTTAATTTGGGTTCTTTCTAACTTTTTAATGTGGGCGTTTAGCACTACAAACTTCCCTCTGTACACTGCTTTAGCTCTGTCCCAGAGATTCCATATATTTTGTTTTGGTTCTCATTAGTTTAAAAGAATTTATTGATTTCTGCCTTAATTTCATTATTTATTTTTAAAGTCATTTAAGAGCAGGTTGTTTAATTTCCATGGTTTGGGGTGATTTTCTTAGTATTGATTTCTATTTTTATTGCACTGTGATCTGAGAGTGTGGTTGATATGATTTTGGTTTTTTTGAATATACTGAGAGTTGATTTGTGGCCGATTGTGTAGTTGATTTTAGATTATGTGACGTGTGCAGATGAGAAGAATGTATACTCTGTTGTTTTGGGGTGAAGGGTTCTGTAGATGTCTGTTAGGTCCATTTGGTCAAGAATTGAGTTCAGGTCCTGAATATTATTGTTAGTTTTCTGCCCTGATGATGTGTCTTACACTGTGTTGAAGTTTCCCACTATTATTGTGTGGTTATAAGTCTCTTCATAGGTCTGTAATAACTTGCTTTATGAATCTGAGTGCTCCTGTGCTGGGTGCATATATACTTAGGATATTTAAGTCCTCGTATTGAATTAAATTCTTTACCATTATGTAATGACTTTCTTTGTGTTCTCAAAATCATTTTGGTTTAAAGTCTGTTTTGTCTGAAATTAGAATAGCACCCTCTGTTTTATTCTGCTTTTTTTGTTGTTGCTGTTGTTGTTTCTGTTGTTGTTGTTGTTGTTGTTTGCTTGTAGATTTTTCTCTATCCTTTTACTTTGTGGCTATGTGTGTCATTGCATGTGAGATGAGTCTCTTGAAGACAGCATGCATTTGGGTCTTGCTTCTTTATTCAACTTGCCACTCTATGCCTTTTAATAGGTACATTTAGTCTGTTTACATTAAAAGTTAATATTGATATGTGCATATTTGATCCTTTCATCATGTTGTTAGCTAGTTGTTATGCAGACCTGATTATGTTGTTGCTTTATAGTGTCAAGTGTCTATGTATTTGAGTTTGTTTTTGTGGTGGCCAGTAGTGGTCTCTTCTTTCCATACTTAGTAATCCCTTAAGGATCTCTTGTAAGGCAGGTCTGGTGGTAATGAATTCCCTTAGTGTTTACTTGTCTGAAAAGGATCTTATTTCTCCTTTGCTTATAAAGCTTAGTTTGACCGGATATGAAATTATTGGTTGAAATTTCTTTTCTTTGATAATGCTGAGTATAGGCCATCAATCTCTTATGGCTTGTAGAGTTTCTGCTGAAAAGTTTGCTGTTAGCCTGGTGGGGTTCCCTTTGTAGGTGACCTGCACTTTCTTTCCAGCTGTCTTTAATATATATTTTTTTCATTTCAACCTTGAAGAATCTGATGATTGTGTGTCTTGGGGATGGTTGTCTTGTGTAGTATCTTGCAGGGGTTCTCTGCATTTCCTGAATTTGAATGTTGGCTTATCTACTAAGGTTGGGGGAATTTTCATGGACTGTATACTCAAATATGTTTTCCAAGTTGCTTGCTTTCTCTTCCTCTCTTTCAGTGATGCCAGTGAGTCATAGATTTAATCTCTTTACATTATCCCATATTTCTTAGAGGTTTCGTTCATTCTTTATTTTTTTTTCATTAATTTTTTTCTGAGTGAGTTATTTTGGAGAACTAGTCTTTGTGCTCCGAGATTCTTTCCTCCTCTTGGTCAATTCTACTGTTAATACTTGTGATTGTATTATCAAATTATTGAAGTGAGTTTTTCAGCTCTAATAGATCAGTTTGGTTCTTAAAATGGCCATTCTATCTTTCAGCTCTGTATCATTTTTCTTATATTCCTTAGATTCCTTGGATTGGGTTTCAACTTTCTCCTGAGTCTCAATGATCTTTGTTCCTATCCATATTCTGAATTCTATTTCTGTCATTTCAACCATTTCAGTCTGGTTAAAAACCATTGCTGGGGAACTAGTGTGGTTGTTTGGAGGAAGGAAGATACTGGTTTTTGAGTTGCCAGAGGTCTTGTGCTAGTTCTTTCTCATTTGTGTGGGTTGATGTTCTCTCAGTCTTTGATGTTGCTGTCTTTTGCTTTTATCTTCTTTGATGTCCTTGGGGATTTGATTTTGGTATGAGGTGGGTTCCATCAACTGGCTTCATTTCTGGGAGATTTTAGGGGGCCACAGCTCAGCTTAGAACTCCTGGGCTGCATCAGCTAACTCTCAGGGGCTGGTATTGGGCCTCTTAAGGTTAGGAACCTGCTTTACTGTAGGGGCCGAGGTGTTTCTGTTCCACTGGCCACAATATTCCAGTGGGTAGTGCTGACCAAACTGCTTCACTGGGGCAGTGGCAATGGTATCTGTGCTTGCTTGCTCATGTCAGCCACTGTGGCAGTGTGACAAGGTGCATATGTGTCAGCTGGGGCAGAGTACCAGTGGGAGCAGGGCTGCAGTATTCTTGCTTGTGCCTGCAGTGGTGGGGGAGTCTGCTGGCATCTGTGCACACCATTGACACTAGCAGTAGTAGTAGGGAATAGTAAGGTTGCTGGCATCCCTGCATGTGATTGTGCCAGCAATGGCAACATGGCCGGGTGACTGCATATTAGTGGGGAAATGCAGTGGGGTGCTGTTGTGCCAGCAGCAGTGGCATGGTGGGATACACATGTACACGCAAGCTGGTGGGGGAAGGGGGGTGAAGTCCACCCATGCATGTGTATCAGTAAAGTGGTGGTGGGGTGGTCACAGGCAAGTATGTGCTGGCAAAACAGCATGGGGAGCCTGTAGTTGGGGGGTGGGTTGGTGCACATTGGCGGGGTCTAGTCTGCTGAAGCTCTCCAATGGCCAGCTGTGGTCTGCTGGCAAAGGAGCTATGATGAAGACCCCTGGGAAGCAATCTGTTTGGGCATCCAAGGCTGCATTTCAAGCAGGTGTGGCCAGGCTAGGGCCCTGGAAGATGCCAGAAGACAGGCAGGTGCTCAGACCTGGCTGGCTCTATTTCACAGGTAAGACCATACTGCTGTGTCCAGGTCTGACAGTTGTAAGGCTGAAGTCTTCTAGAGGAGCATGGTGAGCCTTGAGGGATGGGCATCCCTGGCTGTGCTCCACTGTAGATATTCACACACCAAATCCTCTGGGTTAAGCACAGCCTGTAGTACTGGTACTACCACCTCTCTAAACAGCTCTCCCTAACAGCTCAAATGTCTGTGGGGGGAATGCAGGGTCTGTTGCTGCCAAGATTCTGGAGATTCGTGGCAACAGAGGGCCACTCCTCACTGTTCAACTCACCCCTTCTCCAGGATTTGCTGGGGGCCAAGAACAAGTCCCAGTGCCTTGTAACCCAATGCAAGGTTCCCAGCTTCCTCCTCCTTCAGTGCAGCATCTGATTCTCCCTCCATCCACTCTCAATGCCATCTCTCTGATGATCTGCTGAGAGTGTGCCAGTCTTCCTGATGTACCAGTCTCTTGGGAGACGTTTCTCTTGACTGCATCTATTTGGCTATCTTGGCTCCATGATTCCACGTTTTTAAACTTATTTAGTCACACTTATAAGTAAAATTGGGTGCTTGTGCCGAGATGCCATAACCTAAGGTGGTTGGTTGCAAGGGGGTGCAATTCTTCACTCCCTTGGTGTCCTCACAGTGAGATTTTGCAGCTCTTTCTATTAATAGATGGAGTCTGTTTCCCCTCTCTCTGAGTCTGAGCTGCCCTTGGGACTTGCTTTAGTGACTATTATGTAGCAAAAATGATACTGTGTCAGTTCTGAGCCAGGGCTACGAATGTCCATACTTCTACCCTCCCTCTTGGACTTTAGCCTGTGTCATGAGAACAAGCCTTGGAAACCCTGCTGGAAGATGAGAGACCACACAGAACAGAGACAGGTCATAGCAGCTCAGGCCCTCCTAGACCAGACTTCCTCTGACTAACTAGGTAGCTGACCACAGACACTTGAGTAAGCCCAGCCAAGTCCAGAAGTATTGCTCAGCTGAGCCCAGCCCAAATTGCCAAATGTGAACTGAATAAATGGTTATTGCTCTAAGTCATTTTGTTTTAGGGTGTTTTTTATACAGCAAAAGCTAACCAATTTGCCAAAATACCACCATACTACAATTACAAGTCATGCATTTATGTGAAATAAAGAGATTTTAGTTTCAGAATTCAAATTTATGAAGCATAAGTCCCACTTTTCCTCTTGGAATGTTCTGCTTTTAATACTTTATTTGTGGTAGCATTCTATTCTTTTAAAAGTTTCTAAAAAAATTTTATATTATTTGACTTCCTACTTTGAACATTTATATTCAAGAAATAAAGATTAAGAAGACCTTGTCCTAGTGTATACCACAGTATTATAAGGGCAGTAGAAATTTAAGAAATGTTTGATTATTTCTGTAGCTACATAAAGTAGCATGTCCTAGTCCAAAGAGAAAAGACTCTCCCTTGTGATATGAGGAAGAGTTAAAAACAGAAAACAGAAGGGTTCTTCTGGGGATTTTAGTAGTACTTTTTGGACAATAAAATTACTACATGCCTAGAACATGATAGAGAACAACAAAACAGCCACTTATAATCCTGTTTCCCAGAGGTAGTTAACATGTTAGCACATTTCTTTCCATGTTTTAAATATAATTATGCATGGTTCTTAATCTTTTATAATGTGTTATATGCTGTTTTTCTTTTCCTTTAAAATGTATGTTAAACAGTTTCCCATTAAAATTTTTCTGTAAAATAATTTTTATTGCTATGCAATATTCTATTCTGTGCGTATATTACTATTGACTTTAGGTTATATTCCAATAAAATAATACGTAATTAAATTATCTCTCATAGGAAATTGATATAATAATATGGCAAACATTTCTGTGTATAAATCTAGGTATATGCCTATGTTTCTAGGTATTTTCTTAGGACATATGCCCAGGAGTGGAATTATCAGGTAAAAGGACATTAATTTGTAGTGGTATGATCTCGGCTCACTGCAACCTCCACCTCCCGGGTTCAAGTGATTATCCTGCCTCAGCCTCCCGAGTAGTTGGGACTACAGGCATGTGCCACTACACCTGGCTAATTTTTTTTTTTTTTTTTTTTTTAAGTAGAGACGGAGTTTCACTGTGTTAGCCAGAACGGTCTTGATCTCCTGACCTCACGATCCACCTGCCTCGGCCTCCCAAAGTGCTGGGATTACAGGCATGAGCCACTGCGCCCGGAGCATGGGCATTAATTTTTTTTAAGGCTCTTGAAATATATCAAATGTCCCTAAAAATGATGGCATCAATTTCCATTTCTGTCTTCAGTGAATCGGAGAGAGTCTTTCAATGCACCTTCACTAGGATTAAGTATATGCTAATTTAAAAATCTGGGCTATTTTGAAAGACATAAAATAAATCTTATTGCTTTATTTTACTTTTTTATTGACAGTAAAGTTGACTAATTTTTCAGGTATTTTACCAATTTTCATTTTTATATTGAAAGAATTTTCTGATCATGTCATTTCCTTCATTTATCAAAAGATTTAAATTCCTGTAAGCTCTTTATAGATTAAGAATTTTAATCTTTGTCTCACATTTATTGAATATAATACTCCCAACTTGTTTGATTTCTAATTTTGATAAACATAAGTCTTACTCTGCATTATATTATATTGAAGTTTCCACTTGATTATTTTTATTACTTTCCAGTTTAGAAAACGTTTCTTAATCCTTAGATCAGATAACTATTCAGCCATTTTATTCTGTGCTTTTATGTTTTAATTTTTTAATGCTTCTGAATATTTAATCAGAGGGTCAATCATAACTCCCAGTGCTTATTAATTTAGGAAGAATGAATTGCTCCAGGTGAACTGTGGTGGGAGAATCTTTTCTCTTTTCTTAAGGAATATACACTTAGGGATAAAGTTAAAAGATATTTATTTTAACTTTGACAGTTGAATTTTTTCTGTCATACTGTCGAACTTTTTCTTTCCAGTCCGCAGAGGTACAGCACTATCTCCAAGAGAGATGACCTAGATTCATTCTCTGTCTTACAAAAACCAGTTGAGAGGAGTGAGATCTGTTTCCACATCAGTGATTAGTCTGACCACTGTGATGAGAAACTTAGAACAGATGTACATTCAGGAGACTGAATGGACAATATGGCATGTTAGAGGTTGGCCTTGATGATTTTTCTAAAAAATATAATAACTCTAAAGATTGCATATTTTCTTCCTCTTAGTGTTTCCTGATGGCTTCCTAACATAACAAATGGTTTTTTTTTTTTAATATCAGCTAAACTCATCTCTTATTGCAATATGCTTGGATGTCACTACATGAAAATTTGAACTAGAGTAATATAACTTGTTAGTGGTATTGGAGGCTTTATAGAAATTATTTGTCATGTTTTCTCTACCCACTTCTAAACCTAGAGCAATTTACAAATCCTAGATACCATGAAGTCAACAAATCTATAATTACTAGAGTGTAAGTTCTAAGTAATGGGAGCAAAAGTTGGGATAGAGATGGGAAAGATGAGAGTGGAAGAATTAAAACATAAAACAGAGCTACGAGAGGCTTGGGTATAATGTATCAAATAAGTCTAAGCTTCCTGAAAGCCAAAGTAAAAAGGAACATAAGGGACACAACAAATTATCAGGAGAGACCATCTCCTAACCCAGATCTCTGAGAGAAACTGAACAATGGTTGGGAAATTTGAACAATGTAATGAACAGGATCTTCAATACAATTCTGTAACAACTACAGAGACCTTCTTTATATGCCCATTTTTATATTGGTCCTATATAAGTAATTAAGATATAATGTTAATGGTAGTTATGTGAAGGCATTTTTTGAGGAATCAGTTGAGAAGGCAATATTGATCAAAGGGAGGATTTGGAATGAGAATCTATAGCATAGAAGAAGCTGCAAGTTTCAGGGCTACTTAGCAGAATTCGAATTTGTGAAATCAGTCTTTTCAGTAGCACATTTGTACGTTATCTGAACATCATTGGAAAGAGAAACAAAGTTAAGTTGAGAAGGAAGGGTGGGGGAAACCGAAGAAGGTTTACTTTTTGGATCCAGTATCCACCATGCTCTTTCACGTGGTTCAAAAGTCTGTGTTCTTAATGACTACCTTTTCTACTCTTCACACCACAAAGAGGTAGATTCTTTTTTTCTAGGTAAGGATCAGGATACACTGTTGAATAGAACTGGGATGAAGAGAAGTGACTTATGAAAATGGTGATTTTTTTTTTCAAAGTTAGTATTTTTAATTTGAAACCCTATCATCTAATTTCCCTGGATGCCTACCTGAGCTCACTTTTCTCCAGTTTCTCCTTATATTTTGACAAGATAGTGTTATCAAAAATATAGAAAATGAGAGAAAATACATATGCATAATTATATGACTTAAATACAACTCTATGATAAACTGTTCTCATTTTATGTATGTGTATGTATATACATATGAATGTATATAAATTCTTTTTTTAACTTTTGATTATGGAAAATTTCAAACACATGGAAAAGTAGACAGAAAAGTATAACGAATCCAACAATTGTCTTCTTGCTGCACCAGTTATTGACATTTTTGCCAACTTCATCTCTCCCACCTGCCACTTTTTCTCAACATTTTGTTATAAAACTTTTCTAATATAAAGAAAAGTTGAAAGATTGTAAAGTAACATTCATGTGTCCAAGACTTAGACCCTATAATTGATCTTTTCCTGTATGTGTTTTATAACATATCTATCCCTCCATCTATCCATCCATCAATCTCACTTATATTTTGATGTATTTCTAAGTAACTTGCAGACATCAGCATGTTTACCCCAAATACTTCAGCTAGTGAATTTTTGAGTGCATTTATTTATACTTTCTTGTTTTGAGGTAAAAGTTACATACAGTGAAATTCACAAATCTTTAGTGCATTGTTTGATGAGTTTTGATATACGCATATTTGACCTATGTAGCCTAAACTATTAAACCATAAAATGTAGAAAATAACCATTACCTTAGAAAATCATGCCCCTTCCCAGTCAATTCATGCTTGAACCCCTATTCCAAGGGACAGTCACTTTTCTGGTGTTTCTTTTTTTTTACCTTTAGAAACTGATGTTTCTCTTTTTACCTTTAGACCAGTTTTGTGTATTTTAGAACTTCATATAAATGGATCTTGTAGCATATGTTCTTTTGTGTAAGGCTTCTTTCACTCAGATAAATCTCAAAAACATTGTTTTTTGGATATTTATCAATGTTTTTGAGATTATCTATACTGCATGTATAAGTAATTTGTTTCACTCTTCCACTTTAAAAATTATGAACTATTTGATAGCAAATGCACCACATCCTTTTGCCCCTCAATACTTTCATTTTGTTTGTATTCTAATTTATGCATACAGGTAATCTGCCTCTTGTTTCTCTCATCATAATTTTTTCTTTTCCTTTTTTTTTTAAGCCACAGATCACCCACTGGTTTTGACTGTCTGGATTCCTTATTACTAACACACTTATGTCACCAGACATTTTGTGATAACATCATGAATGAGGGAATATGTTTTTGCTATATTATTCTTTCAATGTTCTTTTTCTAGAGAATCTTTTTCTTCTATAGATGTTTCAATAAATTTCTGCCCACTTGATTTTCCCACCTCCATCTCTGCCTGCATCACATCCCAATCATAGCATTACTCCACTCATCACTCTATAACAGGAACTATTTTACATGAATGATCCTATCTTCATGGATCCTTTGTTCTGTCATCCATAAGTGGAGAACAATCACAGTAAATGAAGTAGGGAATAATGGTCATTAAGAGTGCAATGTTTGCTCTACATGAAAGCTCCTTCTTTTCCTGAATATTTTTTTTTTTTTTTTTTGAGATGGAGTCTCGCTCTGTCACCCAGGCTGGAGCGCAGTGGCCGGATCTCAGCTCACTGCAAGCTCTGCCTCCCGGGTTCAGGCCATTCTCCTGCCTCAGCCTCCCGAGTAGCTGGGACTACAGGTGCCCGCCACCTCGCCCGGCTAGTTTTTTGTATTTTTTAGTAGAGACGAGGTTCACCGTGTTAGCCAGGATGGTCTCGATCTCCTGACCTCGTGATCCACCTGTCTCGGCCTCCCAGAGTGCTGGGATTTCAGGCTTGAGCCACCGCACCCGGCCTTCCTGAATATTTTGATATAAATATTTTAAAAGTTGTTTTATACTTTTTGTCAATTTAAAATTATTTTACTCTCAAATTTCCAGAGAAAAGCTTTTGACCTAAACTACCAGCAGTTTAATTGTGGGACTGGGAATGAACAAGGTGAGCCTATGCTCCGCTTCACTACAGATGTCAGGTTACTTAGTAAAAAGCCTAGAAGGAGAAATTTGGGGATTTAATTTTTGTCACCCACTGGAGGAAAAAACACCAGCTACCAAGACAGTGTTCTCAGTATGTCTGCACCCTGTTATTTCTCCACTTAAAATTTAACATCCAGAATAAAATGCATCCTCTTGGGGGATCACATGTGGTGGCAAACACCTTTACTTCCTCTTTTGCGAGAAGAAGAGAAAGGCAAGTGACTTACTTATTTCTAACGTATACTGGCACTCAAAATTTAAGCAAAATATAAAAATTGAGATTTTATTTCAAAGTATTTCTCATATCATTATATAGTGTATTACATAGTACAAGTAATATATGCTTTAAGGAGAAAATAAGTAGTATATTCTTTGAAAACTACAATAGTTTGAATCAACTTACCATAAAATATGCTAAAATGTATAATAGGGAGACATTTAGAAAAACGAGCTTTCCAGGATTTGGTAGGGTTTTCCTTCTTCTATTTAAAAATGATCACAACAGGGTATGTAGCAGTGCAAAATAATTATGATAATGACATTTCACTTTGGCATAAAAAGAAATGTCTGCTACAATAAAATCTCTCCCCTCTTTTACCATGTGCCTGCCCTCTTTTCCCATTATATTTCTGTCATGTACCCTAACAAATGTTGAAACAATAATATAGAATACTTGCTGAAAAGGTAAGTATAGATACATAAGCACAAATTATGTGTATTTAATGAAAAATGGCAATTACCTGGGACTATCACTTAGGAGTTTATGGAATAGCTGTAGGTTCATAATCACTTTTAGTGTGTTTAATATTCATTCATAAATGAGGTTCAGTGATGTTCGGTGATTTGCTCAAGGTCACAGAGCTGGGAAAATCAGGACTGAAGCCTCGGTCATCTGAGTTTATATCTAGTTTTCTCCCTTTTATATCAGGCATTTCCATTAAGGACAGAAGACATTTATATACACACAAGTGATTATAACACAAGACCATAAACAATGAATGATGTATATGTTATATAAGATTCCACACATCACATCCGGATGGGAATATCGGATGCATCCTTAGATGACAGTGTACTGAACCTTTCTTCTTGACAGAGTAGAGATAGGCTAAATTTCTCTTCAGTTCCAAAATATGTATGGTTTCTGCATTTGGATTCAAATGAAATGTGCAAGTGCTCCAGGTTTGTGTGTCCTTTGTAAACACAACTTCCTACTGGATTTTAGTAAGATTCTGAAATGATTTAAATGACTTCCTGAGTATTAAATAGCTCTTGAAGAGTAAGATCTTGATGAATTATGTGTAATCAGAGACACAAATTCAAGACATGAATTTTAAACTTCTCCTCAAATACACATGCTTAAAAGCAACATAAGGGAAGAAAAGTTTGTAGCAAAAAAAGTTTTAGAGTGTTTTTTTTCTTAAATGGTCATAAATTCTATGAGAGGGCAGAGATCTAACAAATAATAATGTGCGTACACTTTGCCATCAAGCTCACTTTTGTACACTTTTAAAAATACTTTCAAGGCTCTGAGGCAAAAGTTAGCTAGACCAGCTTAGACAGTTTCTATCACCTCTACTCTTTTATTTTCTAGACCCTCAGTGGGGTCCCTCAGAACCATGGACAGTTCCCTTCCTGCTCACAGTCTTGGTTTAAAGCCCCCTGAACAAGCTTTTATTTTCTTCCCAATGCAAACCATTGCCTCAAGAACAATTCAGTATTCTTAAATCTCCAGATAAATTTGATAAGATGTGGGTCTGGCTCTTCAGCAGCCTCTGTGGACCTTTGTGAGGCTTCTGAGTGCTGGCAGGCATTATCCTCAAGCCCTTACTCCAACGCAGGTACAGCAAATATGAAAAAGATCAAATAGGAAAGGGAGAAATATGAACAGTTAAAATGATGTAGGAAAAGTAGTAAGATGAGGAGAAATATTTAAATTTGAGTGAGAAGAGAGGAGAGAAAACAGAGAATTATATTCTGAGTAGAAGTATGACATGGGAAAAAGCTCTTCTCAGTATGAGTTCTTCGGAGCCTTTGGGAGTGCTCAGGAAATACTTGTTGAAGTACATACCTCAACAGGAGAATTTTGGAATGCTTATTCCATTTATATTAGGACAAAAAGAGTCTTAAACACCAAGGACCTGGAGAGAAAGCCTTTATCAAAAGACGATTCTCATGGGTTTGAACTTCTGAGCTTTTTTGCTGACCATTTTATGTTCTATTATTATAAAAACAAAAAACAAAACAACAACAACAACAACAAAAAACTTCTTCAGTATTCTGGACTCGAAGCCCAGTGCTATGATTTGAATGTGTTCCTCAGAGTTCATATACTGGAACCTAATCTCAAATGCAACAGTTTTGAGAGGTGAGATCTTTAAGAGGTAATTAGATCATGAGGGCTCTGCATCATGAATTGATTAATACCATTATCATGAGGGATGGATTCATTATTGTGGGTGTGGTCCTTACAAAGGTTAAGTTTAGCCCCTCTATAACTCTCTCTTGCCCATGTGATGCTTGCTGTCATGATATTATGCAGCAAGAAGGCCTTCATCAGATGCTGGCTCCACCATCTGGGACTTCCTACCCTCAGAATTGTGAGAAATAAATGTCTTTTCTTTATAAACTACCTGGTATCTGGTATTCTGTTATGGCAGCACACAACAGACTAAGACACTCAGTCAGACAGAAAGAGTTTTTCTTTGACTAACGGAAACCGAAAACTCATGAATACATGTAGAAAAATCTCTTCCACAAAACATATTCAATATCATCTAGCTGGATGGAGAAATTTTGCAATTGATAGAGCCTTGTCTAGTAGAGTGCAGAAACTTATTTAGCTTTGGGCTAGTCTGGAATTCTAACCATGTTGTATGCAAAATCTATGGCAATCTCCAATACAGTGGAACTGAAAAGTTTATGGATCAAATGAGAGTAATCTGACTTGCTGGTTTCTTGATAGGACTTAGAATGGTAGTGGCTTAGTTAGTTCAGGCCACTATAACAAAGTACCATAGACTGGGTGGCTTAGAAACAGCATAAATGTATTCCTCACAGCTCTGGAGATTGAAAGTCCAAGATCAGAGTGCCAGCATCGTTAGGTTCCAATGAGGGTCCTCTTCTGGGTTGCATTTTGTCAATTTATTATTGTTTCTTCACACGACAGAAAGAACTAGTCAGCTCTTTGGCCTCTTATAAGAGCACTAATCCCATTCATGAAGTCTTCACCTTCATGGCCTAATAACCTTCCAAAGATCCCACTTTGAATACCGTTACATTGGGATTAGATTTCAATATACAAATATTGGGGGAACACATTCAGTCCATTGCATGTTGTAAACTTGCAGTATATGAAAAAGGTGAGCAGGAAGTAGGATAAAAACTCCCAATTTCATATAAGATGGTGAACTAGCATGGGATGCTGGATACCTGCCCCCATAGCAAACCTAGAGATGCTTCAGAAGAGTTAGAACAGTTGATGGATTCCATGAATTCACATAATATATGGAAAAACCTTTGGAGAAAATGAAAGTAGTTGGGTTTCTGTGTGTGATGAGAAAAAGCAATAAAGATGGCATCTCCTGTGCCAAGAGAGGATGAGAAATGAGATGGGGAAGGGTTGAGAGAAAGCTTTCTAATTATGATTTGTATTTCCTCATTTGCCCAGGGATGATCACTGTTAGCCTCATTGCTATCCAAGGCTAGGAAAGGCAGCAATGCCAATCATTGCTGAGTAACACTGGGGAATCCAAGATCCTGATAAAATGAAGAACCAACAGGAATCAGTCTGGCTCTGATTGGTTGTTTTCCCCTCTATTCAAAGACTAGACAATTACCACAGAAGCTGCTTGTCCCCAAAAGGGTATCTCAGGGGGTAGTAATACTGAAGTGAGGGTGAAAACAAGAAGTGACTGGATCCATAATACAATACTAGAAGTCTCTGCCTTAAATCATGTTCTGTGATAAACTTCTGAAGGGGCACATGGTCCTGAGACAAAAGTAGACACTGCAATGCAAACCATCTGATCACTCCAAGGGAAAAATGGATGAACTCAAAGACATTTAATTCATAATTTACTCTAGGAGTGAAGTTGTATCACAAAGAGCAATGGCCCCACTCTCAAGGCCAAAGTTATGGGCAATTAATAGTAGGGAATAACTCTGTCTAGTAGAGGGGTATATTTATTAAAATAGAGGTTAAGCAGTTGTACCAAAAGTCTAGTTGTTTAAAAAAGACAGAAATTTAGTTCTTGCGCATCAAAGGTGGTCTAATACTGGTATGACAGGACACCAGGATCAAGAGCCTAGTGTCCTTCCGTCTTGTTCTGCCATCCTCAATATGAAACTTCCATCTCTTTGTTAAAGGCAAAGACACAATCAGATCTGTATTCTAGCTAGTGAGAAAAGCAAAAGGGGAAAAGGAAAGATAGACTTCTTTTCTTTTGAAAGTATGACCCTGGAGCTTGCACAAACCACTTATACTCACACTCTATAGGCCAAAATCTAGTCACATGGTCCCACCTAGTTGCAAGTGAGGTTGGGAAATGAGCCTTTGACTTTGCACTTAGGTAAAAGTTGGGTGTTCTATTACGGAAAAAAAAAAAAAAAAGAAGAAGAAGAAGAAGAAGAAGAAGGTGAGGAGAATATTAAGGGGCAACTAGCATTCTCTGCTACAAGGGACAATCTCACAAGAGTCACTGATCACAGGTCACAGAAGAACAATTGGAGATGCTTGGTTCTTGGCTGCTTGTGTGGCCTCAGAATCAATTGGGTACTTTCTCAGTGGTTAATTTATGGCAACAAAGTAAAGAGAAAATATGTGATACTGTATAATGTTGTGTAGAAATATATTGGAATAATAAACTACAACTTGATATTAGTAGTTATCTCTGGGAGTGTGGGAATATGGATTGCACTGTGTATGTGTGTGGTTGCTTTGTAACTTTTTAATAATAAGCAAGTACGCATTGTATATATAAGAATATCAAAATTATGGCAACCAAACTCTGATGTTAACCATTTGTCATCTCTTCTTATAGTAGAAAAAATATAATGAGGCTGTCATTCTTCAGATTCTGTATTTTCCATATCTTAATGATCTTTATTAAGTATCAGTCATCTTGTTGCCACTATCATTCTATAGTCATTCTAAAGTCAAGAAAAGAGTAAAACTGATATTATATACTTACTGATTTTTATAACTGATAGATTTGGTAAGTATGAGGATGTCAATATTTAAGTATGAGGATGTCAATTGCTATACAAATGAATACATTCCTGTTTTCTTCATATATGCTATGAAATGGGTATGTTCCTAGGGGAAAACAGCTTTAGGTGTCTTGTAAACCCCACTTAAAACCAATAAAAGTTATACCTCTAAAGATGAAAGGACCAGAGAGGATTGAGCATCTACTCTGAGTCAGGTGCTTTCACAAACATTTTACTTAATTCTTACAGCAACCTCTGCCAGTTGGCTTTATCCTTCTTCTATACTTGAGAAAAAGGAGTCCCTGAGTACAAAGACGTCACAGAACTAGTGTCTAAAATTGTATGTTTCTAATCCCAAAACACGTGCCCCTTTCACTATAACTTACCACCTGTTATACAAAACTAAGTGTGCTGCCTGTCTTGTTTGGAAAAGTTACACATCATACCAAATTATTCTTACTTTTACATCTGTCCAGCATGAAGTGGGGATGTAGCTGATGTGTTCTCTAGTCCTTACAAATCAACTCCTGTATGTGGTGAAGCACAGACTCAAAGCTAAATGGTCATTTAAAGCTCTCAGCATGAACTATTTTTCCTAATTTTTTTGTTTTATGTATTTAACACCTCTGGATAAAACTTCAATAATTATGCCTTTATTCTGAATTTACATTAAAGAGTATACTTATACATGACAAATTATTTATAAATAAATATTTTTAATCATTAAATGTTTTTAATCATTATTTTGATTTTTGCTTGTGGCTTATTTTGGTTCCATTGGGTCTCCTTTAAGGGGAGCATATTTGCATTATTACATTTATTTGGTGGAAAATGAGACACGATTTTTGAGGGGCTGCCCTGTAGTAAGATTTCCACAGAGATTTTATGGAAGAAGTAGGCTGCAAATAAACTGGAATACTTGTAAACCTGAACGTTGCAACCTCGAATATAAATTAAGCTTCTACAAAAGATCACTATAATGAGCAATTTAATAATGATAGTTTTGTATTTTAGCTAAAAGTCCAGAAACAGAAAAATAGGAAACATCAGGACTTAAGTAACGAAATAAATCTAGACTATGTAATGCTACTGCCCACACTATACCATTTTCCTCCTGAAATTGCTTTCACATACATAACAACTCATATATCTTTCTTCTTCTCCATGGAAACCTACTTTTCCCTAACAACAATTCTACAAAGCTAATTACTGCCACAAAGATATATGGTACAGAGAAAAGTATTGATCTTGACAATCCTGAGAAAATTGAAAATACATTGTAAAACACTATTGGTTTGGGCCAACTTTGTGTGAAATGTTTAAATATGTAAATATATCTTAATATGATGCAAATAAGTAAGCACTTCTGAATTGTTTAGCATGCCAAATACTTTGAAATAGCCAGTTGCCTACTCTTTTGAGTTCTAAGACATAACGTGTCCTTTGTGAGACAAAAGGGTTATTCGGCAAATAAGGAATACTTTCTCAATTGTTACAGGTGGACATATGGTCGCATTGATCTGAAAATGCTTAACTGACTTAGACATCCGGAAAGTGGAAAAATAATTTTTCTGGTCAAAGGTTAATTTGTTGCATAGCAATACTTGGCATCAACAGGTACATTTTTTGGTGCCACAATTGTATATCAAGTCCAGCAGTGGGTGTGCAGTTGATTATATGCCAGTGGCAGGCTGCTGAAATGCTATTTTAGCCAGGCCAGCTTGTAGGAATTATAATGACTTGACACCTCTGCCCAAATTTAGTGTCAGGAAAGTTGAAAACTCGTCTCTTAGGAAGAATATCTGAGGGGTGTATGTGTGTTGGTGTTGGGCATGGGGTGGGAGGGGCGTGCAGTGGTGGGCTCTCTTTTCTGAATTGTCTTTTGTGGAATTTAATTTTTAGAACAAAACCCTCATAGTTATTTGAATTGTATCAATTTGATCCAAATGCTTTTAAAGTGGTTATGATCACACAAAAAGTTTCTGGAACTTTTTGTTGTTGATGGGGTCTGCCTTTGGAAAGTGATGATGAAAAGATTATATTAGCTTGTGCAGATCTTAGACTCTATCACCGTTTCGTGATTTTTTTGGTGGGGAGTACCATTTTATCTTAATATATTTCCCTCTATCTATAAAGTAGTGCCCATCCACTATTTTCAATTCATAAAACTGTATACATTTTGTAAGAGATCACCTTCTCAGTGCAATTTCCACAGTGTAAACCAGAATCTGTCTTGCTTGATAATATTCTTTTTCTTGAACTCCTTTTTTTCGCCAGTCCAATTTGTTTGACTGCAAAATTAAGACCATAATTGTCTGGCCTTTTTCTCCTCCTAGTTCCCCAGTAGGTACTCCTATACTTTTCCCCCATCTACTTTCGCCTTGACACTCAGGACAGTCTGATAAAATTGCAAATCTGACTGTACTCACTTCCCTTACTTCCCAAGCACTGAAGTCCTCATCCCCGTTCAGAGGCTGGGGAGAAGGATGGCCTTGTCTAATAGCTAATTGGAAAATTTCAAGAGGTAATTTCAAGTTTTAACCAGGTTTTTGTGTAGCTAGCAGAGCAGTCATTAAGAAGTATATGGCTTAGTAATAGGTCATTTCTTATTCTTGGCAGGCTCAGGGAGGTACAATTCGAGAGAAGGGGATAAAAGAAAGGCACTAACAGTGCTTTGCATAATAATCTGCTGTACTAACTCCATTGTGAGAGATGTGACCTTGTAAATTATGGAACCTTCGGGAATTATTGCCTTTTCCTTTTTACTGGGTTTGTTTGTACTGTCTCTGCCAAATAGTGTTTGTCCTCAAGATCATGAGTGAGTGTATGTGTGTACACATAAGTATGTGTTCCAACACTTAACCATTGGGCAATCAGAAAAAATAGACTTAGCTGCAATTTATTCTGGTGGAAGAGGCTCAGATTAGAACATAAAAGCAGTGCCAATGCACACCTGGATATTTTGATAGGATGTGGAATGCAAATGGACTGTCTTGCTAGACCCTAGGTTGAATAACTCAGATTTATGGTAATTGCTGGCAGCAGAGAGATATACCCAGGACTAAGAACAAGACTTTTGTGCACTGGAAAGATGTCTTGGAAGGTTAGTGAAGATTTGGAAGAACATGGGTGTGGAATTTGGACACACTTCCCCACATACATACTGAGTCCTTTTCCTTTGAGTTATGGGGAGAATATATTTGCAATGTTCTTTGAGATTTTTTCTTCCCTTCTCCACTGTAATTCTCAACCATGCATGGAATTCTAATATACATTCAGCCTTAAAGTGTGGAACTATTGGGAAAAATAAACAAAGGAGGAAAATGTGTCCTGTCCCACATTTTCCCCTCACTGGGGCCATACGAAGGGGAGCTGTAGCCCATTAGGAGACTCTACCCAATGTCCAAGCTACAACTACAGCGGAATGAGCAGGAGTGAGGCAGCACAGAGAGGTGGGCAGCAACCTACAACACTGAAGAAACTTTTGTGTGGACAACCCATGAGACAAATCGATAAGCTCTCCCCTCTCCCCAAAATGGTGGAGGAAGTAAACACAGAAGATATGGATTACCACTTGTATTCATGATCTTTTTACTATTCAGATTAGAATCCTTCAGTGCTTCCTATTGTCCTTAGAAAAACAGACATGTTGGGACTCAGAGCACAATACCACAAAATATGGCACCTTGGTAATTGAGAAACTGCAGAAGCAAGAAGGTCACTCTGACCTCCTGCCTTTCTCCTCTGAAGCATGGTCATAAAAGAATTTTCTAATCTACTGCCCTTGAAAGTAGATGATAAGACCCTCAGGTGACAGGTGCCCTGCAAATCAAACTACAATGAGACAGCATCTCACCTAAGTTAAAATGGCTTTGATCCAAAAGACAGGCAATAAGAAATGCTGATGAGAACGTGGAGAATGGAGACTGTTGGTGGGAATGCAGATTAGTACAACCACTATGGAGAACAATATGGATGTTCCTCCATATAAATTTTTGGTCAGCTCATCAGTTTCTACAAAGAAGCCAACTAGAATTCTGATAGGAACTTCATTGAATCTGTAGACCAATTTGGGAAGCATTACCAACTTAAAGATACTATATTTTCTGACTCATGAATGTGGAATGTCTTTCCATTTGTTTATATCTTCTTTAATTTCTTTAAACAATGTTTTGTAGTTTTCAAAGTATATGTTTTGTACTTCTTCTGTTAAATTGATTCCTATTTTATTTATTTTGTAAATGAACTGCAAGCATCCAGATATCATATTTTTTAATTTTTATTTTCATTCAATAGTTTTGTGGGAACAGGTGGTGTTTGGTTGCATGGAAAATTTATTTAGTGGTTATTTCTGAGATTTTGGTACACCCATCACCTGAGCAGTGTACAGTGTACTCAATGTGTAGTCTTTTATCCCTCGCCCCGCTCCCCCTCTCCCCCTGAGTTCTCAAAGTTCATTATTATCATTCTTATGCCTTTGCATCCTCATAGCTTAGCTCCCACTTATAAGTGAGAACATATGATGTTTGGTTTTCCATTCCTGAGTTACTTCACTTAGAATAATGGTCTCCAACTTCATTCAGGTTGTTGCAAATGCCATTATTTCATTACCTTTTACGGTTGAGTAGTATTCTATGGTATGTGTGTGTGTATATATATACATAATATATATTATATATGTGTGTGTGTCACATTTTATTTATCCATTCATTGGTTGATTGGCATTTAGGCTGGTTCCATATTTTTGCAATTGCTAATTGAGCTGCTATAAACTGTGTGTGCAAGTGTCTGTTTCAAATAATGACTTCTTTTCCTCTCGGTAGATACACAGTAGAGGGATTGCTGGATCATGGTAGTTCTATTTTTAGTTCTTTAGGGAATCTCCATACTGTTTCCCACAGTGTTTGTATTAGTTTACATTTCCACCAGCAGTGTAGAAGTGTTCCTTTTTCACCATATCTATGCCAACATCTGTTTTTTTAATTTTTTTAAATTATGGGTATTCTTGCAGGAGTGAGGTGGTATCTTATTGTTGTTTTGATTTGCATTTCCCTGATAATGAGTGATGTTCAGTATTTTTTCACATGTTTGTTGGCTGTTTGCATATTTTCCTTTGAGAATTGTCTATTCATGTCCTTTGCCCACTTTTTGATAGGATTATTTCTTTTTTTCTTGTTGATTTACTGGAGTTCTTCATAGATTCTGGATATTAGTCCTTTGTTGGTTGCATAGTTTGCGAA
The DNA here is from genome assembly GCF_009764315.1 of Trachypithecus francoisi. Classification (NCBI taxonomy): domain Eukaryota; kingdom Metazoa; phylum Chordata; class Mammalia; order Primates; family Cercopithecidae; genus Trachypithecus; species Trachypithecus francoisi. The sequence goes on along the minus strand of NW_022681471.1, from coordinate 114,233,771 downwards.
TATTTTCTCCCACTCTGTGTGTTGTTTGTTTACTCTGCTGATTATTTCTTTTACTGTGCAAAATCTTTTTAGTTTAATTATGTCCCATGTATTTATCTTTGTTTTTGTTGCATTTGCTTTTGGGTTCTTGATCATGAACTCTTTGCCTAAACCAATGTCTAGAAGAGTTTTTCCAATGTTATCTTCTAGAATTTTCATGGTTTTAGGTCTTAGATTTAAGTAGTTGATCCATCTTCAGTTGATTTTTATATAAGGTGAGAGATGAGGATCCAATTCATTCTTCTACATGTGGCTTGCCAATTATCCCAGCACCATTTGCTGAATAGGGTGTCCTTTCCCAACTTTATGCTTTTGTTTGCTTTGTTGAAGATCAGTTGGCTGTAAGTATTTGCCTTTATTTTTGAGTTCTCTATTCTGTTCCATTGGTCTATGTGCCTATTTTTACACTAGTACCACGTTGTTTTGGTAACTGCATACTTGTAGTATAGTTTGAAGTCAGATAATGTAGTGCCTCCATATTTGTTCTTTTTGCTTAGTCTTGCCTTTGAAACTATTATAAATGAAATTACTTTCTTTATTTCGATTTTTAATTGTATATTGCCAGTGTATAGAAATACAATTGATTTTTGTATATTGATTTCATATCCTCCAACCTTGCTGAATTCATTTATTAGTTTTAACAGTTTTTTTAGTGATGTCTTAGGATTTTCTTTATGCAAGATTATCATTGCTAAACAGATAGTTTTACTCCTTCCTTTCCAATCTTCATTTTCTTGTCTAATTTCCCTACCTAGAACTTCCAGTATGATGTTGAATAGAAGTGATGAGAACAGATATCTTTGTATTATTCCTGATCATAGGAGGAAATCATTCCATCTTTTACCATTATGTATGATGTTATCTATATGTTTTTGTTGATGCCCTTTATCGGGCTGCAGAAGTTTCTTTTTAATTCTAGTTTGCTGAAGTTTTTTTTTTTTTTTTTTTTTTTTTACCATGAAAAGGTGTCAGGTATTATCAAATGCTTTGTTGCATCTATTGAGATGATCATGTGCTTTTTGTTTTTTATTCTAATGATATGGTGTAATATATCAATTCATTTTCAGGTGTTAAAACAAACCTGCATTGCTGGGGGGTAAATCACATTTGTTCATAGCGTATAATTTTTTTTACATGCTGATGGATTAGGTTTGCTAATATTTGATTATTTTGTGTCTATTAATAACATGCATTATTATAGTTTTCTTTTTTATGACTTTGTCTTATTTTGATATCAAAGTGATACTGGCCTCATGAAATGATTGAATTGGGATGTGTCTTCCTCCTCTTCTCTTTGGAGGAGTTTGAAAAGGATTGGTATTCATTTTTATTTAAATATTGGTAGAATTCACATGTGTTGACATCTGGGCTTGGACTATTTTTTTGTAGGTAATTTTGTGATTACTAATCCTATCTCTGTACTTGTTATCCTTGTTCATCTTTCAAGTGTGCATTCTGCTATTTTTAGGTATAGTGTTCTGCAAATATCAATTAGACTACATGCTATGTTTTGGTTGTGTCCTCCCAAAATTCATACATTGAAACCTAATTACTAAGGAGATGGTATTAGAAGGTGAGGACTTTGGGAGGTGATTAGGTCATAAGGGCAGAGCCCTTATGAATGAGATTAGTGCCCTTATAAAAGAGGCCTGAAGAAGTGTGTTAGCTTTTCTGCCCTTCTGCCATATGAGGACACAGCAAGATGTGCTGCCTATGAAGCTGCCCTCACCAGATACCATATCTACTGACACCTTGGTCTTAGAATGTCCAGCCTCTAGAACTGTGAGCAATATATTTTTGTTGTTTATAAATTACCCAGTTTCATGTATTTTGTCATAGCAGCCGGAATGTACTAAGACACTAAGTTAACTGATATTGTTGCTCAGATCTTTTGTATTCCTATTGATTTCGTTTTTTCTAGTTATGCTGGCAATTACTGAAAGAGGTATGCTCAAATTTCCAACTCCATTTATGGTATTTTCTGTTCTTCCTTTTAGTTCTGCAAGTTTTTGTTTTGTATACAGTGAGGCTCTATTATTAGATGGATACACACTTAGGATTAGTATGCCTTGTCAATATATGAATTTTTTTTTCTTATCATAAAATGTCTCCTTTATCCCTGGTACTACATGTAGCCTCGTATGTCTGTAAGAAGTCTACTTTGTCTGATATCAGTGTAGCTACACCAGTTTATCTTACTCCACATAATTTGTTGACCAGTAATTCCTAGGTCTTGATTTACATGGAGCACCAGATAATCTTCTTTTCCCAATGTGGGAATGAGCTTTCTAGCCAGTTTTCTTCTTGGGTTGTGCTGAACCTTAAGATAGTGACTAGAGATATTTACCTAATGGTACTTAAATGGTATTTCATTGATAAGTAATGTAATCTTGTCAAGATTTAAAGCAGATCTATATGGATAATATATAGATTATTTGTGGTGAGATTCAGCATCACAAAATGAGGGACCATAGCAAAGTCCTCCTTGTTACTAGTTATTCTGGATAAACAACTATTATCATGAGTTGGGGATATTGGTGCCCAAAAAAGTGATTTCAAAAGGTTGTAGAGGAGGAAAGTTTCAACATGTGTGCATGCTTTGAATAATGGAGAACAACATTTTGGGCAGGAGGTCACAACTTGAGGGTAGCTCTTCCTTCTATGTAGACTAAAATAGCTTGAAGTCTGTTCCACTGCAGCATGAATGATGATGTGGCATTGTGACATGGTTGCCTGGTGTTTATGTATGTATTGATTGCATAGCCACAAGTGAAGGACTCTGGTTGTAATGTTAATTTGATATCTGAAAAAGCTCTAAGGAGTTTAAATGAATAGAGAACGCATTCCATTCAAAGGCTCTGATTGTTTTATTCGTGAATCAAATCTGTGAGTCTAGTGACAAGTAAGATGCAAAAGCCTGTTGAGGAAATTTCGAAATATCTTCACAGTTGTATGAATTCAAGAAGAATGGTTCAGAGCATGTGCACTGGAAAATTATTTCCAGTCTAGTTGTGTGCTCTTGAGCATGTTACTTAATCTAAGATTAAGTTTTTGTATTTATAAAATCTAGATAATAATGGTATCTGACAGGTGTTTGGTGAGAATTTAAAGATATAGTCCATTTAAAGCACTTAGCATAGTCCTTAACACATGGTAATCATGCAATAATTTGTAGTTATTACTTTTATTATTATTATCATTATCATGGCTATTACTACTACTATGTTTTAATGGATTAATCACCAACACCATCACTAAGGCAATTTCAATGGATGTAATTCTAGGAAAAGGAAGATCAACACAGAAGGAACGTATGAGAAGAAAGAAAAAATGTTAACCATATAAAATGTTCAACATGTAAGCAAAATCAGTCATTATTGATATCAATAGTGTGTATTTTGTGGGGTTAAAAACTGAGATAGAATTATGTAGTTGTATGGTTAATAAAAAGTATAGAAGTTGTAAGTGGGGAGTGATTGGCATTCAAGTTCTAAGGTCCTTACATTATTTGGGAAGAAGATAAAATTATTTATTTATTTTAGACTTGTTAAATAAGCATATAAAAATTATAAGGTCACCATAAAAGAATAGAAATACAGTATATCTTCTGAACTACTAGAAATAAAAATTAGAATATGAGTGAATAAAAGCAAAAATAAAATTCAAGCAATGCTTGTGAAGAAAGTAAGGAGGGAGAATTTCAAAGGCATTATGACTATGTGTCCTGCTTTTACCAGGTGGGCAACATACTAAATAAAGGTTATATTTTTATGATACACTAATAATTGTTGAGTACAGTCGCTTGGTTCTGAAGTTCAAGCATTAAATGTCTCATATAATCCAGGTATCTAGCTTATGTGCAAGTATGAACACAGACAATGAATGTTGAGTTGCTCCACAAGTTCTCCTTTACCTGCCCTTCAGGGTGAACTGAGTTGGATACAATTGGACCTGAAGCAGCCCACAAAGTCTGGAGAAGCTGAGACTAGAGAATCCCAGCTCCTTAAATACTCTGTGTTTTAGGACTTACTCTTAGGATCCTGACTGAAAGCAACTCCTAATTCTGCCTAAAGAGGATCTAAGTTATTAAAGGAGGAACCTTTTGGTTATATTCTGACCTGGGCTAATGGGATTCTCTAGGTCTGTGCCAGTCACGTATTGAACTAGCATGCTGATTCACTCTGCACTGCTCTTTCCCTTGTTAAAAGTCAGATAAAAGAATTAATCTCAAGAATTGTATTCAGACCAGTATATACTACTTGAAAGGAGTGAACCCCACTCATTACTTCTTGTCTCTGGTCTTCTGTATTGACTGTCCTCCCTGGTCCCCCATTAGAATATAAGATCCATGGAGGTAGGGATTTTTGTTTGCTTCATTCATCACCATAACTCCAGTTCATAGAACAGTAGCTGACACATAGTGGGTGTTCAATAAAGATTTGTCAATAATTTAATGAGTAATATAGATAACATTCTGTTTGGGAAAGGCAACACCATGAGATGCTAGAGCCAAAAAAAAAAAAAAAAAAAAAAACCTTAGAAAACATCTAGTGCAACACTGGTAGTTTCCTTTGCCAAGAGTTGGTCAACACAGTCTCCTGAGTGAGTTCAATCTACACCATGGTTCTGCTGTCCACATGGTACTAAATGAGGCCTCACTCATGTATTTCTCCAGCCCATGACCATCTGTCAAGCACAAGGGCAATACACAGATATGTTATTGACATTCCTAGCTAGATATCTCACATGCACCTAAATACAACACTCCAATTGGTCTCATTAGCTGGCGCTTTTGAGGATATTAATGAGAAAAACTGATTCATGGCATAATTGACTAATTATATATCAAATCAGGTTTTTCACTTTGGCTGCCAGGATAGCACCTGCTCAAGCCCAAATGGTTGGCCTATTTTTGTCTCATTCTATTCCAGCCCATATTTCCTGATCTAATTTATATTCCCTGGTCTTAGTGCTTTATTTATTTAACTATTTTTCTTGTGTACTTTCTGCAAGTCATTTCAAGTTTTTTTTTTTTTTTTTTTGTGGAATTAAGCACAGTAGGAATAAAAAGGAAGCAAGTATGATCTTTTTCTGCAAACTTCCTTCCTCCTTCTATCCTCTATTCTGGTTTTTCTCGCCCTCCCCTTTCCAGGGTCTACAAATAAGAACTTCCCTACTGGTTTCCCTAACTCTCTTGAGTCTTGCCCACACCTAGTTTATATTCCATAAAGTTGCCAAAAAACACTTTCTAAAATACATCCTTGGTAATGCTCTTTACCTGTTATAACCTCTTCATTGATGACCCTCAACTCCCTAGGAATGAAATTCAGACTTCATTGTATGGAAATGAAGGTTAAACTCTGAAGATACGCCTCTTCATGCTTCTCTTCCCACATCCTTCAACTGGACTAGATCAAATCTCTTACACTACTTGGAGTGCTCTATGCTCTTCTACATCCACATGTATTCACATGAGCTGTCCTCTCTCTGTGGAAACCTTGCTTTTGACTCATCAAGTTCTACAGCTTTCAAGACTCAGTTCACGTGTAACTAATGTCTCCTGGAAAGTGTTCCCTAAACCCCACTTGATCCTATTTCTTATAGAACACCTGTGCCGTCTATTTTCCTTTCTTATAGTCCTTATCCCACAGTTGTACAATTATTTGTGTTCAGCTTTTTCTAATTTTATGTGAGTTCCCCAACTACACTGTATTATGTTCACAGTTTCTCCCAGAGACCCTTGAGCATTGCTTGGCATGTAGGAGATAATTGATATTAATGCTAAGCACAATGGTCAATATTTTTATAAGGTACTGTGCACTAAACACTGTTCTCCTGTAATAACAATAGGAGATAGATATTATTGTTAAACACATGTTGTAGATAAGGAAACTGAGGCAAAGATATATTAAGTAACTTACCAAGGTAACTTGGTAAGTTCTGAGGCCAGGATCCAAACAATATAATATGGCTCCAGAGCCACTTTTCTTAAAAACAAGGAGATTTCCTTATAGTAAATGATTCCAAATAAAGAAAATAGTCTTCAGAGAAATTAAGGTGTATGTCCAAGGCCAATAACGAATCAGTAGTAAATATTCTAAGATAAATATACATTAATTTTAAAAATCAGTGATGTTGTTGGATGATGGTTGTGATTGTGGTCTACAAGTTGTGATTTCTCCAGGGTAATGAGTAGTTCTGATTGTTAGGTTATTAATAGACTTCTTAAGGCTCTCCATTCAAAGTGAAATAAATATTAAATTCTTATAGGATTTAAGTTTAGGTTTCAATGGAACCCATAAAGGACAGCCTCAAGAGAAAATGTTTTCTTCTGGTTCCAGTTCTGCACCTGAATTGTGGCAAGTGTGGTGATATGGTTTGGCTGCGTTCCCACCAAGATCTCATCTTGAACTGTAATTCCCATAATTCCCATGTGTTGTGGGAGGAACCCAGTGGGAGGTGATTGAATTATGGGAGCAGGTCTTTCCTATGCTGTTCTCATGATAGTGAATGAGTCTCAAGAGATCTGATGGCTTTAAAAATGGGAGTTTCCCTGCATAAGCTCTCTCCTTGCCTGCTGCCATGCATGTAAGACATAACTTACTCCTCCTTGCCTTCCACTATGGTTGTGAGGCCTCCCCAGCCATGTGGAACTGCAAGTCCATTAAACCTCTTCTGTTTGTAAATTGCCTAGTCTTGGGTATGTCCTTATCAGCAGCGTGAAAATAAACTAATACATGTGGTTATGAACAAGACTTAACCTTTAGTCTCTTGGGAACTTTATAAATGATTTGTAGTTGTCTTGGTCCTCTGAGAAACAGATGCCAAGATGAGATTAAATTTGTCAGAAACTTAGTAGGAGACTTGCCTGTGGGAGAAAATTGGGAGGCAGCTAGAAGAGGCTGGAAGAGCCATCAGACTGCAATGTAGGTCTAAACCCAAGTGAAGAACATAGGGAAGGAAGGAAGCTTGAGTGGGAGCATCTTAGTCTGTAATGCAGTTCTAAGATAGTCTGGCAATACTGTAGGGCAATCCTTGTGCTTGTCACCTGTCAGAGGAATCCTCTCAGGAATGTGCTCACTTTGGCGCCCTTGCCGTCCTTAGTCATTAGCTGTGAGGAGCCCCACCAAGCTGTCATTACCTGAGAAGAGTTGCTTTGGAGCAAAAGGCAGATGGATTTCAGAATATAACAACTGGGACTGCCAGTCCACTGAAATCCTCAGAGTAGAAGAATCTGAGATGTGTTCTCTTGGCCACCACACATTTTACTAGCCTACTGTCTTTGAAATCAGTGAAAGTTGTTATTATTAAGTTTTGCTCTTGAGTCACAAAAGTGACTTACAAGCTGTGTTCTTCCAAGCATGGTGGCATATTTTTTTATTTTGGTGAAAGAAAAAATTATAAGATTCTTTTTATTCAGAACACATTAAAATCAAAGGAACTGACTTGACAAAGGACAAAAGAACTACTACGTTAAAATTTAGCTGTATACCTTTGGATAAATTAGTTAATATATCTATTGTTGGATTTCAATTTAAGTGCAGTTAACAAATGAGCATTTCCCTTTAACAGTTCCTAAAGTGGAGAAGATAGGTAAAAGAATGGGTGGAGGACATTGGGAAGCAAGTGTTTTCATAAACACCACAGAAAATGCCAGCACTCTACTTCTAAACCAGACCACCTTCTGAGACTTGACTTCATCTACCACTCTCTGATTGTGTATTCTATATCTCCACTCTCTTATTGTGCATGTATTAAATTTGGCAAACTTTTTAAGAAATACAGATAAGTAAATCAAGCAATATTAAAACTATGAAATATTATGACCTCAAGATAATCACTGTTAACATTTTGGTGTCAACTTCCCAACATTTTCCAATGAAAATATATGCATTTTCAAATTAGAATAACACTATAATTACTATTAATGTTTTGCAATATACGTTTTCACTTCTATGTTATGAATATTTAGTAAATTTTAGATATTTGTTATCAGTTTTTATGACTGCACAGTATTCATACTTTGTATGTATGTACTACAATGTATTGAAACAATTTCCTATTGTAAGGCATTCAGACACAATAGATGTTTCTGGTTCTTCATTATTTATAAACAATTCAGTCATACATACCTTATGTATGTGTCTTTTCTAACTTGTCTGATTTGTTTCTGAAGATTTGTTTCTCAACATAGAATTGCTGGATCAAAAAATACGAAATTATTTAAGGAACACGATAGGATACAAAGCACATTGAGGTTATCCCATGAGTGGTGGTCAATATTGTCAAGAAAAGGGTTAGTTTGATCTGTGGATTTTCCATTCTTTTTAGGAATCTAAAGGATTTAATGCTGCCTCCTTTTATTTCAAAAAATTGACTCCCCCCTCCCTTCTAGTGGCACTAGGGGAGGATTCTCAGAACCTTGAGAAGATGTGCATTTTCTTCAGAGTAGAGCTAGAATGCTTGGGAAGAACAGAGGTAGAAAGACTAAAGTGATCACAGGAAAAAGGAAAAAAAAGGTTGAGGGAAGCAGAGTAAGAGAAAATGAGGTTTCCAAGATGCCATCTCAGGCAGATTCTGTATACACTGAAAGATAATCCACAAGCATTCTTATACACCAGGAACAGACAAACAGAGAGCCAAATCATGAATGAACTTCCATTCACAATTGCTTCAAAGAGAATAAAATACCTAGGAATCCAACTTACAAGGGATGTAAAGGACCTCTTCAGGGAGAACTACAAACCACTGCTCAGTGAAATAAAAGAGGACACAAACAAATGGAAGAACATACCATGCTCATGGATAGGAAGAATCAATATTGTGAAAATGGCCATACTGCCCAAGGTGATTTATAGATTCAATGCCATCCCCATCAAGCTACCAATGAGTTTCTTCACAGAATTGGAAAAAACTGCTTTAAAGTTCATATGGACCAAAAAAGAGCCCGCATTGCCAAGACAATCTAAGTCAAAAGGACAAAGTTGGAGGCATCACGCTACCCGACTTCAAACTACACTATAAGGCTACAGTAACAAAACAGCATGGTACTGGTACCAAAACAGAGATATAGACCAATGGAACAGAACAGAGTCCTCAGAAATAATACCACACATCTACAGCCATCTGATCTTTGACAAACCTGAGAGAAACAAGAAATGGGGAAAGGATTCCCTATTTAATAAATGGTGCTGGGAAAATTGGCTAGCCATAAGTAGAAAGCTGAAACTGGATCCTTTCCTTACTCCTTATACGAAAATTAATTCAAGATGGATTAGAGACTTAAATGTTAGACCTAATACCATAGAACCCTAGAAGAAAACCTAGGTAATACCATTCAGGACATGGGCATGGGCAAGGACTTCATGTCTAAAACACCAAAAGCAACGGCAGCAAAAGCCAAAATTGATAAATGGGATCTAATTAAACTAAAGAGCTTCTGCACAGCAAAAGAAACTACCATCAGAGTGAACAGGCAACCTACAGAATGGGAGAAAATTTTTGCAATCTACTCATCTGACAAAGGGCTAATATCCAGAATCTACAAAGAACTCAAACAAATATACAAGAAAAAAACAAACAACTCCATCAAAAAGTGGGCAAAGGATATGAACAGACATTTCTCAAAAGAAGACATTCATACAGCCAACAGACACATGAAAAATGCTCATCATCACTGGCCATCAGAGAAATGCAAATCAAAACCACATGAGATACCATCTCACACCAGTTAGAATGGCAATCATTAAAAAGTCAGGAAACAACAGGTGTTGGAGAGGATGTGGAGAAATAGGAACACTTTTACACTGTTGGTGGGACTGTAAACTAGTTCAACCATTATGGAAAACAGTATGGCGATTCCTCAAGGATCTAGAACTAGATGTACCATATGACCCAGCCATCCCACTACTGGGTATATACCCAAAGGATTATAAATTACTCTACTACAAAGACACATGCACACGTATGTTTATTGCGGCACTATTCACAATAGCAAAGACTTGGAATCAACCCAAATGTCCATCTGTGACAGACTGGATTAAGAAAATGTGGCACATATACACCATGGAATACTATGCAGCCATAAAAAAGGATGAGTTTGCATCATTTGTAGGGACATGGATGCAGCTGGAAACCATCATTCTTAGCAAACTATCACAAGAACAGAAAACCAAACACCGCATGTTCTCACTCATAGGTGGGAACTGAACAATGAGATCACTTGGACTCGGGAAGGGGAACATCACACACCGGGGCCTATCATGGGGAGTGGGGAGGGATTGCGTTGGGAGTTATACCTGATATAAATGATGAATTGATGGGTGCTGATGAGTTGATGGGTGCAGCACACCAACATGGCACAAGTATACATATGTAACAAACCTGCACGTTATGCACATGTACCCTAGAACTTAAAGTATAATAATAATAATAAAAAAAGAGAATCCAAAATAAGTGAATGTTTTATACCTCTTGGACTCTGATCACATGTGACCATGTAATAGTTAAATGTTTTTTCTTATTGATAATTGTTCCTAAATAAGATGCCAGGTATAATAATCATAACAAAAGTATGGCAATTATAAAATACACTGGCTATTTGTTCATCGATATTCATGTTCTATTCCTCCTTGTTACTTGACTAGACATTTCCTAGGGTCCCTTGTAATTGAATTATGGTCAGAGGAATGTAAACAGATGTACTTCACATCTGTTTGATATGGGAATAAATCTTCCATTTATTTTCCATGTTCTCTTCCTTTCTTTGTCTGGTGATGAAGCCACATGATGGAGGAAGCCTTAGTTCCGAAATGACTACATGAAACAGGACTCCTGGGTGACCTGCCCTGGACCATGACGTAAACAATGAATAAACTTTTATTGAGGCAAGTGGCTGATTTGCGGGTTGTTTTAGGAGTCGAGCAATACTAGCACACTTACATTTTAAATAACTCAAATTATCCCAAATGGTTGAGTGTTTCATGTAATTCTTATTAGATATTTGCCCTTACAGTGTTTCCTTGTATGACAGAAAGAGAATAATTTCTACTGGGACAATCCCTTAGTCTATCTTAGGGGCTACAGAATGGTAATGTACTGAAACTAGAAATAGCTTTAACCACTGTTCTGTCAGATATTTTCTGAACGCTAGGCTTTGACTAGGTAGAATAGAATGTTTGGCAATTTCTCTCATTCACTAGGTATTTCCTGTTCATCTGCTCACACTTGGACTCATAATCTTTAGAAATATAATTTAGGTATTGATGTTCACAATTCTCCCCAGTCTCCTTTATTAGTCTCTCAAAATGAGGTTCGGTAACAAGACAGGACAACATAATGTAATGGAAAGAATAGATAGTTAATATTTGGGTTCTTGATTGCATTTATTCCTTTGATTCTTTTTCTCATTTTGCCTTGGACAAACCACCTAACATCTCTCTAAGACTCAGTTATTTTAGTCTATAAAATAGGGATAATAATATCTGCAGTATTTTCTCAAAGTGCAGTTGTGAGAATAAAAAGAGATCATAAATGTGAGACTGTGTGAACACCTTTAAAGGACCATACAAATTCATGGCATTATAGCAAAAATAAATTATTATTATTATTGATTTTCTCCTTAGTTTAACTCTTAATGTTATGCGGATCTATGATGGGCTTGGGTGGAGGAAGATAATTAATGGGAAATAAAAAATAAAACGAGGCTGATCACAGTTGTTTTCATCCTTGGCTGGCCATAGGAATCACCTATGATGCCTTATAAACTCATGTACCTCAAAATTTTAACTCAAGAGGACCAGAATAGGCTTAGATGATTACGTCGTGCAGCCAGAATGGATGATCACTGGTGTATAATACAGCACAGTGGCTTCCTACTTGTATTAGACTTACCAAGAAATTTTGAAAAAATAGATTGGCCTGCAGTTCCTCTACCATTCCCACTCCACATATCCCAATTTAGTCAGTGTAAATGGGGTTCAGGAATTTGCCTTATTGCTTGGCTCCCCATGTATTCCAATGCAACTCAGTACATGGTTAGGGTGACTATGTAATTTTTATTGTCCAATTAGAACACTTTTGACTCATGTGTTAGTCTGAATCCTCTGAGAAGCAGATGGCCAAATGGAATTAGACATATGAGAAATGTATTAGGGGAAATGCCTGTGAGAGAAAATAGGGAGAGGGTCAAAAGAGGCTGTAAGTGCTGTCAGACTTTGATGCAGGTCTGACCCCAAGTGAAGGAAAAAAGGAAGGGAAAAAGGATGGACAGAAGCACAATGTAATTCTAAGAAAAGTTCAGCAAGATAATAGGGGAGTCCTCAAGCCAAAGTTCGGTATTAGAGAAATTCTGCATCACCCAGAAATGGGCAAGTGTCCTGCCATGGGGGAAGTGGAATCAGTGCAAGCATGGGGTAGATTGTAGAGCACAGTACCTGAGGCGATCAATCAATTACACCCCCTGCAGTTGAAGATCATAGAGGTATATTTTCACAGCCACCATGAAGAAATATGGGGTCATCTTTAGTAATTTCACTCAGACAAGAGGTGTAAATGAGAGTTGTTCTGTTCAAAGCAGGACATAAGGACATTTTCTCCATGGTCTGCACTTGGGAAACATAATAGTTAAGAGCTTTGTAATCAGTGGATATGATATGGAAACAGTTTTCAAGCTAGCCTACCTAATTACACTGTAACTAGTTCCTTGGGGGAACCTAATTAACCTTACTAAACTTCAGTTTACTCATTAGCAAAATGAGAATACAACTAATTGCAACAACTGCATTGTCAGCTTGTTGTGTGGAGAAAAAGAAATTATATACATTAATCAATTAACATATAAGGTGCTCAGTCAATGACACTACTAGTATTTTTTTAGTTTATCTGGAGAGATAATATATACCCCTCGAATATTGTCCATGCCAGCTCCAAGTTCCACCATGCAACCCATCCCATGAGGTCTTAGCATTGCAGAGTTAGATTGGACAGTAACAGGCAAACCACTTAGAAAACACTTGCTGATGGAGTTGAAATTTGAACAACAATGATCAGAGACGCTTTACTTTCATAGAGATGCCATTGTGTAAGGAGCCTGATCAGCTTTTTTGCAAGCCTGGCATTGATAATTTCTCCACAGTTCATCAGAATTATTTTCTTGTCTGATACAAGAGCCACTAACTCATTTTTAAATTAGGGCTTTTTCCTCCCCTTCCTATGTTTGACTACAAGAGACAGTACCTTTTTGACTCTTCAGAGTACGGAGAATAGCTTTAGATAGTAAGTATTTTTAAATTGTAATAACAACAATACATAAGAAAATTAATGGAATTTGTTTTAAGTCTGTACAGTAAAGATAGAGGTTATAAACTAGTCAGATATGTGTGGGAGGATTTTTTTCTAATATGTACCAATTCAGAGAGAACACTTAAAGCACTTATTGTTTGTAATTTACAAAAGGTTTTTTTTTGCTCTAATGCTACAGTTAAACCCACTCTGAAAACAGTATCCACCATGCTACTAAACATGACAGGTTTTTACAATCTTAATTAGCTAGGGAATGCCCTTTCTGAACTGAGGTTAATTCCATCTATTAATTTACCCCCTGGAGAACAAATCTGCCAAACATGCTTATTACCTGTTCCTGTGAACAAGCAATTCATCCACTAGCATCCTCAACACTCTCTCTGCCAGCTTTTGGCCTCCTCTCTCCCAATGATCCAGATGTGTCTGATGGTGGAGAAGGTTTTTTGCTAAGCAAGGTTTCTTTATTACTCTTTAATTTTTAAAAAATAAACAGGTTTATGAAAATATAATTCTAAATCCACATGTTTTAACTATTGAAAGTGTGCACTAAATGGCTTTTAGTGTACTCATGTTGAGCACCTTTTCATATGCCTGTTGGCCATTTGTATGTCTTCTTCTGAGAAACATCTATTCAAATCTTTCGCCCATTTTTGATTAGATTATTTTTTCTATAGAGTTGTTTGAGTTCCTTATATATTACGGTTATTAATCCCATGTCATATGGGTAGTTTGCAAATATTTACTCCCATTCTGTGGGTTGTATCCTCACTTTGTTGACTGTATCCTTTGCTGTGCAGAAGCTTGTTAACTCGATGTGATCGCATTAGTCTATTTTTGCTTTGGTTGCCTGTGCTTGCACGGTGTTACTCAAGAAATGTTTGCCCAGACTAATATCCTGGAATTTCCCCAATGTTTTCTTGTAGTAGGTTCATAGTTCGAGGTCTTAGGTTTAAGTCTTTAATCCATTTATTTGATTTTTGTATATGGTGAGAGATAGAAGGCTAGGTTCATTCTTCTGCATATGGATATCCAGTTTTCCCAACACCATTTATTGAAAAGACTGTCTTGTCCCCAGTGTATGTTCTTGGCACCTTTGTCAAAAATGAGTTCACTATAGGTGTGTGGATTTGTTTCTGGGTTCTCTATTCTGTTCCATTGGTCTAAGTGTCTGATTTTATGAAAGTACCATACCGTTTTGGTTACTATAGCTCTGTAGGATAATTTGAAGTCAAGTAATGTGATTCCTCCAGTTTTGTTCTTTTTACTTAGGATAGCTTTGACTATTCTGGGCCTTTTGTGATACCATATACACTTTAGGATAGTTTTTTTTTTTTTTTTCTATTTCTGTGAAGACTGTAACTGGTATGTTGATAGGAATTGGATTAATCTGTAGATTGCTTTGTGTACTATGGACATTTTAACATTAGTGATTTTTTAAATCCATGAATATGAAATATCTTTTCATTTCTGGTGTCCTCTTCAATTTCTTTCATCAGAGTTTTAGAGTTTTTATTATAGAGATTTTTCACTTCTTTGGTTAATTTCTACATATTTAATTTAATGTGTGGCTCTTGTATTAATTTTAAATTTCTTTTTCACATGGTTCACTGTTGGCATGTAGAAATACTACTGATTTTTGTATGTTGATTTTGTAACCCACAACATTACTGAATTAGTTTAATAGTTTTTTATGGAATCTTTAGGTTTTCCAATATATAAGATCATACCATCTGCAAACAAGGATAATTTGACTTCTTCCTTTCCAATGTGGAAGACCTTTATATCTTTCTTTTGTCTGATTGCTAGGACTTTCAGTACTATATAGAATAACAGTGGTAACAGTGGGCATCCTTGTCATGTTCCAGATCTTAGAGGAAAGGTTTTCAGTTTTTCCCCATTTAGGATGATACTAGCTGTGGGTCTGTTGTATATGGTTTTGTTATGTTGAGGTATGTTATTTCTACAACCAGTTTTTTAGGGTTTTCATCTGAAGGGATATTGAATTTTATTAAATGCTTTTTGAGCATCAATTGAATTGATCGTATGGTTTTTATCCTTCACTCTGTTGATATGATGCATCACATTGATTGATTTGCATATGTTGAACCATCCTTGCCTCCAAGGGATAAAACCCACTTGGTCATAATGGATGATCTTTCTAATGTATTGTTGAATTTGGTTTGGTAGTATTTTGTTGAGAATTTTTGCATCAATATTCATTAGAGATATTGGCCTGTAGTTTTCTTTTTTGATGTGTTTTTGTCAGGTTTTGGTATCAGGGTAATACTGGCCTCGTAGAACAAGTTGGAAGTATTCATGCCTTCTCTATTTTTCTGAATAAGATGAGTAGAATTGGTATTAGTTCTTCTTTAAATGTTTGATAGAATTAAGCAGTAAAGCCATTGGTCCCAGGCTTTTCATTAGTGGGAGAATTTTTATTACAGCTTTGACCTTGTTACTTGTTATTGGTCTGTTCAGGTCTTGAATTTCTTCATGGTTCAGTCTTCGTAGGTTGTATGTGTCTAGGAATTTGTTCGTTTCTTCTAGGTTTTCCAAATTTATTGGCATATAGTTGCTCACAGTAGCCACTAGTGATCCTTTGAATTTCTGTAGTATCAGTTGTAATGTCTCTTGTTTCATTTCTGATTTATTTGCATCTTCTCTCTTTTTTTCTTAGACTAAATGTTTGTCAATTTTGTTTAAGTTTTCAAAAAACCAACTTTTTGTTTCATTTATCTTTTGTATTATTTTCTTCATTTACATTTCATTTATTTCTTCTCTGATCTTTATTCTTTCTTTTCTTCTACCAATTTTGAATTTGGTTTTCTCTTGTTTTTCTTGTTCTTTAAGATGCATCATTAGATTGTTCATTTGAAGTTTTTCCTCTTTTTTTGATGTAGGTATTTATAACTATAAACTTCCCTTTAAGTACTGCTTTTGCTGTATCCCATAGCTTTTGGTATGTTGTGTTTCCATTATAATTTGTTTCAAGAAATTTTTCAATTTTTTCTTAATTTCTTCATTGACCCACAGGTCACTTAGGAGCATATTGTTTAATTTTCATGTACTTGTATAGTTTCCAAATTTTCTCTTTTTTTATTTTCTAATTTTAATCCATTGTGGGCAGAGAAGATGCTTGATATTATTTCTGGTTTTTTGAATGTTTTTAGACTTGTTTTGTGACCTAACATATGGTCTATCCTTGAGAATGATCCATGTGCTGAAGAAAAGAGTTTGTATTCTGCAGCCATTGGATAAAATGTTCTATAGGTATCTATTAGATCCAGTTGATCTATAGCACAGATTAAGTGTGATGTTTCTCTGTGCTTTTCTGTCTGTAAGATCTGTCCAATGCTGAAAATGGGGTGTTGAAGTCTCCAGCTATTATCATATTTGGGCCTATCTCTTTAGACCTAATAATATTCCTTTATATAGCTGGGTGTTCCAAAGTTTCTTCTTGTTTGTTTTAAATTATTTCAATCTCTTTGTTAAACTTATCTGATTCCGTCTTTATTTGAATTCCCTCTCTGTCATGCTGAATTTCTTTGAGTTTCATCAAAACTGCTATTTTGAATTTTCTGTCTGAAGGTGACATGTCTCTGTTTCTCCAGGATTGGTCTCTGGTGACTTATTTACTTCATTTGGTGATGCCATGTTTTCCTGGATGGTGTTGATGCTAGTAGATGTTCTTTGGTGTCTGGACATTGAAGAGTTAGGTATTTATTGTAGTCTTCATAGTTTGGGCTTGTTTGTAGGCATCCTTTTGGGGAGGGCTTTCCAGATATTTGAAAGGACTTGAGTGTTGTGATCTAAGCTGTATCTGCTTTAGAGAGTAACCCAAGCCTACACAGTCCACTGTCTCTGGACCTAGTTCAGCACTAGGACTCACCTATGAGTTGCAATCCTTGTTGCCTAGACTACCTTTCAAGTTTATTTGGAGACAGAGAGCACTGTAGCCCTAGGCGATGAGGTTTGTAAGAACTCTAGTTTGGACTGCTGGGCTTGGGATTCCACTCTGACAAGGGTCCGTTTAAATGCTCCCTCTGTGGCGGGTGGAAGCTGAGTTTGTTCCGGTTTTCTTTTCTGCCCTACCAGGACAGCACTGAGTTCAATGCCAATTGTTGTGCTCTTTTTCCCTCAGAGCCCAGAGATGCTCTCTGCAGCAGGCCACCACTGCTAAGGGTAAGGAGGGGTGACATCCGCCATTCAGAACTGTTTTTTTTGATCTCTTTAGTGCTTCTTTCAGTGATATGAAGTTAAAACTAGGTATTATAAGTGCTCACCTGATTTTTGGTTCCATGAAGATTTTTTTTTTCCTGTGTAGATAGTTGTTAACTTGGTGTCCTTGAGGAGGGGACAATCAGTGGAGCCTTTTGTTCTGCCACCTTGCTCTGCCTTTCTCCTGGAATTGTTTTCTTATAAAGAGTTGCTTTTAATTGAAAGTTTCACAAAAGACCATTTTTTTTAAACTTTGAGTTGGGACTTCAGAAATCATGAGTGATCACAAACACACATAAAATTTCAAATCTAGGTTATTCATTGCAGAAGGCTGCTCAAGGAGGGCAATGTCCTGTCACATCTGAAAGAGTTGGCATACTTCTGGTTGCTAAGAGTGTCACTACCAATTACTTTGCTTGTAAGGGGGCTTCTCTACAGATTCAGGAAGCAGGTAAGGTCTGTGATTGGCTCCTCAACTCCTCTTTCCTTGGAGCCTCATCTAAAGCTTCCCAGAGTTCTCTTAAGGCATCCCTACTTTTCTGACATTCCTTGGTTACCATGTGGCCACCATGTGATCTCCTACCCAAACTTGCCTTTGCTGATCAATATCCTGAATGTCTCATTCTCAGCTACCCATCCTCCTACCTCAAATTTTCTGTGTGATGACATTTTTCTTAGCACAGAAGTCAGCATACAGTGGCAGACTATGGTAAGGAGATGGTAGGGGCAGGAGATGTGACCACAAAAGCATACAGGCTCCAGAGATGTGGGAGAACTTCAGTGAGAGGTACATTTTACAAGTAGAGGGAAGATTCAGAAATAAGGTCAAGCAAAAATGGTCAAAACAAGGTGAAAGCAACAGTAATTCACAGAGCAGCTTAAATGTCATCATGGTTTGGGATCATGGTAGGATCAATAGACAAGATAGTTGGAGGTTTGAATAAAAAGCAGAAGTCAGCAGTGAAGCAAGACTCAGACAGTAGCAATAGAAATGACATTAATTCAGGTCTTAGTCACTTCCTTCAGTTACCATCAGCTCAGCATCTTCCTTTGAGGTGGCTCCCCAAGTTCTTAAAGGATCCAGGGTTTTAGTATCAGTCAGAGTTCAATCAGAAAAGCAGAATCGGGAGATATTTATCCCTATCTCTATTTCTATCACTATCTCTTTCCCTATTACTAGTTCTATCTCTAGCTATATGTATTTACAACTATAGATAGCTCTATTAAGGAATTTATATTGGAATTTGACCTTCTGCAATTTGTGGAAGTAGATTAAACAGCCCATGTGAGGCTGTTGCTGATAAATCTAATGCTGGGGCCCAAATTCTCAGGACTAGCAGCAGGAAGGGAAGACAAACACAAAGTAGAGGAAACAAAGACAAACTGGAACTTGCAAAGCTAAGCTGGAACCCACAAAGATGAACTAGAACTATGTTGGTCTCTCACCATAAACTGTACGCCTCCCTCTTTGATGATGAGGCTTTCCTGCAGAAGTTAGCACCTTTCATCTCAGAGATAAACACCTAATTGTTGGGGAGTTGGAGAAGCTGTAAGAGGCAGGAGATTTAGCAGTTATGGCCCAGATGCTGCGCCACACTAGGGTGAGGCAGCAGATGGGAGTGAACCTGTATGAGCTGAAATAGCACCTTATGCCCTATACTGATAATTCAAGAGTAAGAAGAAGATGGCTCTGCTTCATTTATATCATCATTTTTTGCATCATATGCAAAATATCTCCTGTGGCCCACACTAACCCAAAACTACACAGGAAGGAAACTCTGGAGAAATATTGTGCTAGCTTTGCTAAGTTGACACAGAACAAATCTACAATGCTTGTCAGCACAGATCATGTTTCTCAGTGAAAAATTCCTTATTTTTCCAGGAGCATTTGTTGTCACATCTTCAGAAAAGAACCCGCACTCTGTCGGGTTCACATTCCCATAGATGGGTAGGACCTACCTCAAGGCTTTCTGGGGCAAGAATTGTGATAGCTGGGATCTTAACTGGAGCCCTGAGTAGCATTTTCCATTTAATAAGCTAATTTAAAAAACCTAAGGATAAGGCTTAAGGATGGAACTTCTCAGTCCAATGACATAAAATAATTCCATAACTCATAAGGCTAGCCCTTTGTATTCTCATGGAGTATATACAGACTCACACACATTTTAACCACAAGCCGTACTCCTGTGAGATTTTCTCTTAAGTAAAGATAATGAAGCATGAGGAGGGAGGGTTGCTTGGTATATCTAACTGACTTGCCTTAATTTTGCGACCACAGGTCTCTAAAAAAACTAACAGTGAAGAGTAAACAGACCTGGAGCAGCAGGACTACTTATTCCTTCCTTAAGGCAAATAATTCCCTTCCTTCAGGCACTGATATAGGATAACTTTCACAATGTAAAGGTGAATGCACCCAGCATTATCCATTTAATTTTCTTGCTTGTTTTGTTTATGATCATTGTTAATTAATGGAGGTAAAGACACCATAAAAAGAAAAACAAAACAAAAAATAACTCTGGATGACTGTATAAGAATAATTTTGAGTTTAAAGGGATTTCAAGAATAAAAAGAATTATAGGTCAGCCTTGCAAATTGTCAGCTGCCCTAGGTCAAACATGATTTATGCGTGCAGTAAAGGATTCAGCTTGTTTCTTGATCTGCCCTAGGACTCCATTTTTCTTCTAATAACTATGATGTCCCTCCTCCATAAACATAAACCCATCCCTGTCACCAGCAACTTTGAAAAAGAAAAGCAGTTTTGTAATGTTTGGATCCTGGTAAATTTCATATGCTTATTTTCAACAAATGGCCTGGATAAGAGTTTCCAATAAACTACAAACCAAGCTTATTTTGTTTTATTCATGGGGCAAAAATCTTTTCTAACACACAAGTGAACAAGACCATGATTTATGTATCAAGAATTAAAAATATATTCTTCATCAAAATCTATAACTTGTGTCTTTCCTCCGGAGTAAGCAGTTATGGTAACTAAATACCTGCATATTTTTTCACTTCTTTGCTACATAATTCCCCTTGTTAGGAACCCCTTTGGAACCAAATGCCCTATATTCTTAATGACTTGTGGAGCCAGATTTATCTTTCTAGTTTCATCCCTGTTGAAATCCCATTAGAGAAGATGGCCTATTGTTACACTTTCATTGCAAATTGCACACCTGATATTTTAGGACATTTATAATTGAGTGAGCAGCAACATGACTCCTGAGTAACTGCAAAATGATTTGACAGCAATTGAAAAAGTGTTTTAGCCTATATTTTAGATCCAACAGCTTCTTATCTAACAGAAAAGGTGCCAGCACCCTTTCAGAGAATTAGATGGAGGAGGACACTTTGAAATTAATATGGATTGGAGAAAACCGGGCAATATGAGCATAGGCAATCTCTAAAGATTTTTTGTAATTGAAAACTGAGAATACTCTACACAGTGATGACGATGCTTGTCCTGTTTCTGTGATGTATGTCATGCATTATTATCCTAGCTCAAGGTATGTATATATCCATATATCCAGTATTAGGAGGCAGGATTGTTTGTTTTATTTTAGTTTAGTTTTTCATGTTGTTTTGGCAAATACAATGTCTGGTGAGGAATAGATAGTTCTTAACTTTAGGAAACACAATGTAAATACTGACTAATAGAAAGTCAAGGATGGTTAGAATTAGCAACCAGGACACTAACCTTTCCAAGCTGATGCTAAATCCATACTGACTTTCCCCTAATAGTCTCTTCAGGCCTATTTAATTTCACCCATCATTGGAAAACAGACTTCTGACTTTATTTTCTTTAGATCTCAAATAAGAGATCCTTGGTTTGCTTGTGGGATTTTGTCTAAAAGAGCAAACATTGACCTTGTCTACATTTCGGTTATTAGAAGTATTAGCAATAATAGTTGTAACCTTTTCAGCTATAAATATGACATACATAAGGACACAACTCAGTTGAAATTCAAAACAATGAATAGATTATCTTTCTCGCCTACAGAGAAATGAACACCTTTATACTATACATGTGTATCATGTATAGGAGTCAGATTTTAGCTAATTCAACAAGGAAGCCTCAATCAAATCCCCCCCAAGGACCATTGCTATTTTAATTTTGAAGAATTCAGAAATTCAGCTTCTCAATTGCAAGATTCTACTAGAATCAGGAATACAGTTAGTATGATAATCACATTGCCTCTAGAATAACATTCTGTCCATGTAAATGCCACTTACCATTAAGATGAACAGTGACTGGTTTTGAATTTTGTTTTGCCCACAAATCATTGTTAAAACTGAAGTTTCTTTACCTTTAGCTTATAGAGTGGGGATTCCTTAAGGAAATTTAAGGAATTGTTACGGAGACTACAGGGCAACACTCCTTTTCTTTCATGATATCCAAAGGAAGAGAACTCTACTAAAAAGAGGTCTGGGCACAAAACTGAGTATGAGACTCAGAGGTTTTCAAACTTAGTTGTGCCACTAACTAGGCTTAACCCTGGATAATACAAATTATGCCTATGTGTATGAGTTTTCTCATCAGGAAAGTGAGGTGTGATCTTTGTTTGCCCTACTTTTCTGTGTTTTGATGGCCTAAAGAGGAATGAAAAAGTTCTTTGCCAGATGCAGAACATAAAGCTAAAATTTTATAATACGAGGCTTCCTGTAAGTGACAAGGCCATTGGAAGTCAGGAACACCTCATGGCAAACAAATCTCTGACCATGCTTTTCTCTAAATCAATTGTTCCCAACCCTAGCTGTATATGGGACAGCTCTAAAATATTAATGCCTGGATCACACCACCAGTGACTCTGATGTCATTGGTCTGGGGTGTGGCCTAGGCATAAGGATTTCTAAAATCTTCCCAGGTGATTCTAACCTGCTGTCAAGGTCAAGAAATACTGCAAAGTATTGTGGAGTAATGACTTTTGGATGCCTGACTCTTGCTCACACCTTATGCTACTTGTCTGGCTTAAATGCTGGCCTATAGAAACATCTTCCCAAAGCTTCACTGGATCCAGTTGTAGAAAGTAGAACACTGGGATAGGATCAGAAAGCCTACATGTGAGTCCTTGATGTGTCACCTTAAAGCTGTGTGACTTTGGGCAATTCATGACTATGCCAATGATAATAACAATATGACAGCTAGCATTTATTGTACACTGATTGTTGCCTAATAATTAGAAATGGTTAACATGTCCAGTCTCCAATAACAACCCAAAGTGGGCATTATTATCCCATTTTACAGCAGAGAAAACTGAGGCCTCATCATATTGAATGACTTACCCATGTTTTTCCTTATTTGCAAAATGGGTATAATAATAACCTGTCATACATAATATGAGATAAAAAATGTACAGGAAAGTTATCTGTAAACGAAGGCATTGCACATAAACTTAGCAAATATATAGCCATGTGGATAAAGCTTGAGATTTTGCTTCAAACAGTGTTGAGTTTCTTTCCAGTTCTGTCTACATAATTGCAGGACAATCTTAAGAAGTTTATTTAGCATCATTTTACTGTGTTTTTAAAACCACAAAATGGAAGACATTATTATCTCCTTTTATAGGATTATCGTGGATTACAGATAATGTACTTAAAAAGCAAAGCGTAGTGCTGGGCACTATAGCTCAAGAAAAGCAGCTATTGTTATTTTCAATTGTTGGTGTCTCTATAGGTCAGGTAGTTCCTGCTTCCAATTTATGATTTATACCTATTGAAATCTTTTTGTGTCTTTGTTGTTAAAGTATTATTAATGTTGGAATTCTGTTTTCATCCTGGATTTTGAATCATTAGGGTTGGGTTTTGGGTTTTGTATAAAGTACACTTAAAGACCTTTTAGTTTATCTCTATATTTAAACAGAGCCTACTGTTCAGACAATCTCTTTTGAGTTAAGAGTGGGCAAATGGCACATCTCCACTTTCATTGTGGCAGGACCTGAAAAGTCAGTTCACCTTGGCCACCATAATCATCATAATCCCGGTCAGAATATTCACTAGGAGCCTCAATATTTACAGACCCTGAAGGAATTTACAGACACTGTGTCTCAGCTCCATTTTGCATAGGAGGATACAACTATACCTAACAGTCATTACAGGGAAATTTGAGCCCTTTCTCTGTTCAGTCTCACAGTTACCTACATACCCAATCCACTTACCACAGGTCACTGAAGTTTTCTTTCAAAGATGCAAGTTTAATGATCATTTTTGTTTGATTCTTTCTTGCTTTCAGGACAAGTCTAAACTCCTGGGCATGGTATAATAAGCCTACCTTTCCTTGAACTTACCTTATAGTCCAGTCGTAGAAAACTTGTACTTCCTGGAAGATACCATGCACTATTGCGTGCCCCTGTAACTTACATGCTGCTCCCTTTGCCTGGAACGTCTTTTTTTCCTTGTCTTGGCAAGTAACTAACTACTTCCCCTCTCAGCCCCAGTGCAGACTTCATCTGCTCTGTGAGGTCTCCTCTGACTCTCCAAGGCTGGACTGCATGCCCCCATGGCACCTGCACCAACCTCCAAACAAGCATATTGCCTTGGAATTGTAGGTTTACAATTCTAGAATGTGAGCCCCAATGCTATGCCTTACTTACCTTTAAACTCTGACTCTGAGAACAGTGTCTGTTCCATAACAGGGATTCGATGAATGTTTAGTGAATGAAGAAAATAAAATATCTAACCTTGTAAAACTTGTGTGCAAAGTTAGAGTAAATAGACTTTAAGTTAAGGCTTGAGGACCTTTCCTACGTATGAAGTGAATAAACTTAGTGTATTAACTTGAAGACCTTTATTTAGAATATTTGATACTTTTTGATTACTTTCTGAATCTTAACTATGCTATGGGTAGTTGATATTATTTGATAAGTGACTTCCCAATATGGAGTACTGCAATATGCTCAAGATTCAGCATAAGGCATGCATTGTAAAAAATAAAAACATAATTATTACCTTGAAATCTATTGGTAAATATCGTCGACAGGAGTAAGGAGCCTCCCTCCTCCAACTCACTCGGCATCTAGCTTGGACAGGTCAATTAACTTTTCTGGGCTTCGGTTGCCTACAAATGAGATTTGAAAAAAATGATGTTTAAATTTTCTGCCACCTCAAACATGCTATAATCATGTAAAACCATGCTCTGAAAAAAAGGTTGATGTGTTTTGCATTGCAGAGCTTTTTCTACCTTGGATGTTTGATTTTGACTCTATAATAAACTGAGGGTCCCTTAAAAGAAAGATCATGAATGCAGGAGGAAGGTTCAGGTAAAGAGTATCTTAAAACAGGAGAGAAATAGAGTCAGGGTGGAAAGTGAGACTTGTGACCCAGCCTCTCTTTTCTCCCTCTATCTTCACACTGTCCTATTTATTTTTTAGGGCAAGAGATGAAAGTAGGTTGGACTTGGAGGGGGATGGGCAAAGGGGCATCCTGCAGCTGCAGTTTCCTTTCATGTCCCCCTTAAACCCAGCGACAGGATAGAGGAAAAGCTAATTGAGGTGAGATGACTTCCCACGCGCCTGAGGGTCCTAAGCCCTTTCATCTCCCATTTCCCTCTGAACATTTAAAACCTGAATAATGACAAACACCAAGACTACAATCCTGACAGGGCTAGTCTGAGCATTTTGTGCTCAAAAAACGTGCTTTCTAAACTCTGGAGCCTGGGGGATTTGCCAGGGGAGATTGAGGACTTCATTGCCTCTCTCTTCCAGATGAAAAGGCAGCTGTTTGTGGAATTCATGTGTTGGTGGTTTGACAGACATGAAAGTGGAAGTACCTGTGATCGAGTAAGCAAATGAGAGGCCGATTTCTCCTAAAAAAGATGGGAATTGCACTCTCTAAGGAATGCAGTATGACGTGGGAGTGCCTGAGCTAGTCCTCAGAGGGCTCTAATGGGATTCTCTTCTTCACTTTTTTTAAGCCCTGAGGCTCTGTGGTACAAGGCTATATTCTGCTGACTGAGTGTGCTGGCAAGGTGGTTAACAAGTGCTCTCTTAGTTCTTAGCAGGCAGGAGTTTTCAGTTGTTTCAGCACTTACTCACCTTTTAGCTTCTCTCCAGGATGTTTGGATTCTTGGTTGTGCTTTGTTTTGTTTTGTTTCTGATAGTTTATGTGGTAGATGAATGGAATTATTTTTGAAAACAACCTCGTGGGCTTCCAGTTTCCCCATTACATTGGCGAGTTTGTCAAGAAGAGGAGCCATTCACTCTATCAAATAAGTGACTATGGTCATTTGTAATGGTCTTCACTGCAAATAATTACCCTTAATCTCTTCACCCCAGACTGGAGGGGCACCATATGTTTGCAAGGTACTTAATTTTGAACCTGGATTTTCTTGTACTTGGAAATGTGGTATCTTTGGACAAATGCTGTAGTAAGTAGCAGAGCCAATGGGCACATTCTCACCCTTCGGAGCACCAGTTTTCTCTGGGGGCTCCCAGGACAGGTAGGTTATCTTCCAAATGCTTTTTACATTCACATGGCCACATTCCCCCTAACTTTTACATTTTGTTTTATTTATTTGTGTTTTGAATTAGTGCTAAATTTACATGGCACAAAATGGAAAAAGTACAAGAGTATTTTGTGAAAAGTATTTCTTCCTCTTATTCCTGTCCCTCAGCCTACCTGTCCTCTCCTTCAGAGGTAACTTACCAATGTTACTGTTTTCTTTCTGAATCCTTCCAAAGATATTCCATACTTATACAAGCAACTATGTACACAGGATATTTTTACTCCTTTACAAACCCACGTGGTAGCAGACCATACACAGCTGGACCCCTTGCTTGATTCACTTATGTGTTTCAGAGCTTTTTCTATCATCAATCCATATACAAATACCTTATTTTTTTTATAGCTGCACAATATTTTGTGGCATTGATTTACCATAGTATATTTAACCAATTATGAGGTCATCCATAACTTAGAAATATGTGCACAGAAGACATCATTGCAAGGAGCAGCATCACTGCACAGTTTCCTCTTATCTTGTTCCAGCAAGTTATATTATATTATTGTATTTGTGCCACTTCCCAAGGGCACCAAGTTTGGTGCTAAACCTCCCCATAGCTTGAAGCCTGCACACACATGCACACAAGCACACACACACACCACCTCTCTGCCACCAGACCCCTGACGCCTGGGAACCATTTTTCTTTTCTTCAGGGAGCAGGCTAGATTTCTAACCTCTTGACCTATATTATTTTATTAGTAGCACTACTTTTATATACTTCTGGCATTATGCTCTGGGCATGGGAAAAATTTGTTCCAGCATTGTTAGGCCATTTAAGACTGTGACATGTCACTGGAGTATCATGGTAAGTAATTGCCATGTTACCCTATTCCCTATCATACATGTATGTCATCAGCAGCCCTACTGTACCCAGACATTACAGGTCACAGAGAAATCACTACAGCATCCTGGGTTGAGAATATAAATTTTAGTTCCAGGAGTTGGATCATTGTAATATCTTTTGTATTTAACAGTGGCTATTGGTTTCTTAACATAGCTAAGCATATATAGATACTGAGTCTCCCAGGGCAGGAACCATCATCTGTCTTACTCATCTTCTTTCCTTTAATGCTTAACACAGTGCCTGGCATCTGATAAGCATTTACTATAGACTGAAAGATTTGAGTATTTGGAAGAAATATTAGAAAGATAAATCAATTTGAATTTTATGTAAGATCCTTATATATGTTAGGGTTTGATTAGAGAAGCAAAACTATAAGCAATTATGTAAAGGATTTATTACAAGAATTTGACTTACGTAATTAAGAAAGCTTAATTTTTGTATGATGGTTGCTTCTGCACCTGGTGCTGGGTCTGACATCAGCAGGACAGGTAACTGGGAAGGAAAGATGGAGGAAAAGTAAGAAAAAGTAGGGACGGACTAGAACCCATGAGGACAAGCCAGGATGCGTGCCAGTCTCAAACTTCTCTCAAGCCTCCAACTTCAATGATGCAGTGACACGAAGGAGAATTCAATGCTCTTCCTCATAATGCTGAATATGGATTTGATGCGGGAGTCAGAGAAGTTAAGGGAAAGACATACTTGTAGCTGGAGGAAAGGTAAATCTGACTTTTGCCCCCAGAAGCTGCATAAAGTAGTCCAGGATTTGGAGAAGCTCTAGAAGATCTAGCAGGAGCTGGAGGAGGTCTGGGACCAGCTGTTGCCCTACACCAACAGGGTGAGTCAGCAGATCAGTGACAATGTGTGGGAACTGCAATATCACCCTGTGCCCTTCACTGTCCTTTCAAGTGTAAAAAGAATATAGACACTGCTTTACCTCCACTGTGCAAATCTTACCCAAAATGTCTCTGTGACCTATGTGAACTAAAAGTAGAAGAGAAGGCAATTCTGGGAAACATAGTTCCAGGTTAGCTAAGTTGACACAGAATAAATCCAACATCAACAGGGTTTGCTTTCTTTTGATATCACCCCAAATCGGGTTATCTAAAAGGAAGTATTCACAGACTAAACTAACCTCCCAATTTAATCTTCAATATCTATAGAAAGGCAAAGAAGAATACTATATCTTTCTATTGCTCCCCCAAAATAGTATTTTTATCCTCATGGGAAACCTATGATTTTACTGGGAATATGACAAACACTTTCCCTGGAAGAATCTACTTTACAAAGGCAAAATTATTCACCTCCAGATATCATAGAGCTTAGTTCAAACAGGAAAAAAAAGTCTTGTTTTTCCAGTAGCAGTTTCTTCTGAGTTCAGTATTTTTTTCCCAGCCCACTCAAAGTTTAAAAAAAAAATGCTGTGCATACGAGTTTTTTCTTCTTCTTGAATTTACTTTCATTTTATTCTTAAATTTGCTAAAAGCAGTAAAACAACCTGATAGTAGATCTCAGAGAATCTAGCAATGCTTAGACCAGCCTGACCAACATCGTGAAACCCCGTCTCTACTAAAAACACAAAAATGATCTGGGCATGGTGGCATGCACCTGTAATCCCAACTACTCAGGAGGCTGAGGCAGGAGAACCGCTTGAACCCAGGAGGCGGAGATTGCAGTGAGCCGAGATAACACTACTGCACTCCAGCCTGGGCGACAGAGCGAGACGCTGTCTCAAAAAAATAATAAAAATAAAATAAAATAAAAGGAAGTATTTTCAGCTTATTCCAAAATTGCTCAGTTCTGTTCAGACACTGTGGTAGGGTGCATAATTGGTACTAATTTTTCACTTCTTTATGTATTTCCACCTTTGTTGTGGGACTTGTGACTTTGCAGGTCCTCTGATTACAGGGACCAAGTCTATTTCCTCACCAGTTGACTTTGGGCTTGGCTGTGTGACTTGATTTGGCCAATAGCATATTGGCAGAAACAAGAGTAGCCAGTTGTGAGCTGAGGCCCTAAGGGGCCTTGTGTCTTTTGTCTGCCCTCTTGTACTTCTGCCATCCCCTGAGAAAGGCTTCTCCTGGGTAGTGTGACCCCTCAGCTGAAACCACAGAGGAGGTAAACAGAACAGAGCTTTTCCAAATGACCTGAAGATCTGTGAGAATAAATGTCTGTTGTTTAAAGCTAAATGATTTGGGGTGTGGCTTGTTATGTAGCATTTTTGTGGAAATACCTGCTTGAGTTATCTTTTGCTATGTAACACCACACTCAAAAATAAAATAAAATAAAATAAAATAAACATACTTAGTGGCTTGCAACAACAATCATTTATTTGCTCACAGATGGGATTTGGGCAGAGCTCGGCAGAGAAGGCTCCTCTCTCTTCCACATGGGGCAGCTTGAAGGAATCTGGAATACTCACTTCCAAGAAGGCTCACTTGTGACTGGCAAGTTGGTGCTGACTTCCAGCTTGAGCTCACTGGGGGCCTCTCCACATGTACCTCTCCTTGGCTTTCCCACACATGGTGGCTGGGTTCCAAGAATGAGCATGTTAAGAGACAGAAAGTAGAAACTGCCAATTTCTTAAGTCTTGGACCCAGAAACAGGCTCAGCCTCACTTCTGCCATATTTTATCAGTCCAGAATCCTCAGAGCCCATAGTCAAGGGCAGAGGATACAGAACTTCCTTTGTGAGGAATGTCAAATAATTTGGGGGCCGTGTTCTAAAACTGCTACAATATTTAACCAATATAGACACCTTGAAGCTTAAACCCTTTTACCAGAAAGGGAAAATAAATCTCTGGGGGTAAGAAACAAAAAGAGAGGAGTAAGAAACACAGAAAAGGCATGTGAGAAATACCACCCATTTCACGCTCGTCTTCTTAGATGTTTCCAAGCGTCTACTCTAGGAACAAAGCAAAAGAAGAGACCAATATTTGTGCGGTCCACTTGGCAACCAGAAGCATTTTTTTAAAACTTTCAACTTGAGGATTTTGAGTAGGAAGTTGAAAAAATAAAATCTGGGTCACTGTGGTGTCATGGATAGAAAAATCATTTTATTCAGGTGATCTGGCTCTGCCCCGATTCTGTACTACCTTCCTATGACCTCTGGCACTGGCATGTTATTTAACCTCTCTGGATCTCAGGTCTTTCATCTGTAAATGGAGTGAACAGGTGGTATTTGAGGTTTCTTCCTGTTCTGACACTCTATAAATCATTGTCATTTTCTTTATGACTCTGACATCTAAATGATGGCCTGGACTTTCTATATTTAACTTTTCAGAATCTATTTTTTGCTGCATGTCCTTGATAATGAATGGGATTCCTTAGTAAAACTAAACCTTAAGGTCTGAGCAATAATGAGCTTCAGAATAATGATTGCCAGGCTGAGTGGGACAGCCACACTAGAGGCTGAGTACTCACTTCTCCTTGTAATTAGAATGAAATGAAAACACCTTTTTTCCTCCACTTTAGAATGGAAAGGAAGACTAATATTTTCAGAGGGAAGTTTACCGAAAGCTAAGAAAACTAAACAGAAATAATGCCCCAAAATAAGAAGTATAAAATATTCATATCTAAAATACAGGCAATAAAAGCAATAAAACAGTTTTCCTGTGCTGAAATCTCCTTATGCTAAATAGCTATCTCCTGTCCCTGTGGTGCTGTGGATTAGAAGTGATAAAACGTGGGTTCAAATCCCAGCTCTGCTATTTAAAACTTTTACCTGGACTAAGTTCCCTAAGCATATTGAACCTTAATTTCTTCATCTCTAAAATGAGAATAATCATATAAAAAAATAGATAATCATATCTATTGCTCACAGTTGTTGATAGAATTAAATTAGATAATATAGGCAAAATAACAGGCTCATAGAAGGTTGGCTTAGCTTGGGATCTCTGAAAAGCAGACCCCAAAACAAGGATTCCAGTGCACACGGTTTTCGAGGAGGTTCAGAGAACACATCCAGGGAAGGAGGCAAGTGAGGGAAGAAAAGGCAGCCAATAAGGGGCATGATTATTAAGACTGCTGCCAGAGTGACTGAAGCTTAATCCTCTGGGAAAACTCTAAGAACTGGTATAAAATACATGCTTCAGATAACTCCACTCAGTAATAAACAAGGCTTGGGTATTTATACACTCACTTCTGTCAGTCATTGATTGAGGGCTACTTTTGAGGTTGAGAATTCCCCAGCGCTTATGGCCTGCTGTGGGAGAGTACCGGTGGTCCTCTGGCAAAATCCTTCGGGCATGAAGACAAGAATACTGGCAGGTGGAAGTTGTTCAGAGCATATTAATATGTAAGGTCTCAGGAGCATGGACAGTGCACGGATATTATCTGTTGCAAAAGTAATTACCAAATCTTCATTCCTAATACAGATTGGTGGCACCAAACTGGATTTCCTTTTCTGCAGACTCTTAATTGTGCTTTCTCATCAGAGAGACATTCCTGTTTCACTACTTAAAATACAACAGTGACTAACATTAATTCATTGCACTTGGATGAAGAAGCTGTCATCACAGACCCCTTTCCTCTCTGCCCTGCTACCCTAATCTCAGGGCCATGAGCCAGACACGACTGAACTTCCATTTGAAGACTGACACCTATAACTGTACACAGAGCACTACAAGGGAGAGTCCTGATGAATGTCATTAACTTGGTCCAGTAGTTTTATTTTCAGTGTTAAGGACTATGAAATCTACCATGCCTCTCATACTGTCACCTCAGAACCCAAATACAAATCTCTCTGGACCCTCATTGTCATCTGTACTCCTTTACACATACTGTCTTGCACTTCCTCTCCTGTACTAGTTGCAACTCCTCCTTCCAAACTACTTAGCTGTGCCCTTTGGAGGTGCCCAGAAGCCTCTAAATTGTCACCAGATAGTTCCTTTACCTCCTTGCTTTACAAGAAACTTCATTTTCCTTGCCCTGTAATTGGGAGCATTGCAGAATGCCATTTCTGAATATTTTCATCAGAATCCTCTAAGCCTGAGCTGTGTTACTAAACTTATGAAACCGTGCAGATTGGTACCACTATAAATTATTGGTCATCAATGTTAAAATATCAAATAGACTCTTGGCTCAGCTCTCCTGGCTTGCTGGATTTTCCTGGTTTGTGGCAACTCATTCCTGTATTATCCAGTCTCCTCATATTCTTGACCTTCTCCTGGGTCCTTGTTCTCAGCAAATGATTTTATTTTTATTTCCTTCTTCACAAAGAAATTAGAGGTCATTGGTCAAGACTTCCACCCTATGTCCTGTCATCAAATAAATCCTCATCCTTTCCTTTTTCCCTGATGTTGTATGGCAGGAGGCTAATCCCTTTGTGCTCCTTGTCTGGATTCATCCCTTCTTCTCAAGAATCTTGCTGTCTTGACTTGGCCCTCTATCTCCAACTTTGAAGCTCCCCATTACCAATTAGCATTTTAGCATGCTCAAACGCAATTCCTACAAATAAGACTAAATAAATATAAAAACAAAACAAAAACTCACTTAATCCTACTGTTCAGTAAAAACATTGAACTTCTCAAAGAGAAGTCTGGCCTTCATCCCTGACTCTTGAGAGGTAACCTCTAAATCCTCGGAATTTCTGGAATGATAGGAGTGTCTTTGTTGTTCAAGACAGGCCCCTACGAGCATTTGATATTTACTCAAAATTCTGAACACACTGGGCTGGGGCTGTGTTCCAGTAGCCCATGCTGCAGATCTCATAGGTTGGAATCAGGTGCCTGAGGTTCTCCCAGTCTGGTGTTGCACACTGGTGGCTCTACAGTTTGAAGGTCCTTGGGCAGCCCTGCCCCCATGGCTCCACTAAGCATTTCCCTAGTGAAGGCTCTCTGCAGTGGCCCCAATTCCACAGTTCTTCTGGTCAATGACCAAGTAGGGGCTTTATTCAACACCCCCACTCCATGATAGCTCTCAGTCCAGGCCTCTGATGGCTCTCTGAGGCATCCTATGAAACCTTGGTGGAGGAAGCATTGCCTCCACAGCTCATGCACTCTGTGGACCTGAAGAATTAGTACCATGTGGACACTGCCAAGACTCACCGCTTGCACCCTCTAGAGAGTGCCCCACCTGGGCCCACCTGAGCCCACCTGAGCCCACCTGAGCCACAGCTATGGTGGCCAAGAAGTACTACACCAGAATGCAGGGTTCGTGGATTTGAGGTAGCCCTGGGCAGCAAGCCTCAAGGTCCTGCAGGTACCCTGGGCACCTCTCTCAAAGCCATTCTGCCCTTAAGCTCCCGGAATTCTGGGCCTGTGATTGGCATGATGCCAGCCTTAAAGATCTCTGGAATGCCTCTGGAGTCTCTCCCATTGTCTTAATGAATAGCACCCGGCTTCCTTCTATCCATACTAATCTCCTGATGAGACAGTCTCTTGGCCACATGCTTGATTTTCTCTCCTAAATATCTTTTTTTATTTTTATATGACCAGGCTGAGAATTTCCCAAATATTTGTGTTCTGCTTCCCTTTTGATTATAAATTCCATCTTTAAATTGTCTCTCTCATCTTGAATTTTACTATAAGCAGTTAAGAGAAGTCATGCAGTACCCTGAGCACTTGGTTGCCTAGAGATTTCTTCCACCAAGTACCGTAGTTGATTGCTCTTAAGTTCTGCCTTCCACAAAATTATAGTACATGGACATAGTTCAGCCAAGTTCTTTGTCACTTTATAACAAGGATGAACCTTCCTCCAGTTTCCAAACCTTGTTTCTCATTTCTGTCTGAGACCTCATCACTGTCCATATTTCTACCAACATTCTGTTCATGGACACTAAAGTAATCTCTAAAAATACTGAGGCTTTTTCTAGTGCTCTCCTCTTCTTAGTCTCACCAGAATCACCCTTAATCATCCATTCACAGCAATACAAACTTTTTCCAACATTCACTTCAAAACTGTTCCATCCTCTACCCATTACTCAGTTCCAAAGATTCTTCTGCATTTTTAGGTATTTTTTATAGCAACACCCCACTCATCTGCTACAATTTGTCTTAGTCCATTTGTGATGCTATAATTCTGTGGTACAGAATACCGTAAACTGGGTAATTTATAAAGAACATGAATTTATTTCTCACAGTTCTGGAGGCTGGGAAGTCTAAAATCAAGGTACTGGCAGGTTCAGTTATCTGGTGAGGGCTACTCTCTGCTTCCAAGAATGTATCTTGTTGCTGCATTCTCTGGAGGGTAGGGGTGCTGTGTTCTCACATGGCAGAAGATGGAAGCAAATGCAAACCAAATGCTGTGTGAAACTTCTTTTATAAGGGCCTTAATCCTATTCATGAGGGAGGAGCCCTTATGGCCTAATCACCTCTTAATACTATCATATTGACAAAACCTGAATTTTAGAGGAAACACATTTAAATCATAGCAGACCCTAACTGCTTGCAGTTGGGTCAGAAATCTTGGGCAGACTTGGAAGTCTGAAGGACTGTATCCTCAGTGTCACAGTCTGAACTCAGGTACTCACATTTCTTTCCCAGCTACTACTGATACGTCTTTCCTTCTTCATGGCAAAAATTTTTGAGAGACATCTACAAAACCCTTCTTCATTTCCTTTCCTATTCATTCCTAAACCCACTGAAATTGAGTATCTGCCCATACTACTCTAGTGATATTCCCCATAGCTAACCAAGCTCACCTTGTCACTAAATCCAATGAACAGTGACATTCTCAGCTGATTTGTCAGAAATACTCACCACTCCATCCTTGAACCACTCTTATCTTTTGGTTTCTGTAATACCACATCCCCTGATTTCCTTCCTACCACTGGTCACTACTTCTCAGCTTTGTGCCTCTTCCTTAATCTGCCCCATGTATTTTTATCTTTCCAGTGACTCTGGGTGATTTCATGCATATTCCCAATTCTATATCTTAGCCTTACATTTTCTCCTTAGCTTCACTCAAATTCCCAATTCTATACCTTAGCCTTACGCTTTCTCCATAGCTTCATTCAAATATCAACATGACTACTTGAATTTAAGTTAGACTATAAACTCCATGAGTCTTAGAATTTGTTCACTGTTATATTCCCAGGACATAGCCCAGTGCCTGGCATAGTAGGTGCTCTGTAAATATTTACTGAGTGGATGAATAAATGAATTAGCATATTATGTTTCATAGGCATCTCAAGCTCAATGTGTCCATAAATGAACTTCTTAATATACCTCTAAACCTACTCTTCCCCTGGAGTTCTTTGTCTCAGTAAATGGTGCCACCATCCTCTCAGTTGCCCAAGCTAGAAAACTTGAGAGTTATTCTTGACTTCTTTCTCTCCCTCTCCTCTACATCCTATCCACCATCAAGACTTGTCAATTCTTACTTCCTAAAAAAATCTCTCAATTCCATCTATTTCTTTCCATTTCATAGGCAATACGTTAGTCCAGTCACCATTATCCATTACTAGGATTACTCTATCAGCTTCCACATTGTTCTCCCTGCCTTATCCCTTGCCTCCCTACCCATTATTCACAGTACAGCCAAAGTGATGGTTCCAAATACAAAGCTGACCATGTCACACACAAACTTTTACAAACTTTCTTCTACCCTTGAAATGACGCTCAAACTCATAATGTGGTTTACAAGACCCACCGTGATCTGGTCTCAGCTACCACTCTGTCCTCATTTTTAATCCTTTCTGTTACCTGCCTCTCTCAATTTATGTCCTAGTCCTACTGAATTTTCACTTCAGTTACTCAAACCCATCATATTCTCTCCACCTCTCACTCCAGGTCTTTGCGTATATTATTTTCTCTTTCTCTCTGGAACACTCTGCAGTCTTTAGTAATGAACAACTTTATCTTACTGATTCCACTAACAAACGTACTTCTGCATCCAAGTTTCCTCCCCTTTCTATACAAAGTCAACATCTCTACATTTAATCTCGATTGTACTTTCTTCTATTTACTCCAATATCTTGCTCCATCAATTTTCTCTTCTGTCCTATACCTTCAAGTTCTCCCTCTTTGGTGGTCCTTTTTCTCCTGCTTGTAAAGAATCTCGAGTTCCTCCAAATTTAAAAAGAAAAAAAATGTTCTGTTGACCCTAGATCACCTCTCTGACAATTGTATTAATTCTCTCTGTTCCTTTGAGCCAAGCTTCTTAAGAAATTACTATAGTACACTTATATTCACTGTCTATATTTCCTCACCTTCAACTCACTCTTCAACTTACTGCTCCTTTGCTACTCCTCTGAAAGGACTTATGCAAAATCCACCAGTGACATCCACGTTGCCAAATCAAATAGACATTTCTCTATTGTGTCCCTGGAATCTTTCTTTTGCAGTTAACCCGTTGAGCTCTGATTTCTGGCAACTTTTATTATCTCGACTTTTATGCAGCTGTTTTCTTTCCATCAGCCCCCACATTCAAGTAATTATCAACTTCTGCCAAACTGACATTCAACATAATTTTTGAGCCTTTCCTTTTCCCTCCATACCTCCATACTTCCACTGCCCTGATTTAAGCTTTTGCTATTTCTCAGTTGGATATTACAAAAGTCTCCTAGCAGGTCTTCCTGCTTCTAGTCTTGTTTCATTAAAATGTATTTAGTCTTCCACCACAATCAGAAATGCTATCTATTGGCCAGGCGGTGGCTCGCGCCTGTAATCCCAGCACTTTGGGAGGCTAAGGTAGGTGGATTACTTGAGGTCAGGAGTTCTTGACCACTCTGGCCAACATGGTGAAACCCTAGCTCTACTAAAAACACAAAAATTAGCCAGGCATGGTAGCTTGCACCTATAATCCCAGCTACTTGGGAAGCTGAGGCAGGAGAATCGCTTGAACCCGGGAGACGGAGGTTGCAGTGAGCAGAGATCACATCACCACACTCCATCCTGGGCGGTATCTCAAAAGAAAAAAAAAAATGAGAGAGAGAGAGAGAGAGAGAAATATTTTCTATCTTGACACCTGGCTTCATCACTCTCTTTCTTTAAAACCTCAAATATCTCTTCACTGCCTATACAATAAAGTTCAGGCTTCTCAGTGTGACATGTAAAGTGCGCTATGACCTAGCCTCTGCCTATCCTATAAGTGTCTAGCATCTTTTATTTCATACCGTATCCTTAAATAAAACCAAGTAGCTTGTAGACACATACACACAATACATACAATCTATGCTTTTCACCAATACTTTGATAATGCTGATTCCCCTGTCTACAATATTTACCCCATCTTTCTTTGCTTCAGGGTCTTTCCTCTCCCATACTAACCTAGAAATGCCTCAGATATTATTATTTACCATTATATTGAAATTCCCTATTTAGATACCTTTCTACCACTAGGGTGTAAGCTCTTTAAAAACAGGGATTTCATCCTCAGCAGCTAATACTGTGCTTGAAGTGAACTGAGGCTCCAACTTCATAAGGAGGCCATTTTGAATAGCCAGTTCTCTGATAGCCATTTAGTAATTTCTAATCAGTGACT
Source organism: Trachypithecus francoisi (assembly GCF_009764315.1). Lineage (NCBI taxonomy): Eukaryota > Metazoa > Chordata > Mammalia > Primates > Cercopithecidae > Trachypithecus > Trachypithecus francoisi. The sequence goes on along the minus strand of NW_022681471.1, from coordinate 114,196,453 downwards.
CTTATAGTTGGGAGGAACCTTTGAGTCATTCAGCCTTTCCTCACAGCCAAGATACTCACAATTAAATATGGCAGACCATTCCAACGAACAGTTCTTATTTCAGTACATATAGTGCCTTCTAATGACAACAGAAATTGATATCATCAGTTTCTTAGGAAGCAATTTAGTGACATGTATGAATATTTACATGTGTTATATTTCTATTGTATTTTTACATTTTTATTCCTTAAATGTTTATGTTTTTATTCTTAGCAATGTCTGTCTCAGAAATCTCTTGTCAGAAAACTATCCAAAATATGGGGAAAAATTATTACATAGTAATGGTCATCAGAAAAATACTCATATAATAAGGAAAATTAGAAATAGACAATAGTAAGAGAGTTATTAAGTAAATTATGATGCATTTATAGAATAGAAATTGAAGGGTGGGGCAAGATGGCCAAATAGAAGGCTCTACCAAGTGTCACCCATGCAAAAACACCAAATTTAACAACTATCTATATGAAAAAGCACCTTCATAAGAACCAAAAATCAGGTGAGCACTCATAGTACCCAGATTTAACTTTATATCACTGAAAGAGGCACTGAAGAGGATAGGGAAGACAGTCTTGAATCACTGGTTTCACCTGTTCCCCATCCCCTGGCCCCATCCCCTGGCAGTAGCTGCATGGCATGGAGAAAGTATATTTGCGCTTGGGAGAGGCAGAGGGCAGTAATTGTAAGACTTTGCATTGAACTCAGTGCTACCCTGTCATAGCTAAAAGTAAAACCATGCTAAACTCAGATGACGCCTGCCCATGGAGGGAGCATATAGACTAGCCCAAACTAGAGTGGAATCACACAACCCAGCAGTCAGAACTTGAGTTCCAGCAAGACTTCCCACCATGGGACAAAGTGTTCTTAAATGTGAAAGGCAGTCTAAGCCACAAGGACTGCAACTCCTAGGCGAGTCTTAGCGCTGAGCTGAGCTGAGCACAGAACCACTGGACATGAGGGGCACATAACCTACTGAGACACCAGCTGGGGAGGATAAGGGAGTGCATGTACCACCCCTCCCCAACCCCAGGCTGCATAGCTTGTGGCTCAAAAAGAAACCCCTTCCTTCCAGTTGATGAGAGGAGAGAGAAGATAGAATTTTGTCTTGTATCTTGAATGCCAGCTCTGCCATAGTAGGACAGAGCATTAGTAAAAATCATGAGGCCCCTATTCCAGGTCCCAGCTCCAGGACAACATTCACAGACACATCCTAGGCCAGAAGGGAACCCACTACCTTGAAAGGAAGGACCCAGTCGTGGCAGGATCAATCATCTGTTGACTAAAGAGATGTTGGCCCTGAATAACCACCAGCGATACCCAGGTAGTATGCCATGATCCTCGGGTGAGACTCTGAGATGTGCTGAGTTCAGGTGAGACCCAACACTTTCCCAGGTGTGGTGGCTATGGTGAGATACTCCTTCTGCATGGGAAAAGCAGAGGGAAATGTAAAGGAAACTTTTCTTGCACCGTAGGTGCCAGCTTGACTTACAGTGAGGTAGAGCACTGAGCAAGACCTTGGGGTTCCCAATTCTAGGCCTTGGCACCCAAACAGAATTTCCGGACCTGCTCTGGGCCAGAGGGTAGCTCACTGCTCTGAAGGGTGAGGCCCGGGCCTGGCAACATTCACCACAAACTGATTGAAGAGCCCTTGGGCCTCAAGTTAACATCAGCAGTAGCCTGACAGTACTTCCTGTGGGCCTGTGATGGTGGTGATGGCCATGGGTTGAGGTTCTTCTGTTTGTAAAAAGGGAAGAAAATAGTTGGAAGGACTGTGTCTCATGGTTTGAGTGCCATGTCAGCCACAGTAGAATAGAACACCAGGTAGATTTCTAAGATTTTTTATTCCAGCTCCACCCAAGGCCTGAGGGAACTTGCTGCCTGGAAGGGAAGGACACAATTATGGCTGGCTTCACAATCTGCTAACTGTAGATTCTTAAGGGCCTTGAGTGAATATAGGTGACAGGCAGGTAGTGGTTGAAGCAGGCCTTGGGTGGGACCTAATGTTGTGGTGCCTTCAGGTCTAACCTGCAGTCCCAGTCTTGGTGTTGTGTCACCCCACTTCCAGCTCCAGGCAGCTTAGCACAAAGAGAGAGAGACTCTGTATGTTTGGAAGAAAGTAAGGGAAGGGAACAAGAGTCTCTCCCTGGTAATCCAAGTAAATCTTCTGGATCTTATCCAAGACCATCAAGGTGGTCCCTCTATGAGTCTGCAAGAAGCACAGTGTTACTGGACTAGTGGTGCTCCCTAATGCAGATACAGCTTAGATCACAATACCAAAGTCCTTTTGAATATCTGGAAAGCCTTCCCAAGAAGGATTGGTACAAATAAGCCCAGACTGCAAAGTATAAAATAAATACCTAACTCTTCAATTCACAGACATCGAAGAACATCCACACCCATCAAGATCATTCAGGAAAACATGACATCACTAAATGAACTAAATAGAGCACCAGGGACCAATCCTGGAGAAACAGAAATACATGACCTTTCAGACAAAGAATCAAAATATCTGTTTTGATGAAACTCAAAGAATTCAAGGGAATACAAAGAAGGAATTCAGAATTCTATCAGATTAATAAAGAGTTTGAAATAATTAAAAAGTATCAAGCAGAAATTTCAGAGTAGAAAAATGCATAATGAAGAATGCATCAGAGTCTTCTAATAGCAGAATTTATCAAGCAAAATAAAGAAATAATATGAAGACAGGCTATTTGAAAATATACAGTCAGAGGAGGCAAAAGTAAAAAGAATTTTTAAAAAAGCATGCCAACAAAGTCTAGCAATAGTCTCAAAAGGGCAAATCTAAGAGTTATTTGCCTTAAAGAGGAGGTAGAGAAAGATATAGGGGTAGAAAGTTTATTCAAAGGGATAATAATGAGAATTTTCCAAACCTAGGAAACATATTGATATCCAAGTACAAGAAGGTTCTAGAACAGCAAGCAGATTTAACCCAAAGAAGACTACCTCAAGTCATTTAATAATCAAACTTTCAAAGGTTAAGGATAAAGAAAGGATCCTAAAAGCAGTAAGAGAAAAGAAACAAATAACATACAAAGAGTTCCACTACCTCTGGCAGCAAACTCTTCAGCAGAATCCTTACCAACCAGGGGAGAGTGGTATGGAATATTTAAAGTGCTGAAGGGAAAAAAAGCCTATTACCCTATAACAGTATATCCAGTGAACATATCCTTCAACATAAAGGAGAAATAAAGACTTTCCCAGACAAGTAAAAGCTAAAGAGAGTACTTTAATCAGAAAGAAGAGTATGTTAACAAGCAATAAGAATTTATATGAAGGTATACAACTCACTGGTAATAGTAAGTACATAGAAAAACAGAATATTATAGCATTGTAGTTGTGGTGTGTAAACTACTCTTATCTTAAGTAGAAACACTGAAAGATGAACCAATCAAAAATAACTACAAGAAATATTAATACATAGACAGTACAATAGATGTAAAGAGAAACAACAAAATACTAAAAAGCAGAGGGAGAAGTTAGAGTGTAGAGTTTTTATTGGTTTTCTTTTTGCTTATTTGTTTATGCAGTGTTATTATTAGCTTAAAATAATGGGTGATAAGATAGTATTTGCAAGCTTCATGGTAAGCACAAATCAAAAAACATAGAACAGATACACAGAAAACAAAAAGGAAGTAATTAAATCATACCACCAGAGAAGTAACCTTCAATAAAATGAAGACAGAAAGGAAGGAAAGAAGGAAGAAGAGCACAAAACAACCAGAACACAAATAACAAAATGGCAGGAGTAAGTCTTTACTTATCAGCAATAACATTGAACATAAATAGACAAAACTCTCCAATTAAAAGACATAGAGTGGCCGACCCAATGATCTGTTGCCTACAAGAAAACCACTTCACCTAGAAAGACACAGACTGAAAACAAAGAGATAGAAAAAGATATTCCGAGCCAATGGAAATTAAATAAAAGCGAAGAAGAGTTTGGAAGTTCCCTAAAAAACTAAAAATAGAGCTACCATATGATCCATCAATTTCACTGCTAGATATATACCCAAAAGAAAGGAAATCAGTATATCAAAGAGATATCTGCACTCCCATGTATATTGTGGCACTATTCACAATAGCCAAGATTTGGAAGCAATCTAAGTGTGCATCAACAGATGAATGGATACATAAAATGTACATATACACAATGGGGTACTATTCAGCCATAAAATAGAATGAGATCCTGTCATTTGCAAAAACTTGGATGGAACTGGAGTCATAATGTTAAGTGAAATAAGCCAAGCACAAAAAGACGAATTTCACATGTTCTCTCTTATATGTGGAGCTAAAATTAAAGTGACCTCATGGAGGTAGAGAGTAGAATGATGGTTTCCAAAGGTTGGGAAGGGTAGTGGAAGGGTAGTGGGGATAGTTAATGTGTACCAAAAAAATAGATACAATGAATAAGACCTACTATTTACAACCACAACAGGGTGACTATAATCAATAATAATTCAGTTGTACATTTAAAAATAACCAAAATAGCATATAATTTAATTGAGGTGATGGATGCCCATTTACCCTGATGTGATTATTATGCATTGCATGCCTGTGTCAAAATATCTCATACTCATGTAACCCAGAAATATATATGTTTCTAGATAAGCACAAATAAAAAAACATAGAACAGATACACAGAAAACAAAAAGGAAGTAATTAAATTATACAATATATACACACACACATCTACTATGTACTCACAAAAATTAAAACAAAAAAATTAAAAAGTATAATAGAAATTAAATTTGTCATTTTAAATGAAAGTCACAATATAAAATCATCTATTCTATATAATGCTAATTATACAAAAAATGTTTAGGAAAAATCACTGAGAAGAAATGGTTGTTGATTATGGATGTTATATTCTCATTTTACTTTCTAAATTTTTCTAGTAAGCATGGATGATTTTTATATAAGAAAAATTATGAGTTTTGTTTTGCTTTGTTATTTGTTTTAAGTTCTGTTACTGTTGTTGTTTTAAGGAACTATTACCCTTGTCTTAGGGAGTAAGAAAAAAGATAAACTCAGTTAATTTCAGGCAGAGTAGATCAGATTTAACAAACATGAACTGAGTTTTTACTAAGAGTTGAGACTAGGCTACAAATATAGATGAAACTAGTGAGGCCTCTACCAGGACACCTAGATGTAGAAAATACTCAGAAGAGCAGGAACTGGTTTATTTAATAACCTCATTCCCCTCACATGCTTCCAGCATCTCATTTGTGTTTCCATAATTTCTCTCTTAAGCATAGCCCAGCATACCCAATACAGTCCATCTCTTAAGCCCAGTGCAGTTTGTGTGTTCCATTCCTTATTCTCTTTTTGCCCATGCCTTTGTCACTCTTGTCTCACAGCAATTCAGAGTACACCAGCACTTTGCCTTCTTCCTCAAACTTTATTTTACAAATGGGAACACTGAGATACTTGGAATTCAAGTGACACTGTCAAGGTTTCACAATGAATTAGTAAAACACCTAGGATTAGAACTCAGGCCTTATGGCTCCCATGATCACACATTCTAGTGTTCTCCAACTCAGTTTGCTAAAGGGACAGCTTCTTTCTTAAGCTTTTCAGAATAAGAGCCCTTAATTCAAAGCAAGCTTTTTTTAAAAAAGAAGAAGAAAGGCAGAATCTCCAGGAATTAATGAAAACAGAAACTTGTTTAGGGACTTTGAGAACTGCTTGGACCCTGAAGTTATTCCCAGAGGACAGGTTGGAGAAACAAACAAGAGTCAATTACTATTTTGACTCCAATTATGTGGTTAAAAAATAATAATAATAGAAACCACTCCCGCCTTTCATCCCTTGAATACTGTTGACTAAGAAGGAGCTGATTTGAGCTGTTAGTCTGGAATGCTGAGCAGCTCTGGGCGAGAACCAGTGCATTCCAAGCTGACCCTGTCCCACCAGGAAAAACAGGGTGAAAACAGCCATTGATCACACATTCCCAATTCTTTGCTTCCCCCTGACAAACAGTATGTTACTAAGATCACTACAAAAGGTATTTATCTAATTAGAGACTGTTTCCTCCCTTTTATTAGTAAGCAATTAGACCACACTTTAGTACATTAAGGAGGTTTTGTGAATCCAACTGGAAGCATATAAATCTGTTATTGTGTAATTGCATATTGGGCATAAAACCACAAATTTTCTTCTATTTTGGCTTGACCATTTTTTAATAGCAATTTAGGGTTTTCAAAGCTAATGCTTATGTGGTGAGTGTTTTTTTAAAGCCTAGGGTAATACATATAATTTAGCCATTCTTTGGTTTTAAATCCAAACCAGAAAATGACACAATTCCATACAAACATGTATCGACTATTTATTCTGTCCTTCTTCATCTCAAAGCCCGGGGATAATTCTTTTGTTAGGTACAATGGTAGCATAGTATCACTCTTAACATAGAAACCATAAAGTTTATCTAGCCAAATAATTCCACAAACCCTGATTTAAACCTCTGCAGCTCACATGCATATGACTGAATTCATCTTAATTACATTATGGCTGGGCGCGGTGGCTCACGCCTGTAATCCCAGCACTTTGGGAGGCCGAGGTGGGTGGATCACAAAGTCAGGAGTTCGAGAACAGCCTGACCAACATGGAGAAACCCCATCTCTACTAAAAAAATTACAAAAAATTAGCTGGGCACGGTGGCACATGCCTGTAATCCCAGCTACTCTGGAGGCTGAGGCAGGAGAATCACTTGAACTCAAGAGGCAGAGGTTGCAGTGAGCCAAGATCATGCCATTGCACTGCAGCCTGGGCAACAAGAGCGAAATTCAGTCTCTAAATAAATAAATAAATATCATTATGTTGCAAGACAGGAGTGGGGAAGAAATGGAAAGATCATATCACTTCGAGTATCAGCTTGTTAGTTTAAATATATCACGTTAGGTAGAGCCATATCGGCGTTATCAATATTTGACAATTTCTTACTTACAACATGGTAATTTCCTATGGTTCAATTTCTATATATGTTGCCCCAAGTTTTCAAAAAGACATCATAAATATCAAAATAAAAACCATTGACTCACACTCTTAATAAACAACTTATTCATTTATAAAAGTATCCAAAGACTTTGTAAATTACATTGGTAATATATTTCACTACTAGATGCCCTTGAGGCTTTAGGCAAAACACTAGGCTTTTGGGACCCTGTTTCCTTCTCTGACAGATGAGAGGGTTGAACTAGAACTAAAAAATAATAATAATTAAATTTCCATAAAAGGCATCACTAATCAAAATTAGGACACAGTGTAGATAACACTGCTATTATGTTAAGGAAGTTGAGATCTATGTCATTATGGAAATATTTCATAGTATTGCATTTTTATATGCTCTAAGAAACCTTTAAAAGCACTGAATTAGACAATGAAGAACTGATTTACTGATTGACTGCATGATAATAAAAATTAATAATACTAAGAGAACAACTAACATTTATTGACTACAAAATATGAGTTACACACAAATATGGTTTGGCTCTGTGTCCTCACCCAAATCACATTTCGAACTGTAATCCCCAAGTAACAAGGGAGGGACCAAGTGAAAGGTGATTGGATCATGGGTCCTTTTTCCCCATGCTGTTCCTGCGATAGTGAATTCTCATAAAATCTGGTTGTTTGATAAGTGCAGGGCTCTTCAGCCTTTGAGCACTCTTCTCTCTCCTGTCGCTTTGTGAAGAAGGTGACTGTTCCCCCTTTTGCCATGATTGTAAGTTTCCTGAGGCCTGTTCATCCATGCAGAACTGTGAGTCAATTAAATCTCTTTCCTTTATGAATTACTCAGTCTTGGGTACTGTCTTTATAGCAGTGTGAGAATGGACTAATATAACACTTAGATACCTATTCCACATTATTTCATTTGATTCTTATACCATATACATGAGCAGTGATGAGCTGGTAAATGCTTGATAAACGACTATCTCAGAGGACAAACAGCCTGAATTTGTAGTGTTTGCTGATTTCTACAGTGTAAATATGTTCACCTTGGCTTAATTCCAGCTACCAACCTGACTTCACAAACACAGCAGGGCTAGGAAGAGATACCCAGTAGCATACTGCTATATAGTATTTCCACCATACAAGTATAGTAAACATAAGTAACTTCAAGAATACAGATAATAATAAAATTTAGTAAAATAATTAGAAAGTGATGGATTATGAGTATCATTTTTGTTTTAACATAAAAGCATAATTCATGTAATTTAATTTATAATAAAGGCTGTGAATAAAAACTAGTTCACAAAATTTTTGAACATTTAAGAGCTCTTATGAACCGAGGGCACCACTGTATGTGAGGTTGACTTTACTAACCAGTTTCATTGAAAATATGGAATAGTGGCTGGGTGTGGTGGCTCACACCTGTAATCCCAGAGCTTTGGGAGGCCAAGGCCGGTGAATCACTGGAGGTCAGGAGTTTGAGACCAGCCCGACCAACATGGTGAAACCCCGTCTCTACTAAAAATACAAAAAAAAAAAAATTAGCTGGGTGTGGTGGCACACGCCTGTAACCTAGCTACTTGGGAGGCTGCAGCAGGAGAATCGCTCGAACCCAGGAGGCAGAGGTTGCAGTGAGCCAAGATCACATCACTGCACTCCAGCTTGGGCAACAAGAGCAAAACTACGTCTCAAAAAAAAGAAAAGAAAATAGGGAATAATAATATACAAAAGGTGAAGAGGTGAAGTAAGTTGCAAAGATTGTCCTCTAGTAAGCTCAAATCCTGATTTTCCAGACTGTAAAGCTTAACTCCTTAATTCTGAGGAAGCTTATACAATAGATTTTAAGAACATAACTTTTGTTATAGTAGGTAGCTAGTCAGGCATGAGTAGGGCAGGAGAGGGCTCCCCTCATCCCATCAGGAATGTCAGGCGACCATCAGGTGATGGTCAGGCAGTTGTTAACTGTCTCTCTAAGATAATAATCGGACACAGCCAGAACCAGGGAAAGGCAGTCTCCCTATAGATAGCAAAAACCTGAAACTGGTGATTAGTGGCTTTCCAATAAGATCTCAGGGACTGGGGGAGTGAGATCAAGCATATGCGTTAAGAGGCAAAGTGGCAAAGTTTAACTGGTATATGACCTTCGTCCGGAATGCTAGATTGGTAAGGGAAGAAAGCCTCAAGTGAGCATGCACAAAACTCCAGTAAACACTGTGTATGCTCCCCTCCCACATGCTAGCAGGCCGTTGTGCATGCAGACAGCACACCCCAAGGGAAGAATCAGGGAAGAAGGGACCCAAGATCCTGAAAGTATGCCAGTGTATGATATAAAACCCCATGTCAAAAGGTCAAATCACAAACTTGTCTTTCAAGTTGCCCTCTTGGCCCTCTTCCAAGTATACTTTACTTTCTTTTCATTCATGCTCTAAAGCTTTTTAATAACTTTCACTCCTGCTGTAAAACTTGCCTTGGTCTCTCCTTCTGCCTTATGCCCCTCCATTGAATTCTTTCTTCTGCAGAGGCAAGAATTGAGGTTGCAGCAGACCTGTATGGATTCGCCACAAGTAACAATTTCATATAATCCAAGACATATATGTTTTTGATTGTAGCTAAAATGGCACTAAGCAAGGCTAAAAGGAAAAAAAATAAAGCAAGATGAAAATTTAAAGGAATGTTTTCTAGAAGAAGGCCTGTTGAGAGAAATGTTACCAATGCAGATCATTGGTAACACATTTCTGTTTTATTCTAAGGTTAGTCAGAAGGAACTAGTAATTGTGAAAAGAGAAATCAGAACAGTGAATAAGTCAATCTATTCTTAAACATCACCAAGTGGTATTGAGGTGCAAAATTCCCATGGGAGGGGCCACCAGTCTCGAATGATTCAAGGAACGCTGTCTTTTTTGTTTGCCTGCGCTGGAGTCTCTGTAACTTAGTACAGATATCACCACATTTTTTTCCCCAATTGTTTGAGACTTTTTTTTCCCAGATAAAAGAAGGAAAATTCTACATTCATGTTGATAACTTTTGATCTCTAGGTAATTTCCAATGCATTTTATAAAATAATTTATATAAATGTGGTTGTTACAGAATTTCACCTATTCAGAAGTTTTAAGCATTTTAATTAGACAGTTCTTCATTAGTATCACTGGTATCACTGGCTAAGTACTCCAAACTAAGCATAAATGAGTCAAGTTTTCATGCCTTTCATGAAGATTCAGGCTTACTCTGACACTTACCAGACATAAGATCAATGTCTGGCCATAGTAAGTGCTATGTAATCTTTGGCTATTATTATTAGCATTTAGAAGTGCTTTGTTTCTGATGGGTTACAGATTCATGCTGTGGGCAGAATTTCCTCAGAATGCTGCACCCAGATTGTAGAATTCTCCACATATGCAATGTTAGCTACAGGCTGCCAGAGTTTGTCCTTTAATAGTACTGGTATGACTAACATTTTCAGTTGGTCTTTGGTGTACTTGGATTTCTGGTGCTAGAAATGTTTTATTACTTATGGAGGCCCATTGTAGAAGCAACATTTTCCCCCAAAAGAGGTTCAATTCTGGCTGTCTTAAGATTTAGGCTCACAAGGTGTTTGGGCTGATGTTGGGTGATGTCAATTCATGTGAAAACTGTGCTTTTGATAGTACAGCCAGTGCATCTTTTCACCAGGGTTGAGGTCAAAGGAACTTCCTCCTGATAGTTGGAAACTGACTTATTTGTCAATTCTTGCTTTACAGTCTCTAAAAGTTCTCAAAGTAACATAAACAAATGTTACTTTATATGGTTCAGTATTTATAGCAAACTGTAAGGTAGACTTATGAGCTTCATTAGAATTGATTAACAGAAATGCTCATTTTGTACAATGGGTAGTGAGAACAGTGAGCAGTCTAGGGAGCAACCAGCTTTCTCACACTTTCTGCCTTGAAGTTAGATCCTTTGTATACATCTTTTCTTTTTTTGTAGAGATGGAATTTCACCATGTTGCCTAGGCTGGCCTTGAACTCCTAGCCTGAAGTGATCCTCCCACCTCAGCCTCCCAAAGTGCTGGGATTACAGGCGTGAGCCATCACTCCGGGCCCATTTTCACCTTATACTTTGTTTTTATGCTTTGCTATTGCTCCCTGTAATTGTATTGAATTCATGTTTATTACTAACTTTCTAACCACCTTACCAGAAATGGCAACTCCTTCCATAATTTTACTTATTTGAACATATATAATCTTTTCACCATCACAGCAGCCATTTCAAATCATCTCCTTTTAGAGCTGGTAAAGGTCTTCAGGTTCATTTAGCATAAACTTGTTATTTTACAGTTGAGGAATCAAAGGTCCAGTGAGGTTAAATGTCTTGCCTAAAAAACTCGGTACATCAGCATCTTACCAGTTTTGAACTTTGCATTTTTGAGTAAGTTATAAGCAATGTGTGAAATACCATCCATTTGTAAAATGAATAAACTTTCCTTAACAATTTTAACTTCCTGGAAATAATTTTTTCAATAGAACAATAAAATGACATCAGTGAAATCAATCATATTGTCTTGATAGGTCATAAAACCTTGGGCTTTCACTGAGTGAGAGACAGGACTAGCTGGATTTCCTAGGCCGACTAAGAATCCCTAAGCCTAGCTGGGAAGGCGACCACATCCACCTTTAAACACGGGGCTTGCAACTTAGCTCACACCTGACCAATCAGGTAGGAAAGAGAGCTCACTAAAAGGCTAATTAGGCAAAAACAGAAGGTAAAGAAAGAGCCAATCATCTGTTGCCTGAGAGCACAGCGGGAGGGGCAGTGATCGGGATGCAAACCCAGGCATTCGAGCCAGCAAGGGCTACCCTCTTTGTATGGGAGCTCTATTTTCACTCTATTTAATCTTGCAACTGCACTCTCTTCTGATCCGTGTTTGTTAACTGCTCGAGCTGAGCTTTCACTCGCCGTCCACCACCGCTGTTTGCTGTGGTGGCAGACCTGCTGCTGACTTCCATCCCTCCAGATCTGGCAGGGTGTCTGCTGTGCTCCTGATCCAGTGAGGCGCCCATTGCTGCTCCCTATTGGGCTAAAGGCTTGCCATTGTTCCTGCAGGGTTAAGTGCCCGGGTTTGTCCTAATCGAGCTGAACAGTAGTCACTGGGTTCCACGGTTCTCTTCCTTGACACATGGCTTCTAATACAGCTATACACTCACTGCATGGCCCAATATTCCATTCCTTGGAATCCGTGAGGCCAAGAACCCCAGGTCAGAGAACAGGAGGCTTGCCATCATCTTGGAAGTGGCCTGCTGCCATCTTGGAAGCAGCCCACCACCATCTTGGGAGCTCTGGGAGCAAGGACCCCAGGTAACATGAGGACACAAGATAATGGGGTGGGGAAGGGTGGTGGTGACTAAGCTGTGCTGTCCAACACAGCTGCTACTAGTTACATGTGGATATCATAATATTTAAGTTAATTAAAAATAAATAAAATTAAAAATCCACTTCCTCAGTCTTACTAGTAACATTTCATATGTTCAATAGCCATGTGTGACTAGTAGCTATGGTATTGGACAGCATAGAATATGTAGATAAAATATCTCCGTCATCCCAGAAAATGCTATTGGACAGCATTAGAAGGACTGTTTGAATCTCCACTCAACTGCCAATTTTTTTGGAGGCTTCTAAACTGGGAAGCTTCTTCTTTCTTGAGATCGGTGCCAATCCTGATACCAGGTAGATCTCTCAGGGAATGGACAGAGGCTTTCCAGAGTAAAAGTCTACTGAGCTCCTAAGCTGCACAACGACTCCTGACAAAAGAATTAGACTCAGTAGCTCATGCTCCTGGCTCATCTCACTCTTGCCTTGTTTTGGGAGTGATGGTGCAGGGGAAAGCATGAAGGAAGGAGGGGCCAGAATTTAGCATATCCCAAATAGTCTGAACTTTGCTTAAGTTTTTATTTGTCTGCCGTCTTCTTACCCCCAACTCCCCAATGTCTTCATCTTCACTAGACAGCAGAGGCATGGCCTTGATGAAGTCCAATCACTTTCTGCTTCTTTGGGGCTGGAGGAAGTGATTAGATAGATTCTAGGGAAAGAGATGTGTAAGGACAGGAGCCTCACCAAATTTGCTGAGGTCCTCAACATGGTCAGCTCAGTCAGCTCCACTGAGGGTACAAAGATGGTAAGAATTACTTTACTGGGGCTCCTTTTCCCTGGGGTCCTTTTTATTTTCAGCTCCCCTGACCTGAAGGCCTGAGACTGGGCTTGGCTATCTAAGACCCCTCACTATCCTTGGCAGTGTGTTGGTCCACAGGAGACAATAGTCCTTCCCTACTCTACAACGGAAACGCCATTGTAATTCATAGTAAGGAGTTAATAAAGACTTAACAATCTTTCTCTCAGAAGTATTTACATTTCAAAAACTACCTCTGAGCCTTCTTTGTTTCCCTTGCACCCCTCCTCACCGTTTGCTGCCCAGTAAAATGAGGCATTTGAACAGTCATATATCAGATGGGGACATGCTCTTGGAAATGCATTGTTAGGTGATTTTGTTACTGTGCAAACATCATAGAGTGTACTTATACAAACCTAGATCATACACCCTACTACACACCTAAGCTATATGGTATAGCCCATTGCTACTAGGCTACAAACCTGTACAACATGTTGTTATTTACACCAGCATCACCACAAACAGGTGAGTAATGTGTTGCACTGAGATATTACAAAGTCTAGTATGTCACTTAGGCATTAGGAATTTTCAGCTCTATTATAATCTTATGGAACCAACATCATTGATTGAAACGTTCTTATCCATGCATGACTGTAAATGATTTCTAAGTCCATTCCAAGCACTGAAGTTGTCTGACCTGCTGATTCTGAAGAATGCTAATGCCTTAGGTCAAAAGAAAGCTTGCCTGAGCCTGGGAGTTATGCTGGGGCAAGAGATTTCTTCTGGCAGTGCAAGTGTCTTCTTACCTCCATTCACATTTTTCCTCAAACTACAGTTATATTTATTCTCTTTTCCTCCATGTTTATTTATAATCCCAAGCCAGTAGGAAAAAAAGCACCAATACTACTATCATAGTTTGGGTTGTTAAAATTGGGATCCTGAAAGCACCTGACAGAATTTGTAAAAGATGGTGTTTGTCTCTGTGTCCATCAGCATACCCAAAATAAGCCATGATTTTCAACAATGTGATTCTTCAGAAACCCTCAGCACAGAGTTCTTTCAGAGCAACACTGAAAACTTAAGTATTTCCCCTGGATAACAATAGCTGCAATTTTTTAAGCAACTCTTATATGACAGGCATACCTACTTGACTTTTTACAATAGTCCCTCCAACCCTTATCTGCAGGGGATAGGTTACAAGACCCCCAGTGGATGCTTGAAACTTCAGATAGTACCAAACCCTATATAGACTATGTTTTTTCCTATACAAACATACCTATGATAAAGTTTACCTTAAAAATTAGGCACAGAGAGAGATGAAAAACAACAACTAATAATACAATAGAACAACTATAAAAGTATTCCAGCATAACTGCTCTTGTGCTTTGGTGCCATTATTAAGTAAAATAAAGGATACAAGAACACAAGCGCTTTTATGCCACAACAATCTGATAACTGAGATGGCTACTAAATCCCTGGATGATTCACATCCTGCGCCAGTTGGAGCACAGCAGCATAAAATTTCATCACACTACTTAGAATAGCTCACAATGTAAAACTTATACATTGTTTACTTCTGGAATTTTCCTTTTAATATTTCAGTCCATGGTTGACTGTGGGTAATTGAAACCGCAAAAGTGAAACCATGGATAAGGGTGGGACTACTGTATAAGTGTTATCTAATTTATCCTAATTCGAATGCCATCTCAATTCTACAAATGTCAAATGAGCTCAGAAAGTCCTGATAATTTGCACTGATTCTTATGGCTAATACTTTGGATCCAGGATTAGAATAAGACTTCATCAATTGCTAGAGTACATCTATTTAGCACTCTGCCATTAATTTTTAAATTATGTTCCAAGGAATCCTAAATGTCCTCTCAAGATATTCAAGGCTGTTAAGAGGATTGAGGGTGGGTGGGGGAAGAGAGGAGGGGGAAAGACCACAAGGTAGCCTCAGTCCCTGTCCATATCTTGTCTGTCCTGCTCATCTGCCAAATTTAAGCCCAGCATACACTCTTTTAGCTATTTTATGTACTGCATTAGGATTCCACATACTATTTCTCAGCTTAAAAGAAAGGATTCAAACACCATTGAACATACAGTGTGCTTTCTCCAATGTCCTACTGAAACCATCCCAGCTTTTGTCTATTTATAACTAATTGACATTTACATATGTTAGTTGATCCTACCACTGAAGAATGATTAATAAAAAACAAATCATTGTACATCTTTACCTATGTTGTCCTTAGTTACAGACTTGGAAATGTTCCGGTGGAAATTGATTATTCAGAGGCATGTGAGGCCGATTTATCAGAAAAGGAAAGAAGGTGCCTGGGATATTGCTGCTTGCTTTCTCTCAAAAAATGAATTAGGTTTAGACAAGATGATCGTTTGATGTGTGATGGCCCTTGGACGAACAAAATATATTCATTTAACTTCCTTCCAAAAGGATCATTTTCTCAATCAGAGGTAACAGGATCGACTTTCAAAGTAGGGCTTGTTCACTCTTTTTCTCATTTATTAACCAACTAGAGGATTTATGGCCTCATATTTTTTTCTATTAGGTATAACTGCTTGAAAACCTAAACAGAGATAAGTTTCAGTTTGTTTGTTTACTTCCTACAGAATTCTTTTTAAAAAAGTGAAGATACTCCTCCAAAGATTTCTTATTTTGCTTATGGCATTCTTTGAGTTTCGCCTATGTGGGGTGGGGTGGGGCGGTGTGCACATGCATATTCACGTATCGGCTAAGAGGTGCCTGCGTATAATAGGGTCTCCATGTATTTTGGACCAACATTTTGGAACAATGAACATTATGATGGGTTCAGGACATGCTACCCCAAAATGTTACCTTGGCATATCAAATGTTTAAGCTGAAGAAATTTGAGTAAACCAAAGAAGTTGGAAGGTCTCTCTGACTTTCCCCCTTCTTTCCCCCACTGAAGCAGATCATAAAACCTAGGAAGGATTTTCAGACCTTCCCTGAAGCAGGTCATAAGACCCTCAGGTGAGAGGTGCCTTCCCTATACCATGGAGGAAAGGAGCATTCTTATTTCTGAAGACACAGACACACAGAGAAGAAGAATCTGAGCAAACATGTCTTGCTTAGTTATTACCATTGGATCACACCCCTTTTGTGCTCTCACATTTCTTCATGATTCTTCTCTCTTCATCAAACCTATTATAAAAAAATTAAAGTTACCCGTTTCTTGGGGTCTTTATTTCCTTATGAAGACCCCCCTTGTTACATAAAACTTATATTAATATATTTGTATGGTTTTTCTCTTGTTAATCTTTTGTTACAGTGGCCTTGGCAACGAACGTAGGATGGGTAGAAGAAGATTTTTCTTCCCCCTACAAACGTTAGTTACTTGGTGGAAGAGGAAGCTACCCTCGGGTAACCTACTTGTTCAATCCATTCACCAAACAGCAATCAATAATAATAACCAATATCTTTTATGAGTAACCAGAGAGGGAAATCAGAGATGTTCAGACAGGAGATAAATGACTGCTTGACAAATAAATTGTAAAGCAGATTCCAGCAAAGACTATAAAATCGGAGTTTTAGAAATGTAGAGGCCCTTTCATCTTGGAATTCTGTGCTTATAACCATAAGATTTGGATCCTACCCTCTAGGACTCTGTGATCCAGAGAGAGGATGAGGCATTTAGCTCATGATAATGATTGAATGTCTCTGTTTGCCAAAAATGACTCTGATCCTTGTATGGATGAATAAATCTTTATCTAGAGTAGAAAGTTGCCAGGGTTGAGAGGCATCTGTGAGATGCTTGGTCAGAAACTGAAGCTGAAAAAATATACTCTGGGAGAGAACATAGTTTTACGTTCCTGGGTGAAATGGCATGTTCGTTTATAGTAAAGTGGGTATATTTTTGGTCATTTCAATAAGTTTTCCAGGGAAAGAGGGAAGGAAATTGATGATGCCCTGGGGAGGTAAGGAAGATTGACTAGGAAAGGGCATCAACCCCTCCAATGCCTGGGAGTATTACAGCAGGGATCTTTCTAAGAGTCAGCCTAGCAATACTACCTGGACCCAAGGAATCTGTAGGCACAGTCACCCAGAAGAGAGTGATACCAGAGAACTGACAGGCCATTAAGATAAGAAAAGATATTATTTCCTGTGAATTGCACTTTTGCATATGATATGTTTTCTAAGATGTATCAAATCTGACTGCAAATGTGGGGCAGTAGGCTCACTGCTACACTTTCCCATGTGCAGGAGTAGGAGACACTCAATACTAAATGATAAATAATACTCCCCCAAAATAACCAGGGAAAGTTCTGTCATTTATTTCTTCAATAGAAGGCTTACTAAGTGTTTTAGTCTGTTTCGTGCAGTTATAACGAAATACCCAAGACTGAGTTATTTATAAAAAGCAGATTTATTTCTTATAGTTCTGGAGGCTGGGGAGTCCAGGGTTGAGAGGCCTGCATCTGACAAGGCTCTTCTTGTTGTCAAGAAGGGCACGTCACAAATGTTAGTTACTTGGTGCAAGAGGAAGCTGCCTTTGGGTAACCTACTTGTTCAATCCATTCACCAAACAGCAATCAACAATAATAACCCACGGCAGAAGGGCAAGAGAAGGTGTGTATGAGACAGCACGAGAGAGCTGAACTCACTTTTATAACAACCCACTCTTGTGATAACTAACTCAGTCCTGTGATAATGACATTAACCATTCATGAGGGCAGAACCCTAATAATCTAATTACCTCTTATAAGTCCAAACACTGTTGCATTGGGGATTAAGTCTCCAACACAAGAACTTTGGGGGACACGTTCAAACCATAGCACTAAGCCATTGAAAAAAACAACAGTTACAAATGCCAATGGTTCGGTAACTTGTTGAAGGTCACACAGCTAGGTGGAGGTGCCACAATTAAATCCACATATTTCTGGATTCAAACCCAGCATTCTTTGTACTTTTTCTCACCACCTCTCAAACAGGAAGGTAGGAAGATAGAGCAAAGTTTGTGCTGATGGCCAAATTTATAGTAGAAACAAAATTATGTTATGGGATTTCCTTCCCTTTGCTACTACAAGTGTTTTTTTAATGTTCTAAGAAGGCATTCATTCACTTAGCCTGGGGAAGGAAAAATAGGTCCTGTTCTTTGATCTATGAAAAGTATTAATTTATTAAAAAATAAGATCAATAAGCACAACTTACAATGAATATTTGACTTTTTAGGTAATTATTATTTGCTTAACCCTGGATAGAGAATCAATTTTTCCCCCCAAGGGAAAGTGGAGAAAAAACAAAATTAATTAAGAACCAATAGCAACGTAATTTAGTGTGGTTTCTGTTACACTATAAAAGACCCAAATTGCCCACTTTTTAATTTAAGTGCGGAGAACAGAGCATTTTGTTCGTAAGAACAAATAATACTAAATAGTTTCTTATGAAGGCTGGATGACTATAAGTTATAGTAGGACAAATATTGAAGGACAGAGCTGTCTATGAGACCCTCTATCTGACAAGCTCTCAGTGGGTTATGCTCTACCACTAGCTTTGGATTATTTAGCTGCATGCGCTTGGGTAAACTATAAGAGTTGGAAACTAAAGAAAACAGAGGCTTTCTGCTCTGAGAGCTTCATGTTACAGATGAGGAAATGAAGTCCCACTGATAGTAAACAATTTGCTGACTGTCAAATAGTGGAGAACTAGTACTGTCCTATGCCTCACTCAACTTCTTGGTGCCTCAGTTTCCTACTCTGTAAAAAGAAGAAATGTAAATAGGAAATTCATGATACCGTGGAAGAAACACATGACTTGGAGATTGATATCCTGGGTTTGGGAGCCCCTCTCCAATACCTGTCCACGTAGGCCAGTCCTGAGGCCTGAGGTCTTATTAATATCAGATTTCACAATATGGTCACCTCTTATTTGTCACAATTTCCACAAATTTTACATTTGTAATTAAAAGTTTTGTTCAAGCTCTAACACAGGGTATTGAGAGAAATAATAAAATAAGGCACAGATAAGTATTTAGAAAACTGTAAAATGCTTCAGAGGATTAAAGGAATTATGATAATGGTGATGATGATAATGATGATGATTAATTCTCTCTTACTCTCAAATTCTAGTTGGAAAGAGCTTGCATTTGGAAGAAGTGGAAGAGGTTATATTGATAGAATGAGGTTCATATCATGGAAACGTGTAAATGATGAGATGTGAATTTAGATGGCTTTTTGAAAATAAGGGAGCAATTGGCAGGATTGCTAAATAAAATACAGAATACTCAGTTAAAGTTGAATTTCAGATAAACAAAAGATAATTATTAGTACAAATATATTTCAAATATTACTTGGAATGTACTTATAGCAATAAATTATTTGTTGTTTATACATGGGTATCCTCTATTTTTATTCACTAAATCTAAAACCCTAATAATGAGATAATATCTTAATGTTGTTAATGCTGCTATAAGAAAATACCTCAGACTGGGTAATTTATAAGCAGCATACATTTATTGCTTATAGTTACGGAGGCTGGGAAGTTCAAGATCAAGGGAACAGCAGGTTCAGTGTCTGGTGAGGGTCTTGTTTCTGATTCCAAGATGGCATCTCTTGCTGTGTCTTCACATGGCAAAAGGGGCAAATAGCTGCATTGCACCTCTTTTATAAGAATGCTAATCCTCTGCCTCTATGATTTAATCATCACCTAAATGCCCCATCTCTTAAAGTTATCACATTGGTTATTAAGTTTTAATGTGTGAATTTGGGAAGGACACAGCCAGACCATAGCAGGGGAGTTCTGTGAAGGGTAGCAAGAGATGTTTAAAAGCAATAATTCAGAGCAATTCACCAGTCACTATTCTAGGAGTACTGGGGTAGGGAAGGAGTAGAAGTAAGAAAATTGTCCTAGTTTGGGTTCTCCGAAAGCAGAGCCTAAGAAAGAATTCAAAGGCGGTAATTTATCCAACATGAGGCCGGGAAACTTTATAAGGAAAGGAGGAAAGTGAAAGCCATTATAAGGGTGCATTGCGTAGGTCTTTGCTATAGGCAGTGGGGGCAGGATTCCACTGGTTTTACTAAAAAGCCTGTACAATGCCTACTAGAAGGGGGACTAGGGCTTTTGTTCTTCAACTCCCAGCCTTCCACTGATTAAGATTTTCCTTTGAGAGGTGAAGGAGATCAAAATATGCCACTTCCAAGTATGCCACTTTGACAAGAGTTTTTTTTTTAATTTTCTTTCCTTTTTTTTTTTTGAGCTGAAGGCAAATATAAAACAGCAGATTCAGAAAAAACGCTCTCTACTCCCCCGCTATTTACCTTAAACCAGGGAATAAATTTCCCTTTTGAAAGTGTTCCCCCTCCCTTCTCTCCTACCAGGAAGGGGAGAAAGACTATTAATCACAAAGGGGAGAAAGACTATTAATCATAAAGTCAACTCTAGACTCTAACCAACCCAGAAACAACACCAGGAGGAGAGGAATCTGCATAACAAACCTTACTAAATAATTCTTATCTTCCATTAGCTTCTCCCATATATTTAACTTCCCACAGTTTACCACGCCTAGATGCATACAATCATTTTCCTTTGTCTTGTCACAGATTCACAAATTTACTGCCCGTTGAATCCCCTGGGTCTGACTGCCTCTTTGTGGTTTTCACTTCCCTTTCTGTGAGACTCCTATGTCATGTAAAAATATTAACATCAAATAAAATTTGTAGGAGGAAAGTAGATCTTTAGGACTAGAGTGAGGAAAAGTTTGCAAGTCTGGACAGAAGGGAAAAGTGCTTCTGAGAGACTAGCTTTGGGTAGGGGACGTGGAAGAAAAGAATAACTTTTTTAAATTTTTCTACTCTTAAAAAGCTTTTTTATCTTCATCCAAGCTGACCAGCACAATTGGGTTACCCTCACTGTCCCTCTCCAGCTCTAGCTCTCTCCTTATAAAGCCTCAAGATTATGTCAATTGGTCAGAGCCAGTCAGGAATTTTGTGTGAGGGCTGAAGGAACTGCAGGAGCCAGAGAAGAATAAAACTATGTAGTCAGCCTGGCTTCCAGTTTGTTCTAACTGGCCCTGAGTCTTTGGAGGCAGCCTGCAGAGGCTGCAAGCGGGATTCCTTAACCGTGTTGTAGAAGCAGCTGATGGAGATAGGCTGGCCAACTAGATGCAGCCAAGAATAACTTCTTCCATTGAGATATAAGACCATAAAGAAAATTGACACACTCCAAGCAGATCTTAGGAAGGAATGCATTGAGACAGGACAGAAGGTGGATGTGGACCCTGGACTGAAGGGTGAGGAAGCTGAGAATCCTGTATGGGGTTGCTGAGCACCAGGACTCAATCCTGGCCCCAGCGACTCCTGGGAAAGGAGTGTTAAATAGCATGGAGTGGCCCACTCTTGCCATGCTCCATGAGAATCCTAGCTGCAGGAGACCCCATGACACCCATGAACATTTGAGTCAGCAGGGAGAGCTGCTTGGAGAGATGTCAGGGACAGGACTCCAGCCTCCACAGAATCCCTAGGGTTTGGTTTGAGAATGGCTGGAACATGTCCAGGGATGCCCATCCCTCAAGTCTTGCCATGATCCTCTAGGTGACTTTGGCCTTTGTTGACTGTCAGACTTTGACAGAACAGGGCTTTCTTGCCCATGAGACAGGGCCAGTCTGATCTGAGTACTGCCCTGTCTGCTGGCCTCTACCAGGGCCCCTGCTTCATTTCATCCACTTGCAGCACAGCTTCAGATGCCAAATTAGAGTATTTCCCAGAGGGTATTGCCATAGCTCTTTTGCTGACAGATCCCACCTGTCAGAGAGCTTTCGAAGATGACTCCCAACAGTGCACACCTGCCTGAGGCCTCCCTCATCACTTAACTGGCATGCACTTACCCGCAACCTATCCCTACCACTTTGCCAGTGTGCGCACATGTGTGGACTTCATCGTACTGACATTGCTGGTGCATGTGCACATGTGGACCTCACCACCACTATCTTGCCCCTGCTGGCGCACAGTATATAAACCTGGTTGCACCACTGTACTGCTGCTGCCTCATGCACATGGGCGGACCATGTTGCTCTGCTGCTGCTCGTGAATATGTGCCCATAGACCCCGACACGTTCCTGCCCTGCTGCTGGTGGTGCACATGCATGAACATAGACCCTGCTGCCACCATTCTGATGAAGCACTTTTTCTGGTACCTCCCAGTGAAGTGTTGTTGCTGGTGGACCAGGAACACAATGGACCCAGCAGTGCAGCAAATGCTTAACCTCAAGAGACCAGAAACAAAGACATGGGCCTGGTCCTAGCCCTCCAGGATTAAAGTATGCAGCCTAAGAATGCTGACATGAGCCTTAGTCCCTGAAATTATCCAGAAATAAAGCCAGTCAACTGAAGTCAACTTATATCACAGTCACACCCTGAAGGGCATCAAAGAATATAAAAGCAAAAAGCTCCATCTAAAGAACAACAACTTCAAAGATTAAAGGAACATTCCCACACAGATGAGAAAGAAATAGTGCAGGAACTCTGGCATCTCTAAAAGCCAGAGTGTCTTCTTACCTCCAAACAACTGCACTACCTTCCAAGCAATGGTTCTTAACCAGACCAAAGTGTTTAAAATTACAAACATAGAATTCAGAACCTGGATCCAGATCATCGAGATTAAGAGAAAGTGGAAATCAATCAAAGAATCAAAGAAATCCAGTAAAATGATTCAAGAGCTGAAAAATGAAACAGCCATTTTATAAATAAACAAACTGATCTGATAGAGCTGAAAATCTCACTACAGAAATTTCATAATACAATCAGAAGTATTAACAGCAGAATAGACCAAGCAGAGGAAAGAATCTCAGAGCTCAAAGATTGGTTCCTTGAATCAACTCAATCAGACAAAAATAAATAAAAAATAATAGAAAACAATGAAAAAAACCTCTGAGAAATATGGGATTATGTAAAGAGATTAATTTATGACTCATTGGCATCCCTGAAAGACAGAGAGAGAGAGAGAGAGAGAGAGAGATAGTGAGCAAGCAATATGAAAAACATATTTGAGGGTATTGTTCTTGAAAATTTCTCCAGCCTTGCTAGAGAGGTCAACATTAAAATTCAAGAAATTCAGAGAACCTCTGTGAGATTCTACACAAGATTACCATTCCAAAGGCACATAGTCATCAGATTATCTAAGGTCAACATGGCAGAAAAAAATATTAAAGGCACCTAGAGTGATTGGGTAGGTACCTACAAAGGGAATCCCATGAGACTAATAGCAGATCTTTTAGCAGAAACCCTACAAGCCACAAGAAATTGGGGTCCTATATTCAGCATTCTTAAAAAAAAAATTCCAACCAATAATTCATATCCAGTCAAATCAAGCTTCGTAAGCAAAGGATAAATAAAATCCTTTTCAGACAAGCAAATGCTAAGGGAATTCACTACCACGAGATCTGCCTTAAAAGAGGTCTTTAAGAGAGTGCTAAACATGGAGACAAAAGACTGTTACCAGTCACCATGAAAATACACTTAAGTATTATACATAAACCATTGAAGCTATAAAGGATCAACACAATCAAGTCTGCATAACAGCAAGCTAACAACACTATGAAAGGATTAAATTTGCACATATCAGTATTAACCTTGAACATAAAAGGGCTAAATGCCCCACTTAAAAAGTGGCAAGTTGATATAGAAGCAAGACCCAACTGTATGCTATCTTTAAGAGACTTGTCTGACATGCAATGACACCTATAGGCTTAAAGTAAAGGGATGGAGAAAGATCTATTAAGCAAACTGAAAACAAAAAAGAGCAGGGATTTCTATTCTTAATTCAGACAAAACAGACTTTAAAGCAACAACAATCAAAAAGGACAAAGAAGGGCAGTACATTATGATAAAAAATTCAATTCAACAAGAACACTTAACTATTTTAAATATATATGCATCCAACATTGGGGCACCCAAATTCATAAAAAAAGTTCTTAGAGACCTATGAAGAGACTAAGATGACCACACAATAATAATGGGATACTTCAGTGTATCACTGATGGCATTTGCCCAGATCACTGAGGCAGAAAACTAACAAAGATACTTGGGACCTAAGCTCAACACTTGACAAAATGGACCTAATGGGCATCTACAGGACACTCCATCTAACAACAGAATATACATTCTTCTCATCTGCACATGGAACATATTCTAAAAGCGATTCTCAACAAATTCCAAAAAACCAAAATTATACCAACCGTACTCTTGTATCACAATGCAGTTAAAATAGAAATCAATACCAAGAAGATCTCTCAGAACCATATAATTACAAGAAAATTAAACAATCTGCTCCCAAGTGAGTTGTGGGTAAATAATGAAATTAAAGGAGAAATCAAGAAATTCTTTGAAACTAATGAGAACAAACATACAATATGCCAGAATCTCTGGGCCACAGCTAAAGGAGTGTTAAGAGGAAAGCTTTACTGCTAAATGCTCACATCAAAATTTAGAAGGATCTCAGATTAATAAACTCACATCACATCTAGAGGAACTAGAAAAACAAAAGCACACCAATCCCAAAGCTAGCAGATTAAAAGAAATAACTAAAACCAGAGCAGAACTGAACAAAATTGGGATGTGAAAAACCATATGAAAGATCAACAAAGCAAAAAGTTGTTTCTTTAAAATAATAAATAAACTTGATAGACTGCTATC
This sequence comes from Trachypithecus francoisi, assembly GCF_009764315.1. Lineage (NCBI taxonomy): Eukaryota > Metazoa > Chordata > Mammalia > Primates > Cercopithecidae > Trachypithecus > Trachypithecus francoisi. Next base: position 114,171,648 of record NW_022681471.1, on the reverse strand, counting down.
TAGACTAATAAAGAAAAAAAGAGAGAAGATTCAAATAAATACAATCAGAAACGACAAAAGGGACATTACCACCAACCCCACAGAAATACAAAAACAAAAAAACAAACAAATAAAACCAGAGACCACTACCAATACCTCTATGCACACGAACAAGAAAACCCAGAAGAAATGGATAAATTCCTGGAAACATACAACCTCCCAAGATTGAATCAGGAAGAAAGTGAAACCCTAAACAGACCAATAACAAGTTCTGAAGTTGAATCAGCAATAAAAAAACTTACCAACCAAAAAAAGCCCTGGACCAGATGGATTCACAGCTGAATTCTATCAGATGCATAAATAAGAGTTGATATGAATCCTACTGAAGCTATTCCAAAAAATCAAGGAGGAGGGACTCCTCGCTAAATCATTTTATGAGGCCAGCATCATTCCAATAACAAAACCTGGCAGAGACACAATCAAAAAAGAAAGCTTCAGGGTAATATCCCTAATGAATGTAGATACAAAAGTCCTTAACAAAAATATTAACAAACTGAAACCAGCAGCACATCAAAAAGCTAGTCCACCATGATCAATAGACTTTATTCCTGGGATGCAAAGTTGATTCAACATATGCAAATCAATAAATGTGATTCAACAAATAAATAGAACTAAAAACAGAAGCCACATGATCATCTCAACAGATGCAGAAAAGGCTTTCAATAAGATTCAACATCCAAAATCATCAATAGACTAGGCATCAGTGGAGCACAGCTCAAATTAATATAAGCCATCTATGACAGACTCACAGCCATCATACTGAACAGGTATATAAAAGCTGGAAACATTCCCCTTGAGAACTGGAACAAGACAAGGATGCCTACTGTCACCACGCCTACTGAACACAGTTCTGAAAGTCCTAGCCAGGGCAAGCAGGCAAGAAAAAGCAATAAAATGTATTCAAATAAGAAGAGAGGAAGTCAAGCTATCTCTCTTCACAATTTGATTCTATAGGTAGAAAACCCCACTGTCTCTGCCCAAAAGCTCCTAGATCTGATAAACAACTTCAGCAAAGTTTTAGGATACAAAAACCATTGTACAAAACTCAGTAGCGTTTCTATACACCAATAATGTCCAAGCTGAGGGCCAAATCAAGAAAGCAATCCCATTCACAATAACCACAAAAAGAATAAAATACCTAGGAATACAGCTAACCAGGGAAGTGAAAGATCTCAATAATGAGAACTACAAAACACTGCTGAAAGAAATTAGAGACAACACAAATGAATGGAAAAACATTCCATGCTCATGGATAGGAAAAATCAATGTTGTTAAAATGGCCATACTGCCCAAAGCAATTTACAGATTTATTGTTATTCATATCAAACTACCAATCTCGTTTTTCACAGAATTAGAAAAAGCTTTTCTACATTTCGTATGGAATAAAAAATGAGCCCTAATATCCAAAGCCATCCTAAGCAAAAAGAACAAAGCTGGAGACATTACACTACCCAACTTCAAACTATACTACAAGGCCTCAGTAACCAGAACAGCATGGTACTGGTACAAAAACAGACACATAAACCAATGGAATAGAATGAGAACCCAGAAATAAAGCTGCACACCTACAACATTCTAATATTCAGCAAAGTCAACAATAACAAGTAATGGAGAAAATACTCCCTATTCAATAAATAGCACTAGGATAACTGGCTAGCCATATGCGGAAGATTGAAACTGGACCCTTTCTTTTCACATATATAAAAATCAACTCATGATGAATTAAAACTTAAATGTACAACCTAAAACCATAAAAATTATAGAAGAAAATCTAGGAAATGCTATTTTTGACATAGGCCTCAGCAAAGATTTCATGATGAAGGCTCCAAAAACAATTGCAACAAAAACAAAAATTCACAAGTGGGACCTAATTAAACTAAAGAGCTTCTGCACAGCAAAGCAACTATCAACAGAATAAACAGACAACATACAGCATGGGAGAAAATATTTGCAAACTATGCATCTGAAAAAGGTCTAATATCCAGAATCTATAAGGAACTGAAACAAATCAACAAGCTCAAAACAACCAACCATTAAAAAATGGGCAAAGGACATGAAGAGATGCTTCTCAAAAGAAGACATACACATAGCCAATAAGCATATGAAAAATGCTTAACATCACTAATCATTAGAGAAACGCAAACCAAAATCACAGTGAGATACCATCTTACACCAGTCAGAATGGCTATTACTGAAAAGTCAAAAATTAACAAATGCTGTCAACGTTGCAGAGAAAAGGGAACCCTGATACACTGCTGGTTGCAATGCAAATTAGTTCAGCTACTGTGGAAATTAGTCTGGAGAGTTCTTGAAGAACTTAAAATGGAATACTGGCCAGGCATAGGTGCGATGCCTCATGCCTGTAATCCCAGCCCCTTAGGAAGCCGAGGTGGGCAGATCACTTGAGATCAGGAGTTTGAGACCAGCCTGGCCAACATGACGAAACCCCGTCTCTACCGAAAATATAAAAATTAGCCAGGTGTGGTGGTGCATGCCTGTAATTCCAGCTACTCGGGAAGCTCAGACAGGAGAATCACTTGAGTCTGGGAGGCAGAGGTTGCAATGAGCTGAGATCATGCCACTGCACTCCAGCCTGGGTGACAGAATGAGACCTGTCTCAATAAAATAAAATAAAACAGAACTACCATTTGACCCTGCAATCCCATTACTGGGTATATACCCAAAGGAGTGTAAATCATCCTACCATAAAGACACATGCATGGGTATGTTCATTGCAGCACTATTCACAATAGCAAAGACATGGCATCAACCTAGATGTCCATCAACAGTGGACTGGATAAAGAAAATGTGGTACTTATATACCATAGATTACTATGCAGCCATAAAAATGAATGATATTATGTCTTTTGCAGCAGTACGGATGAAGCTATGGGCCATTATCCTAAGCAAATTAATTCAAGAATAGAAAACCAAATACTGCATGTTTTCACTTATAGTGGGAGCTAAACATTGATTACTCATGGACACAATGAAGGAAACAATATACACTCGGGCTTACCTGAGGGTAGAAAGTGTGTGGAGGGTGAGGATTGAAAAACTACCTGTAAAGTACTATGCTCACTACTTGGGTGATGAAATAATTTCTATACCAATTATACACATTTTACCCATGGTAATACACATTTTACCCATGTAACACACCTATATATGTACCCCCTGAATCTAAAATAAAAGTTGGAAAAAAGTATATAAAATTTTCGTGTCTTTTTTCCTGTTAATCTGTCTTTTGTCAGTTTATTTTGCAGTGCCCTTTGTACTGAACATAAGAGGGTAAAGGGAACGATTTTTTCTTCCTATATAGACTTGTTAATAACCCCACATATCTGGGTTTGAGCTGTGCAGTTTTGTCAAGTACTCCCTTGAGACGAGCAGTTTTAAAAACTTCAGAGAAAGCCCAGAGGTGGGAAGGCTTGGAGCAGCTCAAAGTACCTGAAGTGGGATACTATTGGCAGTAGTCTGATCTGGATGAAATGTGATGTGGGACACCCAAAACATCTGCAGAGACAACAAAGAGGCCACTGATGCAATGCAGAAGTGACAAAGTATTGGACTAGGATTAGTCATTGTTCCAAAACCACTTATTAAGCATCCACCATATAGTAAGCATGTTCTAAACATTGGGAATCCAAAAAAAAAAAAAAAAAAAAAAAGATGCAGTTCCTGCTTTCAATGAACTTTCAGTCTAGTACAGGAAAAATGTTGAAAAACGTTGAAAAATACATATAGTAATTAGAATGTAGTATGCTCAGTATTATCACAGAGGTAAATTTAAAATATTATCAAAATAGGAGGAAGTACTGAGAAAAAGAGCAAAAAACAAGAGTAAAGAGATTTTAAAGATTAAGCAGTCAAATTAGGTAAATGACTAACTCTCCCCCATCTTTCGTATCTGGCATCCAAATGTGAATTCAAGATTTTGAATGATGGTGACTGATAAATATTTGACCGAAGAGAACTATAAACTTGGGAAAATGAGTTTGTTTTATGGAGAATGATAATGAATTATTTCTATACCACATGAAGTTGAAAGTACAAATATGTCTGGGAGGTTCCTGAAGATACAGGGCTGATGATTGGTTTAAAGGCTAGAGCTAGAAATCACCTGAGAATTCTGTAGGCTTGGAGGAGAGCAGAAACCATGACAGGTCATGCTCAGTAAGTGAAACATTGATGAGAGAATCAAGTTGGTGCTGAGAATGGTGCCTCAGACAGCACCCGTGGCTAAGATCAAGCAGAGAAACAGATGACAGAGGAACTCAGACAAAAGATTCAGTAGTGAATAAGAAGCTAAGGGAGGAGTTATAAGAGGGGACAGGTTGGCAAGGAAGTCAAGGAAGGTTAGCTAGTCATTCAGTAAACACCAAACAAATTTGATTGTCTTAAACCCAAATGAACAACAGCTTAGTTGTAATATATGGATATTTATAGACAATTCAATTAGTAGCCTTTGACCTCCAAGCAAAATGAAGTTAAATTAAGGCAAGTATAGCAAAAATACGTGACTGCTATCACTAGCATAAGCCAGAGCCTACCAAAAGTTAGGCAGCTCTTGTGAGTCTTAGGGACATATATTTTTTCTGGGTCTGGGCTGGTTTCTGTTCTTTGAATGGTTCCTGTAATCATGTGTGGTAGACACGCTCATGTACCATCCAGATAACTCTTTGGTGAAGAACATCTTGCACAAGTTGCTGAGAGTACTATTGGTGCAGATAATTTTCAAATATCATTACAAAGATTGCGTTAGTTGCCTGAGGTCATATCCTTCCCAAGCGGATGTATTCCAATAACTAATGGAGATGAGGGTAAAAAGGCCTGGTTATCTTGGCCCATCTTGGATCTTTCCATTAAGTAGCCCATGTGTCATTGCTTACCTCACAGCTTCATTTCTTCTGCCTAGTTCTGCTTTCTTCTCCTCCCTTCCATAAGATACTCCTTAAGAATCGTCCTGTGAACTAAACTCCATCTCAGCATTTGCTTCCCAGGAAAATCACCCTGTGACATCATGGAACCTACATGCAATTAGTTAAGTGACATTATGCAATCAGTTAAGTGTCTTCAAGTAACAGATAACTCCATATCAACTGGGTTAAACAACAAAAAAATTGCAATCTCATATTACCTGAAGTCTTGAGGTGGGATTGTTCCAGGGTTTGTTAACTCAGTGACTGGTTAAAACCGCTAAGTCCTCAAGTCTTTATTGTGTTGTCCTCAGCATGAGGGATTTCTGATTCAGCTTAGCGCTCCTCATGGTCACAAGATAGCATCACAGATAGGTGTAAAAATCTCCTAAGAAAGAAAAGGACTGATATTTCCCACATGCACCTTTGTGAAGAGCAAGACACCCTTTCTCAGAAGCTGTTTTGCTAACTTCCCCTTAGTCACTGGACATAACTGGGGCTTACATTTTCCTCCAAACCAATCACTGGAAAGGGAATGAGATGAGAAGAGATTTTCAGAGACCAGTCAGAATTTGCTGCTGAATCTTTTGAGGAATGGATGGAAGTACCACTGAAAAAAATCAGGCTAACTGCATTGCCACAATGCTACAATGTGTTCATTTAGAATTTTCCTTCTAAGTAACTCATTTTACATAACTTAAAATCTGGGTTAGGTAGCTGGAGGGAAGTGTTATTTTTATATAAAGCACCTGGATGGGCCTTCTGTGAATCTTCCTGCAAGGACAATGAAATTAATTTTTTTTTGGCAGAGGATGAGATGTGTGTTGCTATTTCCTAACCATCAGTGAGCTGACTATGTGTTGGGTATATATGCATTTTCACCAGAGCTTGAGTTCAGAGGAAAGTGTCAGCACCTGATGTCATGCATCAATTTTAGTGAATTTGGAAGGAAGAGTTAAGAAGCACTTTTTCAAATAAGCCAGTCACAAAAGGACAAATGCTATATGATTTCACTTATATGAGGCATCTAGATGTACTTGTCCATTTTCATGCTGCTATAAAGAACTACCTGAAGCTGGGTAATTTATAAAAAAAGAAGTTTGACTCACAGTTCTGCAGGACTGGGTGGCCTCAGGAAACTTACAATCATGGTGGAGGGGGAAGCAAACATGTCCTTCTTCATGTGGCGGCAGGAAGAAGAAGTGCTGCGCAAAGGGGGAAAAGCGTCTTATAAAACCATCAGATATTGTGAGAACTCACTCACTATCACAGGAACAGCATGGAGGTAACTACCCCTGTGATTCAATTTTCTCCCACTCAGGCCCTCCCACATCCCATGAGGATTGTGGGAACTACAATTCAAGATGAGAATTGGGTGGGGACACAGCCAAATCATATCATTCCACCCCTGGCCCCTCCCAAATCTCATGTGCTCATATTTCAAAAGACAATTATGCTGTTCCAACAGGCCTCCAAAGGCTTAACTCATTCTAGTATTAACCCAAAAGTCTAAGTCTAAAGTCTCATTTGAGACAAGGCAATTCCCTTCCACCTATGAGCCTGTAAAATCAAAAGCAAGTTAGTTACTTCCTAGATTCAAAGGGGGTACAGCCATTGCATAAATATGCCCATTCCAAATGGGAGAAATTGGCCAGAACAAAGGGGCTACAGGCCCCATGCAAGTCTGAAATCCAACAGGGTAGTCATTAAAACTTAAAGCTCCAAAATGATCTCCTTTGACTCCATGCCTCACATCCAGGTCACGCTGATGCAAGAGGTGGGCTCCCATGGTCTTGGGCAGCTCTGTCCCTGTGACTTTGCAGAGTACAGCCCCCCTCCTAGCTGCTTTCATGGCTGGTGTTGAGTGTCTGTGACTTTTCCAGGTGCACTGTGCAAGCTGTCAGTGGATTTACCATTCTAGGGTCTGGAGGATGGTGCCCTCTTCTCACAGCTCCATTAGGCAGTGCCCCTGTGGGGACTTTGTGTGGGAATTCCAATCCCACATTTCCCTGCTGCACTGCCCTAGCAGAGGTTCTCCATGAGGGCTCTGCCCCTGCAGCAGACTTCTGCCTGGACATCGAGGTGTTTCCATACATCCTCTGAAATCTAGGCAGAGGTTCCTAACCGCAACTTTTGACTTCTGTGCACCCACAGACTCAACACCACATGTAAGCCACCAAGGCTTGGGGCTTTCACTCTCTGAAACAATGGCCTGAGTTGTATGTTGGCCCCTTTTAGCTACAGCTGGGACGCAGAGCACCAAGTCCTGAGACTGCACAAAGTAACAAGGTCCTGGGCCTGGCCCATGAAACCATTTTAACCTCCTAGGCCTCCAGGTCTGTGATGGAGGGGTTGCCCACGAAGGTCCCTGACATGCCCTGGAGACATTTTCCCCATTGTCTTGGTGACTAACATTTGGCTCCTTGTTATTTATGCAATTTCTGCAGTGGGCTTGAATTTCCCCCAGAAAATGGGTTTTTCATTTCTAGTACTTCATTAGGCTGCAAATTTTCCAAATTTTTATGCTCTGCTTTCTCTTGAATGCTTTGTTGCTTAGAAATTTCTTCTACCAGATACCCTAAATCATCTCTCTCAAGTTCAAAGTTCTACAGATCCCTAGGGAAAGGGGAAAATGCCACCAGTCTCTTTGCTAAAGCATAACAAGAGTGACCTTTGCTCCAGTTCCCAAGAAGTTCCTCATCTCCATCTGAGATCACCTCAGCCTGGACTTCACTGTCCGTATCACTATCAGCATTTTGGTCAAAGCCATTCAACAAGTCTCTAGGAAGATCCAAAATTTGCCACATTTTCCCGTCTTCTTCTGAGCCCTCCAAACTGTTCCAACCTCTGCCTGTTACCCAGTTCCAAAGTTGCTTCCACATTTTCAGGTAACTTTACAGCAGCATCCCACGCTCCATGGTACCAATTTACTGTATTAGTCCATTTTCATGCTGCTATAAAGAACTTCCCAAGACTGGGTAATTTATAAAGGAATAAAGGTTAATTGACTCATAGTTCCACAGGGCTGGGGAGGCCTCAGGAAACTTACAGTCGTAGTGGAAGGGGAAGCAAATACGTCTTTCTTCACATGGTGGCAGAAAGAGAAGTGACAAGCAAAGGGGGAAAAGCACCTTATAAATCTATCAGATGTTGTGAGAATTCACCCTCTATCACGAGAACAGCATGGGGATAACCAGTCCCAAGGTTCAATTGTCTCCCACTGGGTCCCCTCCGTGACACGTGGGGATTATTAGAACTACAATTCAAGGTGAGATTTGGGTGGGGACACAGTCAAACCACATCACTAGAATAGTCAAATTCATAAAGAAGAAAATAGTATGGTGGTTTGCAGAAGCTGGGGAGGGAGGGGGAATTAGGAAATTATTGTTTAATAGGTACAGAATTTCAGTTCTGAAAGATTAAAAATGTTCTGAAGCTGAATGGTGGTGATAGTTGCAGTGATTGCTCTTAATGCCACTGAACCGTATGCTTAAAAATGGTTAAAATGCTAACTTTTGTGTAATGTACATTTTACCACAATTAAAAGATATATTTTCAGAGAACACCTGCAGGAAGAAGACTCAACAAATGAGGTTTAAAAAAGTTGTTTATTAGAAAATTTTAATCAGCCACTGGAACTGCTTCAGCTTATAAAATCTGCTGCAAGGGTATTTCATTGTGTTCTATTTGTAAAATGGCTTTGATTATTTTAAATGATTGTGGCTCTTAGCTCATCATGTAGCAAAATTAATTCTAAAGAGAGGTTTGAGTTTAAATGGTTAATTATTCCATAATAAATTATATTATTTTAATAATAAAGACTCCAGTCATCCTACTTCAGAAGGTGAGTGGCTGCTTTTCTCATTTATGTCCACATTGATGTCATTTTTTTAATTAAAAGAATAATTAACTGTGTTGGGGCAAAAATGATCAAAATTGGATGAATATATTAATGTATTTTAATAGCTTGACTGGGAGTTTCATAAATCTCATTCCTAACCAAAGTATGTCACTATAAATAAGTTTCAACTTACTCCTGCTCAGAAGAGAATACTCTGCTAAAATATTTTTAGCTACTTAAAGCCGAAACTGGATGTCCATCTCTTGATGTAGAGCAAATGTTTACACTATGGAGAAGCTGTATTAGGTAACTTCTAAGGGCTTTTTCAACTCCATGGCTCTGTAATATGCTCAATCTTTGACAATGACTCTCATTAGCACTGAACAGAAAGAGATATGCATCTTAAGAAAATTTTAATATCATTGTGGTTCATACTAATGAATAGTTTTTCTCACATACTTTATACATTCAGGGGCCCCTATTGTAGGCCAAATAACCCCACTAAAGTGAACTGTCCTATTTATTTCCATTATCCCAATTAAACTCATAAAATCAAATAGTATGACAGATGCTGCTCAGTCAGTATTTTGGAAATGTAAGAATCAAATAAATAAGTGACTGGGCACTGTCTTAGGCAATTTCTATAGTAATAAAGAGAAATACATTCAGACTACTGAAACATGATCAGTATAGCAGGTTCTGTCAGTGCCTATCCACATCTTTTTGGTATTCAATGTCTCTATTTAATGGCGTCTTATTTAAAGCACATGAAACTTTCTGCTTGAGAATTTCCTCTGGCCTCAAGAGAATGCCCAGTTCATATAAGGGTCAGGTTGGAAGTACCAAGGAATTAACTTTCCTGGAAACAATCCTCCACCAGTGATCATTGGATATGGTGGGTAAATAGCTCAGCTTTCTATCTCCTTGGGTGGATGACCCTAAGTCAACGTTTACCCTGTCTCCAAAAGAATCCCCAGTATGATTTAGCCCTAGAGCAGTGATATGCTCATTAACACACTTGTATTGGCTTCCCTCCTCTCTTTGTCTCAGTGCTCCACTCCTCTACCAGTGCTTTCTGGGATCATCTCCAGGTAAACGACTAGTACTCAATCCCTTGTCTTAAGGTCTGCTTCTGGGGGAAACAGAACAAGGGTAACCTGTAAGGGAGAAACAGTCTCATAGGAATCCAATAACTGGCACACTGGAATGAAACTCAGTCTCATGGCAAATGAGTTTGGCATTGGGATTTCATGAGTATTTGCTATAAGGTTCCACTGCTACATAAAACATATTGATTTTTTCTTTTCCTCTCTCCTCCATACTAATTCCTCACCCTCTATTCTGCAGATCTTTTCTCAAGTTTGGAGCCACTACTTATTCATAAATTTGAATTGCTAATAATGTTGACTAACTCATGGCTTAACATGACCCTCCCACTCCTCTCTACTTCAAGAATTTTCGGCCGGGCGCGGTGGCTCAAGCCTGTAATCCCAGCACTTTGGGAGGCCGAGTCGGGTGGATCACGAGGTCAGGAGATCGAGACCATCCTGGCTAACACGGTGAAACCCCGTCTCTACTAAAAAATACAAAAAACTAGCCGGGCGAGGTGGTGGGCGCCTGTAGTCCCAGCTGCTCGGGAGGCTGAGGCAGGAGAATGGCGTGAACCCGGGAGGCGGAGCTTGCAGTGAGCCGAGATCCGGCCACAGCACTCCAGCCTGGGCGACAGAGCGAGACTCCGTCTCAAAAAAAAAAAAAAAAAAAAAAAAAAAAAAAAAAAAAAAAGAATTTTCAGTTTTAGCCCTCACTATTAATCACAGAAGTCTAACTTCATTTTCCAGTTCAAATGGTAGAGAGTAAAATCTAATATACCCAAACTTTGAGCAGAGTTAATTACAATAGATTAGTAATACATAGTTAGACATCATCTAATCCAGGGCACATATGAGAGTGAAAGAGGCACTATTAATAAACTAGGATTATTGGTATAAACCAGGACTATTTGGAGTGTGAAAGAAAAATATCTTGGGCCCCCAAAATCACTAAGGAAACTCAAGCTGCAAACTGCTTAGGGAAAACCTGCCTCCCATTCTATTCAAAGTCCCCCCTCTGCTCACTGAGATAGATGCATATCTGACTTGCCTCCTTTGGAAAGGCTAATCAGAAACTCAAGAGAATGTATCACCTATCTGTGACCTGGAAGCCTTCTCCATGCTTCCAGTCTTCCTGCCTTTGCTTCCAGTTGTCCCGCCTTTCCAGATGAACCAATGTACTTCTTACATATATTGATTGATGTCTCATGTCTCCCTAAAGTGTATAAAACTAAGCTGTGCCCCAACCACTTTGGGTGCAAGTCGTCAGGACTTCCTGAAGCTGTGTCATGGACACGTCCTGGACCTTAGCAAAATAAACTTTCTAAATTAACCGAGACCTGTCCCAAATTTTCGGGGTTCACATTTTGTTAACCATGGAGGAATTCTGAGTGGAGATGCCCCTGACCTTTGACAAATCTCCTATCAGTGCTTGGTACCAGCATGAGCTAACTTTATGGCTCAAACCAATAGGACAATTTGCTGAGGTCTGGGAGTACCCCCTCCAGAGAATCCCTCATCTCCCAAAATGTGGTTGAGATCTAAAGTTTATTTCGCTGTACAATTCCTTTTTTTTGGAATTTTACTTGCTTCCAATTCAAGGAAGGCAAGATTTTTCCTGCTTCCATGACAATGGAAGGGGGTAACTTCTTTATGGAGTTTGAGCTCACTTCCAACTGGGAAGGTGAGTTTTGTTTCAGGTTTTTTTTTTTTTTTGAGACGGAGTCTCGCTCTGTCGCCAGGGCTGGAGTCCAGTGGCCGGATCTCAGCTCACTGCAAGCTCCGCCTCCCGGGTTCACGCCATTCTCCTGCCTCAGCCTCCCGAGGAGCTGGGACTACAGGCGCCCGCCACCTCGCCCGCTAGTTTTTTGTATTTTTTAGTAGAGACGGGGTTTCACCGTGTTAGCCAGGATGGTCTCGATCTCCTGACCTTGTGATCCGCCCGCCTCGGCCTCCCAAAGTGCTGGGATTACAGGCTTGAGCCACCGCGCCCGGCCTGTTTCAGTTTTTCGGGTTTTTGTTTTTTTGTTTTTTTCTTGTTTCTAGGATGCTAGAGAGCAGTCTACAGCCTGAGACCCATCACTAGGTAAGAAACTGGTTTGGGATTTTGTCTTGCAAATTTCTTTTAAATGACTAAAGTTAGCATTTAATAACCAGCTGGTGCTAATTTCTCCTTACACTTAAAGCACTCAGAAATTCTATAACTTGTATGATCATTGTTAGTTTAGCAGCATTTTGTCCTAGCTGAAATATGGTAATCAGAAAAAAAAAATTTGTTTTTAAGAAGCTCAGTGTTAGTTGAGTTAGGTCAAAGTTAGCTTAATTAAAAGGCTAACATCCAAGATGTGTGTGTGTATGTATACATGTGTGCATGATTGTATTTGAAAGGCCTTCATGTTTTAGGATTTTTTTCTTTTTTTCTCCTAAGACCTTGTCTTTGTTTTTGAGCAGAAGTTTTTGTTTGTTTGTTTTTGCTTTTGTTTTCTTCTAGTTGACTGAATTCTGTTTTCATCTTTTTTTTTTTTTTTTCTTTTTGACTAAAATAGTTATTGCAACAGAGGCTACTCTTGGGTTTTTAAGAAAGCGTAGTTTAATTTTATGTTCAATTTGTCTCAAAGAAAAATAAAAATGTCACCCTTTAGCACCACCAGACTTACTCTCTGTACCTTATGATGTAAATTTTGCGATTTGATTTTCACCTGAGTTGTTTCCTTTAATGTGCAAATTCAAGGCTGTTTAGCTGATAACTGCCTAGGATTGCGAAGCAGGTTATCAAGAATTAGAAAGCCTAGATAGAAAAAAAAGGGGGCGGGTTCTTTATAAATCTATAAAATGCACCTCCATCTGCATGCTTAATACATCTTTATGTGTATTTATGTGTTTTGTACAAAATGTTTCACTACTAAAAATACATAACAGAACTCTAATTAGTTTAAAGAAAAATATAAGCACTTAAATCAGATACCAAAAAAGAAAAGACTAGTCAAATGCTTTCTCAAACTTATGTAACTTAAGGAAAATCTTTAATAAATAAGCTAGCTTTAAATTATTGGTAAAGTAATATTAGAAATGTCTTAAGAATTGCCAGCATACATTTTTTGTTTTGCTTTTATTAATGAAGCAATTTCATACTTATCCCTACCAAATACTATAGGGGGTCAAAACTTGGTATAGGGGTTACAAAACTATAAAACCAATCCAAAACAGAATGATTTTTGCCTGCGTAATTTTTAATAAATAAGACATTGATATGGGTTTAATGAAAATAGCTGCATCTTGAATTTAGTAAGATTACCATAACTTCTAATCCTGTGGCTTTAGGCAGTCTAGTCCACAGGCAATAAGGAGGTTTGTTTTGGGGAAAGGACTGCTAACATTTTTGTTTCAAAGCTAAGCTATAAACTAAGTTTCTCCCAGAGTTAGTTTTGCCTATGCCCAGGAATGAACAAAGACAGCTTGGAGGTTAAGAGCAAGACGGAGTCCATTAAATCAAATTTTATTTCACTGTCTCAGTTATAATTTTGCAATGGTGGCTTCATAACTTTAAATTCATGACTATCACAGTTTTCATAAATAATCTAGGTAAACAATTAAAATAAAATAATTAGGTAAATGTAATGGGATAAATACTTGTAGAAAAGTTGGTCATAATTTAGAATATGAAGTTAAATTAAATAATAGATATTTCATTATTTGAGTATTTTCCAACAAATATACATTGTAAAAAAAAATTCTTGCAAAACAAGCATGCCCTTTTAAAAAAAAGGTGAAAAGTTTTCATCTAATTCAAAGCTTATTTAAAGGTTATGTGTAAAACAAGGTAAAAGGGACCAGAGAATAAAGAGATGTAAAGAAAGTTACAAAGAGGTGTGTGTGTGTGTGAGTATGTGTATATGTGTGTGTGTGTGTGTGTATGTGTGTGTGTGTGGTAAGAAAGCTTAGAGAGAAATAATTTTATACGAGAACGAATCTTATATGATAAATTTTAGTCCTAAAATAAAATGACTGGTTGTTTAAGAAGGAGGGATGTTCAGGACAAACCAGAAAGTCCAAATATTATTATTAAGTTTTGGTTTGCTTAGGAAAAAAAACTGAGATAATTTTTGTTTTTTAAATTAAGGTTGTTAACATCCATGTATGTTCCTATATATGCTTTTTTTTTTTTGTCTCATTCCTCTTTTTTTTTTTTTATTATACTTTAAGTTCTAGGGTACATGTGCATAACGTGCAGGTTTGTTACATATGCTTTTAAAGTCCTTGTGACATTGAGTTACAAGCCTTTGACTCCTGGATCTAAAAAGGACACCAAGTCCTGCTAAATCTTAAATACTGACAGCAATTAAAGCCTCATCTTTAGGCCCCAGGGAAGATGCCAATAAAAATAAACTGCATTTCTGAGACACAGGGCAAAACATTAAAGCGATTTCAACTTCTCAAGGCCCAGGGACTGTTGTGGAAGCGGTTGGCGTGTAAGATTGTAAGGGCCAATTTTGAAAGATGAAATACGTGCAGTTTCTCTATAAATCAATCATTAATGCCAAAGGCACACTGATGCAAGACCAGCATATGGGCACCTGTGTCACATTACAAGGTTTTGTTGAAGCACTAACCAACTCCTTAATAAAGGTTAGAAAAGGCTTATGGAAGCGATATTTTATCATCGAGATTAACATTTTATAGATTGTTTATAACATTTTGAAAAAGAAATTTAATTGGCTTCATGCTGTTCTTACTAGGTCTTATTGTTTGGAAAATTAAGTCTCCTCTGTCAAAGAATAAAGTTTGTCACTTCTTTTTGAAATCCTTTAATTATCACTTTGGTTAAATAAATGACTTTACAATTACTTGTAATCCTATTTTGTAATGTGAAGTGTTTTAAACATTTTATATTTGACAAACTTTTCAAATTCAAATTATAAACTATGTCTTTTTTTAAACCTAACTAATCCTTTAAGATATTAGTTCCCCTAAAGTACAAAAATGACATAATTTGGCTTATTTGGTATAAAAATTGTATAGGAAGCATTGTCAAATATGAAATGGTGTTTGGTTTTCTTCAGGCTGTATTTATAAATATGTTATTTGTATGTGTTCCAAAATTATGAGAAACTCCTGTAATTCTGATATAATTTAGTGTATATTATTTGTAATAATCATAATTGTCATGTTAAAATTATTGTGTGCCACAGAGGTAACACATTTCCTTGTTATTCGTGTCTTTTAACCATGGCTGCCTTTAAACATTTTTTTCATCCATGGACAATTATGTCCTGTTTTGGTCCTCTTTAGGAGGTGGTTTTATAATCAGCTATAAAACTCCAACAGTTGCTCTTGAATGTAGGTTTCTGATAACTTTGGAGACTGTGTCATCAGAATAGAGGAAAAACTTTCAGGACTCATGGAGAGCTAAAATGCTCATGGGTATCAAGGTGAACAGGAGTTAACTGCATGGACTGAAACAATCTTTTTGACTTTTGACTTAATATGCTTGCTGATCCTTTGTTTTGTTTTTCAGAGTCTTAAAACTTTTCTTTTGAGCTATTGACAGCTTTTAACAATTTAGCATATTCCTATGAACAAAATTTGGAGCATATTTGTTTTTCTACCTGATTTCTCCAGAATTGGAAACTATTCATGAATATTCCTAACTTATGGCACTACAGTTATTTGCACAAGTGTGATGAGAATCTGTTTTCATTGTAACAGGACACAAGTGGAGAAACTGATTATTTTACCAAGGCTTTGACTGGAATGGTGTGTTTTCCTTTAAGGAATCAAATTTGACTTATGGGGCCAATAAAACCCTTGGAAAAACTGACCTCATATTCTGTGTAGACAGTCCCTGTACAGGGTTTCTGACCTGTAGTAAGTAAAGAATGTCACTGTCTGACAGGTGCAGAAGCCCCAGGTTTATCTTTGAACCTCAAGAGGTGAGAAAATTCACCCAACTCACAGATATTGGATGGCACTAATCCATGGCTGGGCTCAGCTTTAAAAAAGTCTTATCTGGGATTCCTTCTATGGAACAAAATTCCATCAAAGCCAATTTAAAGCCTATGTAAAAAATAATTATTCTTGCTGCACTGTATACAAATAATTAGGCCAAGTATAATAAAGCAAACCCATCCTACCATGATTTATCTTTAACAAAAATAGAAAACTGGAGAAAGAAAAATTGTTTCAAAAATATTGTACACCTGTCGTTAGATTCTAGTCTTGCCTAATGATTTTAAATTGTCATTATTTCTACAGTTTGAGCTGAATTCTAATTTTTTGTTGGCTACAAGTCTTCAAAATGATATTTTCAATTTTTTTTTCTTTTTTTCCTTTTTTTCCCCTTCTTTCCTAATTTGGAGTCACTGAAAACTAAGCTGTGCTTTCTTAAAATCTTGTGAACAGAACCCAGACAATTTAAACTTTAGAAGAAAATAACAGCAACCTATTTACATACATCAGCCACTTTTGTACCTGCCTACTATTGTATGGATTTCAGAGTAATTTTTCCTAGATCAATTTTTCCAGGATTGTTCCTCTGTTTGTTGTTGTTTTTTCTTCCTTCCTCTCCCTTATTTTCTCCTCACAGGACACGAGACTTCAAGACCCGCTAAAAATGAGCTTTTGTGACCTACCCATCTAGAAATAAACCATCATAGCCATGAGAGATCAGATGAAACCTGAGAGCAGAGACTCATTTTCTTGTAAAATGCTTTCTCCAAAAGGTTTTTAAAAAAGAAAAGGGGGAAACATTAAAGGAAAATATCTTGGGCCCCCAAAATCACCAAGGAAAACTCAAGCTGCAAACTGTGTAGGGAAAATCTGCCTCCCATTCTGTTCAAACTCACCCCTTCTGCTCACTGAGATAGGCGCATATCTGATTTGCCTCCTTTGGAAAGGCTAATCAGAAATTCAAAACCTGGAAGCTCCCTCCCTGCTTTGAGTCTTCCTGCCTTTGCCTCAAGTTGTCCCACCTTTCCAGACCGAACCAATGTACTTCTTACATATATTGATTGATGTCTCATTGATTGATGTCTCACGTCTCCCTAAAATGTATAAAACTAAACTGTTCCCCAACCACCCTGGGCACATGTCATCAGGACTTCCTGAGGCTATGTCATGAGTGCATCCTCAACCTTGGCAAAATAAACTTTCTAAATTAGCTGGGGCCTGTCTCAAATTTTTGGGGGTTCACAGGAGCAAATTTGAATTTATGCCCACCTTGGCTTTTGGTGGTAGTCAATGGCTTCCCCTAAGATCAATTGCTCATTGATTTTCAATTTTGCCATGACTTTCCTGCATGTGCATGGGCCAAGGGAATGGTAGTGGCTGGCACTTGATTTTCCATTAAAGAGGCCAATGATTTTCTTTTAAAAAATGAAAATATGGTTCTTGTTCAGTTATAAAATATTCATACTATAGGACAATAAGGAGCCTTATGGATCACCAGTGATCCTCAGACCAATCTCAGAAAACAACCAAAAAAATTCACTCTTTGGTGCATTGTCACAACACATTTTAAGGCTGAAGATAACTCAGTAATGAATTCAACTATGATCTATTTTGTATTGATGCAAAATCATTTGGTAAAATATCATTCTCCAACATAATGGTTCAAATAAGTATTGATGAAGTTGCAGCATGGAAAGCCTATTGTATTCAGGCAGTATTAGGATTGTCTAAAATAAACGATCTTGGGATCCATAGATGTCTCAGGTTTGCATTATTGTTTGAGGTGTAACTGAAATGGAAACATTCATAAGTGTATTTATGTCTGTCTCAGATTCAGAGAATGAGTGGGAAGGAAAGTCCTTGATATTGCCAAGTGAGTGAATAGTTTCTTGTAGTGTCTCTTATCTCTGAAAATTAAAGAGAAGTTTGTTCAACCATCATTCTGCATCATTGTATTATAAAAAGATTTATCTTTCTAGATTTATCTTATAAATATAGTTTTGAAAGTTATTTCAGTAAGATTGCAGAGAAGGCCTAATTTTTTGTATAGAGTTTCAGATAGACAAGGTAACTAAGCTCTTTTCTACAATGAAAACAAAACATATAAGCTTTCAGTAACTCTCTGGGTATGTTGAGCAGTGACTGGATAAAGTAGCAGTCAAGAGTTCTAAGTTTTAATTTCACCTCAGCTACCTTGTCTCTAAATCTGTTTGTACATCTAAGAAGCAAGTTCTTGGATTGAGTTTGTCTAGACTTTCAAATTTGGCTCTGCTGAATCTATGCCATGTTTTCCTCAAAAGTCACTTTTAGGCAGGAGAGAAAGGAGAAAAGATTTCCTTTCATGTCTCAAGCAGTCAAAAATTTCAGGTGTCCAACACATTTCAACAAAATGATGGGTCTGATGTCCTTCATGCTCATGACTTTAGTAACCCTCTATATGCAGATAACTTTTAAATGTGTAGCTCTATATCACATGCTTCTTGTGAGCATCCATTGTCTACATCCAATTGCCTACTCAATATTTCCAACTGAATGGTCCAAAACCCTATCAAACTCAACACACCCAAGAGCAAATTCTTGATCTTCCACAACCAAATGGCCTCTTGCTGTGTTTTTTATCACAGTAAGTAGCATCAGTATCCTTTCAGTTGTGCAATCCTTAAAACTAGGCATTATCCTAGACACCTTCTACTTCCTTACTTCTATTTGTCCTCACTCTCACATCCTGTGAATGTGACTCTCTAATATTCCTTGAGTGATTTCACATCTCTCCATTAATCCTGTGACAAAACTAGTCCAAGCTGATGTCATCTCTTCCTTGGATTATAAGAGTTTTCTTTTTTTTTTTTTTTTTTTGAGACGGAGTCTTGCTCTGTCGCCGGGGCTGGAGTGCAGTGGCCGGATCTCAGCTCATTGCAAGCTCCGCCTCCCGGGTTCACGCCATTCTCCTGCCTCAGCCTCCCGAGTAGCTGGGACTACAGACGCCCGCCACCTCGCCCGGCTAGTTTTTTTTTGTATTTTTTAGTAGAGACGGGGTTTCACAGTGTTCGCCAGGATGGTCTCGATCTCCTGACCTCGTGATCCGCCCGTCTCGGCCTCCCAAAGTGCTGGGATTACAGGCTTGAGCCACCGCGCCCGGCTATAAGAGTTTTCAAACTGGTCTGTCTGCTTCTTCTCTGAATCTCTGCCCCCTTTCAATCAATTCTCCATATTTAAAGATTTACCTTTTAAAGCCAACTCGGACCTTGTTACTTTCTTTATTAAAGTATTCCAGTGGATCGTGATCATGTTTGGGAAAAGACCAAACTCCTTTACCTACCTTACAAAGCCATATATATATGAAAGTGAAGAAGCGCAGAGTAATACTCCCATCAACATGTGTTTCCAATGTGAATATTCTAGGATGAAGGGATATCCCCCACTCCACCTAGCAAACTCTTAGGGGTGGAGAGCACCCCTACCCTGAAGGCCGGGGCAGAGGACCCGCAGGAATGGCAGGCCCTGGAGGGAAGGCCCCTACCTTTAGGTTCTCTATCTTCTCCTGCTGGCTCAGGAAGTTCCTGTCGGCAGCGTTGGTGGGCAAAGGAGACTGGTCAGGCGGGTGCGTGAAGTCCTGGGTGACCTTTTCAGAGAGCTTGCAGATGACCTGCTGCTTGGCGTGGTTCTTGTCCATAAGCAGCTGCACGTTCTTCTGTAGTTAACTGCACCTCCTGCTCCCGCAGGCTCGCTGTGTGTGCCGGGCTCTCCTGCTCCTGCTCCAGGGCCTCCACCCGCCCGCCCAGCTCCACGATCTGCCGCACTTTGTGCTGCACCAGCTCCAGCCGGTCCTTATCCTCAGCCGCCGCCAGGTATGCGCTGGATGCCCTCTTCTCCTGCTGGGCGGCCTCCAGTGCCTTGTGCAGGATATTCACCAGCTCCTGGGCAGGGAGAGGGAAGCATCTGGTGAGCTCAGGGAGGGCCTGCTGGGCGCCAGAGCGGGGCATATGTTATCAGTAGTTCTCCTAACCACCCTGAGAGGTGCCCAGCAGCATCCCTGCAGCATCTCATCCTGACACTCACTTTCTCCTTCTCTGTTCAAGTGAGTGTTAGCTGGGCACATGATTCTTCAGCTTCAAACTGCATCTCCCAGCCAAGCCATGGTGAGGTGTGGCAAAGTGACTATTCTGCCCAAATGGGAAATGAAAAGTGAGATGGGCAGCTTCTGGGTCCTACCTTTAAAACCAGTAGACACATACTCCCCTGGTCCAGTTCATATATATATATACACTTTTTTTTTTTCCTGTCTCCTTCTCTAGATTCATTTCATCTCGCATTCTCTTCTTTGTGCTCTAGCCACCTGCATCTTCCTTTCAGGCTGTTGTATAAGCCATGGTATCTTCTGCCACAGGATCTTTGCATGTGTTGTCTTCATTTAAAATGCTCTTACTGCTCCATTCCATTCTACAAATATCTTGCCTGGCTAATTGCTACTCATCCTTTAAATAATTGTTCAGGACTTAATACTTCAAGAAAACTTTGCAAAATTCTCATTCTGGGTCACATCTTTTGTTCTTTAATACTTTTATAACCACATTCCTTTTCTTCATCACATTTAATCCACTCATTTATGTGACTATTTTATTAATATATGAATTCTCCAGTAGCTCTAAGCTCTGTGAGAGTGAAGCTATGGCAGATTGCATTTTCCAAAGATGGTTGTAGTAATATCTCCTATTTCAACATAGTTTTCTGTGATGTTATCTTGTGACTTCCCCCATGAAAAGGTGGAGTTTGATTCCTCTCCTTTTAATTGGGACGAACCTACCATTGCTTTGGCTAATGGAATGTGTCACAGGTGACATTATGTGACTACTATGGCTAAGTCATAAAAGTCAATGCAACTTTTTTTTTTTTTTTTAACCAGAACACTTGCATTCTGAGCCCTAAAGCACCATGTAAGAAGTTCAAGTACTCCGAGGCTCCTGTACTATGAAGAAACCAAGCCACATGGAGGTGCTCCAGTTGGCAGTCTTAGTCTTCATAGCATCCCAGGAAGGTGCCAGACATGTGGGTTAAAAAGCCTTTGATAATTTAAATCACCAGCCATCACTTAACTAATATCTCTTCAAGTTTTTTATAATTATTGTTGTATCTCTACTTACTAATCAGTTTCTTTCTCTGTCTATTCATTTTTTTATCATCATCAAGGATTTGGTGGTTTTTAAATGATGGTGAGAAGGTGACAAGATCACGATCCTCATGTGTTAACTTAGAATGTTGAGAATTTGACTTCAAGAGTTGACTATATCAACAAAATTAAGTTGTAGAAACTGGGAAATCATTGCTGTCAATCTACTCAAGGCAAAGTCCACTGAATGCAGAAGAGAGCATCAGAGAAAAAGTAGAAAAGTATTTTGCCATATGGACAGATAATCTTTTAAGCTGCTAGAAGGTAACACATTTGAGAAATTACTAGTAACCCTCCTTACTTATTTTTATATTTTTTAAAAAGTAAAATCTGTCAGTTCTGTCTTTTCTGATTAAATGGTAATATTGTTTCAGAAGGAAGTGAAACCATGAAGTCAAAGGCAACTCAGAGGCCAAAAAGTGACAAACCAAGAGTGGTTCATCCAAAATAAGTCCAGTTTACAGAACGAAAAGAGAACAATGAGCTATATCAGCCCTCTGAGAAGTTCTTTGGAGGAAACAAGCCTAACACTAAACAAAGATCTTGGTGAAAATAATCAGCTGACTAGGTAGCACCAACCTGCAAGAAAGATACAAAAAATGTCTTCGTGTTTCTGGGTGTCATGCAATAACATTTTGGAGCTAAAATGCAGAACCTATTTATGAATGGCCTTTATCTACAAAATTAAAGGCAGTTATAGAAACTAATGTCCAGTTTCTGCTTTTTACTGCAGGTCTTTTTTTTCCATATTGTACCTCCGTTTCTTAGCCGAAACATGACAGTGGTCTTGTAATTCAGCAGCCACATTCAGCATTTATGACATAACTGTGTTTGTATGCGAGTTTCATACACACACACACACACACACACACATACACACACAAACACACCCCACACATATTTCCGCTGTCTTCATTTTGGCAAAATAATCTCAAAGACATAAATTCACAAATGCACAGTACCACTAGGAAAACTCACAGTAAGATTTGCAAAATAAGTAAAGGATATGAGCATCAGCTTTATTTTCTTTTTTCTTTTTTTTTTTGAGACAGAGTCTCGCTCTGTCGCCCAGGCTGGAGTGCAGTGGCCGGATCTCAGCTCACTGCAAGCTCCGCCTCCCAGGTTCACGCCATTCTCCTGCCTCAGCCTCCCGAGTAGCTGGGACTACAGGCGCCCGCCACCTCGCCCGGCTAGTTTTTTGTGTTTTTAGTAGAGACGGGGTTTCACTGTGTTAGCCAGGATGGTCTCCATCTCCTGACCTCGTAATCTGCCCGTCTCAGCCTCCCAAATGCTGGGATTACAGGCTTGAGCCACAGCGCCTGGCTATCAGCTTTATTTTCAAAGTTTTTTCTTTGTGTGTGTGTGTGTGTGTGTGTGTGTGTGTAGGTTGCAATGCCAGTTATTGCCTCTCAATCTGAATGCTGTGAGACATCTCCTTTAGGAACTATATTCACGTGGTCCTGAAAGATAAAATAGTTACAAAATGTTCCCCAAATAATAAGACACATGGATCCAGTGGCTGTAATTGTTTGAAATGTAAGAGTTAAATATTTAGACATCCCCAAAGTAGGCTTTCTTGAGCATCTGTGAAAATAATATCCTTTATATCAGGAATGGGGCGTTTCTACTCATCATTGGGCCTCAGAAACCATCAATTCTGAGTCATGATAAATGACTTCACTTTTACTGCAAAATGACTCATAAACAACTTAGAGCTCAAGAGATTGTTTTGCAAGCTATTTTAAGTTTATTTGGCTATCTTCCTTATTTAAAGATCAATATCCATATGGACCTTTAGATAAATTCTCTTTTAGAACAGGTAATATCAACAAGCAGCCCATGAAATTGGAATGCTTGTAAGGTATTTTGAAATTACTCAGCAGATTATCTTGTTACTGTGGCCTTGATTTTTTAAATTGTAACTGCCTCTAGATTTGTTATTTCTCTCTTTGACAATCAGACATTCACAGGTATGCTGGGCTAGATGAATCAATCATAGAAAAAGTCCCACAAGACCATTTTTAGATTACTCCCTAATTTAGTTTAATGGAGGCTGAGAGTATAGTATATAATTTTATTTTATGTGCTGTAATATTAAATATTTATGTGTGTGCAGGACTCTCCCATGCCTGGTATGAGAACAGTAGTTGGAGTTCCCTATTAATCTACTGTCTTCAATGTTAAGAAAGGAAAAATAAATAAAAACCTGTCTCTGGTTTGCCAAAAGATGAAGAAACATTTAAAGTCTAAACTCTCATTATCAGATTTACAAATATGAAAAAGACTAAGGAAGTGTTGCAGAGGGTGAGGGGAAATGGACAGCTGTCCTTTTAGAGGCCAGTTTAATACAGTAAACCAATTTTTAAAATTTTGTCTTGGGAAATAATCACATAGATATAGTAGGCTCAAGAATATTTATCAAAATATGAAACAATGGAAGAGGAATAGAAACAAACTCAATATTCATCAATAGGGCACCAGTCAAGTAAAATATGAGGTTTATGCCTTAGTTTGGATTTTCCAATCTGTGCTGTCTAAAACGGTAGCCATTTTACTGACCATAACTAACATAACTACTGAACACTTGAAATACGGCTACACACCTAATCCACCCCATATCACCATGCACAACCAATTTCAGAGATGTACTATGAAAAGAATAGAGACTATCTTATTAATATTTTTAATTTTAATTCCATGTTGAAATAATAATTTTTATATATTAAGTTAAATAAAATATATTGTTAAAATTAATTTCATCTGTTTCTTTTTACTTTTTGATGTGATTACCAGAAAATTTTCAATTGCATATGTGGCTTGTGTTTGTGGCTTGCATTGTATTTCTAGAAATAGCACCACTCCAGAAGCAAATCTTGAGACAAGGATTTTTATGCAAGCAATTTATTAAAGAAGTGCTTCTGGAAGAATCTGGCAAAAGATTGGGAAAAGCAGGAAAGGGAATCAGAAGAAGCCAAGCAAGTGTATGGTTCAGATAAGTTTCAATCTCAGCCTGCTCTTGCAGGGAGCTCTGGAGCATGAATTACACCTCAGAGTTTGTCCTGCCTTGAGGCAAACTGAGCTGGGCTATCCTATCCCTACATCAATCAGTCCTTGAAACTCAAGGGTCACCCTGAGGACAGGTAAACACTCAGAAATTTCTGGCTCTCCATTGCCTTGGTGAGCAGTTCCTATAGACCAAGGACACACTCTAAAGAAGGTCACAGGTGCAAGCCATTGGAAGCAAAGCACATGGGAGCTGGGGGGTGGGTGAGTATAACAAGTTATAAAGATCTGAGGGGACCAAAGCAGCCCACTGACAGTGTCAGCTATACTTTACGTAATGGAACACTATGCAGTGATTTTTTAGATTTAGATTTATGGACATAGACATGTCCATAACATAGAGTGACATATAAAAGCATATTAACAAGATCATATATGAGCATCATATATGATCCTGCTTATATAAAATTACATACTTATTTCTATCTTCATAGAAATATGTTTGGAAGGCTTATGCACCGAAACATTAAGAGAGTATAAATCTGCATTGTGAGATTTTACTGATTGTAATTTTATTTGTTCTTTTATTTGATTTTTGACAATATATACATTTCATATATTAGAAAACTAATAAAGCTATTGAATGGACTAATAAAGTGAAAGTAATAAGTAAAACCCAAGATCTGAGATATGAGAACTTGTGAAATTTTACTAAATTCATGAATTAGTCATCCATGACATTTTTAGGATACCTGGAATGCACCCGGTGATATGATTACGGATGACATTCATCTGGTGTATACTCATATGGTCAAATGGCCAGCATCTGTTCTGTCTGGAAAATGTTTGTGCTATGCTGGTCAGTACTTGATGAAAAGAACTATTAAGACATAAATGTGTATGGTCAAATTGGCCGTAGGTTAATTAAAGGATAAAACAGGATGTCTGAACCAGAGGACCCAAGGTTCATATACTCTAAATAAGCAAACATCCTCAGGGATTGCAGAACTAAATATGAATTTTTTTTTTTTTTTTTTTATTATACTTTAAGTTCTAGGGTACATGTGCATGACGTTTATATCATGTATAACTCCCCAATGCAATCCCTCCCTCCTCCCCCCTCCCATGATAGGCCCCAGTGTGTGATGTTCCCCTTCCCGAGTCCAAGTGATCTCATTGTTCAGTTCCCACCTATGAGTGAGAACATGCGGTGTTTGTTTTTCTCTTCTTGTGATAGTTTGCTAAGAATGATGGTTTCCAGCTGCATCCATGTCCCTACAAAGGACGCAAACTCATCCTTTTTGATGGCTGCATAGTATTCCATGGTGTATATGTGCCACATTTTCTTAATCCAGTCTGTCACAGATGGACATTTGGGTTGATTCCAGTCTTTGCTATTGTGAATAGTGCCGCAATAAACATACGTGTGCATGTGTCTTTGTAGTAGAGTAATTTATAATCCTTTGGGTATATACCCAGTAGTGGGATGGCTGGGTCATATGGTACATCTAGTTCTAGATCCTTGAGGAATCGCCATACTGTTTTCCATAATGGTTGAACTAGTTTACAATCCCACCAACAGTGTAAAAGTGTTCCTATTTCTCCACATCCTCTCCAACACCTGTTGTTTCCTGACTTCTTAATGATTGCCATTCTAACTGGTGTGAGATGGTATCTCATTGTGGTTTTGATTTGCATTTCTCTGATGGCGAGTGATGATGAGCATTTTTTCATGTGTCTGTTGGCTGTATGAATGTCTTCTTTTGAGAAATGTCTGTTCATATCCTTTCCCCACTTTTTGATGGGTTGTTTGTTTTTTTCTTGTATATTTGTTTGAGTTCTTGTAGATTCTGGATATTAGCCCTTTGTCAGATGAGTAGGTTGCAAAAATTTTTT
Organism: Trachypithecus francoisi; assembly: GCF_009764315.1. Classification (NCBI taxonomy): domain Eukaryota; kingdom Metazoa; phylum Chordata; class Mammalia; order Primates; family Cercopithecidae; genus Trachypithecus; species Trachypithecus francoisi. The sequence continues at coordinate 114,145,749 of NW_022681471.1, read as the reverse complement.
CCCATTCTGTAGGTTGCCTGTTCACTCTGATGGTAGTTTCTTTGGCTGTGCAAAAGCTCTTTAGTTTAATTAGATCCCATGTGTCAATTTTTGCTTTTGCTGCCGTTGCTTTGGGTTTTAGACATGAAGTCCTTGCCCATGCCTATGTCCTGAATGGTACTACCTAGATTTTCTTCTAGGGTTTTTATGGTATTAGGTCTAACATTTAAGTCTCTAATCCATCTTGAATTAATTTTCGTATAAGGGGTAAGGAAAGGATCCAGTTTCAGCTTTCTACTTATGCTAGCCAATTTTCCCAGCACCATTTATTAAATAGGGAATCCTTTCCCCATTTCTTGTTTCTCTCAGGTTTGTCAAAGATCAGATGGCTGTAGATGTGTGGTATTATTTCTGAGGACTCTGTTCTGTTCCATTGGTCTATATCTCTGTTGTGGTACCAGTACCATGCTGTTTTGGTTACTGTAGCCTTGTAGTATAGTTTGAAGTCAGGTAGCGTGACGCCTCCAGCTTTGTCCTTTTGACTTAGGATTGTCTTGGCAATGCGGGCTCTTTTTGGTTCCATATGAACTTTAAAGCCGTTTTTTCCAATTCTGTGAAGAAAGTCATTGGTAGCTTGATGGGGATGGCATTGAATCTATAAATCACCTTGGGCAGTATGGCCATTTTCACGATATTGATTCTTCCTATCCATGAGCATGGTATGTTCTTCCATTTGTTGTGTCCTCTTTGATTTCACTGAGCAGTGGTTTGTAGTTCTCCTTGAAGAGGTCCTTTACATCCCTTGTAAGCTGGATTCCTAGGTATTTGATTCTCTTTGAAGCAATTGTGAATGGAAGTTGATTCCTGATTTGGCTCTCTGCTTGTCTGTTACTGGTGTATAAGAATGCTTGTGATTTTTGCACATTAATTTTGTATCCTGAGACTTTGCTGAAGTTGCTTATCAGCTTAAGGAGATTTTGGGCTGAGACAATGGGGTTTTCTAAATATACAATCATGTCATCTGCAAACAGGGACAATTTGACTTCTTCTTTTCCTAACTGGATACCCTTGATTTCTTTCTCTTGCCTGATTGCCCTAGCCAGAACTTCCAACACTATGTTGAATAGGAGTGGTGAGAGAGGCATCCCTGTCTTGTGCCAGTTTTCAAAGGGAATTTTTCCAGTTTTTGCCCATTCAGTATGATATTAGCTGTGGGTTTGTCATAAATAGCTCTTATTATTTTGAGGTACGTTCCATCAATACCAATTTATTGAGCGTTTTTAGCATAAAGGGCTGTTGAATTTTGTCAAAAGCCTTTTCTGCATCTATTGAGATAATCATGTGGTTCTTGTCTTTGGTTCTGTTTATATGCTGGATTACGTTTATTGATTTGCGAATGTTGAACCAGCCTTGCATCCCAGGGATGAAGCCCACTTGATCATGGTGGATAAGCTTTTTGATGTGCTGCTGAATCCGGTTTGCCAGTATTTTATTGAGGATTTTTGCATCGATGTTCATCAGGGATATTGGTCTAAAATTCTCTCTTTTGTTTGTGTCTCTGCCAGGCTTTGGTATCAGGATGATGTTGGCCTCATAAAAGAGTTAGGGAGGATTCCCTCTTTTTCTATTGATTGAAATAGTTTCAGAAGGAATGGTACCAGCTCCTCCTTGTACCTCTGGTAGAATTCAGCTGTGAATCCATCTGGTCCTGGACTTTTTTGGTGGGTAGGCTATTAATTGTTGCCTCAATTTCAGAGCCTGCTATTGGTCTATTCAGGTTCAACTTCTTCCTGGTTAGTCTTGGGAGAGTGTAAGTGTCCAGGAAATTATCCATTTCTTCTAGATTTTCTAGTTGATTTGCGTAGAGGTGTTTATAGTATTCTCTGATGGTAGTTTGTATTTCTGTGGGGTCGGTGGTGATATCCCCTTTATCATTTTTTATTGCGTCTATTTGATTCCTCTCTCTTTTCTTCTTTTTATTAGTCTAGCTAGCGGTCTGTCAATTTTGTTGATCTTTTCAAAAAACCAACTCCTGGATTCATTGATTTTTTGGAGGTTTTTTGTGTCTCTATCTCCTTCAGTTCTGCTCTGATCTTAGTTATTTCTTGCCTTCTGCTAGCTTTTGAATGTGTTTGCTCTTGCCTCTCTAGTTCTTTTAATTGTGATGTTAGAGTGTCAATTTTAGATCTCTCCTGCTTTCTCTTGTGGGCATTTAGTGCTATAAATTTCCCTCTACACACTGCTTTAAATGTGTCCCAGAGATTCTGGTATGTTGTATCTTTGTTCTCATTGGTTTCAAAGAACATCTTTATTTCTGCTTTCATTTCGTTATGTACCCAGTAGTCATTCAGGAGCAGTTGTTCAGTTTCCATGTAGTTGAGCGGTTTTGATTGAGTTTCTTAGTCCTGAGTTCTAGTTTGATTGCACTGTGGTCTGAGAGACAGTTTGTTATAATTTCTGTTCTTGTACATTTGCTGAGGAGTGCTTTACTTCCAATTATGTGGTCAATTTTGGAATAAGTGCGATGTGGTGCTGAGAAGAATGTATATTCTGTTGATTTGGGGTGGAGTTCTATAGATGTCTATTAGGTCCGCTTGGTGCAGAGATGAGTTCAATTCCTGGATATCCTTGTTAACTTTCTGTCTCGTTGATCTGTCTAATGTTGACAGTGGAGTGTTGAAGTCTCCCATTATTATTGTATGGGAGTCTAAGTCTCTTTGTAGGTCTCTAAGGACTTGCTTTATGAATCTGGGTGCTCCTGTATTGGGTGCATATATTTAGGAGAGTTAGCTCTTCCTGTTGAATTGATCCCTTTACCATGATGTAATGGCCTTCTTTGTCTCTTTTGATCTTTGATGGTTTAAAGTCTGTTTTATCAGAGACTAGGATTGCAACCCCTGCTTTTTTTTGTTCTCCATTTGCTTGGTAGATCTTCCTCCATCCCTTTATTTTGAGCCTATGTATGTCTCTGCATGTGAGATGGGTCTCCTGAATACAGCAGACTGATGGGTCTTGACTCTTGATCCAGTTTGCCAGTCTGTGTCTTTTAATTGGAGCATTTAGTCCATTGACATTTAAGGTTAATATTGTTATGTGTGAACTTGATCCTGTCATTATGATATTAACTGGTTATTTTGCTCGTTAGTTGATGCAGTTTCTTCCTAGCCTCGATGGTCTTTACATTTTGGCATGTTTTTGCAATGGCTGGTACCGGTTGTTCCTTTCCATGTTTAGGGCTTCCTTCAGGGTCTCTTGTAAGGCAGGCCTGGTGGTGACAAAATCTCTAAGCATTTGCTTATCTGTAAAGGATTTTATTTCTCCTTCACTGATGAAGCTTAGTTTGGCTGGATATGAAATTCTGGGTTGAAAATTCTTTTCTTTAAGAACGTTGAATATTGGCCCCCACTCTCTTCTGGCTTGTAGAGTTTCTGCCGAGAGGTCTGCTGTTAGTCTGATGGGCTTCCCTTTGTGGGTAACCCGACCTTTCTCTCTGGCTGCCCTTAAGATTTTTTCCTTCATTTCAACTTTGGTGAATCTGGCAATTATGTGTCTTGGAGTTGCTCTTCTGGAGGAGTATCTTTGTGGCGTTCTCTGTATTTCCTGAATTTGAATGTTGGCCTGCCCTACTAGGTTGGGGAAGTTCTCCTGGATGATATCCTGAAGAGTGTTTTTCAACTTGGTTCCATTTTCCCCCTCACTTTCAGGCACCCCAATCAGACGTAGATTTGGTCTTTTTACATAATCCCATACTTCTTGCAGGCTTTGTTCATTTCTTTTTCTTCTTTTTTCTTTTGGTTTCTCTTCTCGCTTCATTTCATTCATTTGATCCTCAATCGCTGATACTCTTTCTTCCAGTTGATCGAGTCGGTTACTGAAGCTTGTGCATTTGTCACGTATTTCTCGTGTCATGGTTTTCATCTCTGTCATTTCGTTTATGATCTTCTCTGCATTAATTATCTAGCTGTCAATTCTTCCACTTTTTTTTCAAGATTTTTAGTTTCTTTGCGCTGGGTACGTAATTCCTCCTTTAGCTCTGAGAGGTTGATGGACTGAAGCCTTCTTCTCTCATCTCGTCAAAGTCATTCTCTGACCAGCTTTGATCCGTTGCTGGCGATGGGCTGCGCTCCTTTGCAGGGGGAGATGCGCTCTTATTTTTTGAATTTCCAGCTTTTCTGCCCTGCTTCTTCCCCATCTTTGTGGTTTTATCTGTCTCTGGACTTTGATGATGGTGACGTACGGATGGGGTTTTGGTATAGGTGTCCTTCCTGTTTGATAGTTTTCGTCTGACAGTCAGAAGGACTGTCTGTTGGTCTGTTGGAGATTGCTTGAGGTCCACTCCAGACCCTGTTTGCCTGGGTATCAGCAGCAGAGGTTGCCGAAGATAGAATATTGCTGAACAGCGAGTGTACCTGTCTGATTCTTTCTTTGGAAGTTTCCTCTCAGGGTGACGCCACCCTGTGAGGTGTGGGGTGTCAGACTGCCCCTAGTGGGGGATGTCTCCCAGCTAGGCTACTCAGGGGTCAGGGACCCACCTGAGCAGGCAGTCTGTCCGTTCTCGGATCTCAACCTCCGCGTTAGGAGATCCACGGCTCTCCCCAAAGCTGTCAGACAGAGTCGTTCGCGTCTGCACCGCCCCCGCTCTTTCCCCTAATGGGCTGCAGCTGTGCGCTGTCCGCAGAGGTAGAGTCTACAGAGACAGGCAGGCTTCCTTGAGCTGCTGTGAGCTCCACCCAGTTCGAGCTTCCCAGCGGCTTTGTTTACCTACTTAAGCCTCAGCAATGGCGGGCGCCCCTCCCCCAGCCTCGCTGCTGCCTTGCGGATAGATCGCCGCAGACGGCTGTGTTAGCAGTGAGGGAGGCTCCGTGGGCGTGGGACCCTCCCGGCCAGGTGTGGGATATATTCTCCTGGTGTGCCTGTTTCCTTAAAGCGCAGTATTGGGGTGGGAGTTACCCGATTTTCCAGGTGTTGTGTGTCTCAGTTCCCCTGGCTAGGAAAAGGGATTCCTTTCCCCCTTGCGCTTCCAGGTGAGGCGATGCCTCGCCCTGCTTCAGCTCACGCTGGTCAGGCTGCAGCAGCTGACCAGCACCGATTGTCCGGCACTCCCTAGCGAGATGACCCCAGTACCTCAGTTGAAAACGCAGAAATCACCGGTCTTCTGTGTCGCTCGCGCTGGGAGTTGGAGACTGGAGCTGCTCCTATTCGGCCATCTTGCTCCGCCCCCCCCCGAATGTTTTAATAAAGATAAGATCAGTAACAGTGGCTTTCCACTTAGTAGAGCCTGAGATAAAAAAAATAGTAATACTCCTTCTTTCTTCGATAAAAAATGTCTATATTTCCTTCAAGATGGAATTTTGCATCAATTTTTGTTTTTTAAGGTACCACATTAAAATATCTCATTTGATTACTGAGAATTCTGGTATCCCCATAAATTTTGCATCCTAGGTAAGTGCCTCACTTGCCTCACTTGCCTCCCTTTGGTCCCACCTTAAGTTGGAAGTGTCTCATGAAAAAACCTTAGTCTAACTAATCATTTGATGTACACATAAAACTATCATCTGCATATTACTTTTGAAAGTTGGCTATCAGAGTGATTAATAGAAAACCTTGCTGTAACCGTTCCTTTCATTACTGACAATCACACTGTCCTTTAATTTACCTGAATTATATGAGGAGAACGAGGATGTTGAGACACAAGGATTGTTCAGATCTGTTTGAGAACCTTAACAAAGCAGTAAACAATAGTGCTGAAGATGTGCTAACGTTTACATGTATTTTAATACAGAAATAACAAAAGTAAAAAAAAAAAAAAAAAAACACCAAGTGAAAAATGGTTCATATAGACACAAAAGTAATTATTAAAAAGAAAACTTGTGAGTCAGGAATTACAAAGAAATAACTTCCATCAAAGGGTCTTTGGTATAAATTCCAACATTCATTCTTGGCTTCATGGGATCTTGCATTAAGACTCACAGAAAAACATGTGCAGGACTGCATTACAGTGCGCTTTTATATTATTTACCACTTTGTTTGCTCTCAGATATTTAGCTTCCCTTAATAAGAGTATTCTGAGAGGATCGATATATTGAAAATTGCTCACCCCCCTCTCTCTTTCATGCTCACAAATACCTCTTTCATAAAACCCTGCCCTTAAATAGTTCACAAAATGAGTGGTAACATGTAATTTAAGACTAAAAGTTGTGTCTTTTTTTCCTGAAAGCTTTGTGTAAAATTGTATACGCAGTCATAATATAGTTATCCCAATATATTATGCTATTGCATGTTTTATCCTTTAACTTTACAGAAATGCATATTTTCAAGTTGCATTTCTATTGCAGATCCTAAATCTTAAAAAGAATCCTTGTGCTAAAAAATAGTGATTTGTATCCTTGTTTACAAATAAAATTCAAATAGAGTTGACTAGTCATCTATGAAGCAGTTGAGAATTAATGCTTGAATAATTTTCTTAAATGATGCAATGTAGTTTTTTCCACAGGGGGCAATATGATATATGAAAAGTTCAGTTACTTTGGGGATATTTGTTTTATATTGTGAAAATCGCATCTTGAAGGAAATCCCTCAGAATTAAGTAGCACTCAAAACCAAAAATTATTACATGTCTATTGGCAAGATCAATACAACATAGTGGTGGGAGACACTTGAAAATATGTCTGGGATAAAATGTATAGAGTGACTGACTCTTTTACAATACTCACTTTGAAATGGGTAGAAATGAAAAAGAACATACAGTGCAGAAAATGAGCTCTTTAGTAGATGCTGTTGTGATAGACCATATCCCCTTGGACATGCTGTTCCAGAGCATGTGAAGGGTGTTCAGGGCTAATCCAATGACAAATAAGAGGTGGAGAATAAACTCCTCAGCTCCCTTGCCCTTTGAGAGTGGGGTAAGGAGTAGACAGCTTGGAAGATTGCTCTACATTGTCTCCCAGAATTTCTCATTGGAATTGAACTTCAGTTGCTCATAGTTATAATTTGTTTGATAAAGTACTCTGCATTCACTTCCTTCTTTTCCCTGTTTCCATTCCTACTCTCCTACTAAGTCTTCCTGCAATCACTTCCCAGACAAACTACTTGCACTTGAACCATTGATGCAGAGCCTTCTGGAAGGGTCACAAACCAAAGTAATCTCCTTGGAGTAAGTCAATGAAGAAATGAATCTAGTAACGAATTCACATTGATCTTTCTGTCAATTCCCAAATCACTGAGTTTGGTGCAGCTCTCCTAGAACCTTTAGATGCTTTTAACTCTGCTGTCTTTTACAAAAAATGAAATAAAACAAAATGAAAAGTATCTCATTTTACATACTTCCTTCCTCTCTTCTCAAAGTGTATAATGCTTGAAAGCAAGCTCTCATGCCAGAGAATGTACAATCTTGATGTAGAATATTAGGCACAAAATAAAAAATGAAAAATTTTGAATTAATGTTCTCAAAGCCTCTACATAATGACAGCTTTTATGGCCTAGTGTTGACAAATGAAAAGGATACCCTGCAGGCCAACTGTGTAAATTCACAAAATAAACTATTGAAATCACTTGGGGAATTTTTTTTTTTTTTTTCCAAATGAAACAAGTCCACTTGAACATGTCTTGCTCAAAAGTAATTAGTAACCCTTGGCATTTCATCTGGACTTCTATATGCTTGCCACTGGAGCCACATTAATATTTGAGCATCATACTAGCAAAACAACAGATGCACCAAGGCGGTGGAAGACAAGGTATAAGGACTGTCTTCAGCTCTATCTGAATAAATGAGCAGAATAATGCTGAAGAGCCTGGATATAACTGTGTCCCTTAAAAATATACAGCACAGGAAAAAAAATGAGATGTGTTGCCATAAAGAGCAATAATCTTTGTATGTTTCAAATTCAACCCTTCAATTCCATGTTTGTATCTAAATGTCCCACCCTTTGTCATTGCTTTGTAGCATTTACCACTGGAAAATGCAGTGTATTATTCAGATGTCAGTATAGGTGTTACTTAATGCACATCTGAAAATCCCAGACATTCCAAACATGAAAATTCATAGCTGCATTCGTGATAAGCAAAAAACTGTAAGCAATGATATGATATTATATTTAGAAAAAATCTGAAGACTCTACCAAAAAAAAAAAAACTACTGGAACTGATAAATTTAGTAAAATTTTGGGATACAAAATCAAGATACAAAAATCAGTAACACTTTCATATGCCAACAGTGAAAAATCTGAAAAAGAAATAGAAAAGTAATCCCACTTACAATAACCCCAAATAAAATGAAATACCTAGGAATTAACTTAACCAAAGAAATGAAAGACCTCTACAATGAAAACTATAAAACACCGAAGAAAAAGAAATGAAGAGGACAAAAACTGGAAATATATTCCTTGTTCATGGACTGGATGAATCAATATTGTTAAAATGTCTATACTACCAAAAGAAATCTACAGATTCCATACAATCCCTATCAAAATGTCTATGATATTCTTCACAGAAATAGAAAAAAAAATACTCAAATTTATATGGAATCACAAAATACCCAGATTATCCAAAGCTATCCTGAGCAAAAAGAACAAAACTGGAGGAATCACATTACCTGACTTCAAGATATATTACAGAGCTATAGTAACCAGAATAGTATGGCACTGGCATTAAAACAGACATGCAGACCAATGAAACAGAATAAAGAATTCAGAAACAAATCTACATACCTACAGTGAACTCATTTTCAACAAATGAGTTGCCAAGAACATACATTGGGGAAAAGACAGTCTTTTTAATAAATGGTGCTGGGAAAACTGGATATCCATATGCAGAAGAATGAAACTAGACCCCTACCTCTTGTGAAATACAAAAATCAAATCAAAATGGACTAAAGACTTAAACCTAAGGCCTCAGACTATGAAACTACTACAAGAAATATTGAGGAAACTCTCCAGGACATTGTTCTGGGCAAAAATTTCTTCCGTAATACCCTGTAAACACAGACAACCAAAACGAAAATGGACAAATGAGATCACATCAAGATAACAAGCTTCCGTACAGCAAAGGAAACAATCAGTAAAGTGAAGAGATAACCCACTGAATGGGAGAAAATATTTGCAAACTACCAATCTGACAAGGGATTAATAACCAGAATACATGAGGAGCTCAAACAATTCTATAGGAAAAGTCTAATAATCCAATCAAGAAATGGGCAAAAGATTTGAATAGACATTTCTCAAAAGAAGTCATACATGGCTGGGCATGGTGGCTCACACCTGTAATCCCAGCACTTTGGGAGGCTGAGGCAGGCGGATCACCTGAGGTCAGGAGTTTGAGACCAGCCTGGCCAACATGGCAAAACTGTGTTTCTACTAAAAATACAAAAATTAGCTGGGTGTGGTGGCAGGTGTCTATAATCCCAGCTACCCAGGAGGCTGAGGTAGGAGAATCTCTTGAACCCAGGGGGCGGAGGTTGCAGTGAGCCAAGATCATGCCACTTCATTCTAGCTTGGGTGAAAGAGGACATATAAATGGCAAACAGGTATATGAAAAGGTGTTCAACATCAGAGAAATGCAAATCAAAACTACATGAGATATGAGATATCATCTCACCCAAATTAAAATGGCTTTTATTTAAAAGTTTGCCAATAACAAACATTGGTGAGGATGTGGAGAAAAAGGAACCCTTGTACACTGATGGTGGGAGTGTAAATTAGTACAACCACTATGGAGAACAGTTTGTAGGTTCTTAGAAAAACAAACAAATAAAAAAAACCAAAAACAAACAAAAAAAACTAAAAATAGAGCTACCATCTGATCCAGCAATCCCACTGGTGGGTACATACCCAAAAGAAAGGAAATCAGTATATTGAAGAGATATCTGCATTCCTATGTTTGTTGCAGCACAACAATAGCCAAGATTAGGAAGCAACCTATTTGTCCATTAACAGATGAATGGATAAAGAAAAGGTGGTACTTATACACAATGGAGTACTATTCAGTCATAAAAAAGAATGAAATGCTGCTATTTGCAATAACATAGAAGGAAATGGAGGTCATTATATTAAGTGAAAATAAGCCAGGCACAGAAAGACAAATATCATCTGTTCTCACTTATTGTCGGATCTACAAATAAAAACAAGTGAACTCATTGAGATGGAGTAGAAGGATGGTTACAGAAGCTGGAAGGGTAGGGGGTGCTGGGAGGAAGGTGACAATGGTTAATGGGTACAAAAAAAAATACAAAGAATGAATAAGACCTAGTATTTGCTAGCAATACAGCAGAACTATAGTAAAGAAAAATTTACTTGTACATATTAAAATGACTAAAAGGGTATAATTGAATTGTTTGTAACACAAAGGATAAGTGCTTGAGGGGATGAATACCCAATTTTCCATGATATAATTATTATCGTATCATGCCTTGATTAAAGTATCTCATTCATCACTTTTGAAATTCTAGAAAAGGGGACTCTAATCAATAATAGAATGCAGATCAGTGGCTGCCGAGAGCCAGGGGAGGATTGCTGCACAGGAAGCTTGAAGGAACGTTTTGTGGTAATGAAAATGTTCTACATTTTGATTGTGATGGTTCCTACATATGTTTAAAAATATATCAAAAGTCATTGAACTGTACACTTAAATTGGCACATTTTATTACATGTAAATTAATCTCCAATAAAGTCATTTGAAATAAAACTTATTTGTATCTTCTACCAAAACTTTAACTAACAAACCAATTGCTATCATTTAGTAAGCAGGGCACTGAGCAAAATAAACTTAGGACAGTTATATTTTATCAAGGGTTCGGACAGACTTGAGTATCATCTTGCATTGTAGGTATCTAGGGGAGCCTGGTACTCTAGAAACCTGATACTTGAAAAAATATATCTAAAAGAAACAGTAGAGAGGGAGGAGAAGAAAAGAGTAACAAAAACAAAAGGAAACAAAAGCACATTTGACCACCTTCAGAATTTTACCTGCTGACAAACAATACTATTTCTGCATCATCACTCTGCTTGCACATGCCCAGGAATATCATGTTTATGTGTGGGTGTGGTGGGGGCGAGGAAGAGCAAGGGTATCAAAACATGGCATGCATCTATTGGTGGTGTCTTAAGGTGAAAAATTTAAAGATTTTTTTTTTTTTTTTTTTTTTTTGAGACAGAGTCTTGCTCTGTCACCCAGGCTGGAGTGCAGTGGCCGGATCTCAGCTCACTGCAAGCTCCGCCTCCCAGGTTTACACCATTCTCCTGCCTCAGCCTCCCGAGTAGCTGGGACTACAGGCGCCCACCACCTCGCCCGGCTAGTTTTTCGTATTTTTTAGTAGAGACGGGGTTTCACCGTGTTAGCCAGGATGGTCTCGATCTCCTGACCTCGTGATCCACCCCTCTCGACCTCCCAAAGTGCTGGGATTACAGGCTTGAGCCACCGCACCCGGCCTAAAGATACGTTTTGTAGCAAAGATTATCTCAAACTTTAGTGAACATTAAAATCACCTGTACAGTTACTCAACATGCAGATCCCTGGGCCCCACCACAGAGACTCATTGGGTCTGGAGTAGAGCTGAGATTTTGCATTTCTAGCAAGATTCTGGGTGATGCTGATGCTGATCCTGCTGGCCAAGAGACCACACTTTGTGTAGATCTGATCTTTAACCCTAATGTTATTCTGAAGCAGGGATGAACTCTCATATTTAATTATTGCTGAAAATTGTGCTGTTGTCATGACTAAAGCATGTTGACTCAGAACATTTTTGGAAGAGAGAATTTATTCAAGAGAGCTCTGATTTTGTTCCTTGTTCCAAATTGGTCAGTATTTAATGAGCACTCCTTGGAATTTGTTGATCAGAGGAGGTGAGCGAGCTTATGAAAATAGATCCTAGTTGCTTACCATTTCTTTCTCAGAAAATTCCAAGTGTCATCTGTAGGTGTGAACAGGGCTCCCTGGTCCTGCCATCAAAATGTGAGAGGTGATTGCTTGAACTCCTTCAGTTGGAAGTTAATGCTTTTGTGATCCCCAGAATATGCAATTAATGAGTTTCATTCTACTGACATTTTTAATGTCAACATTACCAACAGCAGATGGGAGATGTCTGCATTGGGTGTCTGTTTCCAATTAAGATCTTTAATTTATGATAAATGAATATGTTTCAATCATGTCTGCCTTGCATTCAGTGTATGCTTGGTTGATCAACAATAAAAGCTGCCAGGAATGTTTTGGCACACAAAAAGAGACTGAGTCGGCCCATAGGTAGAAGGCTCACTGTTTTAATGGTTCCTTAAATTACTTAAATCAGATAAACTTAAAAAAAGGTAACAAATGAGCTTACTGGTTTTGTTTAATATACGTATGTGAAAATTTGGAAAATTAAAGAGGAGAAAGAAATACCTGTAGACATCCCCACCCTAAAAACAAAACAAAACAAAAAAACCCTGTTTGGAATTTAGGTATCTTATTCTGGTCTTTGGACTATGCATAGAATCATTTAGATAAGTATAATTACATATTGATTCCTGAGTTTTTCACCTAATATTTGCTATGCTTTATTTTCCCAGTTTTTCACAATCTGTTTCGGCTATCTATTGTTTCATAACAAATCACCCTAAAACTTAGTGGCTGAAACAAGAAGATTAATTTGGCTTAAGAATCTGCAATTTTGGCAAGGCTTGCCAGGGACAGCTGGACTCTGCTACTCTCAGTACTAACTGAGACATTTCAAAGGCTGGGGGTTGAATCCACTGATGGCTTGCTCATGCACATGTATCTTGGTTGATGCTGGCTGTTGACTGGCTGGGGCCTTAGTTTGGCCTGTCAGCAGAAACACCACATGTGACCATTCCATGTTGTTTAAACTTCCTCAAAATATGGTAGCTATATTCCAAGGGTGAGCTTCCCATGCAAGTAAGCCAGATAGAAGCTGTATTGACTTTTATGATCTAGCTTCATAAATCACACAGCATGACTTCCACTACTTTTTTTTTTTTTCATTAGAAATGAGTCACTAAGGCCAACCTGTATTCAAGGGAAGGGAAATTAGACCCCACCTTTTTATGACAGGAGCTTCAAAAATTTTGTAGATATGTTTTATAAAATGTAGCATAATATGCTATCAAGTGAATATAGCAATCTTAACCATTTCACCTACAGTTACATTTGTGTTGCTACTGTTCTTAGACTGTGATTAACATCTTTAGCAGGTTTTCTAGAAATAATTATTCCTTGAATTCCACCAACTAGTTTGCAAAAGAGGATTTTTGTTACACATATAGGCACTTAGTAAAGGTAATCTGATTTTGAAAGGACTAACATAACCAGACCTTAATTGTAATAAGATCTTTCTAAGAGCTAAGGCTGCCTTAATAGATGACAATCTTAGAAAGAAAAAATTTTTGATGGAGTCTCACTCTGTCACCCAGGCTGGAGTGCAGTGGCACTATCTTGGCTCACTGCAAGCTCCACCTCCTGGGTTCATGCCATTCTTCTGCCTCAGCCTCCCGAGTAGCTGGGACTACAGGCACCCGCCACCGTGCCTGGCTAATTTTTAGTATTTTTAGTAGAGATGGGTGTGGTCTCGATCTCCTGACCTCTTGATCCGCCCACTTCAGCCTCCCAAAGTGCTGGAGTTACAGGCTTGAGCCACCACGCCTAGCCCTTTCTCTTTAGTTCTAATAATACTTGCTTTATATATCTGGGTGGACCAGTATGGGTAAATCTATATTTAAAATTACTATATCCTCTTGCTGAATCAACACCTTTATCATTATATAGAAACCTTCTTTGTCTCTTCTTACAGTTTTTGTCTTGAAATCTATTTTGTCTGATATAAGTATAGGTATTCCTGATCTTTTTTGGTTTCCATTGACATGGAATATCTTTTCCCATCCCTTTATTTTCAGTTTACATGTGTCTTATAGGTGAGGTATATTTCTTGCAGGTAACAGATTTTTGGGTCTTTAAAAATCCATTCAGCCAGTCATGTCTTTTGATTGGAGAGTTTAGTACATTTACATTCAATGTTATTGATAAATAAAGACTTCCTCCTGCCTTTTTGTTATTTGTTTTCTGGTTGTTTTGCGGTCTTCTTTCTTTTCTTTCTTTCCTTCTTGTCCTTCTTTTGTGCAGGCGATTTTCTTTGGTGATTTAGTTTCTTGCTTTGTATTTTTTGTCTCCATTGTATGTTTTTGGTTTCATGTTACCATAAGGCTCACAAATAGAATCAAGCTGATAACAATGTATAAACAAAAAAACAGATAAGCAAAAAGAAAGCTAATAAAATTTACTTCTTAACTTCATCCTTTGTTTTTTAAACTTTTTTGTTTCTATTTATATCTTACTGTATGGTTTATGTCTTGAAAGCTGTTGTAGTTGTTATTTTGATTAGTTCATTGTTAGCCTTTTACTTAGATAAGTAAAGTTAACACAGCACGGTTATAATGTTACAATATTCTGTGTTTTTCTGTGTGCGTACTATTACCAGTGAGTTGTGTACATTCAGGTGACCACATATACTTATAACATCCTTTTCTTTCTAATTGAAGTATTCCCTCTAGCATTTCTTGTAGGATAGATCTGGTGTTGATGAAATCCCTCAGCTTTTGTTTGGGAAAGTCTTAATTTCTCCTTCATGCTTGAAGAATATTTTGCCAGATATATACTATTCTAGGGTAAAAGTTTTTTTTTTTTTTTCCCTCCAGTACCTTAATTATGTCATGTGCCTATCTGCTGGCCTGTTTCCATTATGTTATGTCCCTCTTTACTGGCCTGTTTCCACTGAAAAGTCTGCTGCCATATATATTCGAATTCCTTTGAATATTATTCATTTCTTTTTTCTTGCTGCTTTTAGGATTCTTTCTTTATCCTTAATCTTTGGGAGTTTGATTATTAAATGCCTTGAGGTGGTCTTCTTTGGGTTAAATCTGCTTGCTGTTCTATAACTCTCTTGTACTTGGATATTGCTATAACTCTTAGGTTTGGAAAGTTCTCATTATTATCCCTTTGAATAAACTTTCTACCCCATCTCTTTCTCTACCTCTTCTTTAACGCCAATCACTCTTAGATTTGCCCTTTTGAAGCTATTTTCTAGATCCTGTAGGTGTACCTCATGGTTTTTTATTCTTTTTTCTTTTGACTCCTCTGACTGTATTTTCAAATAGCCTGTCTTCAAGATCACTGTTTGTTTTTCTGCTTAATCAATTCTGCTATTAAAAGACTCTGATGCATTCTTCAGTATGCCAATTGCATTTATCAACTCCAGAATTTATCCTTTTAAATTATTTCAATCTCTTTGCTAAATTCATCTGATAGAATTCTGAATTCCTTCTCATGTTATTTTGAATCTCTTTGAGTTTCCTCAACACTGCTATTTTGAATTCTCTGTCTGAAAGGTCACCTATCTTCTTTTCTCCAGGATGGTCCCTAGTGCCTTATTTAGTTCATTTGGTAAGGTCATGTTTTCCTGGAATGTCTTGATACTTGTAGATGTTCGTCTGTTTCTAGATATTGAAGAGTTAGGTATTTATTTTAGTCTTCACTGTCTCAGCTTGTTTGTACCCATCCTTCTTGGGAAGCTTTTCCAGATTTTTGAAAGGACTTGGGAGTTGTGATCTAAGCTGTATCTGCTTTAGGGGGCACCCAAAACCCAGTAATAGTATGATTTTTGCAGACTCATACAGGTACTACTTTGATGGTCTTGGACAAGATGTGGGAGAATTTTCTGGATTACCAGGCAGAGACTCTTATTCTCTTTCCTTACTTTCTCCCAAACAAATGGATTTTCTCTCTCTGTTCTGAGTCACCAGGACTCGGGGGTGAAGTAACACAAGCATCCCGTGGCCACCAAAACTATGACTGCACTGGATCAGACCCGAAGCCAGCACAGCACCGGGTCTGGCCCCAGGCTTGCTGTAACAACTTCTTGGCTACTTCCTATGTTCACTGAAGGCAGTGGGGCTCAACAATAAGCCGGTGGAAAAGCCAGTCTCCTTTCAGCATGGTGAATCCTCTGAGTTCCTGGGTGGGTCCAAGAGTGCTTTCTGGGAGCCAGGGAATAGAGTCAAAAACCTTAGAAGTCTACCTGGTGTTCTATTTTACTGCTGGCGCTCAGATAGCAAAATGCGGTCCCTCTTACTCTTACTTCCCCTTTCCAAAGGCAGAAGAGCCTGACCCCATAGCCCTGCAAGCACAGTAAGTATTGCCAGACTACTGCTGATGTTCCCTTAAGGCCCAGAGTCTCTTAAGTCAGTTTGTGGTGAATGCTGTCTGGCCTGGGACTCACCCTTCAGGGCAGTGGACTCCCCTGTGGCCCAAGGCACGTCAAGAAATGCTGTCCAAGAGCCAAATTCTGGAATCAGGGATCCTAAGAGCCTGCTTTGTGCTCTATTCCCCTGCGGCCGAGCTGGTACCTAAGGTGCAAGACAAAGTTCCCTTTACTTTTCCCTCTGCTTTTCACAAGTAGGAGTCTCACCCCATAGTCACCACAGCTGGTAATACGCTGAGTCTCAAGTGAAGCTAGCAAGTCTCAGAGGCTCACCCAAGGCCCTCAGCATAGTACCTGGGTATAACTGCTGGTTATTCAGAGCCTAAGGGTTCTTCAGTTATCAAGTGATGAATCCTACGAGAACTGGGATTTTCACTTCAAGGAAGCAGGTTCTCTTTTGGCCCACAGCATGTCTAGAAATGTATGGGAGTTAAGACCTGGAAAGAGGGCCTCACGACTTTGATGAGTGCTCTATCCTACTGTGGCTGAGCTGGTATCCAAGATCCAAGGCAGTGTCCTCCACACTCTTCTCTCTCCTTTCCTCAACTGGAAGGAAGGGTCTCTTTTGGAATCATGAACTGTGCAGCCTGGGGCTAAGGGAGGAATATTCCAGCACTCTCTTAGCCACCCCAGTTGGTGTCCCAGTAGGTCATGTGTCCTCTGCAGACTCCTGGTTCTGGGCCCAGGTGAGTACTAGGACTCTCACCTAAAATGCTGCCCTTGTGGCCTAGACTGTCTTTCAAGTTCATTTAGCTCCCCATAGCAATTTAGCTTTAGGTTTGCTGGAACTTGAGTTCTGAGCACTGGAATCAGTGATTCCCCTCTGGCTAGGGGATATAAATGCTCCCTCCATGGTTGGACCTCAGCTGAGTTTGGTACAGTTTTCCTGTCTGCTATAACAAGACAGCATTGAGTCTAATGTCTCACAATTGATAGCTCTCCCTCTTTCCAAGGCACAGAAATGCCCGGCACATCATGCTGTGGCTGTTGGGAGGTGGGAGAGTTGTGGGGATGGGGTTGGGGAGAAAGGGTGGCATCAACAATTCAAGACTGGTTTTTCTACTTCTTCAGTGCCTCTTTCAGAGATAAGAAGTTAAAACTGGGAACTGTGAGTGCTCACCTGATTTTTGGTTCCTATGAAGGTACTTTTCTTGTGTAGATAGTTGTTAAATTGGTGCCCTTGTTGGGGAGATGGCTGGTGGAGCCTTCTATTCTGCTATCTTGCTCCACCTCCTCTTTTTCCTCTTAATATTATCACATAAGTACTTTTAAATTCTATCATAATCTTTATGGGCGTAATTTTAGTGGATAATTGAACTATCCTTCTAGTGTTGGATACATAGGTTTTCTAGTTTTTACCATTATGAATAATGTTATGATAAATATATATGAACATAAACCTTTTCTCTAGTTCAGGTTATTTTTTAGCTTCTATTTCTTACATGATGTTATGTCAATGCATAAAATTTTAAAGTTGATAGGTGTAATATATTGCTGTAATTTTTCTTGTATTTTGACAAGGGAGGCACTTTTTTCACCTGAAACCAAGCTTTATCTAAATCCATTTTAAATGGTCCTCCTGAACTGAGTAAAAAGTGTTTTATATCAACTACATTGGAAAATCTGGTGTGAAATGTAGTAAATTGCCCTCATCCAAGGGAATCACTATGTACTTAAAACAAAACAAAACAAAACAAAGCAAAACAAAACAATGTGCAGCTATTATAGAGCTCACAGAATGTATACCCAAGAAGCTCTTCGTAGTAATACAGAGCCTGAAACATGTACAATATTATCAGGATGTGTTATTTTTATGGTGGCTGTTACTGAGGAAACAGAGGCAATGCCTTGTGAAATTTGGGTTTGCTAGGACAGAGAAAGGTTGTGTAGTGCCATTTCTGTTTCCTGGTCCTCAGGATAACCAAAATTTATGGCTAGACTCACATCACCAGCCAGGGTAGGATCAGCCCTGACCCCAGTTTTGGGTTCTGTCCTGTTCTATTAAAATGTCTAAATACAGGTGATTCCAAAGTACCTCAGCAGCTTGACTCAGTCTAGCTGAGTCAAAGACAGCCTAGCTAGTTTTCTTTAATGATCTTAGGGACCTGGAGAAGCAGACAAGAAGGGCTACTTAAAAACAGAAACATTGAAGGATAAACAGACCAGGCTGAAGGACACTTGGCAGATTCAAATAGGAACAAGTAGTCTGCATTAAAAATATTCACCTCTCTTAAAACTAATAAATGATTTAGCAAGGTTGAGGCATGCAAAATCAATGTAGAAAAATCACTTACATTTCTATACACTAACAACAAATAATCCTTTTCAAAAATTAAAAAATCCCATTTACAATAGCATTAGAAAAATAAAATACTTGGGTACAAAATTAAACAAATAGATAAAAATTGTACACTGAAAATCCTTGCTGAAAGAAATTAAAAAAGAGACAAGTAAGTGACAAGACATCTCATGTTTCATGGATTGGAAGACTTAATATTGTTAAAATGTCTATACTACCTCTCTTAGTTCATTTGGCTACTATAACAAAATGCCTTACACTGGGTAAATTATAAACAACAAAAATTTAGTGCTCACAGTTTCAGAGACTGGGAACCAAGATCAAGGTGCCAGCAGATTTGGTGTCTGGTGAGGGCCCACTATTCAGAGATGGTACCTTGTTGCTGTGTCCTTCCATGGTGGAAGGGACAAGAGAGCTCCATCAACTCTTGTTTATAAGGGTACTAATCCCATTCATGAGGATGGAGCCCTTGTGACTCAATAACTTCCCAAGCCCTTACCTCTTAATATTATCACATTGGGTACCGTATTAGTCCATTTTCACGTTGCTGATAAAGACATACCTAAGACTGGGCAATTTACAAAAGAAAGAGGTTTAATGGACTTATAGTTTCACATGGTTGGGGAGGCCTCATGATCATGGTGGAAGGCAAGGAGGAGCAAGTCACATCTTACCTGGATGGCAGAAGGCAAAAAGAGAGAACTTGTGCAGGGACCTCATCTTTTTAAAACCATAAGGTCTCATAAGACTTATTCACATCACAAGAACAGCATGAGAAAGACCTGCCCTCATGATTCAGTTACCTCCCACCAGGTCCCTCCCACAATATGTGGTAATTCAACATGAGATTTTGGCAGGGACACAGCCAAACCATATCATTCCACCCTGGCCCCTTCCAAATCTCATGTCTTCACATTTCAAAACCAATCATGTCTTCCCAACAGTCCCCAATGTCTAAACTTATTTCAGCATAACGCAAAAGTCCACTGTCCAAAGTCTTATCTGAGACAAGGCAAGTCCCTTCTGCCTTTGACCTTGTAAAATCAAAGCAAGTTACTTCCTAGATACAATGGGGGTACAGTCATTGGGTAAATATAGCCATTCCAAATGGGAGAAATTAGACAAAACAAAGGGGCTACAGGCCCCATACAAGTCTGAAATCCAGCAGGGGAGTCAAATCTTAAATGTCCAAAATGATCTCCTTTGACTCCATGTCTCATATCCAGGTCATGCTGATGCAAGAGGTGTGTTCCTATGGTCTTAGGCAGCTCCGCCTCTGTGGCTTTGCAGGGTACAGACTCCCTGCTGGCTGCTTTCACAGGCTGGCATTGAGTACCTGCAACTTTTCCATGTGCACAGTGAAAGCTGTCAGTGGATCTACCATTCTGGGGTCTGAAGGACAGAGGCCTTCTTCTCACAATTCCACTAGGTGGTGCCCCAGTAGGGACTCTGTGTGAGAGCTCACACCCAACATTTGCCTTTTGCATTGTCCTAGCAGAGGTTCTCCATGAGAGCTCCACCCCTGCAGCAAACTTCTGCCTGGACATCCAGGTGTTTCTATATATCCCCTGAAATCTAGGCAGAGATTCCCAAACCTCAATTCTTGACTTCTGTGCACCTGCAGGCTCAACACCATTTGGAAGCTTCCAAGGCTTGGGGCTTGCACCCTCTGAAACCATGGCCAAAGTTATACCTTGGCCCCTCTTAGTAATGGTTGGAACATCTGGGACACGGGGCACCAAGTCCTAGACTGAACACAGCATGGGGACCCTAGATCTGGCCTATGAAACCATGTTTTCCTCCTAGGCCTCTAGGCCTGTGATGGGAGGGGCTGCTGTGAAAACCTCTGACGTGCCCTGGAGACATTTTCTTATTGTCTTGGGGAATAACATTCAGATCCTCATTACTTATGCAAATTTCTGCAGCAGGCTGGAATTTCTCCTCAGAAAATGGGATTTTCTTTTCGATCACATTGTCAGGCTGCAAATTTTCCAAACTTTTATGCTCTGCTTCCCTTATAAAATGGAATGCCTTTAATAGCACCCAAGTCACATCTTGAATGCTTTGCTGCTTAGAAATTTCTTCTGCCAGATACCTTAAATCATGTCTCTCAATTTCAAAGTTCCACAATTCTCTAGGGCAGGAGCAAAATGCTGCCAGTCTCTTTGCTAAAATATAACAAGAGTCACCTTTGCTCCAGCTCCCAACAAGTTCCTCATTTCCATCTGAGGCCACATCAGCCTGTACTTTATTGTCCATAGCGCTATCAGCATTTTGGGCAAAGCTGTTAAACAAGTCTCTAGGAAGTTCCAAACTTTCCCACATTTTCCTGTCTTCTTCTGAGCCCTCCAAACTGTTCCAACCTCTGCCTGTTACCCAGTTCCAAAGTTGCTTCCACATATTTTCAAGTATCTTTTCAGCAGCACTCAACTCTTGGTACCAATTTACTATATTAGTCCATTTTCATGTTGCTGATAAGGACATACCCAAGACCGGACAATTTACAAAAGAAAGAGGTTTAATGGACTTACAGTTCTACATGGTTGGGGAGGCCTCATAATCATGGCAGAAGGCAAGGAGGAGCAAGTCATGTCTTACATGGATGGCAGGCAGCAAAAAGAGCAAACTTGTGCAGGGTAACTCCTCTTTTGAAAACCATCAGATCTCATGAGATTTATTCACTATCATGAGAACAGCACAGGAAAGACCTGCCCCCATAATTCAATTACCTCCCACAGGTCCCTCCTGCAACATGTGGGAATTCAAGATGATATTTGAGTGGGGATGCAGCCAAGATATATGGTACTAAGTTCTAACATATAAATTTTTGTGGAGGGGCACCAACATTAAGACCACAGCATTATCCAAAGCAATCTCTTGATTCAAGGCTATCCCTATCAAAATCCAAATGGCATTTTTTTGCAGAAATAAATATAACCATCCTAAAATTCATATGAAACCACAATGGACCCTGAATACCTAAAACAGTCTTGAGCAAGATGAACAAAGCTGGAGCCCTCACACTTGCTGAGTTCAAAACACATTACAAAGCTGCACTAGCCAAAACAAAACAGTACTTAGATAAATAAAAACATATAAAACAATGGAACAGAATAGAATACCCAGAAATAAACCCATGCATACACAGCCAACTAAGTTTTTAGCAAGGGTGCCAAACTACACAATGGGGAAAGGATAGTCTTTTCAAGAAATGGTGCTGGGAAAACTGAATATCCACATACAGAAGAATGAAACTGGACCTTTATCTATACAAAAATCAACTCCAAATGGATAAAGAGTTAAACATAGCACCTGGAGCTGTAAAACTATTAGAAGAAAGCAATCATAACATTGGTCTTGGCAATAATTTATTGGATATGACAACAAAAGCACAGGCATCAAAAGCAAAAATAGACAGGTGGGACTATATTAAACTAAAGACTGTGCACAGCAAAGGAAAAAATCAGCAGAGTAAAAATACAATCTACAGAATGAGAAAGAATATTTGCAAACCATCTATTTGAAAGGGGTTAATATCCAAAATACACAAGTCCTATGACTCAATAATAACAAAACAATAATCCAATTAAACAATAGGCAAAGGACTTGATTAGACATTTCTCCACAGAATACATCCAAATAGCCGATAGGCATATAACCTGTTCTATAACTCAATAGCAATTAAAAAAAAAACAAACAATAGGCAAATGACTTGATTAGGCATTTCTCCAAAGAGGACACACAAATGGCCAACATGAAAATATGAAATTATTTTCAGCATCACTAATTATCAAGGAAATGTAATTCAAAACTACAATGAGATATCACCTCATACCTTTTAGGGTGGCCATTATTAAAAAAATTTTTTAAAGCCCTGAAAATAATAAGTTTTGGTAAAAATGTGAAGAAATGGAACACTTGTGCACTATGGTGGGAATGTAAAATAGTGCATCCACTATGAAAACACTATGGAGTTTCCTCAAAATGTTAAAAATAGAACTACTATATGATTCAGCAATCCCACTCTTGGGTTTTTAACCAAAACAATTGAAAATAGGATCTTGAAGAGATATTTATACTCACATGTTCACTGTAGTATTATTCACAATAGTCAAGAGTGGAAGCAACATAAATGTCCATCAGTGAATGAATGGATAAAGAAAATATGGTATGTACATATAATTGAATATTATTCAGCCTTAAAAAGAAGGAAGTCCTGTCAGGTTCTACATCATGGATGAATCTTGAGGAGATTACACAAAGTGAAATTAGTCACAGAAGGACAAATGTTGCATGATTCAAGTTATATGAGATATTTAAAGTAGATAAACACTTAGAAGCAGAACGTAAAACAATGATTGTCAGGAGCTATTGGGGGAGATGGGGAATTATTGTCAATTGGTAGAGTTTAGTCACACAAGATGAAAAACTTCTAGAGATCTACGGTACAGCAATATGCATGTAGTTAACAGTACTGTACTGTACACTTAAAAATTTAAGAGGGTAGATCTCATATTATGTGATTTTTACCACAATAAAAAAATACCTCTCAACACTGTAGTACTAAGTTAACAAAATTGTTTATAGAAGAATTTCATACAGATATATTGGCTTACCATCTTTATTGATGTAAATAAAAAGGGAATAATACAATATTGTTCTCCCACCACAGAATAAAGTCAGCTCACACTGATTGAACATCTACTGCTATCTTGTTTATAAGTTATCTTATTTAGTTCTCTAAAGTAATCCTGCAAAAGCAATATTATTCATGTATTTATCGATTCATTTAACATATACTTTTTGAGTCTTTGCTATTTACCTATCACTGTTTAAGGCACTCCATGGAAATACAGCAGTGTACAAGACAAACAACTTGATTCATGAAGCTTACATTCTGGTGAAGAAGACAGAAAGTAAATAGTTACACATTTTTATAAATAGATATAAAAGTATGATATAATATGAAGTAATATAATGTGATACAACATAATGTTAAGTGATTGAAAGTGTTATGACAAATTATAAAACAAGGTGATAAAATAGGAACAAGAGCTATTTTTGAGAGAAAGGTCAGGGAAGGCTGCTCTGAGAAGATAGCATTTGCATAGATCTGAATTAAGTAAAAGAAGAAGCTGTAAAATATCTGAGGAAAGAGCATTTCTGGCAGAGAGAACAGCAAAGCAAATGCCAAGAAGTAGGAGCATATTTGATATACTTAAATAATGATGAGGACGCCAGTGTGGCTGAAGTCCAGAAGGGGAAAGAAAACATCAGAGAAGCAGAGGCTTCATTTTTCATCTAGCCCAGTGGCCAAGTTAGTGCTGCAGCAGGTTGGCCAACTCCAAAACCCATGCCCATTCTATTACACTAAATCATCTGTTCCAAGAAACTATTCTATCCTCATTGAGGATGAAACAAAAACACTGAAAAACATGTTTCTGGAAGTATTTCAGATAGCTGTGTTGTCCTCCCACCCCCATTTTTTCACCATGCCCTAGGATAAAAAGGACAAAGACTTGAGGCATATGGTATGACTATTTCCTATTGTTGTGTTACCAAGAACAATTTTATTATTATTGTTAAGGGGACTTTATGATTAATAATATAAATGTAGCTTTAATTTATAAATAAAATAATAATAATGAAGAACCAATACCCCTTTTGACTTTAAATTTACTTCTTAATAAAAACCAAAGGTATTTTCTATCTTTATTTCTGGTATCCTGATACTGAGTGAAGGACAACCTTAGCTTAGTCATATATAATCCACTATCTTCAACAAAGACTGAAACAGAAATTGTCTCCAAATTTTAGATTTTAAAAGGGTTAGAAACATGCATCAAAATATCACATGTACCTCCAAAATATGTACAACTATAACCACTAAAAATTAATTAATTAATTTTAAAAAGAATTACGAAAAGGTGACACCCACTAGCTAGTGAGCTAGTGCTTTTTTACTGCTACAAAGTTGATGAGAATGTTTTGCTGTCTTCTTTGAGACTCATTATTCACACACAATAAAATGACATCTGGAGTTAAGAGCAAAGGTTTTTAACATTCCTTAACCACCTCAAGATGTATATAAGAAAAATAGCATATTTATATTGATTTTAAAGGTTCCATATACATTATTGCATTTACATCATAAATATACTAATGTATTGATGTAAGTTCCTTGGTATCCCCTGAGAGTACTATTGAAGACTA
Organism: Trachypithecus francoisi; assembly: GCF_009764315.1. Classification (NCBI taxonomy): domain Eukaryota; kingdom Metazoa; phylum Chordata; class Mammalia; order Primates; family Cercopithecidae; genus Trachypithecus; species Trachypithecus francoisi. Next base: position 114,121,021 of record NW_022681471.1, on the reverse strand, counting down.
AATTTTTGAAGAAACAGATTAGAAAATTAATTTTTATGACCAATAGTAGATTTCCACTTTTTAAAAGAAATATTTGAAAGAAACTCAAGATCTAAGATAAATAGTGTAAAACTAACCAAGTTATACATTTTGTGTCATTGGTGATCCGTGCTGAGAAAAAAATTTAAAAATATTTGTGTATTCAAGGAACATCAAGATAGCTAAAGACTTTTACAATATGTAGATTTTCTTAATGAAAACTAGAAATATTTTTATATGAATTTTTTTCATTTTTAGAATTTTTAATTAAAAAAATTTTTTTGTGGATACATATTAGGTGTATGTATTTATGGGGTACATGAGATATTTTGATAGAAGCATGCAATATGAAATAAATCATGGTGAATGGATTATCCATTCCCTCAAGCATTTATCCTTTGAGTTACAAACAATTCAGTTATATTATTTCAGTTATTTTAGAAAATACAATTAAGTTATTATTGGCTACAGTTGCCCTATTGTGGAATCAAATAATAGATCTTATCCATTCTTTCTATTTTTTGTATGCATTAACCATGCCCACCTTCCCCCACTACCCTTCCCAGCTTCTCATAACCATCCTTCTACTCTCTATATCTATGAGTTCAATTGATTTGATTTTTAGATCCTCAAAAATAAGCTAATGTTACAGTTGTGTATCTTCTGTATAAATTCTAGCCCATTGGTGTCAGTCAACTTTTTTTAGCTTCTTTATAAGAAACCTATCATTAAAACTCATAGTAATGCAGAAAGTTATAAGGGGACCACACACAGTTTATAATCTTGAAATTACAAATGATGAAACTAGAGGCAATGCTACTTTAAAAGATGCTTATATGGCTAGAACAGAAAACAAACTACTCTCCTGGTGAGAAAACCAGCAAAATTCCATTTCACGCTTTTCCATACATTTTGGCAGGAAGGCTTTACTTTTTACAAATATAGTGTTTACACCAATATGAGAAACTACTTTTGTCATATATATTAGTCCATTATCACATTGCTATAAAGAAATACCTGAGACTGGGTAATTTATAAAGAAAAGAGGTTTGATTGGCTCATGGTTCTGTGGGTTACACAAGAAGCATGATGCTAGCATATGCTTCGCTTCTGGGTAGGCCTCAGGAAGCTTACAATCATGGCACAAAGTGAAATGGGAGCAAGCATGTCACATGGCCAGAACAGGAGCAAGAGGAGGGAGAAAAAACCATACACTTTTAAATGACTAGATCTCATGAGAACTCACTCATCATTGTGAGGACAGTATAAGGGCATGGTACTGTCATCATGAGAAATCTGCCTCCATGATCCAATCACTTCCCACCAGGCCCCATCTGCAACACTGGGGATCACAATTCAACATGAGATTTAGGTGGGGACACAGATCCAAACATATCACCATATGAATGTAAAAATTGTATTTTACTATAGTAAGGCTCTTAATTATTAAAACAACTGAAAAATAAAAACAAAAGAGTTCATTGTGTTAAGGTATGTGTATATGTTTTGGAAATAAAATGATAAACACATTTTAAAACCTTACATCTATTATGGTGAGCATAACATTACCAAAAAGAACTATCTGAAAAAGTGGCCTAGCCTACTTCATTGGTAAAAATTCTTAAACTCCTCTGTTACAATATTACTTAAAACTAAATTTAATGCAATAAGTGAATTTACTATCAATAAAATTGTGAATATATTTGTTGAAAGCAGTCAGGTTTGAAAAATCTACACTTTACACTTAACTCAGTTCTCAATTAAAGTTTCACACAATAGTATCTGCTTGGTGGAGCACGAATCACATTCCAAATCTTAGCTGCAAGGAAGTTTTTCAATCTTTGAATTACAGAAACCCACACTAGAAAAAGTTGGAATAGAAGAGTGAGCCACTCCTTAGCATCTCCTACAGTACACCATCAAGCTCAAGCAGTTGCTGAAAGCCTTTCTTTGGCATCTAAAAGACTGGGAGAAGCACAACTTCAGATTGAGGCTTATAATTAATGGAAGGCACCATAAATTGAAGGAAAAGTGTTGACTATGAATCTCAAAAGAAGTAATATAAAAGTAATTCCTTAAAGATATTAAATATAAGGATCTTCATGAATGCTATTTCTCTAAACAGTGAAGTTTCTCCATCTATTTGTTTTTTATCAGCTTTGTTGAGGTATACTCACCAAAGAAAAATTATGTGTATATATATATTTAAGTTATACAACATGATTTTAAATTATCTACTTTTTAAATTGACAAACAAAAATTTTATATATTTATGGTGTACAACATGATGTGTTGATCTATGTATGCATTGTGGAGTAGCCAAATTAAGATAATAACATACCCATTAGCTCACATATTTATTGCTGTGAGAACTCTCTTAGCAATTTTCAAAAATACAATACCTCATTTTTAACTATAGTCATTATGTTGTACAACAGATCTCTTGAAGCTATTCCTCCTTTCTAACTGAAATTTTATATCCTATGACTAATATCTTCCCAACCTCCCCCGCCCCAGCCCTTGGTAACCACCATTCTACTCTTTGCTTCTATGAATTTGACTGTTTTAGATTCTACATATAAGTAAGATCATGCAGTATTTGTCTTTCCATGTCTGGCTTATCTCAGTTAGCATAATGTCCTCCATGTTCACACATGTTGTCACAAATGACAGGATTTTTTTCTTTATAAATGCTGAATAATATTCCATTGCTTATGTATGCAGCATATTTTCTTTATCCATTCATTCATTGATGAGCACTTAGTTTGATTCTATATCTTGGCTACTGTCAGTAGGGCTACAACGAACATGGAGGTGCTAATATATCTCTTTGACATACTTTTTTCTTTGGATAAGTAACCAGTAGTGTGATTGCTGGATCATATGGTGGTTCCATTTTTTTGTTTTTAGAAATCACCACACTGTTTTCCATAATGGCAGTGGCTGTACTAATTTACATTCCCAACAACAATGTGCAAGGGTTTCCTTTTCTCCATATCCTTTCCAGCACACGTTATCTTTCATCTTCTTGAAAATAGCCATTCTACTAGGTATGAAATGATATCTCATTGTGCTTTTAATTTGTATTTTCCTGATGATTACTGATGTTGAGCACCATGTAGCTTGCACTTTCCTCCTCTTAGATACTTCCCTGAGGCCAAAATGTAAGAAAAGCAATTTAGCCTACTGGAAGATGAGCACCCATGTGGAGGGTGAGAGGCCAGCACCAACTACCAGACATATGACTGAGGCCATCTCAGACCCTATAGCTAAATGCCATTTCAGCAGTTAGCCCAAGCAAGACCAGCAGGACCACTCAACGGGTTCATGAGAGATAATGGATCAATGTTGTTTTATACCAAAAATTTTAAAAAATATTTTCATTACTTGCCCTCTTCATTTGCTTTTAGGATAAGATCCATGCTCATTAATCTGGTTTCTAAGGTTCATCTCGACATGATTCCTTATAATACGGACCCCAAAATTCTTTACTAGGAGCCTGGATTCTATGTATGATCATTGGAAATGCTTGTTCATTTTCCTTAAGGAAGAACTGGAAAACATGAAAACCTGTTTAGGCTGCTGTTATCACTTGTGCAATTACAAAATTTAACAGCTGTCAGTGTGCAAACCAGCTGCCAATGTGCAGAACCTGAAAAAGGGATCTTATTTAACTGTAGAATTAGCAAAGACCTGTGGTGGCAGTATTCATAGTTATATCCATAGCCAGAATCCATGCCTGCTATAACAAACCACACACACACACACACACACACACACACACACACACAGAGAGAGAGAGAAAGAGAGAGAGAGAGAGAGAGACATTTATTTTTCAACATAGAGAGCTTTCTTTCCCAGTGAATTGATTTTTGTTTAAAGATTGTCTTAGAAAATGTCCCTAACCTAACTTCTGGAAAACAGATCACAATGTAAAAGTTCTGTAACTGTCATTCTCCACCCCCATAAAACTTTTTAAACATCTTTTTGGACAACCGTGTTTCCTTGCTGAGCTTTCCTTTTTATACTGTATCAAAGTATGTCCCATCTGAAAAGGAAGAGAAGAGATGCCCTGTAGAACAGCCAAAGGCCTCATGTGCTGTTGAGTAATCTGCCTTCTCCTGTTTCTTCTCGCACAGTTAAGTTCATACACAAATCAGTTAAGTTCATACCCAGATGTACGATAGCTTTATACTACTTATTGCTTTGGGGCTATTGGTGGGAATAGTTTATTGAATGATGAGAGAATTGGAAATAAATACTATAACATGGATTCTCTCAAATTTGCCTCTCTCTCTCTTCTTAGTAATCAGGATCCATCACAAAATTTGGGGATTTTTCAGAAGATGGATTCATATGGAAAAGTCTGAGGAATGAATAAAGTGTTTCATCTTCCCTATGGTATTTTCGTTTGTTTCCCCAGCTTTATCCCTAGCCACTCCTTCTTCCTGCAATTCTTGTTTTAGCTTACGTGAATTTGTAGTCCACCTACTACTGCACTGCACCCTGTTGCTTCGTATGTGACTTCAAGAGAAGTGTCATGAATTGGACCAAGACGGCTTGTAGCCATAGACAAAACCTCAACCTTGGTTTAAGTTCATCTTGATACCTATTACATGCTTGTACCTCAGTTTCTGAACATAATTTGTAATAAGGTATGCCAGTGGACCCATTTTAGATTTATCACCATGAGCCATATGTGGACCTTCAGTGCTGCTGGACAGTCTTACTACCCTTCCCTAAGATCAAATAATTCTCCCATTGTCTAAGATTACTATATCATCCTGTTGCTTCCTGCCTCAAAATCCCAACACCTTTTCCCTACTCCTCATTTAGCTGATGAGCTGACTTATTTCACTGAAAAATTGATCAGAAATAGTTCTAACTTCTATATCCATCACTATCACATCTTCAACTCTCATTGCTTTGGCACCCATATACTCTCCCTTCCCTCCAGTTATACAAGATCAACTGTCTAGTTCCTATGTAAGGCCAACTTCCCACTTTGTGTATTGTCACTCATACATTTCTCACAACCTCAAGAACAATGTTCTGTAATTATCTCTTTTTTCTCTACAGCATAAATTTTACTATCATTCTCATCTGCATACAAACATGCTTTAATATCTCCAATCATGAAAATACTCCTTGTTTCAAAATTCCCACAACCAAAGTCTTTGAAAGTGTTGACTATAAAATCTTCACTTCTTTCCTTCCAACTATACCTTAAATCCACTGCAATGTGGCTTGTGTCATCAGCACTTCACTGAAATCTGCCTCATTAAGTCCCCTTCACACTGTCAAATTCAGTGTCAATCCTCAATTTTCATATTTCTGGAGCTCTCTGCATCATTCATTAAAGTTGATCATTCTCTTCATGAAATACTTTTATCACTTGGCTTGTAGGACTGGTTTTTCTTCTTTGCTGGCTGCCCCTTTGGAGTCTCCTTTACTGTTGTTTTGTTGTTGTTGTTGTTGTTCCATATCTCCATAGGTTGTAATGCCCTAGTATTAATCCTCAGACACCTACACCTCTCTATCTACACTCTCTCCGTAGGTGATTTCATTGCTTTAAATACAATTTATAAACTAACATCTCTCAGATGTCTTCAGTTTCAACCTTTCCCCGAACTCCAGTCTCATGTCTGCTACCTGGTCTTGGATTTCTTACAGAGATCTCAAGTTTAACATTTCCAAAAATGAACCCTAGATTCCCCCCTCTCCCACAAAACTGCTCCTTCTTCAGTGTTTCCCATCTCAGTAAATGATGTCACTGCTCATACATTTGCTAAAGTCACAAAAGTTAGTCATCTCTTTCCTTCTCTTACATGCCACATCTAATCCATTAGCAAATATTACAAGTTCTACTCTCACTCATCTCATTACTTCCACCAGCACACTCCAGGTCTCAGCCACCATGATCTCTCACCTGGACTGTAGACGTGAGACTGCAATAGCCTCTTACTCTGTTTCTTCCCTTTCACTCTTACCCCTCTGTAGTTCATTCTTGTAGAGTTACTAGGATGACCCTTTTAAAAATATGTCAGTATATGTCCTTTCCATGTTGAAAACTTTCCAGTGGTTTCCTATTGCGCTTAAAATAGTATCTACGCTCTTTATTGTGGCTTATGAATCCCTTCACTTTATGGTCTCTGGCTATTTATCCTACCTCATTTATGGTCTCTGGCTATTTATCCTACCTCATTTCCTGCTACTAGCTCTCCTTTTTCGTTAGCTCAAGCCACACACTGCCCTTCTGCTCTTGCTCTAGCACAACAAATGTGTTCCAACCTCAGATATTTTGCACTTGGCAATCTCTCCACTGTCATGGACTGTCTTCCCCAACATCTTGATAGTGCTCATTTCATTCAGGTCTCTGCTCAATTGTCACCTCCTAGTTGAGGTCTTTCTTGACCACTCTTACACATCATCAACCACCATTCTATTCTCATGTGCTGATTACTTTCCTTTTTATAACATCACTAACATACTACACATCCATTATCAACTTTGTTTATTTTGTTTACTACTGTATCTCCAGCATCTAGAACAGTGATGTAACCAAGAAGGTACTCAATAAATATTATTGAATTAATAAGTCCATAACTTTCTGAACAACCTTGGGAAAGATGACTGCCTGTTCTTAATAGGTCCTGAATAGCCTGTGGAGAAAAGGTGGATAGAAACATCTGTTTTCTTTGAATACTCTATCTATCTATCTATCTATCTATCTAATCTATCTAATCTATCTATATCTATATAAATGTACTACATTTATCTCCTTAAGTCATAATGGGAAAAGTCTGGGCACCAGCAAGACTTCATTTACAAGGATCTTTGACTAAAGTTTATATACAACCACATCTAGAATGCCTGGGCATTCTAAATTCCTACATTAAGGAGCAGTTTCTCTGATTCCCACTTGATATAACTTACTATCTGAATTAGTTTTGTGGATAGTCCTTTTAAACTTAATCTTAGAAGATGCAAGCTCAGTTCATCCTTGACCAGCACAGGGGTCAGGGCACCAACCCTCTATATAGTCAAAATCTGCACATAACATTTTACTCTTTGAAAATGTAAGTACTAATAGCCCACCATTGACCAGAAGCCTCACTGAAAACATAAAAGTTGATTAACACACGTTTGCATGTTGTATGTGTTATACTGTATTCTTACAATCAAGTAAGCCAGAGAAAAGAAAATGTTGTGAAGAAAATAACATTTGCAATTCAATAAATAGAAGGAGATCATCATAAAAGTCTTTATCTTCATTGTCTTCATGTTGAATAGGCTGAGAAGTAGGAAGAGGAGGGGTTGATCTTGCTGTCTTAGGGGTAGCAGAGGCAAAAGAAAATCTATGTATAAGTAGACATTTGCAGTGCAAGTCTGTGTTGATCAAGTGTCAACTGTATTTCAAACAGTTCCTGATTTGGATTTTAGAACAGCAGTTTTGTCTTTAAATGAAGGAATGTTTGATCTAATACCTGATAGTAAAGAAATTCTCACCAAAAAATAAGATTTTTTAAAAATATTTTTTATTTTACTTTAAGTTCCGGGACACATGCCATGGTGGTTTGCTGTACACATCAACCCGTCATCTAGGTTTTAAGCCCTGCATACATTAGGTGTTTGTCCTAATGCACTCTCTCTCCTTGCACTCCACCCCCTGACAGGCCCCAGTGTGTGTTGTTCCACTCCCTGTGTACATGTGTTCTCATTGTTCAACTCCCACTTATGAGTGAGAAGATGTGGAATGTTTAGTTTTCTGTTCCTGTGTTAGTTTGCTGAGAATCACAGCTTCCAGCCTCATCCATGTCCCTGCAAAGGATATGGTCTCATTCTTTTTTGTGGCTGCATAGTATTCCATGGTGCATATGTGCCACATTTTCGTTATCCAGTCTATCATTGATGGGCATTTCTCACTTCCCCTGTAAATTGTATTCTTAGGTATTTTATTCTCTTTGTAGCAATTGTGAATGGGAGTTCATTCATGATTTGGCTGTCTACTTGTCTATTGTTGGTGTATAGGAATGCTTGTGATTTTTGAACATTGATTTGGTTGGTTCTAAGTCTTTGCTATTGTGAATAGTGCTGCAATAAACATACATGTGCATGTGTCTGTATAGTAGAATGATTTATAATCCTTTGGGCATATACCCAGTAATGGAATTGCTGGGTCAAATGGAATTTCTGGTTCTAGATCCTTGAGGAACCGCCACACTGTCTTCCACAATTGAACTAATTTACACTCCCACCAACAGTGTAAAAGGATTCCTCTTTCTCCACATCCTTGACAGCATATATTGTTTCTTGACTTTTTAATAATCATCACCATTCTGACTGGCATGAGATGGTATCTCATTGTAGTTTTGATTTGCATTTCTCTAATTATCAGTGATGATGAGCTTTTTTTCACATGTTTGTTGGTCACATAAATGTCTTCTTTCGAGAAGTGTCAGTTCAGATCCTTTGCCCACTTTTCGATGGGGTTGTTTGCTTTTTTCTTGTAAATTTGTTTAAGTTCCTTGTAGATTCTGGACATTAGACCTTTGTCAGATGGGTAGATAGCAAAAATTTTCTCCCATTCTGTAGGTTGCCTATTCACTCTGATGCTAGCTTCTTTTGCTGTGCAGAAGCTCTTTAGTTTAATTAGATCCTATGTGTCAATTTTGGCTTTTGTTGAAATTACTTCTTTTTAGTCATGAAGTCTTTGCCCAAGCCTATGTCCTGAATGGTATTGCCTAGGGTTTCTTCTAGAGTTTTTATGGTTTTGGGTTTTACATTTAAGTCTTTAATCTATCTTGAGTTAATTTTTGTATAAGGAAATAGTCCACTTTCAGTTTTCTGCATATAGTTACACAGTTTACCCAGCACCATGTATTAAATAGGGAATGCTTTCCCCACTGCTTGTTTTTGTCAGGTTTGTCAAAGATCAGATGGATGTAGACATGTGGTGTTATTTATGAGGTCTTTGTTCTGTTCCATTGGTCTATATATCTGTTTTGGTACCAGTACCATGCTGTTTTGGTTACTGTAGCAGCCTTGTAGTATAGTTTGAAGTCAGGTAGCATGATGCTTCCAGCTTTGCTCTTTTTGCTTTGGATTGCCTTGACTATATGGGCTCTTTTTTGGTTCCATATGAAATTTAAAGTAATTTTTTCTAATTATGTTAAGAAAGTCAATGGTAGCTTGATGGGAATAGCATTGAATCTATAAATTACTTTGGGCAGTATGGCCATTTTCACAATATTATATCTTCCTATCCATGAGCATGAAATGTTTTTCCATTTGTTTGTGTCCTCTCTTATTTCCTTGAGCAGTGGTTTGTAATTCTCCTTGAAGAGGTCCTTCACTTCCCTTGTAAGTTGTATTCTTAGATATTTTATTCTCTTTGTAGCAATTGTGAATGGGAGTTCATTCATGATTTGGCTGTCTACTTGTCTATTGTTGGTGTATAGGAATGCTTGTGATTTTTGAACATTGATTTTGTATCCTGAGACTTTGCTGAATTGCTTATCAGCTTAAGGAGATTTTGGGCTGAGATGACGGGGATTTCTAAATACACAATCATGTCATCTGCAAACAGAGGCAATTTGACTTCCTCTCTTCCTATTTGAATATCTTTTACGTCTTTCTCTTGCCTGATTGCCCTGGTCAGAACTTCCAATACTATATTGAATAGGAGTTGTAAGAGAGGGCATCCTTGCCTTGTGCAGGTTTTCAAAGAGAATGCTTCCAGCTTTTGCCCATTCAGTATGATATTGGCTACAGGTTTGTCATAAATGGCTCTCATTATTTTGAGATATGTTCCGTCAATACCTAGTTTACTGAGAGTTTTTAACATGAAAGGATGTTGAATTTTATTGAAGATCTTTTCTGCATCTATTGAGATAAACATGTGGCTTTTGTCATTGGTTCTGTTTATGTGATGGATTACGTTTATTGATTTGCATATGTTGAACCAGCCTTGCATCCCAGGGATGAAGCAGACTTGAATGTGGTGGATAAGCTTTTTGATTTGCTGCTGCGTTCAGCTTGCCAGTATTTCATTGAGGATTTTCACATAGATATTCATCAGGAATACTGGCCTGAAGTTTTCTTTCTTTGTTGTGTATCTGCCAGGTTTTGGTACCAGGATGATGTTGGCCTCATAAAATGAATTAGGGAGGAGTCCCTCTTTTTCAATTTTTTTGAATAGTTTCAGAAGGAATGGTGCCAGCTCCTCTTTCTGGTAGAATTTGGCTGTGAATCCTTCTGGTCCTGGGCTTTTTTGTTGTTGTTGTTGGTATACTATTGATTACTGCCTCAATTTTAGAACCTGTTATTGGTCTATTCAGGGATGCAACTTCTTCCTGATTTAGTCTGTGGAGGGTGTACATGTCCAGGAATTTATCCATTTTTTCTAGATTTTCTAGTTTATTTGTGTAGAGGTATTCATAGTATTCTCTGATGGTAGTTTATACTTCTGTGGGATCAGTGGTGATATCCCCTTTATCGTTTTTTATTGTGTATATTTGATTCTTCTCTCTTTTCTTATTAGTCTAGCTAGTGGTCTGTCTGCTTTGTTGATTTTCTCTAAAAACCAGCTGCAGGATTTGCTGATTTTTTGAAGGGTTTTTCTTGTCTCTATCTCCTTCAGTTCTGCTCTGATCTTAGTTATTTCCTGTCTTCTGCTAGCTTTTAAATTTGTTTGCTTTTGCTTCTCTGATTCTTTTAATTGCGATGTTAGGGTGTCAATTTGAGATCTTTCCCACTTTCTATTGTGGAGATTCAGTGCTATAAACTTCCCTCTTAACACTGTGTATCCCAGAGATTCTGGTACATTGTCTCTGGTACACTGGTTTCAAAGACCTTCTTGATTTCTGCCTTAATTTCATTATTTTTCTAGTACTCATTCAGGAGCACGTTGTTCAATTTCCATGTAGTTGTATGGTTTTGAGTGAGTTTCTTAATCTTTTTTTTTTTTTTTTGGGACAGAGTCTCACTCTGTTGCCCAGGCTGTAGTGCAGTGGCCGGATCTCAGCTTACTGCAAGCTCCGCCTCCCAGGTTTATGCCATTCTCCTGCCTCAGCCTCCCATGCCTGCCACCTCGCCCGGCTAGTTTTTTGTATTTTTTAGTAGAGACGGGGTTTCACAGTGTTAGCCAGGATGGTCTCGATCTCCTGACCTCGTGATCCGCCCGTCTCGGCCTCCCAAAGTGCTGGGATTACAGGCTTGAGCCACCGCACCCGGCCGAGTTTCTTAATCTTGAGTTCTAATTTGATTCCACTGTGATTTGCGAGACTGTTTTTTGTAATTTCTGTTCTTTTGCATTTGCTGAGGAGTGTTTTACTTCCAATTATGTGGTCAATTTTTGAATAAGTGCCATGTAGCACTGAGAAGAATGTATGTTCTATTGATTTGGGGTGGACAGTTCTGTAGATATCTACCAGGTCCACTTGATCCAGAACTGAGTTCAAGTCCTGAATATCCTTTTTAATTTTCTGTCTCATTGATCTGTCTAATATTAACAGTGAGATGTTAAATCTCCCACTATTATTGTATGGGAGTCTAAGTCTCTTTGTACGTCTCTAAGAATCACACATGTGCATAAAAAGTTTCTAAATTACTCTACTGGTCTGCATTGCTGCTGCCACTTCAATCATTTTTTCATCTGCTAGCACTCTTAGCAACCAGTGTGAAAAAAATTTATAGATGCAATTATAAGGTTGAAAAATTCTCATGTATTAGCCTAACGTTTCCTGCCTGTGAATTGAGAAAAAAAGCACCAGTATTGGAGTTTAGTTGAAAATCCCTCAATTGGTCTTGTTGGTAGGTGAGGAGGTGGGGGGGTTGAGGGGGTGGAGGAATAAGCCCTGGAATGCAAAGCAAACAATCCATTGAAGAGGAAGACAGAGGGGCTCTGCCTAGCACAATGAAAACATCTTTAAACATGCCTATCAGTTTAATCAACATATCAAACCTTTCTTTAAAAGATTTCTTGAGAAGAGCCCAAGATGGCTGAATAGAAACAGCTCCAGTCTTCAGCTCCCAGTGAGACCAACGCAGAAGGCAGGTGATTTCTACATTTCCAACTGAGTTACTCAGTTCATCTCATTGGGACTGGTTAGGCAGTGGGTGCAACCCACGGAGAGTGAGCAGAAGACATGGGGCATTGTTTCACCCAGGAAATGCAAGGAGCTGGGGGACTTTCCTCCCCCAGTCAAGGGAAGCAGTGAGAGACTGTGCTACCTGCCCCAGGTACTATGCTTTTCCCACGGATTGTTGCCATCTGCAGATCAGGAGATTCCCTCATGAGCCTGTACCACCAGGGCCCTGGGTTTCAAGCACAAAACTGGGTGGCTGTTTGGGCAGAAGGAGAAGAGACATTCTGTTTTTTTTTAATTTTTGGCATTTTTGCACTGTTTTTTCCTCATCTTAATAGATTTATCTACCTTTTATCTTTGAGGCTGATGATCTTTGAATGGAGTTTTTGTGTGTGGGTCTTTTTCATTGTGGTTTTTGTTGTTGCTTTCTGTTTGTTTGTTTTCTAACCATCAGGCCCCCTCTTCTGCAGGTTGTTGTATATTGCACACCTATGCCATATTCACTTTGTATAAAATTGCTCCTACTTTCCAAGATTGAGTTAAATATGTCAGGATTTCATGGTGTTTCTCAAGGGTACTGAATCCCAGATGCTTCTAGCTGAAGGAGATTGACAATCTCCCCTCATAGAGAAACAAACCAAAATTTACTGAGAGTATACTTTGTCCTATTCCTTAAAAATGTTTTTTTTTTTTTTTTTTTTTTTTAGAAATTTTGAATTCTATAGTACGTTTTACAAATGTGAAAACTGAGGATTTAGGAGAGTAAGTGATCTGCTTTAATTCACACAGAAGTAAGAAATAGAGAATCCAGTGTGAAAATGCATATAGATATGAATTTATATTAATTAGCAGTTACTTTGTGAGGTTGGCTTGTAGACACCAGTAAAATGCCAAAGTCATATACTCAGTACTCCTCTTTTAAGCATAATATTTCAGAAATAAAAAAGGAAAAGTATATAATTAACAGTTATGTACCAACTACCTAGATTAAGAAAAAAAATTACAAAACAATAAAAAGCTTTTAGGTCCCTTCTCACATTTCCCTGACTCCAGAATTAGGGTTTATCATTTCTATGAATGTTTTTTAATTGGAATTATATTAATTCTTAGGTTTATTTTGGGACAATTAACATTAATAATCATTGAATCTTCCTCTCCATAAACATTTCTCACAATTTCTTTGTTTTTTCTTTAAAGTAATGTAATAACAGTTTGTAATTTCCCCCATAAAAGCTGTATACATCTTTTGTTAGATCCATTACTTTGTATCTTTTAAAATTTCTGTTGAAAATGGCACCTTTTAAAAGTTACATTTTCTAGAACTAGAGAAGCAAGAGCAAACAAACCCCAAAGCCAGCAGAAGACAATAAATAATCAAAATCAGAGCTGAATTGAAGGAGACTGAGACACACAAAAAAACATTCAAAAGATCAACAAAGCCAGGAGATGCTTTCTTTTAAAAAGTAGTAAGATAGTTGGTCTATTAGTTAAACTAATAAAGAAGAGAGGAAGATCCGAATAAACACAATTAGAAGTGACAAAGGGGTTACCGCTGACCCCACAGAGATAAAAATAACTATCAGAAGGTATTACGAACACCTCTATGCACACAAATTAGAAAATCTAGAAGAAATGGATAAATTCCCAAATACATCCTGCCAAGACTGAACCAGGAAGAAACTGAACCCCTGAACAGACCAATAATGAGCTCCAAAATGGAATCAGTATTAGCCTACCAAAAAAAAAAAAAAAAAAAAGCCCCAGACCAGATGGATTCACAGCCAAATTCTACCAGATTTACAAAGAAGAGCTGGTACCTTTCCTACCGAAACTATTTCAAAAAATTGAGGAGGTACTCCTCTACAACTCCTTCTCTGAGGTCAGCATCATCCTGATACCAAAACCTGGCAGAGACACAGTAAGAAAAGAAAGCTTCAGGCCAATTCCTTGAAGAACATTGATGCAAAAATCCTCAACAAAATACTAGCAAACCAATCCAGCTGCATATTAGAAAGCTAATCCACCAAGATTAAGTAGGCTTTATCCCCAGCTTGCAAGCTTGGTTCAACATATGCAAATCAATAAATGTGATTCATCATATGAACAGAACTAAAGACAAAAGCCACATAATAATCTCAATAGATGCAGAAAAGGCTTTTGATAAAATTCAACACCTGTTCACTTAAAAAACTCTCAATAAACTAGCTGTAGAAGAAATATACCTCAAAATGATAAGAATCATCTATGACAAACCCACAACCAAAATTATACCATATGGGCAAAAGCTGGAAGCATTTCCCTTGAAAACTGGCACAAGACAAAAATGCCCTCTCTCACCACTCCTATTCAACATAGTATTGTAAGTCCTGGACAGAGAAATCAGGCAAGAGAAAGAAATAAAGGCATCCAAACGGAAAGAGAGGAGGTCAAACTATCCCTGTTTGTAGATGATATGATTCTATATCTAGAAAAACCCATAGTCTCAGCCCAAATATCTTTAAGCTGATAAACAACTTCAGCAAAGGATACAAAATCTATATACAAAGATCACTAGCATTTCTATAACCAACAACAGCTAAGTTGAAAGCCAAATCAGGAACACAATACCATTCACAATTGCCACAAAAAGAATAAAATATCAAGAATATAGCTAACAAAGGAGCTGAAAGATCTCTACAACGGGAATTACAAAACAATGCTGAAATAAACCAGAGACGACACAAAGAAATGGAAAAATATTCCATATTCATGGATAGGAAGAATCAATATTGTTAAAATGGCCATACTGCCCAAAGCAACACAGATTCAGTGCTATTCTTATCAAACTACCAGTGAACTTCTTCATAGAACTATAAAAACCATTTTAAAATTCATATGGAACCAAAAAACCCTGAACAGCCAAGGCAATCCTGAGCAAAAAGAACAAGGCAGGAGGCATCACCGTACCAACAAACTACACTATAGGGCTACAATAACCAAAAGAGCATGGCACTGGTACAAAAGCAGACACATAGACCAATAGAACAGAATAGAGAACACAGAAATAAGGTCTCACACCTATAACCATCTGATCTGTGACAAAGCTGGCATAAACAAGCAATAGGAAAAGGGCTCCCTATTCAATAAATGGTGCTGGGATAACTGGCTAGTCATACGTGGAAGACTGAACCTGGAGCCCTTCCTTACACCACATGCAAAAATCAACTCAAGGTGGACTAAAGACTTTAACGTAAAACCCAAAACTATAAAATCCCTAGAGGACGACCTAGGTAATATCATTCTGGACGTAGGAACTGTCAAAGATTTCATGACAAAGATGCCAAAAGCAACTGCAACGTAAGCAAAAAGTGACAAATTGGATCTAATTAAACTAAAGAGCTTCTGCACAGCAACAGATAATATCAACCAAGTAAAAAGATATCATACAGAATGGGAGAAAATATTTTAATATTTCAAGAAGTGGTACATAGACACCATGGAGTATAAATTAGTTCAACTGTTGTGGAAAGCACTGTGATGATTCCTGAAAGAGCTAAAAACAGAACTAACTGTTCAATCCAGCAATCCCATTACTGAGTATATACCCAGTGAAATATAAAACATTCTACCATAAAGACACATGCATATATATGTTAATTGCAGCGCTATTCATAATAGCAAAGACATGAAATCAACCTAAATGCCCATCAATGGTAGACTAAATTTTAAAAGTGGTACATATACACCATGGAATACTATGCAGGCATAAAAAAGAACAATATCATGTGCTTTGCTGGAACATAGATGAAGCTAGAGGCCAATATCCCTAGCAAACAAACACAGGTACAGAAAACCAAAGACCACATGTTCTCACTTATAAGTGGGAGCTAAATGATGAGAACACATGGACACAAAGAGGGAAAGAGCAGACACTGGGGCCTACCAGAAGGTGGAGGGTGGGAGGAGGGAGAGTGTCAGAAAAAATAACTATTGGCTACTAGACTTAGTACTTGGGTGATGAAATAATCTGTACATCAAACTCTAGTGACATGAAGTTACTTATATAACAAACCTGCACATGTACCTCTGATTCAAAAATAGAAGCTTTAAAATAAAAAAAATACATAAATAAAATAAAAAATAAAAATTACATTTTCTAAATATAATAGATTTTAATGTATATATATATTATTTTTAGTGAATTTGCTGAAATTTCTTATCAATCCTAGTAATATTTCTGTAAGTGTTTTCACATCTTCTGTGTAGGCAATTGTGTATTCTGTAAATGGTGGTAGTTTTATTTCTTACTTTTTGTAATCTAATACATTCTATTTTTTTTTTTTTTTTAGTTCTTATCTTACCATGCTGGATAGAATCAGCACAAAAATGTTGAAATGAAGTAAAAGTAACAGTACATTTGTCTTAATCCTTATTTAAAAAATAAGGCTGCTAGATAATTGAATACTAATTTTAAGGTAAGATATGGCTCCTGGATTTATTCATAACTCAAAGTAGATATGTAAATAGTAAAATGATTATATTTATTGGTTTAGATAAGCACCAGGAATTGCAGGACTATTTCATGTTAAAATTTGGGGGAAATTTTTAACAATAAGACATATAATCGGTTTTATATTTTACATGCAGCTATCATTTATAAGAAACTAAAATGACTAAATAATACTCAGAAATAAACGAATATTCTAAAGGGAATGAGTAAATGTCCTCTGAAATCACAAAGGGCAGTTAAAATTTGCCATTTCAGGTTGATTAGTGGAAAAGATTGCATCACAAAAAAGACAATTATTCTGAAAGGATAGAGTACCACAGCATAAACTTAGAGAAATAAATTAATGCACATTATTATTAAAGTTTTTATGGAAACAGAAACAATTTCTCTAGTGTGAAAAAAACAAGGCTTCTAAATGACATTACTGTATATATAGAAAACCCTCAGGACTCCCCCCAAAAAATGTTACAACTTATAAATAAGTTTAGTAATTTTGCAGTATACAAAAACAATATGCAAAAATCAGTACCATTTTTACATGCTAATAATAAACTTTCTGAAAAGAAAACAATACCATTTACAATAGCTACAAAAAATAAAATACTTATGAATAAATTTAACCAAGGATGTCAATGATCTGTACACTGAAAACTACAAAACATATATGAAATAAACTGAAGACACAAATAAATGGAAAGACATCCTGTGTTCTTGAATTGGAAGAATTAGTATTGTTAAAATGTCCATAGTACTCAAGGTGATATATGATGTGATGACATTCCCATCAAAATTCCAATGACATTTTTCACAGCAATAGAAAAAAAAAATCCTAAAATTCATATGGAACTCAAAAAACCCCAAATAGCCAAAACAATTAAGCAAAAAGAATAAACCTGCAAGCATTATACTACCTGATTTCAAAATATACTACAAAGCAATGAAAACAGCATGGTACTCGTGTAAAAACAAACACATAGGCCAATTAAGTGGAATAGAAATCCCAGAAGTAAATCCAGGCATTGATGATCAATTGATTTTTGACAAAGGTGCCAAGAACACACAATGAGGAAAGGACAGTCTCTTCAATAAATGGTGTTGGAAACACTTGATATTCACATGCAGAAGAATGAAATTGAACCCTTATCTCACTCCATACACAAAAATCAAGTCAAAATGGATGAAAAACTTAACCACAAAACCTGAAACTGTAAAACTCCAGGAAGACAACATAGGAAAAATTTCATGACATTGATCTAGGCATTTTTTTTATATGACCCCAAAGCACTAGCAACAAAAGCAAAGGAAGAGAAATAGGATTCCATCAAACTAAACAGCTCCTGCACAGGAAAAGAAATAATCAACAGAGTTAAGAGATTACCTAAGGAATGAAAGAAAATATTGCAAGACATAAGGAGTTTATAAGAAGTTACTATTCCATTAAGGAAACAGGGTGAAGGGTATTTGGTATCTCTGTATATTATTTCTCAAAATTATTTTTTAGCTTAGGGGTTAATATTTAAAGCATGTAAGGTATTCAAACAACTCAATGGCAAAATAAATAAACAAATACATAAATAACCTAATCAAATTAATCAAAAAATAGGCAAAAGACCAGGCATGGTGGCTCATGCCTGTAATCCTAGCACTTTGGGACGCTGAGGCGGGTGGATCACGAGGCCAAGAAATCGAGGCCATCCTGGCTAACATGGTGAAACCCTGTCTCTACTAAAAATACAAAAATTAGCTGGGCATGGTGGTGCATGCCTGTAGTCCCAGCTAGTGGGGAGGCTAAGGCAGGAGACTAGATTGAACCCGGGAGGCAGAGGTTGCAGTGAGCCGAGATTGCGCCACTGCACTCCAGCCTGGCGACAGAGTGAGACTCTGTTTCAAAAAAACCAAAAGGCAAAAGACCTACATAGACATTTCTCTCCAAAGGAGACATACAAATCTCTAACAAGTATATGAAAACATGATCAGCGCTCCCAATCATCAGGAAAATGCAGTTTAAGATCACAATGAAATATCAACTCACCTTGTTAGAATAGCTATTGTCAAAAAGACGAACGAACAAGTGTTGGCAAGAAGGTGGAGAAAAGGGAATCCTTGTACATTGTTGGTGGGAATGTAAATTAGTACAGCCATTATAGAAAACAGTGTGGAGGTTTCTCAAACAATTAAAAATGGAACTGCCATATGATTCAGCAATCTCACTCCTGGGTATATGTACAAAGGAAATGACATCCATATATCAAAGAGATATCTATACTTCCATGTTCATTGCAGCATTAGTCATAGTAGCCAAGATACAGAATTAACTTAAGTGCCCATCAATGGATGAATGAAGAAAATGTGCTATACATAAACAATGAAATATACAATTTCAAGTATACAATAAATTGTATAACAATTTATAATACACTTATAATAAAATAGCAATTTATTGTGTACTTAAAAATTGTTAAGAAAGTAGGTTTTAAGTATTCTCATCATGAATAAATGATAAGAATGTGCGGTAATGAAAAAAATAGCAGTTGGTTAATAAGGAAAATATAAAGTGGTGATGTATAATATGAGACACTTTTTCAACATTTCATTTTAACTTGAAATGTCTAAGTATACATATTTGACCAGTTCTTTGATGTAGGGTCAAAGGATTTCCTTTGATGATAGGTCACTGATTGGTATAGTACATTTTTTAAACAAGCCATACCCACAACACTGAAAAAAAAAAAAAAAGCCTGCTAGCACTTCACCATCAAATATGATGTTTAGTATGGAAGTTTTTGATGGATGTTCTTAATCAGATTATGAAATTATTTTCTAGTGCTAGGTTGTAAGACTTTTTAAGAGTAATAAATATTGATTCTATCAAATTATTGTTCTGCTTCTATTGAGATAATAATACTTTTTACTCCTTTGTTTATTATGCTGAATTACACTAATGGATTTTCCTAATGTCAAGCCAAACTTGTGAAACAGGATTTTAAAATGAAACTATTTCAATCTCAGTTTTGGCTGAGACCCCAAGACAATAAACAACATATTCCAATATAAGATGTGAGACCACGATGCTGGTCTTGCAAAAGAGGTAATTGCAAACTGGTTTTGTGACCCTTTGCTGATTACCAATCTCCACATCTAAAATAAGCTGGAAAGGCTGAAGAAAAAAGGCCTAAAGTTAGGAAGGAGTTTGAAGAAAGCTGTAGGTGTTCTGTGAGTCTGAATTTCTTCCAGGGCTTGGTGGCAAGGCTCACGTTCACCTTAAGCCTAGGGAAAGGAGCTTCAGGGGAACCACTTGAAAGCTGGATATTGTCACCTAGATCCGAAGAGACATAATACACTGGTTTTCTATTCTATTTGATAAATATGAAGAACAGGAAGGTCTCAGAAAAACCTACAGCAATATCCCATAAGAAAATAAATTTTCTTATCAGCTATGATAAGACATCAGCTATGTCCAGACAACATTGATGCTGGTTCCTAATAGTATTAATCAAGAAATAACTCTTCTTTTTCCTGTCACCTATCTCCTCCTCTGCTGCAATTCTAGAGGTGTCAGAAATCTTTATATGGCAGAAGAGAGTTTGAAATACTCTATGGACAAAGTGTTGAAGGACATCTGTGTTGTTTCCAGTTCTTGGTTACTATAAATAAAGTTGCTATGAAGATTTGTGTACAGGTTTCTGGGGAAAAATAAATTTCCATTTCTCTAGGAGAAATACCCAAGTGTATAATTTCTGGGATGTATGATATAGGCATGTTTAGTTTTTTATGAAACTGTCAAACTACTTTCTAGATTGGATGTATCATTTTACATGCCTACCAGTAATGGATGAATAATTCAGTTTCTTCTCATGCCCAGCAT
This sequence comes from Trachypithecus francoisi, assembly GCF_009764315.1. NCBI lineage: Eukaryota > Metazoa > Chordata > Mammalia > Primates > Cercopithecidae > Trachypithecus > Trachypithecus francoisi. The sequence goes on along the minus strand of NW_022681471.1, from coordinate 114,100,560 downwards.
TTGGTGTTGTCACTGTTTTTTTTTTTTTTTTTTTTAATTTTAGCCATTTTAATATGGTGTAGTGATCTCTTTGTGGTTTTAATTTGCATTTCTCTAATGGTTAATAAAGTTGAACATATTTTCATACATTTCTTTGCCACCTGTATATTTTATTCAGTGAAATGTCTGTCTTTTACCCATTTTCTAATTGTATTATTTGTTTTTTACTATTGAGTTATTTACATATTCTAGACAATAGTCCTATTTCTTAGTTCTCTATCTTGTTCCTTTGATCTATGTGCCTATCCTTTTGCCAATACCACACTGTCTTGATTCCTGTAGCTATTTGGTAAGCCTTAAGTTGGGTAGAATGATTCCTCCCACTTTATTCTTTACTTCAAGATTCTTTTAGCTATCCCAGTGCCTGTGCCTTTCCATATAAATTTTACAAGAAGGCTTGTCTATTTTTACAAAAATCCTTGCTAGAATTTTCTTTTTTAAATTAGTTTTTTAAAATAATTTGTATTGTGCATTATTAAGGTACACAACATGATTGTTGTGAGATACATACATATAGCCAAAAATGTTTACTATAGTGAAGCAAACTAACATATCCATCATCTCACATAGCCACTTTTCTTGTTTTTGTTTTTGTGTTTTGGCAACAGCAGCTAAAATCTATTCATCTAGCGTGAATCTTAAATACAGTACAATTTTGTTACCTATAGTTCTCATGTTGTACATTACATCTCTAGACTTACTTATTATAACATATCTGCTACTCTGTATCTTCTGACAAATATCTTCTGATTTCCTCACTACCTCCCCACCTTTGCCCCTGGTAACCACTCTTTTGTTCTTTATTCTCTGTATATTTAAGTCTTAAAAAAGATTTGACATATAAGTGAGGTTATATAATATTTTTTCTTCTGTGTCTGACTTATTTCACTTAGCATAATGTCCTCCAGCTCATCCATGTTGTCCATGACAAGATCTCATTCTTTTTAAGAGCTGAATAATATTCTTTCGTGTATATATAGTACATTTTCTTTGTCCACTCATCTGTTGATGGACACTTAGGTTGCTTCCCTATCTTTGCTATTGTGAGTAATGATGCAATAAACATGGGTGTGCAGATATCTTTAAATGGTGATGATTTCACTTCCTTTGGGCATATGCCCAGAAGAGGGATTGCTGAGTCACATGATAGTTCTGTTTTTAATTTCCTTAGAAACCTCCATATTGTTTTCCACAATGGCTGTACCAATCTACATTCCCACCAATAGTGCATAAGAGTTCCCTTTTCTCCACACCCTCACCAACATTTATCTTTTGGCTTTTTGGTAATAGCCATCTTAATGGGTGTGAGGTAATATCTCATAGTGTATTTGATTTGCATTTCCCTGATTATTAATGATATTGGGCACCTTCTCATATACCTGTTGGTGTTTTTCATGTCCTTTGAGAAATGTTAATTTAGTTCTTTTTTTTTCCATCTTTTATTGGTTTGTTTTTCTACAATTGAATTGTATTAGATATTCATAAATTTTGGACATTAAATCCTTATCAGATATATAATTTGCATTTTTGTTCTGGTATATAGGCTTCTGCTTCATTTTGTTGTTTCATTTGCTCTGCAGAAGCTTTTTAGTTTTATGTAGTCTCATTTATTCATTTTTGCTTATGTGGACTTAACTTTTGGGGTGATATCCGAAAAATCATTGTCAGGTCCAATGTCAAGGAGTTTTTCCTGTATGTTCTCTTCTAGGAGTTTTACAGTTTTATGTTACATTTAGGTATTTTAGACATTTAGAGTTGATTATTGTGTATGGTGTAAGATAAGAGTCTGATTCAGTCTTTTGCATGTAGAAATCTAGTTTTTGTAGCACCGTTTATTGAAGAGACCATCCTTTCCCCATTGTGTCTTCTGGTTTACCTTATTGAAAATTTGGTGACTATATGTGTTTAGTTTTATTGCTGGGCTGTCTATTCTGTTTCTACTGGATGATAATCTCTTTTTGATGTGTTGTTGAATTCAGTTTGCTAATATTTTATTGAGGATTTTTGCATCAATGCTTATCAGAGAGACTGACCTGTAGTTTTATTTTCTTATGATATCATTGTCTGACTTAGTTATCAAGGTGATGGGGACTTCATAAGATGTGTCTGAAAGTATTTCTTCTAACTCTATTCTGGAAAAGTTTAAGAAATATTAGTAGTAATTATTTGAATGTTTGATAGAATTCAGCTGTGAAGCTACGTAGTCCTGAGCTTTTCATTTTGGAAGGTTTTATTTATTACTTCTTTCATGTGTTTATTTGTTGTTGGTCTGTTCATACTTTGTATTTCTTTCTGATGCAATTTTGGTAGGTTGTATTTTTCTAAGAATTTGTTCATTTCCTATAGGTTATCCGATCTGTTGGTATATAATTTTTCATAATAGTCTGTTATGATCTTTTTATTTCTGAGGCATTTGTTGTAATTTCTTCACTTTCTTTATTATTGTATTTATTTCAGTCTTCTCTCTTTTTTTCTTAGGTTAGCTAAGGGGGTGCTGATTTTTTTTATTTTTTAAAAAAACTAACTCTTAGCTTTATGATTTTTTTCTATGGTTTTTCTGTTCTCTATTTTATTTCTTTCTATTCAGATTTTTATCACTTACTTCCTTCTGCTAAATTTTGGATAATTTGTTCTTCTTTTTCCAGTTCCTTGAGGTAAAACTGTTGAGTGGACAATTATGTATATGTCTGTTAAGATCCATTTGGTCAAAGTACATTTCAGTCCAATATTTTCTCATTAAGTTTTTTTTTTTCTGGTTGATCTACTCATTATTCAAATTGAAGTATTGAATTGTATTGCTGTTCTTCCTCCATGTACATTAATATTTGATTTATGTATCTAGATGCTCCAATGTTGGGTGCATATATATTTATAATTGTTATGTCCTCTTGATGAATTGACCTCTTTATCATTAAATAATGACTCTGTCTCTTGTGATAGTTTTGGTAACCATTTGCATGGAATATCTTCTTCCATCCCTTCATTTTCAGCCAATGTGTACCCTTAAATTTTAAGTGGATATCTTGTAGGCAGCATATAGTCTATTTGATTTGTTGTACATTCAGCCACTCCATGTCTTTTGATTGGAGAGTTTAATCCACTTACATTCAAGGTTATTATTGATAGGTAAGAGTTACTATTGCCAATTTGTTCACTGTTTTCTGGTTGTTTTGCAGATCTTTCCTTCCTTTCTTGTTGTCTACCTTTGTAGTTTGATAAGTTTTTGTAGTGCAAATCTTTGTTTCCTTTCTCATTACCACTTGTATATCTGCTGTAGTGTTTTGTTTTGTGGTTAAGGCTTACATTGGCCGGGTACGGTGGCTCATGCCTGTAATCCCAGCACTCTGGGAGGCCGAGGCAGGCGGATCATGAGGTCAGGAGATCGAGACCATCCTGGCTAACACAGTGAAACCCCATCTCTACTAAAAAATACAAAAAATTAGCTGGGTTTAGTGGCGGGCACCTGTAGTCCCAGCTACTCGGGAGGCTGAGGCAGCAGAATGACATCAACCTGGGAGGCGGAGCTTGCAGTGAGCTGAGATCTCACCACTGCACTCCAGCCTGGGGCGACAGAGCGAGACTCCGTCTCAGAAAAAAAAAAAAAAAAAAAACTTAGAGCTATAATCAACTATTTTAAAGCTAATAACAACCTAAATTCTATTGCATATAAAATGCTAGACTTTTACACCCCACTCAAAATTGTTTTTTTTTTTTAAGAGATGTGGTCTTTCTCTCTTACCCAGGCTGGGGTACAGTGGTACAATTATAGGATCATAGCTTACCAAAGCCTCAAACTCCTGGGTTCAAGCAATCTTCTCACCTCAGCCTCCTGAGTAGCTGAGACTACAGGCATGTACCATGATGCCTGGGTAATTAAAAAAAAAAATTAGTAGAGACTTGTTGCCCAGGCTGGCACAATTTATGTTTCTGATGTCACAATTTGTACCTTTTTATATTGTGTGTCTCTTAACAACTTATTGTAGCTTTGGTTATTTTTTACCCTTGACATTTTTAACTTTCATACTAGAGATAGTTATACACCACCATTACAGAATTGGAGTATTCTGGATTCGACTATGTATTTACCTCTACCAATGAGTTTTATACTTTCATATCTATTCATGACAGTAATGATTGCTCTTTCATTTCCACTTGAAGAAATGCCTTAAGTATTTCTTCTAGAGAAGGTCTAGTGATGATGAATTCTTACAGCTTTTTCTTGTCTGAAAAAATATTTCTACCTCATTTCTGAAAGACAGATTAGCTGGGTACAGTATTCTTGGTTAGTAGGGTTTTTTTTTTCTTTCATCACTTTGAATATATCATCCCATTCTCTAATGGCTTTCAATGTTTCTGCTGAGAAATCCACTTATAGTCTAATGGGTATTCACATATATCTGACTTGACACTTTTTTCCTGCTGCTTTAAAAGTTCTGAATTTGGCTTTTTAGAGTTTCCTATATTATGCCTTGGAGAATATCTCTTTGGGTTGTATCTGTTTGGGGGCTTTTATATTTAATGGTTGAATGTCTAAATCTGTCCCACTACTTGAGAGGTTTTCAGCAATTATTTCATTAAATAATTTTTCTGTCCCTTTCTCTGTCTCCTCTCCTCTGTAATTCCCATAATGTGAAAATATGTTCATTTAATGGCATCCTATATGTCCTATAAGCTGTCTTCACTCTCTTTTGTTCTTTTTTTCACTCTAAGTAATTTTAAAAGACCTATTTTCAGCCAGTCGCACTGGCTCACACCTGTAATCCTGGCACTTTGGGAGACTGAGGAGGGTGGATCATGAGGTCAGGAGATTGAGACTATCCTGGTTAACACGGTGAAACCCTGCCTCTACTAAAAATACAAAAAATTAGCCAGGCATGGTGGCGGGCACCTGTAATCCCAGCTGCTTGGGAGGCTGAAGCAGGAGAATGGTGTGAACCCAGGAGGCAGAGTTTGCAGTGAGCTGAGATCGTGCCACCATACTTCAGCCTGGATGACAGAGCAAGACTCTGCCTCTAAAATAAATGAATAAATAAATTTTAAAAGACCTATTTTCAAGATTTTTTTTCTTCTGCTTGCTCCAGTCTGCTGTTAAAGCTCTCTGTCGAATTTTTACTTCATTGAATGAATTCTTCAGCTCCAAGATTTGTGTACTTTTTAAAAAATCATATCTATGTCTTTGTTGAATTTCCTATTCAGATCCTAAATTGTTTTCCTAATTTCACTGAAATTGTCCATTTGTGTTCTCTTATGTCTCATTCAATTTCCTTAAGATCATTATTTTGAATTCATTTTCAGGCAATCTGTAAATTCCCATGGGGGAAGAGGTCACTTACTGGAGAACTATTTTGTTCCTTTGGTAGTGGCATATTCCCTTGCTTTTTAATGTTTCCTGTATCACTGTGTTGATATCTGCACATTTGGTGGCACAATCACCTCTTCCAGACTCTATAGAGTGGCTTTCATATGGAAAGACTTTCACCTGCAGACAAGGCTGAGAGTGTTGATTAGGAAAGGTGCAGAGGTTCTGATTATGTGTAAACGCAGTAGTGTTGTCTTTATGCAGTTCCTTTGGTTGTGATCAATGTCATCAATGACTGCAGGTGACTCAGTGGTCTAAGTCACCTGCATTGGTTTGTAGCAATGATGGTAGCTGTGTAGGTTATTAGGGCAAGGGTTTTAGGGATTCTTCTGTTCTTATTTTCCCCACAGTGGGAAGTCTTAGCTGAGATAATCTCTCTTGGTATCAGGTCTGCCACAGACCAAAGGCAGCTACAAGTGGCAAGGAGATCCAGAGCACAGGTGCTCAGAGCAGCTATGGAGCTGGGTTCCTGGGCTTGTGAAACTACTGTATCAGTTGGGACTTGAGGCATAGTTTCGCTTTCCAAGGCATGAGTGGATGTAACTAAGCTGTTCCTCTGAGACACACCTTAACAGTTCAGGCCTAAGGGACAGGAATGTAGCTGTGGTTCTGACCCTGCAGGGTACAGCACTGTCACAGCTCTAGGGAAGAAAGGGTGCCCCGGAGGGTTGGGCCCTGGAGAACAGGGTACAATTGCAATTCAGGACCCAGAATGAACAGGGCATGGTGGAAGCTCAGACCCTGTAGGATGAAGTATCATAAAGTAGTAGCTCTGCTTCTACCTAGGAAAATAATTGTCAACAGAGTAAACAGACAAGTTACAGAATGGGAGAAAATATTTGCAAACTGTGCATCCAAATAAAATTATCCAGAATCTAGAAGGAAAGTAAACAATACAACGAGGAAAAAACCACAAATAACTCCATTAAAAAGTGGGCAAAGGACATGAACAGACACTTCTCAGAAGAAGACATACAAGTAGCCAAAAAACATGAAAAAATCCTCAACATCACTAATCATCAGAGAAATGCAAATCAAAACCACAATGAGATACCATCTCACACCAGTCACAATGGCTATTAGTAAAATGTGAAAAAATAATAGATGTTGGCAACATCATGGAGAAAAGAAAATGCTTATACACTGTTGATGGGAATGTAAATTAGTTCAGCCACTGTGAAAAGCAGTTTTGGAAATTTCTCAAAGAATTAAAAATAGAACTCGCATTCAATCCAGCAATTCTTTTACTGGGCATATACCCAAAGGAATATATATTCTTCTACCAAAAATACACATGTACCTCATGTATGTTTATCACAGCACTATTCACTGTAGCAAAAACAGAATCTGACTGGGCGTGGTGGCTCACACCTGTAATCCTAGCACTTTGAGATGCCAAGGCAGGCAGATCACCTGAGGTCAGGAGTTCGAGACCAGCCTGGCCAACATAGCAAAACCCTGTCTCTACTAAAAGTACAAAAAAATTACCTGGTTATGGTGGCACATGTCTGTAGTCCCAGCTACTTGGGAGGCTGAGGCAGGAGAATCACTTGAACCCTGGAGGCAGAGGTTGCAGTGAGCTGCAATCGCACCACTGCACTCCAGTCTGGGTGACAGAGTGAAACTCCGACTCAAAAAAAAAAAGAAAAGATAGAATCAACCTAAATGCCCATCAGGGGTGAAGTGGATAAAGAAAATGTGGTATTTATACACCATAAAATACTATGCAGCCATTAAAAATAATGAAATCATGCCCTTTGCCACAACATGGATGCAGCTACAGGCTATTATCCTAAGTTAGCTAACACAGAAACAAAAAACCAAGTATCACATATTCTCTCTTATAAGTGGGAGATAAACATTGGGTGCTTACGGACATAAAGATGGGAATAATAGACACTGGGGACTTTAGAAGCAGGGAAAGAAGGAGGTAGGCAAGAGCTGAAAAACTTCCCATTGAGTACTATATTCACTATAGGTGACAGGTACAATAGAAGCCCAAACCTCAGTGTCATGCAATATACTCTTGTAAAAAACCTGCATAGGTACCCTTTGAATCTAAAATAAAAATTAAAATAAATAAATGAATAAAATTAAATAAAAACTTAAAAAGAAAGTCAAAGTGGTAACTCTGGACCCTAAAAGGGTGAGACACAGCAGTATCCCAGGTTCTGTGAGGCTGAGTGCAGCAGCAGCACAGACCCAATAATGTCAAGATGCTGTTGTGGTTTGGGCCCGGGAGAAGAAGCAAAGCAATGACCCCACTGTTCAGAGGCAGGGCACCTTAGCAGCTCAGGCTGTGAGGAGTTAGTCCACAGCTCGGGCTGTGAGGAGTTAGTGAGCACAGTGGTTGTTTGGTCTGGAGGGTGGCCTAGGACATCTTACCCAAGATTTGATTTCCTAGGACATAAGGCACTGAATCTGCTTGTTCCCAGAAAGTGTGACTACACAGGTTGGTGGCACCTCCAGATCCCAGATGAGGAGGTTTCTATGTTAGCTGTTGCACTGGAGGTGCAACCTCTCTGGTGTGCTGGGAGCTCAGAGCTCCTGAGAGACAGGATGCTACCTTGGCTGTGGTGCCACAAGTGCATCTGCTCCAGTGTTCAGGAAACCAGCGGTCTCTGGGAAGCTGAGCTCCAATTTAGCTCAGCCCTAAAGGGAGGGTGTGTCAGTGACTGGGATGGGGGTGAAATGAAGCAGCTTCATGGTAGTTTGGCCCTAGGGGGTAATACATAGCAGCACCTTGTGTCAAGGATGGTTTGCTACTGGGCAATTGTGCTGGAGTGGCAGCAAAACCTCAGAGATGGAGGGGTGAAATGGCTACTCACCCCCAGAGCAGGACATACTCTAGTAGTGGCTCCAATTCCAAGATGGTGCAGCACAGGCCACAGGGAGAGGGAAAGTGGTAGGACACAGCATCAACTCCTTCTCTGAGGGTAGCTCTAGGAAGCTCCCTGAGCTAGGCTCAGAGCCTGTGAGGACTGTGGGAGTTTCTGCTAGTGAAGATGGCAGGTGTCTGTAGTGGTGATGGGAACTGCTGGGGTCCTCTTGCTTACCTTTGTGCTGCAAGAAGAAATCCCACTTGGTTCTGAGGTAATTCTAATAGAAGGAATGGGGTGACAGAGGCAAAGTATTTCCTCCCCTTCCCTATGCAGCCATCTTGGGTTTCTGTACTTTACAGGATTTCTGATGCATTTTTGCTGTTCCCCAGAGCTCTTGTCTAGTTATTTTGGTCAAAATGTAGTTTTTTTTTATTTATTTATTTATTTATTTTTTTTTTTTTTTGCGTGTGTCAGGGACAGAGAGTGCTAAGAGCTTCTAGTTGGCTGTCTGGCTAACGTCATTCACTCACATTTCTCTGATTTTCTTCTCTATATTTATTGTGGATATATTCTGTTATCCTTTTTTTAACATCTTATTTTGGACCCTCATCTAGCTCATTTTTATTTCATCTTTCCTTCTTTTTCAAAGATATTGATTTAATCTTATACATTTTATTTTGCATACTAAGTGTATCCATCATTTCATCATTTTTATATTTTAATATAAAATCTTTCATTTTTTAGTTCCATTTTCTAATACCCATTTATGATTTCTCCTTTGTCTGTGAGTTGTTTAGAATAGTGTATGTTTATGGATATATCTGTGTGTTTTAATTTCCAGAAGTTTGGAGGTATTAGTTATCTTGCTTATTTTTAACTTTATTGAATCATGATCAGAGAATGACGTCTCTATGAGCTAAGATTATTTGAAATGTGTTGAGACTTGCTTTATATCACAGAATATGGTTTATTTTCATAAATGAAATATTTTATTTTACCATATTTTGCACTAGTCTCTTCACTGTAAAATTTAACATAAATTTCTTAGATCATGATTGTTTAATTCTGTTTTTCAAATCATCTATAAGTTTATTTATTTCTCCTTATGCTTACTGATAAATGAGTAAAACTCTTCCATCATGATGTTACAAATTTCAATTTAAAAGATTGTCAAGTTTTGCAATATATTTTTTGATGCTTTTATTTCCTTTGGGTAATTTTAAACTTTTACAAACACTCTTTAATCCTAGTAATAATTTTTACCTTAAATCTTACTTAAATGTGAAATCATGTAGCTATGCAAGCTTTCTTTTGATATTATAGGCCAGTATATATTTTTCCATTCTTTTATTTCAACCTTTCTGTATTATTATATTTTAGATATTTATTTCCTAAAGAGTATATAGCTGGATCTTAGTTTTTTATTGAATCTGGAAATCTCCATATATTAACCAGAAAATGCACTTCATTCACATTTATTGTGATTTCTGATATATCTGGATTTATTTCTAGCATTTTTTTTTGTTTGTCTGTGTTTCTGTTTTTTTCTAGATTGTGCCTTCTTTGGCAAGCAGTAATTTATTTATAATACTTATTTCACTTTATTATTTTTATTTTGGTAAAAAGCAAGTAAAAAATAGAAAATTCACACTCTTAAAGTTTAAGTGTTCAATATCGTATTGTCAACTATAAGTACAACAAATTTACAGAACATTTTTATCTTAAATGACTAAACTATAAGTATAACAAATTTACAGAACTTTTCACTGTAATTGACCAAACTCAGAAACAGTCAGCAGAGTACAAAGACAACCCACAGAGTGGGAGGAAATCTTCACAATCTATACATCTGACAAAGGACTAATATCCAGAATCTACAAGAAACTCAAACAAATTAGCAAGAATGAAACAAACAATCCCATCAAAAAGTGGGCTAAAGACATGAATAGACAATTCTCAAAAGAAGATATACAAATGACCAACAAACATATGAAAAAATGCTTAACATCACTGATGATCAGGGAAATGCAAATCAAAACCACAATGTGATACCAACTTACTCCCACAAGAATGGCCATAATGAAAAAATAAAAAAAGAATAGATGTTGGCATGGATGAAATGGGAACACTTCTACATTGCTGGTGGGAATGTAAACTAGTACAGCCACTATGGAAAACAGTGTGGAGATTTCTTAAAGAACTAGAAGTGGAACTACCATTTGATCCAACAACCCCGCTACTGGGTATCTACCCAGAGGAAAAGAAATCATTTATGAAAAAGATACTTGCACACGCATGTTTATAGCAGCAAAATTTGCAATTGCAAAAATATGGAACCAGCCCAAATGCCCATCAATCAATGAGTGGATAAAGAAATTGTGATTTTATATATATATATAATGATGGGAAACTACTCAGCCCTGAAAATGAACGAATTAATGACATTTGCAGCAACCTGAATGGAACTGGAGACTATTATTCTAAGTGAAGTAACTGCAGAATGGAAAACCAACATCACATGTTCTCTCTTATAAGTGGGAGCTAAGCTACAAGGATGCAAAGACATGAGAATGATACAATGGGCTTTGGGAACTCAGAGGTAAGGATGGGGTGTGAGGGATAAAAGACCACAAATTGGGTTCAATGTATACTGTTTGGGTGATAGGTGCAGCAAAATCTCACAGATTACCACTAAAGAAGTTACTCATGTAACCAAATACCATATGTTCCCCCCAAAACCTACGGAAATAAAATTTTTTAAAAGCCAAAAAAAGAAATTATCCTTATTTTTAAATATTAAATCAGACATTCACCATAGATTTAGTATAGCTATCCTCTGTCAAAATTACAAAGTTATATTTTTAGTTTGCTAAAAGCTATTATCATAATGGACTTTGAAACTTCTCAATTTTTTTCCTTCCATTGAAATGATCATGTAATTTCACTCCTTCAATTTAAATTTATTATATGATCTTCAAATGTTAAACAACATCCCTAAATAAATTGAACTTGGTAATTAAAAAATGAACTCTATTTCCACTAAACTCTATATTCACTAAAAAGAAATTGGCCATCTCCCCTTCTACCCTAACCCCTGGAAACAATTATTCTAGTTTCTGCTTCTGTTAATTTATTGCTTTAAATATCCCACATAAGTGGAATCATGTATTATTTGTCCTTCTGTGACTGGCTTATTTCACATGTCATAATGCCCTCAGGGCTCATCTATATTGTAGCATAACACAGGATTTTCTTCTTTTGTAAGGCTGAACAATATTCCACTGTATGTGTATGCCACATTTTCTTTATTCATTCACCCATTAATGAACATTTAGGTTGTTTCCACCTCTTGACTATTGTGAATAATGCTACAGTGAACATGGGAGTGCAAATATTTCTTTCAGATCCTGTTTTCAATTCTTTTGGTTAAATATCCAGAAGTGGGATTGCTGAATCATATAGTAATATTATTTAAATTTTTTAGGAAACTTCATACTGTTTTTTATAGTGAATATACCATTTTGCATTCCAGCCAATGGTGCACAAAGATTACAATTTCTCCATGCCTTTGCCGACATTTGGGATTTTCAGATCTCTCTCTCTTTTTCTCTCTGCCTCTCTCTCTCTCTGCCTCTCTCTCTCTCTCTCTCCTCTCTCTCTCTCTCTCTCTCTCTCTCTCTCTCTCTCATGTGTGTGTCTGTGTCTGTGTGGTGTGTGTTTAAATAATGAATAATGACCATCCTAACAGATGTGAGGGGGTATCTCATTGTGATTTTTATTTGCATCTCCTGGATGATCAGTGATGCTGAAAGTCTTTCCATATACTTGTTGGCTCATCGTATGTCCTTTTTGGAGAAGTGTCTAATCAAGCCATTTGCCAATTGTTTAATTGGGTTATTGTTTTATTGCTACTGAGTTATAGTACTTATGTATTTTGGATGTTAACCCCTTATCAGATATATAGTTGGTAAATATTCTCTCCCATTCCATGGTTGCATTTTTAATTTATTGATTGTTTCATTTGTTGTGCAGACACTGTTTAGTTTGATATAGTCCCACTTATCTATTTTTGCTTTTGTTGTCTGTGCTTTTAGTGTTATATCTACTAAATCATTGCTAAGATTAATGTTACGAAGATTTTTCCCTATGTTTCCTCTAGCAGTTTTACAGTTTCCGTTCTTATGTTTGTCTTTAATACATTTGGAATTGATTTTTCTGTACAGTGTAAGATAGAGTAAAATGTTATTCTTATGCATGAGGATAGTCAGTTTTCCCAACACTATTTGTTGAACCTACTGTCCTTTCCCTATCACATAGTATGGCTCCCTTGTTAAAGATTAATTGACTGTGTATGCATGGATTTATTTCTGGGTTCTGTATTCTGTTCCATTGTTCAGTGTGTTTCTTTTTTTTATATACTTTAAGTTCTGGGATACATGTGCAGAACGTGCAGGTTTGTTACATAGGTATACATGTGCCATGGTGGTTTGCTGCACCCATCAACCCATTGTCTACATTAGGTATTTCTCCTAATGCTATCCCTCTCCTAGCCCCCCACCCCCTGACAGGCCGTGGTGTGTGATGTTCCCCTCCCTGTGTCCATGTGTTCTCATTGGTCAACTCCCACTTATGAGTGAGAAGATGCAGTGTTTGGTTTTCTGTTCCTATGTTAGTTTGCTGAGAATAATGGTTTCCAGCTTCATCCATGTCCCTGCGAAGGACATAAACTCATCCTTTTTTATGGCTGCATAGTATTCCATTGTGTATATGTGCCACATTTTCTTTATTCAGTCTATCATTGATGGACATTTGGGTTGGTTCCAAGTCTTTGCTATTGTGAATAGTGCTGCAATAAACATACGTGTGTGTGTGTCTTTATAGTAGAATGATTTATAATCCTTTGGGTATATACACAGTAATGGGATTACTGAGTCAAATGGTATTTCTGATTCTAGATCCTTGAGGAATCACCACACTGTCTTCCACAGTGGTCGAACTAATTTACATTCCCACCAACAGCTTAAAAGCACTCCTATGTCTCCACATCCTCTCCAGCATCTGTGGTTTCCTGACTTTTTAATGATTGCCATTCTAACTGGCATGAAATAGTATCTCATTGTGGTTTTGATTTGCATTTCTTTGCTGGCCAGTGATGATGAGTATTTTTTCATGTTTGTTGGCTGCATGAATGTCTTCTTTTGAGAAGTGTCTGTTCATATACTTTGCCCACTTTTTGATGGGATTGTTTGTTTTTTTCTTGTAAATTTGTTTAAGTTCCTTATAGATTCTGGATATTAGCCCTTTGTCAGATGGAGAGATAGCAAAATTTTTCTCCCATTCTGTAGGTTGCCTGTTCACTCTGATAATGTTTTCTTTTGCTGTGCAAAAGCTCTTTGGTTTAATTAGATCTCATTTGTCAATTTTGGCTTCTGCTACCATTGCTTTTCATGTTTTAGTCATGAAGTCTTTGCCCATGTCTATGTCCTGAATGGTATTGCCTAGGATCTCTTCTAAGATTTTTATGGATTTAGGTCTTACATTTAAGTCTTTAATCTATCTTGGGTTAATTTTTGTATCAGGTGTAAGGAAGAGGTCCAGTTTCAGTTTTCTGCATATGGCTAGCCAGTTTTCTCAGCACAATTTATTAAATAGGGAATTCTTTCCCCATTGCTTATTTTTTCAGGTTTGTCAAAAATCAGATGGTTATAGATGTGTGGCATTATTTCTGAGGCCTCCGTTCTGCTCCATTGGTCTATATATGTGTTTTGGTACCACTACCATGCTGTTTTGGTTGCTGTAGACTTGTAGTGTAGTTTGAAGTCAGGTAGCGTGATACCTCCAGCTTTGTTCTTTTTGCTTAGGATTGTTTTGGTTATATGGGCTCTTTTTTGGTTCCATATGAAATTTAAAGTAGTTTTAGCTAATTCTGTGATGAAAATCAATTGTAGCTTGATGGGGATAGTGTTGAATCTATAAATTACTTTGGGTAATATGGCCATGTTTGCAATATTGATTCTTCCTATCCATGAGCATAGAATGTTTTTCCATTTGTTTGTGTCTTATTTCTTTGAGCAGTGGTTTGTAGTTCTCCTTGAAGAGGTACTTCACATCCCGTGTAAGTTTTATTCCTAGGTATTTTATTGTCTTCGTAGCAATTGTGAATGGGAGTTCACTCATGATTTGGCTCTCTATTATTGGTGTATAGGAATGCTTGTGATTTTTGCCAATTGATTTTGTATCCTGAGACTTTGCTAAAGTTGCTTATCAGCTTAAGGAGATTCTGGACTGAGACAATGGGGTTTTCTAAATATACAGTAATGTCATCTGCATCTTTTCACTTTGGGTCTGTGTATCCTTAAATCTAAAATAAATCTCTTATAGACAACATAGAGTGTGATAATTTTTAATCCATTCAGCCACTCTATTTTGATTGGGAGTTTTAATTCATTTCATTTAAAGTAATTATTGATAGGAAAGGACTTACTACTGATATTTTGTTAAGTGTTCTGTCTATCCTTTTAGCTTTTTTGTTATTCTTTTCCTCTCTTGCTGTTTTCCTTTGTGTTTCTTTGAAATTTTTGTAATTTTGTAATGGCATGCTTTATTTCTTTCTCATTTTCTTTTGTATATATTCTGTAAGTATTTTCTTTGTAGTTACCATGGGGTTTACATAAAACATTGTATAGTTATAACAATCTATTTTAAACCAATAACAACTTCAATCTCATGAAAATACTCTACCCTTTTACATCTCTCCTCCCACTCTGTATGTTATCTATGTCACAAATTTTATTTTTTATGACATATTTTAAAGATGTAGTTATTCTTTATAGTTTTGTCATTTAATTTCTATAGCGGCATTAAAAGTGATTTGCATGCCACTGTTACAGTATTACAGTATTCTGTAATGCTTTATACTTTGTACTTAATGCTTTATACTTTTATGTTGCTGTTTAGTGTCCTTTCATTCCAGCTTGAAGGACTTTCTTTAGCATTTCTTTTCGGGCAGGTCTAGTGATAATGACCTCCCTCAGCTTTTTGTTTATCTGAGAATGTCTTTATTTATCCTTCATTCTTGAAAAATGTTTGGCTGGATATACTATTCATGGTTGACACGTGTTTTGTTTTTTCTTTCTGCACATAGACTATATCATCCCACTCTTACTTGTCCTGCAAGGTTTCTCATGAAAAATCCTCTGATAGTCTTATGATGATTCCTTTGTACATGGTGGGTCACTTTTTTACTTGCTTGTTTTCAACATTTTCTCTTTGACTTTTGACAATTTGACTATAATGTGCCTCGACAGGGATTTCTTTGGATTTATCTTAGTTGGAGTTTTTCAGCTTCTTGAATATGGATGTTCATTTCCTTCTCCAGATTTGTGAAGCTTTCAGACATCATTTTTTAAAATAATCTTTGTGGCCCTTTCTGTCTTTCTTCTCCTTCTGTAACTTCCATACTGCATAAATTGATTGGCTTGGTAATATGGTCCAAGTCCCTACAGCTTTCTTTACTCTTTTTCATTCTTCTTTGTTCCTTTGACTGAGTAATTTCAAATGGACTATCTTCAAGTTCACTGATTCTTTCTTTTGTTTTATTAATGCTGCTGTTTAATCCCTCTAGTGAATTTTTCAGTTTGATTATTGTATTCTTCAGCTCCAAAATTTCTGTTAGTTTCTTTTTATATTTTCGGTCTCTTTGTTGATATTCTCATTTTGTTCATGCATCATTTCCTTGAGCTCATAGAGTATCTTTATAATGATTATTTTTAATTTTTGACAGATAGTTTATGTATCTTCAACTCTTTGGGATTGGTTCCTGGAGATTTGTTCTGTTCTTCTTTTGGACCACATTTCTCTGTTTTTTTTTTTGTTTGTTTGTTTGTTTTTTGTTTTTTTTGTTGTTGTTGTTGTATTTTATAACTTTTCGTCAGGATCTGCACATTTGAAAAAATGGCCATTTCTACCAGTGTTTATAGACCTGCTTTGTACAAGGTAAGAACTTCGCCAATCAGTTCGGCTCAAGATTTGTGTCTATCTGTGGCACTGAAAATTCTCTATTTCTATAGCAGGAAGTCACTTTACTCTCTCCTGTTCACATCAGCCACCAGGCAATTGGCCACATCCTCAGTCAGTCAATACAGCAGATATCAGTCCCTCAAATAGCCCTCTAAAAAGCCAGAATGTTGAATAATGCTCCATTGCTCCTCTCTCTGTCTCCTGAGGAGAAGTCTCAAGTTGTGCACCTTCTCCAAGTTGTGTCAAGCCATGCCTTTTGCAGCAAACTATCCCCTGCTCTTATTGTTCTCAGCAGTCCCTAAACATCTAAATGATACCAGTTGTATTAGCACTCCAAATGAGGCAAGACAGAAACCAGTACCTTGAGCAGCCCTTCAAAAGCCAGAACATTGGACACGCAGTCCTCTCTTCTCTTCCATGAGCTGGGGCATTCTCAGGAGTGAGCTGTACTGACTTAGGGAAATGCTGACACTAGTAAAATAAAAGGGCTCTTCTTATCTATTTCAATGTAGCTGTTCTTGGTTTTTATGCTTGCCTGGGGTACTATAGCTTCTTAACTGGATTCTCAAATCTCATAAAAGTATTTTGGCCCATATATCATTATTAAATGGGTGTTTCTATGGGAGAACAATGTCTTAGACTTCCTATTCTGTCATCTTGCTGACATCACTTCTCCGTATATATATTTTTAATTAATTGAGTTCTAAATCTCTTTCCTTCTATATTCAATGAAAAAAATTCATTTTTCTATTCTTTTCTTGATATCTTTGCAAATTTAGCATATATACCCAACAAATGTAAGTAATGGTTTATCATTTTTTTTCAGCTTTTATTTTCTGGCCCTTTGACATTTGTATTCATCTCTTGTTAGCTTTTATGTGAATGTAAAATGTTTGCTATATTTATCCGGGATGTCTAGTTTTTTGTGATACAATATTTTTCAGGATTTTTAGTCAGCTATATTTCCAGAAACAGACTACCAAATACCTTTACAAACGATTAACTTTATAAAGATACTTCTTAAATTTCCAGTGCATTTGAAATTTGATTGCCATTAGGACAGATTTTATATCGTTCTGTATTGTTTTCTGTGTATTAGTGAACAGAGATTATAAAATAATGAAACAAAGGAGAAATTGATGAGAAGATTGCTAACTAGATTTTTAATAGAGGGGAAATATATAACTAAAGAGGGGTACTTTTACTTTGAGTAAGGCCACTGAAACAATGAAAACATTCTCAGTCTGTTTTATCTAACTCTCAATCTTATTTATAAGCTCTTGTTTCTCCTTCTCCATTGTAATTGTTAGTTTTATGTGTCAGGTTGGCTAGGCTATTGAACTTCATTATTTAATCAAACAATAATCTTAGCTGTTGCTGTGAAGGTATTTTGTAAATGTGGTTAACATCTATAATTAGCTGCCTTTAAATAAGGGAGATTACTCTAGATAATGTGAATGGAACTCATCTAATTAGTTGAAGACTTAAGAGTAAAACATAAGGTTTCCTGGAGAAAAAGAATTTCTGCCTCAAGACTACTGCATCAGCTCCAGGCTGAGTTTCCAGCCTCTTGGTCTACCCTACAGATTTTGGACTTACCAACTCCCATGATCACATGATCCAATTCCTATAAATAATCTGGAGAAGCCTGACTCTCTGCTCTCTTATTTACAATAAATGCCATCATCTTCCCCTTCTCATAAAACCATCTCTTCCTCATCATCACTGTTAACAACTGATTCTTGAGTATAACTTCCCATGTATTAAAGACTTTGACATCTGGCTCAGCCTTTCTTTCCCAAATCATGTTATCCTCTTTGGTGACCCCAGAGTCCTTGTGGATGACCCATTCAACAACCTATTCTGTGCATTTTTTGACCCCTCAATCCTAGTGACTTTTCAACTTCAGACTCACAGACATAACCTGAACATTAGTATCCTGGCTTCAAGGAATCAGTGTCACCATGGGAGCCAATTCCATTCCAGTAACGTCAGGTACCAACAGGTTATAGATACCTGGAATGATGTCAGAGTCAGAACATGATGGGGCAGTAGCCCGCTTATGCATTTTGCTGTTCCTCAACTTACATCATAGAAACAGATAGGTATTCACACCTAAGGAAAATCATTCATACCAGGTAATTTGGAAAGCTAACATTTTGGGTAGCATGAAACACTTTTTTTGTTGTTCTTTCTTCCCCAATTAAAAGAGTTGTTCTCTCTGTCCCCTGACTTTTGAAAGTAGTATTTTCATGTACATATATTTCTCATTCTAGTCTTCTAAATGCTTTCCCATTCATCTAATTGTACATTCCTAAGTGAGCTCTAATTTCCTCATTTCTGCAAGATTTGTATGACACAGTACCCAATTCAACATCATAAAATTCCTAATGTCACAAAAATTACATTGAAAATGGGAGGAAATCACCTTTTTAAAAGTAAGAAAACGTAAGGACATCAACTATTCAGGGACATTACATTGAATTAATACTCTATTCTACTATAGTTAACAATTAAGAGAAGGAGAAAAATATTTGATTCTTAGAAGGATA
This sequence comes from Trachypithecus francoisi, assembly GCF_009764315.1. Taxonomy (NCBI): domain Eukaryota; kingdom Metazoa; phylum Chordata; class Mammalia; order Primates; family Cercopithecidae; genus Trachypithecus; species Trachypithecus francoisi. Next base: position 114,081,769 of record NW_022681471.1, on the reverse strand, counting down.
GAAAAAAATAAAGGAGCTTAGGGCCTGTGATAAATCCTAAAAAAGAGGAAAAATAAATGCATACTGTACCACAGTGTCTACAAAGGATTTAGGACCCCGTGAGTAGTCAAATGCAGCTAGGAAAACTCGAAACCATCTAGTTTTGAGCAGAGACAAACAAAAGTAACAGCTTCTTCTCTTTTCTCCCATATACCCAGAGGGTTAGAAAACTGGCAAAGGTAACTAATTTTCTTTTGCAAAAATTGAGAAGTAACATGTGTTCCTAGCAATCTCACAATGAACATTCTCTTCATCACCACTTTCAGAAAGTACAGCCAAATGGATTATCATTTGGACACCAAGGAGCTTATCTCTTGAGACTGGTTGTTGTGGGAAGTCAGGAATCCCGGATGGAGGTACTGGCTGAAGCCGCGGCAGAAGAACATAAATTATGAAGATTTCGTGGACATTTATTAGTTTCCCAAATTAATACTTTTATAATTTCTTATGTCTGTCTTTACTGCAATCTCTGAACATAAATTGTGAAGATTTCATGGACACTTATCACTTCCCTAATCAATACCCTTGTGATGTAAGAAATCAAACATATATCTCAGTCCTGGGCCCAGTACAAACATTCCTCCATTGTCTCAACTTCCTGGCCCAGTGCAAACATTCCTCCATTTGTCTCAACTTCCTGGGCCCAGTGCAAACATTCCTCCATTTGTCTCAACTTCCTGGGCCCAGTGCAAACATTCCTCCATTTGTCTCAACTTTAGAAAAACACCACCTGGAGAGTCCCCGATAAGGTCACAACCGTTTGTGGAGTGGTTTTACTGAAAGCGCGGGAACCAATAAAAAACTGCTAAATGTATAACTTAAAATGTTAACCAATTGTAATGCTGTAACCAAAAGAATTCCCTTGTTTCTCTGTAACCTTACATATCCTGTTTACATCGGGCTATAAAAAGCGAGCACATGCATCGTTCGGGGCCCTCTTGTATGCTGTGGAGCAGAGGGACCAAGTTCGAACTTGCAGTAAAGATCCTTGCCGCTTGGCTTTGACTCTGGACTCTGGTGGTCTTCTTCGGGGAATAAACGGTCTGGGCACAACAGTGATTTCCTATGCCTGTCTTTACTTTAATCTCTTAATCCTGTCATCTTCTTCGTAAACTGAAGAGGATATATATCGCCTGAGGACCATGTGATGATTGCATTAACTGCACGAATTGTTTGTAGAGCAAGTGTGTTTGAACAATATGAAATCTGGGCACCTTGAAAAAAGAACAGGATAACAGCAATCTTCAGGGAACCAGGAAGATAAGACTTGGAGACTGACTGCGCGGGTGAGCCAGGAGGAACAGAGCAATATTTCTCTTCTTTCAAATGCAAATAGGAGAAATATTGCTGAATTCTTTTCCTCAGCAAGGAACATCCCTGCGAAAGAGAATGCGCCCTGAGGGTAGGTCTACGAACAGCCCCCTGAGGGTGGCCGCCTTTTATGATCGGATGCGGAAGGGATGAAATAAGCCCCGGTCTCCTGTAGCACTCCCACGCTTATTAGGAGGAGGAAAATTCCCTCCTTTGGTCAGATAGGTTGTCTGCTCTCAAACCCTGTCTCCTGATAAGATGTTATCAATGACAATGGGTGCCTGAAACTTCATTAGCAATTTTAATTTTGCCGCATCCTGTGGTCCTGTTATCTCACCCTACCTCCACTTGCTTTGTGATATTTCATTATCTTGTGAAGTATGTGATCTTTGTGGCCCACACCCTATTCGTGCACTCCCTCCCCTGTGAAAATCACTAATAAAACTTGTTGATTTTATGGCTCGGGGAGCATCACGGAACCTGCCAACATGTGACGTCTCCCCGGACACCCAGCTTTAAAAGTTCTCTCTCTTGTACTCTTTCCCTTTATTTCTCAAACCAGCTGAGATGCATAGGAAATAGAAAAGAACCCACGTTAACCATTGGGAGCGGGTTCTCACGATAATTGGTCTATTATTTTCTGAATGTTCTAACCATTCAAAGTATTTGTAGTAATGCCCTCAATAGAAGAACTATAGCATAGGTCTCTCGTGGCTGCAAACCAGGACATTGTACATGCCCCCAAGAGCATATTTAATGTCATAATTCAGAAGAGTTAAGTTTACTTGTCAATTTCTCTACCCCTTAGGAGACATCAAAATGCTAAATTATCTATTAATAAGTTGCTTCCCAGGGTTATTTTACGGTGGAAAAAGGCAGGACAGTTTCCCAAGCTCTAAATGTCAAAGCCACCTTTGAGATCTATCTCTCACCAGGTTCTCCCCAAGCATATCCTTTTACTAGCTCTTTCTTCACATTATCTCTTAGATCTTTAGATCTTGCCCTTCTTTTCCATATTCACTGCCTCAGCCTGGTTCTGCAATACACATCATCAAACTAGGAACATTACAATAATAGTCAGGCAGTACTATTCCCACATTTACTCTCTAGTATCCCTTCCAATTTATTACTCACACAGAACAAAGATTCATATTCTAAAACATGTCATGTCAGTGCTATATTCATAAAACTTCAATGATTGCCCTTTGGCTTTAAGATAAAGTTCAAAATATTGCAAACTGGTTTCTTGGCTGACTTGAGTAATTTATATACTTATATACAGCATAACATTTCAATTCTCTTTAACCATACCAACAGTTCTCTTTGATATCAAGTACTTAAAAGGAGGAGAGGGACTATACATTGAATGAGTAGACCAGACAGGAAAAGAGAAGCGGCATGAAATTCCAGAGCTCTGGTTCCAAGTTTGAAGTTTCACTTAGACTTTGGCATTCTTTCACTGGAGGATGGGTGTGGCTTATGGCTACCAGGGTGATATCAATGGATAAACCCCTATCTCTTCCAGTTTATGGAGAGCCAAAGGTTAGGGCTTTAACACTCAAAGCATGAGCCTAACTGAAAGGCTAAAAAACTTACTATGATTCTCAGTTTATGACAATGACTCAGACATTTTATAGTGCATAGAACTGCAAGGATCCTGTTCATTAGAGCTAAGCTAGCTTTTACTTGGTCCCTCTCCCACAGACTTTTAAGAACTAGAGGGACTCAAATCTCCTTTGTTGAGTTTATTCTAAGACTCAGTACTAGAAATATGGTAAGGGGAATCTCGACTGCCTACCTCACTTTTAGGGCCACTTTTAAGAAATCAAAGCATATTTTTCAGAATGTGCATTGCAGACCAAAATTATCTTTAATGTTTAACACATGTTTGAGCCAAGCTTATTTACTATCTGAAATCTAAACATTAGTATGGCCTTTGCCATAAACGTTAGTATTGCTCTTTGGCTACAAGATAAAGTTCAAAAATACTATGAAATGGTTTGTTGGCTAACTTCAGCAATTTACAAGCAGCCTAATATTTTAATTCTTCCTAGCCATGCCAGCTAAGGTAAATAACTCTAATAATATCCTGCCAAGGAAAATTCTAATTCACACACAGATAAAGATGATATCTGATTTTTCAATTTTAGGAAACTTACATAACTTTAAGAAATACCTTTTTCAAATCTCCTTTTTCAATCATTCCTTAATATACTTTAATTTTTTTCAGCCAGCATTCCCTCAGTGCTATTTAAATGAGCTAATATATGCAAAGAGTTTAGAATTATGTCTGGCACACAACAAGCCTTATCAAGTGTTTTCTATGATAAATATTATTATTATTGGAAGCTGTATAATCTCTGGATGAAGACAGACCTGGATTTGGAGTCTATGTCTGGACTTACTAGGCTGGGTGATCTTGGGTGAATTATTTAGTCCTTCTAGGTCTTGGCCTTCTCTTTTGCAAAATAGAGATAATAATAACTACCACGAAGAATTGAAAAATAAAAGATAATGGAACCAAAATACCTAGTACAGGACCTGGTGGTGCATATAGCAAGTGCTCCATAAGGAAAAGTTATTATTATTCATTGCTGTACTTTACACGCTGTGCTCCCTAGACTAAAATACTCCTCACTCTCACTTCTATGCTGTCACTTGAATGAGGAACTAGACACAAGGGATTCATCCTTCTTCCTCCCCCTCCTCCTTAGATTTACCTATACAACTCATTTGGCTCATACATGGCAAGCATATTAAATAGTAAGAACTCAACTCCAAATTTGCCAGACATCAAAGCCTTGTTTAGAAACAGTGTTATTGAGATATAATTTACATGCCATACACTTCGCTCATTTAAAGTGTGCAATTCAATGGATCTTAACTTGTCTACAGAGTTTATCCATCACCACAATCTTCAGAACATTTTCATTATCCCAAGAGGAAACCCTGCTCAATCACCACTTTCTTGTTTCTCCATCCCACACACCCCCCAGCCCTAGGCAACCACCAATCTACTTTCAGTCTCGATGGATCTGCCTATTCCGGTCATTTCATACAAACAGAACTACACAATATGTGGTCTTTTGTGACTAACTTTTTTCACTTAGCATAATGTTTCCAAGGTTTATTCATGTTGTAGTATGTGTAAATACATGTCTTCTTATTGCTGAATAATATTCCACTATATGGATATAACATCAAAGCCTTTTTAGTTGTGCTTTTTAATTCAGTGTGCTACCTCTCAGAACATACTCCTCAGAGCCAAGCGTTTCAATGTGAATGCCTATAGCAGGGGTAGGCAAACTATAGCTCACTGGCTAGTACCACCTTTTGCTTGTTTTTGTACAGCTCTGGAAATAAAAATTACTGTTACATTTTTAAAAGGTTGAAAAAAATCAAAAGAATAATATTTTGTGACACAGGAAAATTATATGAAATTTTAATTTTAGTGTCCATAAAAAAGTTTTATTGGAACACAACCATATTCATTCATGTAGGTATTGTATGAGTGTTTTCACACTACAATGACAGAATTGAGTAGGTGTGACAGAGATCACACGGCCCACAGAACCTAAAATATTTACTATTTGCTATTTTTTATAGAAAAAGTTTATAGACCTCTAGTCTACAAAATCCAGGCAGGTAGTGAAGTTTGTGAAGTCAGTAGAGGTAATACAATAGAGAATGGTGGAAACTCTGGGAAAATGTGTGAATGTCAAGTACATGTCACCTATGTGAATGTATTCAAATATTGCCCCCCACACACACACACACACCATTTTCAGGCAAAATTCAGCTACAACCTATCAGTTTCCTGCCTACTCCAATAGGCATAAAAGGTATATAAGAACATAATCATGAATTAGTTTAAACGTTTTTGAACACTTTACATCCTAGTTTGGGTTCCCGTAGGATTAGCCCTTGAAATAACAGAGCTCAAATGGTTTATTTGCGAGGTAATCCCAGGAAACACTAACAGGGGAGTGGGAAAATGAGACAGGGTAGGGAAGAAAACTAATACAAGATATGTGTTTCAAGAAAGTGTCCCCGTAGGCAACTAGAGCTTAATTGCACTAAGGAAGTTCATGTAGAACACGCACCTCAGAGTTATACACCTCAGAGTTATACCAAATGAGAGGATGAAGGGAAGCTGAGGCTTTATTTCACCAACTCCCATCAGCCAGTAGCTGATGGCTCCACCTGGAGAGTGTTAATTCTTTGCCTTCTGGCCTGTCATGTGCTGCAGAGAAGAACAGGCTGTGATGGCCAAAGAAATTCCTTAGGTAAAGACATACAAGTGCTGGCAGTTGTAGGTCAGGCTAGTGTTCTCTGAAGGGTAGACACTGAGGGTATAGGGGTGGGGAGAGGGCTGTGTCTCCTGCACTTTCTACACTCATACAAAATGAAACAAATATAACAAATATTAATTGATGTTTTCTATGTACCAGACAGTGTTCTAGGCACAGAGATTACAATTGTGAATAAAACACAAAAATTCCTGCTCTCAAGTAATTTATATTCAGGTGAGAGAGAAACAGTAAATAACATAATAAATCATAGAGTCCATTGGAAAGGGCCAAGGACTGGAGTGGGAAGTGAGATGAATAAGCTGGAGAGTGCCCTGCTAAATAAGGTGGTACTGGAAAAGTGATATATGAGCAGAGTTCAGGTTTCTTGTTTTATCCTCCATTCTCCCCTTAAGGATATTTTAAGATAACCAACAAGTTTAAAGATTTTTAAAATCACTTCCACATCCTGTCTTCCAGAGGAAGGGACTTTTGTTAATATTCAAGGACTCTCAGCAATGTTTCCCATTAATTAAGCTATGAGATACAGACAGCTAGGAAAATAATAGAAAGGAAAAGAGAAACCAATCGTGACTGAGTTGTAAAGTTAGGCAGCAAATTCTCCCTTTCCCCCATCTCTGCTTCCATTCTTTGTTTGTAGTCAAAAACATATCTTAACTGCAGCCTCTCTGCAGACACTGTACTCTTTCTAAAGCTTCTCCTGGCACCAGTAGTAGCAGGTGCCCACTAAAAGAATAACAAGCAGGCACCTCCAAGGAAAGCCTTGAGTGGAGAAATCCATACTGCATGTAGAATCCAGAGCAAAGCAGCCTCTCTTCCTCTTCAAAGAACTCTTTCCAACTAAGGTCATTTCAGGTTTCACATGGTGGCTGTGTCTGTTCCTGGCCCTGGGGGGACACATTCTCATGGCTCCTAAATTTTCTGTGCCACAGTGTATGAGTTCGTACAATGAAATAAACTCCATAGGCTTCTTCCTGCCTCCAGTGACTAACACAACCTCTTTAACACTCTCTTCTGCCTGCTTTTTCAGGCTCATCTTTTGCTGTCTCCCAAGCAGCTGCTGGGCTGGAGATGGTGGTGGGCAGTGGGGAGAGATGCTGCTGACACACAGGACTATCTTTGGCTTTTGGAATGTTCCGTCTCTGTAAAACCTTTCAAGATTATTCCACCCTCCTCAGGCTTCATCTCCTCACACACGTTTCAAGTAGAGTCAGCCTCTCCCATTCTTTGAAAGCATCTTTACAATAGCTCATTGTGTTGAAGTTAATTTTTTACCACTCTTGTAGCAGCTAAGCTGTGATCATTCCCATCCATATTTTAGCAACCAAGGCCTTCTGCAGTCTGTCTTTCCTTCCTTCCTATCCAAGCTCATCAACTTTTTTTTTTTTTTTTTTTTTTTTTTTTTTTTTTTTGCCACAGGCTCTCTGACTGACTAGTCTGCTCTGCTCATTATCTCTTTCACTTCCACCCACCTCAAATATTCTATGTTCATGAATCCTTATGCTGTGGTCCTCAAGTGATGATTATTTATAGTCTGTCCCTCTGAATTTTGGAACAATTGGTAAAGTATATAGGAATAGAATAGGGATCAAAACACCAGCTTCATTTCTAACTAAAGAGGCCTTGGCAAGTATGGCTGAAATCTAAAGCCAGAATGGACTTTCTACTTCTTTACCCCAAATCTAGATCTTCAGACCCACGCAAGGGGAACTGGATCTGCAAAGAAGGTGCTCAGCTAGGCAGGGAACTTGGCCTGCCTCACACTTTGTAGAGCATAGATGGGCCAATTAAAAAAATGGCTCACAGACCCAGTGATTTCTAACCCATCAGCGCAGTCCTGTAGAGAAGCATGGACCCAGGGTTGTCACAGTCTAACAGTTCACCACTCAGGTAAGTAATTTATGTTCACACAGAGAACACTGTGTAAGAAGAATAAAAAAGAATGAACACATTCTCTTCAATACTCTCAGCAGAGTAGAGGTTCCCATTTTGTGGACTGTGACAAGTATATGAGAGAGACAATTGATTCCCCTGTCAACTGTACATTTCTTTACTCGTTTGCTTCCCTTATCCTGAAATCCTTCCCTCTTCCTCTCTGTTTTTACAAAACTTCCTCATCTATCAGGTCTGAATTTAAGTTCATCTTTTGCCTAAAGTCACATCTAATCACTTAAGCCTACATTTCCTTTCTTTTGGATACTGACTGTGTATTTATAAATGATCATGTAGTTTTATGTGTCTTTATGTTATTTACTATTTGTTTCATATGATTGGTCTCTCCAATTGGATGGTATGCTCATTGAAGGTTTACAATGCCCACTTCACCTTCTAACTCAGAGCACCCAACAATGCTATGTACAGAGTAGGTATTCAACTGGTAGTTGTAGAGAGTGATGGAATGAAATGGGATGAAATAGAATGAAAAGGAATGAAATATGATAGGATGGAATGGGATGAAATTGCATGGAGATGGAATGGAAAGCTAGATTAAAACATAAAAAGGCTGAAAGTCAATCAAGTACATGTTAAATAAAATGTTTTATTATAAAATGTGATTAAATATTCATTGAAAACTGTGATTTAATAGAATCCTTTAGGAGCCCAGACATTATGCCTTAAGAAGCAGAATAGCCATTTGAAGTTTACCAAGCCTACTTCCTTGCATTTGAGGAAGGCTGCACTCTATCTTCCCAGAACAGTAAACTCTCCATCCTGATGTCAAAGGTGTTCCACTATTGAGAATATTCCTCCTGCCCTAACATGATTTCTCTTTAGAGAACTGAAGCCATATCACAAATAATGTCTTATTTCCAAGGGGAAAGTTTAAAGGCAAGTTTTATGTCCACTTCCCATGACCCTTGAAACGGACTCCAGTCAAAATTGTGAAACTTAATAGGTTTATCTTTAGAATATTTCCATGACTGTGAAAAGGCTCTCTCATTTTCCCCTAATACTACCTGCACTTCAAGCATCTAGTCGATGGGATATTTTTGGGTGAAAGGATCATTCTTGGTATTTCTCATACCACCTCACAAAGGCCTGAGATAGATCTTACAGAAAAATCCAGGTAAGCTGACTTAACTGAGGTAACAAGAGCTTCAGAGACAAGCATAGAACCAAATCAAAGCGTTTCATAAATGCTATCTGACTCACCTAAAAAACACACACTTCTTCCCTAAGATTATTATATCTACACAGTCCCTGTTTTTAAAAATATATGTTGTTTTCAGGTCAATAACTATTTTGCAGTTTCCTTCTGTTCTTACAAATAAAAATACAATGTCCAAATAACAAGTATACAGCTCCAGATTTTTTTTTTCAGAACAAACTTAAAGCTCAATGCTGTAGTGACAAATCAGTGTCAGCAAAGGCTAGAATGAGGTATAAAATAACAATAATGGGAGACCTTCTAGGCAGAGAGATGCACACAACTATATTATGACCCAAGCAAACTCTGCTTTCTAGATTTTCTAAAAGGGACATTGATTTCTTGGGCATAACATACATATATATACTTCAAAGATAAACCATATATATATTATTATAGGAATATATATATAGGAATGTATTCCAATAATAAAATATATATAAATTTATATATATATTAAAATATAAATTTATATATATATTTTCCTACAGTGAATCTCTTTCCCAATTATGAATTTGATTTTCAGACCCCTTTTCATGTTACATTTAGGCAAAATAATATACCATAAACATAATCAATATAAGTTATATGTTTTGATAAAGAAACAACCTAGTATTACAACACTCACATGCACCCCCATACATAACATTTTGGTAAGAGAAACTACCAAGGGTAGGTTAGAGTTAGTTTCCAAAGGTAGGTTAAAGTTTAAGGTTTTTTTTTTTTTGCTAAAACACTGATGGTCTATATCATGTAAGTACTGCACATAATGACCCGTGTCCCTCCAGGATCTTTCTCCACCATTAGAGTGGTAGTATATATAGAACTATTTTGTCTCCTAATATGGACATCTGGATGCAAACAGTGGCTGCTTTTCATTGCCAGCTGTTTATGGTTCTGCTAATGTGATGCTGTCTATTAAATGTCTCTGCTTCACTTCTCACTCTCTTTACCTGCTCATTCAATAACATCTGTCAAAGCAGACAAACAAATGGCAGTAGCTGCATGTACTAGCACATGCTCAGTCTGCTGTAGGACATTTTTCATTTTATTTTCCAGTAGCCTACTGTCCAATGAGAGCCAGCACTGCCAGTGTGGATCAAGGAACAACAAATGTATAAATAATTCTGGAGGAGGGTAAAAATTAGGAATGGCTGGGAATTGTTCTTAACTAAATGTAGTGAAAGAGAGAGGCCATGAATTGCTATCAGACCTGCAGAAATTATTTCCAGTTTATGAGGTTTTTGCTGGTCTCTCCCCAATTATCCATATGAACAATGCTTCTTCTAGGAATACTGCTCATAGCCAGCAGTTGTTTATGTCAATGGGCTACAGAAACAACTATAATCACCTATCCCTCCACATACATACTGTATTAGTTCATTTTCACACCACTATAAAGAACTACCCGAGACTGGGTAATTTATAAAGAAAAGAGGTTTAATTGACTCACAGTACCACATGGCTCAGGAGGCCTCAGGAAACTTACAATCATGGTGGAAGGTGAAGTAAAAGCAAGCACCTCCTTCACAATGCAGCAGGAGAGAGAGAGAGGGGGGAGAGAGAGAGAGGGGGGGAGAGAGAGAGAGAGAGAGAGAGAGAGAGAGCGCAACAGGAAAAGTGCCACCCTTTAAAACCATAAGATCTCATGAGAACTCACTCACTATGACGAGAACAGCATAGGGGAAACTGCCCCCATGATCCAATCACCTTGCACCAGGTCCTTCACTTGACCCATGGGGATTACAATTTGAGATGAAATTTGTGTGTGGGGGGGAAACTGAGGCAAACCACATCACATACACATATACATATGACCACTCCAAAATGCAGTGGTCTTCTACTTACTCAGCAATATATCAGCAAAATCCGGTTAGAGACAGCCATCCAGGCAGAGATGTAGTCCATAAAAATGTCCCTTCCTTTGCCATGGCTATAATGAGAATTTTTCTTTTCTCTTCCTTACTGTTTCCTCTAGACTGGAATCAGCAACTCTTTTTTTCTATAAAGAACCATACAATAAAAATTTTAGGTTTGCAGGTCCTATAAGGTCTCTGGTGTATATTCTTCTCTGTTTGTTTAAACAACCCTTTAAAAACGGTTGTTTTTAAAATGGTTTTATTAGCTCATGAACTATACAAAAATAGGCCATGGCCCAGAGTTGGCTAACAGGCCTAGTTTGACACCCTCTATCCTAGACTATAAACTACCAAGTGAATTAGTCAGTTGTTGACGTATAATGTTATTTAACAAACCACCCCAAAATTCAGTGATATACAACAATAAGCATTTCTTCTCCCACCACAGATTTGCAGATCAGCTAGGGGAGTTCTGCTTATTTCTCAGCCTTAGGACATACATGTATGTCCTAAGATTATTATACCCGTAGAGTAATTGTTTTTATAAGATTTGTTTCATTTTTAATTGATGCATAATAAGTATACATATTTATGAGGAACAGTGTGATGTTTCAATATGTATGTAGATCATGTAATAATCAAATCAGGGTAGTTAGCATATCCATCACCTCAAACACTTGTCATTTTTTTGTGGTAAGAACATTCAAAATCCTCTCTTCTAGCTATTTTGAGGTATACAATACATTATAGTTGACTATAATCACCCTACTATGCAACAGAACTCTGGAGTCTCTGTTTTTAAAGGAATTTAGACAAGAGAGAATATAGCTGTTTTGGAAAAATGCATTCTTATTTACAAAGGTAAGTCACAAAAGTTGAGACTCTTCTGTATTGGAAAGGAAACATCAAGCTAGTTGAATTTCTTCTATGCTTGCCATCCGATTTCTTTTAAATGATGAAAGTATTACATGTATTAGCACATACTATGTGTCAGGCACTATACTACTCCAAGCCTTATAGACATATAACATATTTAATCACTGGAACTATTATTTTCAAACCAAGGCCATTGCTCAAGGTTATACTTCTAGGAAATGGGGGAGTCTATTAATTACTAGGCTATATTACCTTTCAAGATTTCTTTAAAGCCTATGATCATCCTCATGGCACTTTTGTTGCATAGAATAATAAGATAAATAAAAAATAGAGGTCTGTATTTAGATTTAAGGTTTAAATTTTTTTATAAAACTAACTATTTTGGGATACAAGATAAGTGATTGTGTGAATTAGACTTACCTTTTTTATAATGCTCACATGTGAGATAAATTTATAAAGACTTTGAGCTATTTGAACAAAAGAATGACTGTATAATTACCAATCATTTTTGTTATGACAACCAATCATGTCTGTCGAAGGTTGATCATTTTAGACAAGCACATGTGTTGAACATTGAAACACATCTGGCTTTAGCCATTTGAATATAAATGGTTTAAGGAAAATTGCTTCTGTATTTTTATAACAGTTTATATTGGAGTTAATTTTCTTTGAGTTATAATAGAAATAAAGTAAACTATGCAAAATGTGCTAATCATAAGTGTGCAGCTTGGTAATTTTTACTGTATACATACACATTTCCCCCAACTTTCCCTCTCCCCTTCCGATGACCACCAGCTAGGTCAAGATATACAATATTTCCACCAGCCTTCCAAGTTCCTTCCTCCCCCTTCCCATTCTATACTCCTATATCCACTCACCCTCAGATAATGAATACTCTGTCTCTTATCTTCATCAACTAGTACCCCTCTTCTTGAATTTGATATAATTGAAATCATACATATGCATTCTTTTGTATATGGCTTCTTTCACTCATCGTACAATATGTAGAGTGCATCCATATTGTTATGTGTACCAGCAGCTTGTTCTTTTTGTTGTTATATAGATTTCCATTTTATGAATACACTACCATTTACTTACTCATTCTTTTGTTTACTAGCATTTGGCTTATTTCCAGGATTTGGCTATTATGAACAATGCTCTTATAAATATTCTTATATTTCTCTTTCTGTGGACACATGTGCTCATTTTTCTTGGGCATGGAAAAGAGTAGAATTTCTGGGTCTTATGTGTTTAGCTTTGGTAGGGTTTTCTAAAACGATTATGTGGAGTCACATGCTAAAATACCTAAGAAAGATCTGTAACACTGCTTAATGGCAGTGCTCTGGTTCAGTTGTAAATAAAGTTTTTATATCACACACAGACACACACACACACAAACACACACACACAAAGCAGATAAGGGAGTGCTTGTGCCACCCCTGCCCCAAGCCCAGGCTGCACACCTCATGGGTCAAAAAAGACTCCTTCATTCTGCTTGAGGACAGGAGAGAGAAGAGTAAAGAAGAATTTGTCTTGGATCTTGGATACCAGCTCACCCACAGTAGAATAGTGTATTAGTCCATTTTCACACTGCTGATAAAGACATACCTGAGACTGGGCAATTTATGAAAGAAAGAGGCTTAATGGACTTACAGTTCCACATGTCTAGGGAGGTCTCACAATCATGGCAGAAGGCAAGGAGGCACAAGTCCTGTCTTACATGGATGGCAGCAGGCAAAGAGAGAGACAGCTTGTGCAGGGAAACCCCCATTTTTAAAACCATCAGATGTCATGAGATGTATTCACTATCAAGAGAACAGCATGGGAAAGACCCACCCCCATGATTCAATTACCTTCCATTGGGTCCCTCCCACAATATGTGGGAATTCAAGATGAGATTTGGGTGAGGACACACACAGCAAAATCATATCAAATATGGCATCAGTCACAGATGTGAGGCCTCCTTTCCAGGTCTTAGCTCCAAACCAACATTTCTAGACATATCCTGGGCCAGGAGTGAGCCCACTGTCTTAAAGGGAAGGCCCCAGTGTTGGCAGGATACATCACCTGCTGTCTAAACAGTCCTTAGACCCTGAGTAACCAGCAGTGATACACAGGTAGTATGCTATGGGCCTTGAGTGAGACTCTGAGATGTGCTGGCTTCAGATGAGACCCAGCACACTCCGAGCTGTGGTGGCTAAAGTGAGACATTCCTTTTGCTTGAGAAAAGCACAGGAAAGAGTAAAGAGAACTGGGTCTGGCACCTTAGGTACCAGCTCAGCCACAGTGGGGTAGAGCACAAAGGGGCTCTTTGGGCCCCTCATTCTAGGCCTAGGTCTTGGACAGAATTTCTGGATCTGCCCTGGGACAGAGGGGAGCCCACTACCCTGAACGGCGAGTCATAGGCCTAGCAGCATTTACCACAAGCTAACTGATGAGCCCTTGTGCCTTAAGTGAACTTTGGTGGTAACATGACAGTACTCCCCATGGGCCTGTGGTGTTGATGGCCAGAGAGTGAGACTCCTCTGCCTGTGGAAAGGAGGGGGAAGAGTGGGAAGAACTGTGTTTCATGGTTTGAGTGCCCACTCAGCTGCAGTACCATAGAACACCAGTTAAGTTTCTAAAGTATTTGACTTCAGTCCCTGGCTCAAGAATGGCATCTTTCGACCTGCCCAGGGCCTGAAGGAACTTGCTGCCCTGAAGGGAAGGACATAAGCTGGCTGGCTTTGCCACCTGTGAGTCGTAGAGCCCTAGGGTCATAGTCAGTTAGTGGTCACAGTGGGCCTTGGGTGAGACCCAGTGCTGTGGTGGCTACCGGTCTGACCCAGCACAGTCCCACTAGTGGTGGCCACAGGCATGCTTGTGTCACCCCATCCCCAGGTTCAGGTGGCTCAGCGCAGAGAGAGAGAGAGACAGACATAATTTGTTTGGGAGAAAGTAATGGAAGATAACAAGAATCACTACCTGATAATCTAGATAAATTTTCCAGATCTTATCTAAAACCACTAAGGTGGTACTTCTTCAAATCTTCAAAAACCACAACCTTACTGGGATGGGGGCCCAAGTGCCTTTGAATACCTGAAAAGCCTTCCAAAAAGGATGGGCACAAACAAGCCCAAACTGTGAAGACTATAATAAATACCTAACTCTTCAATGCCCAGACACAGACGGACATCCACAAGCATCAAGACCATCCATGAGAACATGTCTTCACCAAACAAACTAAATAAGGTACCAGGGACCAATCCTGTAGAAACAGAGATATATGACCTTTCAGGCAGAGTATTCAAAATACTTGTGTTGAGGAAACTCAAAGAAATTCAAGATAACACAGAGAAGGAATTCAGAATCTTATTAGATAAATTTAACCAAGAGATTGAAATAATTACAAAAGAATCAAGCAGAAATTCTAGAGATGAAAAATACAATTGGCACACTGAAAGAATGAATCAGAGTCTCTTAACAGAGGAATTGATCAAACAGAAGAAATAATTAGTGAGCTTGAAGACAGTCATTTGAAAATAGACATTAAGAGAAGATGAAAGTAAAAAGAAGAAAGCACCCCTACAAGATCTAAAAAATAATCTCAAAGGTCATGTGTAAAAGTTATTGGCCTTAGAGAAGAAGTCGAGAGAGAGAGATAAAAAGTTTATTCAAAGGTATAATATCAGATACTTTCTCAAACCTAGAGAAAGATATCAACATTCAAGTACAAGAAGGTTATAAGACACCAAGCAGATTTGGCCCAAAGAAGACTACTACAAGGCATTTAATAATCAAACTCCCAAAAGTCAAGCATAAAGAAAGAATCCTAAAAACAGGAAAAGAAACAAATAACATACAATGGAGCTCCAATATCTCTGCCAGCAGACTTCTCAGTGGAAACCTTGCTGAAGGAAAAAGCTTTTATCCTAGAATGCTACATTCTATAAAAATCTCCTTCAAAAATTAAAGAGAAATAAACACTTTCTCAGGCAAACAAACGTTGAGGAATTTTATCAACACCAGACCTGTCCTACAAGAAATGCAAAAAGGAATACCTCGGTCAGAAAGAAAAGTCTGTTAATAAGCAATAAGAAGTCATCTGAAGATACAAAACTCACTGGTAACAGTAAGTAAACAGAAAAACAGAATATTATAATCCTGTAACTGGTGCATAAACTACTCACAGAGACTAAATGATGGACCAATAAAAATAATAACTACAACAATGTTTCAAGACAGACAGTACAACAGTTATAAATAGAAACAACAAAAAGATAAAAAGCAGAGAGACAAAGTTAAGATGTAGAGTTGTTATTAGTTTTCTTTGTGCTTATTTTTTGTTTGTTTATGCAAGCAGTGTTGTTATCAGCCTAGAATAATGGGTGATAAGATAGCATTTGCAAGCCTCATGGTAACCTCAAATCCAAAAACATACAACAGATACACAAAAAAATAAAAAGCAAGAAATTAAATGATACCACCAGAGGAAATCACCTTCACTAAAAGGAAGAAAAGAAGAAAAGAAAGAGGGAAGAGAAGACTACAAAACAACCAGGAAACAAATAGCAAAATGACAGGAGTAAGTTCTTATCAATAATAACATTGAACGTAAATGAACTAACCTCTCCAACAAAAAGACATACAATGGCTGAATGTACCAAAAGAAAAAACAAAACAAAACAAAACAAAAACCAATGATCTGTTGCCTTAAGAAACACATTTCACCTATAAAGACACATGTAGACTGAAAATAAAGGGATGGAAAAAGATATGCCATGCCAGTGGAAAACAAACAAACAAACAAACTAAGCAGGAGTCATTATACTTATAGCTTTTGTCTTGAAGTCTATCAGAAAAAAAACTGATTTCAAGAAAAAAACTATAAAATGAGACAAAGAAAGTCACCACATAATGATAAACAGGTCAATTCCACAAAAGGATGTAACAATTGTAAATATATGTTCACCCAACACTGGAGCACCCAGATATATAAAGCAAATATTATTAGAGCTAAAAAAAGAAATGGACCTCATACAATAATATCTGGAGACTTCACTCTACTTTCAACACTGGACAGCTCTTCCGGACAAAAAATCAACAGAGATATATTGGACTTAATTTGCATACAGACCAAATAGACCTAATAGATATTTATAGAACATTTAATCCAATGGCTACAGAATACATTTCCTTTTCCTCAGCACATGGATTATTCTCAAGGATAGATCATGTGTTAGGTAACAAAACAAAGCTTAAAACATCCTCAAAATTTGAAATAATGTGAAGCATCAACTCTGACCACAATGGAATAAAATTAGAAATCAATAACAAGAGGAATTTTGGAAACTATACAAACACATGGAAATTAAACAATATGCTCCTGAACAACCAGTGGGTTAATGAAGAAATTAAGAAGAAAGTTGAAAATTTCTTGGAAAAAAATAATGGAAATGCAACATACCAAAACCTATGGGATATAGTGAAAGCAGTACTAAGTGGGTAGTCCATAGCTATAAGCACCTACATTAAAAAAGAAAAAAAAGACTTGAAATATATATGCCAATAAATTGGAAAATTTAGAAGTGGATAAATTCTTAGACACATACAACTTACCAAGATTTAACCATGAAGAAATCCAAAACCTGAACATACCAAGAACAAGGAACAAGATCAAAGCCATAATAAAAAGTCTCCTAGTGAAGAAAAGTTCAGAACCTGTTGGCCTCACTGCAAAATTCTACCAAACATTTAAAGAACTAATGCCAATCCTACTCAAACTATTCCAAAAAATTGAGGAGGAGGAGGAAATACTTCCAAACTCATTCTATGATGTCAGTATTACCCTGATACCAAAACCAGATAAAGGAACATTAGGAAAAAACAAAACAAAAAAAAACTATAGGCAAATATCACTGATAAATGTTGATGCAAAAATCCTCTAATAATATTAGCAAACCAAATTTAAAAACATATTTAAAAGATCTTTTACACATTGATTTTGTATTTTGAGACTTTGCTAAAGTTGTTTATCAGCTTAAGGAGCTTTGAACCTGAGACTATGGAGTTTTCTAGATACAGAACTATTGGCTGGGTGTGGTGGCTCAAGCCTGTAATCTCAGCACTTTGGGAGTCCGAGACAGGCAGATCACCTGAGATTAGGAGTTTGAGACCAGCCTGGCCAACGTGGTCAAACTCCGTCTCAACTAAAAATACAAAAATTAGGGCATGGTGGTGCACACTTGTAATCCCAGCTATTCGGGAAACTGAGGCAGGAGAATCGCTTGAGCCAGGGAGGCAGAGGCTGCAGTGAACGGAGATCATATCACTGCATTCCAGCCTGGGAGACAGCAGTAAAACTCAGTCTCAAAAAAAAATAAAAATAAAAATAAAATAGAATCATCATCTGCAAACAGGTCTAGTTTGACTTCCTCTCTTCTAATTTGGGTGCCCTTTATTTCTTTCTCTTGCCTAATTGCCCTGGCTATGACTTCCAATACTATGTTGAATAGGAGTACTAAGAGAGGTTCCTTGTCTTGTACCAGTTTTCAAGGGGAATACTTCTAGCTTTTGTCCATTCAGTATAATATTGGCTGTGGGTTTGCCATAGATGATTCTTACTATTTTGATGTATATTCCTTCTATACCTAGTTTATTAAGAGTATTTAACATGACGGGTTGTTGAATTTTATCAAAAGCCTTTTCTGCATGTACTGAGACAATCATGTGGTTTTTGTATTTAATTCTGTTTATGTGTTGAATCACATTTATTGATGTGACTATGTTGAACCAACCTTGCATCATCCCAGGGATAAAGCCTACTTGGTTATGGTCGATTAGCTCTTTGATGTGCTGCTGGATTCAGTTTGTAAGTATTTTGTTGAGGATTTTTGCACTGATGTTTATCAAGGATATTGATCTGAAGTTTTCTTTTTTTGTTGTGTCTCTGCCAGGTTTTGGTATCAGGATAGTTCTGGCCTCACAGGATGAGTTAGGAAGGAGTCCCTCCTCCTCAATTTTTTGAAATAGTTTCAGCAGGAATGGTACCAGCTCCTCTGTGAACAACTGGTCGAATTCAGCTATCAATCCATCTGGACTCAGGCTTTTTGTTTTGGTTGGTAGGCTATTTATAACTGACTCAATTTCAGAGTTCATTACTGGTCTGTTTAGGGATTCAATTTCTTCCTGGTTCAGTCATGGGAGGCTCTATTTGTCCAAAAATTCATCCATTTCTTTTAGATTTTCTAGTTTATGTGCATAATATTCTCTGATGGCTGTTTGTATTTCTGTGGGGTTAGCAGTAATATCCCCCTTGTTGTTTCTGATTGTGTTTATTTTAATCTTTTCTCTTTTCTTCTTTATTAGTCTAGCTAGTGGTCTATCTAGTTTATTAATTTTTTCAAAAAACCAGCTCCTGGATTTGTTGATCTTTGGAATGTTTTTTCATGTCACAATCTCCTTCATTTCAGCTCTGGTTTTGGTTATGTCTTGTCTTCTGCTGGTTTTGGGATTTCTTTGCTCTTGGTTCTCCAGTTCTTTTAGTTGTGATGTTAGGTTGTTAATTTGAGATCTTTCTGACTTTTTGGTGTGAACATTTGAGGCTATAAATTTCCCTCTTATCACTGCCTTAGCAGTGTTCCAGAGATTCTGGTATTTTGTATCTTTGTTCTCATTAGTTTCAAAGAACTCCTTGATTTTTGCCTTAATTTCATTATTTAATCCAAAAGTCATACAGGAGCAGGTTACTCAATTTCCTTGTAATTGTACTGTTTTCAGTGAATTTCTCAGTCTTGATTTCTAATTTGATTGTTCTGTGGTCCAAGAGATTGTTCATTATAGTTTCAGATTTTTGGTGCTTGCTGAGGAGTTTTTACTTCTGATTATGTGATCAATTTTAGAGTATGTGCTATATAGCAATGAGGAGAATGTATATTCTGTTGTTTTAGGGTGGAGAGTTCTGTAGATGTCTATCAGGTCCACTGGATCCAGTGCTGAGTTCAGGTCCTGAAGACTAGATAAAGAAAATATGATACATATACACCATGCAATTCTATGCAGTCATATAAAAGAATGAGATCATGTCCTTTGCAAGAACATGAATGGAGCTGGAGGCAATTAACCTTAGCAAACTAATGCAGGAACAGAAAATAAAATTCGACTTGTTCTCACTTGTAAGTGGGAGCTAAATGGTGAGAACACATGGACACATAGAGTGGAATAACACACCGGATTCACTCAGAGGTTGGAGGGTGGGAGGAGAGAGGAGATTATGAAAAATAACTACTGGGTATTAGGCTTAACACCTGGGTGATTAAACAATCTGTGCAACAAACCCTCATGGCACAAGTTTACCTATATAACAAACCTACACATGTACCCCTGAACTTAAAAGTTAAATTTAAAAAATAAAAAGATCACTCATCATGACCAAGGGAATTTATCTTAGTGATGCAAGGATTGTTCAACATATTCAAATCAATCAATATAAAATACCTCATCAACAGAATGAAGAATAAAAACCATATGATGATTTCAATTGATGTTGTAAAAGCATTTTGTAAATTCAACATCCCTTCAAGATAAAAACCGTCAAAAAACTGGGTATAGAAAGAACTTACCTCAACATAACAAAAGCCATATATGACAGACCCACAGCTAGTATCAGACTGAAGAGGGAAAAACTGAAAGCCTTTCCTCTAAGATCTGAAACATGACATGGATGCCCATGTTCACCATTGTGATTAAACATGGTACTGAAAGACTTATCTAGAGCAATCAGACAAGAGGAAGAAATAAAGGGCATCTCAGTTGGAAAGGAAGAAGTCAAATTATCCTTGTTTGCAGATGATATAGTCTTATATTTGGAAAAACCTAAAGGCTCCATTAAAAAACAATTAGAACTGGTAAACAAATTAAGTAAAGTTGCAGGACACGAAATCAACACACAATAATCAATAGCATTTCTGTATACCAACAGCAAACAATCTGAAAAATAAGTCAAGAAAATAATCCCATTTAGCATAGAGACAAATACAATAAAATACTTAGGAATTTACCAAATAAGTGAAAGAGCTCTACAATGAAAACTTTAAATCATTGAGGAATGAAATTGAAGAGAACACCGAAAATATAAAAAAGGAAAGCTATTCCACGTTCATGGATTGGAAGAATCAATATTGTTAAAATGTCTATAATACCCAAGGCATTTTGCAGATTCAATGCAATCCCTATCAAACTACCCACATGTCTTTCTTCACAGAAATGGAAAAAATAATTCTGAAATTTATATGGCACCATAAAAGACCCAGAATACCTAAAGCTATCCTAAGCAAAAAGAGCAAAACTGGAAGAATCACATTACCTGACTTCAAATTACACTACAGAGCTATAGCAACCAAAACAGCATGGCACTTGCATAAAAACAGACACATAGACCAATGGAACAGAATAAGAAACCCAGAAACAAATCCATACAGCTACAGTGAACTCATTTTTTTACAAAGGTGCTAAGAACATACAATGGGGAAAAGATAGTCTTTTCAATAAATGGTTCTGGGAAAACTGGATATACCTATGTAGAAGAATGAAACTAGCCTCCTATCTGTCACCATACTAAAAAACCAAATCAAATGGATTAAAGACTTAAATGTAAGACCTCAAACTATGAAACTACTACAAGAAAATATTAGAGAAACTCTCTAGGACATTCATCTGGGCAAAAATTTATTGTGTAGTACCCCATAAGCAGAGGCAGCCAAAGCAAAAATGAACAAATGGTATCACATCAAATTAAAAAGCTCCTGCACAGAAACAAGAACTACAACAACAACAAAACAATAAGTGAAGTGGCAACTCATAGAATGGGAGAAAATATTTGCAGACTACCTATCTGACAAGGGATTAATAATCAGAATATACACAGAGCTCAAACAACTGTATAGGGAAAAAATTCTGGTTAAAAATGGGCAAAATATCTGAATAGACATTTTTCAAAAGAAGACATACAAATAACAAACAGGAATATGAAAAGGTGCTCAATATCATTGATCATCAAAGAAACGCAAATCAAAACTACAATGAGATAGCATCTCACGCCAATAAAAATGACTTTTATCCAAAAGACAGGCAATAACAAATGGTGGTGAGGATGTGGAGAAAAGGGAACACTTGTATACTATTGGTGGGGATGTAAATTAGTACAACCACTATAGAGAGCAGTTTGGAGGTTCCTGAAAAAACTAAAAGTAGAGTTATCCTACAATCTAGCAATCCCATCGCTGGGTATGTGCCTCAAAGAAAAGAAATCAGGATATTGAAGGGATATCTGCACTCCTATGTTTATTGTATCACTATTCGCAATAGCCAACATTTGGAAGCATCCTTTGTCCATCAGCAGACAAATGAATAAAGAAAATGCAGTATGAGATAGAGAATAGAAGGATGCTTATCATAGGCTGGGAAAAGCAGTGGGGGTGGCGGTGGGGGTGGGGGTGGGGTGAGTGGGGATAGTTAATGGATACAATAAAGTAGTTAGAAAGAATGAATATGAACTAGTATTTGCTAGCACAACATGGTGACTATGGTAAAAATTTTAATTGTGTGTTTTAATTTAATTTACTTGTAAATTTTAAATAGCTAAAAGAGTATAATTGGATTATTTGCAACACAAAGGATAAATGCTTGAGATGATGGATATCCCATTTACTCTGTTGTGACTGTTACACATAGCAAGCCTATATAAAAATATCTCATGTACCTCATAAATATATATGCCTACTATGTACTGCCGACAAAAAAAAAAAAATTTAAAAAAATAAAGGTGATCCCAGGAAACATTGTTGTGGAAGAGGGGAAGTGAGAAAGGGAAAGAGAGGAAGTCAATAAATGGAGTATTATTAATAAATTAATATCAGTGGACAACTGGGCCTGGGGTAACTCAGGAGCTGCCAGTTCTTCCACTTGAGATACAAGGGAGCTAATGTATTTAGACACAGATGGCAGAGAGTTATTGGTTGAGAAACATTCCTGAGGTGTTAGTTCTTCAACATTTTCACCTTGCTCTGTGCATCTGCAACGTCAGACATTACATTCAGGTGAAGAGTGAAATATATGATATTGGTAGCTGAAAACAGGCCAGAATACAAGAGAGAAAAAATTCCAGAATAATTCCATTAGGTCAACAATTTACTAATATATGTATAAGATATTCTCTTCTTCACAAAAGATCTTTATTTAGTGAACTTCCTTCTTTACGGATTGATTTGGGTAACCGGAGTAGGAGTCTCTTACTAAGCTCTGAGAGGATGCCTGGAAGTATCTTGGCCCTGACATTAGAATGTAGGGATAGATAGATAGCTAACACTTATTGTCCTCAGCTTTGGAGCTCTAATGAAAATTCAGACAGCAGAAATATTTTTCAACATAAGTTTTATGGAGCATTTGACATACAGAAGTAGTAGAAGGACAAACTAGACACTATGCTAAAAAAAGAAAAAAAAGGAGAGCCAAAATATATGTGCAATGAAGTAGTATTGTTTATAATTGTAAATAAAGAAAAAACCTGAATATCCACCAGTAAGGAAAAGTTAAAAAATTATGGGGCCTCCACACTTGGTAATATATCAAATATATAATGCTTCCAGAAAATGAAGTGTATCTATCTACACTAACTCGGAAAGGCTGCCAAGCAAAACATCAAACATCAAGATACAGGATATAGAATAAAAGTTATAGAATATAAAATAATTCTATAATATGCATACACATAGACTTAGACTTTAATATATATTAAAATGTAAATACAAAAGTCATTACCCGCCACCTCACCCCACAATCCTGTCTCCTTCCTAAGGAGGATTTTTATTTGTTTGTGTCTCTCTGATCCTGAATCTTTGTAGTGTTGTTTAGAGGTAATAGGTGAAAATGCCAATTAAGGGTAGCTTAGAAACTCTAATTTGATTATCATATAGGCAGAGTATAGAACTACCCGAGGAAGAAGAAATAGGTAGGCTGGAGCTTTTTGAGAGAGGAAAAAAGGCATCATGGTGACTTTGAAGGAGAGATCAGTTTAAGGTAGTAGCAAAAAGGATTTGTTTTATTTGTAGGATATATATATATATATAATTTATAGGATATATATGTTAAATATATTATTTATTATACAGAGTTAGGGTTAATATTGTATTTCTTATTACATATATTTTATAGGCATAGAAAATGTTTTTAAAATATCCAACAAACCATTGTTAGCCACAAATGGTTACTTCTAGATAATTAGGTTGAGTGGGGATATTGGAGAGGAATGGAGACATGCTTTTTGTTTATTGTATGTTTCTTCTATACATTGTTACTTGTTAACAGCAAGACTATATTCTTTTATAATAAAAAAAGAGTAACAAAGAAAAAGGAAAAAGTATGACCTGTTCTGGGGTCAATTAATAGAGAAATGTGTGGCCGGATGTTAGATTCTTCAGCTGAAAGGGATGTTTAGAGATGAGACTAAAATGTTAAGCTGAAAACAGATTATATACTTTCTTCTGCTTCACCAAAGACTTACAACTTGACCCTGTTGGCAATAGAGGACTTCAGAGGAATTTTTTTGCCCTGAAATAACTTGATTAGAGCTGTGATTTAGAAAGAGAACACACTTTCTCTTCATGATGTTTTTCTAACATCATTTAACTTACTAGCTTTTTCAACTCTTCTTTACTTCTTTCATTTTTGTTTGTTTCTAAATAATTATCTCATGAACACAGTAACTTGAGCATTTGAATAATATATGTAGTAAATTCTTTGGAAACTATAAATAATAATATACATGTTAGTTATTTTATTATTATTATAACATTACCCAACTTTAATTCATGGTTTATGTATTTAAATCATTGTTTTTGATTTATTTCTGGGTTGCCAATTACAGTCTCATTACATAATTGCCCTATGAAGCTTTCTGTGTTCTTTTTCAGTATCTCTCAGTTTAGTGTTCCATTCCAATTAAAGTTGTGTGGAATTTTAAATAACATATCCAACACCGTTTACTTATTCTTTCAATGTTTGCACACGCCTTCCTTTTCTGCTTTATGTACTACTATTTGCAAAACCCTACTATTTTTCATGATTGTCCATTATTAAACAAGTACTCATTTCATCACAGGGAGAGGGCATGCACAAGTATCAGACAGTGCCATCTGATATGTGCTATTAGAGACCTTAATCAGGAAAAAGAGGCATTCTGAGCAAGAGCAGAATTGTGATTAGAGGTGATGTAACTGAAACACCTATGTAATGTCAATATGTATCTCCCAATTAGTTAAATCTTAACAAACGTTCCAGGACTTTCTGAGCCTCAGAAAAAAGAGAATGTTTAGCATTAATCAAACAAATTCCTAGCAGATAGCAAACATTAGCCATGTACCTGAAGCAAAAGGAAGAAAGCAAAAGGAGAGGTAGTCCAATCTTTGTTTGGAAATATGAATAGACTCCTTTTTTTTCTCATAAGAAGGGAAGGCCATTTTAATCAAGACATTAATCAAACTCCCACTAACTCTTTTAAGAAAAGAAAGATCTACAAAAACCAGTAACTTGAACTACTTAAGCTGTTTCCCTCTTAAAGGGCTTAATGAGAATTCATTTTACCTCCAATTAAGTCCAACCACACTACTCACTGCACACCAGAGAGAGGCTCATCCCAGGTAATAATTCAGAGAATCAAACAAATTTGCTAGATTCTCCTGGTAAGAAATCTCATTCCACATTAGTCTCCCGGAAAAATCACAGTTAGAATATTCCCAGAGAGATATAAATGATGGCACTTTGGACCTCATTTACCTCCCCAGAAATAGTGAAGCCAAACATTCTGTCAACTGTATAAATATGCTCAATGAGCCTGTTTGAAAGCTAGCAAAGATTTTTTAAATTCAGATTTGCCTGCCGTTAGTATCTGTTTATACTCATATCAACCTCTTTTGAAAAATATTTTTATAATTGTCATTGTGATATCGTACGCATTATCCATGGATAGTAATTTCATTTTTCAAATGGAACCATCCAGTTTAAGCTTTTAGGAGTACACAATTTGAACAAGGAATAGTTAATACACTGAATAGAACAAAAGCACTGTTTTGTGACTCCTGGGGTTTTGGGGGAGGGGGTGGAGGGATTACAGTGCGGTGTTTTTTGGAAGGCTAGAGATTACAAAGCAGGGTATTTAAAGACATATGCAAGAAAAGATAATTTAGCAGACTTCCATTTCAGGTTGTATATCAAATTATATAGCATGAACTACCCTCTCTACTGAAACACTAAAATTCTTGATAAAATAGAAAGGGCACCATAGTTGTTGAGCTCAAATAAAAGTAGAAAATCAATGGAGAAAAAAAGAAAAGCTAAACCACGAACCCAGAGGAGATGGGAGTGGAGTGAGTGCTAAAGGCAATTTTCAACCTTGAGTTTTTGCCAAACTTTGGAGATTTTGAGCTTCTTCTTTTCAGTACTGCATATGATGTAGAGGATAGGACCAGGGCAGTTTCAATGGGGTTTTCTCTAATTCATTTCTCACATATACATAGGGCTCCAAAGGACTACACCCACCACACCCATGAAATAAGGGTGAAATGAAAATTAAACACCTTTACAATAAAACTTGGCTATCATTACACTACTTCTAGCTGATAAGAATATAAAATACTTCCTAAGAATTCATACTACTTATAATGTCCAAAAACCTCAAGTGGGAAACTAAATTGACCATAGTACAGGTTTGGCACCATTCCTAACAGACTGCAGAAGCAAACAGAAATGTGTCCTAGAAGAACCCAACTTCAATCCAGCCTTTTAAGAATTAGCAAATATAAAGTTTTAAATGAAAATGAACATTTCAGAGTTAAAAATCATAAAATATACCAGAAACAAAGTATCGTAAGTGAGAATCAGAAAAACTGACAGGCAGTAGAACCAGACACCATGAATCTTAGGATATTAGATTTATCAGATACAAAGTAAAAAAATGATGTTTATAGAAATAAAAGAACAAGATGAAAGCAGATATGAAAACAGCTAATGAGAATTTCTAGAAGTGAAAAATAAAATACAATTTTTTAAACTTTTCTTTTTAAATAATTACAGATTCACAAGACATAGCAAAGGTAGTACAGAGAGGTCCCATATTGGGTCCCTTCACCCAATTTCATCCAATATTTACACCTTACATAGCTATAATGCAATGTCAAAATCTGGAAATGATATTGGTATAAAATGTGTACTTCAGGGAGAAAGAAAATACATAGTTCTATGTCATTTAATCAAAGATATAGAATCTATAACCACGATGGCAATCAAGATACACAACTATTCCATCACCACAAAGAACTGCCTTTTATAATCATATGCATCCCCTCATCCTGCCCCTTTCCTAATCCCTAGAAACAAATGATCAGTTCTCCTTCTCTATAACATTGTCATTTTGAGAATGTCATAAAAATGGAATCGTACAGTATGTGACCTTTTGAGTTTGGCTTTATTCACTCAGCATAATGCCCTTGAGATCCATCCAAGTTGCTGTGTGTACCAATTGTTCATTCTCTTTTATTGCTGAGTAGCATTCAATGGTATAGATGAACCATAGTTTGTTTAGCAATTTAACAATTATAGGACAATTTGACAGTTTCTCATTTTTGGCTATTATAAATAAGTTGCCATAAACAATCATGTATAGATTTTTCTCTTTGTGAGGATATAGGTTTTTATTTCTCTAGGATAAATGCCAAGGAGTGTGACTGCTGAGTCACATGATAAATATATGATAAATATATGTGTAGTTTTTTTTTTCTAAGAAATTGCCAAACTGTTTTCAAGGGTGGCTGTACCATTTTGCATATCCATATTTTCCTATCATCCTTTCCAGCATTTGGTGTTGTCACTATTTTCAAATTTAGCTGTTATAATAGTTGTGTAGTAATATCTCACTGTGGTCTTAACTTACATTTCCCTAATGGCTAGTGATATTGAACACGTTTTCATGTGATTATTTGCCATCTGTATATCCTCTTCAGTGAAATGCCTTGATGTCTTTGCCTGTTTTCTAATTGGATCATTTGGTTTTTAAGTGTTGAGTTTTGAGAGTTCTTTATGAATTATAGATATGAGTCCTTTGTTGGATATGTGGTTTGAAAATATTTTCTCCTGGTCTGTAGCTCATCTTTTCATCCCCCCAACAGGATTTTTACAGAGCGTAAGTTTTTAATTTCGATAAAGTCAAAACTGTCAAGCTAGAATTGTCTATACTACACAACTCTAAGGAAAGGGGTGAAAATAAACACATTTGTATACATATAGAAATTCTTAACAATGGGGTACTTCCTGACACCTCTATGGGGGATTTGTGTAGAAGCATTTGTGGTTGTTAAAATATCCATAGATTTTGCTTTCAGCATTTAGTTGGTGATAGCAAGGGATGTTAAATATCTTGCAATATGAAGATAGTCTTGAATGACAATGGCTTATTTCACTCAAAATGCCAATAGTACTCCTTTGAAATATACTAACAGAAACAAAAATTTTAAAAGATTACTAAAACACACCTACACCAAATGCACTTCTAAATGACATACTTCAGAAAGAAGAAAAATAATTTTATAAGGAAAGTCTGAAATGCAGAGTAATCATAAGAGGGGAAAAGGTGAATATGAACCAAATTTAAATAATTATTATTTTATAAAATAACCATAGTCATGTATAATTTGAGGAGCTGAAAAAAACACAGAACTACAATATTAGACAGTAATAGCAATTAAAGTAGGAAGAGGGATTGTTGAAATTAAACTTCTAAAGTTCCCATTATCATTCATATTGGTGTTTATTGTAGGTTTACATTAAATATGTGTAGTAAAATTTCAAGAGTAACCCCAAAAAGAATAAGAGATAGAGTTTGAAAATGACAGAAGACAAAGAAAAGTATGAATTCCCTCGATCATATTTTATCCAAAAACAGGTCAGACAATTTTAAAAAAGACTTTTTTTCCAAGTAGTGTAGGCAACCAGAATATCCATCACAAAATATGTTACTTTGGCAGAAGGATACTTTTGAGCTAAAGGCAATTGAGAAGAAGCAGATACAAGAAAAGCCCTCTGTTCTCCTTTCATTTGTCTAAAATCAGGACAAAAATTTACAAAGGCAAAAGTGTCTTTTCTTTCTACCAGGAAGGTCAAAGGTTGATCACCAAAGACAACTTTAGATGCTTATCAGTCTGAAGAAGGCACCAGAGGAATCTACGTGGCAAACTTATTAACTAGGCTTTACCTAATATATTTGACTTCCCACAATCTGTCACTCTTAGAGATTAAACTCCTTTTTCTTTGTCTTGTCATTGCTCTAAAAATTTACTATTCTTTGTTAAAGATGCTAAATAAACCAGAGTTCTAAGCTACTTCTTTGATAATTACTTATTCCCTGGGTATCTCCCATGTATATATAAAATATACATGATAATGAACTTCTGTAAATAAACAAGTAAATAAACAAGAAAAATTTACTTTTCTCTTGTTAATCTATCCTTTGTTCAAGGGGCCCCACCAATGAACTTAGCATGCACAGAAAAAGAAGTAATTTTTCCTCTACTACAGTAGGATAAATAGAAATAAAAAGTAAGATTGTGGTAGTAAGCCCTATATATAAATAATCTCATTAACACAAACATACTAATTAGCTAATAAAAAGACAGAAACTCTCAGAGTAATTGAGAAAAAAAATCTAGCTATATGCTGTTTGCAAGAGGTGAAACTGAAACAGAAAATTATGGAAAGGTTGCAAGCAAAAGAACATAAAAGAAATAAAAAATAGTAACCAAAGTAAACCTGGGCTTGTCCTATAATATCAGTCAAATAGTCTACAACACAAGTTGTCAAACTACAACCTAATCCAGCTATTGCTTATTTTTGCAAATAAAGTTTTATTGGAACCCAGCAGTGTCTATTTGTTTACACCTTATCTATGGCTGCTTTCATGCTACAAAGGGAGAGTTGATTAGTTCTGACAATATTGTAGGGTCCCCAAAGCCAAAAACATTTACTATCTGGTCCTTTATGGAAGAAGTTTGCTGATCTCTGGTCTGTAAGATAAGAAGGGAAGGTTATTTCAAATCACTACATCACCACATATGGACAAAAGCTTTACTTTTTCAATAGTATATAACAATTTAAAATCTGTACATGTTTAATAAATTACCCCCAAAATGCAGCAGTGGACCATCTATAAGTCATAATAAATAGTACAAATACTCCAAACAAAGTGCCATATTCACTTCAGGCGGCCTGAGTTTCTCTTTGACTGCCATATCAGCCTGTAGACTGGGGTTAGACAGGATCTAAATAGATAGTCAAATTACAATCATGGAGACCTGAACCGCTCATTTTGTAGAAACTGCTTTTAGGTATAAACAAGCTTACAGAAGTGTGCTTTGAAGGAAAGGAGGGTATAAGGGAGGGAGAAATTTGCTTAACAAAGCCAAAACTAGGGTTAACAGGCACCAATAATCAATCAAACAAATCTTAGTTTTGTGAATGGTACTGCTATGAATGAGGCAATAAATAACATCTAGTCTTAATCTTCAAATAGTTTATAATCTATTTAAGAAAACAGGAGCTAATATATACTTGGGGGTAAAATTAAATAATCAGTTATGACATACATAGAACTCTAAATCAAAAATACAAGAAAATTTCCAAGTTAGCCAGTTGAATATCATTCAGTAACGCCAAAGGAACTCCAACGTTAGAGTGATTCTTGTGTGTTGCACTTCAGAGGGCTTTAGACTTAGGGACTTCATGGATCCCTTCAGGTACACAAAAAATATCCAAAGGGAATGTGGGCATGGGTAACTTTAAATAAATCAATTTCCAGATCCTCAATTCTCCTATGTATTCTTTCCTAAAATTGATGTAACGGAGAATGTGCCTGCCATAATTCTGCTGTTCTTTTCTGACTTTTGGTTTTAAATCATACTTTTTCCATTTTACAAAAAGAAAAGCCTATTTCTCAATCATCCTGAACCTGATTTTTGGGCATTGATGGCACTGGGTGTGGAAACTTTCCTATTGCCAAGCAAAGGATAATTCAAAATCTTGATTTCATTGTTGTCAAAGTGAATGATTCTAATGAGAAGCTAACAAATCCCTTGCTAAGTCAGTTTCTAACTCTGTGCTTTTGACAAAACTGAAAAAAAACTTAATCAAGTTGCTCACTGATAGATCAATAAAAGTAGCTTTTGATGATAACGTACATGTAATCTTTGTGGTTTAGAATCCAGAAGACATTCAAAAAATGAGTGACATTGCTGGAATTAAACTCTTTTGCTTCTTATCTACCTCTGTATGGTACAACATACATGACATGTAAAACTGAAAGACAATTTATACTGGCCCTTCCGTCATTCTAGCAATAAGTAATAATCATCTTTAAACACACATTTAAACGAAAAAAAGCCTCAGTCTTACTATTAAGAGATGAATTCTCTTTAAAATTTTGTATTTTATGTTTAATGATTATCAAAATGTTTAACATATTTGCATTATCTTGGACATATAATAGTATTTGCAAGTCAAGAGATATGGGAATTTTCAAACTCCTTAAGAACAGTAAAGACCCTTCCCATAAAAACACTTTAAAGCCTCCTACCACGCCTGCATTTTTATCTGTTCCTTTATTTTTTCATGATTACAGATACAGATTATTGTTAAAATACTTCAATGTGCTGCAATTAAAATTGTCACCAAAGCAACAGTTATAATGGCTCATCATGCTCAGTGGGACAAGCATGTGGGGTAGCATATGGCGCTGGGAAGAGTTAAATATCCAGAGCTGTGAACAGCCAAGCTTTGCAACCGTCTAAAATATTTTCTTTAGTTTAGAATTTGGTTTTCATTAGCTAGTGTCTCATCTCCAGTTGATTTGAGATTTTTGTCTTATAAGTCAGAGTTTATTCTCAAGCCTATATCAGCTATAGTTTAGACAAATAAGATGCTAAGTATTACCAAATCTTGGCTCAAACTCAGCTAATTTGGCTCCTCTGAAGTGACCTGAAAGATGGATGGAATGGCAGAGGTATGGAGAATGTGCAGACATGAGATAGGCAGATTGTTTACACACGCAGGCACCAAGATAGGTTAATCTGGACCAGGTGGTGACAGTTGTTTGGCTAAAGAAACCAACAGTGAAGAGTGGCATGACCATCCAAAGCAAGAAATAGAAGCTGGATGTGAGTGATCAGAGTTCCTGTGTTGGCACAAGTCAGAGACAGTCAGGAGCTACCATAAATAGGATGGATGAATGAATCAGTAATAGAAAAGTCATTCCTTAAAAACAAGGCAGGCCTCAAATTCCCTGGGGAGCAAGGCAGGGTCTAAGCAAATAAATATATAGCGATTACAAGGCAAAATATGTTGATAGTCTTAAGAAAAGTTCAGTGAAGTTTTCATAATGATTTATATTTATTTGTTGGAGTCAGAAAAGGCTTCCTCTGAGATGTGACATTGAGATGGGCAGAACGGTTGTCTGTTTTTAAAAGTCCTGCAACACACTCACCTCATGCCCATGATCCTTTACCATTAATACTATACTTAGAAGCCTGGTGGGAGGTTATGGCTTAGGAAAATTGCACAGAAAAAATTTCTCCATAACAAAAATATCAGAAGGACATTAAGACCTGGGATTGCCAGTAGTCAAGTCTTAGTGGTTGGACAAAATGTGTAATATAACCATCTTGTATTCTCCCTAAACCATAAAGTGTGATACAAACAAAAGCTATAGTTCATGGTTGCTTTGGGAAATGAGGAGACAGTTCAATGTTCCATGTTAGGGTTGGCAGAGAGGGAGCGGTCTCTCATTGGAAATGACATGTGAGGATATAGAGCTTCACTGGCCAACAGACAACTAACAACATGTGGATATTGAGCACTTGAATTGTGGTTGGTGCCATATGTTGAAATGATAATATGTTGGACATATTGGGTTTTAAAAGATAAAATATTAAAATTAATTTCACTTATTTAATTTTACTTAATGTGATTATCAAAATATTTTAAATTACATGTGTGTTTTCATATGATGAAATCACACATGTAATTTAAAATATTTCTATTAATCAGTGTTGAATAGATCAATTGATGACATGTAGAGATGTGTCGATCTCATAGAATTCTTAGAAATATTGGGAAACACTGTGTCCCACAATATGGGATATGAACTCAAGTAATTTTATTTAAGTATTAAATTCAAGGTAACCTCCAAAGTTTGAAGAATTTGAGGGTACACAGATACAGGGATTACATAAACTATTTTTAATCATATAATTATTTTGTATTTTAATAAATGATGACATTTAAAATTTGCTAATGAAGGTTAGAAATGTGTAAGTTATTTCATTACTTTAAAAAATAACTGTATATTCTCATAAAGCAAAATAGCATCCTGCTGTTTACAAGAAACTCTGCACTGTATTCTAAGTGTAAAGATGCTCCGAGTTCTCTCTTAACTGTCACATAAACAGTAAAATTATCCCTTCACAGTGTCTACAACATAGCATCTTTGGTGGGAGAGAAATGACAAGAGATAGTCAATAAAACAGTTTTGTTAGAGAATTGTTTATTCTCTTTCCCCTCCCTGCCTGAAGCAAGAAGTATTGGAAGAAACAGCATGATAAGGCTAGCCCTTAGTTCTACAGAAACTAATAAATATTATGACTGATATTTGCCTCTCCTCTTCCTTTCCCTTGGATATAGTGGTGAGTAATGTTTGTTAAAAACAACGCCATTCCACCTGGGAAAATTCTGAGAAAGAGCTTCTGAAATGATGTTCCAACATATATTTTTCTCAAAATAGCACTGGGTTTTTGTATGTAGAGATGAGGAAAAAGGAATAAGGATAAGCAGAGGAAACCACTTCTATTGTAATCTCCTCGGGAAAGTTAAAAGAGTCAGTATAGAATAGTGGGATTTTAAGTATGGTGCAAAAGACTAGTCTTAATTACAATCAATCAATCTGGAAATCTATGCCTGGATAATACCTTCAAATTCAGATGGCCTACCTTCCATTCTTCATGTAGAACCCAATCTAGGCTGAACAACAAGGTTTGCTACTTGGAAAAACATCCAATGGAGATTCTAAAATAATCAATTTTCACTGTTTGGAAATTCTTTCTTATATCTAGCCTTATAGGAAGCTACTGTGCAGAATAGGGTATTTCTTTTTTTTTCTGAGTTGTTAAAACAAAAAAAGTTTTTTAATTAAAAGGTTATCTAGTTAGCACTGGAAAATATGCTCAACATTTCCATTAGAGTTCAGAAATAGCCCTTGTTCTATTATGTGATTATGATGAAGAGCCTACCTACCTCATGCATCACTTTATCCCTACTTCACATTACATTTTTTTCTGATAATCATTTATTTCTTTATCAACTCCTTTCTCCTACTCCTCCCAGGACCAATTAATTACCCTCTCAATAATCTGCTTCTCCCCCCACAATCATCCTGGAGCATTCTCATCTTCTCTCTGGCAATGAGCAATCAGGGCACCCATGTTAAGAGCTACCCTAAATGGCAATGAAGTTTGTGTGAGCTCTTCGAATACACTGGTAATTTCTTTTTACACAAGAAACAAAATGTAATATCCAGTTTGGGTTGTCTCTATAGGAGACTTGTTCCCTTCGTCCTTTCAAAGAGTACATGGCTACCTGGCTCCTCCACATGGTGCTTCAGTGCTTCAAAGAAGGTTGGCTCCATCCCTAGCCTCAGTGGATGACTATTGAGTTGATAAAGCCAAACAGTGATTTTGCCATCATCTCATTCTGGCCAGTGACTGGTCAGTGAGATAGGAAATCTTGTGGTCAGGTGGGGCAGAGACACATTTGACAAACGTTTCTTATCTCTTAAAAAGGAAAAGAAAAAACATATAAACATCTTTTCTGTCTCTGAACTCTGGTGTACCAAAAAGTGATGATGGAGATACTGCAACCATTTTATAATCTTGATGGGAGCTACCATACAGAACTTTAAGAATCTGGGTCCATTGAACAATTGAAATAATAAATCATGGACCCAACTTCCCTCCAGATAGTTTATCATGTGAAATAATAAATGCCCTGTGGCTTAAGTCATTTTGAGTTCAGTTTTCTGTTACTTGCAGCCAAAAACATTCTAATGTATGTGACAATGTAGCACATAACTGAAAACTGGTGCTAATTAGGCCGTTCTATCTGTGCTTATATGCCACATAATATTAATAATTCTAGTTTTCTTCAATTTTTCAAAATGGCCTTAGGAAAACCTCTAAGTTTGGGTTAAAATGGACAGGTTAATAAATAAATAAAAATTTACAGACTTAAGATGGAGAGAACAAATTGTGTTTTTTCTCTCTCTTTCTCTCTCATCAGGTTGTCATTCTTTTTCTCTGCCCAAACCCCTCCTTTTCCATTTCCCACACAAGATTTTTGGTTCACTTCCTGGCTGCTTCATCTACCAGAGCCCTCTCTTCCATCAGAGACCTATTTGCCTAGACCCCTGATAGTTGCAGCAAATATAGCCTGGGCAACATGAATAGTGGTTGTAGCAGCAGTAGCTGCTGCAGATGCTTTCTAGGAAATACAACAGAGAATCAAGATTGACTACTGGGAAAGTTGAAGGGACATTAAAGCATGACTCAACCAAAGTTATATGTAACATCTGTGCTTTCTCTATGAAAAAGTCATTTTTGCTAACAAAATTTCAGAGGCTAAAATTTCAGTTTAAAAAAATCAAGTACAAACAGGACTCAAAGGAAGCTGTTTGAGACTTCTGATTCTTTCAAACTTGTCCTTAGGGGAACAAGTCATTTGGGTAAAAAAGATATTTGTAAGTGAGTAATTCTTAACATCATCAGATTTATTTCAAGAAGCCTTCACTGAAGGCCTAGTGTTAGCTCATCCCTGTGCTAGGTGGTTGTTGTGGACATAGAAGATAAGAAAGAACTGTTCTCTTCTCTCAAGAAGCTCAGACTTGGTCCTGAAAATAGCTAAAATGTGCTAAATTAAAATACAAATAAGGGCTAGGTGTGGTGGCTCATGCCTATAATCCCAGCACTTTGGGAGGCCAAGGAGGGAGGAAAGCTTGAGCAGAGGAGTTAAAGACCAGACTAGGCAACATAGTGTGACCCCTATCTCCTAAAATAAAAATAAAAAAAAATGTATAAATATGGTTCTTTATATGTATAAATATGGAGCAAAAAACGGTGGGTTATCATTGCTGACTTGAGGACCAGGAGGTGTTTCACAAAGGAGATTGCATTTGAACTATATCACAAAGGATGAGCAAGATCAATAGGGAAGAATGGAAACCAGGTGTGTAGATTTGAGTGGCAAAAACATACTACTGGAATGAAAATAGAGATGTAATTAGGTTGTATGGTTTTTATGACTTCATCTTTGGAAGTTAGATAAACAATGAAATTCATTTTCTCATCTTTCTTTCCCCGACTTGCCAGATGTTAGGATTTCTCCCATCTTTAGCTATTGTTCAGCTCCTCAGTTTGAGAGCTGCAATTTCAGTCTTACTGTCTATTCTTTGTGTAACAGTTCTTGTATAAAATGCATTCACAGTCCTTTTTCTAGTACTTATTTTTGATGCAGGGAACAGGTGGAAGAAGCCAAAGTCATTTCTCTTTAGGTACAATTCAAAATGTAGGGGAGAGAGGTAGATGCTATGACATATGACTGTTACATTGTTTTCATTTCAATCATTTGATGGTTTTGAAGAAGTAATAGCCATTTTCCCTCATTTATATTTGAACAAGAAAGAGTAAATTACCATCAATTTCAGTCTTTTCCTAATTTTTTTCCAGATTTTAAATACGATGGTTTGATTTAACCTTTTAATATGAAAATAGTACTGACATAATATTGTTCTTTGGCATTTGCTCAGTCCCACCTCCCCAGATTTTGGTCTTGTCAATATATAATATGTATATGTTAAGCATCTATGTGTGTTTGACCTAGGAAGTACAAAAATTATTAGAGTGGGAGATAGATCATTAAACATATAAACTTAAGCAACATTATGATGATGATCATCGGTCTAGATGAGATATAGTTTGGGTTTAAATTTGAGATCCACTACTTGATGGCAATGTGATCTTGGATAAGTCATTGCAGCTCACTTTACCTTAATATCCTCATTTTTGAATCAGGATATCAACATTTAGTTCCTAAAGTTACCATAGAGTTTGCCTAAAATAATGTTATATCAGAAACTTAGCACAGTGTCATAGAATAAATGGTGACTATGGTCATTATATACAGGGTGCCACACTTGTAACATGGCCTGGAAAAGTCAAGAAAAATCTCACAGAAGAGTCACTATTTGCATTAAGAGCAGAAAAACAAATAGGGCTGCCTAGAAGACAGGGGCATAAAGGGTGTTCTGGGCAAAATGAGCAACATGTGAAAAGGCAATATAGACAATAAGTGGTTTTAGATCATTTGAGGAACTGAAAGTGTTCTGGCATAGCTTTAACTCAGAGTAAATGTAAAAGAATGAGAATCGGGACAGAGGAGTAGGTAGATGAGGCCAAAGAAATAGGTAGAGGCCCAAACACAAAAGCTTTTGTATGCTATTTTAAAACATTTATTCTTTAACTTGTGGCTGATTGAGAATAACAAGAGTTTTAAATAGAAAAGTGACATGATGTATTAGTGTGTTCTCATGCCGCTAATAAAGACATACCCCAGACTGGGTAATTTACAAAGAAAAAGAGGTTAATAAACTCACAGTTTCACATGGTTGGGGAGGCCTCACATCATGGCAGAAGGTGAAGGAGGAGAAAAGGTACATCTTACGTGGTAGCAGGCAAGAGAGTGTGTGCAGGGGAACTCCCTTTTCAAAACCATCAGATGTCGTGAGACTTATTCACTGTCATGAGAACAGCAGGGGAAAAACCCACCACCATGATTCAATTACCCCCCACCAGATCCTCCCAGGACAAGTGGGAATTAAGAGAGCTACAATTCAAGATGAGATTTGGGTAGGGACACTGCCAAACCATATCACATGGTCATATTTTCTTTTAGGGTCCAGGGCAAGGGGGCTAAATATGAAGGAGGGTGATACTAGAAGCACAATGGCCATTATAATCTGGCTATTGCAATAATCCATTTAAGAAGGGACTGAATTGAAGTAGTGTAATAGGCACATAGAAGAAGTGGAGGGTATAAATCACAGCAAAGTCATCAAAGATAGGCCCTTATAAGTAATAGTAAAGAGCAGGGGAGTGGTGAGAAGGGAGAAACATCTAGGATATCTCCCATGTTTCTAATTTAGAAAACTAGGTAAATTGAGAGGTCATTAAGTTGGAATAAAAACTCAGTTTTGAACAAGTTGAGTTTGAGGGCTCTGTCAGACATCTAAATAGAAAGATCAACATGGCAATTCTACAGTTCAAAAGACACAATTGGACTAAGGTTGTGGATTTGAGAATTTATGTATAAGTAGCAGTCAAATCTAAACTAAATAGGACTTAATTATTACAAGGATCTATTATAAAGAGTCTGACTCCATTTTGATATTTGACTGCTGAAAGCTTTAAAACCCCACCACTCCCTCTTTTCCTACATTTGCGCAAGTTGAAAAGAAAGCCTGAATGCCCCCTACTTTGGTGTTAGGGGAAAAATCATACCACGTAAGCCTCAGTCCATGCAAGGAATCTTCATCCAGTCCCACCACTTAACCACAGTAAACTCCAAAGCCAGTCACTCTTTCCTGCTGTGTGGAGCCATTTTTGAACATGTTTGGAATCCACCCTGCTCTCTTCAGAAAGTCTCATTATATGAGTAATAAATCTCTTCATACCCACTTGGTACACATGTGTGTCATCAGTCTAAATTTCCAAACCAATTTTAGATGGAACAGCCATTCTGCCTCTCTTGTATAGTAACAACAGGGTCAAATTGTGTCCATTATGTAAATGTTCAGTGTTTTGTGGCTTTCTTGCGATAATATATAACCTTTGGATACTTAGGTGATTAAGACCATAGCAATGGAATCACCCAGATTGTTACATATAATGTATAATCTGTATACATAAAACAAAAGGTGGTCAGGGCATGGAGAAGCCTGAAAGAAAACAAGCATTTGAACATCCGGCAGAAGAAGAGGAGCTTATGAAGGCATCTGAAAAAGACTTGGCAGAAAACTAGGAGAGAAGGAATTAAAGTTAGAAGAACATTTTAAGAAGGAGAAAGAATTTGTCGGGGTCAAATGAAGCAGGATTCAAATTAGATTTGAAAACCTATTGGTTTGGTAAATAGGATGTGACCAGCATAATAAAAGTGCTGTTTGATTCACAGAACATCTCCATATGGGAAGAAACAACTGTATCTCAAAAGTTTGACCAATGTTATTCTTGGTCTACTTTTCTTTCAGAGAATTTAATAACTCTCACTGAGACAATCATGTGGCCTATGGAGTTTAACTCCCTGAATAAATCTGGATACCTGGCTCTCTTCCAGAAAATGATTATAGAATAATTAAACAAATTCCTTAAACCAGATTCCACTTAAGTTTCAAGAATAGCAATGTTTAGATAAACATAAAGTAATATGAAACTAGAGTATCTAGCTCAAAAGGTATAACCTGCTGCCAGAAATCACAGGTTCTTTTCCTGTCTAAATTCTACTCTGACTCCCAGTCTTCAACACCAGCTTAGGACCCAGCTAGACATCATCACTTCTAAAATTCTAGAACCAATAGAGCCAGCCCAGCAGCTTTGTACCAGAGTTAAGATTTCCCATATGAATGGAGCTTCATGTCCTCTGTGGGTTCACAGACTCGTTTCATATTATTTGCCAATCTCAATCAGTGTCAGTGCTTGCTTGAAGTTCGGGTTGAGGAGGATTCTAATGTCACAGTAGAGTTTGGTGTATTTTCTGACTTGAAATTTTTCACAGTGAGCAGAGATTTGTTCTGTTGTCTGCTGAGTGGCCATGATCACATCATGCAATCCTGTTGACTCATTGCTTTGCCTTTACACCTCACAAGCTTCTCTGTTCTGCCTCCAGTTTCACAACTACAGGATCTATCTCAGTTACATCCCAAAGCCAGTATGTGGCTTACAGTTTTTGTATGAAGTTCTTTTTAATATGCTCCTGAACCATCTAAGAAACAGGCAAAATTAGCAAGCACTCCCCACCACTATGGATTATTATTTGAGTCAAAGTGCACATTCAAAGTTGTTTGTTTTTCTTATTAAATACAGGAGTTATTTATTTTTGTGGGTTAGAATCATGGCTATGGAATCAGACTTTTGCTCAAATCCAAGTTTCACCTCCTCCAAGCCATGTGATTCTGAGTGAGTTATTTAACTTTTATTTACCTGAGCCTCAGTCTCTACATCTATAAAATGGGGATTAAAATTTTCCATCTCATAGTTTCAAGAGTGTATATGTATATGTATGTGTGTGTGTGTGTATGTGTGTGTGTGTATGCTTAGTGCAACACATGACACAGAGAAAAACTTTACAAATGACAAGGCCATGTAGACAGAAAGTAGTGAGGTGAGATTCCCAATGAGATCATTTGATTCCAGGGCATGTAGCAAAACTTCTGTGTGTTGTTAGCTCATAGCAACTCATTTCCTGCACTGTCTTTGCAGATCTAAACTGAGCTAACAGAGTAGCAGAAATCATGCATTCAAGTATTGTGGACATAATGGATTCATTATGAT
Source organism: Trachypithecus francoisi (assembly GCF_009764315.1). Classification (NCBI taxonomy): domain Eukaryota; kingdom Metazoa; phylum Chordata; class Mammalia; order Primates; family Cercopithecidae; genus Trachypithecus; species Trachypithecus francoisi. The sequence goes on along the minus strand of NW_022681471.1, from coordinate 114,041,505 downwards.
GTCAATGTTCTGGTTTATTTAACAGATCTACTCATTATCTCATCAATGTTGAGGTCCTGCTCAAAAAAGAGGGTGGAACTCCCTCATTTAATCACCAGGTTGGGAAAAAAAGGCCTTTGTAGACTGAAGCCTGGCCTTTTATTTCAGTTACTTCAAAAGACATCTTCAAATGACATCTTGGGTAGTTTTTGGATTGTTGAAAGTTTCCAGTATTTACACATTGAAATCCACCTCGATTATCTGTTGTCTCTCTTGGAAAGCGCAACATTAACATTTCTTTATTTGTAGGTATAGCACCTGGTTTCTTAAATATGCATCCACTGAGGATTAATACTTCAGTAATAGGACCAAGCAAAATAATAACTAAAAACCACTAGTCTATACAATATTTTCAGAAATACAGTATTTGTCAAATAATATTCATTTCTTTAAAATCACTGTGACTCCAATGGTTATATCTTAAATCCATATATCATGAATATTAAATACCACATGAGCATAATATTTGACTAAAAGTTGAAATGACTTAAGCACAATAAATTTTGAATAAAGACTGAAACGTTTAGAGGAGTTCCAAGTTATTTAGCAAATCATTTTTCTCAATAAAATTGTTATATTCCAAAGCCTCATTTCCCAGTTACCTATTTTTAAAGACAATTTTTAGAGCAGTTTTAGTTCACAGCAAAATGAGAGGAAATGATAAGGATTTCCCATAGACGGTCTGTTCCTCCACATACACAGTCTCCCCTGTTATCAACATCCCCCACCAGAAGGTACACTTGTTATGACTGATGAACCTACACTGACATGTTATAATCACCCAAAGTCCATAGTTTATATTAGGGTTCACTCTTGGTGTTGTACATTCTGTGGGTTTGGACAAATGTATAATAAGATGTATCCACCACTATAGTATCATACAGACTATTTTCACTGTCCTAAAAATTCCCTATGCTCTGCCTATTTATCCCTCCCCTACTACCCTCAACCCCTGGCAACACTGATCTTTTTACTGTCACTGGTTCAAAATTATTTAAGCAAATCATTTCTCTCAATTAAATTGTTAAATTCCAAAACCTCATACTTGGGGTTTCCCAGTTACTTTTAAAGCAATTCCTTATGCGGTTCCACATTCTGATTTTTCATATTATTCTATGTCATATAAATGTCAGTGTGCTGCTTCTTTTTCACTTACTATGACAATATTTATGCCATAAATTGCTTAAACTATGTATAATGTAGACACCAGAAATGAGAGTTTGGGGGGTGACTTTGGGTCATTTTTTTACTCCATTCTCACACTACTATAAAGAAATCCCTGAGACTGGGTAATTTATAAAGAAAAGAGGTTTAATTGACTTATAGTTCTATATGGTTGGGGAGGCCTCAGGAAACTTACAATCATGGCAGAAGGCACCTCTTCACAGGGCGGCAGGACAGAGAATGAGTGCAAGCAGGGGAAATGCCAGATGCTTATAAAACCATCAGATTGGCTGGGTGTGGTGGCTCAGGCCTGTAATCCCAGCACTTTGGGAGGTCAAGGTGGGTGGATCACTTGAGGTCAGAAGTTTGAGACCAGCCTGGCCAATATGGTGAAACCCCATCTCTATTAAAAATACTCATAGGAGCATGGGACCATCACTTTACCACTGTGTGTTGGTAAATGCAATATGCTAACTGGCTTAGGCTTAACCGCATATGTTATCTATTCCAGTGCCACCCTCAAATTCATGGGCTATAAATAGGAGACAGGAGAATTCACAAAGGCCCTTATAGATATGATAAATAACCTGGCTACCAAACAGTAAAAACTTTATCCTTGCTTCTTTACACTTTGTCATGAGAATCTTTAATATACCCCTCACCCTACAAGAGGGTCATGAGGTAAAGACAATTATTTCTATATTTAATTTCTGCTAACAGGTACTCTTTAAGGAAAAAAATGCTCAAGTAGCAGCTCCCAGAATATATATTGTAGAAGTTGGCTAATAGGATTCTTCTGTATTCTTCTGCCACCTGTCATCTTGGGATCTCTCACTATTCATTATCTGGTAGCAGGCCTGCAGTGTACAGATGGAAAAGTCACCCCAGAGGGAAGAAGGCTGTTACACTCTACCCCCCTTCTGGTTCCACTTCTGTGCAGTGCTAATTTAATCAGGCACATGATTCACTCACTCACCTTAAGCTCAAACCAGACCTCATTCTATTTTCAATATTTTAATTTTATTATTCACCCACAAATGTATCCATCTCAGTTTAAGTATTTCTCAACAGTCAGAAATATAAGCTGAAGGATAAGGTCTTCTCTCCTCATTCCTATTCCAGTTCTCTCCAGATCTTTCCAAGTACATTGTAACATAAGTGCTTTGGGCAAAGCATGGTGGCTCACACCTGTAATCCTAGCACTGTGTGAGGCTGAAGTGGGAAAATTGCTTGAGACCAGGAATTTGAGACCAGCCTGAGCAACATAGTGAGACCCTATCTCTACAAAAAATTTTTAAAAGATTAGCTACGCTCCCGCTTGTGCCCAGGAATTGAGGCTGCAGTGAGCCATGATCATGCCACTGCACTGTAGCCTGGGCAACAGAGCATGACCCTGTTTCTCAAAAAAAAAAAAAATTATAAGTGCTTTGAAAGGATTAGAAAGTTACCTTGAAACCAGAATTGGGCTCAAGGAATAGCATGCTAACTGGAAATCCAAGTCAATATCCAAAATGGTCCTTTCTAGCAACCCCTCTGGAAACAAAGGCCAAACCAACAGGGAACTTCAGCAGGTCACAAGGGGCCAGGTTGGCATATTTGGGTTATCATTCAGAAACTGAAAGCCTTTGGTTTTATTATCAGATTTGTTGTGATCGATCTCAGAGTTTACAGAGGAAAATGTAGGTAGAGAAGTGGAAGCAAGAGAAAGGAAGGTGGTAAAAGCCCAAGTAAGTCAGTAAAATCTGCAATCACTACCTCTGGATAATAGAAAGACCAAAGCAAAGCTTAGGAGCAGGGACTTGAGGAAAAAAAAAAAAAGAACTGGCTGACAGGTATGTTCCACTAAGGTCTCACACAGCTAATTAAAATTCCTTTAGCCACAATAGTGACTGTGGGTAGGTGGGGACTATAATATACTGCTTTTAATTAACCATTAGAACTCAGTCAACAGCACATGAGTCACAGTCTTCATTTAATAATAATAATTATATTTGATTTAGTTATAAAGAAATGCTTAGTTGCACCAGTGAAATCCACACTATATTGACAAATGCTTCAATCTGATTTTCAAGATGAAGACAGAAATATGGAAAAAATGATAAGATTATTTACTGTCATATATATTCATGGCAAAATGTGTTCTGTTTATCTTCACAATATCCTGATTTATGGGAGTAAGAGAAGAAGGGAGTTGGTGAAATATACAAAATAATAGTAACATCTAACAGCAAAATTTACATGAGACACTGCCATATAAACAACATTTTTTTTTATTATACTTTAAGTTCTAGGGTACATGTGCATAACGTGCAGGTTTGTTACATATGTATACTTGTGCCATGTTGGTGTGCTGCACCCATCAACTCGTCAGCATCCATCAATTCATCATTTATATCATGTATAACTCCCAACTCAATCCCTCCCCGCCCCCCCCATGATAGGCCCCAGTGTGTGATGTTCCCCTTCCCGAGTCCAAGTGATCTCATTGTTCAGTTCCCACCTATGAGTGAGAACATGCGGTGTTTGGTTTTCTGTTCTTGTGATAGTTTGCTAAGAATGATGGTTTCCAGCTGCATCCATGTCCCTACAAAGGATGCAAACTCATCCTTTTTTATGGCTGCATAGTATTCCATGGTGTATATGTGCCACATTTTCTTAATCCAGTCTGTCACAGATGGACATTGGGTTGATTCCAAGTCTTTGCTATTGTGAATAGTGCCGCAATAAACATACGTGTGCATGTGTCTTTGTAGTAGAATAATTTATAATCCTTTGGGTATATACCCAGTAGTGGGATGGCTGGGTCATATGGTACATCTAGTTCTAGATCCTTGAGGAATTGCCATACTGTTTTCCATAATGGTTGAACTAGTTTACAATCTCACCAACAGTGTAAAAGTGTTCCTATTTCTCCACATCCTCTCCAACACCTGTTGATAAACAACATTTTGAAAACATCACTCTTCAAAGGGAGTCTCCTGCATGATAAACACTTTTATGTAGAATCAATAACTTCTTGAAGCACAGAAAATTATTTTAGATATTCTCAGGATATAGGAAAGAACAAAATCAGGTTCTCCTACTATACTCTCACAGTACAGAACACTTTTGACATCAGATGTGGGGTTTTATTTTCCTCACACACCAAGCAAGCAAACAATTTTGCAGTGGACACCAGCTGGGTGTCCTCTAACTCAATGTGATTCTGATACTATCGACCTTGAGAGAGTGACAGATCCTAAAATTAAGGACTTAGTCCCACAAGACCGCCCCCACCTCTGATGCCAATCACAAGTAATAGGTTGTCACTACACTTCTGACTGATTGGCTATATATTGGGTTTCCTACTACTCCCTCCTCAGGTTCAACTTTGCTGGAGTAGCTCACAGAACTCAGTGAAACACTTTACTTATATTTACTGGTTATTATAAAGGACATTACAAAGAATACAGATGTAGAGATGCATAGGGCAAGGTATGGAGAAAGAGTGTGGAGCTTCCATGCGCTCTCCAGGTGTATCATCCTTCAGGAACCTCTACTTGTTTGACAATCCAGAAGCTCATCCAAATTCTGTCCTTTTGGAGGCTACATTACTAAACATAATTTATTAAATCATTGGCCATGGGTGATCAATTTAACCTCCATCCCCTCTCTCCAGCCAAGAGGTTTTGGGGTAGGGCTAAAAGTCCCAGCCCTACAATTATGTCTTTGTTTTTCCTGTGAGCAGCCCCCTCATTCTGAAGCTACCTAGGGACTACCAGCCATGGGTCAACTGATTAGCAAAGAAAAAGACATTTACCACTTTGGAGATTCCGAGAATTTTAGGAGTTGTATACCAGAAAACAGAACTGTATTTCATAATATTACAGATAAATTCTTTTTTTTCAGGAATACAAATTGCAATTTTATTAAAAGTTAATCATGCACATTTTAAAACTCTTTGCGTATTTATAATTTATCCTGAAATCAGTCCCCTGAAGGATAGGTATTATTTTCTCCATTTTACCATTGAAAAATTGGAATACTCACTCAAGATTTTATAGTTAATGAGTGACACAGCTAGAGTTTGAATGCAGGTATTTTTGACTGCCATGCCAGGGTTCTTTGCTGTTAATGGTTCTCTGAGAAAAGAAGGTAACCCTTAATCAATTATGAGTTCTTATCACAGATATATTCTAAAATTCCTTTAGAACCTGTCAAATACAATAATGAAAGTTATATTTTAAGACATTTCAGTTTACATGTTATATATTAGCTAATTGAGAAAATTATTTCCAGAAGAAAAATAGAATGCTGTGTGGATTTTTAAGTAACTAATATTTTTAAATGTCTCATTGTAAAGTTTCACATCTACAAATAGCAGTTTTTAAGTCTTGCTATCTATTTACCATGAAGATATTAATTCTTTCTTTCTGTGAAGTTTTTAATAGTCATGGAATATATAATTGAAAAGTTTTACCATCTAAAGCTGCTCTTCATATATCTTCAATTTCATGAGAAACATTATTGCACATTTTTCACATGCAATTAAACCAATAGTTTTTGAATGCCTACTATTGAGGAAACAAATTACTCGGGGTTGTGGGAGACACAAGAGCTTTCTAGATGCTTAAAAATTAGTGTGAGAAAACAGACAATCATATAAATAACACTTAAAACAAGGCAATGCTATAATAGAACTGCCTTTATTTAAAAACTAAAGTATTGTAAATAATATTGCTGCATTTGAAGTAAAAGTAAATTTAAATGTTAATTTTTCTAGTTGGCCATTAATATTGTAGTTAATTACCATACTACCTTCCATTAAGGGCTTCTAGAGAATTTTTCTAGTTGGCCATTGTAATTAACTACAATATTAATGGCCAACTAGAAAAATTCTCTAGAAGCCCTTAAATGGAAGGTAGTATGGTATAATGCAATGATTATCAAACACAAATGTGTGTCAGAATCAGAGAGGGCTTATTAAAACACAATTTGCTGTACCCCACCTCATACTTTCTAATTCAATAGGTTTGAGGTGAGGTCTAACAATATGCATTTCTAACAAGTTTGCAGGTGATGCTGCTGCTGGTCTGGGGGCCACACATTAAGAACCAGTGGAGAGTGTGGGTTCTGGTGCCAGACCACCCAAGTCTAAATCTTGGCTCTAAGTAATTAAAGCACTCTGGCAGAAACTGCTAGACAATTACCAAACTTTCATTCTCTTCTTATTCCCATCCTCCTCTGATGTTTAGTGTGGATCTGTGATTGACAGCCAAGGAATATGAGCAAAAGTGATGTGCATCACTTTCAGGCCTGACTCCTAACAACTCCCACACACATCTTTCATGCCCTTCCCAGCACTTTTGGCTTGTGCCAGATGAGCATGGTAAACTTGGAAGCTGTAAGTTTCCATAGGAGAGCCACAAGATGGTAGCAACATGAAGCAACACTTGGAAGAGAGCTGCTTGCCAAACAGTAACATCTATTTGGGCTTTATATGAGGGGAATTTGACCTGTTCTTCTTGGTATCCCTGGTATCTAGCATGCTATCTGAGACACAGTTGCTCAATGAAAATAATTGTTGAGCTGTTAAAGCAAACCTTTTAAAGGAATAGATCAATGTAACAGTGCACACAATTGGATATAATAAATTCCACCTCAGTGTAGAGTATTTTAATAAAACTACAAGGTTACCAATGAAGGGTTACATAGAAACTATTCCTCAATAGGTAAAAGGTTAGGGACGATTACCTCTGGGGATCCTTCCAAATATAATATTCTATATTATCCCCTAAATTTAAATGACTAGGAGGTAGCTTGTGGGAGCTATATCTTTTTTCTCAGTTCCATTATGTTCCATTCCTTTTGTTTTCTTCTTTTCCAAATATTTCATCTTTCCTTGTTAAATATTCAGCATTTGTAGAGCATGTAAAATATGATCAGCCCTGTCCACATGGTGCTTGCCATCTAGTTGGGGAGAGGGCTTGTGAAACAACACATTTGAAACAATTAGTAAGCAATATAAAGAGATCATTAAATGCTCCGGTAAATAGTTGTTGAGTGAGTTGCTTCAAATGTGTAATTTGTGCACATTAAAAGCATACAGCCAGCTGGATGGGCAATCAAAAGGCTAAAATTCAGCTTGCTTTTCTGTTGATAAGCAGTGCAAACGTGGGAAAGTCATTTAGCCTTTCTCTCTTTTATAAGATAAAAACAACAATTCTGTCCAATTAACTAGGGAGCAGAGTGACAAAGATTTGATTCACGAATTAGAAAGCATGATACCTTAGAATAGAGTACTCTATTTTGGAACCTTATGTTCCAATTAGTCTTTACTTGCATTGCTTATTTTCTTTCTATACGTAATCAGGATTTTTGCTGTTACTGACGGTTCATTTAAGAGTTCTTCTTTCCATCTGGGTGCAGCACCCAGAAAACTGGCTGTCTTTGATTGTGTTGAAAAAGCACAATAGGGCTCTGGCCCTCCACAGCAAAGAATATGATCATAAGTTTGGACTTATGGCCCCTTCGGCAGCCAGTTGTCACTGCTGGCTGTTGACCTGCCACCTGCTTGAGCTCAGGGTAGAGACAGGAGACTCAAATGCTTCAGCAGGATTTTTTGTCCAACTGAAGATGACTAAGTTGGAGATTACATTTCAGGAACATTGTTTCATATTATGGCAGATACACTAAATGTTCTTTCATATCTGAAGAGATAGCAAAGAAAAGTTACAAAGAGGAACATTTAATGTTTTTGAAGTGCCATAATATGATAATCATTGATGTGAAATTGGGTAAGTTTGCCCTGACTAGCTAAACTTCTTCCCTGCCAGCTGTAAATGCTGCCTCCAGCTGCATTCTTTTCATGAGGAAACTGTTTGAGTTTTGTTCATTTTATCGGACTCATTTTAAAAGCATTTTCAAAATCTTTTCCACTGGTTTGGTTTTGAAGATTTTTTGCATCTGTAATATATTTCTTAGATTTTTTTCTCCAATTAGACTCTTTGAAAAAGAAATGAATGAAAAGTTCCATTTCAGCTTTTCCAAAAGTTTGACTCTGTTTCAGATGGCCTCTTCAACCTCTATGAGAGGTTTGACAACCTAACCCACTTTGAACAATGTCTTCAAACCAGGGAATTAGAGGATTCTCATGTTAGATGTGAAATTCTCAATTAAAAACAAAATAATTGGAGACAAATAAAACTTCCTAGCCTTGTCTGAAAATTATTTAGAAAGTATGCCCTACACTTTTTTGCACTAATGACAACATAGCATATGGCACACAGTAAAAACTATATTAATATTTGACTTAAATTAGTGTTGATCGATTTACCAGATTTTGAATGGTGTTTTCTCCTTGAATTTCCTGATAAAGAAAGTAAAATAATATTTCCTCAATTCTTATAATTAGCAATCTTTGTATATTATATGTATTGTGTACTTATTCTATCAATTACTTGGAGAGGTTAAAATAACTTTAATTATGCTTCTGGATTTGTTTGTTTCCCTTGAGTTCTATCAGTTTTGCTTCATATATTTTTGAAACTCTGTTATTAGGTATATATATATATTTGGATCATTATACCCTTTTTAGTAGATTGACCCTTTTATTATTATGAAATTACCCTCTATCTCTGGTATTACATCTTATCTTAAAGTCTACTTTGCCATTAATGTAGCAAACCAGACAATGTAGCCACACCAGACTTCTTATGCTTAATGTTTATATACTATATCTTTTTCTATCTTTTAACTTTCAATCTATCTGTGTCATTATATGTAAAGGACATCTTTCTTTTTTCAGGGGAAATAAAGTTTAATTTTACATCCATAACTTTAAAAATATGTTCTGTTTACCACTGCAGCAGTTTTTAAAAAGGACCTGCCTGAACTTTTCCAGAAAAAAAAATTTAAGAAATATTGTCACCTTTTTGGTACTTTATGTTTTTCGTTTATTTATTTATTTTTTTGAGACAGGGTCTCACTGTGTTGCCCAGGATGGAGTATGGTAGTGTGATCTTGGCTGACTGCAGCCTCTGCCTCCTGGGCTCACACTATCCTCCCACCTCAGCCTCCTGAGTAGCTGAGGCTACAGGCACACATCACCATGCCTGGCTAATTTTGTTTATTTTTTGTAGAGATGGGGTCTCACTTTGTTACCCAGGCTGGAAAGGACATCTTTTATAAATGGCTTACAGTTGGATCTTGCTTTTTTATCCAGTCTGACAATTTCTGCCTTTTAGTTGGAGTGTTTGGTCCCTTTACATTTAATGTAATTACTGGTATGTGTGGATTTAAGCCTACTATCTTGCTATTTGATTTTTGTCTCATTTGTTCTTTCATCCTTGGTTTGATAATTGTCCTTTGCATTGCAAACTGAATGAAGTGTTCTTAGCCCAAGAACAAAGACTTGGGGAAGAAAATTAAGCATCTAACTGTTCTGTGTTGTTAACTTAGCTAGAGAGGAGGGACTTTTTCACAAATGTTGTAGTTCATGCCTTCAATACTTCAGTGTGCATATAATTCACCCTAGAATCTTGCTAAAATGCAGATTATGACTCAGGAGTTCTTGGGTGGGGCCTGACTGTCTGTACTGCTAACACATTCACAGGTGATGCCAATGTTGTTGGTCCAAAGCTCTAAATTTGTAGTCAACTTTCATTTTCTCATTGCCCATCCATCAATTCCACCTGTGTCTCAGCAGATCTTGCGGTGAGAATGAGTTGAACCAGTTTTTCAGAACTCTTCACAAAAGTAAGGAGATTGACTTTAAAACAACTTTTAAGAGTTAATAAAAATAGCATTGAGGTAAACACAAAGTAGAAAGATGTCCTGGTAAGAATGGGTCAAAGGCACATGAGATTCAATTAAGGAAAGAAAACCAATCTCTTTTGTATGGCATTCAGAAGTAGAGAAAATAAAATATTATTAGAGATTGTTTAGTAAAGAGCTATTCACTTTTTCTTGGTGCAACCTCTGGATGAAATCTATTCCCCAGGATACCAAGAAATATCCTCCACTCAAGATGTTTTGCTTTTTATTGAATTTAGTTGCTTGCTCAAGGATGTAAACATAAACAGACAATGGTACTCTTAATCATTTTAATCCAAGAACCTGTTTGGCCCCTGTCTTCCAATTTTAGAATCTCTTTCAGCAAAGTTCTGATTGTTAAAGATGAAGCGTACTTAGTCTTTTCAAATTGCTACATCCACACAGAAAGAAGTGATGTACTCTTCCCCAGTCTGCTATTGGTGTCTTTAGATGCCCATTTTCACAGATACCATCCAGTGCATTGATAACCATTGATTATTTTATAGGCAAATTCAAGGTTCTTAATTATGAATATGCATTACACAGACAATGAAAGAACCCCAGACAGAAGGACAGCCACCTAACAAAAAGTAACCAAAGTTATAGAAGGGATATAATACAAAACTGATAGCAAATGAAGTCAATGGTTGTTGTTCTCATTTACCTTTATACTGTTGAGGGCTGCTCATGCACATCTCTTCTTTATCAAATGACAGCTAAAAAAGGAAAATTGTGAGAAGTAAATGCTTCTTTCTACCTATTTTTTCTACCCACTACTATTTCTCCTACTATTCTTTTATTCTTTCAGAGCCTGCTTTAGCATAATTATTTGATCAGATTCTTTGTTACTACTTATTTTTATAGACCCAATGGCTACTACAGTGACACGACATAATTGATACTTAATAAATATTTGCTAAATGAATAAATGAGTATATTACATATATGGTAATTCATTACTTAAACCTCTTTGCTACTTTTCCTGACTCACTAAGAGAATGGAAAAAATGTACATTGACATTTAAACACATATGTACACTGTAAAACTGGAATGAGTAATCAATCTATTTGGTTTTTATTCAGAGTAGGGGATAAAAATGCACTTCTTTTTCTTAATTTTCTGAATACCAACACCAGTGAAATGATTTCTTATACTGAGCAGAATCTCTTAAATTTATTTGCCTCAAGAAGTAGTTAATCAAGCCAGGCACGGTGGCTCATGCCTGTAATCCCAACACTTTGGAAGGCTGAGGCAGGTGGATCATCTGAGGTCAGGAGTTCGAGACCACCCTGGCCAACATGGTGAAACCCCATCTCTACTAAAAATACAAAAATTAGCTGTGTGTGGTGGCACACACCTGTAATCCCAGCTACTTGGGAGGCTGAGGCAGGAGAATTGCTTGAACCCAGGAGGCGGAGGTTGCAGTGAGCCGAGATCACACCATTGTACTCCAGCCTGGGTGACAACAGCGAAATTCCCTGTCAAAACAAGCAAACAAACATACAAAAAAAGAAGTAGTTAATCAAATAGAAAAATGTTTTCCTAATTTAAAAATAAAAATTGAATCTTACTTATCTAACTTTGGAACTCCTGGTACTCTGAAGCCTTTACTACTTGTGGTGGACACAGTGATGTGCCACCCTGATTCTGCTTCAGTAAAGGGCTTGTTGTCTCAGCTGTTGGCAGTACTGTTAGCAGGCGGCCTTCAGCTCTCAGCCCCTTCCCACTTGCCTCAGCCACAAAAAGTCATCTGACCCAATGTCACATCCCTTACCCAATGATCCACATCCAATGACCAGTCATTGCAAGGTTAAAATGACCTAACCATCTTGTCCCAACTTGGAACAACTCTGAAGGGCCATTCTAGTTTTAGAGCTCTCTCTAGAGTCAGCCATGGGTATCGTTTGACTTGCCTTGTACTTCAACTTCTCCCTCTCTCCAAGCTCTGCTTCCTTCCCCTAATACCCTAAGGGCACTCCCTAATAACTATTTTGCATGTTAAACTTCATGTCAAAGTCTGCTTCCTGAGGAGTCAAACTATGATAATATGATTTCCGTATTCTTTTTATACACAATATAAAAAATGTTTAAAGTATCCACGGAGGACAAATTGCTGTATTTTGTGGAGTCTACTCTTTGAAAGGACACTTGTGTTGGGTCAGAGCTGCTTAACAAAAATCCATGTTGCCAAGGTACTGCTACTATTTTTACTGTTACTTTTTGGTTTCATCATTGTGTTCTTGGTGCAGGGGAGTCGGCTAGGAGTCACAATGCCATGGTGATTCTCCAGCAGTGAGAATCACCATTTGAGTTGTTTCCTTGTACAACAGGGTTAGAGTCGGTGATGCGGTTACCAAGTTGACTCTTCTCCAATCATGCTGACATGAGCTAGGATCTGGAAATTTCTCTCATCCCTGGAGAAGATATGTGGTGTCCAGAAACATAACTTTGAAAGATCAACCTTAGAAATTCTCTCTGAATTATTAAGTCATCCCATCACCAGTCCTGGGGCTCAAGCCTGTTTGCTTTGTGGTCTTCCTTCCCAAAATTATTTCTGTATCTTTTTTTATGATATGCTGATAACTTCAGGTAGACAGGGTTGGGGAGAGGTCTCTATGGTGAGAGTTCTTTCGTTGTCTCCGTGGTGATCCCTACATAGGTAATAAATCCACAACTTAATTTTATTTCTTATCTTGAATTTTATTTCTTATCTTATCTTACCACTGGCTTCAGCTTTGGAATATGTGTGGGAGAAACTATTGGGGCTCATACAGCAATTTGTGAAGCAGCTTGTGCCAAGCTTCACTGGAGACTTAGTCTCTCTTTTCTATTTCTTTTTCCTTTCTTCAGGAACCCAATGTCCTTATGTGTTTTGTATTCTGTCTCCTCCTGGTTCCTTTATTAAAAAAAACAAAAACTGAAACTAAGGTATAAACAAATGATAAAGCAATGTATTACCTCCTGCAGGAGATGGCTTTTTAAATGGAAACAAGGTAATGAATCTCTCTAATTATGCAATTTTGGGCATTGAAAAACTATGTGAAATAGGGAAGAATGAGAAGATGTTGAGGAACAAGACTTGTGTACTGACTATTCTGTGCCCTATTTTCCCCATCTGTATTATCAACTTCTGAGGGTTGTCGTGTGGGCAAAATGAAATATAACATGTAAAGTGTTTAGAACAGTGTTTGACTTGTCATTTAGCTATTTTTCTATTAATATTTATTTTTACTCATTAGGACAATTAAGAAAAGTTTCCTTCTGCATCTTTAACTTGAAGTCTGTTTTTTCCCTTTATGGGGAAGGTATAAAACCTTGCTATTCAAACAGTGGTTCATAGACCAGAAGCATAAGCCACAGACAGGAGCTTGTTAGAAGTGTAAAATATCAAACCCCATTCCAGACCCAATAAAGCAGAATCTGTAGTATAGCAAGACTCCCAGGTGATTCTTTTTTTTTTTTTTTTTAACAGAACAATAAACACCTTTATTCCACAGGTGAAGACAAAACGAGGATTTATTTGCCTTTCCGGGCCTTGATTTTCCTAAGATAGAACTCCAACTCTTTGCCCTCTAGCACATAGCCATCTGCTCGGCCACACTGTCTCGGCCTGGAAGCAATGCATGCAAGAAGCTTGCCTGCTGGAACTGCTCCTCCAGGAGACTGCTGATTTTGGCATTCTTTTTCCTTTCATCATATTTCTTCTGAATTTTTTTAGATCGTTTTTTGTTTAAAATCTCTTCTTCCTCAGGAGTCAGCTTGGCTCCCTTCTTGCGGCCCAGGGGCAGCGCGTAGTGGGACTCGTATCACTGTCGGTACGGTGTCCTGTCGATGAGCACGATGCAATTCTTCACCAGAGTCTTGGTACGGACCAGCTCATTATTAGATGCATTGTAGACAACATCGATGATCCTTGTTTTACGAGTACAACACTCTGAGCCCCAGGAGAAATTCCCTACGTCCAGCCTCAGGGCATGGTATTTCTTGTTACCTCCCCGCACACGGACTGTGTGGATGCGGCGGGGGCCAATCTTGGTGTTGGCAGCCGGGTGCCCCAACTCATACTTCTGCTTCTTGTGGTAGGGCTTTCTCTTGCCCCTGGTTTTGCGGCGCTTGTGCCAGTTGTCCCGAGAAATGCCCATCACTCGGCTCTGGCTATATGCATTAAAGTTCGAGCAGTCTTGAATAAGTGTAGTGGTTCAAAACAGAGGCCTTTGAATCAGACAGCCTAGTTCCAATTTACTAGCTTTGGAATCTTGGGCAACTTTCTTAAATTCTCTGAGTCTTAGGTCTTTCATGTGTAAAACCTGGGATAATCACATCTATTTAGTAGGATTGTTGTTAGGATGAAATGGAAAAATATGTAAAGCACTTATTGATGCGCCTGTTGGGCAAATACCAAGTGTGTGATGAATTGTGGCTATAACTGCTCTCAAAAGAAGCTGTGAGCTTTTGATACATGCAATTTCAAGCCCCCAAGGGCAAAGAACTTGATCTCATTCAATGCAGGATTTTTCATACATTCACATATTTTTAAAGATACACAAGGAATGTTAGGACCATCTTTTACAAATCAAAAGAAAAAAAAACAGTTAGGTTTATTTGTATTGGACAAATTCTGCCTGTTTGGGCCTTCCACTGCCTTGCTGGGTAAGATATATTCAGGTTAGACACACAAGTGATCAGTTGGCTGTGACATGTGGAAGAAGTACCAGCAGGTCCAGCCAACACATTTGAGTATTTTAGACATAATTCTCTCTGCCAGTGAGAATGGCCAGCTTTTTGGGGGTCTGTGAACCTGAATGTAGTACTTCCAGAAACTTTGGAAACTGGGCTTTGAAGTTTTTGAACTTGGATTGGCAACCACAGGCTCTACATTCTCAAACTCATTTCACATTAATCTCATGGATAAGAGCAGAAGTTCAGGAGCCAAGTCATCAGAGTTCAGATTGAATCATTTGTGAAATAAGAAACATTATAACTCCTCTAATTAAGGATGGCTAGGAGAGTTGATTGAGATAATCTCTGTAAAGAGTTTAGCACATTATCTGCCTCAAAATAACCACTCAATAAAAGTAAGCTTTTGCAAAAAGAACAAAGTTGGAGGCATCACATTACCTGACTTCAAAGTATACTACAAGGCTACAGTAACCAAAACAGCATGGTACTGGTACCAAAACAGAGATATAGACCAATGGAACAGAACAGAAGCCTCAGAAATAACACCACACATCTACAACCGTCTGATCTTTGATAAACCTGACCAAAACAAGCAATGGGGAAAGGATCTCCTATTCAGTAAATGGTGCTGGGAAAACTGGCTAGCCATATGCAGAAAACTGAAACTGGATCCCCCTTTCTTACAAATTATATAAAAATTAACTCAAGATGGATTAAAGACTTAAATGTAAACCTAAGACCATAAAAACCCTAGAAGAAAACCTAGGCAATACCATTCAGGACATTGGCATGGACACAGACTTCATGATGAAAATGCCAAAAGCAATTGCAACAAAAGCCAAAATTGACAAATGGGATCTAATTAAACTAAAGAGCTTCTGCACAGCAAAAGAAACTATCATCAGAGTGAACAGGCAGCCTACAGAATGGGAGAAATTTTTTTCCATCTACCCATCTGACAAAGGTCTAATATGCAAAATTTACAAGGAACTTAAACATATTTACAAGAAAAAAACAACCCCATCAAAAAGTGGGCAAAGGATATGAACAGACACTTCTCAAAAGAAGAAAGTTATGCAGCCAAAAAATATTTGAAAAAGCTCAACATCACTGATCATCAGAAAAATAAATGCAAATCAAAACCACAATGAGGTACCATCTCATTCCAGTCAGAATGGCAATTATTAAAAAGTCAGGAAACAATAGATGCTGGTGAGGATGTGGAGAAATAGAAACACTTCTACACTGTTGGTGGGAATGTAAATTATTTCAACCATTGTGGAAGACAGTATGGTGATTCCTCAAGGATCTAGAAACTGAAATACCATTTGACTCAGCAATCCCATTACTGAGTATATACCCAAAGGATTATAAATCATTCTACTATAAAGACACATGCACATGTAATTTTATTGCAGCACTATTTACAATAGCAAGGACATGGAACCAACCCAATCATGCCCATCAATGATAGACTGGATAAAGCAAATATGGCACATATACACCATGGAATACTATGCAACCATAAAAAGGAATGAGATCATGTCCTTTGCAGGGACATGGATGAAGCTGGAAGCCATCATCCTCAGCAAATTACACAGGAACAGAAAACCAACGCTGCATGTTCTCACTTATAAGTGGGAGTTGAACATTGAGAACACATGGACACAGAGAGGGGAATAACACACACCAGGGCCTGTTGGGGATTGGAGAGTGAGGGGAGAGAGCTTAGAAGATGGGTCAACAGGTGCAGCAAACCACCATGGCACATGTATACCTGTGTAACAAACCTGCACTTTCTGCACTTGTATCCCTTTTTTTTTTAGAAGAAATAAAGAAAAATAATAATAAAAGGAAAAAGATAAGTTTTTGTTGTTATTGTTGTTGTTGTACTATCATACTTACCAAACATCTGTTTTCCTTCAAATCCTGTTGTTTTGTATGTCTGACTACAGCTGATATTCTTGACCTCAATGCTGATATGTGGGGTATAATATCCAGCCTCTAACTAGATCTACCGTAAGTTTGGTTGGAAGAATTAGAGTTAATATCATGACACACCAATGAAAAGGTAAGACAACTTAGTAGATTTCCTCATAAAGGCATTCCTAGATGACTGAGCATTTAAAAAACAAATTTCAGTGTTGTTGACATGCTAGTATATCCAGACTCTAAGAGACTCAGCCATCTTCCAGCTTTTAATGAGTTCCCCAAGGAGAAGCAGAAGCTACTATCCCAGAAAGCCTTTTTGCCACACCTGAATTGTTTGCCATTCAGTTCCTAAGGCTGTGGAGACTAACACATTGGTACCCTTTTCTGCAGAATACTGATTGACAAACTTAAACAAATTCTTGATCAATCACTGCTGGCAGTGTAGACCTGTTTGGAAATAGAATGGAGTGGGTAAAATGAAAACTTGGACTATATACACAGAAGTTACCCTGAAATAGAACACATTAAGGATTTGGGAACCTTCAGTCACCTGAACTACTCAATCTAAACTGGGACCAATGACAAGGTTTTGGATGAGCTTCTGTAGCCTGATGGAAATATTACTTCAAGCATAATTAGTAGTAGATAACAAAAACACCTTACTAAACTTTGCCTGGCTTCCCAAATGTTTCCTTAGGATAGATTCTTAGAAGTAGAATGCATCAACCAGAGGTAGGAATGTATTTCAGATAATCAGTACATTTGCCAAATTGTTTTACAAAAGGATTGTTACAAGTATATCCTCCCATGAGCAGTGTGTGAACATGCTCTTCTGAGAGCACCAGTGATTGCTCAGAATGTTATGTTTGGTCATTCTTCCCTAATTTAATGGTTACAATGGCTATCTCATTATTTTACCATTCTTTTATTTAATGCAGTTTATCATTTCATATATAAATGTATTGATCATCTGTCATTTTTTTATTTTGTGATTCATTAATGACCATAGTCCATTTTTCCTACCAGTTTTATCTCATAGTTTTATTAGTATCTTTATATATTAAAACACATTACTCCTTTGTTACATATATTTTTCTCACCATGTATTTTGCCAATAATTTTAAGTGGGAATTTTATTGTTAACATCATATAGAAATTTAGAATTTTTATGCAGACAAATCTATCTAACCTTTTGTTTATGATTATTTTTCACATTGTTTTTATTCTTGTAAATCTTTCCCCATTCAGAGAACAAATGAATATTTACCCATATTTTCTCTTAACAAGCACAAGTTTTATTAAGTATAAAAATGCTTATTTGAAGGCACAATGTGGTCAGAATGATTTCACTTTACTCATCATAAATAAATGCTTCATAAAGTATATGAATTTTGAGGCACTCATGAATTTAATTTAGATATAATTATTTCAGGGCATCAATAAAATTACCTTTAAGATGATTTTATAGAGTACTTGGCAAAAAAGATAAAAAACACATGTGAGAGAAGAATAGTAACTGTTGTAAAAGTAAAGTTGCAACTAGACTGTTCAGAGAAGTTCCATAGTTCTGATTCATTAAATACTTTATATTATTATTCTTATTTTCAGTTAGCTTCATGTGCAACAAATATTTAGCAAGTATCCACATATTCAGATATCATTGTATTATATTAACAATCTTGTCTAATACCAATTGACTTTGCAAAGATCTTGCTTGCAATGCAACAAACAAACTTTAAAATAGAAGAAGCTACAATTGTAAATGTGTTAACAAGTTTTAGCCTAATAATCCATGTTCCCATAATGAATACTCACACAGAAGAATGAACTCTTATGTAAAATAAACACATGAAAGGAAGTGAAGGAAGAAGAGAGGAGGGATGCAAAGAAGACAGCTGAATTCATTAGTTCCTGTAAAAGGCTAATAATATTTTCACTCAGTCAAATTTATTCTCTGAAAAATTGAAAGTGATGTGTAAGTCTGTGCCCACATAGAAACAGAAAACAGAATCTACATAGGGAAAGAAGAGGGAAAAGCATGGGTTGTTAGAAAGCCACCACAGTCTCTGTCAACACCATATCACTGACATCTGGTTTTTCATAGGGCACCTTCAAGGAACCATTAAGCAGAGAATAATGAGAACAATAAAAGGCAATGATTTTCAACCATTTACATATAAGTGACAGTAGATTTTTGTGGCATGTATACTATGTGCATGAGTAGTGTGATGGACCACACAATCTTAATAAATATATGGTAGAGTTTGGAAGACTGATTACAATATTAGCCCCAATTTTTCATGTGTGCTTGTATCCATGGCCTTTGATAGTACCCTCTACAATGACTTTGGACCCAGCCATGTAACTTGCTTCACTAAAGGAACAGTAACAAATTTTATACAATCAGAAGCTTGAGAAGGCAGTTGTGTGGTTATAATTACTCTCCTGGTTCATGCAACTATCAGGAAAACAAGTACAAACTAGTTTGTTGAAGGATGAGACCATGTGGGAGAGAATCAAGCGATCCCACTTGAGGCAATCCTAGGTCAGCCAACCCCAGCCAACCTGTCTGCTGACTATAAATATATGATCAAGTCCAGCCTAGATCAGACGCTCTTGGCTGAGATATCAAGAACCTCCCAGCTCACCCTACACTCATGAGCAAAATAATGGTGGTTTTTTTTTTTTAAATAAAGACTCTTTTTTTTAATTATTATACTTTAAGTTCTGGGGTACATGGGCAAAACGTGCAGGTTTGTTACATAGGTATACGTGTGCCATGGTGGTTGCTGCACCCATCAACCCGTCATCTACATTAAGTATTTCTCATAATGCTATTCCTCCCCGAGCCCCCTACTCCCCAACAGCCCCGGTGTGTGATGTTCCCCTCCCTGTGTCCATCTGTTCTCATTATTCAACTCCCACTTATGAGTGAGAACATGTGGTGCTTGGTTTTCTGTTCTTGTGTTAGTTAGCTGATAATGATGGTTTCCAGCTTCATCTATGTCCCTGCAAAGGACATGAACTCATCCTTTTTTATGGATGCATAGTATTCCATGGTATATATGTGCCATATTTTCTTTAGCCAGTCTATCATTGATGGGCATTTGGGTAGGTTCCCAGTCTTTGCTATTGTGAATAGTGCCACAATAAACACACACGTGCATGTGTCTTTATAGTAGAATGATTTATAATCCTTTGGGTATATACCCAGTAATGGGATTGCTGGGGCAAATGGTATTTCAGTTTCTAGATCCTTGAGGAATCACCACACTGTCTTCCACAATGGTTGAACTAATTTACATTCCCACCAACAGGGTAAAGGCATTCCTATTTCTCCACATCCTCTCCAGCATCTGTTCTATCCTGACTTTTTAATGATCACCATTCTAAGTGGCATGAGATAGTATCTCATTGTGGTTTTGATTTGCATTTCTCTAATGACCACCAATGATTAGCTTTTTTTCATATGTTTGTTGGCTGCATAACTGTCTTCTTTTGAGAAGTGTCTGTTCATATTCTTAGCCCACTTATTGATGGAATTGTTTGTTTTTTTCTTGTAAATTTGGTTAAGTTCTTTGTTGATTCTGAATATTAGCCCTTTGTCAGACGCATAGATTGCAAAAATTTTCTCCCACTCTGTAGATTGCCTGTTCACTCTGATAATAGTTTCTTTTGCTGTTCAGAAGTTCTTTAGTTTATTTAGATCCCGTCTGTCAATTTTGGCTTTTGTTGCCATTGCTTTTGGTGTTTTAGTCATGAAGTCTTTGCCTATGCCTATGTCCTGATGGTATTGCCTAGGTTTTCTTCTAAGATTTTTATGGTTTTAGGTCTTATGTATAAGTCTTTAATCCATCTGGAGTTAATTTTTGTGTAAGGTGTAAGGAAGGGCCCAGTTTCAGTTTTCTTTTTTTTTTTTTTTTTTTTTTTTTTTGAGGTGGAGTCTTGCTCTGTCACCCGGACTGGAGTGCAGTGGCCAGATCTCAGCTCACTGCAAGCTCCGCCTCCCGGGTTTACGCCATTCTCCTGCCTCAGCCTCCCGAGTAGCTGGGACTACAGGCGCCCGCCACCTTGCCTGGCTAGTTTTTTGTATTTTTAGTAGAGACGGGGTTTCACCGTGTAGACCAGGATGGTCTCGATCTCCTGACCTCGTGATCCACCCGTCTCGGCCTCCCAAAGTGCTGGGATTACAGGCTTGAGCCACCGCGCCCGGCCCAGTTTCAGTTTTCTGCATACGGCTAGCCAGTGTTCCCAGCACCATTTATTAAACAGGGAATCCTTTCCCCGTTGCTTGTTTTTGTCAGGTTTGTCAAAGATCAGATGGTTGTAGATGTGTGGTGTTATTTCTGAGGCCTCTGTTATGTTCCATTGGTTTATATATCTCTTTGGGTACCAGTACCATGCTGCTTTGGTTACTGTAGCAGCCTTGTAGTATAGTTTGAAGTCAGGTAGTGTGATGCTTCCAGCTTTGTTCTTTTTGCTTAGAACTGTCTTGGCTATATGGGATCTTTTCTGGTTCTATATGAAATTTAAAGTAGTTTTGTTTTTCTAATTCTGTGAAGAAAGTCAATGGTAGCTTGATGGGGATAGCATTGAATCTATAAACTACTTTGAGCAGTATGGCCATTTTTACAATATTGATTCTTCCTATCCATGAGCTTGAAATGTTTTTCCATTTGTTTGTGTCCTCTCTTATTTGCTTCAGCAGTGGTTGGTAGTTCTCCTTGAAGAGGTCTTTCACATCCCTTGTAAGTTGTATTCCTAGGTATATACCGCTAGCCAGACTTAGAAAGAAGAAACGAAAAAAGAATCAAATAGACACAATGAAAAACGATAAAGGGGAGATCACCACTGATCCCACAGAAATACAAACTACCATCAGAGAATACTATAAACAACTCTACACAAATAAACTAGAAAATGTAGAAGAAATGGATGAATTCCTGGACACATACACCCTCCCAAGACTAAACCAAGAAGAAGTCGAATCCCTGAAGAGAACAATAACAAGTTCTGAAATTGATGCAGTAATTAATAGCCTACCAACCAAATAAAGCCCAGGATCAGATGGATTCACAGCTGAATTCTACCAGACATACAAAGAGGAGCTGGTACCATTCCTTCTGAAATGATTTAAACAATAGAAAAAGAGGAGCTCCCCACTAACTCATTTTAGGAGGTCAGCATCATCCTGATAGCAAAACTTGGCAGAGACACAAGAAAAAAAGAAATTTCAGGCCAATATCCCTGATGGACATCGATGCGAAAATCCTCGATAAAATACTGGCAAACCGAATCCAGTAGCACATTAAAAAACTTGTTCACCACGATCAAGTTGGTTTCATCCCTGGGATGCAAGGCTGATTCAACAAACACAAATCAATAAACATAATCCATCACATAAAGAGAATCAATGACAAAAACCAAGTGATTATCTCAATAGATGCAGAAAAGGCCTCAATAAAATTCAACACGCAATAAACTAGGTATTGATGAAACATATCTCAAAACAATAAGAGCTACTTATGACAGACCCACAGCCAATATCATACTGAATGGGTGAAAGCTGGAAGCATTCCCTTTGAAAACTAGCACAAGACAAGGATGCCCTCTCTTACCACTCCTATTCAACATAGTACTGGAATTTCTGACCAGGGCAATCAGGCAAGAGAAAGAAATAAAGGATATTCAAATTGGAAGAGAGGAAGTCAAATTATCTCCGTTTGCAAATGACATGATTGTATATTTAGAAAACCCCATCGTCTCAGCCCAAAAACTCTGTAAGCTGATAAGCAACTTCAGCAAAGTCTCAGGACACAAAATCAATGTGCAAAAATCACAAGCATTCCTATACACCATTAATAGAAAAACGGCATCAAATTATGAGGAAACTTCCACTCACAACTGCTGTTAGTTGAATTCTTTAGTGTCAGGGTTTTTGCATTTTATTATATCTATCTCTGTTAATTTTCTTATTCAGATTATTCATTGTTATTCTGATTTCTTTGCATTATCTGTGCTCTCTTCTATCTCACTGAGCTTTTTAAATATCTTATTTTGAATTCTTTTCTGGGCATTTTATTTTTTATTATTCTGTTGTTGGAGAATTATTGTGTTTCTTTGAATGTGTTGTCTCCTTGCTTTTTTATTGTTTTATTTGTTTGTCCTTACATAGATATCTGCACATCTAGTATAGCTGTTGCTCCTTCCAATTTTATGGATTGGTTTTTGTAACAATTTTTTTCCTATGGATGTATTTATAGGATATCTATTGGTTGGGTAGGGTGTTTTGGCTTTAATTTTAAGTGTGTGCAGTAGTGTAGTCTCCATGTGATTTGTCATCTGTAATCAGCATCAGTGGTGTCTGTGAGCTCCTTGGTGGCTTTGGCTGTGGTTTTCAGTGGTGACTGTGGTGAGGCTTTGCTAGGGAAGGGATGTCAGGTGGGCTAACCCTTGGGCTCCAGTAGTGGTGGTAGTGGACCAAGCATGCTAGTCCTTGGGCCCCCAGGCAGTGTACATACGCACTGATGGTAGCAGGTCCAGGCAGGCTGATCACTGGGCCTCCACGTGGCTAGCTCAGGTGCCAGCAGTTACTAGGGTGTGGGTAGGTCCTAGAGCCTCTGGGTGGTGCATTGGCATTGGTGATTGCAATAATGGTGACAGGTAAACCCATGGGCTCCAGGCAGCACATGCTGATACCAGCAGTGGTGTCAGTGGGCTGGGTACACCAGCTACCAGGCCCTAGGTGGTGCATGCAGGTATGTATCAACAGCAGTGGTGGTAGTGTTTTCTGGCCCCCAGGAGAATTGCACAGATGTGGTGGGCAGGGCGAGTCAATCCCTGGATCCCTGGACAATGTGTGTAGGCACTGGAAGGCTGGTGTGCCCAAACTCAGGCCCCTAGGAAGAATGCATGAACTGCAACAGGGTGGGTGGTCCAAGTTAATCCCGAGGCCCCCAGACTGCATGCTTAAGAGCCAGCAGCAAGTGGGCTAGGCCTATTGTTAGGTTGTCTAATGGTGCATGCACACATCAGTGGCAGAAGGCAGGGAAGGCCAATCCTCAAGCCCCTGGATGAGATTCATGGGTACTGGCAGGGGCAGTGCTGGATGGGGCAGGCCTATCCTCAGGCCCCTCAGTTGTGCATGTAAGCAGCAGCTCTGTTAGGTGAGGCAGATCAATCCCAAGGCTTTTGGATAGCACACTCAGGTGGGGGCAGCAGTGGTTGGGAATGGTCTGTTCTCAGGGCTCAAGATGGTGCCAAGGCAGGCCAGTCCCTAGGCCCTTTGAAGGCATGTGCAGATGCCTAATGTCCCTGCTGCTGAGAGGAGCAAGATTGTTGTCAGTGGCAGTGGCATTAGTCAGGCAGCTCTCAGGCTCTGAAGAGTACATACTTCAGCTCTCTTTGTCCTGGTGGCAGCCTCCCTGATGCACTGCACCACCCTTTCCCTAGGGAGTAGGACACTGCCAAGGACCTGGTCACACTGCTAGGTTTAGCTGGTATTGTGACACCACAACCTTCTGAGTGGACATGGGGGAAATGTCAATGGGGCTCCAGGGATGTGGAGATGCAAAGTCTCTTGGGCCCCAGGGCAGGAGGTAGTTCTGGCAAGGGCTAAGCTCTCAAAATGGTATGGTGCTGCAGCTGCTTGGGTCTAAGGCAATGTGTGGGACCCACTATAAACTTCCTCTATGAAACAATGCCATTGCATGGACTCCAGGCAGCTTCCATTACTAGTTTGAGGGCCCGCTAGGGTCAAGAGACTGTCCCAGGGCTTGGCTTGTCAAAATGTGCTGTAGAATGTAGACTGTTTGGGATCTTTCACTTATGTTTTCCTCACAATGGGGAGTTTCTCCTGACTCCCAGCCAATTCCAGCCAGCCTAGATACTTCACTTCCCTCTCCTTCTATGCCTCAGAGATTCCTTGTAACTTCCCTGATGAATTCCAGTGTTCTCTATTGGATACTTAATTCAACATGTGATTATCTACTTACTGTTTTGGTGTTTCTTTGTAGAGTACATGATTGATGTGGGCCTCTAGTCTGCCATCTTTCCCAAGGTCGTTGGAGAAGGGATAGCTCCCTAAGAATTTCCAGCAGAGTCTTATATGACTCTCCAGTTATGTGACAGAGTCAGATTGTTTACACTGGCTGTAAGGTATCAAGAAACTGCCCTGGGTACCACCAGAGAAATTTGAAACCTCAGGGTTATAAATCACTGCCTTTGGTCAAGAATACATGCTAGACATTCAGGCAACTCTAGACATAAGCATATTCTATCCTTTATGTCTACAAAGGTGGTGGCCTAGAGAAAATGTTGCTTCAGCTAAGTCCTGGAAAAATAGGCATTTATGTTTATTGTGAATTCAGTAGTGTCAGACATTACTTGATAGTCAATAAATGTTAAATATTTTTAAATTGCTCTAGCAGAAAGCAGAATAATTTCAACTAAGTTTTACTCTGTTTTCACATGGTTATAAAGATACAATGAGACTGGGTACTTTACAAACAAAAGAGGTTTAATTGACTCACAGATTTGCATGGCTAGGGAGGCCTCAGGAAACTTACAATCATGGTGGAAGGTGAAGGGGAAGCAGGCACCTTCTTCACAGTGCAGCGAGAGAGAGAGAGAGAGTACACAGGGGAAACTGCCGCTTTTAAAACCATCTCAGGAGAACTCCCTCATTTTCATGAGAAGAGCTTGGAGGAAATGATCCTCATGATCAAATCACCTCCCACTAGATCCCTCCTTCAACACATAAGATTATAATTCAAGATGAGATTTGGGTGGGGACACAGAGCTAAACCATGTCATTCTGCCCCTAGGCCCTCCCAAATCTCATGTCCTTTTCAGATTTCAAAACCAATCATACCTTCCCAATAGTCCCCTAAAGTCTTAACTCATTCCAGCATTAACCCAAAAGTCCAAGTCCAAAGTTTCATCTGAGACAAGGCAAGTACCTTCAACCTATGAGCCTGTAAAATCAAAAGTAAGTTAGTGACTTCCAAGATACAATGGGGGCACAGGCATTGGGTAAATGTTTCCATTCCAAATGGTAGAAATTGGCCAAAACAGAGGGGGCACAGGCTCCATGCAAGTCTGAAACCCAGCAAGGCAGTCATTAAATCTTGAAGCTTCATAATCCCCTTTGACTCCACGTCTCACATCCACAGCATGCAGATGCAAGGTGGGCTCCCAAGGCCTTGGTAGCTCTGCTTCTGTGGCTCTGCAAGGTATAGCTCCTGTAGCTGCTTTCATGGGCTGGTGTTGGGTGCTTGTGGCTTTTCCAGGAGCATGGTACATGCTGTTGGTGAATCTACCTTTCTGAGGTCTGGAGGATGGTGGCCCTTTTCTCACAGCTCCCCTAGGCAGTGCCCTAGTGGAGATTCTGTGTGTGGGCTCACACTCCACATTTCCCTTCCACACTGCTCTAGCAGAGACTCTCCATGAGGGCTCCACTCCTGCAGCATATTTCTGCCTGGACATCCAGTCATTTCTATACATCCTCTGAAATCTAGGTGGAGATTCCTCTGGGCCTGTGATGGAAGGGGCTACTGTGAAGGTTTCTGACATGGAGGCGCAATTACAATTTAAGATGAGACTAGGCTATTAACATTCAGCTCCTTGTTACTTATGCCAGTTTGTGCAGTTGGCTTGAATTCCTCCACAGAAAATAGATTTTTCTTTTGTAGAACATGGTCAGGTTGCAAATTTTTCAAATGTATATGTCTGCTTCCCTTTTAAACATAAGCTCCAATTTCTTTTTTTTTTTGACACGGAGTCTCACTCTGTCGCCGGGGCTGGAGTGCAATGGCCGGATCTCAGTTCACTGCAAGCTCTGCCTCCCAGGTTCATGCCATTCTCCTGCCTCAGCCTCCCGAGTAGCTGGGACTACAGGCGCCTGCCACCTCGCCCGGCTAGTTTTTTGTATTTTTTAGTAGAGACGGGGTTTCACAGTGTTAGCCAGGATGGTCTCGATCTCCTGACCTCGTGATCCGCCCATCTCGGCCTCCCAAAGTGCTGGGATTACAGGCTTGAGCCACCGCGCCCGGCCAGGCTCCAATTTCAAACCACCTCTTTGTGAACACGTATAACTGAATGCTTTCAGAATAAGCCAGGTCACATCTTGAACGCTTTGCTGCTTGCTTAGAAATTTCTTCTGCCAGATACCCTAAATCATCTCTCTCAAGGTTAAAGTTTCACAGATCCGTAAGGCAGGGGCAAAATGCCACCAGTCTTTTGCTAAAGCATAGCATGAGTGACTTTTACTCCAGTTCCCAATAAGTTCCTCATCTCCATCTGAGACCACCTCAACCTGGACTTCATTGTTGATATCACTATCAGCATTTTGGTGAAAGCTATTCAATGACTCTTGAGGAAGTTCCAAATGTTCCCACATCTTCATGTCTTCTTCTGAGCCCTCCAAACTGTTCCAACCTCTGCCTGTTACCCTTTCCCAAAGTTGCTTCTACATTTTCTAGTTATCTTCATAGCTGTACCCCACTCTTAGTGCCAATTCTCTGTATTAGTTCGTTTTCACACTGTTATAAAGATACTACCTGATACTGAGTAATTTATGAACAAAAGAGGTTTTAATTGACTCACAGTTTTGCATGGCTGGGGAGGCCTCAGGAAACTTATAATCATGGTGGAAGGCAAAGGGGAAGAAGGCACCTTCTTCACAAGGCAGCAGGAGAGAGTACACAGGAGAAACTGCCACTTTTAGAACCATCAAATTTCATGAGAACACCCTCATTATCACAAGAACAGAATGGGGGAAATGGCCCTCATGATCCAATCACCTCCCACCAGGTCCCTCCTTCAACATATGGGGATTACAATTCAAGATGAGATTTGGTATGGACACAGAGCCAAACCATATCAGCAGCTTAAATATTTTTTCCTTATCATGTGTATTATCCATAAAGTCTTTTGCCAACATTAAAGACTTTATTGTCTTACTATTTTTGGATTCGGCTCATTTTAGATCTGAGAAGCAATAATTTATTATTTTAGTAACAAAAGCTATCCTTTCAGTTTCTCATATGTGTTCGGTCCTTTAACTTTAGCTTATTTAATTTCAACAACAACACTGTTAGGTATCTATGTCATCTCTGACTTGCAGATAAGAAAACAGACCCAGAGAGGGTACTTAAGTTGTCTGAAGCCAAGAAGGAGAAGTAAGCATCAAATCCAGATTAGTCTAACTCCATAGTCAGTGCTCTACAACTATGGCAGATGTTGTTATGTCCCCAGGCATATCCCTTTGGTACCTTACCAACTATTCCATGCACACCAGCAGCATTCTACTGTAAGCACCCGTAATTCTCCACCTGCACACGGCAGGCCAGGAACACTAAGGATTTAATGTTACAGAGAGCAGTCCTCAATCAATGTGGAATGAGAGTGGAGAACAGAGATACTCCTACTTTCTCACTTCTTGGGTAGAAAAATTCCGAGGAGTGTTCCAGAGGTCCCCAGCAAGATTCACATCCCACCTTCACTGATGCTTCCAGAATCACCTCCTGAAAACACCACTTGCATTTAAATCCTTGCCTGCGAATCTAATTCTGGTGCAACCCAGCCTAAGATAATACCACATTCTGCCAGCTTCCCTTCCAGCCTTAGTTCAGAAGTTATCTGAAAGGTCACCCAGTACAGTTTTCTACATCATTAACAGACAGCCATCAGACTCTGCTTATATAATTCCAGAAAAATAATGCTTAATATTAACATGACAACCTATTTGCTTTTCCTTTTTTTTTTTTTTTTTTTTTTTTTGAGATGGAGTCTTACTCTGTCACCCAGGATGGAGTGCAGTGGTGCAATCTCAGCTCACTGCAACCTCTGCCTCCCAGGTTCAAACCATCCTCCACCTCAGCCTCCCGAGTAGCTAGGATTACAAGTGCAAGCTACCACATCCAGCTAATTTTTGTATTTTTAGTAGAGACAGGGTTTCACCATGTTGGCCAAGCTGGTCTCGAACTCCTGACCTCAAGTGATTTGCCCACCTCAGCCTACCGAAGTGCTGGGATTACAGGCATGAGCCACTGCACCAGGCCATGACAACATATTTCAACTGAGGAAAGTGCTACCTGTGAGCTAGTTCTTACTTGTATTCGATAGAACTAGTCTTTCATGTAACATAAAATTTTGCATTGTAGTTCCGTTATCTAGAGCTAGTTCAAGGTTATGTTCTTTAATACGTGCCAATCTTTTGCATATTTGAGGAGAGCTATCCAGTCTTCTCAAAGTCTTCCTTATTCCATTTTTTCAATGTTTAGTTGTGTTTCAATGTTCAAATGCTTAAGCACCTGATTAAGCGAATGCCAAAAACTCTGAAAATGGCTTTTAAGAGTTACATGATATAGTCCACCTTCTTGAAGTAAGACTAGATCTAATAATCAAACACAGATGGTAGAACTGTAAAACTGAACTGAATATAATACTTTTTTTTCTGGCCACTGCCCAGAATTATATTATGTCCCTCTTTCCCCCACCTGCATGCTATTTCTTAATTATAAAGTAGAAAAAGAGGGCTAGTTGGAATTCATCCATGGTATAGCAATTTGAAGTAAAATATTTAAATTCATTTTTATGAGATTTTCAATTTTCAGGTTTGGCAATGATGAAAAGCACCCAAATTCTGGAAGAAAAAGAATGTGATTGCTGTCTCATTCTGTGGTTGTACTAATAGTAGAAAATGTCTTTTATTCTTTGAAAAAAAAACTGTCCAAATTTGAAGAATTCAAAATTAACATAAAACTACTTCTTTCATAAGTGTTGGCATTATCAGATTTCAAAAAAATGAACCAGTCTCCATCATCATGAACAAATCTATATCATTATGTAAATATCATCTATCCATCTCTAAGCCATTTACAATAAATTCATCTTTTATTCCTCCTGTGGCTATGTATTGGGCATTTTGTGCCATATCCAAGACAGTCATTTTGGAAAGGGACATCTTAAAAATTTATGTATTTCATCCTTTTGCTTTCCTGCCTTTCTGTAAGGTCTTGTAAAATTGTTCAATTTTGCAACTGCAAAGTATGTTTAGCATTAACGTTTCCAAGTGTGTCTCCTAGGCTTATTCTAACATCCATCCTCTATTTAAAAATAGGTAAATGATCAGCTTTCGAGTAAAGTCAATCCTTATAGGGATTGTGAAGAATGTAGCAACATTTTCCATTTCCTCTTGGATATCATACTCCTTTTCTCCATCATGGCAGATCAGGCAACTTCTTCCTCTCTCTCTGCTTACATGTTCTTACCAAATTGTCTTATACAAATCATTTACACCTTAGACATACTAAAATTTAAAAAAACAAAACCTCTTTACTTAATGTGAATTGAAAACATCTTGTCCACTGCCAAATGTATTTTAAAAATCAATCCAAGGATATGGGAGACATGTGGAAGTGGAGTGTTCTTCCCCCTGCCCTTGAAATAATCTATAATTGCTCAGCCACCAGCACAGAAGGCCAGGTCCTGCTTAGAAACATTAGAGGTTTGTATAAGGATTAGGTTGTGAATATACTCTAAGGATGCTCATAAGCCCAGGACTGGTCTGACTGCATCAGGTTCATGGGGGTGTTTACAAAATACAAATCCCTGTGGTGCACCCCTAGAAATTCTTGTTTTGTGGGTCTGGGGAAGATAGGGAGAAAGGAATAAAGGGAGAGGAGGGAGGAAGACAGAGAAGAAGAAAAGAAAGTGAGCAAATAATTGCGATGATATGGTTTGGCTCTGTGTCCCCACCTGAATTTCATGTTGAATTGTAATTCCCAGTGTTAGGACAAGGACCTGGTTGGAGGTGATTGGATCATAGAGGTGGATTTCCCCCTTGCTGTTCTCTTGATAGTGAGTTCTCATGAGGTCTGGTTGTTTAAAAGGGTGTAGCACTTCCCCCTTGGTTCTCTCTTTCCCGCTTTGCCATGTGAAGAAGGTGCTTGCTTCCGCCTCCACCATGATCTAAGTTTCCTGAGGTCTCCCCAACCCTGCTTTGTATACAGCCATATACAGCCAGCAGAACTGTGAGCCAACTAAACCTCTTTTCTTCAGAAATTACCCCATCTCAGGTGGTTTTTATAGCAATGTGAGAATGGACTAATACATGTGATAAACTTCAGGTTCAATTTTTAGTTATGATGTATGAGTCAAACTTATGAGATTTCCTCCTGCACGGTATGTCATAAAGGTTTTTCCGCTCACATACAATGCTGTAACAAGCATTCCAACTTGGGTGTGGGAGGGAAGTAATGGGAGGGAATTAATGATGACGGAGGGGTATGATAATCATCCTGCTTCATAGAAAGCAAAGTATAGTCTTTCTCCAAGTCAGTTATCATTACAAGCCCAAGTCAGTTATCATTACAAGTCCAGTGGTTTCATATATAAAACCAATAATTTATAACGTTAACATAACATTTAAATAAGGCTCTGAGCATCTGTGCATAGACTTTAATTTTCATTCTCTTTCAAATTGATATTTGTTGAGGTTTCTCTGGAACCTAATATCAGATTTACTAGTTATGGCGCTTTTGTTATTGTACTTCCCAGATACTCTTAGAAATATTTAGAGCCTTGTGAAAAGTTTTTTAATGGGGATCAAGGAAACTCTTTGCCATAATAGGGCTGAGACTTCAGGCCTTGTGGGCTTCAGCCACTTTCTCGTCTTCAGCTCTCTCTAGCCTGATCTGGTGGTCCTGTACAGGAGTACATGAAGATATTCAACTAGAATCTTCTAGTTAGAGACCTGCCATGATCAAAGGTGTATTTGTGTATATGAAGCACATGCTATCTTGTCTCTGATCTTACAGAGAATGCTTTCCATACTGATTATTAAATGCTTTTATATTTACAAATGTACTCTGTGAGTAAGTTTCATCATTACCTCCTCCTCCTCTACACCCACCTCTTCCCTTGGTGTTTTCCTCTTCACTTTTCTCTTTGCCCGCTTGTGACTCTACCATGTCTTATTTTCCAGCATTCCCACAGCCTATAATACTGTTGTCTTATTCTTCATAGACCTCACATTCTCTACCTCCACAAACATATCTCACATCTCTACATGACTTGCTCTTTTTTCCTTGATCTTTTAGACTTTCCCAAAGAAAGTACTCTCATACTTGGTGTCTGGTTGTTCTCTAATCTTCAGTTTTCCCTCTGAACATCTCGCACAGGAGCCTGTTGTAACACTTTTATTCTGTGTTATTTAGTTGTACTGCATTTTCTTAGGAAAAAAACACTCAAAAATCCATTATTCTACTTTGTTTCCTTTCTTTTTCTCCCACCTATTTCATTAAATCATAATTCATTTTAGAGCTTATTTTCATTTTCTAATATTACAAACACAAGAAAAAAAAATGCAGTGAGATTTTTTCCTTTCTTCAAAAAGAGCCCAGAGCTGATAGTGTTAGAGATTCAGTCCAATTTAAGTTCTGTTGAAAGTACAGTGTAGGCTTGTGGTGTTCTATAAATAACAGCCACATTTCCCAAAGCTGTCCATGGTTTATACAGAAGACCCCAATTAAACTCAAACAGCTGAAGGAATAAACATGTCAAAAATTCATTTATCATGTACCAGTCAGGTTAGACTATGGAATAAGTCAAATTCTAATTTCCTTAAAGTCATTGAGTCTTCATATTTTGATAAAATAATGTCCTAAATAATGAACCCACATGATTTTAAACAGTCATATAAACAAGCTTTTTATTTTACAGGTGCTTGTTCTCATTCATTTAATTTGATCACACATTTAGGGCAATCAAATGCAAATGAAGTCTCCTCTCTCTAAACCTGCAATGCTTTCTGTCACCTCTTCTTTGATATCTAACACATAGACGTTGACTCCCTATGTCAACCTTTGTTTCCTATGTTTCAAAATATTATGATAGGGCTTGAGTCAAAAACGGTGTGCTAAGTTTCAAACCCCTAGTCCCCTAAGGATATCTAGGTTAGAGTGTGGTAAAAAGTGTAGGAGATGACAGTGCTGAATACAGAGTGACTCTGGATTTTCATGAGCAGGTTTATATTTTCTTTACCAAGAGTAGGTAGTCACAATTTATGGAGAAGAAACATGGTGGCAGTGACGGGTGACTGTCAATAGAATCTAGCTAAGGCCAAAATTCCCTTAGCAGGCTGAGGTATCTCCATGGAATAAAATGCCCTGATTTGAAAGATTTATTTCCAAATAAGCTAGTCTTCTGATAAAAACTGTCCCTTTTTATTTCTCTAGTTCTGGTGTAAGGAGTTAAATTCTTATGACTTTTAGCAGGGATTGGATTTGAACACTGTCTTTGAATCAACAGTACAAGTTTCTCTGAGTGATGTCCTACACAATAAAGACAAAAAGCCAGAATCATTCTTAGACTTCTAAATGTGAATCCTAGCTTTAATATTAAGTGTTCACACAAAAAAATTCTGTTTCCTTTTCAATACAATCACTTCTTTGTCAATTTGCTTTCCCAAGTTTATCACCCAAGAATATTGGCAATAAAGAGCTGGAAATATCAAAATTCAGTAGTTTTATTCCCTAAATTTCCTCACACTATGCCATCCAGGCTGTCCCTCTTTGTATGCTATCTTTTAAACCAACATTATTCTTTCAGGAAAGAACAGTGGCCAACCCTCTAAATTTGGTCTTGAATTTGTTTTAAGAGCAGATTTCCCAACATAACTCAAAAGCAGCACTGCCAATTCTTCCTGTCCATTAGTATTTGTGTTCGGTGTCCTGAAAAAAAAAAATGTCTGTTTTGCCAATTAATTCACACTCACTTGGACACATACTTGACCGAGAGAAAGATGTCTTCTAAACCACTAGAGCCGAAGGACCAAAAAACTGGAAATGCAATATTGAATTGGGAATACTTTGAAACTAACCATGGAAATTATTTCTATGGATTCAGCATAGCAAGTTTTCCCAACATATTTAGTAGTGAATAGCACAGTCAGTGGCATCTGAACCTCTAAGCTTATTTACATAATTTCAACAATTTATCTCATCCAACTTTGCTCATTTCTTTAATTTTTTTATTAGACTGAGTTTTCCTACATTTTATCTGGCTTCCGAGCAACCAGCATTAATCCTTCATCCATTCAAGCACCTTACTTGGTACTAGGATTATACCCCTGCCTTCAAATTCCTTTTGAAATATTCGTTACTTTTCTTGCTGTTTAAAATTGCAAAATATTTCTGATATGCCCATTTAGCCTGAGGTAGATGAATGCAATTCTATAGAATGAAACAACAGGGTATGACAGCTCTGCAGAAAAAAAAGTCACTTGAAATTAGCTTTCTTAGAAATCTATTAACCTCTCATTTATGTCTGCTGAACATTCCATATAAAACACAATGCACTGCTGATATAATCTCTGTGCTGTTTTATTCTTTAATGAACAAAAACTAAAACTAAAGAAGATAAATTATCCCATGGGGTAATATTTGAGAGCACAGTTAACATTTTAATTTCTTTCTGAGCATTGACAAATTTGCGTGTATATTGAGCAAGTGGTTCTTAATTAATTCATTGATTCAGAATGTTATTAAGCCCCAACATGAGCCAGGTACTGTGCTAGGTACTGAGGTATACAGTGTTTAAAGACAACCCCTCACTCAAGTACCATCTAAGCTAGTAGGTAGAGAGAAAAAATAATTATAATACCAGATGTGCTACAAGTTAAGAGCAAGCTAAGAACCAGATGCCAGTTTAGATGATGAGAAAATGACTTCTTCAGGACTGAAGGAGTAAGAGTAAGGCAGGTAAAGAAAGGGAGAAATGGTATTTCAGGCCAAGGGAACAGTATAAACAAAGGTGCAAATGCTGGAGGATAAATTGCATGTGTGGGAGTGGCTACAATTCAGCATGGCCTCCGTCATCCAGGATGCTTAAGATTGCAATTGGTGTGCTTGCCTCAGATTTGCCAAATAATTTATTTGTGATATGGACAAGTATTAGAATAATGTAAAACAAAACACTAAGTAGGCTTTCTACTGTCTGCATATACGGATGACTTTAAACTTCATGCACTTGACTACTCCGCAATGGTACTTGTTTGTGAATGCATGTGACAAGAACAGAACAGACAAGAAGATTATTTACCTGATAAACCAGTTTTAAATTATCAATATGAAGGAGTAAGAATATGTTCTTTAGGAAAATTATTCAGTAAGACCACTGTCTTAGAGCTGTGATTCTCAAACTTTAGGGTACACCAGAAAAACCTGTAGCCCTTGTTAAAATACAGGTTGCTGGGCTCCCTCCCCAGAGTTTTTGATTTATCAGATATGAGGTAAGAGCTGAGAGTTTGCATTTCTAACAAGTTCCCAAGTGATGCTGATGCTGCTGTTCTTGGGCCACACTTGGAGAAACACTGGTCTATAGACTTTTTTGAAGATATGGCAGTTACAGAACTGAAAATATCAAATCACATGAACTCTTATGTGTTAACCAGAAATCAGAGTTTAATGCTCCCAAAATAACAGATTGCACCCAAGATGTTTTCTAACTGAAGCCTAGGGCCCTTAATTCTCTAGCCCATTTTAGTCATTCCCCAGCCCCCCCCCCCCCCCCCCCCCCCCCCGACCTTTTTAGTTTTGCCCTCTGGGCATCAAAAAGCAATGTGATTTAAATAATTTATTCTCATACTAAAAGCCTTCTTGTTGACGAACACATCCTCTCCTGTACTCTGGTGCTTTCTGAAATATTGTTATGTAAGGAACGAATTACTCCCAAATTTAAGCACATGTCAACAGCCATTACCCTTGTGAAAGCTGCTTATGAAAGTGTAAAGAGTGGCTTTAGTGTTTTCTCTTTCTGGTGAAGGGGAAATCAGGCAAAATAAATGTCAGTTTGAGGGTCTAGAAACTTGTGGTTGAATTTAAATAATGAAATAAAATGTCAATATTTTCAGGGGAAATTTGTCTTTTTATAAAAGACTTCCTTTTCTTCCCAAAACATATATGGCATTTTCACACAAACCTTCAGGAAAACCAAGGCTCCAAGTAGCCTCAGGTTTTTTAAATGTCAAAATGGTTATGGCTAAACAAAACATAAGCAGTGAAGCTTCATTTTCACCCAGAAAAGCCTGCTCCCCACTTGCCTTGTTATGAAACCCTGCTGGCTGAGGGAGCCTCTGGGACAATGACTCCACAGTTATTTTAAGTATCAGTGTGGGAGGGATGGGGGTGGAATGGACACAGGGCTAATAAATTCCCTTTCCCCACCCCTGGAGGAGAGGAACTCTGGACAGGATGCTGCCTTATTTACTTGGTGAAAAGCATTTGTGGAATACATTAGATTTGGCCTATGGCAAAGGAAAAAAAAAAAGAAAAAAGAGAACATTAAGTTGAAATGTTTCCGTTTGTTCATATTTTTGAAGCAAAACCACACAGCAAGAAACAGGATATATTTTTTAAAACATTTTGAATGAATATATCGCCATTCATTCATCTCTTTCCTGTTTCAGTGCTCTTAATAAATTGAGCTGAAATAGCTGCGTAGCTCTTATCATCTGTGTGAAATTGAGGCTGTCAGAGGCATGATCAACAGCAGCCTAAGCTAAGCCAAGTTAGAAGCAACAGATTTCACTCTGGGCAATATTTTATTTTTACCTAGAAAACAATATACTATTTGCAGATTTCTTGATGAGGTGATTTCTCCTAGGAAACTTGTCCATGTCAGAACTTCTTTGTCTAGCCATTTGCACAGGGACTCCTCTCTTCTTTGCTGCCCAGTATACCAGGTCAGGAGTCAGGAGCCTTATACTTCTTTCACAAGGCCCTCCCAGAACATCAGATGAAAGAGGGTCAGAAAAAAGCAAAAACAAGTGTAATAGCCTACCTCTTTAATGTCACAACCCTGACATTTGAATCGTGTAATTTAAATGTAGCCTCATAAATTTTAGATGCAAGCCATAATTACCTAAAGAGTATCATAATACCATAATACTTAAAGAAAATATATCTGGCAACAGAGAAGACATTTGTCAAATGCATAAGCATCAAAAATAAATGAAGCATAAGTGGATTAGTGTGAGTATCCAGGCTATAGAGTTTGAGATAACCCAACCCAAAATAATTTTTTTTATTTTTTAATATACTGCAAATTATTCATAACTAATGGCCTTGTAGAATAAATTGTATTGCTATTAAACCATAGTGATAACTACTGTGTTTCATGAATTCTAAGGTGCACTTTATGTTTTTAGAGATTAGGGTCTCACTATGTTGCCCAAGCTGATCTTGAACTCCTCGGCTCAAGCATTCCTCCTGCCTTGGCCTACCAAAGTGTTGGGATTACAGGCATAAGCCACCGTGCCTGGCCTAAGGCGCACTTTTTAAAAAACATTTTTACATCTCTGAAATCAGGATGCATCTTATAGTCAATGGTATAATGGTTTTTATTGGCATCATTTTTCTTTGTTAGTAGTACACAAAACAACAATGCATCTTATATTTAATGGTATCTTCTATTTGGTGATATGTGTAATTATCTATGGTAGGAAAGAATTTAGCATGAAGCAATTCAACTAACAAATCCTATTTTGAGTCACAAGTGCAAGGCATTGGGTTGAGATGATAAGGCGGCAAAGATAAATAGAAGGTGTCCCTGATTTAAGAATTAAAACTATAGTAAAGAACCACCCCATATAAGCTACTCAAAAAGGGTAAAATGCAGTGCTGTGGAAGCACAAAGGAAGGAGAAAGTCATCCTGATTAAAGGATCAGGGAAGGTTCATGGAGGAGGTGACTTTTGAGATGAATATTGAAGGATGAGAACACTTCTATCTTGTGCATTTGGTGTGGAGGTTTATAGATACAGAAGGTTGAATGAGTAGAATCTAGCCTAAGGAAAAAGAAAGCAAACCTACAGAGTATGGAAATTACTCAAGAACTACCAGAAAGTTATGATATTTACTGATTAATGAAACCAACTGGCAAGTTCATTTTGAGTGGGTAGAGGGGGTTGGAACTTAGATTGGTTGGGTCACATAGCTTGAGATATTGGTAAGATATTGTAGTGGACATTTGTACATTTGGAATTTTTGAGCACCGATCCCACGCTGAATAATTTCCCCATTGTGTAAGTTTTGTTGGAAGGTAGAGCCCACTTCCCACATCCCACTATAGAAGTAAGAAAGGCCAACTACTTGCTTTCCTGCCTTCTTGCTACTAGAGTACATTTGAGAGACCTAGCTTTGGTCAAATAGACAAATCTGCACAACGAAGATTTGAATCTGGAGTTACTGATGCAAAAATGCAAAACCTAGGGAGAATTATCTTAAAGACAATGGCAGCATCAGGATTCAATGTCCATTAGAAGCTGCAGTCTCCACTGCAGTCTCGGTGGTGGTAGCTGTGTTGTCTTCCCAGAACTGGTTCTGCTGAGTGACTTTGACCAAAGTCCCAGTTATGTAACCTCCCTATAGTTTTGCCTGCTTTTCAACCTGAACCTTGTTCTCTACCTTTCCCAGGGATACTGGAAGATAGCCATTGTATTTTCAATAGTTTGCTTTTCTGCTTAAGAGTCAGTTTCTGTGGTTTGCAAAATAAGAACCCTGGGTGCTACAGATGTACACCAGATGTCTGACAAAGACTTGGAAAATGAGCACACAGCACTAGAGGAAAGTTGATCTAGATAATTAGACAGGGGGATCATTTGACTAGGACTGAAAATTAAAGCTAAGGGAGAAAATACAGACATAGGCAGAGAACAGAGGGAGGAAGGGAATAGCATCATTTTTGTGGGAGAATGAAGCAGGAACACTTAGCATCTGTGGGAGAAAGGAAACAGCAGTCAGAGAGTGATAGAAAACACATATCCCGAGGGCCTACTATGTGCTGAGTATTTTACATAAGCTAATTCATTTAATATTTACATAAATTGAGTTACATATTGCTATCCCATATTAGCACATGAGAAACATTCGATACATAGATACTAAATAACTTCTGAAAGTCACATAAATAGTAAGTGGTGTGAACAGAATTCAAACTCACATTTGTCTGATTCCAACATTACACTGCCTCCCTGTCAGAAGCTTTAGAAAAGGACATAGATGCCAAAGATAAGACCTTAGTTTGAGGGTTCTTAATC
Organism: Trachypithecus francoisi; assembly: GCF_009764315.1. Taxonomy (NCBI): domain Eukaryota; kingdom Metazoa; phylum Chordata; class Mammalia; order Primates; family Cercopithecidae; genus Trachypithecus; species Trachypithecus francoisi. The sequence continues at coordinate 114,002,795 of NW_022681471.1, read as the reverse complement.
CTGGCTGCACATTGTAATAACCTAGAGAGATACAGAAACTGCTAATGCCTGGGTCGCACTCCCAAAGTTTCTGTTTTAACTTGTCTGGGGATTGGGGATCGGGACTTTTAAAAGCTTCCCAAGTAGTTCCAGTGTGTAGCCAAGGTTAAGAACCACGATGGTATTTCAGCATAACAGTGAAATGGCTTGAAGAGTGAGTGGGATGTTAGGCTACAGAGGCAGCAAGTGCTGAAGTGGCATATTGACAGGAAACAGTACAGTGAGTGGGAACAGATTTGAGGGATACAAGTCTGATGTGGGTTGAAAAGAGATTTGGAAGTAGACACAGAGAAGGTAAGTATAGACTATTCTCACAGTGAGAGACAGGACTAGCTGGATTTCCTTAGGCCAACTAAGAATTCCTAAGCCTAGCTGGGGAAGGTGACTGCACCCAACTTTAAACACAGGGCTTGTAACTCAGCTTACACCTGACCAATCAGGTAGTAAAGAGAGCTCACTAAAATACCAATTAGGCTAAAAGCAGGAGATAAAGAAATAGTCAATTATCTATCACCTGAGAGCAAAGGGGAGGGACAATGATCAGGATATAAACCCAGGCATTTGAGCCAGCAGTGGCAACACCCTTTGGGTCCCTTCCTGTCGTATGGGAGCTCTGTTTTCACTCTATTAAATCTTGCAACTGCACACTCTTCTGGTCTGTGTTTGTTCTGGCTCAAGTTGAGCTTTCGCTCACCGTCCACCACTGCTGATCGCCGCTGTCACAGACCCGCAGCTGACTTCCACCCCTCCAGAAAAGATATTTTTGTGTCAGACAGGGCTGAGATATGTGGTGGAAAAGTAGTGAGGGGAACTTGAGGAAAGCAAAAATGTAGAATTGGGAAAATGTGGGTAAGAAATGGATTAAGGGAATCAAAACGAAAGAGTAAAATAATGTTCACTTGAGATCACATAAAAAATGTAAGTGTAATAAATCATCAAGGTTACATGGATTTCTCAAAAAATGCTTGTAAGTCTTGAGAAGGTGAGAAAATGCATAATGGAGTTGACCTACAGGAGGAGATCATCCAGGCTGATCAAGTGATGGGTAAGAGAGTGAGGAAATTTGAGGTGCTACTGAGATAACATACAAATGCACATTTGAAATCAAAGCAACACTATTTACTTTGACATGAAATTTAGTGTATTAAAATTTAATAAGCTTCAATACCTCATACGGCACATAAAATATATGAAATCCAAAATTCATGTTGAAATCCAAATGCATTCAGTGACAGATAATGATGACTCTAAAAGAGGAAGAAGTTGTGGTTTCAAATCAAGAAATGATTAGAAGTGATTAGACTAGTGACCAGAGGCCTAAATAATTAATTTGGTAATCGATCTTTCTTCCTTTCAGACAGGCCACATTTCAGATACTGGCTAAACATATAGATTACATATAAAATCATGTCATTACAGAATGCTAGTTCTATAGATCATGTCTCTTCTAATTCAATGAAAAAAAGAACAGTTTTTTAAATATTGCTCAAGTTGATGCCTCTGTTCACTTCTCCTAATGCAGATCCTGAAGGCTCTAACTTCCCAACTGTTTCTCAAACCTCATTCTAGTTGCAGACCACGTCATAGTAAGTTTTATTGGTGGCATAATTTTTTGAGAATGTTCCTCCAGACAATTATGGCATCGAGTTTGGTTCTTTCTGTTCTTTAGAGTGCTCACTTTCAACTCTGAAATTTGGCACAAAAAGTACCCTCTACCTAGAGTGTGCTTCCTCCACTCTCATACCTCACTCCTGCCTCCTTTCTTTGGTCTTTTGATGAAACAACTTGTTCAAGACTCCATTGAAATACCACTATTCTGGGTAGCCTTTCTCTAGACATATGCTCCCATAATACCCTGATCCTACTTTCTGCTCATTCCGTGCATCCCAGCTGTAATTACTTACCCAGAATCTGTCTGCTCTGCTAAACTATAAGATCTGTAAGACAAGGACCATGCCTTCCAGGTCATAAGTATTCAATAAATATTTGTTGAGTATTTGAAGAGGAAGTAATTGTGAGTGGAAAATGGATTGTATGGGGGAGAAACTAAGGCAGGAAACCTCACTTAGGAATCTATCATGGTCAACAGATAAAGCAGACACCTACATTTCTTTTGTCCTTTACCATTTTCATACATACCAGCCCCTAATGTGCTTTTCCTCCAAACAGCCAGCACCTGCATTTCTGTTGGTCTGAGGGCTTCCAGAGCCCTTCTTTTGCCTGTTCCCATGGAGATCAGGAAGGGCCTGTGAATTGACGTCCCTTAGGGGCATTCCTTAGCTAATGACTGACAAGTATAAAACTATAAATACTCCAACTCCCTTTTCTAATTCAAAACCAGACCAAAGTAAACAATAGATTGCTTGGGGATATGTAATTTCCAAACTATAAAGAAAAACAAAGAAATGATTAGGACAAAATTCAGGATAGTAGCTATCTCTCTGAGGAGGAGAAGGAGGAAGATGTGACTAGGGAGGTATATGTAAGGGATTCTATGATACTGCTAACATTCCATTTCTTGAGTTGAGCATATGATGATCATTTTATTGTTTTTTAACTGTATATATGTTAGAAGAAGAAGAGAAAAAAGGAAATGGTCCAGTAGGTTGAAAAGGAGACAGCTATAGAAACATTTTTCATATAGGAGGAGTATTGAGATGGTTGTAGACCAAAAGCAAAGAACAAAAGCCAAGGGAGAGAGGGTATGATGAGGAGGTAAGTCTAAAGAGAAGTAAAGCAGATTGCACTAGCCTTGCGAAAATATTGTGAGATATATGACACAGCAATCCCATTCCTGTGTCCCAACAGAAATTAATACATGTGTTCACCAAAAGATGTATAAGAGGATGCTTATAGTAGAAATGAAGTTCTGATGCATGTGACAACACTGAAGAATCTTGTAAATATCCCAAATGAAATAAGCCAGTCACAAAAGGACAATATTGTATGATTCCACTTATATAAGGTATATAGAGTAGTCAAATTCATACAGACAGAAAGCATAATAGAGGTTACCAGGGGCTGGGATGAGGAGGAAATGCAGAGTTGTTGTTTAAGGGTTACAGAGAGTTTCTGTTTGGGTTGATGAAAAATTTCTGGAAATGAATAGCTGTGATGGCTGTACAACATTGTGAGGGTGCTTAACATTGCTGAATTGTACACTTAAAATCGTTAAAATGATAAATTTTGTTATGTATAATTTACCACAATTTAAAAATTAACTTTAAAAAAGTATGCTTGTAGTCACACTAGACTTAATATCCCCAACTTGAAACAATTCTAATGTCCATTATCAGGGTAGTGGATAAATATTTTGTAATACATTCACACAATGGAATACTATATGGCTTTGAAAGTGAGCAAATTAAAACTACACACAGCAACATGGATATATCTCACTAACATAAGTTTGAGTGAAAGAAGTCAGAGGCAAGAGGACATACTGTATGGCTCCACCTACATAAAGTTTCCAAATAGGTAAAACTAATCTTTCATAGGTGAGGGGAAGGGTGCAACCGGAAGGGAATGTGGGAGGAGGGCTTCTGTGGTTCAGGTAATGGGTGGGTGTTTCCCTTGTCATCCCTTCTCCTGGATAAATCTTCTAAATATTTTAAAGGACTATTTATATGAGATGCTCTTAATATCTTTCACAGTCATGAATCTTGCAAAGACAAGGATCACATCCACCTTGTCCACTACACAGCCGACAGGTAGTTGTTACATATGCCCATCATCTAGCAAAGTGACTGGCACAGAGAAATTACATACTGAATATATGTTGAATGAATTAAATAAGGAAAGAAAGTAATTTGATGTTATCATTTATGATTAGTGGAAGTTCTGGTGATAAGAAATAGAATAGATATTAATAAAAGCAGGCTCTGAGAAAAAGTCTTATACTTACCCACTCCCTCTACCATACCAGAATGCCACAAAAGAGCTCTCCACATTTCTCCTTTGCTAAGATGGAGTTTTGGAGAAGAGAGGAAGGAGAGCAATTTTTTCATCTTCATTGCTATCAACATCTTATTAAGGACTTACTATTTTCCAGACTTCATTCCAAGTGCATTAAGTAGATTATTTCATTTAATCCTCGCAAAAATTCTTTGACACAGGTTCTATTAGCATTCTCCCTGTATACATGAGGAAATTGGGACTTGTAGAAGATTGATAACAAAGCTACCATCACAGTGATAGTAAAAATAAAAATGGGGATTCCACACTGGGTTTGAATCTTTGCTTTTAACTCAAAACCATGCTCTTAAACTTTTCATTTATAATCGACTAGAAGGCAGACACCTCAGTGTAGTTCCTCTACTCTTGGAGGACTGGCTCAGGTTTGTATTAGTTTGCTAGGGCTACCATACGAAGTACCACAGTCTGGGTGGCTTAAATAGAAATTTATTATTTTTACAATTCTGGAGGCTAGAAATCTGAGATCAAGGTGTTAGCAGGGTTGGTTTCTTCTAAAGACTCTCTCCTTGGCATATAGATGGCCATCTTCTTCCAGTATCTTTGGATGGTCTTCCTTTGTGTATGCCTGTGTCCACATTTCCTTATCTCATAAGGACACCAGACATACTGGGTCAGGACCCACCCATATGACCTCATTTTACCTTAATTATCTCTTTAAAGGTCCTGTCTCCAAATACAGTCACATTCTGTGGTACTGGGGGTTAGAATTTCAACATATAAACTTTGGGGGGACCCAACTCAGCCCATAACAGGAGCTTTTATTACCTGCACCAAGCAACTAGAAATTTGAGATCACATCTGTACTGACCAGCAAGGATCTGTGGATAAAATTCAAGGGTTTTGTGAACATAAATGAGAGGAAGTTACATCTTTATTTTCACAAACATTTAAATAAAGTTTAGTATTTCCTTTAAACATGAAGGCCAGCAACAAACTATACTAGCTGTATCTGTGACTTCATCATCAACATAAGTCACAGATATTTTCATATCACATTACAGCTGTTGCAGACATCTCAGTGTTTATACTCATCATTACACTGAAATTATGGCAGATTACAGATCCACTATTGGATCTGGATTTTTAACACATTAATAAATAAACACCATCTCACTATATCATGAAGTCATTTCATAATTATTTTGATAATTCAATATAATTGGTTTCCTTTGCAATCCTAAATAATTTATTTTACACATTTAAAAACATTATTCTGAGAAAGGGGTTTATAGACTTCATCATATGTCAAAGGGGCTCATGGTACAAAAAGATGTTTTTGAACTCCTGTCTGATGGATCTGACCACAGATGGCAGTGCAATCAGAGATGAAAATAAGCCAAGTCATACAAGGCAAGATAAGTAACCCATCATGTTGGGTTTAAAGTGTTTAATGCAATGTTTAATTTATTCATAATTTGAGATAAGGGGTCCTCACCGTGTATATTGTGCCTTTCAAAATACTAAACACTAAGATCCATTTTATTTTATGTCAGCTCAGGCTTCAATTGTGCCTTCTCTTTCAGGTTCTCAACTTGGGCTCTGCCTTCTCTCTGCCCACTTTGCCCTTAAAGTCTCTGGGTTCTGATTCGGTGCTTTGGATTCATCAGCTAAGTAGTGTCCTTGGGGAAGACAATGACCCAGGATTTTTCTGAAGAAAAAGATTATCTGTTATCTGAGAGAGGGAAGGTACTGAGAGTAATGTGTGTGGAGGCCTCTTGGTAGACATGACATTACCTGTTTCACAGTACCTTGAAATTTTTAACCGTCACCTATCCCAGAACCCCAACAGCTATTTTTAAGCTTTTAGTGTCCTGCTATCTGTGGAGCAGCAGTAGATCTGGGTTTTGTGGGACTCTGAAGCCTATACACTCTGGGGGCTCTCTTTAAGAAAAAGGTTACAAAATTACAAATACAAAAATTAGGCATGGTAACTTGGAAGGGACCAATGCAATTGGTGTCCCTGAAGCTTAAGTTATTTTTGCTTCTTAGTACACCTGCCTTTGTAATAGGGATTGTGGTATAACAGAATAACAGAAGGAGCATAATATTTGGAGTTAGGTTTCAAGCCTTAATCTATCACTTGCCAGCCTAGAATACTTACATGGTCAGAGAAGCTGGAGATAATGAAGGGCCCCAGCAACTTGGGAGAATAGTAACCCAAGCATCTCCACAAAAACACCATCCTTAGAAGGTTATTCGGAGAATCTACTATGACAATTGATGTGAAGGGGCTTAATAAACTAAAGGTACCAATAAATATGTTAATTGTGGTTTTATTACACTCTAAGAAGTCTTTTTACAGAGATGTTTCTCTTTGCAGCTCTTTGGCCACCATGCAAACCTCAGATGAAGGAAGACTGTAGTAGAAGTGATGAGCAATGTCCTCTCTACATGGCTAGACCAAGATTAGAGTCAAAGTCACTGTATCTTCTACTCTTTTCTTCTTGATTTGGATCCAGAATTGTCTCTATACTAACTAGATTTTAATTAAAAGGAAGTGGAATAGTAAGATATAAATTTCCACCTATAAAATTAGCATATAGGTAGGAGTATTACAGTTTTCATGAAAAGCAATTTGAGAGACTATTAAGAACTTAAAAGATGAACACAGATACCTATCCTAAGGAAATAATTAGAGAGACCAATGAATATATTGTCAGGGCTATTATCATTCTGAATAATTGGAAACCTAAATGTACAATGTCCAATATTAGATGAATGAATAAATAAATTATAGTATACTAATATAATTACAGTATATTCAGGTAATGAGGTAATATGAATTCATTAAAATAATACTTTAAATATTCCTTTAAATGAATATATTTATAATATGATGTTATTTAAAAATGATGTGTAAAGTAAAACCTCTAGGTTGAAAGAAAATATGGTAAAAGGTTAATACTAGATATCTGTAGGTATCAGCATTAGGTAATTGTTACTTCGTTCTTATTCTTTTGTGTATTTTAAATTTTTCACAATAGACATATAATTATTATAAAAACATTAATTTTAAAGAATGAAAGAACTCAATCTGAAAATGTAGATTCCTATTGCACATAAGAAGCTTGGTTTCAGATGCACTTCATTATTAGTATTGGTTAACAAGAATAAGACTTTCCTGGCAAGTTCCTAGGATCAGGTTTGCTAGAATTTTAAAAAGTTCTCTGTCTGAGGGCAGTAGACGGGAACAGCTTAGTTTTATAAAGTGGTAAAAGAATGGGCAAATAGAGTCTGATTCTACCATCCTGTCTACCTTTAAAATTGTGTGCTATTTGTGTTAACTGCTTGTGTTTGGTTGACAGATCAAGGGCACCCTGCAGATCCTCAGATAGCAAGAACTTAGATGGTAATTTCAGTCCACAACAGATGGGAACTGCTGGCACATAAGATCACTCAAAATCATAGTTGCTTTATCTCCATAGAGCTATGAAGAGAGGAAAGAAGTTACAAACTTGCCATAAGATAGTGCATTTGGTTCATTCCAGAAAGCTCCTATTAGTATGTTCAATGGGCAAAGCACATACAAGTGTAGACTTTCAATCAAATTGCTCACAAAAGATCATCAGGATCGAGGTTAGAGAATGATAGCCAGGCCAAAAGTAAAGAAAACAGTGAATTGGGGGTTTCCATATAGGTATAATACCATGAGGCCCTAATGATACAAAATGTGTATTAGCAAAATTATACTTTATTGTTTTGCTACTTAGTAATTTTGGATCTTACATGATTCAGGATGCAATTTCAGTGAAATAAAAAGTTTAAAACATTGGTGGTATAAGACTCAAAGTGTTCAAATTTGTCACTGCAAATTGCTTTAGAGATGAATTTTCCTTTTAAGATTGAGATGGTGCCAACTTGTATAGGAAAAAAGAAAGAGTATTTCAGTAGTGGGGTTAAAGTATAAAAAATATTTTTCAGATCTTAATAAGGTTATTAAGTCTACCAATAGGATACTTTTAAATGAGTAAAAAGTGATAAAGTCATAGAATGTGAATTAAATTTAGAATACATGAAACTCACTGGGTTCTGAGGATCATGGCTCATTTTTTCCTGCTTTATATGAATTTAATAACGACCTTTGAAGTTTTCATACCTCCTTTATAAGTCTTCAAAAATATGTTTAATTACGTAAAGGTAATACCATCTTAGTCATATAATTAAGAAATAAGAATAGCAAGCAACATAGAATTGAGAAAAAACAAGACTAACACAAAAAAAATCATTTAAAAGTTTATATAGATGCTTTGTTTTAATTTAGGAATAATCCAGTAAAAGTAATCATTTTGCCTTATAAATTTGACGAATGAGTATTAAAGAAAAATAGGCAACTATATAGAATTAAGAAATGAAGCAAACCAGACTATCCCTAGTTTTAAGGCAACTGTACAGAAAATTTTGGCTGTGGATATACTTTTCGGACTGTACTCCACAGAGAATTTGAAAGTTGAAACTTCCAAACATATGGACCACTTCCTTGAAGAAATCAATTGTAAAGCACTTGTAGACTTGGCTTGGGCTTTCTTGATTGCTCAAGCAATTTATGTGACATTAATTTTGAGTGTAACACCAATGCAGATGCTGGGATGTGTACCTATACTGTAAGTGAAAGTAAGGAGATGAAGAACATATATATATACACACACATATATTTCCTTTCAAGTATCAATTAAATACAATAAACATTTGTGTGATGGTTAATTTTATGTGTTTACTTGACTGAGCTAATGGACACCCAGATAGCTGGTGAAACATTATTTCTGTGTGTGTCTGTGTTTCTGAAAGAGATTAGTATTTGAATCAGTAGATTGAGTAAATAAAATCTGCTCTCACTAATATGGGTGGGCATTACTTAATCCATTAAGGACCCAAATAAAACAAAAAGGCAGAAGAAGCACAAATTCTCTTTCTCTCTCCTTAAGCTACAATGTCCGTCTTCTCCTGACTGGTTCTCACACCTTTGACCTTAGACTGGGTTACACCATCAGCTCCCTTGCTTTTCAGGCCTTGGTCACAAATGAATTACCTAGTTTTCCTTGTCTCCAACTTTGAAACAGCAGATTGTGAGACTTCTTGTCCTCCATAATCACATGAGCCAATTGCCATAATAAATCTCCTCTTATCTATCTATCTATCTATCTATCTATCTATCTATCTATATCTGGTTCTGTTTCTCTGGAGAACTCAGACTAATAGAACTTGTTTGGGTGTCTACTATGTACCAAACACTGGAAGACCATAAGAATAAGACAGAGTTTCTACCCAAGTTTCTCATAGCTCATGCCTGCCTCAGCCCCAACCCAGTTGTATAAACAAAATAATGTCTTGCTTTGTTAATCATTGCCTTACTTCTTAATCCTCAACTTAATATGACATATAACTCAAATCCCTGTTCACAGATGATCAGGCCACAGATGGATACCTGACCCAGGCTGGGCAAACCAGCCAAATTCTCTGTTGAGCATGGGAATTGAGACTCTGAGTGTTGATCCAATTAGGAATGGTAGGCACATGAACAGAAAGGACATGTAAAATCATAACTAGAGTCAGTATCTTGGTAACTAAGTCATAACCACATTCAAGCTGGTGTTCAAGTACAGCCATGAAGCATGAATTTGTAGAGAGAGCCAGTCTATAGACAGAAGCAGGAAAATGGAGTGGCTGTCCACAGGAAAAACAGATACAAATCCTGGGGCCCCAGAAGAGATAAATGGAGTGGTCTGGTCCATGTTTTTCAGGTTCCAGTTTCCATAGGACTCAGCTCCTCTTGGTCTCCCATCCTTGAAGAGTTGGTGAGAGGCATGCTGTGTCCTTTCAGAAAACACCATATTTGCTTGAGTCAGTTTGAGTAAGTTTCTAATTCTTGGATTCAATGAGCCTTGGATAGTCTTCTAGGGCTAGGGCAGTTTTGAATGCCCACAAACCCTTTTGGGGATTCAGAAGTATCCGATCACTCTGGAATGGAATGCCTAGTGTTCCTTCATGCCTAGTGTTCCTTCAAAAAAATCAGAGTATGGTGGTAGAAAGGGGTCTTGAATTTAAAAAGCAAAATAAAGCAAGAAAAAAATCACTCTACAACAATTAAGTTTGAATTCCTCTGCCTGACTTACTGAGCCTTCAGAATTAAGCCCAAAAATGACTTGACATTGCTTCCCACCAAGACATCCTGACTTCTCTAATCAGTCTGTTCCTGAGAACATCTATGCCCATTTATCTATGGGTTTTTACTCACTTTTCTTCTACCACCTTCTTTTTTCCACATTTTTCAAGAACAAGCTCAAACCCTACTTTTGATCATTCTGAACAACCTATTTCTCAGAAATTCCAATAGTGGTGGTAAGGATAATTATAATAACAATGACAATAATAATAACAGCCAGCCATTACTGAACATACACTATGTTTGAGACACTGTTTTAAGCACTACACACATATTACTTAATTTATAATAACTTTATGCAGCTGGTACAATTATTATAACTATTTTATATATAAGGAAACTGAGGCAGAAAAGGTGAAGTAATTTCCCCACTAAGTAGTTAAGAAGTACTGAAAACCACACACATTAGATTATATATATAGTCATCTTTACATACATTGTCCCCCTTGATTCTTACAACAGCACTATCAACTAGATATTGTTATCCTCATTATGAATATGACAAAACTGAAGCTCAGAGAAGTTAAAGATACTTTTCAAGGTTACACAGAAAGTACGCAGCACATTAAGATTAAAACCTAATTCTATGCCTGCAATGTCTTGATTCGAAAGTGCTAGACTACAGTAAGGCCCTGAGGATCAGGAACACATCTTATCCTTTGGACACAGTGCCCAGAAAAGAATTAAATAGACGGAAACTAAGTTGTTCCAAAAACATTTGTCCTAAAAAGGGTCCTAAAAAAAAAAAATACTGGAATAAGTTAGCCAAAAAGATAACTTATTATTTTTTGCTTATGATGAAAATGAAAAGTATGCCTTCCTCTAAAACCATAAAGCTCCTAAAAGTTAATTTGCTTTGTGTTAATATTTTGATGCATCTCTACATTTTTAAATCTAACTTCAAATTATTATTACATCAGCCATTCTGTCTCTGGTAAAATAAGGAAGGATAACACAATCCCCAGGGTTGCTTTCTCTTGAAAGCTTTTTAGCTTGATATTTTGCTGTTTGTCTCTTGGCTTATTTCAGCCAGGACAGAAGGAGAGGAATGATTATTGTATGGGTGTATTTTTGCCTCATTTCCTTAGCAGTTGAACTATATTTCACCAACTATCAAGGGTTGAGAAACCTCAGCTTAGAAAAGTAAGTAAACACAACCAATTTCAATAGAAAGGAAACAGGTCAAGTTACACGTGACATTCAAGGAGCCCAAGGGAATCAGTCTCCACCAAGTAGAACAAACTGGAGCCTAGTTCTTTCTGTAGCTCTTCAAAAGGAAGGTTTGGGGATACAGTTTTCCAAATCTTTTGTCCTATTGATGAATGATGGGGAATCCATTATTGATATCAAGGAATTAGTGGAAATGAGAAAGAAGTATTACTCTCAGAGTTGGAAGAGAACTTGGCCTCGTCAGTCATTTATGTTTAAATATCTTCCACAACATTCCCACCAACTGGTCATTGCCTATGCTTAAAAGCATTCCAGAAAGAGGGGGGCGGAGCAAGATGGCCGAATAGGAACAGCTCCAGTCTCCAACTCCCAGCGCGAGTAACACAGAAGACCGGTGATTTCTGCATTTTCAACTGAGGTACTGGGGTCATCTCTCTAGGGAGTGCCGGACAATCGGTGCTGGTCAGCTGCTGCAGCCTGACCAGCGTGAGCTGAAGCAGGGCGAGGCATCGCCTCACCTGGAAGCGCAAGGGGGAAGGAAATCCGTTTTCCTAGCCAGGGGAACTGAGACACATAACACCTGGAAAATCGCGTAACTCCCACCCCAATACTGCGCTTTAAGGAAACAGGCACACCAGGAGAATATATCCCACACCTGGCCGGGAGGGTCCCACGCCCACGGAGCCTCCCTCACTGCTAACACAGCCGTCTGCGGCGATCTATCCCAAGGCAGCAGCGAGGCTGGGGAGGGGCGCCCGCCATTGCTGAGGCTTAAGTAGGTAAACAAAGCCGCTGGGAAGCTCGAACTGGGTGGAGCTCACAGCAGCTCAAGGAAACCTGCCTGTCTCTGTAGACTCCACCTCTGGGGACAGCCCACAGCTGAGGTCCAATAGGGAAAGCAGCGGGGGCGGTGCAGAGGCAAACGACTCTGTCTGACAGCTTTGGGGAGAGCCGTGGATCTCCCAACGCGGAGGTTGAGATCCGAGAACGGACAGACTGCCTGCTCAGGTGGGTCCCTGACCCCTGAGTAGCCTAGTGGGAGACATCCCCCACTAGGGGCAGTCTGACACCCCACACCTCACAGGGTGGAGTCATCCCTGAGAGGAAACTTCCAAAGGAAGAATCAGACAGGTACACTCGCTGCTCAGCAATATTCTATCTTTGGCAACCTCTGCTGCTGATACCCAGGCAAACAGGGTCTGGAGTGGACCTCAAGCAATCTCCAACAGACCAACAGACAGTCCTTCTGACTGTCAGACGGAAAACTATCAAACAGGAAGGACACCTATACCAAAACCCCATCAGTACGTCACCATCATCAAAGACCAGAGACAGATAAAACCACAAAGATGGGGAAAAAGCAGGGCAGAAAAGCTGGAAATTCAAAAAATAAGAGCGCATCTCCCCCTGCAAAGGAGCGCAGCCCATCGCCAGCAACGGATCAAAGCTGGTCAGAGAATGACTTTGACGAGATGAGAGAAGAAGGCTTCAGTCCATCAAACTTCTCAGAGCTAAAGGAGGAATTACGTACCCAGCGCAAAGAAACTAAAAATCTTGAAAAAAAAGTGGAAGAATTGACAGCTAGACTAATTAATGCAGAGAAGATCATAAACGAAATGACAGAGATGAAAACCATGACACGAGAAATACGTGACAAATGCACAAGCTTCAGTAACCGACTCGATCAACTGGAAGAAAGAGTATCAGCGATTGAGGATCAAATGAATGAAATGAAGCGAGAAGAGAAAACCAAAAGAAAAAAGAAGAAAAAGAAATGAACAAAGCCTGCAAGAAGTATGGGATTATGTAAAAAGACCAAATCTACGTCTGATTGGGGTGCCTGAAAGTGAGGGGGAAAATGGAACCAAGTTGGAAAACACTCTTCAGGATATCATCCAGGAGAACTTCCCCAACCTAGTAGGGCAGGCCAACATTCAAATTCAGGAAATACAGAGAACGCCACAAAGATACTCCTCCAGAAGAGCAACTCCAAGACACATAATTGCCAGATTCACCAAAGTTGAAATGAAGGAAAAAATCTTAAGGGCAGCCAGAGAGAAAGGTCGGGTTACCCACAAAGGGAAGCCCATCAGACTAACAGCAGATCTCTCGGCAGAAACTCTACAAGCCAGAAGAGAGTGGGGGCCAATATTCAACGTTCTTAAAGAAAAGAATTTTCAACCCAGAATTTCATATCCAGCCAAACTAAGTTTCATCAGTGAAGGAGAAAGAAAATCCTTTACAGATAAGCAAATGCTTAGAGATTTTGTCACCACCAGGCCTGCCTTACAAGAGACCCTGAAGGAAGCCCTAAACATGGAAAGGAACAACCGGTACCAGCCATTGCAAAAACATGCCAAAATGTAAAGACCATCGAGGCTAGGAAGAAACTGCATCAACTAATGAGCAAAATAACCAGTTAATATCATAATGACAGGATCAAGTTCACACATAACAATATTAACCTTAAATGTCAATGGACTAAATGCTCCAATTAAAAGACACAGACTGGCAAACTGGATAAAGAGTCAAGACCCATCAGTCTGCTGTATTCAGGAGACCCATCTCACATGCAGAGACATACATAGGCTCAAAATAAAGGGATGGAGAAAGATCTACCAAGCAAATGGAGAACAAAAAAAAGCAGGGGTTGCAATCCTAGTCTCTGATAAAACAGACTTTAAACCATCAAAGATCAAAAGAGACAAAGAAGGCCATTACATAATGGTAAAGGGATCAATTCAACAGGAAGAGCTAACTCTCCTAAATATATATGCACCCAATACAGGAGCACCCAGATTCATAAAGCAAGTCCTTAGAGACCTACAAAGAGACTTAGACTCCCATACAATAATAATGGGAGATTTCAACACTCCACTGTCAACATTAGACAGATCAACGAGACAGAAAGTTAACAAGGATATCCAGGAATTGAACTCATCTCTGCACCAAGCGGACCTAATAGACATCTATAGAACTCTCCACCCCAAATCAACAGAATATACATTCTTCTCAGCACCACATCGCACTTATTCCAAAATTGACCACATAATTGGAAGTAAAGCACTCCTCAGCAAATGTACAAGAACAGAAATTATAACAAACTGTCTCTCAGACCACAGTGCAATCAAACTAGAACTCAGGACTAAGAAACTCAATCAAAACCGCTCAACTACATGGAAACTGAACAACCTGCTCCTGAATGACTACTGGGTACATAACGAAATGAAAGCAGAAATAAAGATGTTCTTTGAAACCAATGAGAACAAAGATACAACATACCAGAATCTCTGGGACACATTTAAAGCAGTGTGTAGAGGGAAATTTATAGCACTAAATGCCCACAAGAGAAAGCAGGAAAGATCTAAAATTGACACTCTAACATCACAATTAAAAGAACTAGAGAGGCAAGAGCAAACACATTCAAAAGCTAGCAGAAGGCAAGAAATAACTAAGATCAGAGCAGAACTGAAGGAGATAGAGACACAAAAAACCCTCCAAAAAATCAATGAATCCAGGAGTTGGTTTTTTGAAAAGATCAACAAAATTGACAGACCGCTAGCAAGACTAATAAAGAAGAAAAGAGAGAGGAATCAAATAGACGCAATAAAAAATGATAAAGGGGATATCACCACCGACCCCACAGAAATACAAACAACCATCAGAGAATACTATAAATGCCTCTACGCAAATCGACTAGAAAATCTAGAAGAAATGGATAATTTCCTGGACACTTACACTCTCCCAAGACTGAACCAGGAAGAAGTTGAATCCCTGAATAGACCAATAACAGGCTCTGAAATTGAGGCAACAATTAATAGCCTACCCACGAAAAAAAGTCCAGGACCAGATGGATTCACAGCTGAATTCTACCAGAGGTACAAGGAGGAGCTGGTACCATTCCTTCTGAAACTATTCCAATCAATAGAAAAAGAGGGAATCCTCCCTAACTCATTTTATGAGGCCAACATCATCCTGATACCAAAGCCTGGCAGAGACACAACAAAAAAAGAGAATTTTAGACCAATATCCCTGATGAACATCGATGCAAAATTCTCAATAAAATACTGGCAAACCGGATTCAGCAGCACATCAAAAAGCTTATCCACCATGATCAAGTGGGCTTCATCCCTGGGATGCAAGGCTGGTTCAACATTCGCAAATCAATAAACGTAATCCAGCATATAAACAGAACCAAAGACAAGAACCACATGATTATCTCAATAGATGCAGAAAAGGCTTTTGACAAAATTCAACAGCCCTTTATGCTAAAAACGCTCAATAAATTCGGTATTGATGGAACGTACCTCAAAATAATAAGAGCTATTTACGACAAACCCACAGCTAATATCATACTGAATGGGCAAAAACTGGAAAAATTCCCTTTGAAAACTGGCACAAGACAGGGATGCCTCTCTCACCACTCCTATTCAACATAGTGTTGGAAGTTCTGGCTAGGGCAATCAGGCAAGAGAAAGAAATCAAGGGTATCCAGTTAGGAAAAGAAGAAGTCAAATTGTCCCTGTTTGCAGATGACATGATTGTATATTTAGAAAAACCCATCGTCTCAGCCCAAAATCTCCTTAAGCTGATAAGCAACTTCAGCAAAGTCTCAGGATACAAAATTAATGTGCAAAAATCACAAGCATTCTTATACACCAGTAACAGACAAGCAGAGAGCCAAATCAGGAATGAACTTCCATTCACAATTGCTTCAAAGAGAATAAAAACCTAGAATCCAGCTTACAAGGGATGTAAAGGACCTCTTCAAGGAGAACTACAAAGCACTGCTCAGTGAAATCAAAGAGGACACAAACAAATGGAAGAACATACCATGCTCATGGATAGGAAGAATCAATATCGTGAAAATGGCCATACTGCCCAAGGTTATTTATAGATTCAATGCCATCCCCATCAAGCTACCAATGAGTTTCTTCACAGAAGTGGAAAAAACTGCTTTAAAGTTCATATGGAACCAAAAAAGAGCCCGCATTGCCAAGACAATCCTAGGTCAAAAGGACAAAGCTGGAGGCGTCACGCTACCTGACTTCAAACTATACTACAAGGCTACAGTAACCAAAACAGCATGGTACTGGTACCACAACAGAGATATAGACCAGTGGAACAGAACAGAGTCCTCAGAAATAATACCACACATCTACAGCCATCTGATCTTTGACAAACCTGACAAAAACAAGAAATGGGGAAAGGATTCCCTATTTAATAAATGGTGCTGGGAAAATTGGCTAGCCACAAGTAGAAAGCTGAAACTGGATCCTTTCCTTACCCCTTATACGAAAATTAATTCAAGATGGATTAGAGACTTAAATGTTAGACCTAATACCATAAAAACCCTAGAAGAAAATCTAGGTAGTACCATTCAGGACATAGGCATGGGCAAGGACTTCATGTCTAAAACACCAAAAGCAACGGCAGCAAAAGCCAAAATTGACAAATGGGATCTCATTAAACTAAAGAGCTTTTGCACAGCAAAAGAAACTACCATCAGAGTGAACAGGCAACCTACAGAATGGGAGAAAATTTTTGCAACCTACTCATCTGACAAAGGGCTAATATCCAGAATCTACAAAGAACTCAAACAAATATACAAGAAAAAAACAAACAACCCCATCAAAAAGTGGGGAAAGGATATGAACAGACATTTCTCAAAAGAAGACATCCATACAGCCAACAGACACATGAAAAAATGCTCATCATCACTCGCCATCAGAGAAATGCAAATCAAAACCACAATGAGATACCATCTCACACCAGTTAGAATGGCAATCATTAAGAAGTCAGGAAACAATAGATGTTGGAGAGGATGTGGAGAAATAGGAACACTTTTACACTGTTGGTGGGATTGTAAACTAGTTCAACCATTATGGAAAACAGTATGGCGATTCCTCAAGGATCTAGAACTAGATGTACCATATGACCCAGCCATCCACTACTGGGTATATACCCAAAGGATTATAAATTACTCTACTACAAAGACACATGCACACGTATGTTTATTGCGGCACTATTCACAATAGCAAAGACTTGGAATCAACCCAAATGTCCATCTGTGACAGACTGGATTAAGAAAATGTGGCACATATACACCATGGAATACTATGCAGCCATCAAAAAGGATGAGTTTGCGTCCTTTGTAGGGACATGGATGCAGCTGGAAACCATCATTCTTAGCAAACTATCACAAGAAGAGAAAACCAAACACCGCATGTTCTCACTCATAGGTGGGAACTGAACAATGAGATCACTTGGACTCGGGAAGGGCAACATCACACACTGGGGCCTATCATGGGGAGGGGGAGGAGGGAGGGATTGCATTGGGGAGTTATACATGATATAAACGTTATGCACATGTACCCTAGAACTTAAAGTATAATAAAAAATAAAAAAAGAAAAAGAAAAAAAAAAAAAAAAAGCATTCCAGAGAATGTTTGAATTCCATAGTTGACTCATTCCAGCCCTGGGCAGCTCTCATCACATCAGAGTGAAATATTTCTTCCTCCTCATTTCTCCATAGTAGTAAATTATTACTCTAAGATTAACATTATGGATTTTATCGTTATATTTATTACTGTTTTATACTTATGTAAAATAGTATCTTAGAGTGTATCTACTAACAAGATATTTGACAAGTATCTCCCACACATATAAAATTATGATAATCGGTACTGTTTATTGAACCATTAAGATAAGAGTTAATGAACATTAGTTTTTTATTATTATTGAGCACTTAGGGGATCTATGAGGCATAGTGCTAAGCCTTATATTACACATTACACGTTATAGATACTGACTCATAAAATTCTCACATCATATTATGAGGTAGATGTTATAATCTCTGTATTGCCGAAGACTGAAACTCAAAGAATTTCAATGTCTTGCTCAGAGTCACATAGCCTAATGGTAAAGCCAGGTTTCTTTAGATCCTAAGTCAGTGCTTCAACAAACTAATCTGTATCACGTCCCAAATAAGACCCTAGTTCACTCTACATAAACATTCTGTTTATTGCATTAAATAGGTCCATTCACAAAACTTTACACAGCATTGGATAGATTAGCTGTGTGTGTTAGCTTGTGTATATATGTCTGTTTAACAGTAGCTAAATATTTTAATAGAATAAAACTCTAACTTCACAGAAGCAGATATCTCGTCAATGCTGCTAAAAAATCACTAAAGAAGAGTGGCTTCAGTTAATGTCATATTGGCAAGACAAAAAAATGTCACAAATTTTATGGTTTTAGTGACTATTCTTTGTTTCAGATCAAATACACCCTGAATCATTCTTTTCTACTTTCTCTTTGCCACAAGCCAGATAAACATTGACCTGATATGAAGTAAACCCAATATATCCATCCAGAGTGGCATGTACCGTCTGTGTTACAGAGAATAGAATCTAAATATAGAAAAAGAAAAAGCTCATGTTCCATCTGATATCATACAAACATACTTTGAACTTTTGTGCTAGATTTTGAAACCCTGTTAAATATGTAGTGGATCTTTTGGATATTGCTTCAGATATTCTTCTAGCCTCTGTTATCATAAGCTTGTCTCTACAAGAATCATATATTTTTATGCCAATTTCACAAATCTATACTCAGTGTCTTAAGTCAATTTTTGAAAATGTAACTGCTTATTGTGCTACTATGCCGGACCTTATCTATAAAGCTTGCTTGTCTGCTGTGATTGTTTGCTTGCAAATACA
Organism: Trachypithecus francoisi; assembly: GCF_009764315.1. Classification (NCBI taxonomy): domain Eukaryota; kingdom Metazoa; phylum Chordata; class Mammalia; order Primates; family Cercopithecidae; genus Trachypithecus; species Trachypithecus francoisi. The sequence continues at coordinate 113,983,730 of NW_022681471.1, read as the reverse complement.
TGTAGTCTACTGGAAACCTTACAAATTAAGGCAATTTCTTGGCAATGAAATTTCTCCCCAAGAATCTTGTAGACACAAGAACATTATCTTACTTGTATAGAGATTACAGGAAAATCCTACTGATTGTCTCTTTAGAACTAAGGATGGAATACAATATCCAAAAGTATGATTCTATCTTTACTGTCTGCTGTTTTAGTCATACCTTACATTTATAAGAAATCCTGGATTAGAAAGTTACTGCTAAAGAACTTCACACTTATGAGAATGGCTGTAATTTAAAAAATGGAAAATAACAAGTGTTAAAGGGTTGTGAAAAATTTGAAACCCTCACCCACTGCTGATGGAGATGTAAAATGCTGCATCTACTATGCAAAGCAGTTTGGCAGTTCCTCAAAAAGCTAATCATATGACCTAGCAATTCCACTCCTAGATACATACCGAAGGAATTGAAAGCAGGGTCTCAAAGAGGTATTTGTGCACCCATGTTCATAGCAACACTATGTATAATAGCCAAAAGGCAGGAACAAACCAAGTGTCTGTTAACAGATAAATGAACAAACAAGATGTGGTATATTCATACAATGAAATATTATTCAACCATAAAAGTGAATGAAGTTCTGATGCGTGCTACAACATGGATGAACCCTGAAAACATTTTTTTAACCTATGGAAACTTTAAATTTATTTGTTTAGTTATTTAAGTTATTATGGATACATAATAGTTGTACATAATTATGGGGCACATATGATTTTTGATACAAGCAATGTGATACAAGTAATGTGTAATGAGCACATCAGGATAACTGGAGTATCCATCACTTCCAGCATTTATCATTTCTTTGTATTAGGAACATTCCAGTTCCACTCTTTTCATTATTTTGAAATAAACAATACATTATTGTTAACTATAGTCATCCCATTGTGCTACCATTCACAAGACCTTATTCCTCCTATCTAACTGTACTTTTGTACTTGGAAAATGTTAAGTGAAATAAGCCAGATACAAGAGAACAAACACTATGATTCCACTTGTATGAATTAAGTACCTAGAACGTGCAAATTTATAGACAGAAAGTAGGTTAAATGTTAACAGGGGCTGGAGAAAGGAGGGAATGGGAAGTTATTGTGTAATGGTTACAGAATTTATTTGAGGTGATAAAAATGTTTTGGAAATAGTGGTAAAGGTTGTACAACATTGTATATATAATTAATACAACTGAATTGGACACATAAATGGTTTAAATATCAAATTTTATGTTATATATGTATATATTACCAAAATTTAAAGTTATTAATAATGTAATATGCTCCAAACCATTGAATGGTTAATTGTATGGTATGAGAATGACATCTTACTAAAGCTGTTAAAAAGGAAAAAAGAAAGTTGCTGCTGAATTAGCAATGATATCTGTGATCATGATGATGGTGATGATAATTCTAACAAGATACTTGGCAATTCTGCCATTTGTCAAGTATCATGCTAGGAGTTTTACAGGACTTTACCTCACAATAGTTGCTTAAGTTAATATAGAATATTGTCTCATTTTTCACATGGAGTACAGGAAACTCAGGTAGCTCCTATAAGTTGCTTAGGGTCACAAAGTTAATAAGCAGCAAAACTGGTATTTAAATTCAAGTTTGTCTGAATCAAAAACCCTTTCTAAAACTCTCTCACCAGGCCTATAACCCTTAAAATTGGAAGTATTTGCTGAATCAGTTATCTCTACTCTGAGTTGAAATGAACACCTTTACTTCATAAAGCTACTGTGAGGATTAAGGGCAATAATGTCTGTAAAACATTTGGAAGAGCACTGGGCATAGCGTCAACACTCAACATGTGGTGTTTCTTATTGTTTTGTGTGCAGGATGGAACGGAGACTTTGGTAACATGGAGTAAAGAGGCTTTAGGGAGGTAATGCACAGAAATTAGAAGATGAGATAAGGTCAAATTAGCAAAAGAAAACTATGTTTGTTGTTCTAAGAAATGTTCTGTTCCAAAAAAAAAGTTAAAGCCCTTCTCTGGGGATACACAGGACTGAAAGAATCTGAAGTTATTATTCCTGAAAATGGAACTGAAAATATGGTGAAAGGTAGGTAGGCAGGAAAAACTGAGGGGACTTAGAAGAGAAGAAAACGAGCAGAAGCCACGGAATAAAGGTATTTTTGTGTGGACCCTATGGACTTCATGGGAACTGTTCGAGATTCTATTTGAGCCTCTAGGCTCAGAGTACATTGAAGATAATTTTATAACTTTCAGTCTCTCTCTCTTTGTCTCTACTTACTGATCCAGGTACTTTACATGGTATATATTGAGTTTTCACTATGCAGGATAAGCTAAAGCTTCTACCACTCTTGTCTCCACCACCTTCCTCCATTTCCCAGCCCTCTGTCACCTATGCCATTACTATAATTAAGTTTACTAGGAAATGATTCTGGCAACCAAATGCCAATAAACATACCTATACTGTTATGATTAATGTAAATCTCATTTCTCTGTGACTCAATGAGCATAACTGTACAACAGAGAAAAACTTCGACATACGTGTCACAAATTCTTTGGCACTAAAATCCTGTGCTACTGCTCCAATTGCCAAAATTGAATTGGTTCTCTTTACTTATACTATATCAATTGCAGAAAACCAAATCATGCCTTAGTTTGCTCATATTTGAGGTATGACTTTCTCGTACATATTTTTCCCATAGCCTTTTTTTCCTTAAGATTAAAAAATATATACCTTCATCACCATTTAACTAGGATCATACAGCTTTTTAAGCGTACTACTACTTGCTGGGTCTGCTGTACCCTGTATCCAGGGGGGGTCTTTTTGGTATAACCTTATGTTTTTCCACTGCGTCTTGGAAACCCCCTCTTCCCAACTTCATGTTACTTCACAATAAACTTAAATGTTTCCAGGATAATGAAAAATCATCTGAACTTGGCAGATTTAAACTTATCTTTTCTTGCCTTCAAAATGATTATTTTAAGTGAGTTCAGAATTCTAGGTTCAAAATAATTATCCAGGACTACATCAAAATTAAAAACTTCTATGCTTCAAATGATACAATCAACAAAGTAGAAAAGACAATCTACAAAATGGTGAAAATATTCGCAGCTCATATACCTGGTATGGAGGTAATATCCAGAATATATAAAGAACTCCTAACAATACAACAACAACAAAAATAACCTGATTAAAAATGAGGAAAGGACTTGAATAGATACTTCATCAAAAAGATACATAAATAGTAATATGAAAATATGTTCAATACCAGTAATCGTTAGGGAAATGTAAATTAAAACCACAATGACTTATCACATCATATCTATTAGGATGTTTACTAACACAAAACAGAAAATAACAAGTGTTGGTGAGGATATAGAGAAGTCAAAACCCTTGCACACTGTTGTGGGAATGTAAATGGATTTAATTGTTATGCAAAATGGTACAGTAATTCCTCAAAAATTAAAAATGGAACTAACATATGATTCAGCAACTTCACTTCTGGATATATATTCAATAGAATTGAAAGCAGAGTCTCAGAGAAATATTTGTATGCCCATATCCATAGTTATATTGTTCACAATAGCCAAAAGGTAGAAGCAATCCAGGTGTCCCTGGATGGATGAATGAATAAACAAAATGTGATATATACATACCATGGAATATTATTCACCCTTAAAAAAGGATGAGAATTCTGACACATGCTACAGTATGGATGAACCTTAAGAACATTATGGTAAATGAAATAAGCAGACACAAGAGGACAAATACTGAAAGATTCCACTTACATGAGGTACCAAAGTAGTCAAACTCATAGTGACAGAAAGGAGAATGATTTTCAGGGACTGGGGAGGGAAAAGTAGGGAGGAATGGGGAATTGTTGTTTAATGGCTTCAACGTTTCAATATTCCAAGATGAAAAGAGTTCTGGAGATTGAGTGCACAACAATGTTACTATAACTAACAAAAGTGAACTGTACACCTGAAAATGGTTAAGATGCTAAATTTTATGTTATGTGTAATTTACCACAATTAAAAATAAAAAGTGCTAAAAATATTTTTCATTAGAAATCAGAAGACATTGCTCCATATTGCCTCCTAAAAACTGAAACAATTTTATTGTGATTCTTTTGTAGGTAACATGGTTTTTCTTCACTAAAACAATGTATGTTATTTTATTTATCTTCAACATTCTGAAATTTCATAAGAATATGTCTAATTTATCTTGCTAGACACTAGAGGGAAGTCCTTTCAATCTGAACTTTCCAGTTTTTCATCAGCTCCAGGAAATACTCTTTTTAAACATAATTTTATCCCCTCCATTACTGCTGTCTTACTTCTAAGAATTTAGCATGGATCAATCTTCTTAATCTTACCTTTTTATCATATTTTTATGTTCTTGTCTTTCTCCTCTGTTACAAAAGATTTCTTTGATTATTTATTTCAATCTTTTCATGCATGCTATATTTTTGGCAATAATATTTAAACTTGTAGGCTGCTCTTATGTGTTGCTTCTTTTCATAGCAGGTGAATTTTTTTTTGTGGATACCTCTTCCCAAATCTCTCTGAAGATATTAATTAGATTTGTTTAAATTTCTCTTCCCTAAATTATCTGACTTCTCTGGAGACTCATGTGTTTTGTTTATTCACTTTTGTGCTGTTGGCTTTTCTCAAATAATTGCAATATACCTGCCATACTTCATCATCAGAGTGTGTATATCAAAATTTATATTTCAAAATCCATCAGATAATCTTTGGAGTTGACTTCCAGCCAAAACTGTATAGACCATAATTGCATTTTATTCTTAAACAGCATTTCCATTTTCTTGTTATTCATTTGTGCTTGAATTATTATTACAGTTGTTGTTGTTACTGCTTCACAGAAATCTTTATGATATTTGGCAATTTCGTGAGGGCCACCTTTATTATAATTAGGTAGTATAATGGAGATTATAATTAGAGTGTATTTAAGGTTCACAGTGTCCTAATATTCTGAAAATGAATAGACAAATAAAGGCCTGTCTTAGCTTGGGTTTCCCCAGACTCTGAGTTGAGTACTTGAGTACAAGTGGTTAATTGAGAAGTAACTCAGGATGTTCCCGTAGGGAAGAGGGAAAACATGAAAGGGAAGAAAGCCAAGAAAGGGTACATTATTGAGCAGTTTACAACTGTGGGTGACTAGGACATAATCCTGATGGGGAATTCGGGGAGACCATGTAGATTATCCTTTAAAATTATATACTATGTACTATATAATATAGTACCTGCCCACTAATACAGTAGTCCTCCTTATCTGTGGTTTCACTTTCTGTAGTTTTAGTTACCCATAGTCAACCGCAGTTTGAAAATGTTCAATGGAAAATTCTAGAAATAAACAATTCATAAGTTTTAAATTGCATGCCATACTGAGTAGAGTGATGAAATCTCACACTATCCTATTCCATCCCATCTGGGACAGTGTATCCCTTTGTCCAGTGTATCCACTCTGTATATGTCACTTACTAGCTGTCTCAGTCAGCAGATCAACTGCCTTGGTATCGCAGTGCTTGTGTTCAAGAACCCTTATTTTACTTAATAATACAATAATACTTTACTGATAATTACCTAATTATTAGTCATTGTTAATCTCTTACTGTGCCTAATTTTTAAGTTAACTTTATTGTAGGTATGTATAGGAAAAAGATAGTATTTATAGGGTTTGTTACCATCTGTGTTTCAGGTACCACTGGGGGGTCTTGAAATGTATCCCTGTGGATAAGCAGGGACTACTCTACCCTAGTTGTCATTTCTCCTCCATTTTTTGATGCCAAAGTGTTCCTTCACTTTCTTACAAACTCAGCTATGGCTCTAAAAGAATATCAGTCATAGTTTATCCAGAATTTCTAACTGTATTGTTGTAGAAGAGTTTTCAGATTATTTAATGTACCATATAAGCTCTTTACCCCAAAATATAAACATTAGGATTAAAGGAAGACAAAAATCAACAAATACACATCATAAGATATGAATGTCTTAGAAAAATACCTGGCACACTCTAAGAGCTTGTTAAATGTTAGCTATTGCTAGTACCAAGATCCTAGTAATAGAAACTGTAGACACAGAAGTAGAAGCATAGGTAAAAGTATCATTGGAAGAAAAGAGAGAAAGAAAGATTGATGGGGCTGCCCTTAATGCTTCTGAGGAAGTAAAATAAGACTGTTTGTCCCAGTAATCTTCTGTTTTTATTGCTTCTGCCAAAGTTCCATTCTCTACACAACGTGTCTCTGTTTACATCTTTAAAGCTCACTGTGGGATAGGAATAATTCTCAGATTGCTTAAGTTTCAGCAGCAATGAGAAAGGGTCACCGTATATCAAATTAAAACCAGTTTTGGAGTTGCCTGGTTGGGGATGATCAAGGAGATGAGGCCTCTAATTATTGGAATACCTGAAGAAAGATTTTGGGAAGAATCAAAGCCATTGAATGAAGACTTACTTAAGTGTCTGCAGTGTGTTGTGGATTAAAACCCCTCTCCTATAAATTCCCTTTGCAATCCTTGATACAACTTTCATTACTCATTTATCATTTTATGTGAATTGAGTTTCAGTTTGGAGAAGCTCAAAAATACCTGTTAAGGGACAGCTGGTTACTTGCATAACAATAGCAATGCTCCTCCTCCTTGGAGGTGGAAGCAGTGAGAGATTCCACGAGCTGCCCCTCCAAACTGAGGAATCAAGCAGAGGAAAGAAGGACATTCTAGGGAGAAGAAGCAGCATGAACATCTTCCTGGAACTGGAAGCAATCAGTGACAGTGGATCACAGGCTACAGGGCAGCAGTGAACCAAGAGGTGGGACCGAAAGAAAAGGCAGAAAACAGGTCATGAAGATATTTACTGATGAGCCAAGGGCATAGAATTTTTAATGTAGAGGATGGGGATCGCTGAATGGTTTTCAAAACTGGAATTTATTGCCATTTAATATTGTGGAAAGGTAATTATTGACACAGTTTGAGATAATGCTTTGAAGAAAAGCATGGTCAAAGGCAGAACAGGAAACAAATTCAGGAGCTATTGTAGGGCTCCAGTCTAAGGAGAGTGAGAACCTAGACAAAGGAAGGAGTAGCTGGACTGAAGGTGGTGGGAAAAATCTGTGAGCTATCTATAAGACAGAATTGACTAACTTCGGAATATCAGTTAGGCAAACCAAGCTGCAGTGAAAATAGACCCAAATATATATCATGGTTCAAACAATATAGAAGTCTATTTCTTGTATACATAGTTGCTCAAGGAAGATGTTCTTTATCAGCTGGATGCTTTCCTCTGTTTGATGATTCAGGAATCTGGGCTCCTTCCATCTTCTGGTTCCACTATCCGTTAGAACTTCATGATAGTCCCCAGAGGGAGAAAGAGAGTATGGAGGGGGCATGTCATCATTTTACAACCTTTGGCCAGGAAATGGCTTATAAAACTTCCACACATATTTCACTCACTAGTACTTACTACCATGGCCACATCTTACTGCTAGGGGCTGGAAAATGTAGTATAGCTCTAGGTCCCGAAAGAAAGAGAAATGGATTTGGTAAATAGTTACAAGTCTTGACACAATATCCCTTGGCACAAGGGAAAGAAAGGATTGCATAATAATTCCCAATGTCCATATTTGTTAACTGGATGAATGGCGGTAGATTAGGGAGTACAGGTTTTGTCAAAGGGAGATGGGGTAAGGAGTTTAGTTTGAGACATGTAGAGTTAGAGATGCCTAGCAATACCTGCGGAGGTATCCGCTATATCTGTCCTATGCACATCCTTAAGGATTAGATAACAATTATATAACATTGGTTATTATGCAAATTTACTAGCAGGTCTTGTATAAGCTTTTGATGTGTGCCAAATATGTAGAGGATTTACTTGAATTAAATCTTTGAAAACTTTTCTATTGAATCCTTCATTGGTCTATACTTACAGGCAAGGCACAGATGGGGAAACACAACTAAATATTATTCCAAAGTAGAAAGCAAATTAATTTCCCATGAAAGCAAAATGGCATGTTCCATGGAGATCTGAATTATTACACAGTGCACAGCCATCCACAATCAAAAGAAAACAGATTGGGAGCATTATCCTGGTGTAGCTGTGCTTGATTTCAAATTATGGGGGACTAGCAGAAGTGGGGTTCTATGCTTGTTTATTTTTCATAGATCTCCTTTAAGAATGTCCCTCTGCACCTGAGGGAGGTGGAAAGGACTGATTGGAGTATCTGAGGCTTGAGAGTAGGCTCACTTAAGTTCTGATTTCCTCAAAGCAAATTGCTTCAACATGAAATCAACCCTCAGGCTCTCAAATAGCCATATTCTCCCTGTCTGGTTAGCTATTATGACAAATCTAAGTGTTCTTATAATGCTTTGGTAAATCACTAAGATTTTAGCGTTCTTGATGATTACCTTGTGGTCTTAAAGTGGCTTGTCACTTCTAAACAGAGGTTTTTCCACTTGAAAGATGTAATGAATAAGTGACCAGATGAATTAAAATATTTCCATCGTCTTTCTTTACTTTTAAGAAAATAATAAAGTATATATGTTTATTATTCACAAACTTAGATAATAATAATTTAATTTTCTGTATCTTTTGTGTGTCAGACTTTGTTTTGTTATTGTGTGTGATAGGAACACAAGGATGGGGATGGAGTCAGGAAATTAAATATCTCACTGGAATTGTCAGGAAACAGGAGTTAGATGAGTCTGCCTGTTTCAACACATTCAGTCAGGGTCATCTGGGATGATAAAGTTAATTGATAAATGACTATAAACATGCTTAAGTATTGTTCAAAATCTTTTCATGTGAAGTATAGGACAATAGGACAAAAAAGCTTAAATATTAAGTAAAAACACTTTGGAAACCTGTATATCATAAAATAGACTCAAGTAGTTTTAGATGGAGATAGGAAGATAGACAGAATATGTGAATGGGTATACAATGCTTTTTGCTCTTAGATGAACAAAAAACTCTGGCAGTATAATAGTTTGAGTGTTAGCAAAGACCTCAGCACAAACTGCCAAAATGATATAATGGAAAGGCTCTCTTGCTTTTCTTCACAGAGCAAATATTTTTCTACTGTACCAATGGAAACCCCAGTTACTGCACAGCCAGCCAATCTGTGTTTACTTCTTGTTATGTAACCTGCCTTTCTCCTAACTCTCATACTCCACAGGAGAGTCAGAGTTCTACAAACAGCCTAAGATGAAATCATCATTATTATGGCTTTTGCATGCCGAGTTGTGGCTTGGTCCCATAATTCTAAAAGCTAAACCCATAGAGACAAAAAAAAAAGATTAGCAAAGGCTCTTTGCCACTCTAGCTGTGGGAGTCCACTTGGAGGGTTTCTCAACTGACTGACCCCCATGGAAACCCAGTGCCAGATTCTGTATCACTACAAAACACAGGTTGGATTACATACCTCTTTGCATGACTGCCAGATGGAGCTGCCAGTAGGGGAAAATGACTAGGTCTTGAATATGTATTTCTTCTAGGTTTCAAGGGAAAAAGGAAAACCCATGACATGTCAATTGATAACATGCCCACAGTCCTTGTTGTTCCTCTCTCTCAATGGAACCTCATTGCTCCAATTAATTTCCACCTCAATTAATATTCATCAAGTGTCCATAGTGAGCTAGACCCAGCTGGGGTGAAGAGGCACAGGTAAGGACAACCACTCCTTCTACCCATATTGCTAATGTGGAATGTTTTCATCAATATTGAAATTTTCAGCACCGCCCTGTCCCCTCCCACCAACAAAAGACCTTGAATAGCTGGTCTTCATGAACTCTTCAGAAATAATTATTAAGTCATCTGCCTGATGTAGACATATATGACCCTAGAGGAATTCCAATGCAAGTAAGAGGTACATCTGTCTGATAGATCTGCCTTTGCCTGTGCCAAGGACCTTTTTATAGAGCTCTCTGTAATAAGATATTTAGAGGATATCAACAAATCACAATCCAAACTGTAGGAAAAGATAATAATGTCGACACTTAGAAAGTATTAAGCACCTAGTTTCAGATTCATCTGATCACTCACAGAAAGGAAGGCATAATGAGATAACCCAGTGTCCTCTCAGTCCTCCAAGGAACAAAGCTGAGTTAAAGGATTTCCAAATGTGAAATGATGACAATTTTCTAAGTGTTTTTTGCTCTGAAATTTATTGCCTAATGTATTTCAGTGGCAGGGACAGTTCCATGTACACTTTTCAGGATAAAACAGCAAATCTGAATTGGCACTAGTCGGTTAGCTATTGATATATGCAAATAAACAAATTCTTACCTATATTTTCTATATTTAAAACGTGTACATTATAGATAGACATACATATTGCTATATAAGTCCACACCAAGTCTAAGGCATTGTTAAGGCTCTTCTGAACCATTTCTAAATTATTAATTCTGGCTTAAGGGAAGTAATAAAAATTATTCAATTTCCACAGGAAATTAATTTGTTACCTTTCTCATTAATAAAAGCAAAGCTCTCTAGGGCACAGTGTTTTGCTGGCACTTTCTACAATGTCCATTGTTTATTATGCTTGCCTCAAATTGAAGGTAAAATGTTTGCATTACCAGCAGCCCATCTTCACTGTTAACGGACATCTCAATTAGTCTATATGGCATGCAGTTGTAATCCACACTGGAGTAGTGCCCATCTTTGCATAATATTTCAGCTTTCATAGCTGAGCTATAACTAATTCATTAACTGATATCTGGTGCTTAGAAAGTCAAATGTCCCTTTCTGAGAATTTAGCTTTTACATGGCATAATACAGTAAAAGGTCAATAATCTGTGAATAATCTTATAGTCCACTACAATGTGGTGTCATTATAGGTTCCTTCATAAAAATACTGCATACTCACACTGAGTAATTGAGAAGAATTTGAAAATTGGACCATTTACAAAGGTGTGGGCCGAGTGTAGGAAAAATAGCAAGGGATATTGCAGCACCACAGGTCTAGCAACATCAGAAGGTCTGAGGTCTGAAGAAAAAAGGGGAGGGAGCCATTGCCAGAACCTGGAAGAATATCTGTATGGAGACACCTGATAGGAACTGTGGCCTTCAGCTAAGGGGAAGCAGTGAAGCTCTGCTAAGAAGGCAGAGAAAGAGCTAGGGGATAAACTTTTTTTTCTGTTAGTGGTTTGTGATGCAGAAAGTGATAAACTTTTTATTATTCTCACCTTCCTATTTCTTCTTATGGCTCCCACCTTCCTGTTTCTGCATGCGCCTTCCATTGGACAAACCCGAAGCCAGAGGACAAGGAAGCCTGCTGAGGCAGTCTGCAGGGGTCAGCTTTCTCCAGCACACAGCAGCAGGACAAATGATATAAGGATATGGTATAAAAGAGTCATGTGTAAGACATTCAGCCTAGAAGTCCTGCCTCATTTTTTATGTTTTTGGACATTGCTCTAATGATAGTGCCAAGACCACTTCATGTCACAATGCAGAGGACAAGATTAATACACCATGTACTGTAACATGGATATAATAATCTGAGTAAATTATATAATAAACAGTATACTGTGTTATAAATTCAGTAGTCTATATTATGATGCACTGATAAATTGTGAACTGCAAATTTAGCATTCCAGAGTTATACTGCTTCAGTAGGTCATGGGTATTTCCTAATAACATACAGGAGATGCATGAAGTAAAATAATCTGCTATAGGAAACTAATGTGCTATTCTGAGATGACATCAACACTTTGAGAAACATAAACATAAGTACTACATTTGTAATGCAATCTTTTTTTTAATTTTTCTCAAAATTTCACTGTATACATAGTAATTATAACTTTACTTAGTGCATTGTTCATATCTACAAAACTGGTTTAGTCCTGAATATGAAGAAAAGCCAATAATCTGACAAAATATTCACTTAAACAACTCTAGATTATGTAGTTACCTGAACAATCAAATAAAGTTGCACTGAAATCTTTTTCCAATAGAAGTGATTACAAACACTATCTAGATTCATTACTTCTGCTGCATTAATGACTTTTGGACCCAACGTATTCAACTAAGTCATAATGTTTGGGTTCATTTTCTTCTGGGCCTCTGTTCTCTCTCTTGAGGCATCATTTCTTGATGCATCTCTGGTTGAATAACATTTTAAATAACTCGTTCACCAGTTAGCTCTTCTACTACTATAATGCCTCCATTAGTATCAGTTGATTCCAATTTCCTCTTGAAAGACTGAACAAAAGGCTTCCATTTACAAAAAGCCCAACCATCCCTTGAAATCCTGTTCATTGTATTACATCTTTCAGGCTTTTCTGAAGAGTGTTAACTCTTCAAGTATTCCTCAAACAGAATACTTGGCTGCTAATAGGGTGCTACCCAGGAAATCTTTAATGGCCAGCCAGGAAGCCAGGTCTCCTGACTGACTAACTGCCAATTCACCACTGAAACTCTTCACAGCAATCTGTGTGTGCAGTGAGGCAAAGCCTAGATGCTAGGCAGCCAAGATTTTTTGTGGAGCCCTTAAAAGTGTTTCTCAGCCTTTCTTTTGATTATCACTTGCCCCCTAAGGATTTTTGACATATTTTTTGAAATAACTGCCCCACTACATGAAATTTTAATACCACATATCAACTGTATATCTGTTTATGTACTGTGTGGCCCTTTGGAGGGCTACACAAATCACTGAAATATTTAAGTTTTTTGGCAATTCCAAAAACTGATTTTTGCCCTTTGGGACTGGATATCATCTCCTTGAGAAGGCATGCCTTAAAACATAAGACTAGTTCTAGTTGGAGGCTTCAAAACTATAAGGTACGGTTTAATGGATTTCTACTCTATCTGCAGGTGAAGAAAGAAGAGTGAAGGATAATGGAAAGGAGATGAAGATGAAAGACTACTATGACTGACCTGAGGTCCTAGTCAATCAATCAATAAGAAATGCATTGAGTTCTGACCATCCTGTGTAGGTGTGCACATATAAAATATACAGGGTACAGTGTGTAAAATTAAAAAGGGTCCATTACTTAAATATCCATTCTATATGCACAGACCATCTTCTGATTTTCCCCATATATTTGCCATGAGTTTCAGACACACTTACATTAACTTTATTCTCTTGAAGGTACTTCTGAAAAATACTTTTCTATGTAGAGATATTTTTACAAAGATGTTAAAAATCACAAAACTGAAATGGAAACTTAAGCTTAGTCATTTTACTAAAGAGTCAGGGGAAGGAATGCATGATCTGCTTTCTAAACAATAACTTCGAGGTTTGGTGCCAACCCAGGAAAGAGTAATTGTTGCACTGATAATGTGATTCCCTTCATTTCCAATCTTAGTAATATAAATATTCCTATTAATGCCTATTCTGTCACCATAGTAACAATGAATTCTTCCTGAACCTGAATTTAAAATTAGTAGCTAACAGCACTTGGGTACACAGAGCTATGTCCTGGGAAAGTGCTTTCCAAACACAGGTCAGTTGACTTCCCACATCAGAATCACCTGTGTAGCTTGTTAAAAGTACAGACCCAAACTCTCCAGCCAAACTTATTGGACAAGAATTCCAGAAGTGAACCTAGGGATCAGCAGTGTATTTTTCAAAAGCTTTTTAGTTGATTCTGATTCACAGCCGGGTTTGGAAGGCACTGTGGGATAGTTGAAGGTACTTGTTTGTTGCAGAAACAAACAAAAAATCTGAATGGTACGCTAGTTTAGATTTTGCTAGTCACTAAGTGTGTGACCTTGGGCCAAGCACTTGAGATTCCACTGGCCTCACTGTCTTCTATGTATGTTTACCAATGCCTTCTTATTTCTAGATTCTGGTCATCCATGAACTCCTCATAATGCAAGTTGCCTAAGGATCTCTATTATCAATCTTCTTTTTGTATATCTTTCAGCTTCTGCCCCCACTAAGAGTTTTCTTGCTCCTTCCTTTTGTCTTTTACATACTTGAAAGAAATTGCTTCAATCCATCACTATAGATCCTGATAGACAGTGTTCTCATAGGCCACCTCCTAGACCACTAGGCATCCTGTAGCTTGGCTGCTTTAGAGTTAATGTTCCCCTTAGTCCAGTCAGCTGATGCTAGGGGTATAGGAGTACATGGTACAGAACAAGGTTATTTCTGTATCTGGAACCACCTATAGCCATTTTCTTCAGTAAACCTTACATTTATGGTCATAGTAGCCAATTTGAGCCACTGTCTAAAATGGTCTCTTCTTTCTTTAAAATTGTATAATTTCATTAATAAATAATATCCCACTCAAGCACATGAATGATGACAAGTAGACACATCTTAATTCAGTGTTAGAATCTTAAATATATCATCTACTTCTTAAATGAGCTAAAGGAACCAAGATGTAGTCATGTTGGTTTCTCATTAGCTAGAGGCCATCCTTGCTGTGTGTCAGTCTAACTTTAATCCTATTCCCAGGTAGAGACCTTAATAAATGAGAAGTTATTGTGGTATCATTTAGAAGACATTAAAATCATGGCATTTACTTCCTTTTCTTTTTGACTCTGAAGAAGGGGACTTTTTTCACCATCCAAACCTAACTCCTACACATATACCATGGACTCCATTTCCTCTCATCAGCTTCAGGATCTGAACTCATAAATTATCCTTAACTGCCTTTACCTTCAACTTTTCCTTTTACCCTAGCTCCTTTCTCTCTGCATATACCCATGCTCAAAAATTTATTCCCATTTTCAAAAAAAAAAGTTTTCCTCAGTCCAAAATCTCAGTATCTTGATGAGCTCATATTTTCTTCCTACATGAGTTGTGAAAAAAAAAAAAAAAGTGGTTTGCTCTCATGGTACCCCTTCTCAATTTTACATTCACTCTTTATTGCAATCTGACTTCTGCCCCAACCATTTATCTTAAATGATTCTGTCCAAAGTGACCACTGCCTGCCTACTTTCTGAGCCATTTGATATTTTTTGATCCATTCTTCCTTGAAATTTGATACTGCTTATCACTTTTTCCTTCTTAAAAGTATCTCTTACTTTGGCTTCCATGATATTATTCTTTAATCTCCACTTACATCTCTATTCCTATGGATCATCTTTTCAGACCATTCATATATAAGGCACCACCCTTTGAATATCTACTTATCTTATGGTCTGATCACTGATCAGACACTTCAAACTGTTTCCCTTAACAGTTTCTTTATCTATATTTTGACAAGCATTTAAATTTCTTCTTTGAGAGAATTGGTCAGGGACAGCAACTACTTCCCTTTTTTTTCCCCCTTCCTTCCAAGTGCTGTCTCCTCAGGTTAAATCCTTCAGTCAGATCTGACACAAGCTTGAAGATGGGTCCTTGCATCTATTCTGAGTGTAGTAAATACTATGTTGTGTCAACCAGATCCCTCTTCAGGACCAAAGGACTCATTCCCTCAGCTGCTGAGAATGCAACTAACAGACAGCCCCCAGTTGTAAACCCTTCCCCAAAATTGCTCCTAGGTGGAAAGAGCTGCTTTAAGATTATGTCTCCTTTCCCAGAGTCAGCCTACATCCAGTGAGCATAATGGAGAAATATAAAGACATAGCCCCTTTGCTATAAAGTAGAGCAACCTTGAAGAGTTTTCCTGTTTCAGGACTCCCTGTGGGGTTGGTTGAGGCTTCTCTGGGAACTATGTTAACACTCAACTTCTCCCTCTGTCTAGTCTTATTTCCTTCCCTTACTCTCCAGGCATTGATCTGTAGAGCACTCCCCAGTAAACCTCCTACATGTGAATCTCTCTCTCAGAGTCTGTTTCCCAGGGATCCCAACCTGCACCTCTGAGTTACCTGGGCAGTCAACCTGACTGTTCACTATGTTCAGCTTATCACTACCATGTGTATACATACACTTCGTATTTCATCATCTGCTGTGTTGCCAGGCCTGGTAAAAGCCCACCTCTCATTTGCTTCCCAACAATTAAAAAGATGGCTCATAAATTCATTGCAGGAGGTAATATATGTGGAACACTTTGAAAAGACCTAAAAGCAACTTGAAAATGCTCTCATAAGTGATTTGGTAAAGCAATACCAAAGATAAGATTCCATACCTTGATTTCATATCTTGGCTACTGTGACTAGTGCTGCAATAAACGTGGGAGTGCATTTATCTCTTCCATATACTTATTTCCTTTTTTTTGGATATATACCCTGCAGTGAGATTGCTGGATCATTTGGTAGTTCTATTTTTAGCTTTTTGAGGGACTTTCATACTGTTCTCCATAGTGGCTGTACTAATTTACATTCTGACCAACAGCATACCAGGGTTCCCCTTTCCCCACATCCTCGCCAGCACTCAATATTGCCTGTCTTTTGAATTGAAGCCATTTTAACTGGAATGAAATGATATCTCTTTGTAGTTATTATTTGCATTTATCTGATGATTAGTGATGTCAAACATTTTTTCATATACCTGTTGGCCATTGTGTATCTTCTTTTAAGAAATGCCTATTCAGATCTTTTGCCCATTTAAAAATCAGATCATTTAATTTTTTCCTATTGAGTTGGTGAGTTCCTTATATATTTATTCTGGTTATTAATCCCTTATCAGATAGGTAGTTCTCAAATATTTTCTCCTATTTTGTGGGTTGCTTCTTCACTTTGTTGATTGTTTCCTTTTCTGTGCAGAAGCTTTTTAGCTTGATGTAATCCAGTGTGTCCATTTTTCCTTTGGTTGTCTATCATTCAGCCATGAAAAAGAATTAAACCCGGTCATTTGTAACAACATGGATGGAACTGGAAGACATTATGTTAAATGAAATAAGCCAGGCATAGAAAGACAAATATTATGTTTTCACTAATATGCAAGAGCTAAAAAAAAATAAACTCATGGAGATAAGGACTAGAATGATGGTTACCAGAGGCTGAGAAGGTAGTGGGGAGTGGGAAACAAAGAGAGTATGGTTAATGGATGCAAAAATATAGTTAGATAGAAAGAACAAGATCTAGTGTTCAGTAGCACAATAGGGTGACTATAGTTAACAATAATTTATTTTATATTTCAAAATAAAAGAGTGAAATTGGAATGTTTCTAAAACAAAGAAATGATAAATGCTTGAGGTGATGGATATCCCAATTATATCACATGTACCTAATAAATGTGTACAAACATTATGTATACATAATAATTTTTTTAAAAACAGCAACTTTATGAAAAGAAGAAAAACAAAGTAGCATAAAGCTCTGAAATAAGTGAAGTTTTAGAAAGTAATAGTCCTCTGTAACGTTCTTTAAGTAGGATAAGCACATGGTGAATTTCCTGAGAGAGTTCCTCATACTGACAATGCATGAGATACAAAAGAGTGGACAGAGGAATCGACCTGATTCCTCATTCTTCTTTAAACACTTTAAAATGTGTGAAACCTACCACTAGATGAACTCAAAGAAAATCCTAGCCTGGTTCTAATAGCCAGGGGACCAAGGCTTGCCCTTTAAGACTTAATCCTTAGGCTTACAAAAGACTCAGTGCCAAAATTAAAGACAGATGAAGAGATAGACAAATGTTCAAGTAGCTTCCAAATAGCCCTTGGTTGTTTTCTCTTTGCACAGTATGTGATTCAGTCTTATTCACTCTCTAGAGAGATCTACTTTCCTAGCTCTCAGTTGCTGCACTTGATTTCTCAGATCGTGAGGTTCCTTCTTATAACCTAATGTCACTGAAGGCTGGTATTGCTATAACAGAAGCTTTTTTACTCAGGTCCCAGAATCTTTCTTATATTTGTATGATCCCTCAAGAACAGTTCTGACTTGTTTTAGGCTGTGCTGTTGTTTATTCAGTTAAAAGGGGGAAACAAAAAATGTGGCTAAGGTTATGTAGAGCCCCACTTTACTAATAAAATATATGTGATGAACGTTAACATTCAAAGTATCGATTTAAGCAGTGACAACTGTCTCTCCTCAGACTCATTTGCATATGTGTTGAAAAAAATGACCAACATGAAAAATTCCAAATGTGAAAATGGCTCTTTAATTTGCAGCTGTGACCCCTGTTTGCAGAGACACTTGGTTCTCTACACTTCCTCCCAGAGACACCGTCGTCTTCAAGCCATTGTTCAAACTGGGCTCTTGTACACCCTTAAAATTTTGCCAGCCCTGTCCAACAGCTGCTAGTATTTTCCAGCCACACCTAGCAATGTAGGCCTCTCTTGCAACTGTGAAAAATGGTGTTTTTAAGAAGCTCCCTTTGCCTTCTCAGTTTATGGTTACTTTAGTTCTCCATTAAGCAGGGGTTTGAGTATCTGTTGCCTATGTCTATTAAGTAGAACTGGGTTAACATAAGCATTTCACCAACGCAGGCAGATTGACTGTATTTCAAGGCCTTCATTTTAATTTACTTATATAAGTTCAGGTTGTCTATTGCTGCATAACAAACCACCCCACACTTAGTGGTGTAAATCAGCAACAATCATGTAATATTAATAGTACTACTATTGTGTATTGCTATCTCTCACATTTCTGGGATTGGCTGGGCTCAGATAGGCAGTTCTTGCTCAGTTTCTCACTCACCTGCATGCAGGTGGTTTCTGGGGGCTGGATTCATCTCAAAGGCTCCCACACTCATGTGTCTGTTGATTGACACAGTTGCCTGGAACCCCAGCTGGAACTGTGGTTAACTGTAACTTGTACATGTGGCCTCTCCATGTAATCTAGGATCCCTCATCGCATGGCAGTTAAGCTCCAAAAGCAAGCATGCCAGAGAGAGAGAGAGAACCAGATGAAAGCTCTATCACCTTTTATGACCTAGCCTTAGAAGTAACATGGCATCACTTCTGCTGTATTCTGTTGATCCATACAGTCATAGAGGTCCACCCAGCTTCAAGGGAAGGAGACACAGATTCCATTTCTTGATAAGGGTGTGTCAAGGTGCATTGTAAGAAGAGAATGTACAAATGGGAAATACTGTTATGGCCATTATTGGAAAATGCAGTTTGCCAAAATATGTAACTTCTAAAAATTACACAACAATATATTATCATTGTAGAAAATTTAAAAATACATATAGGTAATAGTATACTTTTTAACTTTAAACAGAAATTTTAACCTGCCAAGAAAGGCAGAAGCACAATTAGCTTTGAGTTGCTTCATATTTATATGGAAACCATATTTTCTAATCCCGGTGTTAAGATTCACTGATGTTTGTGATGCTTCCAGACACAAAAACATAACTTGAGAAATATTTCACGTATTAAGAAATTTGAAAATTTTGATAGCTAATAGAAGGTCAACAAGACAAAATATATAAAGCCAGAACTGTCTCTAAAAATTCACTTTGTTCCTATCCTACTTCCAGGATGCTGCAAAGAACTATTCCTTTCTGAAACTTTGCTTAATTCAGAGCTTTATTCCACTTTGCCTTTCTTACCTTTGATGTATTTACTTTCCTGATTCACTTATAAGAACATTTTCAGAGTTCCTTTTATGCCTTTTCAAAGTGTTCCACATGTATTACCCCATTTGATCCTCTGCAATGCTGTCAATCATTTGTAATGCCAAATAGAACAATTAAATAACAACTCTGTGTTGTCTTTTAAAATATGCATTTGTACAGTAGAGCCTGAGAAGATAGAATATGGCAAATCAATGTAATGGCGAACTACAAGGACGTTAAAATGGTATCTAGGAATATGTATTATAAGAGAAAAGGCACCTAATATATTAATTAAAGAAAATATGTTACTGATCTGTATGTATATATTAATATAATGTGATGCATGTTATTTCAATTACATACATGTATAGAAAAATGGCAAGAGGAAATGAAGGTTATAGGTGATTTCATTTGCTTCTTTATGCTATCCTGTATTTTCCACATTTTCCATTGTGAATGTATGTTAGAGTTTTAACTCAAAAATAAAAGTTTATACATTTTAAAGCCAAGTTCAGAAGAAAATTATAGGAGAAACTCTCAGCTGTATACAGTACCCATTATGAGGCTTGCATACATTCTTAATTTTCCCAGTTGTCATTATACTTGATGTACATCCAACTGTTTAACCAATCCTGAAGAACAAAAGATCAGATCATCTATTTCACACCTTATTAGGGATACATTTCAACTGACATGACTATACCACCTGGATGGACATCGAGATATAATGATGCTCACACACTTTTGAGTCCGTAGAGT
This sequence comes from Trachypithecus francoisi, assembly GCF_009764315.1. Lineage (NCBI taxonomy): Eukaryota > Metazoa > Chordata > Mammalia > Primates > Cercopithecidae > Trachypithecus > Trachypithecus francoisi. The sequence goes on along the minus strand of NW_022681471.1, from coordinate 113,963,624 downwards.
TTTCCAGTTAATCAGAAATATCATTGGCAGCATATTCTAATTGCCTTGCTGTATTCTAGCAATTGTCAGATATGTGGTAGGACTCAGAAATACTTGTTTGATTATATAGGTATTGCTAGATATATTGTGTAAGGCAGGGCTGTGATCTAGTCCTTGTTTACCCCAGAAAAAAATGAAGATTAGGTTGAGATTGGATCCATCCCTTCTAGTAAATCCATCTCCTTTGCCAGAGTCAATGGTCATTGCTCATTTTACAACTTACAAATCATGTCTAGTCAATCAGAATCAGAGACAAGTTTCAAACTCAAGTCTGGCTGGTTCCACTCCACCATTTCAGCAATATTGTGTAATAATTTTCAATGAACTAGTCTAATTATGAGTTCTGGTATGCTGCTTTTCCTAGGTTAATCTTCATTAGTGCTGGGGAGAGGAGGAAATTTTATATTTTGCCCTATAGGGCGAGCAGCAAGAATCATATTACATGATGTTATTTAAAGCCTCATTGATATTCCAAAAGTTATGGGACTTTTGGAGAATATACATAGAATCTCTTCAATTTATTTAGGGGCCTTTGGAAACCTAAAAAAATGTATGTCTCAAAAATCATCACTTCTACTCCCAAGTGATTGTTTTTATACTTTTAGATCCTACACAAATATCTACTTGCTAAATCATAATAGTAGAAATGCATTACCATTCCAAACCACTAAGTTGTAAATGTAAACTTCATTCTGCAATTGCTATATATTTGTAAATGTAAAAGAGCAGACTGCAGTTCTTTTTGAGAAGTCTTAAAGTGTTATATTCATATTCCCATTTCATATGACTCACTTGGTGAGAGCAGCAATGTCACATGCCAATATGAGTAGAAAAATGGATCAAATCTAAGAACGGAGGAGATGGAAGCAACATTTTAGACTTTATCAATGTACTAAAGCTTACAATTAGATTTTACCTAAAAATAAGTGTTGGAAGGATGGTTAGATGTTGTGAATACATGGTTGATTAAGGCAGCAGAAAGTGAGATGGGTACAGGAATTATAGTGATGAATCAGCTATTTGGGCTATGACTCAAAGTGTGGCACATCTACTGTTATGTGTAGGTAAAAAAATAGCCCTTGTATTTCACTCTTGTTTTAACAGGACTTATTTAATATGTCCATCAGTATATTACATAGGAAACATTTATATTTTAATCAAATAGACACAAATAATTATACATTGAAAAGAATCCTCAACAAAATCCTAGCAAACCAAATCCAACAACACATCAAAAAGATAATACATCAAGATGAAGTGGGTATCATACCAGGAATGCAAGGATGGTCCAACGTATGCAAATTAATAAATGTGATACATTATATAAAGAGAATTAAAAACAAATACCATATGGTAATGTCAATACATGCATAAAAGCATTCATAAATTCAGCATCTTTCATGATAAAGACCCTTCTAGAAGGAACAAAACTCAACATAATAAAGGTCCTATACAAGAAACTCACAGCCAACATCATACTGAATGGGGAACAGTTGAAAGCATTCCCTCTAAGAACTGGAAAAAGACAGCATGCCCACTTTCACCACTGTTATTTAACATAGTACTGGAAATCCTAGCTAGAGCTATCAGGCAAGAGAAAGAAAGAAAAGGCATCCAAATTGGAAAAGATAAAGTCAAATTATCCTTGTTTACTGATTAAATGACCTTATATCTAGAAAACTCTAAAGATGCCACCAAAAAACTCTTAGATTTGATAAATGCATTCAGTAAAGTTTTAGGATACAACATAAATGTACAAAAATCAGTAGTATTTTATGCAAATTTGAACCACAATGAGATACCACCGTACCTCATTCAGAATGGCCATTCTTTAAAAAGTCAAAGCAATAGATGTTGGTGCAGATGTGATGAAAAGAGAACACTTATACAGTGTTGGTGGGAACATAAATTAGTACAACCTCTATGGAAAACAGTATGGAGATTTCTCAAATAACTAAAAGTAGATCTACTATTAAATCCAGCACTCCCACTACTGGGTATCTACGCAAAGGAAAATAAATCATTATATAAAAAGATAACTGCATTTTTATGTTTATCACAGCACAATTCACAATTGCAAAGTTCTGAAATCAACCTAAATGCCCATCAGTTGATGAGTGGATAAGAGAATGTGGTGTATACACACACACACACACAGACACACACACACACACAGACACACACACACACAGACACACACACACACACACAGACACACACACACACACACACACCATGGAATACTACTCAGCCATAAAAAGGAACAAAATAATGTATTTTATAGCAACATGGATGGAACTGGAGGCCATTATCTTAAGTGAAGTAACTCAGGAATGGAAAACCAAATACTGAGTGTTCTCTCTTATAGGTGGGAGCTAAGTTATGGGTATGCAAGTGTATACAGAGTAGCATAATGGATATTGGAAACTGAGAAGGGGAAAGATTGGGAGAGGAGTGAGGGATAAAAAAACTACTTATTGGGTACAATGTTCACTATTTGGGTGACAAGCACACTAAAAGCACAGACTTCACCACTATACAATTCATCCATGTAACCAAAAATGATTCATACTCTTAAAATTACTGAAGTAAAAAATTTTGCAATGTTCCAAAAACTCCCTAAAATCACTAGCATGTCTATATAGCAATAACCATCTAGCTGAGAATTAAATAAAGAAGGCAATCTCATTTAAAATAACTACCCCCAAAATACCTAGGAAGAATATATTTAATCAAGGAGGGAAAAGATCTCTACAAGGACAACTTCAAAACCCTGACAAGAGAAATTGTGGATGACATCAACAAATGGAAAAGCATCTCATGCTCTTGGATCACAAGTATTAACATCATTAAAACGACCATACTGCAATCTCCAAACCAGTCTGCAGATTCAATGCAATCCCTACCAAAATACCAATGTTATTTTTCACAAAATTAGAATTAGAAAAAATAATCCTAAAATTCATATGAAACACAAAAAGCTTGAATAGACAAAGGAATCCTAAGCTGAAAGAACAAAGCTGGAGACATCACAATACCTGACTCCAATTTATACTACAATCTTAGTTAGTAACCAAAACAGCATGATGCTGTTATAAAAATAGACACATAGATCAATGGAACAAAATAGAGAACCCAGAAATAAAAGCACATATCTACAGCCAACTGATCTTTGGCAAAGTCAACAAGAGCATACACTGGAGAAAGGACACCCTTTTCAATAAATGGTGCTGGGAAAATTGGGTTGCCATATGCAAAAGAATGAAAGTAGACCCCTATCTCTCACCATATGTAAAAATCAACTCAAGATGGACTAAATACTTAAGTATAAGACTTGAAACTATAAAAATACTAAAAGAAAACCTAGGAAAAACTCTTCTAAACATTAGTCTAGGCAAAGAATTTATGACTAAGATCTCAAAAGCACAGACAACAGAAAAAAAATAGACAAATGGGACTTAAACTAAAAAGCATCTGTAGAGGAAAAAAATCATCAACAGAGTGAGTAGACAACCTGCAGAATGGGAGAAAATTGCACTAGATATCTGACAGGGGACTAATATCCAGAATTTACAAGGAATACAAACAACTTGGCAACAATGAAAATAAAACAAATAATCCCATTAAAAATGGGCAAAGAACATGAATAGATATTTTTCCAAAGAAAACATACAAATAAATGGCCAACGAGCATATGAAAAATGCTCACTATCAGAGAAATGCAAATTAAAACCATAATGAGATATCATCTTACACCAGTCAGGATGTCTATTATTATTATTATTTTTTTTTTTTTTGAGATGGAGTCTTGCTGTGTCACCCAGGCTGGAGTGCAATGGTGTGATCTTGGCTCACTGCAACCTCTGCCTCCTGGGTTCAAGCCATACTCCTGCCTCATCCTCCCAGGTAGCTGGGACTATAGGCATGCGTCACCGTGCCCAGCTAATTTTTGTATTTTAGTAGAGATGGGGTTTAACCATGCTGACCAGGCTGGTCTTGAACTCCTGACCTCAGGTGATCCACCCACCTTGGCCTCCCAAGGTGCCGGGATTAGAGATGTGAGCCACTACGCCCGGCCAGGATGGCTACTATTAAAAAGGCAAAAAAAAAAAAAAAAAAGATGTTGGTGTGGATGTGGAGAAAAGTGAACATATATACACTTATACATTATTACAACCTCTATGGAAAGCAGTATGGAGATTTCTCAAAGAACTAGAAATAGAACTACTCTTTGCACCAGGAATCCTATTACTAGATATTTACTCAAAGGAAAATAAATAATTACATCAAAAAGATATCTGCACTTGTATGTTTATCATAGCACTATGCACAATAGCAAAGATATGGAATCAACCTAAATGTTCATCAATGTATAACTGGATAAATAAAATGTGACTATATATATATATATGTATATCCACGAAAATACTATTCAGCCATAAGAAAATGAAATCGTGTCTTTTGCAGCAACACGGATGGACCTGGAGGCCATTTTCTTAAGTAAAACAACTCAGACACAGAAAGACAACTACTGCATGTTCTCATGTATAAGAGGGAACAAAATAACATGTACATATGGACACAGTATGGAATGATAGACAATATTCAGAAGAGTGGGAATGGGGGAGGGGGTGGATGATGAGTTACTTAATGGGTACAATATACATTATTCTGGTGATAAATACACTAAAAGCCCTGACTTCACCACTATGCAATATATCCAAGTAACAAAATTACACTTATATCCCATAAATTTATAAAGACTAAATAAAATGTACAGAGAAATAAAAACAAAGATCATTTTCTAAGGCTTTGTGGGAGACATTCAGTCAACAGATTGATAGAATTGACAGAGAGATCACTTCTTGAATTTTTCTACTTATCTGGCAACTTTTCAATCTCTTTTACAAGTGCTTCCTTCTTTTCCCTCTTCTTTAGGTTTTCCATTTCCCAGGAATTCACACTCAGTCATCTTCTCCTTTCACTAGGGATAATCTTGGGGAAGGTCTTGTCTTCACCCATGACTTCCACCAATACTAATGGCTCCCTTGTCTGTTTCACAAGCCCAGATATTTCTCCTCTGTTTCAGACCCATAAATCTAACAGCCTCTAGACATCTCACTGAGACTCATCTAAAACTGTGTCATCATTTACCAGTCAAACTTGCCATAATTTTGGCCTCAGGCCTTCCTTTGTTTCCTGACCTAATTATAGGGGGAAAATCCTCTAAATTTGTTTCACTCCCAGTCTTGCCAACTTTTGTTTCTTTCTTTTCTTTTTCTTTCTTTCTTTCTTTTTTTTTTTGAGATGGCGTCTTGCTCTGTCGCCCAAGCTTGAGTGCAGTTGCGCCATCTTGGCTCACTGCAAGCTCTGCCTCTCAAGTTCACGCCATTCTCCTGCCTCAGCCTCCCAAGTAGCTGGGACTACAGGCGCCCCAGGCCACGCCCGGCTAATTTTTTTGTATTTTCAGTAGAGACGGGGTTTCACCATGTTAGTCAGGATAGTCTCGATCTCCTGACCTCGTGATCTGCCCACCTCGGCCTCCCAAAGTGCTGGGATTACAGGCTTGAGCCACCGCGCCCGGCCCAGTCTTGCCAACTTTCAAGCATTTAATTCACCTTTTGGAAGGAGAGGTCATTTCTTTGTTTAAAATTCATCAGTGTCTCCCTATTACCTGCAAGATAGGCATTTTAATCCTGCCTACATATCCGGTCTTCTCTTATTTCTTACTTACTTCAACCCCTTAATGAACTACTTGCAGTTACTTGGAGATGGGTTTGGTTGACTCTTAAGATTACAGGAAACAGAGACTTATTCTAGCCATCTAAGGCAGTCAGAAGTTGCAAAAGCTTTATAAAATAATGTAGAAAAAAAGAATCATAAAAACCAGAAGTAGCTGCAATTCAGTACCTAAGCCATCAAACCCTTTGGTCAACCCTTATGCAGTAAGATTCTATGGACTTTGCAGTAGTATTCCACCACTATTCTTTTACTCCCTTACTTTCTTTTTATACCTTGTATTTATCTGCCCACTATCAATTGTCTGATACTTTCCAAGAAAGCTGCCCATTATTTCTGCTCAGATGCCAAAGGTAGAACCTATGATTGACCTAGTTAATTGTCATTGCTCTTCTAGGCATAGTTTTTGGCCACAAATCTTCTCATATATTACCAGCCAGACCATCAGAATTGATGGCCCCTGTGCCAAGTGCCAATTTCCAGTCCATTAAGTGGCTGCTTTTGCCAAGATGCCTTCTCTCAGCATGGAGGTTTAAAGAGAGTGATTACCCACAAAAAGAGATAATGGAATGGTCAGGAACCATAACTGGCATGTATATTAGGTAAGCTATTCACAGATTGTAAACTGAGGTAGGAAAAAATATAATTTTTGTTTATCTATAACTGAACTAAATTGCTATATGGAACCCTTATCCTACCAACAGCAAAAGTTAGGTTTGGTTTATTTAAGGCAAGTCACTCAGTTCAGAATTTTCTCAAATGAGAGTTCTTCCCTTTCTTCTTTTCCACACGTCTTAAATTTGGTTACCCTAAAAGCAGCACCTGAGATGAAGAGTTGGGTTCTGGTAGTTTATTTGCAATATAATCTTTGGAAACAGGATTGAGAGAACAAAAACAGTGAGACATGGAAGAAGGAAAAGACAGTAAAGAGTTTGTTACTGAGTGGTGGCCAAGCGGGGCTCCACCCGACTATGGCCTCTTGTAAACTGGATAGAGTGCAATTCATAATTATCTCTGAAAAACAGGATGTTGGAGCAGTTGTCCTTCAACTTCTATTCATTGGTTGAGAATTTCTCCTGGGGGCACTAACTGCCCTGTACTTCTAGACTATCCTGTAGGCAAGTTGAGCAAGCTCTCATACCTTCAGAAAAATCCTGAGATAGTAAAGTGTAAAATTTGAGTGTGTGCTTGGGATAATTTGTTGATAGGATGCACAAGAACTGTCCACCATAGCTGCAGCTAGTATTTGAGAGTGGTCAAAAGGGATGTGGTATGGACACCAGAATTTTCTACTATATTCCAGGAGAAAAGCCATGATGTACTGTGTGGATAAGAAAGCAGTATCTGGTATTCAGGTGTCATAATCTATCTAAACTGGCTCGATTGAGACATTAAAGGCTCCACTTATCTACCGTTTTTATTTCTTAGCTCTGCTAGATGATCCTAAGTTATCCACGTTTCCCTCTGGCCCCCAACTGTCAAGTACATGCAGGACAATCTGTGCCCTCCTTCCTGTGATCACAGGACCCCACAAGTCATCTACCTTCTCTCAGCTCCCTCTGCACTCCTTTCAGAGGGAGGCTCTAAATGGAAGCTTGAGGACCCATCCTTAAAGGTGAGGGTTTGTGGACTCATTCCCAGAGACACACATCAAGTTCTAACTCCAATATTTGCATCTACTCACCCTCCTCTCCTTCATGCTAGCCTGTGAGAATGCTACCTAATTTAAGAAGGTGGGAAAACCTGACCTGACTGATTTCATGTGTTTCTGTGTCTTTTATTTAAGCCATAAAAATTGTGTCCTGAATTCTTTAGGGAACTGACTCTTGACACTATTCTTACAACTCAATTTTTTCTCTAAACTATTCAAGAGTTTAGGCTGTACTGAGCCTGAAAAGCTGAGCATTGAGTCCTTTATTTACTTCTTTGTATTTCTTTTAAAGCAGTTGTCCCCTGAGAGCAATAAGTATAGAATATTCTCTCATTTTGGGTTTCCAGAAACAGACCATGAAATAAGGGTTTGTATGAAAGTGATTTATTAGGACTTGTTTTTCCCCAAAAACCTATAGAGAAGTAAGGAGATAGAATAGAGAAGGAAAGAAAGTCAAAGAGAGATGTAATATCAAACTAAGTCCTACAGAGGATAACTTTGGCTCTATCCCTGGATGTAACCCTGTAGACAATGGAGGTCACTCTTCTGAGCTTTTCCCCTGAAGGGGCAAGGGAATTTGAATACTTATCTTCTCATCTCATCAGTAATTGGTTAACAGCTGCCCATGGGGAGGATAGAGAAGAAAAGAAGGGGAGTGGGAATTGTGGCACAAATTCCAAGGCATATCTGCAAATTCCATTCTAATAGTATCTGTTAGTTAGAAATACCCTGCTACAGTTGGAATGTGTCTCTCAAAATTCACACATTTGAAAACTTAATCCCCAATGCAACAGTTTTAGGAGGTTGGGCCTAATGAGTGGTGACTGGGTCATAAGGGTTCTGCTGTCACTAATGGATTAATGTAGTTATAATAGCAGTAGGTCAGTTATTGTTAGAATGAGTTATTATAAAAATGAGCCCAGTCCCTTGTGCTTTATCTTTCACATGTACTCACTTGTCCTTCCACCTTTGCAATGGAATAATGAAGCCCAAAGTCCCTCCCCAGATGTTAATGCCATGCTCTTGTACTTCCCAGCCTCCAGAACCGTAAGAAATACACTTATTTTTAATAAACTATCCAGTTTGTGGTATCCTGTTATAGCAACACAAAATGGACTAAGACAGATAATTGGAACTAAGAAGTAAGTGTATTGTTATGATAAATACCTGAAAATGTGGAAGAGGCTTTAAAACTGGGTAATAGATAGTTGCTGGAAGAATTTGGAGGAGCAGGTTAGAAAAAGCCTGTATGTCATAAAAGAAACATTAAGGGCAATTCTCATGAGGGCTCAGAAGAAGACTCCAGAAATAAGGTAAGTCTAAATCCTCTTACAGGTTATTTAAGTGATTGTGACCAGAATGCTGGTAGAAATATGGACAGTAAAGGTCATTCTCATGAGATCTTAGATGTAAATGAGAAACAAGGTATTGGAAACTGGAGAAAAGGTCATCTTTGTTATACAGTTGCAAAGAACTTGGCTCCATTGTGCCCATACTCTAAGGATTTATGGAAACCAGAATGTAAGAGCAATGAAATAGGATATTGAGCATAAGACATATCTAAGCAGCAAAGCATTAAAGCTGCTGCATGCCTGCTTTTGGCTGCTTATATTTAGATGCAAGAGGAAGGGGATAATTTTAAAGACACAATTGATAATTAATGGAGAAGTGGAGTAGAAAGATTTGGAAAATTCACAGCCAGGCCATGTAAAGAGTGAAAAAGTATGTTTACATGAGGATACTAACAGTGTGACCAAGTGACCTTTTGCTAAAAAGATTACTATGGATGGAAGGAAGCCAGGTGCATCAAGACAATGTAAGGAAGACCCTGTGTTAGTCCATTTTGCATTGCTACAAAGAAATACTTGACGCTGGGTCATTTATAAAGAAAAAGGATTTATTTTGGTTCATGGTTCTGCAGGCTGTACAAAAAGTATAATGCTGGCTAATACTGGCTTCTGCTTTTGGTGAGGGCCCCAGGAAGCTTACAATCAAGGCAGAAGTTGAAAGGTGAGCAGGCATGTCATATGGCGAGAGAAGGAGCAAGACAGAGGGGACGAGGTGCCAGGTTATTTTTAATAATCATATCTTGTGGTAACTTAGAGTGAGAACTCAATCATTATTGCAAGGAAGCACCAAACCATTCATGAAGGATCCACTCCCATGACTGTAACACCTCCCATAAAGCCCCACCTCCTGGGGCTTCCAGTGTTGGAGGTGGGGCCTTATGGGAGGTGTTTCAACACATTTCAACATGACATTTGGAAGATACAAATATCCAAACTATATCATACCCTGAAGGTATTTCAGAGATCTTTTAGAATGCCCCTCTCATTACAGACCCAGAGCTTTAGGATAGCAGAATGGATTGTTTTGAGGCACAGGCCTGGGGCGCCCTCCATGGGCTCATAGCCCAGAGTTGCCTCAGGTTTCTGCTCCCTGCATTCCAGCACAGTATTCCCTAGCTTCCCCAGCCATGGCTAAAGTGGACTCAGGTGCCATGCTGTCCGCTATTCCTGGAGGTACAGGCCATAAATCTTGGCAATGTCCATGTGGTGTTAAGTCTGCAGGCAAGCAGCCTAAGAGAAAAGTTTATACCAGTAAACACCTACATCAGAAAGGAAGAAAGATCTCAAATAAACAATCTAATGTTATACCCCAAGGAACTAGAAAAAGAAGAACAAACTAATCCCAAAGTTAATAGAAGGAAGGAAATAATAAATACCAGAGCAAAAACAAATAAAATAGAGATTACAAAAGCAATACAAAGGATCAACAAAGCTAAGAGTTGGTTTTATGGACAGATAAACAAAATTGACAAAACTTTAGCTAGACCAACTAAGAAATAAGAGAAAACTAAAAAAAATCAGAAATGAAAGAGGAGACATTACAACTAATACCACAGAACTACAAAGGATAGTAAAAGACTAGTATACACCAACAAATTGAATAATCTAGAAGAAATTGATAAATTCCTAGGCAAATGCAATCTACCAAAATTGAATCATAAAGAAATAGAAAATCTGAACAGATCATTAATTAGTAACAAGATTGAATGAGTAACCAAAAGACTATCAAAGAAAAGCACAGTACCTGGTGGCTTCACTGCTGAATTTTACTACACATAACCAACCCTAATTAAGAGCTAGTATAAGAAGAACAAACATAACCATTAATTGAAGAAATAATACCAATCCTTCTCAAACTCTTCCAAAACATTGAAGAAGAGGGAATATTTCCAAACTCAGTTTATGGGGCCAGCACTACCCTGATACCAAAGCCAGATAAGGATACTACAAGAAAAGAAAGCTATGTGCCAATATTTATGATGACAATAGATGCAAAAATTCTCAACAAAATGCTAGCAAACCAAGTTAAACAGCACATTAAAAGGATCATTCACAATGATCAAGTGAAATTTAACCCATGGATGTAAGGATGGTTCAACATACACGAATCTATAAATGTGATATACCACATTAACAGAGTAAAGGACAAAAGCCACATGATTATTTTAATAGGGGAAGAAAAAACATTTGACAAAATTCAACATTCTCTTATAATAACAGCTCTCAACAAATTAGGTATGGAAGGAATGAACCTCAACACAATAAAGGCCATACATAACAAATCCAAAGTTAACATTATATTTAATGATGAAAAGTTGAAGTTTTTCCTCTGATATCAGGAACAGTACAATGATGCACACTCTCACCACTTCTATTCAACATAATACTGGAAGCCCTAACTAGAACAATTAGAGAAGTGAAAGATTATACAAAAGGCATTCAAATTGGAAAGAAAAAAGTTAAATTGTCCCTGTTCACAAACAACATGATTATATAAACAGAAAATGCTAAAGACTCTACAAAAAAACTGTTAGAATAAATGAATTCATTAAAGATGGAATGTATGACTTTGTGGGATATGAAATCATAATATATAATTTTGTAGGATACAAAATTAACATACAAAAATTAGTGGCATTTTTATTAACCAATACCAAGCTATCCATTAAAAATTGAGAAAACAAGCCCATTTAAAATAGCTAAAAATAAAATACTTAGTATTAAATTTAACCAAGGAGGTAACAAAAAACTTGTACACTGAAAGCTATAAAATACTGATAAAATAAATTGAAGAAGACACAAATAAATAGAAAGACATTTGTATTAATGGGTTGGAAAAATTAACATTGTTAAAATGCCCATATCACTGAAAGCTATGTACAGATTAAAATGCAATCCCTATCAATTCCAATGACATTTTTCACAGAAATAGAAAAAACAAATCCATCCTAAAATTTGTGTGCAGCAACAAAAGACCTCAAATAGCAATCTTGATAAAAATTAACAAAGCTGGAGGCATCATAATACCAGATGTCAAAACATGTTGCAAATCAATATTAATCAAAACGGCATGGTACTAATATAAACACACACACACACACACAGATCAACAGAATAGAATAGAGATCCAAGAAATAATTCCATACATTTAAGGTGAATTGGTTTTTTACAAATGTGCCAAGAACACACAGTGGGGAAATAACAGTCTCTTCAATAAAGAGGGTACTGGCAAAACTGCATTTCTACATTTAGAAGAATGAAATTAGACCATTATCTCACACTGTATACAAAAATTCACTGAAAATGGAATTCAAGATTTGTTTTTAAATTTTATTTATTAATATTTTTAAAGACACTGTCACCAAGGCTGGAGTGTGGTAGGGCAATCATAACTCACTATAATCTTAAACTCCCAGACTCAAGTGATTATTTCACCTCAGCCTCCTGAGTAGGTGGGACTACAGGTGCATGCCACCACACTGGTTAATATTTTAAATTATTTTCATAGAGATAGGGTCTCACTATGTTACCCACTATGGCCAGATTAAATATTTAAACATCAGAACAGAAACTGTTAAATTACTAGTAGAAAACATAGGGGAAAGCTTCATGTCATTGATGTGGGTAATACTTTTTTTTTGGATATTACCCCAAAAGCACAGGCAACAAAAGTGAAAGTAGACAAATGGGATCATATCAAATTAAAATGTTTCTGGACAGCAAAAGAAACAATCAACAAAGTGAAGTGACAACTTACAGGCTGAGAAAAATATTGCAAATCATGCATCTGATAAGGCTTAATATCCCAAATATATAAGGAACTTGTGATGGTTAATACTGAGTGTCAATTTGATTGGATTGAAGGATACAAAGTGTTGATTCTGGGTGTGTCTGTGAGGGTGTTGCCAAAGGAGATTAACATTTGAGTCAGTGGACTGGGAAAGGCAGACCCACCCTTAATCTGGGTGAGCACAATCTAAACAGCTGCCAGTATGGCTAGAATAAAAAGCAGACAGAAAAATGTGAAAAGGGAGACTGGCCTAGCCTCCTAGCCTACACCTTCCTCCCATGTTGGATGCTTCCTGCCCTTGAACATTGGACTCCAAGTTCTTCAGTTTTGGAAGACTGGCTCTCCTTGCTCCTCAGCCTGAAGACAGCCTATTATGGGATCTTGTGATCATGTGAGTTAATACTTAATAAACTCCTATATATATGTAGGAGTTTATTAAGTGTGTGTGTGTATATTCCATTAGTTCTGTCTCTCCAGAAAACCCTGACTAATACAGATTTTGGTAACAGTAGTGGTTCTGGAGGAACAGAATATTAAGGATGGAGTTCTTTCATTGGTTTGGGGGTTTCTGGAGTTGGATGCTTAATATGATTAGACCCCAAAATGCTAAGGACTGTACTTCTAATAGTATGGAGAACACTGATAGTCCTTGGCGTGAACTATTTGGAGAGTTATGCAAAATAAATGCATTTGACACTCCTGCTCATGAGAGGCAAGGAGTTTAGTGACTCTATACATAATATCTTTGACCATATGTAGAGAACCAAGGAACATAATGAAGCTGGTTGGTTGCTCCTAAGTTCAGCAGACGAAGTGATGAAAGAACATGATGAACTCAGGGATTCTATCTCCTGGCTTCAGAAGCAGATACAGAGACTCAAATCTGCTAAGATTGCCGTGAGTGAGAGTCTTATCTCCCACAGCGAAACAGCTGAAATTGTGGAAAAACAGACACAAGCTCTTATCATGTTAGTGGCCGACCTGCAACAAAAGGTGCGTGTACAGCCTCACCGGGGGTCTACTGTTCAAGTGAGGATATTGATTGAAAAATACTGGGACCCTGCAACTTAGAATGGGAACATGTGGGAGGAGCCTGATGAAACTGGGAACACTGAGTTTATAAACTTGGATGAACGTTTTTCGCCAGAAGAAAGAGCTTCCACATCCCCAATAGTGGCAACGTCCCTTCCCACCCATGCCGCCATCAACCTTTCCACCTAAGGAGATAAACCTGTACTGCCTGAGGCAACAGTGATGGCCTCCCCTGGGGCAGTTGACAGTCAAGATAATGCTGAGTCTCCTGAGGAGCCACCCCAACACCTCTGTTTGCTTCTAGACCTATAACTAGACTAAAGTCTTGGCAGGCCCCCAGATGTGAGGATGAGAGTATGACCCATGAGGAGGTGCACTACACTCAAAAAGAACTGCTTGAGTTTTCTAATTTATACAAACAGAAATCTGGAGAGCAGGCATGGGAATTGATATTAAGAGTGTGGGATGATGGTGGAAGGAACATAGAGTTTGATCAGGCTGAATTTGTTGATTTGGGCCCACTAAGTAGAGACTCTGAATTTAATGTTGCAGTTCAGGAAGCTAAAAAGGATTCTAATCATTTATTTGTTTGATCAACTGAAATATGGATTAAAATATGGCCTGCTGTGAGCAAGCTGAAAATGCCTGATCTTCCTTGGTTTAATAGAGGAAGGGATCCAAAGTCTTAGGGAGATTGGGATGGTGGAGTGGATTAATCACTTTAGACCTACTCATCCCAGCTGGGAGGGTCCAGAAGATATACCCTTGACCAATGCCGTGTGAAATAGATTTGTGAGGGAAGCACCTGCATCTTTGAAGAGCCTTGTAATTGCTTTTCTCTGTGTGCCAGATCTAAGAGTGGAAACTGCAGTCACTCAATTACACAATTTAAATACAATGGGAATAATTGGATCCCAAGGTGGCATGGGCCAAGTGGTGGCACTCAACCGTCAAATGCAAGGTGGGCATAGCTACTGTAATGGACAGCAGAGGCAAAATGGCAATCAGAATAGTGTGTGACTCATGTAGAGCTCTGGCATTGGCTAATTAATCACGGTGTTCCTAGAAGTGAAATTTATAGGAAACCTACTACATTCCTACTTAATTCATGTAAACAGAAAACTTCTAGGTCAAATGGACAAAAGACTAATTTGAATGATAAAAACAAAGAATCATGGCTCGTCAATCAATTTCCAGACTTGAGTCAGTTTACAGACCCAGAATCCCTTGAACGAAGGGAAGGTCAGAACTCCTTGAGGAAGGACCCCACTATATTACTGACGATTTATGCAGTAAATCTTTCTCCCATCCTTCCCAAAGGAGATCTTCAGTCTTTTACCAGGATAACTGTGCCCTGGGGAAAGGGAAATGATCAGACATTTCAGGGACTACCGGACACTGGAAGCAGCTGATGTTGATTCCAGGGAATCCAAAATGTCATTGTGGTCCCCCAGTTAAAGTAGGGGCTTATAGAGGTCAGATAATTAAGGGAGTTTTAGCTCAGGTCTGACATACAGTGGGTCTGGTGGGTCCTTGGACTCATCCTGCGTTCATTTAGTGCGAGTATGCATAATTGGCATACACATACTTAGCAGCTAGCAGAACCCCCACATTACCACACTGACTGCTAGGGTGAGGGTTAATAAGGTGAGAAAAGCCAAATGGAAGCCATTACAGCTGCCTCTACCTAGAAAAATAGTAAATCAAAAACAGTATCACATCCCTGGAGGGATTGTGGAGAGTAGTGCCATCATCAAAGACTTAAAAGACACAGGACTGGTGATTCCCACAACATCCCTATTAAACTCTCCCATTTGGCCTGTGCTGAAGACAGATGGATTTTGGAGAGTGACAGTGGATTATCGTAAGCTTAACCAAGTGGTGACTCCAACTGTAGCTGCTGTACCAGATGTGGTTTTATTGCTTGAGCAAATTAACACATCTCCTGGTACCTGGTATGCAGCCATTGACTTGGCAAATGCCTTTTTCTCCGTTCCTGTCCATAAGGCCAACCAGAAGCAATTTGCCTTTATCTGGCAAGGCCAGCAATATACCTTTACTGTCCTACCTCAGAGGTATATCAACTCTCCAACTTTGTGTCATAATCTTATTTGGAGAGATCTTGATCACTTTTTGCTTCTACAAGATATCACACTGGCCCATTACATTGATGACATTATGCTGATTGGATCCAGCAAGCAAGAAGTAGCAAACGCACTGCACTTACTGATGGGACATTTGCATGCCAGAGGATGGGAAATAAATCCGATTAAAATTCAGGGAACTTCTACCTCAGTAAAATTTCTAGGGGTCCAGTGGTGTGGGACCTGTCAAGATATTCTTTCTAAGGTGAAGGATAAGTAGCTGCATTTGGCCCCTCCTATAACCTAGAAAGAGGCACAATGCCTACTGGATCTTTTTGGATTTTGGAGGCAATACACTCCTCATTTGGGTGTGTTACTCTGACTCGTTTATCAAGTGATCCAAAAGGCTGCCAGTTTTGAGTTGGGTCCAGAACAGGAAAAGGCTCCACAACAGGTCCAGGCTGCTGTGCAAGCTCCTCTGCCACTTGAACCACATGACCCAGCAGATCCAATGGTGCTTGAGGTGTCAGTGGCAGATAGAAATGCTGTTTGGAGCCTTTGGCATGCCCCCATAGGTGAGTCACAGCAGAGGCCTCTAGGATTTTGATGCAAGGCCCTACCATCTTCTGCAGATAACTACACTCTTTTTGAGAGACAGCTCTTGGCCTGTTACTGGGCTTTTGTGGAAACTGAATGTTTGACTATGGGTCATCAAGTCACCATGCGACCTGAACTGCCTATCATGAACTGGATGCTTTCGGACCCATCTAGCCATAAAGTGGGTCGTGCACAGATGCATTTCATCATCAAATGGAAGTGGTATATATGTGATCGAGCTCGAGTAGGTCCTGAAGACACAAGTAAGTTACATTAGGAAGTGGCTCAAATGCTCATGGTCTCCACTCCTGCCACCCTGCCTTCTCTTTCCCAGCCTGCACTCATGGCCTCATGGGAAGTTGACAGACAAAGAGATCAGTTGACAGAGAAAGAGAAGACTAAGGCCTGGTTCACAGATGGTTCTGCATGATATGCAGGCACCACCTGGAAGTGGACAGCTGCAGCACTACAGCCCCTTTCTAGGACATCCCTGAAAGACAGCAGTGAAGGGAAATCTTGCCAGTGGGCAGAACTTCGAGCAATGAACCTGGTTGTGCACTTTGCATGGAAAGAGAAATGGCCAGATATGTGATTATATACTGATTCTTGGGCTGTAGCCAATGGTTTGGCTGGATGGTCAGGGACTTGGAAGAAACATGATTGGAAAATTGATGACAAAGAAATTCGGGGAAGAGTTATGTGGATGGACCTCTCTGAGTGGTCAAAACTGTGAAGATATTTGTATCCTATGTAAGTGCTCACCAATGGGTGACCTCAGCAGAGGAGGATTTTAATAATCAAGTGGATAGGATGACCCATTCTGTGGACACCACTCAGCCTCTTTCCCCAGCCACCGCTGTCATTGCCCTATGGGCCCACGAATAATGTGGCTCTGGTGGCAGGGATGGAAGTAACACATGGGGTCAGCAACATGGACTTCTGCTCACCTAAGGCTGACCTCACTACAGCCACTGCTGAGTGCCCAATTTGCCAGCAGCAGAGACCAACACTGAGCCCTCAATCTGGCACCATTCCTCAGGATGATCAGCCAGCTACCTGGTGGCGGGTTGATTATACTGAATCTCTTCCATCATGGAAAGGGCAGAGGTTTGTCCTCACTGGAGTAGAACTTACTCCGGATATGGGTTTGACTATCCATGATGCAATGTTTCTGCCAAGACTACCATCTGTGGACTCATGGAATGCCTTATCCACCATCATGGTATTCCACACAGCATTGCCTCTGACCAAGGCACTCACTTTATGGGTAAAGAAGTTCAGCAGTGGGCTCATGCTCATGGAATTCACTGGTCTTACCATGTTCACCTCCATCCTGAAGCAGCTAGATTGATAGAATGGTGGAATGGCCTTTTGAAGTCACAATTACAATGTCAACTAGGTGACAATACTTTGCAGGGCTGGAGCAAAGTTCTCCAGAAGGACATGTATGCTGTGAATCAGCATCCAATATATGGTACTATTTCTCCCATAGCCAGTATTCACTGGCCTAGGAATCTGGGAGTGGAAGTGAAAGTGGCACCACTCACCATCACCCCTAGTGATCTACTAGCAAAGTTTTTGCTTTTTGTTCCCATGACATTACATTCTGTTGGCCTAGAGGTCTTAGTTCTAGAGGGAGAAACGCTGCCACTAGGAGACATAACAATGAGCCCATTAAACTGGAAGTTAATATTGCAACCTGGACACTTTGGGCTCCTTCTACCTTTAAGTCAACAGGCTAGGAAGGGAGTTAGTGTTGGCTGGGGAGATTGACCTGGAATCAAGATGAAATCAGTCTACTACTCCACAGTAGAGATAAGGAAGAGAATGAATGGAATACAAGAGATCCATTAGGGCATCTCTTAGCATTATCATGCCCTGTGATTAAGGTAAATGGGAAACAACAACAGCCTAATCCAGGCAGGACTACAAATGATCCAGACCCTTCAGTAATGAAGGTTTGGGTCACTCCAACAGGAAAAAAACACGATCTGCTGAGGTGCTTGCTGAAGGCAAAGGGAATACAGAATGGGTAGTAGAAGAAGGTAGTCATTAATACCAGCTATGATCACATGACCGGCTGCAGAAATGAGGATTGTAATTGTCATGAGTACTTCCTCCTTCTTTTGTTAAAAACAAGTTTGTGCATGTATACACCTGTATTAAGAAAATATCTTCATTTTATTTTCTTTCTTCTTTATAATGTGACATAAAATTTATTAACTTCACATCAGCATTTAAGTTTTGTTAACTTTATGTAATAATATTTGGGTTGGGGATTGCTGCGTTTCCGCTTGCACAAAGGATGGTTGTGTTATGGTAGGCATAATTATGACCTTATTATTGACTTTATTTGAAGATTATGTATAATCTCAGGAGATGTGTATGGGTTCAAGTTGACAAGGGGTGGACTTGTGATGGTTAATACTGAGTGTCAACTTGATTGGATTGAAGGATACAAAGTATTGATCCTAGGTGTGGTTGTGAGGATGCTGCCAAAGGAGATTAACATTTGAGTCAGTGGGCTGGGAAAGGCAGACCCATCCTTAATCTGGGTGAGCACAATCTAATCAGCCACCAGTGTGGCTGGAATAAAAAGCAGGCAGAAAACGTGAAAAGAGAGATGGGCCTAGCCTCCCAGCCTACATCTTTCTCCTGTGCTGGATGCTTCTTGCCCTCGAACATTGGACTCCAGGTTCTTCAGTTTTGGAACTCAGACTGGCTCTCCTTGCTCCTCAGCCTGCAGATGGCCTATTGTGTGACCTTGTGATCATGTGAGTTAATACTTAATAAACTCCCCTTCATATATATGTCCCTGTTTAGAATGCTAACTAATACAGAATTCAAACAACTCAATAGCAAGAAAACAAATAACCCAATTAAAAAATGGGCAAGGACCTGAATAGACATTTCTCCAAAGAAGACATACTAATGGTCAACAGGTATATGGAAAAACTCAATATCACTAATAGGGAAATACAAATTGAAACCACAATGAGATATCACTTCACATTTGTTAGAAAGGCCATATAAAGAAGATGAAAAATAACAAGTGTTGATGAAGATACGGAGAAAAGAGAACCATTACACACTGTTGGTGGGAATGTAAATCAATGCAGGTATTATGGAAAACAGTATGGAGGTTCCCCAAAAAATTAAAGATGAAGTTATCATACTATCCAACAATCCCACTATGGGGTATGTATCCAAAATAAATAAAATAAGTATGTGTTAGTTCACGCTTGTGTTGCTATAAATACCTGAGGCTAGGTAATTTGTAAAGAAATGAGGTTTAATTGGCCCATGATTCTGCAGGCTGTAAAGGAAGCATGGCACTGGCATCTACTCAGCTTCTTGTGAGGGCTTCAGGAAGCTTACAGTCATGTCAGAAGATGAAAGGGGAGCAAGTCTCTCACATGGCAAGAAAGGGAGTAAGAGAGAGGGAGAGGCGCCATATACTTTTAAACAACCAAATCTCATGAGAACTTACTCACTATCACAAGGACAGCATCAAGCCACGAGGGATCTGCCCCCATGACCGAAAGACCTCCCACCAGGCCCTACCTCCAATACTAGGGATTACATCTCAATATGAAATTTAGAGGGGACATCCAAAGTATATCAAAGTATGTCAAAGAGAACATTCCCATGTTCATAGAAGCATTATGCACAAGAGCCAAGATGTGGAATCAAATTAAGTATCCATCAACAGATAAGTGTATAAATATCTATATATACAGAATGTAATATTATATACCTGTAAATGAGAAGAAAATCCTTTTATTTGCAACAATATGGATGAATCTGTAGGATGCTATGTTAAGTGAAATAATCTAGATATAGAAAGGCAAATACCTAATAATCTCCCTTGTATGTGGAATCTAAAAAAGTTGAAACCATAAAAGCAGAGTGAAAAATAGTGGTTACTAGGGGCTGGGGGTGAAGGGATTGGGGTGATGTTGGTCAAAGGATACAAAATTTCAGTTAAATAGGAGGAATAAGGTCAGGAAATCTATTGTACAACATGGTGACTATAGTTAATAACAATTTATTGTATTCTTGAAAATCACAGAGAGAGTATATTTTTGGTGTTCTTACCACAAAAAAGATAAGTATGTGAGGTGATGCATAGGTTAATTAGATTGTTTTAGCCATTCCACAATATATACCTATTTGAAAACATGTTGCACATGATAAATATATACAATTTTTATTTGTCAATTTAGATAAATAAGAAACACTTTCACAATTATTTAAATAAGGAATGGTACGAGCAGCAAGAAATAATAGAAACATGGAATAGTATTTCAAAATTTATGTTCTTGACATGCATATTTACTAGCTTTAACTCCCCATGCTGTGTTACACCACCATGAATTTCACATGGTGATAGTTTGTATATTCTCCTTTTCTGTCTGGCCAATTACTCTTTCTGTAAAAATTAGCCTCCCCAGTCCCAGCCTCTCTTCCTCTCTGCTCCCATAGTATCTTCTGAGGATAAGTCTATTACCATTAGATTTCCCCTATTAGAATTTGGAGTCCATAAGAGAAGAGACTAGTTTGATCATTTCAGTATTCCCAGCCCTAATAGTTCTGTAAATGCTTAGAAAAAATAGCAGATGGTGTATAGTTCACTCAGAGCCTTGGAAGAGTGAAAGCAAACCTTGTCTTGTGCAACCACCCAATGCATTTTTATTCTGGTATAATAAATTTACAATGAACATTAAGAAAAATAATTTAGGAGACACAATGTCAAAAATGGTGGCATGTAGTTTCAGGGGTGAATACGAAACGGGAGAAGCTAGTTTAAATCATGTTGCCTTGATGATGGAAAGACTGACTGACTGAGGATGGTTTGTTTAGGAGCACAAGGGTAGTTTTTAGCATTAACCAGGAAGGACACCTCTTTGAGTTACCATGAGAAGTGTGGAATACCCCCAAAGAGGGTCAGGTTGTTCTAGATTGGCTATGACATGGGGATAGCTCTCCAGGCATTTGTGCAATTGCTAAAGTTTAATGATGACATGAATGTATGGATTGGTAAATGGATGGAGGATGAATGGATAGAAGGAAAGATAGACAGATAGATATGTTTTCAACTGGGTATAATTAGATTTGATTAGATTACAAAATTCTAGTAGAAATAATGCATTATTAACTAAGAAGAAGATTTCTTTTTAGGACAGACACAATCATGTCAAAATAGATTTTTAGAGATTCATAGAAAATGTATTCATAGATTATGATTGAGCAGTTATGAGAATAAAAATAATTGAGCATGAAGTGAGCAATCTGACTTACTTAGTAAACAGAGATTAATTATTGAGCCTTGATAATTTCCAAAGCAAGCAACTCTTATAGTTATTTCTATCAAACCTGATGAGAACATAATATGTTGTGATTTTAGTGGATTAAAAATCAAATTGCCTAGTGGTATCCTTCTTCTAATTCTTAGGATTGATGATATCTATGCCAAGTTAATGGAAGGAGGCATTCATTGAGTGTTGCCCACACACCAAAAAGTAGAACTGATAGACATTTTTAATATCCTGTAATTCCAGTAGAGTTTTGGTTTCTGATCATCTTTCTTTGAGGAAAGTTACTGAGCTATGTTATATTCTGGACCATATAAAAGGAGATTTTTGTACAGGACTTTTGTGTGTAGTCATAAAAACCAAGATGCACACCCCCACATGCACTCCTCCTGGTTGTGAATTAATCACAACACAATCTTTTCATTGCACTTTGTACTTTTAGAACTGCCTTATATTATATCTCACATCTATGTCTGTTTCTTCCACTAGATTAAAACTTCAACTCCATGAACCTGGAACTGTGCCTGGAACATAGTCTTTATCTTTTCTTCTCTGTGTAAAGATCTCTTTCTGATCTTAAACAATTCAGCTCAAAAGTTAACCCTGATGCTCCTCCAAAACAGTTAGTTGTCTCCATCTTATGATTCTACCATACTTCATTCATAATACTTCTCAGGTACTTATCCCATTATACTGTTATTTATATAAACATCCTAATTTCCTATTGAATAATTACCCACTGAAGGGAAAAGATGGCAAATATTTACAATTTTTGTCCTTAGCACCTAACATAATGTCTGTCACATAGTAGGTACTCAATAAGCATCTGTTGAATTAAAATGTAATGAATAGGCTGGGCACTGTGGCTCACACCTCTAATCCCAGCACTTTGGGAGGCCAAGGTGGGTGGACCACTTGACCCCAGGAGTTTGAGACAAGCCTGGCCTACATGGCAAAAATCCATTTACACTAAAAACATGAAACCTAGTCAGGCATGGTGGTACGTGCCTGTAATCCCACCTACTTCGGAGGCTGAGGCATGAGAATCACTTGAACCCAGGAGGCAGAGGTTGCAGTGAGCCGAGATCGTGCCACTGCACTCCAGCCTGGGTGACAGAGTGAGACTATTTCTCAAAAAAATTTTAGTGAATAGTTTATCTACCAAGATAAAAATGAAACTCCATGAAATATGATTCAAGTTCAGAATAGGAAATATAAGTAAATTCCAACTTTCAGGGGTAATTATTAGTACTGGAAAGCAAATGCCTGATAAAAGATCAAGCAGCAACTTCACTAGAAAATGATCTTGCATTCTTCCTTTGGTCCTCCTGCTAAAAGGCAGCCACTATGTTGGCATCATTTTGCATTATTTATTGCAGGAATAAATTTTTAATCAAGGATCTCCCATAAAATTCGATTGTTTAGTAAATCTTAAAATCTGTAATGCAAATCTAAAAGCTCGATGGATGGCAGAGTAAGATGACAGAAGAACTCAGGATTAAGAAACTCAATCAAAACCGCTCAACTACATGGAAACTGAACAACCTGCTCCTGAATGACTACTGGGTACATAACGAAATGAAAGCAGAAAAAAATGTTCTTTGAAACCAATGAGAACAAAGATACAACATACCAGAATCTCTGGGACACATTTAAAGCAGTGTGTAGAGGGAAATTTATAGCACTAAATGCCCACAGAGAAAGCAGGAGAGATCTAAAATTGACACTCTAACATCACAATTAAAAGAACTAGAGAGGCAAGAGCAAACACATTCAAAAGCTAGCAGAAGGCAAGAAATAACTAAGATCAGAGCAGAACTGAAGGAGATAGAGTCACAAAAAACCCTCCAAAAAATCAATGAATCCAGGAGTTGGTTTTTTGAAAAGATCAACAAAATTGACAGACCGCTAGCTAGACTAATAAAGAAGAAAAGAGAGAGGAATCAAATAGACGCAATAAAAAATGATAAAGGGGATATCACCACCGACCCCACAGAAATACAAACAACCATCAGAGAATACTATAAATGCCTCTACGCAAATCAACTAGAAAATCTAGAAGAAATGGATAATTTCCTGGACACTTACACTCTCCCAAGACTAAACCAGGAAGAAGTTGAATCCCTGAATAGACCAATAGTAGGCTCTGAAATTGAGGCAACAATTAATAGCCTACCCACCAAAAAAGTCCAGGACCAGATGGATTCACAGCTGAATACTACCAGAGGTACAAGGAGGAGCTGCTACCATTCCTTCTGAAACTATTTCAATCAATAGAAAAAGAGGGAATCCTCCCTAACTCTTTTTATGAGGCCAACATCATCCTGATACCAAAGCCTGGCAGGGACACAACAAAAAAGAGAATTTTAGACCAATATCCCTGATGAACATCGATGCAAAAATCCTCAATAAAATACTGGCAAACCGGATTCAGCAGCACATCAAAAAGCTTATCCACCATGATCAAGTGGGCTTCATCCCTGGGATGCAAGGCTGGTTCAACATTCGCAAATCAATAAACGTAATCCAGCATATAAACAGAACCAAGGACAAGAACCACATGATTATCTCAATAGATGCAGAAAAGGCTTTTGACAAAATTCAACAGCCCTTTATGCTAAAAACGCTCAATAAATTCGGTATTGATGGAATGTACCTCAAAATAATAAGAGCTATTTATGACAAACCCACAGCTAATATCATACTGAATGGGCAAAAACTGGAAAAATTCCCTTTGAAAACTGGCACAAGACAGGGATGCCCTCTCTCACCACTCCTATTCAACATAGTGTTGGAAGTTCTGGCTAGGGCAATCAGGCAAGAGAAAGAAATCAAGGGTATCCAGTTAGGAAAAGAAGAAGTCAAATTGTCCCTGTTTGCAGATGACATGATTGTATATTTAGAAAACCCCATCGTCTCAGCCCAAAATCTCCTTAAGCTGATAAGCAACTTCAGCAAAGTCTCAGGATACAAAATTAATGTGCAAAAATCACAAGCATTCTTATACACCAATAACAGACAAGCAGAGAGCCAAATCAGGAATGAACTTCCATTCACAATTGCTTCAAAGAGAATAAAATACCTAGGAATCCAGCTTACAAGGGATGTAAAGGACCTCTTCAAGGAGAACTACAAACCACTGCTCAGTGAAATCAAAGAGGACACAAACAAATGGAAGAACATACCATGCTCATGGATAGGAAGAATCAATATCGTGAAAATGGCCATACTGCCCAAGGTGATTTATAGATTCAATGCCATCCCCATCAAGCTACCAATGACTTTCTTCACAGAATTGGAAAAAACGGCTTTAAAGTTCATATGGAACCAAAAAAGAGCCCGCATTGCCAAGACAATCCTAAGTCAAAAGGACAAAGCTGGAGGCGTCACGCTACCTGACTTCAAACTATACTACAAGGCTACAGTAACCAAAACAGTATGGTACTGGTACCACAACAGAGATATAGACCAGTGGAACAGAACAGAGTCCTCAGAAATAATACCACACATCTACAGCCATCTGATCTTTGACAACCTGAGAGCAACAAGAAATGGGGAAAGGATTCCCTATTTAATAAATGGTGCTGGGAAAATTGGCTAGCCATAAGTAGAAAGCTGAAACTGGATCCTTTCCTTACCCCTTATACGAAAATTAATTCAAGATGGATTAGAGACTTAAATGTTAGACCTAATACCATAAAAACCCTAGAAGAAAATCTAGGTAGTACCATTCAGGACATAGGCATGGGCAAGGACTTCATGTCTAAAACACCAAAAGCAACGGCAGCAAAAGCAAAAATTGACACATGGGATCTCATTAAACTAAAGAGCTTTTGCACAGCTAAAGAAACTACCATCAGAGTGAACAGGCAACCTACAGAATGGGAGAAAATTTTTGCAACCCTCATCTGACAAAGGGCTAATATCCAGAATCTACAAAGAACTCAAACAAATATACAAGAAAAAAACAAACACCCCATCAAAAAGTGGGGAAAGGATATGAACAGACATTTCTCAAAAGAAGACATCCATACCGCCAACAGACACATGAAAAAATGCTCATCATCACTGGCCATCAGAGAAATGCAAATCAAAACCACAATGATACCATCTCACACCAGTTAGAATGGCAATCATTAAGAAGTCAGGAAACAACAGGTGTTGAGAGGATGTGGAGAAATAGGAACACTTTTACACTGTTGGTGGGATTGTAAACTAGTTCAACCATTATGGAAAACAGTATGGCGATTCCTCAAGGATCTAGAACTAGATGTACCATATGACCCAGCCATCCCACTACTGGGTATATACCCAAAGGATTATAAATTACTCTACTACAAAGACACATGCACACGTATGTTTATTGCGGCACTATTCACAATAGCAAAGACTTGGAATCAACCCAAATGTCCATCTGTGACAGACTGGATTAAGAAAATGTGGCATATATACACCATGGAATACTATGCAGCCATAAAAAAGGATGAGTTTGCGTCCTTTGTAGGGACATGGATGCAGCTGGAAACCATCATTCTTAGCAAACTATCACAAGAACAGAAAACCAAACACCGCATGTTCTCACTCATAGGTGGGAACTGAACAATGAGATCACTTGGACTCGGGAAGGGGAACATCACACACTGGGGCCTATCATGGGGAGGGGGGAGGAGGGAGGGATTGCATTGGGGAGTTATACATGATATAAACGTCATGCACATGTACCCTAGAACTTAAAGTATAATAAAAAAAAAAAAAAGAAAAAAAAAAAACCATCCAGCAATTGTCCTCCACAGAAGCATCAATTTGAACACTATCCATGCACAAAAAAATCCTTCACAGGAGCTAGGAAACCAGAGGAGAGATCACAGTACCTTGTTTTAGAATAACAACAAGAAAAGATGCATTGAAGAATGTAGGAAGGGTGGTTTTACATTACCAAGGCATCCACCCCAACCCCAGGCAGCAAAGCAAAGAAAGAGATACAATTGGTCGGATGCAGTGGTTCATGCCTGTAATCCCAGCAATTTGGGAGGCCGAGGCAGGCAGATCACGAGGTCAGGAGATCAAGACCATCCTGGCTAACATGGTGAAACCCTGTTTCAACTAAAAATACAAAAAATTAGCCGGGCATGGTGGCGGGCAACTGTAGTCCCAGCTACTTGGGAGGCTGAGGCAGGAGAATGGCATGAACCTGGGAGGCAGAGCTTGCAGTGAGCCAAGATCATTCCACTGCATTCCAGCCTGGGCGACAGAGTGAGACACCGTCTCAAAAACAAAACAAAACAAACAAACAACAAAAGAAAGAAAGAAAGAGAGAGAGAGAGAGAGAGAGAGAGAGAGAAAGAAAGAAAGAAAGAAAGAAAGAAAGAAAGAAAGAAAGAAAGAAAGGGAGAGAGAGAGATACAATCTACTTGGGGGAAGAAGGAAGTAAGTGCAGAACTTTGGCTTGAAACACAATAACAGGCCTGCAATAGTTAAACCCAAAACCGGGTGGAAACCCTCAACCCCTGACACCAAACCAATACCCATGGACAGAGCTTCTAGATTTGCCTTGGTGCCAGACATGAACTTGTGACACCAGTGGTATGGACTCATATTCCAGCCTGCATCACCACTAGCCAATAACAGCAACCTCAGGCTCTGAATAAACCTCAGCTGAAGGTTCAGCCTTAGGTGGATCCCAGTACTGCACTGGTCTCAGCAGCTGTGGGCTTCAGGTACAACCAAATATTGGCTTAGCCTCAGTGGGTATGGAATTACCCACTTCACCCCTTTCCTAGCCCCAGATAGCACAGCATGGAGAAAGACACCATGTGCTTGGGGGAAGGAAAAAGAGATGGCATAGAACATCACCTTGCAACCCAGTACTGACTTCCTTCAGTAAAACTCAGCACAGGGCAGGGCCCCTCAGCCCCTGATACAATGCTGGTGCCCATAAATGGAGCGTCTAGGCCCACCCCAGTGCCAAACAGGAGCCTGCAGCCCCAGTGGAATGGACTTTTGTTACAACCCACATCACCACCAGCCAGCTACAGCAGACTTTGGCCCTAAATAAACTCCAGTGGAGGGCAGGCTGTAGTAGTCACATACCTTGGGTGCATCCCAGTACTGTACTGGTCTGAACAGCTGTGAGCTTTGGAGGCAACACAGCACTGTGTCAGACTCAGTAGTGAAAGGATTCTAGCTCTGGTGGTCCTGGGCTTGAGGTGCCCCTAGTTTTGCAACGACTGAAGTGTTCATCGCTTAGGGTTATGGGTTACCAGTCAACCTGCCCTGTATCTCTGAACCGGCTTACTTCTGAAGGTATCTTACAAACAAAGTCAGGCTTTGAAGACTGAATTAAGTGCCTATGTCAATGCTCAGACAACAATGCACAGCCACAAGGGGCAAGATCAAACAGGGAAGTATTACATCACCAAATGGACAAAATGAGGCACCAGTGACTAATTCTAAAGAGATGGTGATAGATCTTCAACAAAGTTGATAAAAACAAGCAATGGAAAAAGGATTCACTATTTAATAAATGGTAATGGGATACCTGGCTAGCCATATGCAGAAGACTGAAAATGGAACCTTTCCTTATACCATATACAAAAATCAACTCAAGATAGATGAAAGACTTAAATGCAAAACGTAAAACTACAAAAACTCTTGAAGAAAATCTAGGAAACATCATCCTAGAC
Source organism: Trachypithecus francoisi (assembly GCF_009764315.1). NCBI lineage: Eukaryota > Metazoa > Chordata > Mammalia > Primates > Cercopithecidae > Trachypithecus > Trachypithecus francoisi. Next base: position 113,935,345 of record NW_022681471.1, on the reverse strand, counting down.
ATAGGCCCTGGCAAAAATTTTATGACAAAGACATCAAAAGCAATTGTGACAAAAACAAAAATTGATAAATGGGACCTAATTAAACTAAAAAGTTTCTGCAAAGCAAAAGAAACTATCAACAGAGTAAACAGACATCCTACAGAATGAGAGAAAAATATTTGCAAACTATGCATCTGACAATGGTCTGATATCCAGAATCTATAAGGCATGTAAACAAGTCAACAAGCAAAAACCAAACAACCTCATCATAAAAAGTAAGCAAATGACATGAACAGACATTTCTCAAATTAAGACACATATGCAGCCAACAAGCATGAAAAAAATACTCAACATCACTAATCATTAGAGAAATGAGAACCAAAACCACAATGAGATAACATCTCACACCAGTCAGGATGGCTATTAGTAAAAAGCAAAACAACAACAACAACAACAAAAACATGTGCTGGCAAGGCTGTGGAGAAAAGCGAATGCATATACACTGCTGGTGAGAATGTAAATTAGTTCAGTCACTGTGGAAAGCAGTTTGGTGATTTCTCAAAGAACTTAAAACACAGCTACCATTTGACCTGGCAATTCCATTATTGGGTGTATATCCAAAGGAATATAAATAATTCTACTATAAAGACAAATGCATGCATATGTTCATTGCAGCACTATTCACAAAAACAATGATAGGAACTCAACCTAAATGCCCATCAGTGGTTGACTGGATAAAGAAAATATGGGACTTATACATCATGGAATACTATGCAGCCATAAGAAATCATGTCTTTTGCAGGAACATGGATGGAGATGGAGGCCATTATCCTAAGCAATGTTTCTACAAAGTAATGCAGAAACAGAAAACCAAACATTCTGTGTTCTCACTTATATGTGGGAGCTAAACACTGAGTATACATAAATACAAAAAAGGGAACAAAAGACTCCAGGGCCTATTAAAGGGTGGAGAGTGGGAGGAGAGTGAAGATTGAAAAACTACATATTAGATACCATGCTTATTATCTGGATGATGAAATAATGTGTACACCAAACTCCCATGACACATGATTTTATCTATAGAACCAACCTTCATATGTATCCTGGAAACAAAAATAAAAGTTAAGAAAAGAGGTGGAGATGGAAGAAATGCCTGATAAAGAGTTCAAAATAGCTGTTTCAATGACGCTCAGCAAACTTCAAGAAAATTCAGATAAGCAATGCAAAAATTTATTAGAGAAATTTAAGATATATTGAAATAATATTTTCTTAAAACACAAATGCTGGAAGTTAAAAATATAGGAAACAACATGAAAAAATGCAATGGAGAACATCAGTAGCAGAATTGGCCAAGCAGAGGAAATAATCTGTGAACTGGAAGACAGACTAATCAAAAATACACACTCAAAGGAGAGAAAAAAGATATAGTATAAAGGAATGAAGAAAGCTTACAGGAATTATAGGACAACATCAAAAAAGAAACACATAGGTCATTGGTGTTCAAAGGAGAAAAGATAAAAAGAAAGGTACAGAAAGTTCATTTAAAGAAATAATAACAGACAACTTTCTAGATGTAGAAAAACATATAAATATTCAGGTACAGGAAGGCCAAAGATCTACAATCAGATTCAATTCAAGTAAGACACAAATAAGAAACAACATATGATAATCAAATTGCCAGAGATCAAGGCAAACAGAGGCTCTTGAAGGTAGCAAGAGAAAAGAAGGGAATCACAATATGTCTAACAGCAAAATTATCAACAGAAACCTTACAGGCAAGGAGATAGTGGGATAATATATTCAAAGGGTTGAAGGGGAAGAAACTTCCAACCAAAATTACTGTGTCCAGAAAAACTGTCCTTTAGAAATGAAGGAGAGGTAAATATTTTTTCCAGCACAACAAAAGCTGAAGGCACTTATCACCACTAGACATATCTTATAAGAAATGCCAAAGAGAATTCTTCAGGTTGAAAGAAAAGGATGGTAACAAGAAAAATGAAATGAAAAATGAAAACATCTGAAAGTATGTAACTCACTGGTTAAAGTAAGTACTCAGTCAAATTCTGAATACTGTAATAATGTAATGGTGGTATGTAAATCACTTATATCTTTAGGATGACATTAAAAAACAAAACAATTAAAAATAATAACTAGAATAATTTAAGGATAATGCAATATAAAAAGATGTGAATTGTGACATCAGGAATTCAAAATGTTTGGTGTGGGAGGCAAAAAGTAGAATTATTTTTCCTCTTTTTCTTTGTTGTAATAAAAGTTAATTTGTTATTAGTTTGTTACCTGTTACAACTATAAGTTGTTTTTTGTAAGCCATATGATAATCACAAAGCAAAAACCTGTAATTCGTGCACTAAAAATAAAAAAACAAGGAAACAAAACATAGTACTAAAGAAAACCACTTAATTACAAAGGAAGGCAGTAAGGGGGGTAAAAGAAAGAGAAGAATTACAAAACAACTAGAAAACAATGAAAAAAATGACACTAGAAAGTCCTTACCTAGCAATAATGACCTTGAATGTAAATAAATTATTCAATTAAAAGACATGAATTGGGTAAATGGATTAAAAAACAAGACCCAACCACATGCACCTACAAGAGACTCACTTCACATCTAAGAATATACATAGACTGAAAATAAAGTGAGGAAGATATTCCATGCAAACGAAAACCAAAAGATTGGGGTAGTTATACCATACAAATAGACTTTAAGTCAAAAACTATAAAGAGACAATAAGTCATTATATAATGACAAAGGAGTCAATTCAGTAAAAGGATATAACAAATTTTAAATATAAATGCACTCAACATTGAAGTACCAAAATATATAAAGCAAACATTTGTAGATCTACATGGAGAGATAGACCATAATACAATAACAGTAGGGAATTTCAAAACCCACTTCCAGCAGTGGACAGATCACCCAGAGAGAAAATCAGCAAATAAATATTGGATTGAAATTGCTCTCTATACAAAAGGGACCTAACAATCATTTACAGAACATTGCATCCAAAACTACAAAATACATATTTTTCTCTGACATGGTTTGGTTCTGTGTCCCAACCCAAATCTCATGTTGAATTGTAATTCCCAGTGTTAGGGGAGGACCTGGTGGGAGGTGATTGGATCATGGGGGTGAACTTCCCTCAAGCTGTTCTCATGATAGCGAGTGAGTTCTCATGAAATCTGATGGTTTAAAGAGTTTGTGGCACTTCCGCCCTCAATCTCTTTCCCCTGCCACCACTAGAAGAAGGTGCTTTCTTCCCCTTCATCTTCTTCCATGATTTTAAGTTTCCTGAGGCCTCCCAGTCATGCTTCCTGCTAAGCCTGCAGAACTGTGAGTCAATTAAACCTCTTTTCTTCATAAATTACCCAGTTTCAGGTAGTTCTTTATAGTAGTGTGAGAATGGATTTAATACAGAAAATTGGTACCAGGAAGTGGGGCATTGTTATAAAGACAGCTGGAAATGTGGAAGTGACTTTGGACCTGAGTAACAGGCAGAGGTTGGAACAGTTTGGAGGGCTCAGAAGAAGACAGGAAGATGTGGGAATGTTTGGAACTTCATAGAGACTTGTTGGATGGTTGTGATCATATGCTGAGAGCGATATGAACAATGAAGTCCAGGCTGAGGTGGTCTCAGATGGAGATGAGGAACTTATTCGGAACTAGAGCAAAGGTCAATCTTGCTATGCTTTCGCAAAGAGACTGGCAGCACTGTGCCCCTGCTCTAGGGATCTGTGGAAATTTGAACTTAAGAGATGATTTAAGGTCTCTGGCAGAAGAAATTTCTAAGAAGCAAAGCATTGAAGATGTGGCCTGGCTACTCCTAAAAGCCTATGCTCATTTGCATAAAAAAAGAGATGGTCTGAGAGTGGAACTAATATTTACAAGGGAAGCAGAGCATTAAAGTTTGGAATATTTGCAGCCTGACCATGTGGTAGAAAAGAAAAATCCATTTTCTGGAGAGAAATTCAAGCTGGCTCCAGAAATTTTCATAAGAGGAGTCAAATGTTCATAGCCAAAATAATGGGGAAAATGTCTCCAGGGCATTTCAGAGAACTTCACAGCAGCTCCTCCATGACAGGCTCAGAGACTTAGGAGGGAAAAATGGTTTTCTGGGCCAGTCCCATGGTCCAGGTGCTCTGTGCAACCTCAGGACATGGTACCCCATGTCTCAGCTTCTCCAGCTCCACCCATAGCTAAAAGGGGCCAAGGTACAGCTCAGACCATGGCATCAGAGGGTGCAAGCTCCAAGCCTTGGCAACTTTCACCTGATGTTGGGCCTGCAGGTACACAGAAGGCAAGAGTTGAGGTTTGGAAACCTCACCTAGATTTCAGAGGATGTATGGAAATGCCTGAATGTCCAGGCAGAAGTGTGCTGCAGAGGCAGAGCCCTCAGAGAGAACCTCCACTAGGGCAGTGCAGAGGGAAAATGTGGAATTGAAGCCCCACACAGAGTCCCCACTGGGGCACTGCCTAGGGGAGCTGTGAGAAGAGTGCCACTGTCTTTCAGACCCCAGTATGGTGAATACACAGACAGCCTGCACTGTGCTCCTGGAAATGCAACAGACACTAAATGCCAGCCTGTGAAAGCAACCAAGCTGGTTGTACCCTGCAGAGCCACAGGGACAGTTCAAGGCCTTGGGAGACCACCCCTTGCATCAGCAAGTCCTGAATGTGAGACATAGAATCAAAGGAGATTATTTTGGAGCTTCAAGATTTAATGACTGCCCTTCTGGGTTTCAGACTTGTATGCGGCCTGTAGCCCCTTTGTTTTGTCCAATTTCTCTCATTAGAATGGGAGCATTTACCCAATGTCTGTACCCCCATCATACCTTGGAAGTAACTAACTTGTTTTTTATTTTAGAGGCTCACAGGCAGAAGGGGCTTGCCTTGTCTCAGATAATACTTTGGATTTGGACTTTTGGGTTAATGCTGGAGTGAGTTAAGACTTTGGGGGACTATTGAGAAGGCATGATTGTGTTTTGAAATGTGAGGACATGAGATTTGGGAGGGGCCAGAGGCAGAATGATATGGTTTGGCCCTGTGTCCCCATCCAAATCTAATGTTGTAATTCCCAATTTGGGGAGCAGAACCTGGTGGGAGGTGATTGGATCATGGGTACACATTTCTCCATGCTGCTCTTGTGATAGTGAGTGAGTTCTCACTAGTTCTGATGGTTTAAAAAGGGTGTGGTACTTCCTTCCTCACACTCCCTCTCTCCTGCTGCCAATAGAAACGGGTGCTTGCTTCCCCTTCACCTTCCGCCATGACTGTAAGTTTCCTGAGGCTTCCCATTCATGCTTCCTGTAAAGCCTGTGGAGTTATGAGTCATTAAATCTCTTTTCTTCAAAATGAATGAAAAATGTAAATGCAATAGTTGAAACAATAAAACTACTAAAAGAAAGCATGAAGGACACTTTTCTTTTTTTTTTTTTTGAGACAGAGTCTCGCTTTGTTGCCCAGGCTGGAGTGCAGTGGCACAATCTTGGCTCACTGGAAGCTCCACCTTCTGGGTTCACACCATTCTCCTGCCTCAGCCTCCCGAGTAGCTGGGACTACAGGCACCCGCCACCACACCTGGCTAATTTTTTGTATTTGTAGTAGAGACAGGGTTTCACCACGTTAGCCAGGATTGTTTCGATCTCCTGACCTTGTGATCTGCCCGCCTCAGCCTCCCAAATGCTGGGATTACAGGCATGAGCCACAGTGCCTGTCCCTAGGACACTCTTTATGATAGTGGTCTGGGCAAGGATTTTTTGGACAAGGCCTCAAAGCCACAGACAATAAAAGCATAAATAGACAAATGAGATTATATCAAATTAAAAAGTTTTTTCTTGGCAAAGTAAACAATCAATAGAGTAAAGAGACTACCTATAGAATGGGAGAAAGTATTTACAAACTATGCATCTCACAACGGATCCTGTACATCCACAATATATAAGAAGCTCAAATAACCCATAACAGAAAAAGAAAACAAATAATTGGATTTAAACATCGGCAAAATATTTGAATAGGCATTTCTCAAAAGAAGACATACATATGGTCAAAAAGTAGAGACAAATTGCTCAGCATCACTAATCATCATGAAATGAAAATCAAAGCTACAAAGTGAGATATTACTTCACCCCAAATAGAATGGCTATTATCGAAGACAAAAATTGCAAATGCTGGAATGGATATAGACAAAGGCAACACTTACACATTGTCAATGGGAATATAAAATAATACAGCTGCTATGGAAAACAGTATGGAGTTTCCTTAAAAAAATTAAAACTAGAACTACCATATGATCCAGCAATCCTACTATTGAGTATATATCTAAAGGAAATAAAATCAGTGTCAGTATATTTGAACTCCCATGTTTGTCGCAGAACTATTCACAATACCCAAGGTATGCAACCAACCTAAGTGTCCATCGATGAATAATTGGAAAGAAAATGTATTACATATGCACAATGAAATATTCTTCTGCAAAAATGGATGAAATCTTGTCATTTGTAACAACATGGATGAACTGGAAGACATAATGTTACGTGAAATGTGTCAGACACAGAAAGAAAAATACCGCATGATATCACTCTTATGTGGAATCAAAAGAAGTTTATCTCATAGGAGTAGAGAGTAGAGTAGTGATTCCCAGAGGCTGGGGAGTGTGTGCTGGGGGATAGTGATGGGTGAGACAGGGAGAGATTGGTCAACAGGTGCAAAGTTACAGTTAGGAGGAATAAGTTCTGGTGTACTGTTGCACAGTAGAGTGACTATGGTTAGCAATATTTTACTGAATATTTCAAAATAGTTAAAAGAGAGAATTTTAAATGTGCTCGCAACAAGGAAATGAAAAGGTATAAAATGATGAACATGATAGTTACACAGAATTGATATTATACAATGTATACATGTATCAAAACATCACATTGTGCCATAAATATGTAAAACTGTGATTTATCTATGATTTAAAAATATAAATAAAAAATCTAAAAAATCATTTTGTTCCTCTTTATTGTTCAAAACTAGTATATTAATAGGAATGATTATGATACAATCTAGAACTGTTCACTCTTGTTTAATTAATTAAATTTAATTAAACATCTACAGAAGATGTTAGGTTGCATATAATTCAATAAGGCATGATGACACTTCTTTGTTAGAAATATCTCACGTATAAAATTTAAAATCTAGAAAGAGAGAATTTAAAAAGAAAGAAGCTAGCTTGAATCTAACCAGAAGGAAAGAGTCAGCAAAGTCAAACTAAGGAATAGTAGAGAAACTAAATTTTCTCTACTCTACAAAAGAAATCAACTTCACTGAAGTAAAAGAAAGTCTGTAAACTATTCAAGATTAGAGACTCAAGAGGTATTGGGAAAATATAATCCTCCAAACAAAATCAATAAGACAGGAAAATAAATTATAACATCCATTAGGATCAGGATCAGAAAATAAAATTCTTCTGAGGAGCAGGAAAATAAAATCCTCCAAAGGACATCAATAAGACAATGTGAGAAACTTGAATGAGTATGGAATATAAGATAATACTATTGTATCAATAATAAATGCACCAAATTGGATAATTATATTGATTTTAAGTTAAAAAATTTTCTATTTTTGGAGACACATGCTCCAATACTGAGGGGTGAGGATACATAATGTCTATAATGTCTTTGCAACTGACTCACGAAAAATAATAATTATGAATCTAGATTAATTTAGTCTTGCAAGTTTTCTGTATGTTTGAAATTTTTAACACAAAAAATTGAAAATAATAAGAAAAATAGTGCTTGCTTTGGCAGCACATATACTAAAATTGGAGGGATATATAGAAGATTACCATGGCCCCTGTGCAAGGATGACACTCAAATTCATAAGGCATTCCATATTTTTAAACATATCTATGGAAACAAACTAGAAAATCTAGAAGAGATGGATAAATTCCTTCACACATACACCCTCCCAAGACTAAACCAAGAAGTTGAATCCATGAATACACCAAAAACAAGTTCTGAAATTAAGGCAGTAATTAAGAGCCTACCCACCAAAACAAAAAGCCCATGACCAGATGGATTTACAGCCAAATTCTACCAGAGGTAAAAAGAGGAGCTGGTATCATTCCTTCTGAAACTATTCCAAAAAATTGAAAAGGAGGGAATCCTCCCTAACTCATTTTATGAGACCAGCATCATCCTGATACCAAAACCTGGCAGAGACACAACAACAAAAGAAACTTTGGGCCAATATCCCTGATGAACATCAATGCAAAAATCCTCAATAAAATACTGGCAAACTGAATTCAGCAGCAAATCAAAGAGTTTATCCACCACAATCAAGTTGGCTTCATCCATGAGATTCAAGGCTGGTTCAACATACACAAATCAATAAATGTAATCCAACACATAAACAGAACCAATGATAAAAACCACATGATTATCCAATAGATGCAGAAAAGGCCTTCAATAAAACTCAACACCCCTTCATGTTAAAAACTCTCAATAAACTAGGGATTGATGGAATATATCTCAAAATAATCAGAGCTATTTAGAACAAACCCATAGCCAATATCATACTGAATGGGCAAAAGCTGGAAGCATTGCCCTTGAAAACTGGCACAAAGATGCCCTCTCTTACCACTCCTATTCAACATAGTATTGGAAGTTCTGGCCGGAGCAATCAGGCAAGGAAAAGAAATAAAGAATATTCAAATAGGAAGACAAGAAGTCAAATACCTTTGTTTGCAGATGATATATCCTGTATCTAGAAAACCTCATCATCTCAGCCCAAAAACTCCTTAATCTGATGAGCTACTTCAGCAAAGTCTCAAGATATGAAATCAATGTGCAAAAATCTCTAGCATTCCTATGCACCAACAGCAGGCAAGCAGAGAGCCAAATCATGAGTGAACTCCCATTCACAATTGTTACAAAGAGAATAAAATACCTAGGAATACAACTTACAAGGGACATGAAGGACCTCTTCAAGGAGAACTACAAACCACTGCTCAAGGAAATAAGAGAGGACACAAACAAATGGAAAAGCATTCCATCCTCATGGATAGGAAGAATCAATATCATGAAAATGACCATACTGCCAAAAGTAATTTGTAGATTCAATGCTATGCCCATCAAACTACCATTGACATTCTTCACAGAATTAGAACAATCTACTTTAAATTTCATATGGAACCAAAAAAGAGCCTGTACAGCCAAGACAATCCTAAGCAAACTGGAGTCATCATGCTACCTGACTTCAAACTATACTGCAAGGCTACAGTAACCAAAATAGCATGGTACTAGTAGCAAAACAGACATACAGACCAATAGAACAGACCAGAGACCTCATAAATGCCACCACACATCTACTATCATCTGATCTTTGACAAACTTGACAAAATCAAGCAATGGGGAAAAGACTCCCTATTTAATAAATGGTGCTGGGAAAACTGGCTAGCCATATGCAGAAAACTGAAACAGGACCCCTTTCTTACACTTTATACAAAATTAACTCAAGACAGATTAAAGACTTAAACGTAAAACCCAAAACTATAAAAATCCTAGAAGAAAACCTAGGCAATACCATTCAGGACTTAGGCATGAACAAAGACTTTATGATGAAAATGCCAAAAGTAATTGCAACAAAAGCCAAAGGTACAATGGGATCTAATTAAACTAAAGAGCTTCTGCACAGCAAAAGAAACTACCAACAGAGTGAACAGGTAACCTACAGAGTGGGAGAAAATTTTAGCAATTGATACATCTGAGAAAGGTCTAATATCCAGAATCTACAAGGAACTTCAACAAATTTACAAGAATAAAAACAATCAACCCCATCAAAAAGTGGGCAAAAGATATAAACATACACTTCTCAAAAGAAGACATTTATGTGGACAACAGGCATATGAAAAAAACTCAATATTATTGATCATTAGAGAAATGCAAATCAAAACCACAATGAGATACCATCCCACAACAGTCAGAACGGCAATTACTAAAATGTCAAGAAACAATAGATGCTAGTGAGGCTGTGAAGAAATAGGAACACTTTTACACTGTTGGTGAGAATGTAAATTAGTTCAACCATTGTGGAAGACAATATGGCAATTCATCAGGGATCTAGAACCAGAAACACCATTAGACCCAGCAATCCCATTACTGGGTATATACCCAAAGGAATATAAATCATTCTACTATAAAGACACATGCACACACGTACTTACTGCAGAACTATTTACAATAGCAAAGACATGGAACCAACCTAAATGCCCATAAATGATAGACTGGATAAAGAAAATGTGGTACATATACACCATGGAATACTATGTAGTCATAAAAAGGAATGAGATCATGTCCTTTGCCAGGACACAGATGAAGCTGGAAGCCATCATTCTCAGCAAACTAACACAGTAACAGAAAACCAAACACTGCAAGTTCTCACTTATAAGTGGGAGCTGAACAATGAGAACACATGGACACAGAGAGGGGAACAACATACCAGGGCTAGTCAGGGGGTGAGTGGCGAAGAGAGGAAGAGCATTAGGACAAATAACTAATGCCTGTGGGGCTTAAAACCTAGATGATGGGTGGATAGGTGCAACAAACCACCATGGCACACACACACCTATGTAACAAACCTACATGTTCTGCACTTGTATCCCAGAACTTAAAGTAAAATTTTTTAAAAGAATAAATAAAAGGACTAATCTAGAGAAATGCTTGCACAAGTGCATCAGGAGACACATATAAGAATGTACACATTTATATTAGCAAATGTGCTCTCATATACTAAAAATGTTACAATGACTTAAATGTTCTTGAGTAGTAAAATGGCAAAATACATTATGTCGTATATATAAAATGGAATACTACAAAGCAGTGAAAATGAAACAGCTAGAGTTACATATCACAACACAAATAAATCTCCAAAACATAATAATAAGAGAATGAAGCAAGTTGCAAAAGGTATTATATAGTATGATTCCATTTATTTAAAGTTCAGAAATAGGCAAAAGTAAACAAAATTATCAATCAACCCTCTGAAAAAATGAGGGTAAAGAGATTATCAAGATAGTACAATAATCTATCATCTGAAAAAAATTGATAACTTCATTTGAATTGAATATTTTGTCATGTACCAACCATGTTCTATTATAGGACTGTGCTCAGAAAGCTTTAGATATTATGGTGTCATCATCACTGGTATTAGCTCAGTCAAGATTATTATTTTATTATTATTTTTAGCTTCATATTTATAGTCATTCTAATGGGTGTTGTAATTTATGAGTCTGGAGACAACCAGAAGAGCTACAAATTATTCTGTTGATATCTTTCCCTTCAATTGTGAACATATCTTCAAACTCAGCACTAGAAATAGCACATACAGTTTTTTATTAGCAATTTGTTCCTAGGATCCTTAATTCTTTCTACATTCATCTTCTCCATTCAGTACTACTGCCTTTACTTCTAGTATTGTCAGTTACACTGTGAAATGTCTGCCATTCACTGTCAAAACAGCATCTTCATGCAACAAAAGATAGAATAGCAGCCTTCCCACAGCCACAACTAACCAAGGTTTTATGATGATCAAGACACACAGCCATAAATATGCTCGTGGAGTCATGCTTGGAATTTGGGGATAAAGACAAACTGAGTCTTGTGGTTAAGAGACACAAAATCATATCACATGGATAACACTTTAAATAATATGACTATTTTTTCTATCAGAATTATCTTTTATTTTATTTTATTTTTTATTATACTTGAAGTTCTAGGGTACATGTGCACAACGTGCAGGTTTGTTACATATGTATACATGTGCCATGTTGGTGTGCTGCACCCATTAACTCGTCATTTACATTAGGTATTTCTCCTAATGCTATCCCTACCCCCTCCCCACACCCCATGACAGGCCCTGATGTGTGATGTTCTCCTTCCTGTGTCCAAGTGTTCTCATTGTTCAATTCCCATCTATGAGTGAGAACATGTGGTGTTTGGTTTTCTGTTCTTGTGATAATTTGCTCAGAATGATGGTTTCCATTTTCATCTATGTCACTACAAAGGACATGAATTCATCCTTTTTTATGGCTGCATAGTATTCCATGGTGTATATGTGCCACATTTACTTGATCCCATCTATCATTGATGGACATTTGGGTTGGTTCCAAGTCTTTGCTATTGTGAATAGGGCTGCACTAAAAATACGTGTGCATGTGTCTTTATAGCAGCATGATTTATAATCCTTTGGGTATACACCCAGTAATGGGATGGCTGGGTCAAATGGTATTTCTAGTTCTAGATCCTTGAGGAATCACCACACTGTCTTCCACAATGGTTGAACTAGTCTACAGTCCCACCAACAGTGTAAAAGTGTTCCTATTTCTCCACATCCTCTCCAGCACCTGTTGTTTCCTGACTTTTAATATTGCCATTCTAACTGGTGTGAGATGGTATCTCACTGTGGTTTTGATATGCATTTCTCTGATGGCCAGTGATGATGAGCATTTTTTCATGTGTCTGTTGGCTGTATGCATGTCTTCTTTGGAGAAACATCTGTTCATATCCTTTGCCCACTTTTTGATGGGGTTGTTTGTTTTTTTCTTGTAAATTTGTTTGAGTTCTTTGTAGGTTCTGGATATTAGCCCTTTGCCAGATGAGGAGATTGCAAAAATTTTCTCCCACTCTGTAAGTTACCTGTTCACTCTGTTGGTAGTTTCTTTTGCTGTGCAGAAGCTCTTTAGTTTAATTAGATCCCATTTGTCTATTTTGGCTTTTGTTGCCATTGCTTTTGGTGTTTTAGTTGTGAAGTCCTTGCCGATGCTTATGTCCTGAATGGTATTGCCTAGGTTTTCTTCTAGGGTTTTTATGGTTTTAGGTCTAACATTTAAGTCTACACTCCATCTTGAATTAGTTTTTGTATAAGGTGTAAGGAAGGGATCCAGTTTCAACTTTCTACATATAGCTAGACAGTTTTCCCAGCACCATTTATTAAATAGGGAATCATTTCCCCATTTCTTGTTTTTGACAGGTTTGTCAAAGATCAGATGGCTTTAGATGTGTGGTATTATTTCTGAGGGCTCTGTTCTGTTCCATTGATCTATATCCATGCTGTTTTGGTTACCATAGCCTTGTAGTATAGTTTGAAGACAGGTAGTGTGATGCCTCCAGCTTTGTTCTTTTTGCTTAGGATTGTCATGGCAATGCGGGCTCTTTTTTGGTTCCATATGAACTTTAAAGTAGTTTTTTCCAATTCTGTGAAGAAAGTCATTGGCAGATTGATGGGGATGGCATTGAATCAATAAATTACCTTGGGCAGTATGGCCATTTTCAAGATATTGTTTCTTCCTATCCGTGAGCATGGAATGTTCTTCCATTTGTTTGTGTCCTCTTTTATTTCATTGAGCAGTGGTTTGCAGTTCTCCTTGAAGAGGTCCTTCACATCCCTTGTAAGTTGGATTCCTAGGTATTTTATTCTCTTTGAAGCAATTGTGAATGGGAGTTCACTCTTGATTTGGCTGTCTGTTTGTTATTGGTGTATAGGAATCTTGTGATTTTTGCACATTGATTTTGTATCCTGAGACTTTGCTGAAGTTGTTTATCAGCTTAAGGAGATTTTGGGCTGAGATGATGGGGTTTTCTAAATATACAATCATGTCATGTGCAAACAGGGACAATTTGACTTCCTCTTTTCCTAATTGAATACCCTTTATTTCTTTCTCCTGCCTGATTGCCCTGGCCAGAACTTCCAACACTATGTTGAATAGAAGTGGTGAGAGAGGGCATGACTGTCTTGTGCCAGTTTTCAAAGGGAATGCTTCCAGTTTTTGCCCATTCAGTATGATATTGGTTGTGGGTTTGCCATAAATAGCTCTTATTATTTTGAGATATGTTCCATCAATACCTAGATTAATGAGAGTTTTTAGCATGAAGCACTGTTGAATTTTGTCAAAGGCCTTTTCTGTATCTATTAAGATAATCGTGTGCTTTTTGTCTTTGGTTCTGTTGATATGATGGATTATGTTTACTGATTTGCATATGTTGAACCAGTCTTGCATCCCAGGGATGAAGCCGACTTGATCATGGTGCATAAGCTTTTAGATGGATTTTATTTCTCCTTCACTTATGAAACTTAGTTTGGCTGGATATGAGATTCTGGGTTGAAAGTTCTTTTCTTTAAGAATGTTGAATATTGATCCCCACTCTCTTCTGGCTTGTAGGGTTTCTGCTGAGATATCCACTGTTAGTCTGATGGGCTTCCCTTTGTGGGTAATCTGACCTTTGTCTCTGGCTGCCCTTAACATTTTTTCCTTCATTTCAACTTTGGTGAACCTGACAATTATGTGTCTTGGGGTTGCTCTTCTCGAGGAGTATCTTTGTGGCATTCTCTGTATTTCCTGAATTTGAATGTTGGCCTGCCTTGCTAAGTTGGGGAAGTTTCTCAGGATAATATCCTGAAGAGTGTTTTCAAGCATGGTTCCATTCTCCCCATCACTTTCAAGTACACGAATCAAATGTAGATTTGGTCTTTTCACATAGTCCCATATTTCTTGGAGGCTTTGTTCATTTCCTTTTACTCTTTTTTCTCTCAACTTCTGTTCTTGCTTCATTTCACCCATTTGATCTTCAATCACTGATATCCTTTCTTCCACTTGATCGAATCAGCTACTGAAGCGTGTGCATGCATCACATAGTTTTCATGCCACGGTTTTCGGCTCCATCAGGTCATTTAAGGTCTTCTCTACGCTGTTTATTCTAGTTAGCCATTTATATAATCTTTTTTCAAGGTTTTTAGCTTCCTTGCGAAGGGTTCGAACATCCTCCTTTAGCTCAGAGAAGTTTGTTATTACCGATCTTCTGAAACCTACTTCTGTTAACTCGTCAAAGTCATTCTCTGTCCAGCTTTGTTCCATTGCTGGCGAGGAACTGTGATCCTTTGGAGGAGAAGAGGCACTCTAATTTTTAGAATTTTCAGCTTTTCTGCTCTGGCTTCTCCCCAACTTTTTGGTTTTATCTACCTTTGGTCTTTGATGATGGTGATCTATGGATGGGGTTTTGGTATGGATGTCCTTTTTGTTGATGTTAAGGAATATGACTATTAAGTTATTCCTCTGTGGTGGGAATAAGGAAGACACATTTGATAATTAACTTAAAATATTTAAAGAGTTGTCACATGGAAGCTGGATTTGACTTGTTCTTTATGACCCCAAGGGATAGAACTTGAATCAATGGGTCAGAGCTTCAGAAAGACAAATTTCATCAATTTAAGGAAGAGCCAGCCAGAAATACAATAATCAGTCCCTCAGAAAAGTAAACTACATATTTCAAGAAGCATTCTAAAAGAGTTTAGGCAAGCAGTAGGATGGGGTCAGAGAATAAAATGATTATTTTTCAGGGTTCTGAGAGTCTGGGTTCTAGGCATGGAAGAGGATGCTGAGGTAGTAGTCAAGAGGCCTGGGTTATTGCCCTTGCTCATTCACTAACTAGATAGATGACCACCATTTTGAGACTTTTCTCTTCTAATAAGAGTATTAGGATGGTGTTGGATAGTAAGAGTAAATGGATAGTGTTGTCACTGCCTTGATAGAAATAATAGCCCCATATCAGATTAATTTCACACTGATGTCAACCTTAGGACAGAAAATTTGTTTCACTGAAGACAACCTAATTTACTAACACTGGGAATCTGATTTAGACCAACAAGATTTGCAGCATTTATTCTCTGGGGAAACATTAGTGGAAGTATAATGTATACATCACCACCATGAAGTTAATAAAAACAAAAAACAAAAAACAAGTTTAATCAAAGGGAAAGATTCCACAGGAGCTAGGCTTGATGCTCAAGAAGAATCAATTTGCCTTTGAGAGCAATTACTCCTCAAGAGTAGCTTTACCCTTGGCTTCTATGAAATATTGGTATATCACCTGGAAATAAGCACCACAACATTTTCTTTTTTATTAGTTTATTATGTTGCTGTATAATACATAATGTACACAATCAGTTGGCCAAATATTGTTCACAGTCTGAGTCTATGTAAAGGTATGCAGGAACAGCTTATAGAGTCCTTGATATCCCCTGAATCAAGAGATTCAGCTATGTTTATTTTATTACTATAAATTGTACAGAGGAGATAAATATCTTTTTCTATATTCCAGGGTAATGGAAAGATGCTTCATTTCTTCTCATACTGTTTCTATCCCTATGTTAGGAATGTAGTCACTGTTATCTATTTTTTAACTGTACAGCAAATTTCAGCAATTTCTGATGGGGAAATGTATCAGTCAAGGTCCCTGCAAGAAACAGAATTCCACTCAGGTGATTTGATGAAGAGATTTTTAATAAAAAACTTGCTTACAGATGTCTGGCTAGGGTTAAGGTTAAACAAGGAAGGATGAGGCCATTATGACCCAAAGATAAGTCATAGCTGGAAGCCATTACTAATCCTAGGTTTGAAAGGGAACATGGAGGAGATAGTGTTTTAGGAACCGGTGAGAGCTGGAACTATGGAGGAACAGATACTTAGCAAAAGCTCTAGCAATGGAGAGACTCAACCACAGCCAAAACTAGAATCAACTCAGCCAGGGTGAAATAGAGAAGAGATATCCCAACCTCTCTCTCTTTATGTCCTATGATTCATGCTGCTGACTCCCTTTAGCTGAGTCAACAATGCAAACTCAGAAATTTAGTTTGGAATAGTTTGTCCAATTACTATCTCCTAACTCCCATTTCAGATTATTTCCCATATATATATATCATATTCTCAAAGGGATATAGTCTAGAAAAGTTTGTTAATGACTACCTAACCAATAAATAATGGAATCCATATGTCACTTGGAGAGAAAAAAATGATGCATGGGACTACATTTACTGTAATTTAATCATCATTCAAAAATTAATTTAGCCACTACTATATAGTGCTGAAGACAGAAATGGTATCAGACTTCATGCATCTTCTACAATATAAAATGCCTAGAGACATGCTCAGTTAAAAAGAGAGAAGATATACACACTACATGTAGATATAGAAGTTACCCATATGGACGTGTGTCTGTAGTTTGCATGTATGGGTGTATATGTGTATGTGTGCCTATAGTGAGTATGTGTATATCTGTGCTGATACTCTCCATACCCCCTCTCCATGACCCTCCCCAAATCCACTCTCCACTCTTCTCCAACTGCTTTTTGCCCTAAATGACTGAACTATATGAATTACATCAATGGGTTTCCTCATCCTCTAGCTTCCTGTTGGTTTCAGACAATGAGTGGAATGCCAGAAGAAAATCAGAAGGCAGCAAATAAGAAAGATCAGAGTATTTATTTCTCTGAGTCTCCTTGCAAAGTCACTATGACTCATCATGTCCTCAACCATCACAGTTTCTATCAAGCAATCCATCTTTCTCTGCAGGTTCCAGTTGCTGCTCTCTCTCCTTGTCCCTTCAGTAGTGATGGCACCTTGCTTTGACTATCTCCTGGGGTACTACTTCACTAACCCTGTGGTTTCCCTGTACCCTGCCCATATCTTGTAAATTACACCTTTATTAAACTCTTCTCAGGTTACTTAATTTGAGTGCCATCTGTTTCCAGCAGGAACCCTGATGGATACATTATGCCCCAACAACTTACAAGAATTAATAGTATTTTTCTAGTCTTACTGCAACATTCCAGGCTTTAGAAAATTGTATTTCCTTGGTAATAATCTAGGTCTATTAGACTGCAAGGTCTTCAAGAGCAGAGATCATACCATACACACAGTTGTAACATTTGCAGGCATAAATAGCTCCTGCCCACAGTTGACAATCAACAATTATTCTGAGGAATTGAACTGACATAAAACAAAATATAGCTATTCCCAGGCTATGATCTTGAATGAACAAGATAAACATTATCTTAACCATGACATAAGAAAAACCATGTGATCCTAAAGAATTTATTGATGTTAGATGTTAACTTGCTGAATGTAATACCCATTTTAATGTCTTCTTCATGCAGAAATAAATGGTGTTTAAGAGTATTGGCCAGGCACTGTGGCTCACACCTGTAATCCCAACACTTTGGGAGGCCAAGGTGGGTGGATCACTTGAAGTCAAGAGTTTCAGACCAGCCTGGCCAACATGGTGAAACCCTGTGTCTACTAAAAATACAAAAACTAGCCAGGCGTGGTGGTGGGTGCCTGTAAGCCCAGCTACTCTGGAGCCTGAGGCAGGAGAATTGCTTGAACCGGGGGAGGGGGGCGGAGTTTGCAGTGAGCCGAGATTGTGCCACTGCACTCCACCCTGGGTGACAGAGCGAGACTCCATTCAAAAAAAAAAAAAAAAAGTATTATACAGCTGGCTGTGTAATTACATTAATCAAAGAGTTCAGTTGGCTTCTTCAGTTGGCTTCTTTGCAGTTGCCATAGTAGCAAACACATGTTTGCAAGTAGAGCGCACACATAGAACCAATTCTTAATTATACATGTAGCACTACATTTCAGAGAACACAATAAATATGGAGGTCATGAGTGCATGAAAAAGAAATATGATGAAAAAAGATTTGCTCTCCAGCTTTTCTATCTTTTGATTATTCCTAACCCCTTATTAGTATCTTCTGATTCCCTATTACCCCTTTTCATTCACTGCAATATAAAGGTCTCTGCAGCCACCCACGAAATTACAAACATCTGCTCCTGAAATGACCCAGAACTGTTCTTTAAAAAAAGTCAGTAGGAAATTAAGTCCTGCCATAACAAAAACACAATGGAATGAAAGTATCTACTGATGCTTTCCTAAGAAAACTGACACCACCCTTGGTCTTTTCTCATATTATGGCAGAGCATCAAGGTCTTCCTTTCTAAGTACTCTTTGTATTACTAAGGGTTCTTACTTATTATTAAATACCTTGCCTAGCTGTGCAATATAGGTTATAGATCTTGCCACTCACAAGTATGTTGCCAAGATTAGCTAATTATTGTACTTTTAAAAAATAAACAAACCAGAAAGCATAATATCAAGGGTAAAACAAATTTACCAATCAAAGAAGACTAAGTAATAATTTCTCTTTTTCTCTCTCTGTATTTTTCCAGACATTATTTAAGGAAAGTCATATAGTCTTTAGAGAAATAAGAGACGGTCTTTACTTAATTCTAATTAAGTCTTTCCAAAGGAGATGGATGCCAATCCAATGTAGCTGAAAATTCTTTATTTTAAATAGTCTCACAGTTTAATAACATATTTTGGCATTACTTTTGTCCAATACAAAGTTAATCTTATATTGGCAATAAATTATCATTGCACAATAACACATTTGTTTCTGCTTTCTTTGGTGCTGATCTCATCAGTGTTGACCATTTGCTTATTTATCTTTTCTATTAGCATTTGCTGATTGCTTATTATGCAGTCGACACTTTCCCAAACTTAAAGAATATACAAATACATTATCCTAACCCTCCAAAAGCTTGTGTCTAGAAAATAAGATAGGCATATAGTAAACTGGCAGGCCAGCTGGGGGATGCATAGTCTGAGAGCCTAGCAGAAAACACTTATTTCTGCTTCCTGTGCTTGTTCATCCTCCAGCAGCCTAGAGAAGCAAAAGAACAAGTGCATAAGGCTTCTTGAGACCTAAGCTTGAAACTGACCCACTGTCACTCCCACTGCATCCTATTGGCCAAAGCAAGTCACAAGGCCAACCCAGATTTAATGGGAAAGGATATAGGCTCCACCTCTTAATGGAAGGAGCAGCAAAGTAACAGTGCAAAAGCTGTGGATGCAAGGAGAGATAGAAGATTGGAAACATGTTTGCATAGTACTAAATGCACAGTAAGACAACAAGTCTAACCTAGAGGGAATCAGGAAAGGCAAAATACAGTCTTTAAAGATTAGAATATTAGTATCTATAATAATATGCATTACAAGGCAAATCAATACTTACATCGACAATATAAAATAAGGAATCCAAAACATATAATTGAGTGATAGCCTTGAGTCAGTTGTTCTCTTGTTACATTTCTCAATTAGCGAAACCTCTGAAAAGTAAAGTAAGACTTTTTTCCTGAACTTTAGCTTAATATAAACTCTTAAATTATTTTCTTTAAAAAATTTTTTCCATAAGTTATTAGGGTATAGGTGGTATTTGGTTACATGAGTAAGTTCTTTAGTGGTGATTTGTGATATTTTGGTGCACCCATAAACCAAGCAGTATACACTGTACCACATTTGTAGTCTTCTATCCCTCGCCCCCCTCCTACTCTTCCCCACAAGTCCCCAAAGTCCATTGCATCATTCTTATGTCTTTGCATCCTCATACCTTAGCTCCCACATGTCAGTGAGAACAAACAATGTTTGGTTTTCCATTCTTGAGTTGCTTCACTTAGAATAATAGTCTCCTATCTCATCCAAGTCACTGCAAATGCTGTTAATTCATTCCTATTCCATTGCATATACATACCACAGTTTCTTTATTCACTAATTGATTGATGGGCATTTGGGTTGGTTCCACAATTTTGCAATTGTGAACTGTGCTGCTATAAACATGAGTGTGCAAGTATCTTGTTCGAATAATGATTTCTTTTCCTCTGGGTATATACCCAGTAGTGGTATTGCTGGATCAAATGGTAGTTCTACTTTTAGTTCTTTAAGGAATTTCCACACTGTTTTCCATAGGAGCTGTACTAGTTTACATTTCCACCAGCAATGTAGAAGTGCTCCCTGATCACTGCATCCATGCCAACATCTACTGTTTTTTGATTTTTTGATTATGGCCATTCTTGCAGGAGTAAAAGTGGTATCACTTTTGTGGTTTTGATTTGCATTTCCCTCATTATTAGTGATGTTGAGCGTTTTTTCATATGTTTGATGACCATTGTGTATCTTTTAAGAATTGTCTATTCATGTCCTTAGCCCACTTTTTGATGGGATTGTTTGCTTTTTTCTTACTGATTTGAGTTCGTTGTAGATTTTGGATATTAGTCCTTTGTCAGATGTATAGATTGTGAAGATTTTCTCCCTCTCTGTGGGTTGTCTGTTTACGCTGTTGACTGTTCCCTTTTGCCGTGCAAAAGCTGTTTAGTTAATTAGGTCCCAGCTACTTATCTTTGTTTTTGTTGCATTTGCTTTTGAATTCTCAGTCATAAAATCCTTGCCTAAGCCAATGTCTAGAAGGGTTTTCCCAATGTTATCTTCTAGAATTTTTATAGTTTCAGGTCTTAGGTTTAAGTCCTTAATCCATGTTGAGCTGATTTTTGTATAAGGTGAGAGATGAGGATACAGTTTCATTCTCCTACTGTGGCTAGCCAATTATCCCAGCACCATTTGTGAAAAGGGTGTTCTTTCCCCACTTTATGTTTTTGTTTGCTTTGTTGAAGATCAGTTGGCTGTAAGTATTTGAGTTTATTTGTGGGTTCCCTATTCTGTTCCATTGGTCTATGTGCCTATTTTTATACCAGTATCACACTGTTTTGGTGACTATGGCCTTATAGTATAGTTTGAAATCAGGTGGTGTGATGCCTTCAGATTTGTTCTTTTTGCTTAATCTTGATTTGGCTATGCAGGCTCTTTTTTGGTTCCATATGAATTTTAGAATCATTTTTTCTAATACTGTGAAGAATGATGGTGGTATTTTGATGGAGATTGCATGACTTTGTAGATTGCTTGTGCCAATATGGTCATTTTCACAATATCGATTCTACCCATCCATGAGCATGAGATATGTTTCAATTTGTTTCTGTCATCTAGGATTTCTTTCAGCAGTGTTTTGTAGTTTTCCTTGTAGAGGTCTTTTGCCTTCTTGGTCAGGTATATTCTTAAGTATTTTATTTTATTTTATTTTATTTTTGTGGCTATTGTAAAAGGGGTTGAGTTCTTGATTTAATTCTCTGCTTGCTCGCTGCTAGTTTACAGAAGAAATCTGATTTGTGTACATTAATCTTATATCCAGAAACTTTGCTGAATTATTTTATCAGTTCCAGGAGCTTTCTGGAGGAGTCCTTAGGGTTTTCAAGGTAAAAGATCATACCATCAGCAAACAGGGACAGTTTGACTTCCTCTTTACCAATTTGGATGCCATTTCTTTCTTTCTTTCTTTCTGATTGCTCTGGCTAGGACTTCCAGTACTATGTTGAAGAGGAGTGGTTAGAGTGAGCATCCTTGTCTTCTTCCAGTTCTTGGAGGGAATGCTTTCAATTTTTCCTATTCTGTGTTATGTTGACTGTGGGTTTGTCACAGATGGCTTTATTACATTAAGGTATGTCCATTGTATGCTGATTTTGTTGAGAGTTTTAATCACAAAGGGATGCTGGATTTTGTAGAATGCTTTTTCTGCATCTATTGAGATTTTTGTTCTGTTTTGTTTTTATTCTGTTTATGTGGTATATCACATTTAATACAGACACCCCATTACTGAGTATATATTTAATATAAATTATTCTAACATAAGGACACATGCACAATATGTTCATTTCAGCATTGTTCATGATAGCAAAGACATGGAATAAAGAAAATGTAGTATATATGCAGCACGGAACACTATGCAGCCATATAAAGGAACATGATCATATTATCTGAAGCAACATGGATGGAGTTGGAGGTCATTATCCTAAGTGAACTAATACAGGAACAGAAAAGCACACACTGTATCTTCTCACTTATAAGTGGGAATTAAATGTTGCATACATATTTGACACAAATAAAGGAACAATAGGCACCAGGGCCTACTTGAGGGTGTAGGGTGGGAGGAAGGAGAGCATTGAAAAACTACCTATTAGGCACTATGCTTATTACCTGTATGACAAAACAATCTGTATAACATACCCCCATGACACACAAGTTACCTACATGACAAACCTGTACATATATCCCTGAACCTAAAATAAAAGTTAAAGAAAAGCATAATGCAACTTCATTTTGTTTACAAGCAACTAACTTCAAATTCAACATATGTGGGTTGGAAGTAAAATGATGGGAAAGATAACCCATGCAAATATCAAAAACAAGCTGAAGTAGCTATATTGATATCAGATAAAGTAGATTTCAGAACAAATAAAACTACAAGAGACGAATTTAGAAATGTTACATAATGACAAAGGATTAATATACCAAGAAGACACAGTAATTCTAAATATGTACATATCAAAAATAGACCTCATAATAAAAGGAACACATGATACAGCAAAAACTGATGTAACTGAAAGGAAAAATAAATCCAAAATTTTAGATGTGCATGTCATTACTCCCCTCTCAATAATAGATTGAACTGGACAGAAAATCAGGAAGTATACATGAAATCCGTATGAAACATTTAGTCAACAGCGGCAGAGCAAGATGGCCGAATAGGAACAGGTCCAGTCTCCAGTTCCCAGCGCGAGTAACACAGAAGAGAGGTGATTTCTGCATTTTCAACTGAGGTACTGGGTTCATCTCACTAGGGAGTGCCGGACAATTGGTGCTGGTCAGCTGCTGCAGCCCGACCAGCGAGAGCTGAAGCAGGGCGAGGCATTGCCTCACCTGGGAAGCGCAAGAGGGAAGGGAATCCCTTTTCCTAGCCAGGGGAACTGAGACACACAACACCTGGAAAATCGGGTAACTCCCACCCCAATACTGCGCTTTACAAAGGGTCTTAGCAAATGGAACACCAGGAGATTATATCCCACACCTGGCCCAGAGGGTCCCACGCCCGTGGAGCCTCCCTCATTGCTAGCACAGCAGTCTGTGATCCAACAGCAAGGCAGCAGCGAGGCTGGGGAAGGGGCAGCCACCATTGCTGAGGCTTAAGTAGGTAAACAAAGCCACTGGGAAGCTCGAACTGGGTGGAGCCCACAGCAGCTCAAGGAGGCCTGCCTGTCTCTGTAGACTCCACCTCTGGGGACAGGGCATAGCTAAACAAACAAACAAAAAAAGCAGCAGAACCTCTGCAGATGCAAACGACCCTGTCTGAAAGCTTTGAAGAGAGCAGTAGATCTCCAACAAGGAGGTTGAGATCTGAGAATGGAGAGACTGCTGCTCAAGTGGATCCCTGACCCCTGAGCAGCCTAACTGGGAGACATCCACCACTAGGGGCAGACTGACACCCCACAACTCACACGGCAGGGTACAACCCTGAGATGAAGCTTCCAAAGCAAGAATCAGACAGGTACACTCACTGTTCAGCAATATTGTATCTTCTGGAGCCTCTGCTGCTGATACCCAGGCAAAGAGGGTCTGGAGTGGACCTCAAGCAAACTCAAACACACCTGCAGCTGAGGGTACTGGTGTTAGAAGGAAAACTAACAAACAGAAAGGACATCCACACCAAAACACCATCAGTACGTCACCATCATCAAAGACCAAAGGCAGATAAAACCACAAAGATGGGGAAAAAGCAGGGCAGAAAAGCTGGAAATTCAAAAAATAAGAGCACTTCTCCCCCTCCAAAGGAACACAGCTCATTGCCAGCAATGGATCAAAGCTGGACGGAGAATGACTTTGACGAGTTGAGAGAAGAAGGCTTCAGTCCATCAAACTTCTCAGAGCTAAAGGAGGAATTACATACCCAGCGCAAAGAAACTAAAAATCTTGAAAAAAGAATGGAAGAATGGATAACTAGAATAATCAGTGCAGAGAAGGCCATAAACGAACTGACAGAAATAAAAACCATGACATGAGAAATACGTGACAAATGTACAAGCTTCAGTAACTGACTTGATCAACTAGAAGAAAGAATATCAGCGATTGAGGATCAAATGAATGAAATGAAGCGAGAAGAGAAGTCTAAAGAAAAAAGAGGGCAAAGAAATGAACAAAGCCTTCAAGAAGTATGGGATTATGTGAAAAGACCAAATCTACGTCTGATTGGGGTGCCTGAAAGTGAGGGGGAAAATGGAACAAGTTGGAAAACACTCTTCAGGATATCATCCAGGAGAACTTCCCCAACCTAGTAAGGCAGGCCAACATTCAAATTCAGGAAATACAGAGAACACCACAAAGATACTCCTCGAGAAGAGCAACTCCAAGGCACATAATTGTCAGATTCACCAAAGTTGAAATGAAGGAAAAACTGTTAAGGGCAGCCAGAGAGAAAGATCGGGTTACACAAAAAGGGAAGCCCATCAGACTAACAGCATACCTCTCCGCAGAAACTCTACAAGCCAGAAGAAAGTCGTGGGCTGATATTCAACATTCTTAAAGAAAAGAACTTTCAACCCAGAATTTCATATCCAGCCAAACTAAGTTTCATCAGTGAAGGAGAAATAAAATCCTTTACAGATAAGTAAATGCTTAGAGACTTTGTCACCACCAGGCCTGCCTTACAAGAGACCCTGAAGGAAGCACTAAACATGGAAAGGAACAACCGGTACCAGCCATTGCAAAAACATGCCAAAATGTAAAGACCATCGAGGCTAGGAAGAAACTGCATCAACTAACGAGCAAAATAACCAGTAATATCATAATGACAGGATCAAGTTCACACATAACAATATTAACCTTAAATGTAAATGGACTAAATGATCCAATTAAAAGACACAGACTGGCAAATTGGATAAAGAGTCAAGACCCATCAGTTTGCTGTATTCAGGAGACCCATCTCACATGCGGAGACATACATAGGCTCAAAATACAGGGATGGAGGAAGATCTACCAAGCAAATGGAGAACAAAAAAAAGCAGGGGTTGCAATCCTAGTCTCTGATAAAACAGACTTTAAACCATCAAAGATCAAAAGAGACAAAGAAGGCCATTACATAATGGTAAAGGGATCAATACAACAGGAAGAGCTAACTATCCTAAATATATATGCACCCAATACAGGAGCACCCAGATTCATAAAGCAAGTCCACAGAGACTTACAAAGAGACTTAGACTCCCATACAATAATAATGGGAGACTTCGACATCCCACTGTCAACATTAGACAGATCAATGAGACAGAAAGTTAACAAGGATATCCAGGAATTGAACTCATGTCTGCAACAAGTGGACCTAATAGACATCTATAGAACTCTCCACCCCAAATCAACAGAATATACATTCTTCTCAGCACCACATTGCACTTATTCCAAAATTGACCACATAATTGGAAGTAAAGCACTCCTCAGCAAATGTAAAAGGACAGAAATTATAACAAACTGTCTCTCAGACCACAGTGCAATCAAACTAGAACTCAGGACTAAGAAACTCAATCAAAACCGCTCAACTACATGGAAACTGAACAACCTGCTCCTGATGACTACTGGGTACATAACAAAATGAAGGCAGGAATAAAGATGTTCTTTGAAACCAATGAGAACAAAGATACAACATACCAGAATCTCTGGGACACATTTAAAGCAGTGTGTAGAGGGAAATTTATAGCACTAAATGCCCACAAGAGAAAGCAGGAAAGATCTAAAACTGACACCCCAACATCACAATTAAAAGAACTAGAGAAGCAAAAGCAAACACATTAAA
The DNA here is from genome assembly GCF_009764315.1 of Trachypithecus francoisi. Classification (NCBI taxonomy): domain Eukaryota; kingdom Metazoa; phylum Chordata; class Mammalia; order Primates; family Cercopithecidae; genus Trachypithecus; species Trachypithecus francoisi. The sequence goes on along the minus strand of NW_022681471.1, from coordinate 113,908,977 downwards.
AAGCTAGCAGAAGGCAAGAAATAACTAAGATCAGAGCAGAACCGAAGGAGATAGAGACACAAAAAGCCCTCCAAAAAATCAATGAATCCAGGAGTTGGTTTTTTAAAAAGATCAACAAAAGTGATAGACTGCTAGAAAGACTGATAAAGAAGAAAGGAGAGAAGAATCAAATAGATGCAATAAAAAATGGTAAAGGGGATATCACCACCGACCTCACAGAAATACAAACTACCATCAGAAAATACTATAGACACCTCTATGCAAATAAACTAGAAAATCTAGAAGAAATGGATAATTTCCTGCACACTTACACTCTCCCAAGACTAAACCAGGAAGAAGTTGAATCCCTGAATAGACCAATAGCAGGCTCTGAAATTGAGGCAATAATTAACAGCCTACCAACCAAAAAAAGTCCAGGACCAGATGGATTCACAGCTGAATTCTACCAGAGGTACAAGGAGGAGCTGGTACCATTTCTTCTGAAAGTATTCCAATCAATAGAAAAAGAGGGAATCCTCCCTAACTCATTTTATGAGGCCAGCATTATCGTGATAGCAAAGCGTGGCAGAGACACAACAAAAAAAGAGAATTTTAGATCAATATCCCTGATGAACATCCATGCAAAAATCCTCAATAAAATACTAGCAAACCAAATCCAACAGCACATCAATAAGCTTATCCACCATGATCAAATGGGCTTCATCCCTGGGATGCAAGGCTGGTTCGACATATGCAAATCAATAAACGTAATCTAGCATATAAACAGAACCAAAGACAAGAACCATGTGATTATCTCAACAGATGCAGAAAAGGTCTTTGACAAAATTCAACAGCCCTTCATGCTAAAATCTCTCAAGAAATTCGGTATTGATGGAATATATCTCAAAATAATAAGCAATTTATGACAAGCCCACAGCCAATATCATACTGAATGGGCAAAACTGGAAGCATTCCCTTTGAAAACTGGCACAAGACAGGGATGCCCTCCCTCACCACTCCTATTCAACATAGTGTTGGAAGTTCTGGCTAGGACAATCAGGCAAGAGAGAAATAAAGGGTATTCAGTTAGGAAAAGAAGTCAAATTGTCCCTGTTTGCAGATGACATGATTGTATATTTAGAAAACCCCAATATCTCAGCCCAAAATCTCCTTAAGCTGATAAACAACATCAGTAACGTCTCAGGATACAAAATTAATGTGCAAAAATCACACGCATTCTTATACATCAGTAACAGACAAGCAGAGAGCCAAATCAGGAATGAACTTCCATTCACAATTGCTTCAAAGAGAATAAAATACTTAGGAATCCAACTTACAAGGGATGGAAAGGACCTCTTCAAGGAGAACTACAAACCACTGCTCAGTGAAATAAAAGAGGACACAAACAAATGGAAGAACATACCATGCTCATGGATAGGAAGAATCAATATCGTGAAAATGGCCATACTGCCCAAGGTGATTTATAGATTCAATGCCATCCCCATCAAGCTACCAATGAGTTTCTTCACAGAATTGGAAAAAACTACTTTAAAGTTCATATGAAATCAAAAAGGAGCCCACATTGCCAAGACAATCCTAAGTCAAAAGAACAAAGCTGGAAGCATCAGGCTACCTGACTTCAAACTATACTACAAGGCTACAGTAACCAAAACAGCATGGTACTGGTACAAAACAGAGATATAGACCAATGGAACAGAACAGAGCCCCTAGAAATAATACCACACATCTACAGCCATCTGATCTTTGACAAACCTGACAAAAACAGAAATGGGGAAAGGATTCCCTATTAATAAATGGTGCTGGGAAAATTGGCTAGCCACAAGTAGAAAGCTGAAACTGGATCCTTTCCTTACTCCTTATAGGAAAATTAATTCAAGATGGATTAGAGACTTAAATGTTAGACCTAAAACCATAAAAACCCTAGAAGAAAACCTAGGTAGTACCATTCAGGACATAGGCATGGGCAAGGACTTCACGTCTAAAACACCAAAAGCAACGGCAACAAAAGCCAAAATTGACAAATGGGATCTAATTAGACTAAAGAGCTTCTGCACAGCAAAAGAAACTACCATCAGAGTGAACAGGCAACCTACAGAATGGGAAAAAATTTTTGCAATCTCCTCATCTGGCAAAGGGCTAATATCCAGAACCTACAAAGAACTCAAACAAATTTACAAGAAAAAAACAAACAACCCCATCAAAAAGTGGGGAAAGGATATGAACAGATGTTTCTCCAAAGAAGACATGCATACAGCCAACAGACACATGAAAAAATGCTCATCATCACTGGCCATCAGAGAAATGCAAATCAAAACCACAATGAGATACCATCTCACACCAGTAGAATGGCAATCATTAGAAAGTCAGGAAACAACAGATGCTGAGAGGATGTGGAGAAATAGGAACACTTTTACAGTGTTGGTAGGACTGTAAACTAGTTCAACCATTATGGAAAACAGTATGGCGATTCCTCAAGGATCTAGAACTATAAGTGCCATATGACGCAGCCATCCCATTACTGGTATATACCCAAAGGATTATAAATCATGCTGCTATAAAGACACATGCACATGTATGTTCATTGCAGGACTATTCACAATAGCAAAGTCTTGGAATCAACCCAAATGTCCATCAGTGACAGACTGGATTAAGAAAATGTGGTGCATATACACCATGGAATACTATGCAGCCATAAAAAAGGATGAGTTTGTGTTCTTTGTAGGGACATGGATGCAGCTGGAAACCATCATTCTCAGCAAACTATCGCAAGAACAGAAAACCAAACACCGCATGTTCTCACTCATAGGTGGGAACTGAACAATGAGATCACTTGGACTCAGGAAGGGGAACATCACACACTGGGGCCTATTATGGGGAGGGGGGAGGGGGAGGGATTGCATTGGGAGTTATACCTGATGTAAATGACGAGTTGATGGGTGCTGACGAGTTGATGGGTGCAGCACACCAACATGGCACAAGTATACATATGCAACAAACCTGCACATATGCACATGTACCCTAGAACTTAAAGTATAATAATAATAATAATAATAATAATAAACCATTTAGTCAACAAGACCATATACACACACACACACACCACACACACATGCATTACATATACATCTATGTCATGGTTCACTGAAAACCAGCAGAATACATAATTTTTTAAACACCAATGGAATAATTCACCAGATAAATTATATTCTGGGTCATTAAAAAACTTCAATATACTTAAAATAAGTGAAATCATGTAGACTGTTCTCCTACCATAATAGAATCAAACTACATATCAACACCAGAAAGGCAACTGGAAAATATTTAAACTCATAGACACTAAATATCACAATTTTAAATAATCCATAGGTCCAAGAGGAAAACAAAAAGGAAATTTAAAAATAAATTTAAAAAATTAAAATACAACATGTCTAAGTATGTCAGATGTGGCTAAAGTAGTACTGAGAGGGAAATTTATAGCATTAAATGCTTATAGTCACGCACCACATAACGATGTTTCAGTCAATGATGGACCACATATACAATCATAGTATCATAGGATTATAATGGATCTGACAATTCTTATCATCTAGTGACATTTTAGCCATCATAATACATAGCAGAACGCATTACTCATGTGTTTGTGGTGATGCTGGTATAAACGAAACTTCTGCACTGCTAGATGTATAAATACATAGCACACACAACTATGTACAATACATGATACCTAAAAATGATTGTAAATGCTATGTTACTGGTTTATGTATTTACTATACTGGACTTTTAATTGCAATTTTAGAGTGTACTCCTACTTATATAAAGAAGTTAACTGTAAAGCATGATCAGCAGGTCCTTCAGAGGTATTTCAGAAAGAAAGCATTGTTATCATGAGATGACAGCTCCATGAGTGTTACCACCAAGAAAATCTTGCAGTTGGACAAGATCTGGATAGAGAACACAGTGATATTGATTATCGTGGTCCTGCATAGGCCTAGGATAATGTGTGTGTTTGTGTCTTGGTTTTTAACAAAAACCTTTCAAAAGTAAAAAGATAAAAAAATTTAAATTAGAAAAAGTTCATTAAACAGGGATGAAAATAAAATATTTTGGGGAGCCGGGGACAGAGCACGGTGGCAGAATAGAAGCCTCCACTGATGATTCCCCGTGCAGGAACACTGAATTTAACAACTATCCACACCAAAAAGCATGTTCATAATAACCAAAAATCAGGTGAGCAATTACGGTACCTGATTTTAACTTCATATCACTGAAAGAGGCACTGAAGTGGGTCAGAAAGACAGTCTTGAGTTTCCAATGCCACCCTTCACCCATCAATCAGTAACAGCTACATGGTGCAGGTAAAGAATCTGTGTGCTAGGAGGACGGAAAACACAGTGACTATGGGAGTTTGCATTGGAACTCAGTGCTGCCCTATCAGAGCAGAAAGCAAAAACAGGCTGAACTCATTGATGCCCATGGAGGGAGCATTTAGAAAAGCCCTAGCCAGAGGGAATTGCCCATCCCAGGGATGAGAACTTGAATTTTGGCAAGCCTTTTCACCATGGGCTACAGTGCTATGGGGTCATAAAAAAAAATATGAAAGGCAGTCTGGGTCACAAGGATTAAAACTCCTAGGCCAGGTAGTGGTTACAGCAGGCATTGGATGAGACCCAGTACTGTATCAGTTTCAGTTCTGACCCAGGACAGTTTCAGTGGTGGTGGCCACAGTGGTGCTTGCGTCACCCCTCCCCTAGCTCCAGGTGGCTCAGCAAAGAGAGATTCCTTCTGTTGGGAGAAAGTAAGGGAAGAGAACAAGAGTCTGTGCCTGATAATCCAACGCTCCTAGTCCTGTGCTAGGCTAGGAGCCAGTGGACTGGGAGGCATGTGACCTAGTGAGACACCAGCTGGGCAACTATGGGAGTGCTTCTGCCATCCCTGCTCCAACACCAAGCAGAGCAGTTTCCAGCAACATAAGTGATTCCTTCCTTCTGAAAATCAACGGAGAGGGAGAAGTGAAAAGGAATTTGTCTTATAGTTCAGTCATCAGCTCAGACACAGTAAGATAGGGAACCTGGTAGAGTTATGAGGCCCCAGTTCCAGGTCTTAGCTCTCAGAAGACATTTCTAGAAACACCCTGGGGCTGAAGGGAATCTGTCATCTTCAAGGGAAGTATCCAGTCCTGACAAGATTCATCACCTGCTGACTAAAGAGCCATTGGTTCCTGAATAATCAGTAGTGATACCCAGGTAGTAAATCATTGGCCTTGAGTGAGACTCTGATACTTATTGGTCTCAGGTGAGACTCAACAGATTCCTAGATGTGGTGACTACGGTAAGAGATTAGTTCTGCTTGAGAAAAGCAGAGGACAAAGTAAAGGGGACTTTGTCTGGCACCTTAGGTCCCAGCTCAGCCACAGAAAGGTAGAGCAAAAATCAAAATCTTGGGGTCCCTGATTCCAGGCTTTGGCCCTTAGATGACATTTCTGGGACTATCCTGGGCTAGAGGGGAACCCACTGCCCAGAAGGTTGAGTCCCAGGCCTGGCAATATTCACCATAAGCTGACTGAAGAGCCATTGGACCTCAAGGGATCACTGGAGGTAGTCTGGCAGTACTCCCTATGAGTCTGTGGTGGTGGCGGCTATGGAGAGAGGGTCCTTTGCCTAGAGAAAGGGGAAGGACATTATTTTGTGGTTTGAGTGCCAGCATAGCCATAGTAGAAGAGAACACCAGGTAGGTTTATATGGTTCTTTACTCCAGGCCCTGCCTCTCTGAAGGCATCTCTGGACAAACCCATGGCCTGGTGGAATTCACTGCCCTAAAGGGCAGGAAAAAAATGCATAACTGGCTTTTTAACACCTGCTGATTGTAGAGCTCTTGGGCTTTGAGCAAACATAGGCAGTAGTCAGCTAGTGGTTACACCTGGCCTGGGCCAAGACACAGTGCTATACCAGTTCTGAATCAGGGACAGTCCCAGTGGTGGTGGCCACAAGGGTGCTTCTGTCACCCCTTCCCCAGTTCCAGGTGGCTCAGCAAAGAGACAGAGACTCTATTTGGGAGAATGTAACAAAAAAAAGAACAAGTTTGTGCCTGGTAATCCAGAGAGTTCTTCCAGATCTTATGCAGGACCACCAAGGTGGTACCTCTACATGTCTGCAGGAACCACAGTGTTACTGGGCTTGGGATGTCCCATAATGCAGATATGGCTAAGATAACAATACCCAAGACCCTTCCAATACCTGGAAAGCCTTCCCAAGACAAACAGGTACAGAAGAGCCCAGACTGTGAAGTTTAAAATAAATACCTAAGTGTGCACTACTCAGGTGACAGTCACACCAAAATCTCAGAAATCACCACTAAAGAACTTATGCATATAACCAAAAATCACCTGTTCTCCAAAAACTATTTAAATAAAATAAAATAAAATTTAAAATAAAATAAATTTCTAACTCTTCAATGCCCAGACACCAACAAAAATCTATAGGCATTAAGACCATGCAGGAAAATATGTCCTCATCAAACAAACTAAGGCACCAGGGACCAATCCTGGAGAAAAAGAGATATGTTAATTTTCAGACAGAGAATTCAAAATAGCTGTTTTGAGGAAACACAAAGAAATTCAAGACAATATGGAGAAGGAATTCAGAATCCTATCAGATCAATTTAACAAAGAGATTGAAATATTTTAAAAGCATCAAGCAGAAATTCTGGAATTGAAAAATGCAATTAACATAATGAAGAATATATTAGCATCTCTTAATAGAATAATTTATCAAGCAGAAGAAACAATTGGTGACCTTGAAAACAGACTACTTGAAAATACACAGAGGAGACAAAAGAAAATGAACGGGAAAGAATGAAGCATGCCTACAAGATGTAGAAAATAACCTTAAAAGAGCAAATCTAAGAGTTATTGGCCTTAAAGATGAGGTAGAGAAAGAGATGGGGTGGATAGGTTATTCAAATGAATAATAACAAAGACCTCCCAAAGCTAGAGAAAGATATCAATATTCAAGTACAAGAAGGTTACAGAACACCAAGCAGATTTAATAAAAAGAAGACTACCTCAAGGCATGTGATAAACTCCAAAAGATCAAGGATAAAGGAAAGGTCCTAAAAGCAGCAAGAGAAAAGAAACAAATAACATACAATGGAGCTCTAATATCCCTGGCAGCAGACTTCCCAGTGGAAACTTTACAGGTGAGGAGAGTGGCATGACACATTTAAAGTGCTGAAGGAAAAAAAACTTTTAGATTAGTATATCCAGTGAAAATATCATTCAAACACAAAGGAGAAATACTTTTCCAGACAAACAAAACCTAAGGTATTTCATCAACATTAGACCTATCCTACAAGAAATGCTAAAGGGAGTTCTTTAATCAGAAAGGAAAGGATGTTAATAAGGAATAAGAAATCACCTGAAGGTACAAAACTCACTGGTAACAGTAAGTACACAGAAAAACACAGAATATTATAACACTGTGTTTGTGGTGTGTAAACTACTCTTAAGTAGAAATAGTAAAAACTGAACCAATAAAAAGAATAAGTACAAAAACCTTTCAAGACATAGCACAATAAGATATAAATATTGACAGCAAAAAGTTAAAAAGTTGGGCAATGAAGTTAAAGTATAGAGTTTTTATCAGTTCACTTTTGGCTTGTTTCTTTGTTTATGTAATTAGTGTTAACTTGTCATCAGCTTAAAATAATGAGCTATAAAATAGTATATGCAAGCCTCACGGTAACCTAAAATTTAAAAAAAATATATAAAATACACAAAAAATAACAAACTATGATTTGGAAGCAACCTAAGTGTCCATCAACAGAAGGATGGATAAAGAAATTGTGGCAATATACACAATGGAATACTACTCAGTCATAAAAATGGACGAGATCCGGTCATTTTCAACAGCACGGATGGAACTAGAGGACATTTGTTAAGTGAAATAAGCCATGCACAGAAAGATAAATTTGACATGTTTGCAGTTATTTGTGGGACCTAAATTCAAAACAATTGAACTCATGGAGATTGAGTGTAGAAGAATGGTTACCAGAGGCTGGGAAAGATAGTGGGTGCATGCGGCATAAGAGGGGATAGTTAATGGGTATAAAAATAGTTCAAATGAATGAATAAGACCTAGTATTTGATAGCCCAGCAGGGTGACTATAGTCAATAATAATTTAATTGTACATTGTAAAATAACTAAAAGAGTATCATTGGATTTTTTGTAACACAGTAAATGCTTGAGGTGATGAATACACTATTTATGCTAATGTGATTATTATACACTGCATGCCTATATAAAAATATTTCATATACTCCAGAAATACATATACCAACTATGTAACAACAAAAATTAAAAATAAAAATTTTTTTAACTATTTTTTTACAGCTGTACAGTGTGTTTGTGCTTTAAGTTAAGCATTATTATAAAAGAGCCAAAAGTTAAAAGGATTTTAAATGCTTATAAATTAATCAGGTTATAGTAAGCTAAGGTTAATTTATTATGAAGAATAAAAACATTTTTATAAATTTAGTGTAGCCTAATTGCACAGTATTTATAAAGTCTAGGTAGTATACAGTAATATCCTAGGCCTTCACATTCACTCACTACTCACTGACTCACCCAGAGCAACTTCCAGTCCCGCAAGCTCCATTTATGGCCAGTGTACCATACAGTACACCATTTTGTATCTTTTATACTGTTAGTATACCCTTAGGTAGTACAGTTTGAATATATTAACCTAATATATTTTTACTGTACCATTTAATGTTTAGATATATTTGATACACAAATACTTAGCATTGTGTTACAATTGCCTACAGTATTCAGTACAACAATAGGCTGTGCAGGTTTGTACCCTAGTTTTGTAGTAGGCTATACCATTTAGGTTTGTGTAAGTATACTCTATTATGTTTGCACAACAAGGAAATTGCCTAACAATGCATTTCACAGAACGCATCCCTTCATTAAACAACAAATGACTGTATTAGAAATTAGGAAAGGTAGAAAATCATTTAATCCAAATTCCTACTGCAAAAAAAAAAAAAAAAAAAACTAGAAAAAAAGAGCAAACTAAACTCAAAGCAAGCAGAAGGAATTAAATAATAAAGAGCAAAAACTTATGAAATTGAAAATATTAAACAATAGAGAAAATCAATAAAATAAAAAGCTTGTTCTTTGGGAAAAGAAATCAATAAAATAAGCTTTAGTAAGACAGACAAAATTTTTAAAAGAGGACGCAATCACCAATATTAGGAATGAAACAGGATCTCACCAGAGATTTTGAAGCCATTAGAATAATAAGAAGGAAATAATAAGGTTATGAGCTGAATTGTTTCTCCCCACTAAAAGACATGTCTAAGTCCTAACCCCTAGTACCTCAGGATGGTATCTTACTTGGAAATAGCATATTTACACTGGTAGTCAACTTAGAATGAGGTCTTTAGAGTTAGCTCTAATCCAATATGACTGGTGTCCTGATAAAAAGGAGAAATTTGGATACAGGAACAGACATGTATAGAGAGAAGACAATGTGAAGAGACACAGGGAGAATGCCATGTGAAGATGGAAGCATTTATTGGAATTATGCTGCCACAAGGCAAGGAATATCTAGGGTTACTAGAAACTGAAAGGCAAGGAATGATTCTTCCCCTACAGGTTTCAGAGGGAGCATGGCCTGCTGATTAATGCCTTGGTTCTGGAATTTTAGCCTCTCGTAGGAGACAGTAAATATCTGCTTTTCTTTTTTTTTTAATTTCCATTTTTATTTTAGATTCAGGAGGTACATGTGCATGTTTGATTACCAGAGTATATTGTGTGGTGCTGAGGTTTGGGCTTCTATTGATCCCATCACCCATATAGTGAACATAATACCCAATGGGAAGTTTTTCAGACTTTGCCCCTCTTCCTTCCTCCCTCATTTTAGAGTCTCCAGTGTCATTGTCATCTTTATGTCCATTTGAACCCACGATTTAGCTCCCACTCATAAATAAGTAATAACATGTGTTATCTGGTTTTCTGTGCCTATGCTAATTTGCTTAAGGTAACTGCCTCCAGCTGCCTCAGTGTTGGTGCAAAGGGCATAATTTCAATCACTTTTATGGCTTCATTCCATGTTGTATATGTACCACATTTTTTTTATCCGCTCCACCAAGGATGGACACTCAAATTGATTCCATGTCTTTGCTATTGTGAATAGTGCTGCCATAAACATAGAAATGCACACATCTTTTTGGTAGAATGATTTATTTTCCTTTGGGTATGTACCCAGTAATTGCATTGCTGGGTCAAATGGTAGTTCTGTTTCTAGTTCTTTGAGAAATCTCCAAAGTGCTCTCCATGTGGGCTAAACTAATTTGCATTCCCACCAACAGTGTATGAGTATTCTTTTCTCCACAACCTCAACATCTACTATTTTTTGACTTTTTAATAATAGACATTCTGACTGGTGTGAGGTGGTATCTCATGATGGTTTTGATTTGCATCTCTCTGATGATTAGTGATGTTGAGCAATTTTTTTCATGTCTTTGTTGGCCGCTTGTATGTCTTCTTTTGAGAAGTGTCTATTCAAGCCCTTTACCCGCTTTTTAATTAGGTTATTTTTTTCTTATTGATTCACTTAAGTTCCTTATAGATTCCGGATATTAGTCCTTTGTCAGATGCATAGTTTGCAAATATTTTCTTCCATTCTGTAGGTCATCTGTTTGTTTGTTTGAGACTTTCTTTAGCTATGCAGTAGCTCTTTAGTTTAAGTTTCATCTGTTTATTTTTGACTTTGTTGAAGTCTTCATCATGAATCTTTTGCCTAGACCAATGTCTAGAAGAGTATTTTATAGGTTTTCTTCTAGAAATTTTACAGCTTGAGGTCTTAGATTTAAGCTTTTATTCCATCTTGAATTAACTTTTGTATATGGTGAAAGATAGGGGTCCAGTTTCATTCTTCCTCATATGGTTAGTCAATTTTCCCAGAGCCATTTATTAAAAATTGTACCCTTTCCCCATTGTCTATTTTTGTTGACTTTGTCAAAAATGAGGTGGTGGTAGGTGTGTGGCTTTGTTTCAGGGGTCTTTTTATGTTTCATTGGTTTACGTGTCTATTTTGGTTCAGTACCATGTTTTTTTATTGCCATATCCTTGTAGTATAGTTTGAAGTCGGGTAATGTGGTGCCTCTGGTTTTGTTCTTTTTGTTTAGGATTAGCTTGGTTATTTGGGCTCTTTTTTGGTTGCATATGAATTTTAGAATAGTTTTTTTCTAATTCATTGAAAAACGATGCTACTTTGATAGGAATAGCATCAAATCTGTAGATTGCATTGGGTAGTATGGGCATTTTAAAAACATTGATTCTTCCAACTCATGAGCATGGAATGCTTTTCCATCTATCTGTGTCATTTCTGATTTCTTTGAGCAGTGTTTTGTAGTTCTCCTCATAAAGACCTTTTTCCTTGGTTAGGTATATTCCTAGGCTTTCTATTTTTTGTGTGACTACTGTAAATGGAATGTATTCCTGATATGGCTCTTGGATAGAACATTATTGGTGTATAGAAATGCTACTGATTTTTTTACATTAATTTTGCATTCTGAGACTTTGCTGAAGTCATTTACCAGGTCTAAGAGACTGTTGTCAGAATCTTTATGGTGTCCTATGTATAGAATTATATCATCAGTGAAGAAAGATAATTTGACTTCCTCTTTTCTGATTCGGATGCTTTTATTTATTTCTCTTCCCTGATTGCTTTGCTCTGGCTGGGACTTCCAGTATTATGTTGAATAGGAGTGGTGAGAGTGAACATCTTTGTCTTGTTCCAGTTTTTAAAGGGAATGCTTCCAGCTTTTTCCTGTTTAGTATGGTGTTGGCTGTGTGTTTGTTGTAGATGGCTCTTATTATTTTTAGGTATGTTCCTTTGATGTGTAGTTTGTTGAGGGTTTTTACCATGAAGGAACATTAGATTTTATCAAATGTTACTTCTGCATCTATTGAGATGATCAATACGTTTTTGTTTTTAATTCTGTTGATGTGGTGAATCACATTTATCAATTGCATATGTTGAACCATCCTTGCATCCCAGGAATAAGCCCACTTGGTCATGATGAATTAATGTTTTGATGTGTTGTTGGATCAAATTTGCTTGTATTTTGTTAAGGATTTTTGTGTCTATGTTTATCAGCATTATTGGCCTGTAGTTCTTGTTGTGTCTTTGCCAGATTTTGGCATCAGAATGATACTGGTTTCACAGAATGAGTAGGGAGGTGTTCCTTTTTGATATTTTGGAATAGTTTCAGTAGAATTGGTACCAGATCTTCTTTGTACGTCTGGAACAATTCAGCTGTGAATTCATCTGGTCCAGGACTTTTTTGGTTGGTACATTTATTTTTATTATTATTATTGATTCAATTTTGATACTCATTATTGTTCTGTTCAGGATTTTTATTTCTTCCTAGTTCAATCTTAGGAGGTTGTGTGTTTCCATGAATTTATTCATTCCCTCTAGAAAGAATAATACTTGCTACCGTACAAAAGAACACACAAGTACATAGTACATGGACCCTATAGATAAACTAAATATTCATGACTACAAAGCAACTATCTAATAACGTTATTACCAGGATAATATCTCACATAGGAATATTAACCTTGAACAGAAACAGCCTAAATGCCCCACATAAAATTGGATTAAAAAAAGAGAACAAGGGCACGCCCAAGATGGCCGAAAAGGAACAGCTCCAGCCTCCAGCTCCCAGTGTGAGCGACACAGAAGATGGGTGATTTCTGCATTTTCAACTGAGGTACTGGGTTTATCTCACTGGGGCATGTTGGACAGTTGGCGCTGGTCCGCGGGTGCAGCCCAACCAGCCAGAGCTGCAGCCGGGCGAGGCATCGCCTCACCTGGGAAGCCAAGGGAGAAGGGAATTACTTTTCCTAGCCAAAGGAAAGTGAGACACACAACACCTGGAAAATCGGGTAACTCCCACCCTAATACTGCACTTTACCAAGGGTCTTAGCAAATGGCACACCAAGAGATTATATCCCACACCTGGCCCAGAGGGTCCCACGCCCACAGAGTCTCTCTCATTCTAGCACAGCAGTCTGAGATATAACTGTAAGGTGGTAGCGAGGCTGGGAGAAGGGCGCCCACCATTGCTGAGGCTTAAGTAGGTAAACAAAGCCACCTGGAAGCTTGAATTGGGTGGAGCCCACCGCAACTCAAGGAGGCCAACCTGCCTCTGTAGACTCCTCCTCTGGGGACAGGGCATAGCTAAACCAAAAGCACCAGAAACCTCGGCAGAGGTAAATGCCTCTGTCAGATAGCTTTGAAAAGAGCAGTCAATCTCCCAGCACGGAGGTTGAGATCTGAGAATGGACAGACTGTCTGCTCAAGTGGGTCCCTGACTCCTGAGTAGACTAACTGGGAGACATCCCCCACTAGGTACAGACCAACACCTCACACCTCACATGGCTGGGTACACTACTGAGACGAAGCTTCCAGAGCAAGAATCAGACAGCAACACTTACTGTTCAGCAATATTCTATCTTCTGCAGCCTCCGCTGCTGATACCCAGGCAAACAGGGTCTGGAGTGGACCTCAAGCAAACTCCAATAGACCTACAGCTGAGGGTCCTGACTGTTAGAAGGAAAACTAACAAACAGAAAGGACACCCACACCAAAACACCATCAGTACGTCACCATCATCAAAGACCAAAGGCAGATAAAACTACAAAGATGGGGAAAAAGCAGGGCAGAAAAGCTGGAAATTCAAACAATCAGAGCACATCTCCCCCTCCAAAGGAATGCAGCTCATTGTCAGCAACAGAACAAAGCTGGACGGAGAATGACTTTGACTAGTTGAGAGAAGAAGGCTTCAGTTGATCAAACCTCTCAGAGCTAAAGGAAGAACAACATGACCAGCGCAAAGAAATTAAAACTTTGAAAAAAGAATGGATGAATGGATAACTAGAATAATCAATGCAGAGAAGACCTTAAAAGAACTGATAGAGATGAAAACCATAACACGAGAACTACGTGACAAATGCACAAGCTTCAGTAACCGACTTGATCAACTGGAAGAAAGAGTATCAGCGATTGAAGATCAAATGAATGAAATAAAGTGAGAAGACAAGTGTAGTGAAAAAAGAGTAAAAAGAAATGAACAAAGCCTCCGAGAAGTATGGGATTATGTGAAAAGACCAAATCTAGGTCTGATTGGTGTGCCTGAAAGAGACAGGGAAAATGGAATCAAGTTGGAAAACACTCTGCAGGATATCATCCAGGAGAACTTCCCCAACCTAGTAAGGCAGGCCAACATTCAAATTCAGGAAATACAGAGAACACCACAAAGATACTGCTCCAGAAGAGCAACTCCAAGACACATAATAGTAAGATTCACCAAAGTTGAAACGAAGGAAAACATGTTAAGGGCAGCCAGAGAGAATGGTCCGGTTACACACAAAGGGAAGCCCTTCAGACTAACAGTAGACCTTTCAGTAGAAACTCTCCAAGTCAAAAGAGAGTGGGGACCAATATTCAACATTCTTTTTTTTTTTTTTTTTTCTGAGGCGGAGTCTCGCTCTGTTGCCCGGACTGGAGTGCAATGGCCGGATCTCAGCTCACCGCAAGCTCCGCCTCCCGGGTTTACGCCATTCTCCTGCCTCAGCCTCCCGAGTAGCTGGGACTACAGGCGTCCGCCATCTCGCCCGGCTAGTTTTTTTGTATTTTTAGTAGAGACGGGGTTTCACCGTGTTAGCCAGGATGGTCTCGATCTCCTGACCTCGCGATCCGCCCGTCTCGGCCTCCCAAAGTGCTGGGATTACAGGCTTGAGCCACCGCGCCCGGCCCCGGCCTCAACATTCTTAAAGAAAAGAATTTTCAACCCAGAATTTCATATCCAGCCAAACTAAGTTTCGTAAGTGAAGGAGAAATAAAATCCTTTACAGACAAGCAAATGCTTAGAGATTTTGTCACCACTAGGCCTGCCCTACAAGAGATCCTGAAGGAAGCACTAAACATGGAAAGGAACAACCGGTACCAGCCATTGCAAAAACATGCCAAAATGTAAAGTCCATCGATGCTAGGAGGAAACTGCATCAAGTAGCGAGCAAAATAACCAGCTAATATCATAATGACAGGATCAAGTTCACACATAGCAATATTAACCTTAAATGTAAATGGACTAAATGGTCCAATTAAAAGACACAGACTGGCAAATTGGATAAAGAGTCAAGACCCATCAGTTTGCTGTATTCAGGAGACGCATCTCACATGCAGAGACACACATAGGCTCAAAATAAAGGGATGGAGGAAGATCTACCAAGCAAATGGAAAACAAAAAAAGCAGGGGTTACAATCCTAGTCTCTGATAAAACAGACTTTAAACCATCAAAGATCAAAACAGATAAAGAAGGCCATTACATAATGGTAAAGGGATCAATTCATCAGGAAGAGCTAACTATTCTAAATATATATGCACCCAATAAGGAGCACCCAGATTCATAAAACAAGTCCACAGAGACTTACAAAGACACTTAGAATCCCACACAATAATAATGCAAGATTTAACACCCCACTGTCAACATTAGACAGATCAACGAGACAGAAAGTTAACAAGGATATCCAGGAATTGAACTCAACTCTGCAACAAGGGGACCTAATAGACATCTACAGAACTCTCCACCCCAAATCAACAGAATATACATTCTTCTCAGCACCACATCTCACTTACTCCAAAACTGACCACATAGTTGGAAGTAAAGCACTCCTCAGCAAATGTAAAAGAACAGAAATTATAACAAACTGTCTCTCAGATCACAGTGCAATCAAACTAGAACTCAGGATTAAGAAACTCAATCAAAACCGCTCAACTACATGGAAACTGAACAACCTGCTCCTGAATGACTACTGGGTACATAACAAAATGAAGGCAGGAATAAAGATGTTCTTTGAAACCAATGAGAACAAAGATGCAACATACCAGAATTGCTGGGGCACATTTAAAGCAGTGTGTAGAGGGAAATTTATAGCACTAAATGCCCACAAGAGAAAGCAGGAAAGATCTAAAATTGACACCCTAACATCACAATTAAAAGAACTAGACAAGCAAGAGCAAACACATTAAAAAGCTAGCAAAAGGCAAGAAGTAACTAAGATCAGAGCACAACTGAAGGAGATAGAGACACAAAAAACCCTCCAAAAAATCAATGAATCCAGGAGCTGGTTTTTTGAAAAGATCCACAAAATTGATAGACTGCTAGTAAGTCTAATGAAGAAAAGAGAGAAGAATCAAAAAGACACAATAAAAAAATGATAAAGGGGATATCACCACCAACCCCACAGAAATAAAAACTACCATCAGAGAATACTATAAACACGTCTATGCCAATAAACTAGAAAACCTAGAAGAAATGGATAATTTCCTGCACACTTACACTCTCCCAAGACTAAACCAGGAAGAAGTTGAATCCCTGAATAGACCAATAGCAGGTTCTGAAATTGAGAGAATAATTAATAGCCTACCAACAAAAAAAAGTCCCGGACCAGACAGATTCACAGCTGAATTCTACCAGAGGTACAAGGAGGAGTTGGTACCATTCCTTCTGAAACTATTCCAATCAATAGAAAAAGAGGGAATCCTCCCTAACTCTTTTTATGAGGCCAACATCATCCTGATACCAAAGCCTGACAGAGATACAAAAAAAATAGAATTTTAGGCCAATATCCCTGATGAACATCGATGCAAAAATCCTCAATAAAATACTGGCAAACCGAATCCAGCAGCACATCAAAAAGCTTATCCACCATGATCAAGTGGTCTTCATCCCTGGGATGCAAGGCTGGATCAACATATGCAAATCAATAAACGTAATCCAGCATATAAACAGAACCAAAGACAAAAACCAAATGATTATCTCAATAGATGCAGAAAAGGCCTTTGACAAAATTCAACAGCCCTTCATGCTAAAAACTCTCAATAAATTCGGTATTGATGGAACATATCTCAAAATAATAAGAGCTATTTATGACAAACCCACAGCCAATATCATACTGAATGGGCAAAAACTGGAAGCATTCCCTTTGAAAACTGGCACAAGACAGGAATACCCTCTCTCACCACCCCTATTCAACATAGTGTTGGAAGTTCTGGCCAGGGCAATCAGGCAAGAGAGAAATAAAGGGTATTCAGTTAGGAAAAGAAGTCAAATTGTCCCTGTTTGCAGATGACATGACTGTATATTTAGAAAACCCCATTGTCTCAGCCCAAAATCTCCTTAAGCTCATAAGCAACTTCAGCAAAGCCTCAGGATACAAAATCAATGTGCAAAAATCACACGCATTCTTATACACCAGTAACAGACAAACAGAGAGCCAAATCATGAATGAACTCCCATTCACAATAGCTTCAAAGAGAATAAAATACCTAGGAATCCAACTTACAAGGGATGGAAAGGACCTCTTCAAGGAGAACTACAAACCACTGCTCAGTGAAATAAAAGAGGACACAAACAAATGGAAGAACATACCACGCTCATGGATAGGAAGAATCAATATTGTGAAGATGGCTATACTGCCCAAGGTAATTTATAGATTCAATGCCATCCCCATCAAGCTACCAATGACTTTTTTCACAGAATTGGAAAAAACTGCTTTAAAGTTCACATGGAACCAAAGAAGAGCCCACATTGCCAAGACAATCCTAAGTCAAAAGAACAAAGCTGGAGGGATCACGCTACCTGACTTCAAACTATATTACAAGGCTACAGTAAGCAAAACAGCATGGTACTGGTACCAAAACAGAGATATAGACCAATGGAACAGAACAGAGCTCCTAGAAATAATACCACACATCTACAGCCATCTGATCTTTGACAAACCTGACAAAAACAAGAAATGGGGAAAGGATTCCCTATTTAATAAATGGTGCTGGGAAAATTGGCTAGCCATAAGTAGAAAGCTGAAACTGGATCCTTTCCTTACTCCTTATGCGAAAATTAATTCAAGATGGATTAGAGACTTAAATGTTAGACCTAATACTATAAAAACCCCAGAAGAAAACTTAGGTAATACCATTCAGGACATAGGCATGGGCAAGTACTTCATGTCTAAAACACCAAAAGCAACGGCAACAAAAGCCAAAATTGACAAATGAGATCTAATTAAACTAAAGAGCTTCTGCACAGCAAAAGAAACTACCATCAGAGTGAACAGGCAACCTACAGAATGGGAGACAGTTTTTGCAATCTACTCATCTGACAAAGGGCTAATATCCAGAACCTACAAATAACTCAATCAAATTTACAAGAAAAGAAAACCCTATCAAAAATGGGCAAAGGATATGAACAGACACTTCTCAAAAGAAGACATTCATACAGCCAACAGACACATGAAAAAAATGCTCATCATCACTCGCCATCAGAGAAATGCAAATCAAAACCACAATGAGATACCATCTCACACCTTTTAGAACAGCAATCATTAAAAAATCAGGAAACAACAGGTGCTGGAGAGGATGTGGAGAAATAGGAACAGTTTTACAGTGTTGGTAGGACTGTAAACTAGTTCAACCATTGTGGAAAACAGTGTGGCCATTCCTCAAGGATCTAGAACTAGAAATACCATTTGACCCAGCCATGCCATTACTGGGCATATACCCAAAGGATTATAAGTCATCCTGCTACAAAGACACATGCATCCATTTGTTTATTGTGGCACTATTCACAATAGCAAAGACTTGGAATCAACCCAAATGTCCATCAGGGACAGACTGGATTAAGAAAATGTGGCACATATACACCATGGAATACTATGCAGTCATAAAAAAGGATGAGTTCGTGTCCTTTGTAGGGACATGGATACAGCTGGAAACCATCATTCTCAGCAAACTATTGCAAGAACAGAAAACCAAACACCGCATGTTCTCACTCATAGGTGCGAACTGAACAATCAGATCACTTGGACTCGGGAAGGGGATCATTACACACTGGTTCCTATTGTGGGGAGGGGGTAGGGGGTAGGGATAGCATTAGGAGATATACCTAATGTAAATGACGAGTGAATGGGTGCAGCACACCAACGTGGCACACACATACATATGTAACAAACCTGCATGTTGTGCACGTGTACCATAGAACTTAAAGTATAAAGAAAAAAAAAAAGAGAACAAGACTCATCCTTCTGCTATCTGCAAGAGATCCATCTCACAGGTAATGACACCCATGTGTTCAAAATAAAGAAATGGAGAAAGATCTACCATGAAAGGGATAACAAAAAAGAGCAGATGTTGCTATTCTTGTATCAGATAAAATAAACCTTAAACTCACAACAGTTATAAAAGGACAAAGAAAGGCATTGCATAACGATAAAGGATTCAATTCAACAAGAAGATTTAACTATTTTAAATATATATGGACCCAACATTGGAGCACCCAGATTCATAAAACCATTACTTCTAGACCTAAGAAAACATTAACAGGCACACAATAATAGTGGGAGATTTTAACACCTCACTGACAGCATTAGACAAATCACCAAGGCAGAAACTAACAAAGAATTTCTGGACATAAATTTGACACTTGACCAACTGAGCCATCTGCAGAGTACTCCATCCAATAACCACAGAATGTACATTCTTCACATCCACACATGGACCATACTTGAAGATTGACCACATGCTCAGTCATAAAGCAAGTCTCAATAAATTCAAAAAATCAAAATAATACCAAGTATATTCTTGGACCACAATGAAATAAAAATATACATCAAACCAAGAGGAACTGTCAAAACCACACGAATACATGGAAAGTAAACAACTTATTCCCAAATGGGTAAACACTGAAATTAAGGCAGAAATCAAAACATTCTTTGAAACAAATGAAAATAAAAACACAGCATACCAAAACCTCTGGGATATGGCAAAAGTAGTGTTAAGAGGAATGTTTTAGCACTGAATACCTAGATCAAAAACATAGAAAAATCTCAAAATAATAACCTAATCTTGCACCTAAAAAGAACTAGAAAAACAACAATAAACTAAACTCAAAGTTATCAGAAGAAAAGAAATAACTAAAATAAATGCAGAGCTAAATGAAATTGAGGACCAAAAATATATATAAAAATCAATGAAATGAAAAATTGGATCTTTGAAAGGATTAACAAGATTGAGAGACCACTAACAGGATTAGCAAAGACAAAGAGGGAGAGGATCTAAATAAGTGCAATCAGAAATAACAAAGGTGGTATCACAACTAATCCCACAGAAATTTCTGTTCTAAGTCATCCAGTTTGTAGTACTTATTACATGAGCCTTAGGAAATTAATACAAATATTAACAACTTTATGCTTATAAATATGACAATTAGAAGGGAAATGACCACTTTCTACCAAAACTTAACCAGGATGAAATAGATAATCTGAATTATCCTATAACTATTAACAAAATTGAATATGTAATTTAAAAGCTCTGAAAAAGAAAATTCTAAGCCAGATAGTTGCACAGAAGCATTCTGCAAAACATTAAGGAAGAATTAACATCAATTTTACACAGTCTCTTCCAGATGAAGGCAGAGGAAGGAATACTTCTTAACTCACTATATAAAGCCAGTATTACCCTTATAACAAAATAAATAAGATAATACAAAAAACTATAAAAAATTACAGAAGAACATCTCCCACAAATTTAGATATTACATTCTCAAAAAATAAATATTAACAAATTGAATTTTAAAATGTATTAAAAAATGTACATACCATGACCAGGTAGGATTTATTCCAGGTATGTAAGACTGGACTTGAAAATCACTTGAAAATCAATCAAACACTTGAAAATCACTTGAAAATCAATCAAAGTAATCCACTATATAAACAGGCTAAAGAAGAGAAGTCTTCATGTCAATTAACATGGAAAAAGTATTTGGCAAAATCCAATAGTCATTCATGATTTTTGAAAAACTCTTATCAAGTTAAGAATAGAAGGGCATTGCCCAAACTTGATAAAGTGTATTTATTTTAAAAAACCCTACAGTTAACATCATACTTCATGAAGAAAGACTGAATGTTTTTTTTCCTAAAATTGATAAAAATGGGAGAATAGTCACTCACATCACTTTTTTTCAAAATAGTGCTTGAAGTTAGAGCCACTGCAATAAGTCAAGAAAAGGAAATAAATGACATTCAGTTTTTTAAAATGAGAAAATAGAAGTATTCTTATTTATAGATGACATTATTATCTATGTCAGAGATTACGAGGAGAATAAAAGAAATCATGAGGAATCTCAAAAAAAAATGCTAGAACTAATAAGTGAGTTTGGTAAGGTCACAGGACACAATATTAACACATGGGAATCAATCTCATTTTTATATACTAAAAATGAACATATGAAAATCAAAATTAAAAACATGATACAATTTACAATCACTCCGAAGAAAACTGAATACTTAGGTATATGTTTACCAAAATATGTACAGGTTACGTATACTGAAGATTTCAAAATGGTGATAAAAAAGATCAAAAGCGACCTACATAAGTGAAGAGATATCTCATGCTTGTGTATTAGAGGAGTCAACATTGCAAAGATGTCAAATTTCCCCAAATTTATTAATGTAATTCCTATCAAAAACCCAATAATATTTTTGTAGATATCAACAATAGTAGTATTCTAAAATTGGTATGAAAAGACACAGTCCATAGAATATATAAAACAATCTTGAAAAAGAAGAATGGGAAGAATCACTCTACTCAATATTAAGACTTACTTATAGCTACATAATCAAGACAATATTGTATGGGCAAAGGGATAGACACATATATCAATGGAATAGAATAGGGAACTTAGAAAAAGACCCAAAATAATGTTTAATTTTTGACAAAGGTGTACATGCAAACCAATTCAAAGGAGGAAGAACAGCCTTTTCAATGGATAGTACTGAAGCAATTGGACACAAATGGGAAAAAAAACCCTTGACTTAATTCTCACAAATTATACAAAAAAAAAAAATAACTCAAAATGAATACTGTGCTTAAATGTAAAACATAAAACTACGAAACTTTTAGAAAAAAATTATGAGAAAATCTTCAGGCTCTAAAGCTAGGCAAAGAGTCTTATACTTGACACCAAAAGCACAATGCACAAAAGAAGAAACTTGATAAATGTTTCAGGAGACTTCGTAAATCACATCACATCTAATACATGAAAGGTAATTCAGTATCATTATCTATCAGGGAAATGCAAATTGAAACCATAATGCGATATTACTATATACCTGTAAGAACAGCTAATATAAAATTATAGTGACAACATCAAATGCTAGTGAGGATGTGGAGAAAGGAGATTACTTGCATTGCTGGTAAAATGGTACAGCCACTCTGGAAAACAGTTTGGCGATTTCTTTTAAAACTAAACATGCAATTACCATATAACATGATTTCACTCTTGTGCATTTATTTCAGAGAAATTAAACATTTTTTTCAAACTAATACCTGTGCAGTACTGTTCATACAAGCTTTATTCATATAGCCAACAACTGAAAATATCCCAGAAGTCTTTCAACGGGTGAATGATTAAACAATCTATGGTGTATCCATACAATGTAACACTACTCAGCAATAAAATAGAACAAACAATAAAATAAACAAACTACACAAGAGAGCTCGGACACATTCCTAGGGAATTATGCTGAGTGAAAAAAGGCCAATCCCCAAAATTTAAATACTATATAATTCCATTATAACATTTTGAAATGACAAAATTATAGAAATGGAGAACAGATTAGTGGTTACCTGTGGTCAGGGACCAGGACAGGGATGGGGAGGCAGGAAGGTGGGCAACACAAGGGATTTTTATGATGATAGAACTGTTCTGTTTCTCAGCTTAAGTAGTGGATACACGAGCACATTATATAGAATGCAATACACACACACACATACACACACACACACACACACACAAATACAGGTAAAACTGGAAAATTTTTACCTAGATTGGTGGTGGATTGTATCAATGTCAATATCCTTTGTGATATTGTATGACAGGTTTGCAAGATGTTACCATTTAGAGAAACCAAGTAAGGGTACACTGGCTCTCTCTGTACTATTCTTACAACTGCATGTGACTCTAAACTCACTGAGAACAAGTGGGAAGTAATATAGGCATTCTTAATTCTCCCTTAAACAGGGACCTATATTTTTGTTAGTATATGTCCTTAGCATTTTTATAAAGTCTCTCATGGTACCACTTGTATTTTATCAGCATCTCCTATATGAAATGAAATGTACATAAGGCTTTGAAATATTAAAATTTCCAAATAATAACAGCAGAAAGAAAAATATCTTCAAATACCTTGTCAGTAGAAAGTAAAGAAGCTAAAGGTCTAAATCAACTGCCCATATTCTTTTGGCAAAATATCAAACTTTCAACGAACAGATTAGGTAGCAATTTCAAGAAAATTCTTTTCTTTATATTTTACTTTTTTTCTAAGATAATTTGATTCAGCGACTGAAATTTAGAATAAAAAAAGACAAAGAACAAAAGATAAAAGGAGGCAGTAGACTCAGAATCCTGGAGTCTAGTCTCAAATCTGCTACTATCTGTGAGTTTGGGCAGAACTACTCAATCTTTTTGTATCTCAACTTTCTGGTAAAAATAAAAGCATTATACCAAACCCCAAGGTTCCTTCCAGTTTGAAAATAGTCTATGATCCTATGAAATTTAGAATGTTGATGAAGGTATAGTTGATAATGTTTCATCCCATTCCTTCATTAGACCTAATTTAATAAAGTTCTCCATGGTAACTTCAACTGGCAATCCACGCATTCCCTTCAGCTGTGTAAATGATGCTCCTCATTCCAGTATGACTGTCCAGGTTTCATTACCAAGTCTCTAAGTGCTAATTAACTTTGAAACTGCTCTTCAATATGGGCTGAATTACAATTCATAGTAAACTGCTTCTATCTCCCTCAGATTGTTCTCAATTTGTTTTCAGACACATGGAGTGTCATTTTACTGCTATTCTTAACTGTTTCCTTTGGAGTTCCTCTTTTTCAGTCATTCCATTGAATGAAATAATTTTGAAGAGGAGAGAGATTGAAAAAGGTTTTAATCATATAGCAGCTTCAAGACTTCATAGCTACTAGTGCTTTGGGGGGCTCTTACCTAACATTCTTCTGTGGCTCAGGTATTATTGTTCTCAAGAGTTATCCCTGGTACAAATTCTCTGTGGTACTCATCTTCTCATACTACCTGATCCCCACCCTCTGCTCAAAACCATAAGTATCTTTACTGGATCACCAAATCAGAGCCTCTTTCCCAAGGAGCCCATCTGGGTATTGACCATCACTGTGAAACTATTCTGCTATATTACTCAAATTTTCTACATTACCGCTGCCTTACAAGGACCCCTCTTCTCTAATTCTCATTGGCTTACAACCACAATATTTATTTTTCTCTCACAGATCTACAGGTCAGATGTTGGTCAAATGGACTTGAGTGGGCTTGCCTGGCTTGGCTCCTGGCTACAATTGACAGCATGTCCATTTTGCATGTCTCTTCATTCTGGAACCAGCAGCTGCTCAACAGTTAATATTCTTCTCATGAAAGAGTATAGATTTGCAAGAGTATTGGCAGAAACTTTCCATATTTCTTTGAGGTTTTTAACTCAAAACCGTCATACTCTCAATTGTGTACACATTTCATTGGCCAAAGTAAATCATATAAACAATCCAAACATCACTTGGATTGGGGAAGTCTATTCTACACATGGAGAATCCACGGTAAAGGCAGACAGGGAAGAACAATTATAAACAAATATCATCTATGTCTGCTTACTACTATAAAGAGAAAAAAGTAAAGGCAATTAGAATTACCCCAGTATAGGTTGAAGGAGTTTTATGGTCTCAAGTTGCTTTCAGAGAGTGATAATCTGGATCTTGGAAACATGCTCTTGGTTTTAATGATCTCTTCATTCTTTCTTCCTGCCTAGACCTGGAGGGCTTCGTCAAATGGCCCGTGCTGACATCCCACAGCTTCGAAGTTGTAAGGTGGGAAATTCGAGGCTAGGAATTGGAGATGCAGTAAGAATACTTAATGTTTGGGATAGGGTATGGGGATCAAATAGTATGAAGGGATGAGAACCACAGAAAGTTTTCCTACCCTTGATTTTCTCAAATAACTGGGTGGTATAATAAAACAAGGGTCACGTGAATAAAGAAAATTTTACACTGTATCAAGGGTAACTCTCTCAAAATTGAGAACAGTGAGACCTGAGCCCCAGAGGAATGCTGGGCAAAGATCTCCCAAAAGTGCTAGCAGCTAAGCAAGAAGTCTTGAAGCTGCTATATGATTAATACCATCTCCAGTCTCTTCCTGCATTGGTAGTCACACACACACTTTCTCTCTCCCTCTCTGTCTCTTCCCTTCCTCTCTCCCTCTTTCCCTCTCTCCCTGTCTCTCTCTCTCTCTCTCAAAAAGATGTAGTGACTTGCCCAAGGACAGAGAATGTTACTGTTGGAAGTAATACAAATTTTGACTAAAGACTAATGTTGATTTCCTCCATCTGTTGTTGACTCCCACACTCACCAAGGTCAGAACAGCCACTAAGGAGTATTTTGAAAACTTGAGAGGAAGTTTTTTATTTTGACAATGATTTGGGGTGGTAGTGGCATTTGGTGGGTCAGGGTTGACAGATATCCTACAACGAGCAAGACGCTGACATACAAAAATGTTTGATATCCCACATGAATTTCTAATGTCTTAATGCAGCCATGTAAATGAAAATCCCATTTATAGGTGTTTATACCTAGAATCTAACTCCATGTCACACAAAGTGTTCTCTGTAAGGTGTTAATTTGCACTGAAGTTTTTAGAACTGCAACCACTGTATAAATTAAAGAAAGACTGTATTTCCTTTCATTCGTTTTGCTCTAAACTTTACCAAGGGTTGTATACTATTCAGAAAAATAATATCTCAAAGGCAATGCTACATGTGTATTTGGGTCACCAATACAACTCACCTGTATCAGTCTGCAGCTGTAGTTCTTGTGTCCACACTGATTAGAATAATAGATGCAAGCAATGGTCATTATGTCTTAAAGTACTGTCATGCCTGAACACATACTGAAACATATAATATATTACATATTTCTATGTAATTTATTTTATGTAATAAACACATATTGAAGCACATTACCTGTTGTAAAACACATATTATTAAAATATTTTTTATAAATTCCTTTTATTTCTCTTTTATATTACAATTTAGATATTCTATTGCTTTTTAAAAACATCTATATAAGTTATATATTAATTTTATTTTGAGGTATTAAAATGGTACCAAAAACTTTAAAAGGTAACAAACATTTTACAATAATTGTGTAAAACATTTTTGTAAAATATTTTTAAAGCATCCAAATATTTACAAAAATAGCTGTTATAAAAACAATACTAATTTTGACAGGTTTGAAAACTCTCTATGCAATCCTGCTGTTTCTTTTCCAACTATTTTTCTAGCTAAAAGTAACACATACAAGTATCAACCCTTGATTGACAATTTATAATTGTGAATTAATGAAATCAAATTTAATGAAGTGCTATTGATAAATGTCTAGTTTACTCTCAATTCACTAATTCAAGTGTCAACAATTTTTCCCTTAACTATGCTTTTTACAAAATGCTTTTTGGCTTCTTTTCTTCATGCCTTCCCTTCTCTAAGCTACTATTATCATATTCATGTCTTAGCTCTAATCATTGTGTGTTAAAAGATCTTTCAGAAAAAACAAGAGCTAATCTGTATTTGGTCCAATAGAGAACACATTCCATGCGTTATTCAATTATGTAATAATATGAGTGCTTACAGTCAGACTTTCTGGGTTTTTTTGTTGTTGTTCCTTGTATTTATCTGTCATTGAATGTTTTTCTTACTTGATTTCCCCATTTTTGAACTGGTCCTATTTTTTCTTACTGAATGTTTATGCTTTGTAATCCTCTGAATTAAGATAATTCCATTGGGAAAAAACATCCGTATTCTATCTGATTCACCCTCTCTGAGTTTCCCCCCAAATTATCTTCCAGTACATCAGCCAAATTTATTAATATGCTATGTCAAATAGTAAACACCGGGGGAAGGATAAAAATCAACAATCCCAATTTGTGCTTTCAAGGATTTTCTTCTCCTGGTTACAGAAATCCATACCCTAGAAATTAGGAGAAGATAATGATATCTGCACACATAGCATTATCATTAAATGCCCAAACACAAGCACCTAAGTTTTTCATGCAGTTTTTCAGTTCTTAGTATTATGGTATAATTTATTTCCAGAAACTCAGTATAAACTTTAAGAAAAAAAAACTGAAAAGTGTCCATAGGTGTCCAAACCCAGAACTTTAAAATTAAACTACATGCCATGAAGATACTGTCAACTGAAATGAATTGAATGGCTTGCATGTCTAGTTCAATTCAAATTGCCACTGCTCATCGGCTTATTTGGTGTTCAGTTATGATATACAACCCAGGTACATTAGTCAGCCTTTGCGCTCTGATAAAGACATACCTGAGACTGGGCAATTTACAAAAGAAAGAGGTTTAATGGACTCACAGCTCCACGTGACTGTGGAGGCCTCACAATCATGACAGAAGGTGAAAAGCACATCTCACATCATGGCAGACAAGAGGAGAGAGCTCGTGCAGGGACACTTCCCTTTATAAAACCATCGGATCTCGTGAGACTTAATTCACTATCATGAGAGCAACATAGGAAAGCTCTGCCCTTATGATTTAATTACCTCCCACTGGGTCCCTCCCATGACATGTGAAAATTATGGGACTTACAATTCAAGATGAGATTTGGGTGGGGACACAGCCAAACCATGTCACCAAGTCAAAGATATAAGGTTCAAATAATAATTATTGCCTTAGGGGATCCCATTTTTGTCACAAAATAAATAATGGGCTTATAAAAGTTACCCATATATTTATATGTCTTTGTCTAGAATTTATGCTTTAGTCCAATTTATAAGCAAGAATTATGCCATCTTAGCAGATGGTCCTACATGCAAATAACCAAAAGAACAGGAAGAATTGGAAGTGGTTTCTATATAATGGAATATAATTCAGGATGAAAAAATAAGAGACAATTATATAAAGCCAGGAAGAAAAGCATCATCACTCTAGCTGTACATTAGTGTCACCTGGAAAGATTTAAATATACATACCGTTGATTCAGACATAGCTAATCTGAGGAGTGGCCTGGATGTTGGGATTTTTAAAAGCTCCCCATGTGATTCCAAGACAAAGCCTAGGTTGAGACCTATAGCACTAAACAAAACCTGGAATTCAATGTGTTACCAAACATATTTAATGGATATTTAAAGTAAATATTTGAAAGAGACTTTTTTCCAAGCAAAAAGTGGTTCTGTCAGTATAATAAAATATTTTCCACAGCTATAGGTGATAATATGTATTTTCTTCCTAATATCAATAATTACTTATTTTATCAAAATAATTTAGGTCAAAGAATTATAATATATAACATTTCTGACTAACATAGTTTAAAAATGTATGACATGCATATATTTAATTAAATGCAATAAAAATGGGTACTTCAAATTGTGAGTGAATTGCTATAAAGCTCCATCATTATACAACTCTAAGTATGCATGTTTCTAACTGCCAAAAATTATGGACATATTTTATGCTGAGAGCTCAGGCAGAGTTAGACACAGCAGATGGTATCATGGCTTTGCTCAAACTGTTTAGATTACAGACACAATAATATAGCTTTTTTTTTTTTTGCTTTTGTGTCATTACCTACATCTGTATCAGTTTAAAGATTTATGTATATTAACAGCTAAGCAAAATCCCCTTTATACAGGATGTCTGAAACAAAAGTCAATGCATTTAAGGAAGTGAAATAAGTATAATGTATGCAATTTTAGTTCAGTTAACCCCATATCAACTCACTGAAATCTAACTCTGTGTAAATCCATTCTACTCATAATTTGATCCAAAACAAGCCGCATCAACATCACTTGGGAGCTTGTTAGAAATACAGAATCTGAGGTTCCACCTAGACCTACAGACTCAGAATCTGCATTTTAACAAAATCCCCAAATGGTGCACATTGAGACTTACATGACTACTCTGGGCAATTTGTATTCACATTAAAGTTTGCATGACCATCTCACCAAATTTTCTAATTTTATCAAATTATCAAAAAGCATGTCTTAAGGAACAGTCTTGAATGTGTGCAATTAATATATTCAATAACTATATTCTCCTTAGCAGCATTTTAAAGAATATTCAGTCCAAAGCTAAGGGTCATAGCATAGAATAGTCTTTTTACAAAGCTATTCTTTTTACCAACATTTTGTAATGAAGGTAATCACGAATAATATGGAGTGGTTTTAAATATATTCTCAAGCTAAAATATATTAATGAAGGATATATTCATAAGTACACACGCTTAAAATATATTCTTATTCTTATTTTTTGTAGCAATGGGGTCTCACTCTGCCACCCAGGCTGGTCTTGAACTCCTGGCCTGAAGTGATCCTCCTGCTTTGTCCTCCCAAAGTGCTGGGATTATAGGCATGAGCCACCACATTGGGCCTTATTCTTAGTTTTGGAATACAAACCATATTTTTTAGTAAATTCCTAGAAATTTGGAAAATTTGACAAATGGTCCATTTGATAAAAGAGTAATTTGATCAGTTAGCTTTAGGCAAAATGGCATTTGGTAAATTGATTTTTACTGGTCAGCTTTTCTATTGAGCATGGTAAATCTATCCATATTTTTATTATACTTTTATTTCCACTGCAGCTTTAAAACCATTTGAGTAGGCTGGTAAATATTCAGGCAATGTTAAATAGGAGTTAAGAGCAGACCTGGATTTGAATATTAGATCTACTCCTAGTATGGTTTTGATGAACTTATTTAACCCTCTAAGACTCTGTTTCCCTAGACCACGTGGCTATTGTGATAATACTACACAAGTCCCTAAGACATATTAATCACTCATTAATTTTTATTATAATTCTTGTCATTCTGTCATCATGATTTTTTAAAATTTGTTTTCATTCAGATGAAGAAAGTAAAATAAGCAAGAGTCATACTGCTATTCTTCATTTTATTTCCCAACATGGAGAAATGTTTTAATCCACTTCCCCAGAAAAAAGTACTGGCAAACGTGATTGATGAACTGAATCTTTTATCTTTTTTTAAATTTTCTTGATTCATTATCTATGAATACCTGCTCCAGATACAATATCTCCTTTTCTAGGAGACTGGTAGTCATGCTAGAATGCAGACTGAAGACAGTACTGTTTGACTCTTAGTATTGAATGACAGAATATCCTACAGAATACTAGCAAACAGGTGAATGGGGCAAAATGGATACATTGTTTAAAGCTAATGAGATGACAGGTATAATTAGAGTACAAAAAAAAACTTCTTGGAAAAATTTAAAGTGTCTAACTCTAGTAAGAGATTATTTTTCCAGCTTCCATGTGTTTTTAACAGGGAAGACCAGTTAAGACAATTCAAATTATATTTAACAATTTATAATGTAACCAATTTATTATTGGTGTTATCTTAGATGGAAAAACAGTAAAATTGGATTTTCTATATTCGGTAATGAAAATTCTCACCCACCTTCAGATAGCTAGTGACATGGTAAGATCAGCTCTGGTGTTGGTTTTGAATTCAAAGGCCCAGTAAACTGGTACCCCCATTCACACAATTCTTTTATAGCATGCTACATCTAGGGCAGGAGAAGGAATTACCAATTCATGTTTACTCTTTGCTGGATACTTTCCATAAGTTATATCACTTAATCTTTACAATGACCCTGCAAGGTAGTGTTATATCATTAATGAAAAATTAAGATTCTGGAAGGTTAAAGGAATTGCCCATGAACACACAGCTGGAAAATGCAAAGCTGAGCTTCAAACCCAAATTTCTCTGCCTCTCAAGTCCATGTTCTTTGTAACACTCTAAACAGCTCCCAGGGTCTATGGTGTATTGGAAAACAGCTATCTGCTTTGTCATGGAAGGTGGGGAAATCATTAAGAGTTTGGGGCCATCACCAACTAACAGTGTGAATTCAAGCCAGTTATTTTACTTTTGTTTCTTCACTGCAAAAATTAGGAGTTAGACTACAAGATCTTTAAGCACTTCTGCCACTTCTAAAAGAAATGTGTTATCTGGCCTGTTACACAAAACACAATTTTATATATATGCTTTGCTCATTCATTGCTCAATCATTAACTGATTGACTCATTCATTTATTCATTCATTTAACAATCCATCACTCATTTATTTAAAAATGCACTTAACAATTATATTTATTAAATACTCAGTATGTTTCCCTACATATGTTTCCATACAGACCATTCGTGCTCAAGTAAGTTTTTTAAACATTTAGAAAAATGACAACATAGATGGAGCCTACCTTGATTTAGTTTCTAGCTACCAAGTACACAAAAAGCTGGATTTGGGAAGTTGGGTTGCTTATTAATCCTATGGTGCTAATGGGACTGAAATTTCATCTAAGAATGAATGATAACAGTAATAATAACAATGACATCAACAATTAACAATTTTTTAAGGCCTCTTGGGGGAAAATGCTCCTCAGCCCATTTTAATGGCTTACACATCAAATGCTTTTTGTAGTATTTTATAGATACTGATTCAGCAAAGGAATTTGAAAAAGGTCATAAGATACAGAAGGTAGAAAATAGTACAGTCTCAAAATGTGCTACAGATTATGTCCTGTTCAGTGCCACGTCAAGGAAGAAGTATTAGCTGTATTATGATGACAAATTATACATCTATTCAGCAATGCTTTGCCCCCACTGGCAATTCTCTTCTGATTCAACTGTAAAAATGTTTATGCATTTAATAGAAAGATTTTGCCAGCAATATATAAAAATATTAATAATTTACTTAATGTCCATTCTACTGAACCTCCAAAACTATAGACTTGAGTAAATGTATTATAAGGATCAGACAACCTTGGAGCCAAGGGAAGAGAATCGATCTTGTATCATTTCAAAATATTTTAAACTTGAAGCTGTCACTACATTCCCTTGATTAATAGCAGTCAGCCAGTTTCTGCCAAAAAGAAAAAAAATTAGTTGCATGCAGTAACCAACATGGCATTGAACATTGCACATGGTAGAATTGATAAATTTGCTACTCATGGAGTCAGCAGGATGAGCAATGTACCTGGGTTAACACATTTCAGATTTTCAAAGTCATGATTAGAGCTGATTGAGCGTAACAAAAATGGATACTCTGATTGTGAAACTGAAGGAAGATGGAAGAGATGTTTCATTCTCTTTGTAAATAATAATTCACGAAAAGGAGAACATAATGTAGAAAAGTTATTCTCAGCAAAAGCATATGTTTTCTTCCAACAGAAAATATCCTATAGTATGCACTTGCTTGCATACCTTGAAGATATTTGTATTGTGTTATTTACCAAAATAATGGCCACATTACAGGGCCAGCTAATACATAAACAAAGAGCGCAACCTCTCTGTTACAGGCTTACACCTCCCTCTCCAAAACATTGACCCCACTAACCTAGCGATGGCTTGAAATCACAGTTCTCCCTTTGAGTTAAAAATTATCTTCCCTGGAGTGCCTGTGAACATACTAATAATTCCAAGAGGTAAAAATAGTAAACCATCAATAATTTTTAGTCCATAAATTCAAGTAAATGAATGTGTCTCTTCATTACAGTAAGACATACGACACAAAACAAGTATATTTTGATAGAAGAAGAGCAGACAAGGGATGAGGCCTGGTTCAGTGGCTGCAAACCAGATGGTGTTACATAATGGAGAGACTCCAGGCAGACATGGTAAAGTGTAAGGACCCATTTTCTCAACGGCAAGGGAGAGATTTGAAAAGGAGGATAGAGGAAAGATGGAGGCAAATTGTCCCTATATTTCAATTTTGCCTCAGGGAAGCACTGATGATTCTATTTGGGTGCCTTCATATCACCATACTCTGCTTTTCATATTTTTAAAAATTTAAACTTCTTCATTTAAACACTCTGCTCTTTCAAATTTTTCAGAATGATATAGCTCATCCAGAACAAATAGCCTATCCTTGTTATAACAATATTGTTATGAAATTAATTAGAGAAGCTGCTGCTCCAGAAGACAAGATGGCATGTGAAATGGCATAGCTGTTGTTTGGAAAGAATAGCTGAGAATTCACATTGGTAGCAGTTTTTTTTCTCATGTCATTCAAGGGCACAAATGTGAATGTCTCTTGCTCTTGAGTAACCCTTGTGGCTCTTTGTAAGCAGTTTTCATTGGTGCACCAATGAGAACCCTGAAAGGAACATCAGACAGTCCGTGCCCTTGAAAAGTTCTTGCCACAAAGGACTTTGTTATTAAAGATATTCACAGAACATTTGTCCATTAATTAGGGCAATTTTAAACTCACTTAAAAGATCTTGTTTGAGTCCGGATGCAGTGGCTCATTCCTGTAATCCAACACTTTTGGAAGCAGAGGCAAGAGGATTGCATGGGCCCAGGAGTTCAAGACCAGGCTGGACAACAAAGGGAGATCATGTCTCTACAAAAAATAAAAAAACTAGCGAGTGTGGTGGCACACACCTGTGGTCCCAGCTACCTGGGAGGCTGAGGTGGGAGGATTTCTTGAGCTCCAGAGTTGGAGGCTGCAGTGAGCCATGATCCCACCACTGGAGTGACTTACTCCTGGTCTCAAATAAATTTCTTGTTTAATTGTTTATTTTGCATGCTTATGTTTTTGAGTGACTTTTAATGAAACATAAAGTGACCTGTTTTCGCTATCATTGCTGCTACTAAAGCATGCTGGCAAAATAGTACAGGAAG
The DNA here is from genome assembly GCF_009764315.1 of Trachypithecus francoisi. Classification (NCBI taxonomy): domain Eukaryota; kingdom Metazoa; phylum Chordata; class Mammalia; order Primates; family Cercopithecidae; genus Trachypithecus; species Trachypithecus francoisi. The sequence goes on along the minus strand of NW_022681471.1, from coordinate 113,875,131 downwards.
TTGTGCTGGGGAAAAAATATGTATGAAGGGTGGCAAGCAAGGGACAATCAGAAATGTACCAAGAGTAGAAATGACTATCTTTTTTTTAAAAAAATCCACAGATCATGAAAATATGAGCTTTGCAGAATATCTCCTTGAATTGGAAGCAAGTCAACATTGTCAAAGTATTAATTTAAAAGGCACCTACTAAAAATGAGGGCCCACAGGCTCAGCAGTCAGTGGCACACAACTTCTGGCCTCTAGAACAGCAGGTACTTCACAATGACTACCTCCCCTTTCCCTTTTTTTCCGTCCAAAAATGTGGGGTTTATTTAGTGTACATGAACTAAGGGTAGGGTATTTGTGAAAACATGAAATTGATAACTCTACTTTTTTCTGTTAATTGCTTTTCAATAATCTTGAATTAAGAATGTCTTCAACTAGGAATTTAGCCACTTCTTTTCTGTTCTGTAGATGGATTGAGAATGCAATATTTGCCAGTATGAAGGATATTGGCCCAGAGAACTTTGTGAGAAGGGCATTCCATGAACACTTGTTACCATATGCCATTTTATTCGTGTTTTAATTTAGAAGAAAAGTGACTTCTTACTTTCCAACATTGATATTGAAAAACATTGCCCAGTCTCCCATTTGAATTCCAGTTGACCAAGGTCTTAGATCAGGTTCTCTAGAAGCAGAGCCTGAGATATAAACTCCTGTGTAAGTGACTTACTGTAGGTGTGTTCTCAAAAAGATCCTATAAAAGAGTGAAGAAATCAAACTAGATCAGGGAAAGAGCCAAGTGAAGCTGTGGTGTCAGCTGTAGAGTGGCTTCAGCTTGATCCCATAGGGAGTTGAAAGGTTGGATTGTACCTTGAGATAAGATAAGCAGGGTTTGGTATCCCACAGTTTCAGTCATTGGCTGCAGGCTGCCCCCCATAAGGTTGGGTGCTGCTCCCCTAGGCAAGGCAGTTCCCCTAACAAGATCAATTCCTTCCATAGAACTGTGCATCTGTGAGCCTTTAGCAAATGACATTCACAAAAGTTGGGGAATGGGTGCATCGGTTCAGTAAAGAATATTTAGGTAAGCCCACATCCCTTTAACTCTGAAGCCAGACAGCTAGATTGGGCTAAGGGTTTAGAGCAGTAAGGACAGCCACATTACAGGAACCCTTCTGGACTAGTACTGTTTCCTCATTTCCAGGACTCTGATTTGAGTTCTTATTTGGAAAAATTTCTGACCTAATTACAATATGGCGTTTTCCTATAGAAGGGTTTCCCAATTGCAATCCCTCAGGTATAATCTTAAAATTACAATATAACCATGAACTACTCTCCATATGCCCTATCAGATAAAAGCTAAATAAGGATATGAGATTGGGGTTTGAGATCTCTTTTACACCAAGTTGTAAGATCAAAAGTTTAATTGAAAGTGATGATTTTCTTTCCATTAAAGCAAACTGTGGTAGGCAACTTCTAAGATGGTCCCCAATCATTCTTGCCTCTTCATATCTATACCCTCCCCCTTGAGAGTGGAATGAATCTAATGACCCACTTCTAATGAATAGAATACTGCAAAAGTGATGGGTTGTCACTTCTGAAGTCAGATTTTATGAATATTTCTTCTTCCACCTTGCTCTTCCTTTCTCATTCTCTTGCTTGCTCGCTTTGAGGGAAGACTGCTACCATGTTGTAAATTACTCTATTGAGAGGTTCACTTGGCAAGGGAATGAGGGAGACCTATGACCAACAGTCAGTAAAGAACTGAGGCCTTCAGTCCAATGGCCTGTGAGGAACTAAGTCCTTCCAACAACCACTTGAGTGAGTCTGGAAGCAGGTACTTCCCAGGTTGAGCCTCCAGATGACTGCAGCCCCCCCGCCCAACATCTTGACTGTAGCCTTATGAGAGCCTTGAGCCAGAGGTCACCCAGCTAAGCTATGCCCAGATTCATGATTCGCAGAAACTGTGAGATAACAAATGTTGTTTTAAGACACTAATTTTTGGAGTAATTTGTTATGCAGTGATTGATAACTAACATATAAGGCTTTGAGAATTTTCTTCTGTTGTAAATTTGTCTAAAATCCCTTCTTCTATTCTTTTTTTTATACTTAAGTTCTGGGATACATATGCAGAACGTGCAGCTTTGTTACAAACATAAACATGTGCCATGGTGGCTTGCTGCTCCCATCAATCCGTCATCCACATTAAATATTTCTCCTAATGCTATCCCTCCCCTTGTGCCCCACCCCTCAACAGACGCCTGTGTGTGATGTTCCCCTCCCTGTGCCCATAAGTTCTCATTGTTCAACTTCCACTTATGCCCAGTCTCCCCTGTTCCTGTGTTAGTTTGCTGAGAATGATGGTTTCCAGCTTCATCCATGTCCCTGCAAAGGACATGAATTCATTCTCTTTTATGGCTGCATAGTATTCCATGGTGTATATGTGCCACATTTTCTTTATCCAGTCTAGCATTGATGGGCATTTGGGTTGGTTCCAAGTCTTTGCTATTGTGAATAGTGCTGCCATAAGCATACGTGTGCATGTGTCTTTACAGTAGAATGATTTATAATCCTTTGGGTATAACCCAGTAACGGATTGCTGGGTCAAATGGTATTTCTGGTTCTAGATCCTTGAGGAACCACCACACTGTCTTCCACGATGGTTGAAATAATTTACACTCCCACTAACAGTATAAAAGCGTTCCAATTTCTCCACATCCTCTCCAGCATCTGCTGTTTTCTGACTTTTTAATGATTGCCATTCTAACTGGCATGAGATGGTATCTCATTGTGGTTTTGATTTGCATTTCTCTAATGACCAGTGATCATGAGCTTTTTTTTTCATAATTCAGCAAAGTCTCAAGATATAAAATCAATGTGCAAAAATCACAAGCATTCCTACACACCAATAACAGACAAACAGAGAGCCAAATCATGAGCAAACTCCCATTCACCATTGCTACAAAGAGAATAAAATACCTAGGAATACAAATTACAAGGGATGTGAAGGACCTCGTCAAGGAGAACTACAAACGACTGCTCAAGGAAAGAAGAGGACACAAATGGAAAACATTCCATCATCATGGATAGGAAGAATCAATGTCATGAAAATGGTCATACTGCCCAAGTAATTTACAGACTCCGTGCTATCCCCAACAAGCTATCATTGACTTTCTTCACGGAAATTAAAAAAAAAAAAACTACTTTAAATTTCACATGGAACCAAAAAAGAGCCTGCACAGCCAAGACAATCCTAAGCAAAAAAGACAAAGCTGGAGGCATCATGCTACCTGATTTCAAACTATACTACAAGGCTACAGTAACAAAAACAGCATGGTACAGGTACCAAAACAGATATATAGACCAATGGAACAGAACAGAGGCAGCAGAAATAACACCACACACCTACAACTGTCTGATCTTTGACAAACCCGACAAAAACAAGCAATGGGGAAAGGACTCCCTATTTAATAAATGGTGTTGGGAAAACTGGCTAGTCATATGCAGAAAATGGAAACTGGACCCCTTCTTTATACCTTACACAAAAATTAAGATGGATTAAAGATTTAAATGTTAAGACCTAAAACCATAAAAACCCTAGAAGAAAACCTAGTCAATACTATTGAACACATAGACATGGTCACAGACTTCATGCCTAAAACACCAAAAGCAATTGCAACAAAAGTCAAAATTGATAAATGGGATCTAATTAAACCACAGAGCTTCTGCACAGCAAAAGAAACTATCATCAGAGTGAACAGGCAACCTACAGAATGGGAGAAAATTTTTGCAATCTATCTTTCTTCAATTCTTAAAATGACAAAAATCAGTGCTTCACAAGTATTTTTGGCAGTTGATGACATAAATGTTGACAGTGATTGATTATCTGGATTTAAATTTCCATCACTGTTTTCATAGGATGTACAGGAGTTTTATGTAGATGTGTGAAGGAAGAGCCTAAATTTGACACAGAAAATTCCCAAAACATAAATGGAAAGCTCTTTTGCTGAAAATATAGACAATATCAGTGTTCTTTAATGCTATCCTTAATTTCAGTGAAATTTGTTTGTATTTATTACAACTTATGAGCATCAATGATAATACATTCATTTTTTTCTCTAAGACATCCTGATGAAGGACTAAGCATTTTCACAATGGCAAAAAATCAAACATTGTTGAAAAAGAAGAGACAAAAAGAAATCTAAGAGACTAAAAGTAGAATAGTAAGTAGAATATTTGTAATTCTTACCAACTATTTTCATGTTGTCTGTCACCATGTGGTGAAAAGATATGAGCCCTTGCGATATTTTGAAAATTCTTTTGGAGATACTTTTTAATGCATGATTCATAAAAGTTAGCTTGATCCTTAACAATAATGAGAATAAGCTTTTTGAATTACTTTGAAATTTGTCTAATCCTGGATTCAGCCACTCAAGACTCATATTGTTGTAGTCAACAATAGCCTCTAGTTACAGAGCTCAGACCTAACTACTAGATTATTTATTCCCGTTCCTGCACATTAATTCCAAAATCAGGCAAATGAAAATGCCTAATCTTTAAGAAAATGATTCCAGAATTGAAGTGCTCATACACAGGCTATCTCATCCTAGTCCCTTAGCCAATGACTCCACTGGTTTTAAAAGGCACATACCTTCTTTGTGGCTTTCAAATGGCAAGTAATAGGTTTTACTTGATAAGTTAATGATTAATTATTTATGACAGAATATTCTACCATAAGATGAATATTAAATAACCAAGAAATCTAGTACCATGTTAGACATTTTCTACAAACAGAGTGGATGCTTCACTTACTCATTCAACAAGCATTCAGTCGAACACCATTTTGTCTAGGCACTGGAATTACAAAGACGAATAAGATATTTAAACAGATAGCTACAATTTTAAGTATGCACAGGTATGCACAAGTACATATACCAGACTGAAGGGAAAATCTTGTTGAGTGAGAAATAATTATGCAGGTAAATATGTGTGTTGGTGAATGTGGGGGTTGAGAGCATTCCAGAAAGAGTTGGCAGCATGAGTTCAGATTCAAAAGCAAGGAAAAGTATGCTATGTTCCAGGAATCCAGACCAGGTCAAAAACAGAAAATTCCTTAGCAACCCTGGGAAACATTTTCACCAATTACCAAGGAAAAACAAAAATTTTATCCCAAAAGCTCTCCTTGTAGCCCACATATCTTTTATACTATATTGTTTATGTTGAAATTTATTATATGAAAAATATATATAATCTCATGCAATTCTGAGGATTTAACAACCTGTTTTTAATATCCATAAAGTTTTGTCTAAAGTTATAGATCAATATCTAGATTGAGTCAACCTTATTTGAATCTTCTAATTACAAATAGGGAGCCTTTTGATGGCCAAACCAGGTAAACATCATCCATTGGAGAATATTTCTTCAGCAAGGGTTTGTTTGTTATTTTTGTGTATGTTGTATGTATTCAGGATTTTTCCAAGAAATTTCCTTATGCTACTCCAAAGTATCACCTTTCTAATCAAGTGCTATGTTGTTCTAAGGCAAAGACTGCTAATTCTATCCAAAATATATTTGCTTAGCTGCTTGATTACTTCTCTGACACCATTTATTCTATCACAGCCTTTCAACTTTTAGGTCATACTTGACAATGTTGTGAAGGGGATTGAGCCATATTGGCCTTAAATTTGGCCCAGAGAATAGCTTCATGCTGAGAAATGGAAGACAGCAGTGAAAGAGCTAAATTAAGTGAAATTAAAATCCCCAAATGTAATATATATTTATAGAAATCTTTCTATTTATCTGTCTATTTATTTGTATACATGTATAGGGTACAAGAGTAATTTTGTTACATGAATAGTTTGTCTGGTGGTGAAATCAGGGCTTTTAGGGTATTGATCACCTGAATAATATGCATTGTACTCATGAAGTAATTTCTCATCATCCACTCCCACCTGCCCACCCTTCCTAGTCTCCATTGTCTATCATTTCCCACTCTATGTCCATGTGTATGTATGTACACATTATTTAGCTCCCACTTACAAGTGAGAACATGCAGTATTTGTCTTTCTGGGCCTGAGTTGTTTCACTTAAGATAAGGACCTCTGGTCCCATCAATGTTGCTGCAAATAACATGATTTCATTCTTTTTTCATGACTGCATAGTATTTTCCTCAATGTATATGCCACATTTTATGTATCCAATCATCCAATGATGTACACAGATTGATTCCATATCTTTGTTACTGTGAATAGTGTTGCAGTAAACATACAAGTGCAGTTGTCCATTTGATACAATGATTTATTTTCCAGGTAGATACTAGGTAAGGAGACTGCTAGGTCAAAGGAACTTCTATTTTTAGTTATTTGAGAAATCTCCAGGCTGTTTTCTATAGACGTTGTAATAATTTATATTCCCACCACAGTGTAAAAGCATTCCCTTTTCTCCACATTCTCACCAGTACCTGTTATTTTTTTTTTTGTCTTTTTAATAGTAGCCATTATGACTGGTGTAAGATGATACTTCACTGTGGTTTTAATTTGCATTTCTCTGATGATTAGTGATGATGAGCATTTTTCATATGCTTGTTAGCATTTATTTCTATGTTTTCTTTGAAAAATGTCTATTCATGTTCTTTGCCCACTTTTTAATGGGGTTATTTGTTTTAATTTTGTTGTTGTTGAATTGAGTTCCTTGTAAATTCTGGATACTAGTCCCCTGTCAGATATGTAGTTTGCAAATATTTTCTCTGTTTCTGCAGGTTGTCTGTTCACTCTGTTGATGATTTCTTTTCTTGTGCAGATGCTTTCTAGTTTAAGTTCCATTTGTCTATTTTTGTTTTTGTTGTCTGTGCTTTTGAGATCCTAGTCTTCAATTGTTTGCCTAGACAAATGTCCAGAAGAGTTCTTCCTAGATTTTCTTCTAGTATTTTTATAGTTTCAAGTCTTAAGTGCGTTTTTAGTTGACTTTTGCATATGTTGAGAGATAGGGGTCCAGTTTCATTCTTCTGCATATGGCAACCCAATTTTCCCAGCACCATTTATTGAAAAGGGTGTCCTTTTCTCAGTGTATATTCTCATTGACTTTGTCAAAGATCAGTTAATTGTAAATTTGGGGCTGTATTTCTGGGTTCTCTTCTGTTATATTTATCTATGTGTTTATTTCTATAATATTATCATGCTGTTTTGGTTACTACAGCCTTGTAGTATAATTTGATGTCAGGTAATGTGATGCCTCTGGTTTTGTTCTTTTTACTTAGGATGGCTCTGGCTATTTGGGATCTTTTTTTGTTTCATTTGAATTTTAGGATTATTTCTTCTTATTTTGTGAAAAATAATGTTGTTATTTTGATAGGGATTGCATTTAATCTGTAGATTGTTTTTGCAAGTATGGTCATTTAAACAATATTAATTCTTCCTACTCTACCAGACTTAAACAAAACAATGAATACTAATCCTCCTGAAACTGTTTCAAAAGTCTAAAAGGAGAGAATGCTCTTTAATTCATTCTACAAAGCCAGTATCACCCTGATACCAAAACCAGACAAGAACAAAACATAAAAGAAAACTACAGACAAATACCCCAGTGAACATAGATGCAAAAATCCCCAACAAAATAGTAGCAAACCAAATGCAACAGCCCATGAAAAAGACAATACACCATGATAAAGTGGGTTTTATACCAGGCATGCAAGGATGGTTTGACATATACAAATCAATAAATGTGATACATCACATAAAGAGAGTTAAGGACAACAACTATACCTTAATAGATGCATAAAAAAGTATTTGTAAAATTTGGCATCATTTCATGATAAAAAAAAAAACTCTCAAAAACCTAGGCATAGAAGAAAAATACTTCAAAATAATAAAGGCTATATATGAGAAACCCACAGTCAACATCATACTAAAGGGGAAAAAGTTGAAAGCATTCGCTCTAAGAACTGAAACAAGACAGGATGTCTGCTTTCACCATTCTTATTCAATATGGTGCTGGAAGTCCTAGCCAGAACAATCACACAAGAGAAAGAAATAAAAATTATCCAAATTGGAAAAGAGGAAGTCAAATTATCCCTGTTCACTGATGATTTGACTTTATATATAGAAAACCCTAAAGCCTCCACCAAAAAATTCTAAGATTTGATAAGTGAATTCAGTAATGTTGCAGGATACAAAATCAGTGTACAATAATCAGTAGCATTTATGTATGCCAATAAAAATCTAAATAAGAACCAAATCAAGAATGCAATCCCATTTACAATAGCTACAAACAAACAAAATACCTAGGAATATATTTAACCAAGGAGGTGAAGAATCTCTAAAAAGGAAAACTACAAAACAGTAATGAAAGAATTCATAGACAACACAAACAAATGGAAAAAGATCCTGTTTATTTTTATCTCTCCAAAAATATCATTTATAAACAATTTAGTAAAAAATGATTGAACACATTTTCTTTTTTTTTTTTTTTTTTGGTTTTCATGAGCTTTCTAGTAACTCATTTTTCTGTTGGAGAAAGAGTTCATCATTAGTTTAAAACACTTACCTGTAGGTGGCAACTCCATAGTATTTCAAATATGGTTTCATTAAAAGTAGTAATATAATTAGAAGTTTTACTTCTCCACATTTTTAACGAGAAAATAAATCTATATGTAATGTAATGACTTAAGGGTTAATTTGATTAGGAGTATATTTTATGAAACAAAAAACCAAATAAAAATGCTAGATTTCTTTCTCATATGAACAATACTTATTTTCCTTGAAATTGAAGATACCAAATGAATATTGCTCATCTTTTTATTAATCTATAATGGTTAAGTTTGTAGAAAATAAACACTATTAGCAAATGAGTGCATATTTGCATAATTTCTCAGAAATGCATAGAAATAATAAAAGAAACTAAAGCTAAGAAGAAAATCCCATCAAAAGTGAAGCAGTGGAAGCCCTCACAATCCCTTTATCACTGATTTCAGAGAAATATCTTTCATATAAAATAAAATTTGAATCAAACTAAAGAAGGATTCCAAGACTGATACACAGTATAGGGTGAAGTTATTAGATAATAAGTGGCAAAACTATTGAAGAGCCATACCAAAATTCCTGAACCTGAAAATAACAACTAAGGAATGTTGGCAGGATACTGTGGAAACATTCCACTGGGAGTCAGTTTCTACCCAGCAGCATTATAGGGGAGTTAGGGCTAAAGGAAAGTCTACCACGTGGTTATATCACTTTTATTTTTCCATATTCTGTTTTGAGCCAATTAGAATAGCCCAGAGGTGGGAGAGAAAAAGATGAGGACATAGCAATGTGCTAACTAAGCAAAATGTGATTAAGGTGAAGAGACACAATGATAATCTTGTAGTCAAAATATATAGCTGCTTGATAACATTTACTGAATGGAGATGAATAACATAAAACAGACAACTACAAAACAAAAACAAAATGTCTTGGAGCATAAAGTCCTCACATAAGAACCTAGAGAAACAAAATTTGCTTTTCTATTTCCCACCCACCTCAAATATAGTACTGAATAATCATCTGAACAGAGAGTAGAGACTCCAAAACTTCGGTGAGGAACGATTTGAATTACATCCATGTACCACCTGCTGCCTTAGCTCACCAGCCCTGTTTTGCAAACAGCCAAATGACTATACCAAAAAATGCATACCTCCCTCCTAGCAGAATAATTCAAGATTTTGCCCAGGAAAGATATTATGATCAAGCAGGATAATTTATAATATTTTCCAGTGACTAAAATCTTGGGTACTACTGCATCATAATGATAAAAATAATAAGCTGAAAAGAGCAGAATGAAACTTTTTCAAAGTACTATACAAGATAAATTATATACATATTAAAGGAGGAATTATTCAAGGACACAGAAAAAATTAACAAAAACTTTTTTCAGTCTTATAGAAATTTAAAAACATGAATTATTTGATATAAGAAATCCAAAGAAATATCCAAATTAGAAAAACAGATGGTGGTGATGGTCGCACAACATTATGAACACATTTAATGTCACTGAACTGTACACTTAAAAATAGCTAAGGTGGTACATTTTATGAGTATTTTAGCACAATAAAAAAATTGGAAAAAATATATTAAAACAGTGAAACTAGATTGTTTAAAAGGAGCTGGTAGGTGGAACATGCAGCAAAATGACTGAATAGAAGCCTCCAATCATTCCTTACAAAACAAGCATTTAACAACTATCTACACACAAAAAAACACCTTCATGAGAACCAAAAATCAGGTGAGCACTCAGTACTCGGTTTTTAACTTATCACTGAAAAGGTAGAAGTAACAGTCTTGAATTGCTGATGCCATCCCTACCCCATTCCCTGGCAGCTGCAGGGTGGTAGGGAGAGTATTTCTGTGTGCTAGAGGAGCGAGAACACAGCACTTGTGAAGCGCTGAACTCAGTGCTGTGCTGTTATAGCAGAAAGGAAAACTGGGCCAAACTCAACTGATACCTGCACACCAAGGGAGCATTTAAACCAGCCCTAACCAGAGAAGAATTGCTGGTGCCACTGGTTAGACTTTGAGTTCCACAAGCCTTGCCACCATGGGCTACAGTGCTCTGGGGCTGTAAATAAACATGAAAGACAGTCTAGACCACATGGACTGAAACTGCTGAAAAAGTCCAAGTACTGAACTGGGCCAAGAAACAGTGGACTGGGGGCATGTTACCTAATAAGACACCAGCAAGGGTGGCTAAGGGAGTGTTGGCATTGCCTCCCCTAACCCCAATCTGCACAGCTTATGGGTCCAAAGGAGATTCCTTTCTTCCACTTGAGGAGAGGAAAAGGGAAACTGTAGAGGACTTAGTCTTGTTTCTTGGATAACAGCTCATCCACAGCAGGATAGGGCACCAGTCAGAGCTGTGAGAACCTCTTTCAAGGCCCTAGCTCCGGATGACATTTCTAGATACACCCTGGACCAGAAAAGAACCCACTGCTTTGAAAGAAGGTACCCAGTCGAGAAGGAAGGGCTAGTGCCACACTTTTAAACCATTATATCTTGTGAGAACTCACCAACTATCATGAAAACAACAAGGGAGGAGTCACCCCCATGATCCAATCACCTCCCACCAGGTCCCTAACCCAACACCGAGGATGACAATTCAATGAGATTTGGGTGGGGGCACAGGGCCAAATTATATCATTCTACCCCCGGCCTCTCCCAAATCTTACGTCCTTCTCACATTTCAAAACCAATCAGGCCTTTCCAACAGTTCCACGGTCTTAACTCATTCCAGTGTTAAACCAAAAGTCCAAGTCCAAAGTCTCATCTGAGACAAGGTAAGTCCCTTCTGCCTATGAGCCAGTGAAATAAAAAACAAGTTAATTGCTTCCAAGACACAATGGAGGTACAGACATTGGGTAAATGTTCCCATTCCAAATGGGAAAAAATGGCCAAAACAAAGGGGCTATGGGTCCCATAGCCATTTCATGGGCCCAGAAAACCATTTTTTCCCTCCTAGGCCTCTGGGTCTATGATGGGAGGGGATGCCATGAAGATTGCTAAAATGCCCTGGAGACATTTTCCCCATTGTCTTGGCTATTAACATTAGGCTCCTTGTTACTTATGCTAATTTCTGCAGCCAGCTTGAATTTCTTCCCGGAAAATGGGTTTTTCTTTTCTGCCACAGGACCAGCCTGCAAATTTTCCAAAATTTTATGCTCTACTTCCCTTTGAAATATAAGTTTCAGTCTCAGATAATCTTTTTTCAAATATATGAGCATACACTTTTAAAAACAGCCAGGTCACATCTTCAATGCTTTGCTGCTTAGAAATGTTTTACGCTAGATACTCTAAATCATCTCTCTTAAGTTCAAAGTTCCACAGATCTGTACGGCAGGGGCAATATGCCACCAGTCTTTTGCTAAAGCACAGCAAGAGGGACCTTTACTCCAGTTCCCAGTAAGTTCCTCATTTCCATCTAAGACCACCTCAGCCTAGACTTCATTGTCTATATTACTATCAGCATTTTGGTCAAAACCATTCAACAAGTCGCTATAAAGTTCCAAACATTCCCACATCTTCCTGTCTTCTTCTGAGCCCTCCAAACTGTTCCAGCCTCTGTCCATTATCCAGCTCCAAAGCTGCTTACACATTTTTCAAGTATCTTTATAGCAGTGCCCTACTGTCAGTATCAATTTCCTGTATCAGTCCATTCTCATACTGCTATAAAGAACTACCTGACACTTGGTACTTTATGAAGAAAAGAAGTTTGATTGACTCACAGTTCTCCAGGCTTAACAGGAAGCATCAGTGGGAGGCATAAGGAAACTTACAATCATGGCAGAAGAGAAGGGGAAGCACGGACTTTCTTCACATTGTGGCAGGAGGGGGGCAAGGGAAGTGCCACACTTTAAAACCATCAGATGTCATGAGAACTAACTCACTATCATGATAACAGCAAGCGGGAAACTGCCACCATAATCCAATCACCTCACACCAGGTACCTCTCCCAACACTGGGATTACAATTTAACATGAGATTTGAGTGAAGACACAGAGTCAAACCATATCACTGTTTTATGGTAAAAGGTTTTTTCCTTCAGCACTTCACATATGTAATGTCACTCTTTTTTTTTATTATTATACTTTAAGTTCTACGGTACATGTGCACAACATGCAGGTTTGGTACATATGTATACGTGTGACATGTTGGTGTGCTGCACCCATTAACTTGTCATTTATATTAGGTATATCTCCTAATGCTATCCCTCCTGCCTACTCCCTCCCCACAAGAGGACCCAGTGTGTGATGCTCCCCTTCCTGTGTCCAAGTGATCTCATTGTTCAATTCCCACCTATGAGTGAGAACATGCGGTATTTGGTTTTCTGTTCTTGCAATAGTTTGCTAAGAATGATGGTTTCCAGCTGCATCCATGTCCCTACAAAGGACATGAACTCATCATTTTTTATGGCTGCATAGTATTCCATGGTGTATATGTGCCACATTTTCTTAATCCAGTCTGTCACGGATGGACATTTGGGTTGATTCCAAGTCTTTGCTATTGTGAATAGTGCTGCAATAAACAAACGTGTGCATGTGTCTTTATAGCAGCATGACTTATAATCCTTTGTGTATATCCCCAGTAATGGGATGGCTGGGTCAAATGGTATTTCTGGTTCTAGAACCTTGAGGAATGGCCACACTGTTTTCCACAATGGTTGAACTAGTTTACAGTCCCACCAACAGTGTAAAAGTGTTCCTATTTCTCCACATCCTCTCCAGCACCTGTTGTTTCCTGATTTTTTAATGATTGCCATTCTAACTGGTGTAAGATGGTATCTCATTGTGGTTTTGATTTGCATTTCTCTGATGGCGAGTGTTGATGAGCATTTTTTCATGTGTCTGTTGGCTGTGTGAATGTCTTCTTTTGAGAAGTGTCTGTTCATATCCTTTGCCCACTTTTTGATGGGGATTTTTTTCTTGTAAATTTGATTGAGTTCTTTATAGGTTCTGGATATAAGCCCTTTGTCAGATGAGGAGATTGCAAAAATTGTCTCCCATTCTGTAGGTTGCCTGTTCATTCTGATGGTAGTTTCTTTTGCTGTGCAGAAGCTCTTTAGTTTAATTAGATCCCATTTGTCAATTTCGGATTTTGTAGCCGTTGCTTTTGGTGTTTTAGACATGAAGTCCTTGCCCATGCCTATGTCCTGATGGTATTACCTAGGTTTTCTTCTAGGGTTTTTATGGTTTTAGGTCTAACATTTAAGTCTCTAATCCATCTTGAATTAATTTTCATATAAGGAGTAAGGAAAGGATCCAGTTTCAGCTTCTAATTATTGCTAGTCAGTTTTCCCAGTTTTCCCAGCACCATTTATTAAATAGGGAATCCTTTCCCCATTTCTTGTTCCTCTCAGGTTTGTCAAAGATCAGATGGCTATAGATGTGTGGTATTATTTCTGAGGACTCTGTTCTGTTCCATTGGTCTATATCTCTGTTTTGGTACCAGTACCATGCTGCTTTGGTTACTGTAGCCTTGTAGTATAGTTTGAAGTCAGGTAGCGTAATGCCTCCAGCTTTGTTCTTTTGACTTAGGATTGTCTTGGCAATGTGGGCTCTTTTTTGGTTCCATATGAACTTTAAAGCAGTTTTTTTCAATTCTGTGAAGAAAGTCATTGGTAGCTTGATGGGGATGGCATTGAATCTATAAATAACATTGGGCAGTATGGCCATTTTCATGATATTGATTCTTCCTATCCATAAGCATGGTATGTTCTTCCATTTGTTTGTGTCCTCTTTCATTTCACTGAGCAGTGGTTTGTAGTTCTCCTTGAAGAGGTCCTTTACATACCTTGTAAGTTGGATTCCTAAGTATTTTATTCTCTTTGAAGCAATTGTGAATGGAAGTTCATTCTGATTTGGCTCTCTGCTTGTCTGTTACTGGTGTATAAGAATGCTTCTGATTTTTGCACATTAATTTTGTATCCTGAGACTTTGCTGAAGTTGCTTATCAGCTTAAGGAGATTTTGGGCTGAGACAATGGGGTTTTCTAAATACAATCATGTCATCTGCAAACAGGGACAATTTGATTTCTCTTTTCCTAACTGGATACCCTTTATTTCTTTCTCCTGCCTGATTGCCCTAGCCAGAACTTCCAACACTATGTTCAATAGGAGTGGTGAGAGAGGGCATCCCTGTCTTGTACCAGTTTTCAAAGGGAATGCTTCCAGTTTTTGCCCATTCAGTATGATATTGGCTGTGGGTTTGTCATAAATAGCTCTTATTATTTTGAGGTACATTCGATCAATACCGAATTTATTGAGCGTTTTTAGCATGAAGGGCTGTTGAATTTTGTCAAAAGCCTTTTCTGCATCTATTGAGATAATCATGTGGTTCTTGTCTTTGGTTCTGTTTATATGCTGGATTACGTTTATTGATTTGCGAATGTTGAACCAGCCTTGCATCCCAGGGATGAAGCCCACTTGATCATGGTGGATAAGCTTTTTGATGTGCTGCTGATCCGGTTTGCCAGTATTTTATTGAGGATTTTTGCATGGATGTTCATCAGGGATATTGGTCTAAAATTCTCTTTTTTTGTTGTGTCTCTGCCAGGCTTTGGTATCAGGATGATGTTGGCCTCATAAAATGAGTTAGGAAGATTCCTTCTTTTTCTATTGATTGGAATAGTTTCAGAAGGAATGGTACCAGCTCCTCCTCGTACCTCTGGTAGAATTCAGCTGTGAATCCATCTGGTCCGGACTTTTTTGGTTGGTAGGCTATTAATTATTGCCTCAATTTCAGAGCCTGCTATTGGTCTATTCAGGGATTCAACTTCTTCCTGGTTTAGTCTTGGAGAGTGTAAGTGTCCAGGAAATTATCCATTTCTTCTAGATTTTCTAGTTGATTTGCGTAGAGGTGTTTATAGTATTCTCTGATGGTAGTTGTATTTCTGTGGGGTCGGTGGTGATATCCCCTTTATCATTTTTATTGCATCTATTTGATTCTTCTCTCTTTTCTTCTTTATTAGTCTTGCTAGGTCTGTCAATTTTGTTGATCTTTTCAAAAAACCAACCCCTGGATTCATGATTTTTGGAGGGTTTTTTTGTGTCTCTAACTCCTTCAGTTCTGCTCTGATCTTAGTTATTTCTTCCCTTCTGCTAGCTTTTGAATGTGTTTGCTCTTGCTTCTCTAGTTCTTTTAATTGTGATGTTAGAGTGTCAATTTTAGATCTTTCCTGCTTTCTCTTGTGGGCATTTAGTGCTATAATTTCCCTCTACACACTGCTTTAAATGTGTCCCAGAGATTCTGGTATGTTGTATCTTTGTTCTCATTGGTTTCAAAGAACATCTTTATTTCTGCCTTCATTTCGTTATGTACCCAGTAGTCATTCAGGAGCAGGTTGTTCAGTTTCCATGTAGTTGAGCAGTTTTGATTGAGTTTCTTAGTCCTGAGTTCTAGTTTGATTGCACTGTGGTCTGAGAGACAGTTTGTTATAATTTCTGTTCTTTTACATTTGCTAAGGAGTGCTTTACTTCCAATTATGTGGTCAATTTTGGAATAAGTGCGATGTGGTGCTGAGAAGAATGTATATTCTGTTGATTTGGGGTGGAGAGTTCTATAGATGTCCATTAGGTCCGCTTGGTGCAGAGATGAGTTCAATTCCTGGATATCCTTGTTAACTTTCTGTCTCGTTGATCTGTCTAATGTTGACAGTGGAGTGTTGAAGTCTCCCATTATTATTGTATGGGAATCTAAGTCTCTTTGTAGGTCTCTAAGGACTTGCTTTATGAATTTGGCTGCTCCTGTATTGGGTGCATATATATTTAGGATACTTAGCTCTTCCTGATGAATTGATCCCTTTACCATTATGTAATGGCCTTCTTTGTCTCCTTTGATCTTTGATGGTTTAAAGTCTATATTATCAGAGACTAGGATTGCAACCCCCGCTTTTTTTTTGTTCTCCATTTGCTTGGTAGATCTTCCTCCATCCCTTTATTTTGAGCCTATGTATGTCTCTGCATGTGAGATGGTCTCCTGAATACAGCAGACTGATGGGTCTTGACTCTTTATCCAATTTGCCAGTCTGTGTCTTTTAATTGGACCATTTAGTCCATTTACATTTAAGGTTAATATTGTTATGTGTGAACTTGATCCTGCATTATGATATTAACTGGTTATTTTGCTCGTTAGTTGATGCAGTTTCTTCCTAGCCTCGATGGTCTTTACATTTTGGCATGTTTTTGCAATGGCTGGTACCGGTTGTTCCTTTCCATGTTTAGGGCTTCCTTCAGGGTCTCTTGTAAGGCAGGCCTGGTGGTGACAAAATCTCTAAGCATTTGCTTATCTGTAAAGGATTTTATTTCTCCTTCACTGATGAAACTTAGTTTGGCTGGATATGAAATTCTGGGTTGAAAATTCTTTTCTTTAAGAACGTTGAATATTGGCCCCCACTCTCTTCTGGCTTGTAGAGTTTCTGCCGAGAGGTCTGCTGTTAGTCTGATGGGCTTCCTTTGTGGGTACCCGACCTTTCTCTCTGGCTGCCCTTAAGACTTTTCCTTCATTTCAACTTTGGTGAATCTGACAATTATGTGTCTTGGAGTTGCTCTTCTCGAGGAGTATCTTGTGGTGTTCTCTGTATTTCCTGAATTTGAATGTTGGCCTGCCCTACTAGGTTGGGGAAGTTCTCCTGGATGATATCCTGGAGTGTTTTCCAACTTGGTTCCATTTTCCCCCTCACTTTCAGGCACCCCAATCAGACGTAGATTTGGTCTTTTTACATAATCCCATACTTCTTGTAGGCTTTGTTCATTTCTTTTTCTTCTTTTTTCTTTTGGTTTCTCTTCTCGCTTCATTTCATTCATTTGATCCTCAATCGCTGATACTCTTTCTTCCAGTTGATCGAGTCGGTTACTGAAGCTTGTGCATTTGTCACGTATTTCTCGTGTCATGGTTTTCATCTCTGTCATTTCGTTTATGACCTTCTCTGCATTAATTAGTCTAGCTATCAATTCTTCACTCTTTTTTCAAGATTTTTAGTTTCTTTGCGCTGGGTATAATTCCTCCTTTAGCTCTGAGAAGTTTGATGGACTGAAGCCTTCTTCTCTCATATCGTCAAAGTCATTCTCTGACCACCTTTGATCTGTTGCTGGCGATGAGCTGCACTCCTTTGCAGGGGGAGATGCGCTCTTATTTTTTGAATTTCCAGCTTTTCTGCCCTGCTTTTTCCCCATCTTTGTGGTTTTATCTGCCTCTGGTCTTTGATGATGGTGACGTACTGATGGGGTTTTGGTATAGGTGTTCTTCCTGTTTGATAGTTTTCCTTCTAAAAGTCAGGACCGTCAGCTGTAGGTCTGTTGGAGATTGCTTGAGGTCCACTCCAGACCCTGTTTGCCTGGGTGTCAGCAGCAGAGGTTACAGAAGATAGAAAATTGCTGAACAGTGAGTGTACCTGTCTGATTCTTACTTTGGAAGCTTCCTCTCAGGGGTGTACTCCACCCTGTGAGGTGTGGGGTGTCAGGCTTCCCCTAGTGGGGGATGTCTCCCAGTTAGACTACTGAGGGGTCAGGGACCCACTTGAGCAGGCAGTCTGTCCCTTCTCAGATCTCAACCTCCGTGTGGGGAGATCCACTGCTCTCTTCAAAGCTGTCAGACAGAGTCGTTTGCGTCTACACAGGGTTCTGCTGCTTTTTTTGTTGTTGTTGTTTAGCTGTGCCCTGTCCCCAGAGGTGGAGTCTACAGAGACAGGCAGGTTTCCTTGAGCTGCTGTGAGCTCCACCCAGTTCGAGCTTCCCAGCAGCTTTGTTTACCTACTTAAGACTCGGCAATGGCGGGCGCCCCTCCCCCAGCCTCGCTGCTGCCTTGCAGTTAGATCACAGACTGCTATGTTGGCAATGAGGGAGGCTCCGTGGCCGTGGGGCCCTCCTGGCCAGGTGTGGGTATAATCTCCTGGTGTGCCCGTTTGCTTAAAGCGTAGTATTGGGGAGGGAATTACCCGATTTTCCAGGTGTTGTGTGTCTCAGTTCCCCTGGCTAGAAAAAGGGTTTCCCTTCCCCCTTGCGCTTCCCAGGTGAGGCGATGCCTTACCCTGCTTCAGCTCTCGCTGGTTGGGCTGCAGCAGCTGACCAGCACCGATTGTCCGGCACTCCCTAGTGAGATGACCCCAGTACCTCAGTTGAAAATGCAGAAATCACCAGTCTTCTGTGTCGCTCGCGCTGGGAGTTGGAGACTGGAGCTGTTCCTAGTTGGCCATCTTGCTCCGCCCCTCGACAATGGGGTTTTCTAAATATACGATCATGTCATCTGCAAACAGGGACAATTTGACTTCTTCTTTTCTTAACTGAATACCCTTTATTTCTTTCTCTTGCCTGATTACCCTAGCCAGAACTTCCAACACTATGTTCAATAGGAGTGGTGAGAGAGGGCATCCCTGTCTTGTGCCAATTTTCAAAGGGAATGCTTCCAGTTTTTGCCCATTCAGTATGATATTGGCTGTGGATTTGTCATAAACAGCTCTTATTATTTTGAGATATGTTCCATCAATACCGAATTTATTGAGAGTTTTTAGCATGAAGGGCTGTTGAATTTTGTCAAAGGCCTTTTCTGCAGCTATTGAGATAATCATGTGGTTTTTGTCTTTGGTTCTGTTTATATGCTGGATTACATTTATTGATTTGTGTAGGTTGAACCAGCCTTGCATCCCAGGGATGAAGACCACTTGATCATGGTGGATGACCTTTTTGATGTGCTGCTGGATTCGGTTTGCCAGTATTTTATTGAGGATTTTTGCATGGATGTTCATCAGGGATATTGGTCTAAAATTCTCTTTGTTTGTTGTATCTCTGTCAGGCTTTGGTATCAGGATGATATTGGCCTCATAAAATGAATTAGGGAGGATTCTCTCTATTTCTATTGATTGGAATAGTTTCAGAAGGAATGGTACCAATTCCTCCTTGTACCTCTGGTAGAATTTGGCTGTGAATCCGTCTGGTCCTGGACTTTTTTTGGTTGGTAGGCTATTAATTATTGCCTCAATTTCAGAGCCTGTTATTTGTCTATTCAGGGATTCAACTTCTTCCTGGTTTAGTCTTGGGAGAGTGTAAGTGTGCAGGAAATTATCCATTTCTTCTAGGTTTTCTAGTTTTTTTGTATAGAGGTGTTTACAGTATTCCCTGATGGTAGTTTGTATATCTGTGGGATCGATGGTGATATCCCCGTTATCATTTTTTATTGCGTCTATTTGATTTTTCTCTCTTTTCGTCTTTTTAGCCTTGCTAGCATTCTATCCATTTTGTTGATCTTTTCAAAAAACCAGCTCCTGGATTCATTGATTTCTTGGGGGGTTTTTTGTGTCTCTATCTCCTTCAGTTCTGCCTTCCACAAGAAATAAAGATCTTAGTTATTTCTTGCCTTCTGCTAGCTTTTGAATGTGTTTGCTCTTGCTTGTCTCGTTCTTTTAATTGTGATGTTAGCGTGTCAATTTTAGATCTTTCCTGCTTTCTCTTGTGGGCATTTAGTGCTACAAATTTCCCTCTACACCCTGATTTAAATATGTCCCAGAGATTCTGTATCTTTGTTCTCATTGGTTTCAAAGAACATCTTTATTTCTGCCTTCATTTCTTTATGTATCCAGTAGTCATTCAGGAGCAGGTTGTTCAGTTTCCATGTAGTTGAGTGGTTTTGAGTGAGTTTCTTAATCCTGAGTTCTAGTTTGATTGCACTGTGGTCTGAGAGACAGTTTGTTATAATTTCTGTTCTTTTACATTTGCTGAGGAAAATGCTTTACTTCCAACTATGTGGTCAATTTTGGAATAAGTGCAATGTGGTGCTGAGAAGAATGTATTTTCTGTTGATTTGTGGTGGAGAGTTCTGTAGATGTCTATTAGGTCTGCTTGGTGCAGAGTTGAGTTCAATTCCTGGATATCCTTGTTAACTTTCTGTCTCGTTGATCTGTCTAATGTTGACAGTGGGGTGTTAATGTCTCCAACTATTATTATGTGGGAGTCTAAGTCTCTTTGTAGGTCTCTAAGGACTGGCTTTATAAATCTAGGTGCTCCTGTATTGGGTGCATATATATTTAGGATAGTTAGCTCTTGTTGTTGAATTGATCCCTTTACCATTATGTCATGGCCTTCTTTGTCTCTTTTAATCTTTGATGGTTTAAAGTCTGTTTTATCAGAGACTAGGATGGTAACCCCTGCTTTTTTTGTTTTCCATTTGCTTGGTAGATCTTCCTCCATCCCTTTATTTTGAGCCTCTGTATGTCTCTGCATGTGAGATGGTCTCCTGAATACAGCAGACTGATGGGTCTTGACTCTTTATCCAATTTGCCAGTCTGTGTCTTTTAATTGACCATTTAGTCCATTTACATTTAGGTTAATATTGCTATGTGTGAATTTGATCCTGTCATTGTGATATTAGCTGGTTATTTTGCTCGCTACTTGATGCAGTTTCCTCCTAGCATCGATGGACTTTACATTTTGGCATGTTTTTGCAATGGCTGGTACCGGTTGTTCCTTTCCATGTTTAGGGCTTCCTTCAGGATCTCTTGTAGGGCAGGCCTGGTGACAAAATCTCTAAGCATTTGCTTGTCTGTAAAGGATTTTATTTCTCGTTCACTGATGAAACTTAGTTTGGCTGGATATGAAATTCTGGGTTGAAAATCCTGTTCTTTAAGAATGTTGAATATTGGCCCCCATTCTCTTCTGGCTTGTAGAGTTTCTGCTGAGAGATCTGTTGTTAGTCTGATGTGCTTCCCTTTGTGTGTATCCTGACCTTTCTCTCTGGCTGCCCTTAACATTTTTTCCTTCATTTCAACTTTGGTGAATCTGACAATTATGTGTCTTGGAGTTGCTCTTCTCGAGGAGTATCTTTGTGGTGTTCTCTGTATTTCCTGAATTTGAATGTTGGCCTGCCCTACTAGGTTGGGGAAGTTCTCCTGGAGGATATCCTGAAGAGTGTTTTCCAACTTGGTTCCATTTTCCCCCTCACTTTCAGGTACCCCAGTCAGACGTAGATTTGGTCTTTTTACATAATCCCATACTTCTTGCAGGCTTTGTTCATTTCTTTTTCTTCTTTTTTCTTTTGGTTTCTCTTCTCGCTTCATTTCATTCATTTGATCCTCAATCGTCGATACTCTTTCTTCCAGTTGATCGAGTCGGTTACTGAAGCTTGTGGATTTGTCACGTATTTCTCGTGTCATAGTTTTCATCTCTGTCATTTCGTTTATGACCTTCTCTGCATTAATTAGTCTAGCTGTCAATTCTTCCACTCTTTTT
This sequence comes from Trachypithecus francoisi, assembly GCF_009764315.1. Lineage (NCBI taxonomy): Eukaryota > Metazoa > Chordata > Mammalia > Primates > Cercopithecidae > Trachypithecus > Trachypithecus francoisi. Next base: position 113,853,417 of record NW_022681471.1, on the reverse strand, counting down.
TCAAGATTTTTAGTTTCTTTGCGCTGGGTATGTAATTCCTCCTTTAGCTCTGAGAAGTTTGATGGACTGAAGCCTTCTTCTCTCATCTCGTCAAAGTCATTCTCTGACCAGCTTTGATCTGTTGCTGGCGATGGGCTGCACTCCTTTGCAGGGGGAGATGTGCTCTTATTTTTTGAATTTCCAGCTTTTCTGCCCTGCTTTTTCCCCAGGTCCCTCGAATCAACAAAGTCAGATAAAAATAAGGATAAAAGAATAAAGAATAATTTTTTAAAACTGAAAAATATGAGCTTAAGTAGAGACCAAATCAATGACTCATTGGCATCCCTGAAAGAGAAGGAGAGAGAGCAAACGACTTGGAAAATATAGTTAAAATATTGTTCAGGAAAATTTCCCCAAACTTTCTAATGAAGTTGACATTCAAATTCAGGAAATTCAGAGAATCTCTCTGAGATACTATACAAGACAACCATCCCCAAGACGCATAGTCATCAGATTATCCAAGGACAAAATGAAAAAAATATATATATTTAAGGCAGTTAAAAAGGTGTGTCTGGTCACCTACAAAGAGAACCCTGCCAGGCTATATGCCATGACAGATTGGGGACCTATATTTTGGATTCTTAAAGAAAAGAAATTCCAACCAAGAATTTCTTATTCACCCAAATTAATCTTCATAAGCAAAGGAGAAATAAAATCCTTTTCAGACAAGCAAATGCTGAGGGAATTTATTGCTTCCATACATGCTTTACAAGAGGTCCCTGAAGGTCCAATACTAAACATGGAAATATAAGACCATTATTGGCTACCACAAAACACACTTAAGTACATAGACCACTGAAAGTATAAAGCAATCACACAATAAAGTCTGCATAACAATGAACTAAAATGATGAAAGAATTAAACAAGCAAACATCAGTATTAACCTTGAATATAAACAGGCTAAATGCTCCATTTAAAGAGCACAGAGTGGCAAGTTGATAAAGAAGCAAAGTCCAACCATATGCTATCTCCAACAGATATATCTCACATACAAGGAGAAACATAGATTCAAAGTAAAAGGATAGAGAAAAATCTACCAAGCAAACAAAAACTAAAAAGAGAAGCGATTGCTATTATAATTTTATTCAAAACAGACTTTAAACCAACAATGATCAAAAAGACAAAGAAGGGCATTACATAATAATAAAGAATTTGATTCAATAAGAAGACATAACTTTTCTAAATATATATGCACCCAACAATGGAGTACCCAGATTCATAAAACAAGTTCTTAGAGACCTATGAAGAGACTTAGATTACCACACAATAATAGCTGGAGTTCCCAACACCCCACTGACAGTATTAGACAGATTATCAAGACAGAAACATAACAAAGATAGATTCGAGACCTAAATTCGAGAATTGACCAAATAGGCCTAACATATGTACTGAAAACTTCACCCAAAAAGAATACAACACACATTCTTCTCATCTGCACATGGAACGTATCTTTTTTTTCGCTTTTTTCTTCAACCTTTAAGTTCAGGAATACCTGTGAAGGATGTGCAAGTTTGTTACATAGGTAAATGTGTTCCACGGTGCTTTGCCACACAGATCAACCCATCACCTAGGTATTAAACCCAGCGTCCATTAGCTATTCTTCCTGATGCTCTCCCTCTCCCTAACCCCTCAACAGGTCCCAGTGTGTGTTGTTTTCCCCATGTGTCCATGTGTTCTCGTCATTCAGCTCCTACTTATGAGTGAGAACATGTGGTGTTTGGTTTTCTCTTGCTGTGTTAGTTTGCTGAGGATAATGGCTTCCAACTCCATTCATGTCCCTACAAAGGACATGATCTCATTCCTTTTTATGGCTGCATAGTATTCCATGGTGTATTTGTACCACATTTCCTTTATCCAGTCTATCATTGAGGGGCATTTGGGTTGATTCCATGTCTTTGCTATTGTGAATAGTGCTGCAATGAACATATGCATGCATGTATCTTTATAGTAGAATGATATATATTCCTTTGGGTATATACTCAGTAATGGGATTACGGGGTCAAATGGTATTTCTGCCTCTAGATCTCTGATGAATCACCATACTGTCTTCCACAATGGTTGAACTAATTTACACTCCCACCAACAGTGTAACAGTGTTCCTTTTTCTCTGCAACCTCGACACCATCTGTTGTTTGCTGACTTTTTAGTAATCACCATTCTGACTGGAGTGAGATGGCATCTCATTGTGGTTTTGATTTGCATTTCTCTAATGATCAGTGATGTTGAGCTTTTTTCATGTTTGTTGGCTGCATGAATGTCTTCTTTTGAGAAGTGTCTGTTCATGTCCTTTGCCCACTTTTAAATGGGGCTGTTTGGTTTTTTTCTTATAAATTTGTTTAAGTTCCTTATAGACTCTGGATATTAGACCTTTGTCAGATGGATAGATTACAAAACTTTTCTCCCATTCTGTAGCTTGTCTGTTCACTCTGATGATAGTTTCTTTTACTGTACAGAAGCTCTTTAGTTTAATTAGATCCCATTTGACAATTTTTGCTTTGTTACAATTGTTTTTGGAGTTACTGTCATGAAATATTTGCCCATGCTTATAGTTTGATTTTATTACTAGTGTGGTTTTGTTAACCATTTTCAATTTTTTTCTCTTTAGAATTATCTGTTCACATCTTCTGCTCAATTTTTTAATGGTTGTCATACTGTTTTCTTATTTGTTTAAGAGAAGTTCTTTGTTTTATACACGTTACAATATTTTTATTTGTGCCTGACATTTTTGTTGTTGTTGTTGTTGTTGTTGTTGTCTCCCAGGCTGGTCTCAAATTCCTGGGCTCAAGTCATCCTCTCCTTGAGAACTGGAATAAGAAACTGCCCATCCAATATGTGAGTTTGTGACATATGGCTCTTCTTGTTTTGATGTATGTTTCATCAATGCCTAGTTTGTTAAGGGTTTTTTTTTTTTTTTTTTAACATGAAGGAATGTTTAATTTTATCAAACGCCTTTTCTGCATCTATTGAGAAATCATGTGGTTTCTGTTTTTAGTTCTGTTTATGTGATGAATCACATTTATTTATTTGCATATGTCGAAAGAATCTTGCATTCCAGGGATAAAGCCTACTTGATTGTGGTGGATTAGCTTTTGATGTGCTGCTGGCCTCAGTTTGCTAGTAGTTTGTTGAGAATTTTTGCATCTATGTTCTCTTTTCTCATTTTTTGGGATATTTTCAGAAGGAAAGATACTAGCTCTTTTTCACCTGCCTGGTAGAATATGCTTTGAATCTATCTGGTTCTGGGTTTTTTTTTTTTTTTTTTTTTTGGTTGCTAGGCTTTTTGTCACTGATTCAATTTCAGAACTCATATTGGTCTGTTCAGGGTTTCAATTTCTTCATGGTTCAATCTTGGGATGTTGTAGGTTTCCAACAATTTTTCCCATTGTTCTAGGTTTTCTAGTTTGTGTACATAGAAGTTCACAATAGTCTCTGAGATACCATCTGTACCATCTGTATCTCTGTGGGGACAATAGTAGTGTCCCTTTTGTCATTCCTGATTGTGTTTCTTTGAGTCTTTCTTTCTTTCTTTCTTTCTTTCTTTCTTTCTTTCTTTCTTCTTTCATCAGTCTAGCTAGCAGTGTATCAATCTTATACATTCTTTCAATAAAGCAACTTTTTATATTGTTGATCTTTTGTATGATTTTTCACATTTCAAATCCTTTCAATTCAGCTGTAATTTTGGTTATTTCTTGTCTTCTGCTAGCTTTGGGGTTGGTTTGTGCTGTCTTCTGTAAGTGTGATGTTAGGTTTTTATGATGAGATCTTTCTAAATTTTTGATGTGGCAATTCATGATTAAACTTCATCTCAACACTGTTATAGCTGTGTCCCAGAGATTCTGGCAGGCTTTATATTTGTTTTCACTAGTTTCAGAGAAGTTCTTGATTTATGCCTTAATTTCATTATTTACTAAAAAGTAATTCAGAAGCAGTTTGTAGAATTTCCATGTAATTTAAGGTTTTGAGATCTCCTTTGTATTGATTTTTATTTTTATTGCACTGTGGCCCATGAGTGGGTTTGGTATGATTTCAATTGTTTCAAACTTGTTGAGAATTGTTTTGTGACCAAGTGTGTGGTTAACCTTAGAAATGTGCCACGTGCAGAGATACAACAAAAAAAGAAAACTTTAGGTCAATATCCCTGATGAACATGGATGCAAAAATCTCAATAAAATGGTAAACAAAATCCAACTGCACATCAAAAAGCTTAACCACCATGATTAAGTTGGGTTCATACTCTGAATGGAAGGGTGGTTCAACATATGCAAAATAATAAATGTAATTCATCACATGAACAGAATTAAAGACAAAAACCAGGTATCTCAATAGGCACAGAAAAGCCCTTCAATAAAATTTAACATCTCGTCATGTTAAAATCTTTTCAACAAACTAGGTATTGAAGGAACATACCTCAAAATAATAAGAGCTATATATATGATAAACCCACAGTCAATATATATTGAATAGTCAAAAGCTAGAAGCATTCACCTTGAAAACAGGCACAAGACAAGGATGCCCTCTCTTACCACTCCTATTCAACACAATACTGGAAATTCTGGCCAGGGAAATCAGGCAATAGGAGAAATATAGGGTATTCAAATAGGAAGAGAGGAAGTCAAATTATCTTCCTTTGCAGATGACATGATTCTATATCTAGAAAACCTCATTGTCTCAGCCCAAAAGCTTCTTAATCTGACGAGCAACTTCAGCAAAGTCTCAGGATACAAAATCGATGTGCAAAACTCGCTAGCATTCCTATACACCAACAACAGGCAAGCAGAGAGCCAAATCACAAATGAACTCCCATTCAAAATTGCTACAGAAAGAATAAAATACCTAGGAATACAGCTACAAATCACTGCTTAAGGAAATCAGAGAAGACATAAACAAATGGAAGAACATTCCATGCTCATGGATAAGAAGAGTCAATATCATGAAAACAGCCATACTACCCAAAGTAATTTGTAGATCCAATGTAATTCCCATTAAGCTCCCATTGACATTCTTCATATTATTAGAAAAAAAAACTATTTTAAAATTCATATGGAACCAAAAAAGAGCCCGAATAGCCAAAACAATCCTAAGCTAAAAAAACAAAGCTGGAGGTATCACACTACCCAACTTCAAACTATACTACAAGGTTACAGTAACCAAAACAGCATGGTACTGATACAAGAACAGACACATAGACCAAAGGAACAGAATAGAGAACTCAAAAATAAGATGGCACACCTACAACCATCTGATCTTTGCTAAACCTGACAAAAACAAGCAATAGGACAAGTATTCCCTATTAATAAATGGTGCGGGGAGAACTGGTTAGCTATATGCAGAAAATTAAAGTGGACACATCCCTTATACAATATACAAAAATTAATTCAAGATGTCTTAAAGATTTAAATGTAAAATCCAAAACTATAAAATCCTAGAAGAAAATCTAGGTAATACCATTCAGGATACAGTCACAGACAAGGTTTTCATGATAAAAACACCAAAAGTAATAGCAACAAAAGCAAAAATTGACAAATGAGATCTAATTAAACTAAAGAGCTTCTGCACAGCAAAAGAAACTATCATCAGGGTGAACAGACAACCTAAAGAATGGGAGAAAATTTTTGCAATTATCCATCTAACAAAGGTCTAATATCCAGATTCTATGAGGGACTTTAACGAATTTATAAGAAAAAAGCAAACAACAACATTCAAAAGTGGGCAAAGGACATGAACAGACACTTCTCAAAAGAAGAAACTCATGCAGCCAACACACATTTGAAAAAAAGCTCAACATCACTCATTGGAGAAATGCAAATCAAAATCACAATGAGATGCCATCTCACTCCAGTCAGAATAGTGATTATTAAAAAGTCAACAAACAACAGATGCTAGCAAGGTTGCGGAGTAAAAGGAACACTTTTACACTGCTAGTCAGGATGTGAATTAGTTCAACCATTGTGGAAGACACCGTGGTGATTCCTCAAAGCTCTAGAGGCAGAAATACCATTTGACCTAGCAATCTCATTACTGGGTATATACCCAAAGGAATATAAATCATCTACTATAAAGATACACATACACGTATGTTCATTGCAGCACTATTCACAATAGCAAAGACATGGAATCAACCCAAATGCCCCTCAATGATAGACTGGATAAAGAAAATGTGGTACATATACACCATGGAATACTATGCAGCCATAAAAAGGAATGAGATCATGTCCTTTTCATGGACATGGATGGAGTTGGAAGCCATTATCCTCTGCAAATTAACACAGAAACAGAAAACCAAACACCACGTGTTATCACTTATAAGTGGGAGCTGAATGATGACAACACATGGTCATATGGGAAAAACAACACACACTGGGGCCTGTCAAGGGGTTAGGGAGAGAGAGAGCATCAGGATGAATAGCTAATGGGTGCTGGGCTTAATACCTAGGAGATGGGTTGATCTGTGCAGCAAAGCATGATGGCACACGTTTACCTATGTAGCAAACCTGCACATCCTGCACAAATACCCATTAACTTAAAGTAAAAGTTGAAGAAAGAAAAAAGTTTCATTTACTAGATTTGCCAGAATTGAAATGTTAATAATAATCAGTAATGACAAGTGTGTGAAGAACCAGAGACTCTCAGATACTGTTGTTAGGGAGTTTGAATAGTGTTTGGGTAGTAACTCGGAATTCTCTATTATATTGTAAAGTATGCGTAACTCATAACCCAGAAATTCCACTTTAAAAAATTTATTCTATTCAATGCCCACTCAAGTGCACAAATAAGTAATAATACACATTGCAGCTTTGTTTTAATTATGATAAGTTATAAAGAATCTAAACATCCATAATGGGAAAGGGTAAATAAATTAAGGAACATCTATATAATGGAATACTGTACCACCATTAAAAGAATGAGGTATGGATATATATAGATATGGAAAGCTGTCTGAAATATTGTAAATTGCACCTATATGTGCATTATATGCATCTGCAAATGTTATATGCTACATACATACTTATGCATATGAAGTCAGGTAATTCAGAACTGCAACAACTATCCTGCCTCCACGAAGGGAAGACTAAGAGAGTCTAAGGAAAACCATGCCACAAGCATTAAATCTCCAAGGCTTGGAAAAATGTCACCTCCATACTTCTGGTTATGTGAGAGAATAAACATCCTAATTGTTTTAATCAGTTTTTGTTGTATCTTCTGCACTTATAGTCAGAAAAGTTTTAACTATCATGGCTGGTTAATTAACACAGCTCTAAAACAGGGGCATGACAATTTAACATAAATTGATGGGATATTTTGGTGTTATATACACATAGCCTCAGAGAAGGTTTCACAGATTAAGGAACTGCAAGGGCAGAATGGAGAATAAATTCTATTTGTTACATATTCTTCATTGTTTCTTTTCATAGGAAATAAGATTGAATTAAATTAAGACAAATCTCTTAGATTCAAACATCTGGTAACATAATTCATATTACAAATATAAATTCTAAAACATGAAGAACTGTTTTTTCTAAAATAAAAGCAAAAATTACTTTCATGGTATGGTGAAAAAGACAAAAAATTTATGAGGTATTTTTTCCTTTTCAAATTCATTTTGCTTATTACCACAGATGAAAACTTATATTAGCAATATTTTGAAATATATACGTCTTAAGTTGGGTTCCACAAAAAACAAAAGTCTGACACAGGGCTTGCATGCAGATAATTTATTTTGGGGATACGGAAAGGCTGAAATAAGGAAGGATAAACAGCCAATTAGGAAGTGACTTATTGAGCTAGATACTTCTGTGGATAACGGGCTGGAGCTACTGGGGACCCTGCCAGGAACCATTTAGAATGCACTTCAGATTTATATCCTCAAGGCCTTCTCAAGGCTTCACTTTCTTCAGCTGCAAAATGAGAGTTTGTACTTTTCATAAATTCTAAAATCCCACATAGCTCTAAATTTGTATTTGTGTCTAAATACAAATGCTGCTTTGATTGACTAAAAACAATAAACCAAAATTTATACTGTTAAGTGCAATTTTATTCATGTATTTTGAAATATATCCCAAAGTCCTAGGGTACTATTATACATGATAATGCACAATGGGAAATGCAGTAGGAAAAAGACCTTCAATTTACAAAGGATTTTTTCCTATTTTATTATAAAGAATCCACTATGCTTAGTACTGGGAAATAACCCCAATTGACTGAAGTTATAGCTGAGAATAGCCAATCCTTCAGTTGAGGTTGTCTGGGATACTTTGACCCTGCCAATAAATATTTCATTATATTTTAGTTATAAATTGATTCAGCTGTAATAAATATGTGGAATCAAAAGAAAAGAGGGGATATAGAAACTGCTATATCGAAAATAAGAATTTGTTAGAGTGACTCAGAAAAATAGAATTTGAAAGAAGTTTAATCACCACTAATAAAACACTGAAATTGATTTTTTCCAATTATTAACAATTACTTTCTTTTGACATATATATGTCACATTACTATCTACTTTAATAAAATGTTACACATCATCTTAACTTACTTTAATATACATTCAATGGATGCTTATCATAACTATCAGAGTAATAATATCATGCCTTCTAATTTATAATTGAATTCCATGTAAAATGGTAAGTTATATAGTAATATGCTTAGGACATTTTCCCTTTCTTAAACATAAAGTAGTTTATATATTTTCCCTATATTTTGGCAACTACTGTCATATATATTTTAATTTTTATTTTAGGTTCATGGGTAAATGTAGGTTTGTTATATAGGTAAACAGTGTGTCATAGGGGTTGGTGTATAGATTATTTCCTCACCCAGGTGGTAAGCATAGTACCCAATAAGTACTTTTTTGATCCTTATCCTTCTCTCATCCTCCATCCTCAAGTAAGCTCTGTTGTCTATTGTTCCATTCTTTGTGTCCATGTGTACTCAGTGTTTAACTCCCACTTATAAGTGAGACTATGTGGTATTTGGTTTTCTGTTCCTGTGTTAGTTCACTTAGCATAATGGCCTCCAGTTCCACCCATGTTGCTGCAAGGGCATGATATCATTATTTTTATGGCTGCATAGTATTCCATGGTGTGTATTGCCACATCTTCTTTATTCAGTATACCACTGTTGAGCATTTAGGTTGGTCCCATGTCTTTGCTATTATGAATAGTGCTGTGGTGATCATGCATGTACATATGTCTTTATGGTAGAAAGATTTATATTTCTTTGGGTATACACCCAGGAATAGGATCGCTGGGTCACATGGTAGTTCTGTTTTAAAATATTTGAAAAATATCCAAACTGCTTTCCACAAAGGCTGAACTAATTTACATTCCCACCAGCAGTGTATAAACATTCCCTTTTCTCTGCAACTTCACCAGCATCTGTTATTTTCTGACATTTTACTAATAGCCATTCTGGTGGGTATGAGATGGTGTCTCATTGTGGTTTTTACTTCCATTTATCTAGTGATTAGTGGTGTTGAAAATTTTTCATGTGTGTTGGCCACTTGTATGTGTTCTTTTGAGAAGAGTCTGTTCATGTCTTTGGTCCACTTTTTAATTGGGTTATTTTTTGTTTGTTGATTCATTTAAGTTCCTTATAGATTCTGGATATTAGACCTTTGTTGGATGCATAGTTTGCAAATGTATTCTCCCATTCTGTAGGCTGTTTACTCTGTCAATAGCTTCTTTTGCTGTGCAGAAGCTCTTGAGTTTAATAAGGTCCTATTCATCAATTTTTGTTTTTGCTGCATTTGTTTTTAGTGTCTTTATCATGAAATCTTTTCCAGGGCCTATGTCCAGAATGGTATTTCCTAGGTTATCTTTTAGGGCTTTAATAGTTTTTAATTTATATTTAAGTCTTTAACCCACCTTAAGATTACTTTTGTATATGATGAAAAAAGGGTTCCAGTTTCAGTCTTCTGCATATGGCTAGTAAGTTATCTCATCACCATTTATTGAATAGGGAGTCCTTTCCCATTGCTTGTTTTTGTCATCTTTGTCAAAGATCAGATGGTTGTAAGCGAGTGGCATTATTTCTAGGCTCTCTATTCTGTTCCATTCGTCTATGTGTCTGTTTTTGTACCAATATAAGACTGTTTGGTTACTATAGCCTCATAGTATAGTTTGAAGCCAGGTGATGTGATGCCTCCAGCTTTGTTCTTTTTGCTTAGTATTGCCTCGGCTATCTGCACCCTTCTTTGGTTCCATATGAATTTTAAAATGGTTTTTCTACTTCTGTGAAGAATGTCATTGGTAGTTTGATGGGAATAGCATTGAATTTGTAAATTGCTTTGGGAAGTACAGCCACTTTTATGATAATGATTCTTCCTATCCATGAGCATGGAATGTCTTTCTATTTGTTTGTGTCATGTCTGATTTATTTGAGCAGTGTTTTGTAATTCTCATTTTAGATAACTTTCACCTCCCTTGTTAGCTGCATTCATAAGTATTTGATTCTTTTTGTGGCTATTGTGTATAGGTTTATGTTCCTGATTTGGCTCTCAGACTGAATGCTGTTGGTGTATAAGAATGCTACTAATTTTTGTAAATTGATTTTGTATCCTGAAACTTTGCTGAGGTTGTTCATCAGGTGAAAGAATTTTTGGGCAGAGACTGGGGTTTTCTACATATAGAATCATATTATCTGCAAGCAGGGATAGTGTGGCTTCCTCTCTTGCTATTTGGATGCCTTTTATTTTTCTCTGGTCTGATTACTCTGGCTAAGATTTCCAGAACTGTGTCAAATAGGAAGGTGAGAGAGGACATCTTTGTCTTGTTCTGGTTTTCACAGGGAATGCTTCCAACTTTTGTCCATTCAGTATGGTGTGGTTGTGGGTTTTTCTTTTTTTTTTTTTTTTTTTCAGGCGGTGTCTCGCTCTGTCGCCCAGACTGGAGTGCAGTGGCCGGATCTCAGCTCACTGCAAGCTCCGCCTCCCGGGTTCACGCCATTCTCCTGCCTCAGCCTCCCGAGCAGCTGGGACTACAGGCGCCCGCCACCTCGCCCAGCTAGTTTTTTTTGTATTTTTAGTAGAGACGGGGTTTCACCGTGTTAGCCAGGATGGTCTCGATCTCCTGACCTCGTGATCCGCCCGTCTCGGCCTCCCAAAGTGCTGGGATTACAGGCTTGAGCCACCGCGCCCGGCCGGTTGTGGGTTTTTCATTAATGACTCTTATCATATGAAGTATGTTCCTTCAATGCCTAGTTTGTTGAGGGTTTTTTTTTTTTAACATGAAGGGATATTTATCAGAAGATTTTTCCGCATCTATTGAGATGCTCATGTGGTTTTTGTTTTTAGTTCTCTTTATGTGATGAATCACGTTTATTGATTTGCATATGTTGAACAAAACTTGTGTCCCAGGAATTGTGGTTTTGAATTCCATTTATCTAGTGATTAGTGGTGTTGAGAACTTTTTCATGTGTGTTGGCCACTTGTATGTGTTCTTTTGAGCCCACTTGATTGTGGATGATTAGTTTTATTATTTGCTTCTGGCCTCAGTTTGCTAATAGTTTGTTGTATTTTTTTTGCATCTACATTCATAAAGGATATTGGTCTGAAGTTTTCTTTTTTTGTTGTGTATCTGCAAGATTTAGGTATCAGCATGTTCCTGGCCTCATAGAATGATGTAGGGAGGAGTCCCTCCTCCTTAACTTTTTGGAATATTTTCAGTAGGAATGGTACCAGCTCTTCTTTATATGCCTGGTAGAATTATGCTGTGAATCCATCTGGTTCTGGTTTTTTTCTGGTTGGTAGTCTTTTATTACTGATTCCATCTCAGAACTCATTATTACTCTGCTTAGGGATTCAATTTGTCCCTAGTTCAATCTTTGGAGGTTATATGTTTCCAGGAGTTTATCCATTTCTTCTGGGTTTTCCAGTTTGTGTGCATAGAGACATTCATAGTAGTCTCTGAGGATCTTTTGTATTTTTGTGGGGTTGGGGGTAACTTCCCCTTTGTCATTTGTGATTATGTTTATTTGGATTTTCTCTCTTTATCTTCATTAGTCTAGCTAGTGCTCAGTTAATCTTATTTATTCTTCCAAATAACCAACTTTTGGTTTTGTTTATTAATTGTATGGTTTTGTGTACCTTAGTTTATTTCACTTTAGCTCTGATCTGTTATTTCTTGTCTTCTGCTAGCTTTGGGGTTGATTGGCTTTTGTTTTGTTGTTCCTTTAGGTGATAAGTTAGTTTGTTAATTTGAGAACTTTTAAACTTTTTCATGTGGGCACTTAGCACTATAAACTTCCATCTTAACACTGCTTTAGCTGTGTCCCAGGTATCTTAACATGTTGTATCTTTGTTCGCATTCACTTCAGAAAATTTCTTAGTTTCTGTCTTAATTTCATTGTACATAACGAAATGAAGGCAGAAATGAATATGTTCTTTGAAACCAATGAGAACAAAGACACAACATACCAGAATCTCTGGGACACATTTGAAGCAGTGTGTAGAGGGAAATTTATAGCACTAAATGCCCACAAGAGAAAGCAGGAAAGATCTAAAATTGACACCCTAACATCACAATTAAAAGAACTAGACAAGCAAGAGCAAACACATTAAAAAGCTAGCAGAAGGCAAGAAATAACTAAGATCAGAGCAGAACTGAAGGAGATAGAGACACAAGAAACCCTCCAAAAAATCAATGAATCCAGGAGCTGGTTTTTTGAAAAGATCAACAAAATGGATAGACTGCTAGCAAGGCTAAAAAAGACGAAAAGAGAGAAGAATCAATTAGACGCAATAAAAAATGATAAAGAGGATATCACCACCAATCCCACAGATATACAAACTACCATCAGAGAATACTATAAACACCTGTACACAAATAAACTAGAAAATCTAGAAGAAATGGAGAAACAGGAACACTTTCACACTGCTGGTAGGACTGTAAACTTGTTCAACCATTGTGGAAGACAGTGTGGTGATTCCTCAAGGATCTAGAACTAGAAATACCATTTGACCCAGCCATTCCATTACTGGGTATATACCCAAGGGATTATAAATCATGTTACTATAAAGACACATGCACACATATGTTTAGTGCAGCACTGTTCACAATAGCAAAGACTTGGAACCAATGCAAATATCCACCAATGATAGACTGGATTAAGAAAATGTGGCATATATACACCATGGAATACTATGCAGCCATAAAAAAGGATGAGTTCATGTCCTTTGTAGGGACATGGATGAATCTGGAAACCATCATTCTCAGCCAACTATCGCAAGGAGAAAAAACCAAACACTGCATGTTCTCACTCATAGGTGAGAATTGAACAATGAGAACACTTGGACACAGGAAGGGGAACATCACATACCAGGGCCTGTTGTGGGGTGTGGGGAGAGGGGAGGGATAGCATTAGGAGATATGCCTAATGTAAATGACGAGTTAATGGGTGCAGCACACCAACATGGCACATGTATACATATGTAACAAACCTGCACGTTATGCACATGTACCCTAAAACTTAAAGTATAATAATAAAAAAAAAGAAGTTGCTGCCCCTTGGATGTAACTTTTTGCTTTTTTCCTCTTTGATGCTTGAGGGTTTGATTATCGCATAAGGTGAGTTTAGTAGACTGGCTTTGATTCTAATCCACTCCTGGATCTTGGATGAGCCCCCTCTAATTACTGTCTCTATGCCTGCATCTCTTTTGTTGGGTGTTCTGTTCCACGGAGCTCCCTCAGGCAGGGACTGCTGTTAGCAGACAGGCCGTTTCCTTGCTGGGTCAGTCCTAATCTTCCATCTGAGTGCTTCCCAGGCAAATACAGGGTTGCACCTGCCTGCAGAGATCAGGCAGAAATGGGACCTCTAGGCTCAAAGCTCTAGCAGGTGTGGCTGTCTGGCTATGAGAGGCAGGGTTGGATGGAGTTGCTCACCCTGCTGTCCGAGCGATTCCAGGGCAAGAGGAGGCTGCATCCACTGGCTGAATCCACACACAAGCAAGATCACTGGGCCAGAAGCTGCAACAGGCATTGCCTGTTTGGCTACCAGTGGCGAGGGTGGGTGGGGTCACACACCCTGCCATCTGGGGGCTTCTCAGGACACCTCTATATTTATATTAACAATAGGAAAATTTAAGAAACTTTTTTTATTTTTATACTTGAATGATGAAAGAAGCTTCACAATACATAATATCATATATATGGTCAGAATTTATCATACTATCTGATGGTTATGAATATGTGTGTCTGTTAGGATTCAAAACCTATATTCAGTATTTCTGATGAGATTCCTAATGATATTAACTACTTCTGTATTTTAATTATTGAATAAAAATATGTAAAATAATATCTGTAAGACTAGCCAAGCAGGTTTTATATACCATGTATATATTTGTGCTATAACTACCCTACTTATTGCTGATAATGAACTTTTCCACATCACCCTTGAAATTGGTGGACAGTTTTTTTGTATAACAGGTAAGGCCTGTGTAGCATGGATTAAAATTACTTTATTCTAATACTAACAGCCTCTGCAGTGTTCAGGGTTTGTTAATATGATATGAAATTCTCTGATGTTAACTGAAAATGTAAAAGAGCATGCAGATACTTCACTTTTGAGGGTGAGTGTAAATCTCTTAGACAACGGAATGAACAAGAGACGTGTTCACTGTAGTGTGTTACACAACATTTCACCCCATTAAAGCCCTCTACCAGTGTTAATCCCTTCATAATCCATAATATAACACAAAGTATCCTGTATTTTTGTGTGCTGTTCAAGGGCCCTCATAACTGATCTCATAATAGAACTCATAATTCTGGGAGAATTATTTTTTATGTTTGTGTAAATCTGTGTTTGGGGAAGTGTCACCTAGGAAATTTTGAAAAAGCACTGCAAGTGTGAAATGAGAGCTTGCACCTCATCAAGAATTTGGGATTTTATATGAATTATTTCTGACAAATGTTTGGCAGAGAAACTTTTCTGTGTTGATTGATTAAGAGGGACCATGAAAGGAAAACAGCTGTGCTAGAAAACTGTTAGTCTCTAAAGCTTTTATAAAGCATGGAAGTATTTAGATTTTTAACAACTTATTTCATAGTTTTATACGGATCAATACTTGTACAAGCTAGGGTTAGAAAAAATAGAGACCCTCCAGGAAGTTTCTCATTTTTTCATGTAACTTTTTCAACCAGAATAAATCTTTTATACAATTCCCCAATTTTCTTTTTAATTTCTCTCCATACTTTAATCAATGCTGCATTACCTAATAGGCAAATTAAATATATGTTAAGGCACCAATACACCAGCATCATCCAAAAATTGTTTATGAAAAAATGTGATATTTAATACCTGCTCCCTCCAACACATTAAAGTAGAATTGGCAGACAAAGTTACAATTTAACGGAATTTCTTCTGTTAACATTAGCATTGTTTCTTTTTACTTATTTTTGGGAATAGGGTACCATACTTTTCCTTGTTTAGTGCCTCTAATTATTGTCTTCTTTTTAAATCTTTTAGAATTGAAATTTTCACACACACCAAAGTAGAAAGAATAGTAAAATGAATTCCTATGTACTCATCACCCAGCTTCAACAATCTTTAACTCTTGATAATTATTTCATCTGTACCTCCACCCACTCTCACTCCCCACCTTCCATTATTCTGAAGCAGATCTCTCAGACATCATATTATTATATTTGTAACTATTTATGAATCTCTAAAATAGATCTTTTTGAAAAATTCAAATCTTCAGAGAAATTATAAAAATAATTAAATTAATACCTGTACTTCTTTACTAAGATATTTAACTGGTAACAGTTTGTCACATTTGCTTTATGATTTTCTACATAATAGAGAAATATATATGTAAGTATATTTCAATTATTTTTGCTGAGTCATGTAAGAGTAAGCTTAAGTCACAGATACGATGATCCTTCACACTGCAATACTTCAACATGCATCTGTTAAGAATAAGAGCATTCTTTTATCTAATTATCTTTAAATTATTAAATTTAAGAAATTTATATTGATACAATACTATTATTCAATACGTAGTCCACATTCAAGTTTCTACAGTGGTCCCAATAATGTTCGTTATAGTAATTTTTTTCAATCCAGGATTCAATTCAGAATTGCATTTAGTCATCATATTTTTAAATATCCTTCAATCTAGAACAATTTGCTTGTTTTCTATGGTATTGACATTTTGAAAAGTATAGATCAATTGCTTTGAGAGACATTTGTGGAACGTCCCTCAATGGTCCCAGCATAGCCCTGACATCAACCATCTCCACCCCTACTCTCTAGGCCTTAGATTTCTTTAGGACTTATGGGCACTGTAGAGATAGCTGAAGGTGTCTTCACTTAGAATCTCTTTCATTTAAAATAAATTACCTTTGTTTGAATTTGTAGGAAAGCAGAAGGGCAATGTGGAAAAGGAAAAAGGAGTGGACAACGTCAGTGTAGGCTCCAATGAAGTCCTTAAGATTCAAACACTTAACATTTCATGACAGGGTTTTGTTTTGTTTTGTTTTGTTTCTTTTGAGACAGGGTCTTGCTCTGTTACCCAGGCTGGAGTGCAGTGGTGTGATCTCAGATCACTGCAGCCGCCACCTCCCAGGCTCTAGCGATCCTTCCACCTCACCCTCCCGAGTAGCTGGGACCACAAGCATGCACCACCACCTGGCTAATTTTGGGATTTTTTTGTAGAGATGGGATTTCACCATGTTGCCCAGGCTAGTCTCAGACTCCTCAAGCGATCTGCCGCCTGGGCCTCCCAAAGTGCTGGGATTACAGACATGAGTCACTGCTCCTGGCCACTACAGGCTTTTTCCATTGCTTCTTTCTAACTTACTATTTTTGGAACTTCACTTGACAAGTGCTCCAAGTAGAACATCTTAATAAGCAAGCATGTGTATCTGATGAGATTTGGTGAGCAAGCTGAGATCATTGTTATAATACACTAGTTTGTTTTCTACTTGCCCTAGGCCCTGTGTTGGCCTCTTAAATCCATCCTCCTGCTGCAGTCAAAGGAACCTATTTAAAAACACAATTCTGATTATGCTATTCCCTGGCTGAAAATAATCACCAAATGAGATAAAGTTCAAGCTTCATGGCATGGCACAAAAAGTCTTCCATGAACTGATGGATCCTAACTAATATTCGAGTTTTCTCACATCTGTTTCTGAGCTTCCCAAACAGAAATGTGATGTGCATAGAAGTAATGGAGTTCTATGCTAGAGGAGTCAGTATAGTGTAGTTTCCTAGAGCTTCAGCTTTACACAGTGGTAAGTAATTGTGGCAGACTGTAGTTTCCAAAGATAGCTGCCAAAATATATCCCAACCCACATACTCTTCTTCAATGTGAAAGTTGATAAACATTCTATCGAGGAATAGGGCTGAGGTTCTCTTCTCTTGAAGGAAATGTGTGTGTGTGCATGTGTGTGTGTGCGTGCACATGTGTGTGTGCATGTGTGTGTGTGTGCAAGTGTGTGTGTGTTATACTTATGTCAGTGCTAATCATGGTATAAAAATATCACTTCATCTTTTAGAGTTGTCATACCTAAAACCTTGAAAAATTCTCATTATTCTAGACCACTAGTTTTCAATGTGAGATTTCCACACCCAGGCGATCTGAAAGGCCATCCACTAGGATATAGGCAGAAAATATTAAAATTTAGGGCTTTTATTTTGTTCTCTTAGATCTCTAACTTATATTTTATATATTTTAAAATATATAAAACTGCAGTATTTAATGTAGTAGCCATTAGCCACACATGGCTATTGAATACTTGAAACATGGCAAGTCTGAAATAAGACACCAGGAGTTTAAAAAGGATTATAAATCATGCTGCTATAAAGACACATGCACACGTATGTTTATTGCGGCACTATTCACAATAGCAAAGACTTGGAATCAACCAAATGTCCATCTGTGACAGACTGGATTAAGAAAATGTGGCACATATACACCATGGAATACTATGCAGCCATAAAAAAGGATGAGTTTGCATCCTTTGTAGGGACATGGATGCAGCTGGAAACCATCATTCTTAGCAAACTATCACAAGAACAGAAAACCAAACACCGCATGTTCTCACTCATAGGTGGGAACTGAACAATGAGATCACTTGGACTCTGGAAGGGGAACATCACACACTGGGGCCTATCATGGGGAGGGGGAGGAGGGAGGGATTGCATTGGGGAGTTATACATGATATAAATGATAAATTGATGGGTGCTGACGAGTTGATGGGTGCAGCACACCAACATGGCATAAGTATACATATGTAACAAACCTGCACGTTATGCACATGTACCCTAGAACATAAGTATAATAAAAAAATAAAATAAAATAAAATAAAATAAAATGTACAAGAAATTTTAAAGACAAAATTTTTAAAGTGAGATATTTCATTATGATTTTTACATTTATGTGCTGTTGAAATGATATTTTTATATATTGGCTTAATTAAAGAGCATTAGTAAAGTTAATTCCACTTGTTTCTTTTTAAAAATTTAGCTACTACATATGTATTTTAAATATATATGTGCTTCTCATTTGTGGGTCATACTATATTTCTATTGGATAATGTTGATAAATAACCATTTTATAGTAATACAGTATGTAAGTTTTAAGTTAATAAACAGGAAACTTGTATTGGAGAAATGCATGTTTACCCTTGATAGGAGTGGGCAATTGGAAATGTTTGGAAAATGGTGATACTGAAAGCCAGTTGGAAAATATACTTAAAATAATGTAGGACACAAGGTACCAAAAGGGAACATCCTTCTTCATTCTTCCCCCTTTTCTCTTCACAAGTCCTCCAAAAATATTCGCTGTTCTCCAAATCAGTATTACCCTCCTAAAAGTGTTTTGCTGCTCTCTGCTCTGGTTTGTTCAGTGTACCCAGCTGGCGAAACTGCTAGCATGAGTCTTTCACTATCCAAGTACCTCATCCAAGTACTGCTCTCTCACATGGCCTTGAGTCAGGACTGACTACATATTTGCAGGGCCCAGAACAAAATAAAAATGTGGAGCCCCTTATTGAAAAATTGATAAGCATTCAAAAAAAGCAAAAGCGGAACATTAAACCACGTATGGGGCTCTTCTGAGTCTTTGGCCCTGTGCAATTGCACAGCTCACACCCCCATGAAGCTCACCATGCCTCAAGTCATGTACCTGCTCAGAATCTCCAGGTGTTCTTGGTTCTTTCAGACCCTTAGATACTTACTGAGAGGTGCTCCGAATTCCCCATCCTGATTTTAGCAGGATAATTGTAGGTCTTTATAATTACAGTTCTTCAAGTAAAGGCTCTGCTCTTTCATTAAGCTACTAAAACCACAGGTTTTCTTGAGTCTTCTCTCGAGTTTCTCGGACCATCCTTGGATAAAGCATTCCTAGCCACAGCAAAGAGGTTATTTTTAGTCTTCATAAATAAAAAGATACATCTCATTCCCTTAGCATTGTCCTCAATAATTGTTTGATTAAATTTGAATCAGAATGCTTTTCATATTGAGTAAGAGACAGCGTTTTGATGATAATTATTTCTTCATGCACTATATGGCCTAAGTGACCTAATGAATGTTAAAAGAAATGTGGAGGGCTGTCATTGTTAATATTTCATTAAAACATAAGAAATACTAACAAATTTAAGTGTCTTGTCCTATGAGATGTTCATCCAATTTAAAATATTATGGCTGAAAGCTGCTTAAAGATGATAAAAGGAATGTGTTAATGTTTTTGTTGAATTTTAAAAAGTGAGTTTTTAATTATCAGGGTACAAAGAATTGGAACTAATTAACTTTTTGCAAAGAAATCAGAGTATTGATTTCACTACAATAATAAGCATTGGTCATTTTTGTTCATAAACTTACAAGAAAGTGTGCCTTCTGATTTTGTTGTTGTTGTTGTTGTTGTTTGTTTGTTTTGAGACAGAATCTCCTGCTCTCACGTGCAGTGGCGCGATCTCAGCTCACTGCAACTTCCGCCTCCCAGGTTCAAGCAATTCTTCACTTTCAGCCTCCCAAGTAACTGGGATTACAGGCATCTGCCACCACATCCGGCTAATTTTTGTATTTTTAGTGGAGATGGTGTTTCATTATGTTGGCCAGGCTGGTCTCAAACTCCTGACCTCAGGTGATTTGCCCGCCTCGGCCTCCCAAAGTGCTGGGATTACAGGAGTGAGCCACCGTGCCCGGCCTGAAAGTGTGCCTTCTAGAAGTAGAGAAAGTTGAAAACTATGCCCCTTATTGTGGAACAAAATAGCAGCTAGTCCCCAGGAATAAGCATGAATAATGGAGGTGTGAACATAGAAAAATGAAATGATTCAAAGATAAAGTAAGTGGGCAGCACTTCATTGAACTGACAGCTGCCACAAATCCCATGACCAAATTTCACTGCAATGACAAATGGCTTCCTTTTAAATAATTTATGCCCTATAGCATGCTTGCATTCAGTTTAAGCTTAATTAGATATGTGCCGAATATGAAATAAAATGTAAACTTTTAACCAAGGTGGATAGGAGTCAAATTGATACTTGAAAAATAACAAAATGTATTAGATAACCTTCATGAAGCTACCTTGAATTCTTATAATAACAAATTTTATATAGCCAACACAAGATTTCTAATATTATATGTAATCAGTTAAAATACCAAAAGAGCAGAGTCAAAATTTATTTGCTCATGGTCGTCATCCTTCCACCCAGACATATAGAAAATAAATCAGTGGAGATCTCTTTGATTATGTTATAATGTAAATATATCGGTAAATGCCAAAGTGAAGTGTCCCCTTACTTTCACTAACCACTAATTGAGTGTCTATTAAGAGCAATACATTTGGCTGGGCGCAGTGGCTCATGCCTGTAATCCCAGCACTTTGGAAGGCCGAAGTGGCAGATCATTCGAGGTTGCGAGTTTGAGACCAGCCTGGCCAACATGGTGAAACCCCGTCTCTACTAAAAATACAAAAATTAGCCGGGCATGATGGTGGGTGCCTGTAATCCCAGCTACTTGGGAGGCTGAGGCAGGAGAATTGCTTGAATCTGGAAGATGGAAGTTGCAGTGAGCCAAGATTGCACCATTACACTCCAGCCTGGGTGACAAGAGTGAGACTCTGCCAAAAAAAAAAAAAAAACAATACATTTGTTTCATCACTAAAAAAAAATCATATGACTGCCCTGTTAACTCCCCAGCTAATGAGCTTCAAATGAGAGAATTAATATGAAATCACTTTAAAATCTATAACTAATTGTGCAACTATTCTTCTTTTCTTTTTTTCTTTCTGTCTTTCTTTCTTTCTTTCTCTTTCTTTCTTTCTGTCTTTCTTTTTCTTTCTTTCTTCTTTCTTTCTTTCTTTCTTCTTTTTCTTTCATATATTTGTTTTTCAGAGATGAGGGGCCTCTATTGCCCAGGCCAGACTGCAGTGGCACAATCATAGCTCACTGCAGCTCTAACTCCTGAACTCATGCAATCCTCCCGCCTCAGCCTCCTGGGTAGCTGTGACTACAGGCTCATATTTGTATATATCTTATACCCTCAAAACTGCTCTAGTTACAGGGCTCATCTGGAGTCTCTTTTCAGGCAATTGTTTCCAACCATGGCACCTCTGTCTTCCAACTGCTATCATACCACAGTTCCCCACACTATGGATAAGCTTGTGGTGAGTACGATGTCCATCTCAGGCATAACACAAAGCAATTCAAATTTTGTGGTGTTATTTGATTAACATGACTGTTATTTACAGTAAGAAGTATAAATAAGATGCATCTGCATATGTTGCCGGAGTAAACAGTCTCACTTAGTCATTGTCATGACTTCTATGGTAAGATGAGTTAAGTTAAAGAATGGGTCTTAGCAGCTGCAATTTTCTTTGGATAAATGGCTCATTTCTCACATGGCAGTAGATTCCTCTGTGACACATGGAAGACAGCAGGTGAATGTGAATGAGAAAGGGCACTTTGTTCAAAGTAGGAAAAATAGCTATGATATAAATTCATAACAATCAATCATATTTATCCATATAAATGTGGGTAGTGACAAAGCCAATATTAAAATAAAACACTTCCTGTTGGATATCTAGGGAAAAAGAAAAATACCTTTTCTCTGAGATCAATTCAGTCATCTTCAGTGCCCATTTAGTTCTCATTTCAACAGACAAAGTATTGTGGACTTATTTTAGTTGTATACTGTAAATGTTGTGGATACACTTTTGGGAGAAAATCTATTTATCTAAAGATATTCTATAATAATATGTTTGATTTCATATGTGTGTGTGTGTGTGTGTGTGTGTGTGTGTGTTTGCGTGTGTTTGGTTTTATTATTTTTGAAAAAAGTTATTAACTTCTTAACTCCTAGGGTTTGGGCTAAATCACATAGACACTTGACTAATCGTAAATTCTGTTTTTTTAAAAAAACTTTTTTCTAGTCCTATACCCTAGCACTATTGTAACAACAACAACAAAAACAGAAAACTCAGTAATAAAATATTTTATAAAGCCTCACCTTGACTCTTTCTTTCTTCAATTGCTCTGGGGTCCATTTCAGTTTAGATTTCATAATATCATTATCTCTGGAGTCTAATCTGAGAAGAGAAAAGAAGAAAGCCCTAGTTAGAGAACAATGAGGTCCTATAAATACACCAAGGCACTCTCAAGCCTCTCAACAGGACTATCTTCCTGAGAAAAAGTCATCAAATGTTGTAATTTCTCCTATGGTTTATACCAGAGCCGCCTGGGATGTCAATTTAGATTGACTGTTGGCTATATGGTTGTTATGAGTAGACTACAGGGTCTTATTGACAATTGTAAACACTACAACATACCACAGGGCCCCTTTGTCCCTTCTTTTTAGTTAATATATCATTTCTATACATATCAGTCTCTTTCCAACAACAAATATTTAGCAAGTATTTTTTTAATACATTTTATGTGCCAGATAGTGTGCTGGCACTGAAAATACAGTGATAATAAGATAAACCAGGTGCCATCACTATGGAGCTAACATCCTAATCTGGCATGAGAAGAAACAAAGATAATAACTGGTTGTGATAGAGAGTTTCAGAGAAATTTAAAAGGTGGCTTAAGTAAATAAAGGAGTCAAGGAAAACTTTTCTGAGAAAGTAATATTTGAGCTGATTCTTAAAAGAATAGGAAACTCATGTGGCTGGCTTGTAGTGTTGTGGCATGAAATGGAAATAGGAAATACAGGCAGGGCTGATAATATAAAGTCTTATAGACCATGGAAGAAAGGTTTGACTTTATTGTTAGCACAGTAGAAAGCCACTGAAGGGTTATGGAGGGATTTACCTTTTTATATAATCTCAAAATATAAAACTGGAAGAGACCATAGCAATCATTTTCTTTAAATATCTTATTAAAGAGATAAGGACAATAAAGCCTAGAGAGTTAAAATGACAAGTAGAGCAAGTCAATAGCAGAGTGGAGCCTGAACTTGGGTCTCTGAGCTCTAGAGAGAGGCAGGAAATGAAAAGTAAATGTCAGGAAGGAGTAAGGGAAGTTTTTTGTTTTGTTTTGTTTTGCTTTCATCAAGAGTATGGAATACTCATGGAATAAACAAGATATGGGTCATTTATTCTAAATGAAGAAAATGATCAGGCAAAGAAATAGCCAAAAGATTTAGTATCAAGGTCCAGAAAACTGTGCACTTTCTCTCTGGCACAGGCAAAATGGAACGTTTGGGTATTTTTAAGTCATCATCCTCAAAATATAAGAAACATGTTCACAGTTGATCCTAATCTGCCCTAATAATCCACTATGATTGTAATTAATAAGTTTTGTGCTATCTATGTTCATTTTCAGCCACTACCTCTTATTATTCACTTCTAAAGTTTGCTATATTTTATAACTCAAGTGATATTAAATAGGACTCTGCATGTTTTCATTAATTTCTTGAGCTTAGTTATTCTCAAACATGTTTCTGAACACCAAAATACATGTATAACAATGACAATTAGTGTTTAATATTTGTTGAAAGCTACAATAAACTATGTGCCAAGTGAAATATATAGTTGATTGTTTCTCACATTCTAAAGAGAATAAGATTTAATTTAGAAGAAATGTATTTGTTTCTGTATAGCCCTTTACGCTTTTGGCATGTTGGACAATCATATTTATTAGTTATTTCTCAAATAATACATATAAGTACGTTAGTACTCTACACATACTTTAGAAATGATAAAATTGACTAATGGGGACTAGAGTTCCTGGCATATGAGTATAGGATGTCATCTACCCAAAAATCCCTGAGACAGACTAGAATTTTATGAAGCCACCTTGGTTCTGTGAATGATGTCTTAACATCCTAGGAAAAGCAAGCTTTCTACACATCTGCACAGCAATTATTCACAACTTCTGACACATTCTTTTCTTGGGAGTAATCTGGGAAACAGACAATCCTTATTCCCGTTATCTTGACAAATCTGTGTTTTATTTCTGGGCCGATGAAGTAGCTAAATGGGATATGTAAAATTTGTATGTTTGATAGTAAAGTTTATGCCATTATGGCAATGAGGTAGTCATGTCATGGCTTATTTGGTCTGTCGTTCTCTTTATTTATAAACATTCTGCAGGTCCTTAAGCTGATTCATAACCAATTAAGATTGTAACTATGGCAACTGCTTGCTGTGCAATAAAAAATCAGGAATAAGTACAATCCTAATTACAAGAAAAAAGCAATTCTGATAACATCCTAGGTAGCAATTAAAGCAGCAAAGTGACTATTAAAATATTATAAAATGTATGCTATTAACTTAAAAATCTAGTACTTTATTCACTGACCTCATTATAGCAATT
Source organism: Trachypithecus francoisi (assembly GCF_009764315.1). Classification (NCBI taxonomy): domain Eukaryota; kingdom Metazoa; phylum Chordata; class Mammalia; order Primates; family Cercopithecidae; genus Trachypithecus; species Trachypithecus francoisi. The sequence continues at coordinate 113,828,623 of NW_022681471.1, read as the reverse complement.
CCAGAATATTATCCCACAGATACGATCATGTAAGTATACACAGATATATATACAAGAATTTTTCACTGAAGATTTTTATATAAATAAAATATAAAAATCTTAAATAACCTTCAATAAAGGAATAATTAAATAATAGTACATTCATAAAATGGAATATTGTGCAGTCATCTTAAAATAGAGACTTTGAAAATGTCCAAGATACATTGTTATTGAATATCAAAGTAATATACACGGTATGACTAAACACACACACACACACTATAGTTTTCATAGCAAAATATTAAAAGGGTTTCTCACTAAGTGATAGGATTATAAGGGAGACTCAGATAAACATTATTTTTACTCCATAAAAAGAAAGAGATTCTAAGTCAAAAGCCTACTACTGAAAAATTAGGAGATTCAGAAAGCGAGAAGAAAGAAAACAGAGAAAAAAATGATCAAATAAATAATACGAAAAAATTTCCCACAACTGAAGAACACACATTTCTAGAGTAATAAGTATCCAACAAGTGCTCCACACAATATATGAGACCTTTATCAAAGCATGTTATAGCACAATTTCAAAACACTGGGGATAAAAAGACGATTTATCAAGCTTCAAAGGGAAAATACAGTGTACTTACGTACAAAAAATCAGAATTTAGAATGGCATTGTAGTTCTTAAAATAACACTGGAAGCTAGTAGACATTGCTTTCAAAATTCTGACAAAAGATTATTTCCAACCTTGAATTCTATACATAACAAATCAAATGTGACAGTTGTATAAAGACATTTCCAGACATGTAAGAACTCAAAAAATTAACCTCTCATGTGCCCTTTTCCCAAAAGCTACCAGAGGGTATGTACCACCAAAGCAGAGGAATAAACCAGGGAAGAGAAAGACATGTGATCCAAGAAATGAATCTGCACAGGAGAGAAAATAAGAAAATTCCCAGAATGGTAGTAAAGATTAACAGGTCTGTTAATTTCTTTAAAAGTTTACTTCAGACTAGACCAATTGCCTTTAGAATTTTTGCCTAATAGGGAAATTATGTCATCAACCAAATGGCATTTACTTTGCTGCCAGATGTATATTCTTTGAATGTTTTATTCTATGGTGAGAGAACTAAGGATTGGAAATGGAAAATAGTTTGTGCTTAGAGTTACCTTCTGGTTTGCTGGTTTGAAACTGCAAGTCCTTTACTGGCAAAGCTGAGGATCTTCCTAGCCAGTGCAAATTCATTCCTAGCATTGAAAAATCAAAACTGAGTGTTTTGTCCTGTTTTCTGAACTGAATGACAATCACGCTCATTGTAACTGTGTATGTTGGGGAGGGGGCAGCATTCAGAAAAAGAAACAATGCTTAATAAACAGTACTTTCTCTGGCAGGGTCTACAAAAACTGTTCTTCAATTTTCAGCTGTAACAATGAATTTTAAAATGTAAATAAACATATGGATGTATATTTGCGTGTATATGTAATACACACACATACATGTGTATATGTGTGTGTGTGTGTATGTGTGTGTGTGTGTGTGTGTGTGTATATATATATATATATATATATATACACACTCAAAAAACAGCAATCTGACAGGCAGTGAGCTACAGAGAGAATAGCCAATTGCTCTCCCCTCATAGATTTTACGGTCAATGGGAAAAGTGGTAACATTATTATAAGCTTGATGAGTATACTAAAAGAGGAAGAGCAAATAACAAAATGATTTAACCTAATCTAATCATAAATGCAGAACCTATTGCTATTCACAGCTGTCTCTTAACTAACATATCTACTTATGGAAATAGCATGCTATGAGTCAGCAAACAGCGCTACAAATTTTATCCACTTTCACTGCCTAGTTTAACCATACTGTGTGTCTCAAAGTAAACATATTAACCATTCAGAAATACAATATTTGTACTCACTTCTAGATGACTGTGCTTTTCACTCCATGTAGGTATAGCCTAAGACCCATTGTTTTTCTTATGCATGTTTAAAATAATCAAGCCTAGAATTCTACACCTAGCCAATCAAACAAGCAAACCAGCACACAAAAACCTTTCTATACTTCTAATTGCAGCAACCCATATTTATCTGTCTCTCTTGACACCTCACATTTCAGTTATGCTGCCTCATCATTATAATTTGTGGTTGCATAGTTTGACATTCTATCCATTTGAATAATATGTGATAAAATAAACCTTCTTAGTATGACTGACATTAGGTAGAATTATTTATTAAGCCAGATTCTGCTAAATGTTCCGTTTAAGAAAGGTATTCTGAGGGATGTGGCAATTTTATAATAGACAGTATGTAGTCTGACTTACTGTAAACTGTAAACCAAAAGGCTTTTAAATATGTGATAATTAACATAAACAAAAATTGTGATAGTACTGACCATCTCTTCTGTCTCAGAAAATGTTAATTGACTCCAAATGTTAAAATCAGTCATGAAAACCTGCCTTCATAAATTTCAACTCAAAAAAATATTGAAATTTCTTGTCTCAAGGTTTTCCATTTCCATTAATGACTTTGATATCTAAGCTAGAATTTAGGAAGACAAGAATAAGACTAAGGTAGTCCTTCAAATTAATGAAATACATGAAACATTTATTTCTCAGAATAGTTAATGTGTCACTACTGTAATTGTATAACGACACTTTGTTTTCATCTTAAAGCTATCATTCTGAATGAATGAATGAATGAATGAGTTCCCAGTGTAGTCAGATAGCAGACTAGTTACTCTAATCATTCTCTCAACTAAAAAAGAATACCTTTTTTTTTTTTTTTAACGTACTGCTGTGCTGACTCAAAAGGAAGAATTCTGCAGAAGTCAAAGTGAGACCTAGGAGGTAAGTCAATACCAAAGTCAGCCTCACCCTGAGACATTTTGTGAAATCCTGGAGATTTCAGTTTCTACAATGATAACTGTGTGGGTATGAAAGGGGAATCAACAGATAAAGCCCAGTTGCCCAAGGTGTGGATATAAGAGAAAGCCCCTCATAAAGATGAGACCCAAAGGTGTAAGAGTAAATAGGAAAGAAACGCCAAATCAAATGAAAGCCAAACAACACAAAGAACAACATACAGAAGGAACAGGAAAAAAAAAAAAAACTTGCTGATCTCAACCTTGATACTGGATAGAACGAGAAAAAAAAATCTCCCCTAAGAATACACATTTATAACCACAAGCTGGCTCCTCCCAGGAATTTATAGTCCAAATTCATACTACCTGCATGGCCAGAAAATATCTTGAGCAAAGTATATAATTTACAGTGCTTCAAGGTTGGAAGTGGCTCTAGGCAACTGGCAAATCCTCTCTGTAAGAAGGCAACATCAACTCAGGCGCAAAGAATTCTCACAGATAAAAATAAAACTCAAGGTAAAACTATCAATCTCATCAATTCTAAAACACATATTTTCAGATTATACATCTCTGACATTGAAGTGAATTTCACAATTCAGGTATTTAATAATGTATATCAAACTGGCAGTAGTTGTAATATAGCTGTGATTGCTTATTCATGCATGAATACCAAAAACTCCAACATCAAATCTTATAGAAAGAGAGTCAGAAACTTGGAAGAAAGTCCTACAGACAATAGTAAAACACTCTTTTAACCCTTGCAAACCAAATGGTTGTACAGGGGGGAGTATGGAATAAGAGTATTTCTCAAAATTCCCAAAGCAGAAATAAATATTCATGAATTACTTCTAGCTAACTTGAATCTCAACTACTTTATATTATTTGTTGCTTTTATGAATGATTTCTTATTTCTGATATCAATGTAAACCTAGCTAACAAGCACAGCAACAATGACTTTTATTTTATGGATTTAAAAAAATTTTTACTTTACTAACATTCCCGATGACCAAATTATAATATTGCGTGAGAAAGCATACAGTTTTACCACTTTTAAATAAAAAGTTATCAAGAAGAGTTATCCTCTTAATATAAAAAATTTTGGAAGACCTTAACCATTTGTTCACCAGGATTTTCTTTGTATTATGCATAAGAGTAATATATAATAGAAGCCTGTGTCTAATTAACTCTAAAGGAATATGCTTTCAATAAAAATGTAAAATAAAAATTCAGAAGAACGTACAGGGTCACAGTTTAATTGTGCAGCATTTTTCCTTGGAAGTGGTACATAAAATAAGAATAAATCTTATAGTCAATGAGGTTTTAAACTTCTTCATGAAATGTGATGGTATTGGAGATCCTGATTCACATAATAAAGAAATAGAAAGAAATATGAAGTATATCAGTCAGGGTCCAGTCAGGAAATAGAGCCCATGCCAAAAAGTTCAAAGAGGGAGTTTAATATAAAGACAAATAGCAAAGGTATTGGAATAGCTGACAAGCCAAACAGCAGGCAGGTTTGGGAGGACGTAAGAGCAGGAAGCTTCTACCACTTCTAGGGCAGAAGGGATCAATGGAAGAGATGGTGCCACCCAGCAGCAGGATTTCTTTATAAGATACCTAAATTTACGACCTAGGAATTATGCTCTTATTTATATATGCCACCTATGTCCAAGGGATGATTAATTACAAGGAACCAAAGGGGTTCCTCTGAAGGAAAAAGTATATATATTCAGGGAGGATATATGTTAGGCCTATAAGGTACTGGTAACCCTATAATATTTCTTAAGCTGAGTAGTTTGTGAGATAAACCCAGGTTGGGTATAAGAATGACTGATTCATACTCCTTGCTTTATAGTATTTCAGTTATAAATGTGCCAGAATTTATTCATTTTTTCAACTGTTGATGGATGTATAGAGAAAAATAACCTATCCATACTTACAAGTCAAAGCATATAGAAATCTATCCTTCTGTGCTTTTGAAGGTACCCACTACTAAGATCATCTGACAGGGAAAAATGCCTTAAATATAATTATTGTAGAGAGGAAATAAAAGAAGCAAATTTTGAGCTCTTCTAAAATCCATAAAATTACAGTATACTTTTAGTTTTATTTGTTATTGTTGTTGTTGTTTAAGAGCGACTCAGCTCACAGGCATAGCAAAATCACCTCACTAGTAATTCAAAGAAATTTAAGATAAGGTGAAAGAAAATTTGCAAAACATTGAGAGTGCCATCATTTCACCACTGAATTGACAAATGGTTTTCCAAGTCTAACGTTCATTAAGTTTTGGAAATAAATCTTCTCCAATTCTGTGAAGAAAGTCATTGGTAGCTTGATGGGGATGGCATTGAATCTATAAATAACCTTGGGCAGTATGGCCATTTTCACGATATTGATTCTTCCTATCCATGAGCATGGTATGTTCTTCCATTTGTTTGTGTCCTCTTTCATTTCACTGAGCAGTGGTTTGTAGTTCTCCTTGAAGAGGTCCTTTACCTCCCTTGTAAGCTGGATTCCTAGGTATTTGATTCTCTTTGAAGCAATTGTGAATGGAAGTTCATTCCTGATTTGGCTCTCTGCTTGTCTGTTACTGGTGTATAAGAATGCTTGTGATTTTTGCACATTAATTTTGTATCCTGAGACTTTGCTGAAGTTGCTTATCAGCTTAAGGAGATTTTGGGCTGAGACGATGGGGTTTTCTAAATATACATCATGTCATCTGCAAACAGGGACAATTTGACTTCTTCTTTTCCTAACTGGATACCCTTGATTTCTTTCTCTTGCCTGATTGCCCTAGCCAGAACTGCCAACACTATGTTGAATAGGAGTGGTGAGAGAGGGCATCCCTGTCTTGTGCCAGTTTTCAAAGGGAATTTTTCCAGTTTTTGTCCATTCAGTATGATATTAGCTGTGGGTTTGTCATAAATAGCTCTTATTATTTTGAGGTACGTTCCATCAATACCGAATTTATTGAGCGTTTTTAGCATGCACATGTACCCTAGAACTTAAAGTACAATAAATAAAAAAAAAATTCAAAAAAATAAAAAATAAAAGTAAAGAAAAAAAAAAGAGGGATCACACAATATTTTTCCTGTTGTGCCTGGCTTATTTCACTTAACATAATGATTTCAAGATCCATCTATATTGTAGCATGTATCGGAACTTCAATCCTTTTTATGGTTGAATAATATTTCATTGTGTGTGTATATATTACTATATTTTGTTTATGCATTAATCTGTTGATAGACACTGGGCTATTTTCACCTTTTGACTATTGTGAATAATTCTGCAATAAACATTAGTATAAAAAATAAATAAATAAATCTTCTTTAGACAAATTATTAAACCTGTATGAGGAAATGCTCAAATCTGGGGAGGAGTACACACAGAATGTGATAGAGTAAAAGTCAACAGAAAACCTAGTACATCTCCATAGAAAAAGAATGTTTCACTTATTTCAGAGTATTGTTATTTTTCTTTACAAAAACATGTTAAGGCCAGAGGAATTTACACTGTTTTTTAAAAGTAAAATTGCGTTATTTGTAAGCCTCTGAATTACGCTGGTATATTATTTCAATTTCAAACACTTCAACTAAGATGTAGAAAAAATAATGCAAATAAATGTACGTGCATTAATTTTTCTACATCTCAGTTGAAGTGTTTAACTTTTTTTCTGCTACCTATATAGTGAAATATGAAGAAAGTTAAATGAGAAATATAAGAAACACACTTTATTGAGAAGAGAGATTAAATTTTTTGAAAAAAATCATTATATCATCTTACATAATACTGATCTTAACTTTTTTCGTGGAAACATAAGTAGTACATTTGGTATAAATGGCATATATGTTCTGAAGATAACACTAGAAAAGTAATTTCAAGTAAATTGGAATGGCTTGATATACAAAGATTTAAACTTTACATGGGGGGGCGGAGCAAGATGGCCGAATAGGAGCAGCTCCAGTCTCCAACTCCCAGCGCGAGCGACACAGAAGACCGGTGATTTCTGCATTTTCAACTGAGGTACTGGGGTCATCTCTCTAGGGAGTGCCGGACAATCGGTGCTGGTCAGCTGCTGCAGCCTGACCAGCGTGAGCTGAAGCAGGGCGAGGCATCGCCTCACCTGGAAGCTCAAGGGGGAAGGAAATCCGTTTTCCTAGCCAGGGGAACTGAGACACACAACACCTGGAAAATCGGGTAACTCCCACCCCAATACTGCGCTTTAAGGAAACAGGCACACCAGGAGAATATATCCCACACCTGGCTGGGAGGGTCCCACACCCACGGAGCCTCCCTCACTGCTAACACAGCAGTCTGCGGCGATCTATCCGCAAGGCAGCAGCAAGGCTGGGGGAGGGGCACCCGCCATTGCTGAGGCTTAAGTAGGTAAACAAAGCCGCTGGGAAGCTCCAACTGGGTGGAGCTCACAGCAGCTCAAGGAAGCCTGCCTGTCTCTGTAGACTATACCTCTGCGGACAGCGCACAGCTGCAGTCCAATAGGGGAAGCAGCGGGGGCCTGTGCAGACGCGAACGACTCTGTCTGACAGCTTTGGGGAGAGCCGTGGGTCTCCTAACGCGGAGGTTGAGATCTGAGAACGGACAGACTGCCTGCTCAGGTGGGTCCCTGACCACTGAGTAGCCTAGCTGGGAGACATCCCCCACTAGGGGCAGTCTGACACCCCACACCTCACAGGGTGGAGTCAACCCTGAGAGGAAACTTCCAAAGGAAGAATCAGACAGGTACATTCGCTGTTCAGCAATATTCTATCTTCGGCAACCTCTGCTGCTGATACCCAGGCAAACAGGGTCTGGAGTGGACCTCAAGCAATCTCCAACAGACCAACAGACAGTCCTTCTGATTGTCAGACGGAAAACTATCAAACAGGAAGGACATCTATACTAAAACCCCATCAGTACGTGGCCATCATCAAAGACCAGAGACAGATAAAACCACAAAGATGGGGAAGAAGCAGGGCAGAAAAGCTGGAAATTCAAAAAGTAAGAGCGCATCTCCCCCTGCAAAGGAGCGCAGCCCATCGCCAGCAACGGATCAAAGCTGGTCAGAGAATGACTTTGACGAGATGAGAGAAGAAGGCTTCAGTCCATCAAACTCTCAGAGCTAAAGGAGGAATTACGTACCCAGCGCAAAGAAACTAAAAATCTTGAAAAAAGTGGAAGAATTGACAGCTAGACTAATTAATGCAGAGAGATCATAAACGAAATGACAGAGATGAAAACCATGACACGAGAAATACGTGACAAATGCACAAGCTTCAGTAACCGACTCGATCAACTGGAAGAAAGAGTATCAGCGATTGGGATCAAATGAATGAAATGAAGCGAGAAGAGAAACCAAAAGAAAAAAGAAGAAAAAGAAATGAACAAAGCCTGCAAGAAGTATGGCATTATGTAAAAAGAACAAATCTACGTCTGATTGGGGTGCCTGAAAGTGAGGGGGAAAATGGATCCAAGTTGGAAAACACTCTTCAGGATATCATCCAGGAGAACTTCCCCAACCTAGTAGGGCAGGCCAACATTCAAATTCAGGAAATACAGAGAACGCCACAAAGATACTCCTCCAGAAGAGCAACTCCAAGACACATAATTGCCAGATTCACCAAAGTTGAAATGAAGGAAAAAATCTTAAGGGCAGCCAGACAGAAAGGTCGGGTTACCCACAAGGGAAGCCCATCAGACTAGAGCAGATCTCTCGGCAGAAACTCTACAAGCCAGAGAGTGGGGCCAATATTCAACGTTCTTAAAGAAAAGAATTTTCAACCCAGAATTTCATATCCAGCCAAACTAAGTTTCATCAGTGAAGGAGAAATAAAATCCTTTACAGATAAGCAAATGCTTAGAGATTTTGTCACCACCAGGCCTGCCTTACAAGAGACCCTAAAGGAAGCCCTAAACAGGAAAGGAACAACCGGTACCAGCCATTGCAAAAACATGCCAAAATGTAAAGACCATCGAGGCTAGGAAGAAACTGCATCAACTAACGAGCAAAATAACCAGTTAATATCATAATGACAGGATCAAGTTCACACATAACAATATAACCTTAAATGTCAATGGACTAAATGCTCCAATTAAAAGACACAGACTGGCAAACTGGATCAAGAGTCAAGACCCATCAGTCTGCTGTATTCAGGAGACCCATCTCACATGCAGAGACACACATAGGCTCAAAATAAAGGGATGGAGAAGATCTACCAAGCAAATGGAGAACAAAAAAAAGCAGGGGTTGCAATCCTAGTCTCTGATAAAACAGACTTTAAACCATCAAAGATCAAAAGAGACAAAGAAGGCCATTACATAATGGTAAAGGGATCAATTCAACAGAAGAGCTAACTCTCCTAAATATATATGCACCCAATACAGGAGCACCCAGATTCATAAAGCAAGTCCTTAGAGACCTACAAAGAGACTTAGACTCCCATACAATAATAATGGGAGACTTCAACACCCTCCACTGTCAACATTAGACAGATCAACGAGACAGAAAGTTAACAAGGATATCCAGGAATTGAACTCATCTCTGCACCAAGCGGACCTAATAGACATCTATAGAACTCTCCACCCCAAATCAACAGAATATACGTTCTTCTCAGCACCACATCGCACTTATTCCAAAATTGACCACATAATTGGAAGTAAAGCACTCCTCAGCAAATGTAAAAGAACAGAAATTATAACAAACTGTCTCTCAGACCACAGTGCAATCAAACTAGAACTCAGGACTAAGAAAGTCAATCCAAACTGCACAACTACATGGAAACTGAACAACCTGCTCCTGAATGACTACTGGGTACATAACGAAATGAAAGCAGAAATAAAGATGTTCTTTGAAACCAATGAGAACAAAGATACAACATACCAGAATCTCTGGGACACATTTGAAGCAGTGTGTAAAGGGAAATTTATAGCACTAAATGCCCACAAGAGAAAGCTGGAAAGATCTAAAATTGACACTCTAACATCACAATTAAAAGAACTAGAGAGGCAAGAGCAAACACATTCAAAAGCTAGCAGAAGGCAAGAAATAACTAAGATCAGAGCAGAACTGAAGGAGATAGAGACACAAAAAACCCTCCAAAAAATCAATGAATCCAGGAGTTGGTTTTTTGAAAAGATCAACAAAATTGACAGACCGCTAGCTAGACTAATAAAGAAGAAAAGAGAGAGGAATTAAATAGACGCAATAAAAAATGATAAAGGGTATATCACCACTGACCCCACAGAAATACTAACAACCATCAGAGAATACTATAAATGCCTCTACGCAAATCAACTAGAAAATCTAGAAGAAATGGATAATTTCCTGGACACTTACACTCTCCCAAGACTAAACCAGGAAGAAGTTGAATCCCTGAATAGACCAATAGCAGGCTCTGAAATTGAGGCAACAATTAATAGCCTACCCACCAAAAAAAGTCCAGGACCAGATGGATTCACAGCTGAATTCTACCAGAGGTACAAGGAGGAGCTGGTACCATTCCTTCTGAAACTATTCCAATCAATAGAAAAAGAGGGAATCCTCCCTAACTCATTTTATGAGGCCAACATCATCCTGATACCAAAGCCTGGCAGAGACACAACAAAAAAAGAGAATTTTAGACCAATATCCCTGATGAACATTGATGCAAAAATCCTCAATAAAATACTGGCAAGCCGGATTCAGCAGCACATCAAAAAGCTTATCCACCATGATCAAGTGGGCTTCATCCCTGGGATGCAAGGCTGGTTCAACATTCGCAAATCAATAAACGTAATCCAGCATATAAACAGAACCAAAGAGAAGAACCACATGATTATCTCAACAGATGCAGAAAAGGCTTTTGACAAAATTCAACAGCCCTTTATGCTAAAAACACTCAATAAATTCGGTATTGATGGAACGTACCTCAAAATAATAAGAGCTATTTATGACAAACCCACAGCTAATATCATACTGAATGGGCAAAAACTGGAAAAATTCCCTTTGAAAACTGGCACAAGACAGGGATGCCCTCTCTCACCACTCCTATTCAACATAGTGTTGGCAGTTCTGGCTAGGGCAATCAGGCAAGAGAAAGAAATCAAGGGTATCCAGTTAGGAAAAGAAGAAGTCAAATTGTCCCTGTTTGCAGATGACATGATTGTATATTTAGAAAACCCCATCGTCTCAGCCCAAAATCTCCTTAAGCTGATAAGCAACTTCAGCAAAGTCTCAGGATACAAATTAATGTGCAAAAATCACAAGCATTCTTATACACCCATAACAGACAAGCAGAGAGCCAAATCAGGAATGAACTTCCATTCACAATTGCTTCAAAGAGAATCAAATACCTAGGAATCCAGCTTACAAGGGAGGTAAAGGACCTCTTCAAGGAGAACTACAAACCACTGCTCAGTGAAATGAAAGAGGACACAAACAATGGAAGAACATAACATGCTCATGGATAGGAAGAATCAATATCGTGAAAATGGCCATACTGCCCAAGGTTATTTATAGATTCAATGCCATCCCCATCAAGCTACCAATGACTTTCTTCACAGAATTGGAAAAAACTGCTTTAAAGTTCATATGGAACCAAAAAGAGCCCGCATTGCCAAGACAATCCTAAGTCAAAAGAACAAGCTGGAGGCATCACGCTACCTGACTTCAAACTATACTACAAGGCTACAGTAACCAAAACAGCATGGTACTGGTACCACAACAGAGATACAGACCAATGGAACAGAACAGAGTCCTCAGAAATAATCCCACATCTACAGCCATCTGATCTTTGACAAACCTGAGAGAAACAAGAAATGGGGAAAGGATTCCCTATTTAATAAATGGTGCTGGGAAAATTGGCTAGCCATAAGTAGAAAGCTGAAACTGGATCCTTTCCTTACCCCTTATAGAAAAATTAATTCAAGATGGATTAGAGACTTAAATGTTAGACCTAATACCATAAAAACCCTAGAAGAAAATCTAGGTAGTACCATTCAGGACATAGGCATAGGCAAGGACTTCATGTCTAAAACACCAAAAGCAACGGCAGCAAAAGCCAAAATTGACAAATGGGATCTAATTAAACTAAAGAGCTTTTGCACAGCTAAAGAAACTACCATCAGAGTAAACAGGCAACCTACAGAATGGGAGAAAATTTTTGCAACCTACTCATCTGACAAGGGGCTAATATCCAGAATCTACAAAGAACTCAAACAAATATACAAGAAACAACAAACAACCCATTAAAAAGTGGGCAAAGGATATGAACAGACATTTGTCAAAAGAAGACATCCATACAGCCAACAGACACATGAAAAAATGCTCATCATCACTCGCCATCAGAGAAATGCAAATCAAAACCACAATGAGATACCATCTCACACCAGTTAGAATGGCGATCATTAAGAAGTCAGGAAACACAGGTGTTGGAGAGGATGTGGAGAAACAGGAACACTTTTACACTGTTGGTGGGATTGTAAACTAGTTCAACCATTATGGAAAACAGTATGGCGATTCCTCAAGGATCTAGAACTAGATGTACCATATGACCCAGCCATCCCACTACTGGGTAATACCCAAAGGATTATAAATTACTCTACTACAAAGACACATGCACACGTATGTTTATTGCAGCACTACTCACAATAGCAAAGACTTGGAATCAACCCAAATGTCCATCTGTGACAGACTGGATTAAGAAAATGTGGCACATATACACCATGGAATACTATGCAGCCATAAAAAAGGATGAGTTTGCGTCCTTTGTAGGGACATGGATGCAGCTGGAAACCATCATTCTTAGCAAACTATCACAAGAACAGAAAACCAAACACCACATGTTCTCACTCATAGGTGGGAACTGAACAATGAGATCACTTGGACTCGGGAAGGGGAACATCACACACTGGGGCCTATCATGGGGAGGGGGGAGGAGGGAGGGATTGCATTGGGAGTTATACATGATATAAACGTTTTGCACATGTACCCTAGAACTTAAAGTATAAAAAAAAAAAAAACTTTACATAGATGAATTGTGGGAACAACTGGAATCTCGAGCAGGGTTATAAATTCATATGATTAAAATGTAGTTTTAGGGGGATACATTGACAGCAGTGTATAGGGAATTTGGAAGAGGTACAGGATAGAGAGAAGAATGGAAGAGGATAGAGAAAGGGTGGCCTGTGAGTTTACCTTACCTAAAGTGAGAATAATAGGGCCTGAAATAGGATAGCAGCAGCGGGAATAGAGACAATGAAAATATGCCAATTATATATGCAGTCTTCTTATATCATCATTACATATACCATGGACTAGGAAAATATCTAATTATTATCTTACATGACATGACCTCCTCAAACATTTCCAGGCAATAAGTTATTTTGTCTAAATTCTCCCAAAGTTAATTGAATAAGTATTTCCTATAATGGCAAAAATATATGTTAACCAACATTAAAGATAGATGAATAATATTCTATCTGCTCCTGAGAAGCTGGTAGTCTAATGGAAGGCATCTCAGTGTCTAAGAGCTGGTCTAGTCTCTAGCACTTATAGCTTTATGTCCATGGCATAGTCCTTTACACTCTCTGAGCCACAGATTACCTCTCTATAAATTGTATAAAATGGGGGAAGTAACACATACCCTGTTTATTTTATAAGCTCACGTGTGGTAATATCCATAGTAATCCACACAGTGTATATAAAGTGGCTAAAAATGCACACAGTTACAGAACTCAAGTATGTGAACGTGAAACTTCATTTACTTTTCTAAAACTAAACAGAATCTAGATTTCTAGTTCTCCAGTTTCATTAATGGCATAAAACTTAATCTTGCTAATTCAATTGCTTTCAGATTTTTCTTACCTTCAGTTCTTCATTCTTTACAAGATACCTAAATTTATGACCTAGGAATTTTGCTCCTATTTTTATATGCCACCTATGTCCAAGGGATGATTAATTCCAAGGAACCAAAGGGGTTCCTCTGAAGGGAAAAATATGTATATTCAGGGAGGATATATGTTAGGCTTATAAGGTACTGGTAATCCTATAATGCTTCTTAAGCTCCCTCTTCCCCTTCTTCTTACATCTGGTTCAGAGTGATTAAAGAAGCTAGTGATGAAAGGAGATGATCTAAGTTCTTGGAGAAGGTGAAGGAAGGGACATATATAAATACCATTTTAGTATCAGGGAGATATGGGACATGTGATCCAAAAACCATCCTTTGTCTTCACTGGCCTCTGCTTAGTTATACCCCATGTCATTTGGTCTTCTTCAAAGGTGTGCTGGCAACTTTGATGTCTGCCCACTCACCAATGACACCTGATCATTAGGTCTATCCATGTATTCTATGTCTAAGTCTGATATCAGACTCCTCTCAGCAATTTAGCGCCCCCCACAACCACGCTAACATGCAGAAAAATCCTGGGCAGCTTTACCACACCAAGCTGGAATGCTTGTGACTCAGTTAGGCTGCCTATCCTGCCAAACCCCTCAGCCAATACTCTCTTCCCTATCAGCACCATGCTACACTGATCTCTAGGACAGTTGCCAGAAAATCATGACCCAGATCACCTGTATCCTGGGTCCAATCAAATTTACCTGTGTTTTTATCAATCCTCTCAACTTGGAGGGGGCAGGATACAAGAGTCCCATATCCTCATTGTGTATAAGAATGCAAACCAAAAACTAACTCTCATTTTCATCTTTTTATTCTATCTCAATATCAATTTCATCTTCTCTATCAGTGGTAACCAACTATTATGCTAAATTCATGCTGAGTCCACAGTCTTTTAGACTTTTGACATTCAATCCCTCCCCCTTTTTTCCACAAAAATTCCAGGCACCTGCCTTGGCCTTCAAGATTATTGTCATAAGTTAAACAAGAAAATGTAGGTATTCATTAAAACTGTACACAAATTTCATTTATTTTAGAAAGATGGTACCATTGAACTTACTCACCCATTTTCAAATTAGGCCTAATATGTGGCCTACATTGGCCAACTAGATGCAAAAGGAAATAACATGCCACTTCTGGGCAGGAATAAGAGCTGGTGTGCATTTTGCTGTGCTCCATTTCAACAGCCTTAGTTATAGAAGCATGTTGAGATGGAGCCTCCATCAAACTGGATCCCTGATTGCAATAAGCAGAGCTCCCCATCAGTTCATGTTCAACATCTAGTATCAACAAGAAATAAGTTTTTCTGGATTAAGCCACTGAAATTTGAGAGATTTTTATTACTGTAACATAATCTAGACTATTCCAATTAGAAAACTTAATTTAATCTGGATCTATACCTCTACTGAGGCTATAAAACTACTGATAAAGAGCCACAGGGCAAAAAAATGTGTAGCAAAAAAAATCTTCAGTTGCTTCGAAATATCACTCATTTGAATGTTTAAGGTATGATTAGTCACATTATTTTGGCAGGTATAAACTTCACTGTATAGGAAGAAGGTGCCCATTTATAAAGGAAAGTTGAAACTTGTTCACTAGGCTGAAGACCTAGGCAGATAGTTAGAGGTGAATAACTAAGGGGAATTTAAGCTGAGCTAGGGAGAAATAATAAGAGCAGAACCTTCAAAATAAAGTAACAGTAGATGGGACACACTGCTTGAGTAATGCTAGAGGGACATTATGCTGCATTATAAATCCTCTCTGAAAAATATGAAAAAGAGTCTATGCTTCTCCCTTATTAACATAAGACATTTACATTAATGATGGCTATTCAATTATTATCATTCAGTCCCACATTTATTCCTTTATAAATTGTTTTGTGAAGGTGGGGCATGGATTCTGCAATCTACATTCCAGATTCCCATTCCAGCTGACCACTGGCTATGGGACTTGTGATGGTTACTATTGAATGTCAACTTGATTGGATTGAAGGATGCAAAGTATTGTTCCTGGGTGTGTCTGTGAGGGTGTTGCCAAAGGAGATGAACATTTGAGTGAGTGGGCTGGGAGAGACAAACCCATCCTCAGTCTGGATGGGCACCATCTAATCAGCTGCCAGCATGGCTAAGATAAAAGCAGGCAGAGGAATGTGGAAGGACTAGACTGTGAGTCTTCCAATCTTCATCTTTCTCCTGTGCTGGGTGCTTCCTGCCCTAGAACATCGGACTCCAAGTTCTTCAGCTTTTGCACTCTTGGACCTTCAACCACAGACTGAAGGCTGCACTGTCAGCTTCCCTATTTTGGAACTTTTGGGACTCAGACTGGCTTCCTTGCTCCTCAGCTTGCAGATGGCCTATTGTGGTACTTCACCTTGCAGTCCTGTGAGTCAATACTTTATAAACTCCCTTTCATATATACATCTATCCTATTAGTCCTGTCCCTCCGGAGAACCCTAATACAGGGCACCTGCCACCAAAAGTCCAAACCCCATCCATAGGTCATCCTACTCAGAAATCTGGACAATAGTTGCCAGGTGCTCCTGTACAAAGGTTTGAGTGTTATACTGGAGTGCCCTCTTCAGAAGCTCAAACACCAATCCCACGTGGGCTTGTCTTCTCAGTTTTTAGGGGTCCAGTGGCCTGAGGCATGACAATATATCTCATTCAAAATGAAACACAAGTTGCTGTACCTAGCATCTCCTATAACAAAGAAAAAGGCACAATGCTACAATGCTTTGGATTTGAGAGAATACATATATATATATATAATATATTGAGAGAATATATATATTCTTAAATGTGGTATATACATGTGTGTATATATGTATATATGTGTGTATATACATATATATATGCACACATATATATATACCACATTTGAATGTGCTGCTCCTGCCAATTTATTGTGTAACCTGTAAGGCTGTTATTCTGAATAGGATCCCAAGCAAGAGAAGTCCCCAAAGCAACCATACTGCTGCCCAAGCTGCTTTGCTACTTGAGCCTTATGACCCATAAGATCCAATGATACTATAAGTGTCTGTGGTAAATAAGAATGCTGCATAGACCAACAAGATAACTACAGCCTTGAGCAAAACCAAGTGCCCCACAGATAACCAATCTCCTTTCAAGAAACAACTCCTACTTTGCTACTCAGCTCTGGTAGAGACCAAATACCCAAACCACAGGCCAAAAAGTAGCCATATGACCTAAGCTGCCCAAACTGGATGTTATCTGATCCATCAAGCTATAAGTTTGGATATGCAAGGCAGCAATTCATCATCAGGAGAAAATTGTATGTAAGTCCCAGTGGGTCCTGAAGGTACAGATAAGTTGGCTCAGACTCCACTGCATTGCCAACTCTCCCTTAACACACATACTATGGCCACATGGAAAATTACCTATTTCCAGTTGACTGAGGAAAATAAATTAGGGCTTGGCTTATAGATGATTCTCCATGTTATTCTGTCAAACCAGAAACAGACTGCTGTAGCATTATGTCCCTGGTTATAAGAATGCCTCTTGAAAGACAGAGGTGAAGGGAAATCCTTTCAGTGGCCAGAACTTTGATCAGTACTTTAGCTTTTCCACTCTTCCTGGATGGAGAAGTGGTCAGAAGTATTGATCTAAACTGATTTGTGGACAGTGGGCTAATATTTTGACTTAAATGATCAGGGGCCTAGAAAACACATGATTGGTAGATTGGTGATAAGGAGATCTTGGAGAAAATTATGTAGATGAAGTTTCCCAATAGTAGATGGTCAAGGTCAAGATAGCCTGTCCTATGGATTTCAGTCTGCCTTTTCACCAGACACCCAGATACTTGCTCAATGAGCTTATACACATAATGTCCATGCTGGCAGAAATGGAGGTTATGGATGGGTACAACAACATGGACTTGTTTCTCACTGATGCTGATCTGGCTACCACCATTACTGAGTGCCTAACTTGCCAACAGCAGAAACCAATGTTGAGTTTCCAACATGGCATCATTCCTCAGTTGAATCAGCAAGCAGGTGATTATATGAGACCATTTCCATCAGGAAAAAAAGCAGCAATATCTCTAACTAGAATAGAAACTCTAGATATGGATTTGCCTTTTGTGGTAGGCAGAATTCTAAGAAATCTCCCAATCCCCACTTCCTGGTGTACACACCCTGTATAGTCTCCAGGACTGTGACTATGATGGATTTTACTCCTATAATTACTTATGTTATATGGCATGGCTGACTTTAAGAAAAAGATAAAAGCAAGGTGGGCCTGACCTAATTACCCCCTTTAAAAGCAGAGAGTCTTCTACCACTGGTGGCAGTAGAGGAAGTCAGAGATTCAAAATATGAGGATTCAACATGTAGTTGCTGACTTGAAGATACAGGGAACCACATGGTAAGGAATTCATGCAGCCCCTATGGGCTCAGAACATCAGGCTCATAGCCAGCAAGGAAATAGGGACCTCAGTATTATAGCTGCGCTGCAGAGATTGAATTCTTCCAACAACAAGAATGGGCTTGAAAGTAGAAATTTCCCCAGAGCCTCCAGCTGAGAACTCAGTGCAGCCAACACCTTGATTTCAGCCTGTGACACCATGAACAGAGAACACCTTGATTTCAGCCTATGACACCATGAACAGAGAACTCAGTCATTCCCTGCCAGCTTTCTGATCTACAGAACGGTCAGCTAATAAATGGGTAATGTTTTAAGCCTCTAAGTTGTGATTATTTGTTTGAAAGCAATAGAAAACTAATAATGCTTTACCTGAATGCAATGACCTACTGAAGACTACAGCACCAGTTGAAAGTTACAGTGCTAGTTGGACAAAAACACCTGGAAAAATTAGTACTCTATTCTACAAGATGTGAAATATGCTTTGAACCAGTCACAAACACATGGCTTTTTCCTCCATAGCCAAAAATACATGGATCCAGGAATCACAACAGGTGGCAATTAGAGTAGATCCTATTTCTCTTATAGCTAATAACATAACTTTGTGTTCTGCTGGCTTAGAAGTCTAAGATCCCAAGGAAGAAATGCTTCCACTTGAGAAGACGATATTTCCATTTAATTGGAAGCTGAGGTGATCACCTGTTCATTTGAGGATCCTCATACCACTGAGCCAAAAGGCAGATAAGGGTGAGGGTGATCCATCCCTATTATCATGGGAAATTTGGGTTGCTTCTACAAAATGGGGGGCTATATCTAAATCTCAAGGGAGTCTCTGGGGCACCTTTTCATATTTGGATATCCAATATTAAAAATGAATTTAAAAACCAGAGTAATGCAAATAAGAAAGGACTACTAAGGACTCATATCCTTCAGGAATTAAGTTTGGGATCATCTCACCATGTAAAGACTCAATGAACTGATTTTCTGTCTGACAGTAAAGCAAACATGGAAAGGATAGTAGAAGGAAGACACTAGAAAGATCAACTATGGCCTTGTGATCAGTTATAGAAACAAGAATGTAGCAGCTATGCATATTACTTCCTTGATTGTTACGAGTATATTAACTAGTTTATCATTTGTTCTTCTTTTCTGTATTATTTTAATTAAAAAGTGTTACTATTATCTGAATGGTTATTTCTATATCCCATTGTGCTCTTTCAGCTTTCCAACACCTGTGTTAACATTTTTCTATATTAAATCTCCAGTTTAAACATGTAGCATGGTTTCCGTTGAATTCAGTGAACCCCAGCTGACACATCATTCTCTCCTCTCCTTATCAGACCTCTGTCACTGACTATAGTTTTGCATTATACTTCCACCACCCCTCCCCCAAGCTATGTATCTATTCTGTGTTAATTTCTTATTAACAATAAAAAAATTCACTATACAAATTGCATGTCAATTTTCAGAAACTCAGAATTTCGTGTGGTAGTCCTCCCAGGACTTCAAGAACTATAAATGATGGTAGAAAGATGGTGGGCAAGTGATGAGGAGCCACAGTTGCTTTGGAGGCTATATGGGAGGGAAGATGTCACTGTCTGATATACTGGCATAGCTATTTGAACTTGGGTAACAATAGGGATTTAAATGGTAATCTTTACACATAGGAGCTAAGGATGGCTACCAGAATGAAACTTTCTTCCTTACCTTAAAAGTACACTTTTAAAAGAGATTTAATAAAAATTCCCTATGCACAGCCAATATAAAAATAAAGGTAAGTTTTGACAGAGTCCCAGTAGTTTTATTTAGAACTAATTAAATTAAAAGTCCAATTGATTTCTTGTTCTAATAAAGAAATATATTATAAATCAAATTGCCTGTTTGATAGAGACAGATTGTTTGACTTGGCATAAATTATATTTTTAAAGAAATACATTTTAATGGAAAAAATTGGTATATAATAACCTTATTTTCTTCAAAATTAAAACAGAGGACTAGAAAATGAAAAGATTATGCAACCATTCTGC
The DNA here is from genome assembly GCF_009764315.1 of Trachypithecus francoisi. Classification (NCBI taxonomy): domain Eukaryota; kingdom Metazoa; phylum Chordata; class Mammalia; order Primates; family Cercopithecidae; genus Trachypithecus; species Trachypithecus francoisi. The sequence goes on along the minus strand of NW_022681471.1, from coordinate 113,808,500 downwards.
AAGTTTATTGGCAAAATGAATGAATGTGTGTTTTGGTTGTTCTGCAGAGACTTGACCTAATTGAAAGAGAAATGTAATGACTGGTGACAGAGCTGAATAATTGTCTTTTAGAAAAAAGGACTCAAATAATTATTCATCTTCTGTATTTCTTCCACATGGAGTTTATGATGACTGTTTCAACCCTGGGAGATAATTCATACCCCTCAAAAAAGTCCAAACCAGAGACTCTAATATTTGTAGTTTAATTTGGGGCTTTCATTAGAAAAACCAGCATTTCTTTGTCACTATAATCTCTGATTAATCAGAAACTGTCCTTCATCCAAAAAGGTAATATTACTGACTCACTATCTATAAGACATGAGTTCTAAGGTTGTTGAGGTGGGGAGTTGTTTTTGTTTTTGGTTTGTGGGGGATTTTTGTTTGTTTTTCCAGAAGAGTTTAAATTTTTTTTTGATACATCCATAATCCCTGGCTGTTTTCCTCCTGACCAAAGCATTGATTTATTGTGGTGGGTCTGTAGCTAGAAACACATTAATGCTAAATAGGCATACAATAAGGAAAAAAATCTATCAACATTGCCTCCCTACCCCATAGCCAAAATAAGAAAATCTTCAAAATTTGCTCATTTCTCTTAATCACCAGGAAAGTGTGAACTCCTTTGAGAATTAATCTTGTTTTTCTTTGTATTCCTAGTTTCTAGATAATGTACTCAATAAATGTTGATTGTACAGTGGATCACCTAAGCTTCAGAATAGACTGTTTATGGAGCAATACCAGTTATTTGACCAGGCTGCTAAACCAAGTTCTTAGAAAAATATATGAGGTGAAAATACTTTCTTAATTGAGTTTTTACTCTTATTGCCATTTAGAACAGTAGTGTTCACAACCTTAATTTCGAAGCCACTATCTTATGCTTTATATCCCTTAATGTCCAAGAAATGAGACCTGTTACAGAATAATGAAAGTTGTTAAGGGTTCAGTTACTCTAATAAATCAGCTTCTCGAAGTAAAATAAACAACCACTCATTCAATTCATTTGACATTTGTTGAATAACAAGTTGTGTGCTAAATGTTGTGAATACAAAGATGAATAACAGAAAAGTTCAAGTCTTAAAAGACTACACAATTTAGTTGATCAAACAGATTCCTGTAATGCAATATAGAGTTTTACTGCAGGATATTATGGGACAGCAAAGAGAGGGCCCCTATTCCAGCCCAGAGAGCTCAGGGAAAGTGTCCTAGGCCGAGTCTTAAAGAAAAAGTAGGTCAGGCAAAAGGACAGTTTAAGCAAAGACAGAAAGAGCAGAAAGAATGTGGTGTGTAGGAGGAAGTACAAACATTTTTGTGTCACTGAAGCACAGTGAAGAAAAGAGTAGCAGAGGATGGCAAAAAAAAAAGGCATGCAGTAGCTAGATAACAGAGAGAAAATGAGAGCCAAGTGAAAAGGGAAACCCTTTATAAAACCATTAGATCTCATGAGACTTATTCACTACCACAAGAGCAGTATGGGGGAAGCGCCCCCATGGTTCAATTATCTCCCACCAGGTCCCTCACACAACATGTGGGAATTATGAGAGCTAAAATTCAAGATGAGATTTGGGTGTGGACACAGCCAAGCCATATCATTCTCTCCCTAGCCCCTCCCAAATCTCATGTCCTCACATTTCAAAACTAATCATGCCTTCCCAACAATCCCCCAAAGTCTTAACTCATTTCAGCATTAACCCAAAAGTCCACAGTCCAAACTCTCATCTGAGACAAGGCAAGTCCCTTCTGCCTATAAGCCTGTAAAATTAAAAGCAAGTTAGTTACTTCCTAGATACAATGGGGGTACAGGCATTGGGTAAATATGGCCACTCAAAATGGGAGAAACTGGCCAAAACAAAAGCGTTACAGGCCCCATGCAAGTCTGAAATCCAGCAGGGCAGTCAAATCTTAAAGGTCCGAAATGATCTCCTTTGACTCCATGTCTCACATCCAGGTCACACTGATGCAAGAGGTGGGTTCCCATTGTCTTGGGCAGCTCCACCCCTGTATCTTTGCAGGGTATAGCCTCCCTCCTGACTGCTTTCATGAACTGGCATTGAGTATCTGCAGCTTTTCCAGGTGCATGATGCAACCTATTGATAGATCTACTATTCTGGGGTCTGGAGGATGGTAGCCCTCTTCTCACGGCTCCACTAGGCAGTGCTCCAGTGGGGACTCTGTGTGGGAACTCACACCCCACATTTCCCTTCTGCCCTGCCCTAGCAGACGTTCTCCATGAGGGCTCTGCCCCTGCAGCACATCTCTTCCTGGACATACAGGCATTTCCATACATCCTCTGAAATCTAGGCAGAGGTTTCCAAACCTCAATTTTTGACTTCTGTGCACCTGCAGGCCCAACACCATGCGTAAGCCTCCAAAGCTCGGCACTTGCATCCTCTGAAGCAACAGCCTGAGGTCTACATCAGCCCCTTTTAGCCAGGCTGGGATGCAGGGCAACAAGTCCTGAGACTGCACAAAGCAGCAAGGCCCTGGGCCCAGCCCACAAAACCATTTTTTTCCTCCTAGGCCTCCAGGCCTGTGATGAGAGAGGATGCCGTGAAGACATCTGACATGCCCTGGAGACATTTTCCCCATTGTCTTGGTAATTAACATTTGGCTCCTCATTACTTATGAAAATTTCTTCAGCCAGCTTGAATTTCTCCTCAAAAATGGGTTTTCTTTCTTTGGTATTGTTGGGTTGCAATTTTTTCCAAACTTTTATGCTCTGTTTCCCTTTTAACACTAATGCTTTTTAACAGCACCCAAGTCACCTTTTGCTTTGCTGCTTAGAAATTTCTTCCACCAGATACCCTAAATCATCTCCCTCAAGTTCAAGGTTCCACAAATCTCTAGGGCAGGGGCAAAATGCCACCATCTCTTTGCTAAAACATACCAAAAGTGATCTTACTCCAGTTCCCAACAAGTTCCTCATCTCTATCTGAGACCACCTCAGCCTGGATTTCATTGTCCATATCATTATCAGCATTTTGGTCAAAGCCATTCAACAAGTCTCTAGGAAGTGCCAAACTTTCCCACATCTTCCTGTCTCTGAGCCCTCCAAGTCTCTAGGAAGTCCCAAACTTTCCCACATTTTCCTATCTTCTGAGCCCTCCAAACCGTTCCAACCTCTGCCTGTTACCAGTTCCAAAGTCACTTCCACATTTTTGGGTATCTTTACAGCAGTGCCCGCTACCTGGTACCAGTTTACTGTATTAGTCTGTTCTCACACTGCTAAATAAGACATACCCAAGACTGGGTAACTTAGAAAGGAAAAAGATTTAATAGACTCACAGTTCCACGTGGCTGGGGAGGTCTCACAATCATTGTGGAGGGCAAAAGGCATGTCTTACATGGCAGCAGACAAAAAAGAAAATGAGAATCAAGTGAAAAGGGAAATCCCTTATAAAACCATTAGATCTCATGAGACTTATTCACTACCACAAGAACAGTATGGGGAAACCACCCACATGATTCAATATTTCCCAAGAGGTTCCTCCCACAACACATTGGAATTATGGGAGCTACAGTTCAAGATTAGATTTGGGTGGGGACACAGCCAAACGATATCAATGTCCTTATTTCTTTCATTGTGTTTTATAGTTTTTAGCATACAGATTCTGCACACATTCCGTTAGATTTAAATCTATACATTTCAGTATTTTGGTACTGTTCTTTCAATATTGTATTCTAATTGTTGTGTTTTAATATATAGAATAAAATTGACTTTTTAATAAAATAAAATTGACTTTTTAGATTTATTGACATTGTATCCTGAAAACTTGCTAAGCTCATTATCATATATCTAGGTGTTTCTTTGTAGACTTGTTGAGGATTTCTGTAGAGACAACCATGTCATTTGAGCATAGAAATAGTTTTGTTTCTTCCTTTCTAAACTGGATGTCTTTTATTTCTTCTTCCGGACTTACTGCACAAGGAAAGACTTCCAGTAAGCTGTTGAACAAGAGCAGGAGGAGCAAATATCCTTGTCTTGTTCCTCATTGTATAGAGAAGCATTAGTCTTTCATCATTCAGTATGATGTTAGCTGTGGGTAACTCAGGCAAAGGGAGTTGCCTTCTATTCCTAGCACGCTGAGATTTTTTTCAAAAAATCATTAATAGATGTTAAATTTTGTCAAATGCTTTTTCTGGTTCTATTGGATGATATTTCTTCTCTGACCTCTTAATAGAATTAATACTGTTAATTACATTGGTTGATTTTTGAATGTTGAACCAGTCTTACATTCCTGCAGTAAATCCCACTTGGTCATGATACATGATTCTTCTTATGTATTGCTGGATTCAATTTGCCAACATTTTAGTAGAGGATTTTTGTATCCTTATTCATGAGGAGTATCAGTTTGTGATTTTGTTTTCCTGTAATGTCTTTATTTGTGTTTGATATCAGGATAATGCTAGCCTCAAAACTGATTGAAATGTGTGTTCTCCAATTTTGTTACTTCTATTTTTCTGATTTGTGTTTTTCTTGGTATTTGTTCATTACACTCAATTTATCAAATTCATGAACATAGAGCTGTTTGTAGTACTACTTCATCATTTTAACATCTATAGGGCCTATAGGGTTCCTTCTTTTATTCCTGATTTTTTTTGTAGCCATTCTGATAAATGTTTAGTGGTATGTCATAGTGGTTTTAATTTGCACTTCTTTGATGACTAGTAATATTGGTCATCATTTCATTGCTTTTGACTTCTGTGTATTTTCCTTGTTGTCTTCATATATCTTCCCATATTCTAATTTCATTGTTTGTTTTCTTGCATTTGACTTTTGAGACAAAGAGAGTCCTTTATACATTATAGATATTAGTCTTTTGTTGGATATGTGCTTCACAATACATTCTCACAATCTGCAGCTTTGTCTTTCCAACTTCATCACATTGTCTTTCACAGATCAAAGTTTTAATATTGATGAGGCCCAATTTATTAATTTTACCTTTCATGAGTCATGATTTTGGTGACAAGTCCAAGAATTCCTTACTTAACTTGACATTCCAAAGATTTTAAAAAGATTTATAGTTTTACATTGTACATTTAAACCCATCACACACTTTGAGTTACATCATGTATTTATCATTATAGTATCAAACAAAATACTTCACCACCTTAAGAATGCCCTGTGCTCTCCCTATTCATTCTCTCTTTCCTCCCTCTTCCTAAATCCTTGGCAACCACTGATATTTTTACTGTCTCTATAGTTTTGCCTTTTCCAGAATGTCATATAGTGGGAATCATACAGTATACAGGCTTTTCAAACTGTCTTCTTTCACTTAGTCATATGCATTTAAGTTCATTCATGTCTTTTTATAGCTTGATAGTTCATTTCTTTTTATCACTGAGTAATAGTCCATTGACCATGATTTGTGTATCATTCATCTATTGAAAGACATCTTGGTTGCTGCTAGTTTTGGCAAGAATAACAGTGCTATTAATATAAGTTTTGAGTGCAGTGTTTATGTGGACTAAGTAATTTTTTAACTCACTTGGGTATATACCAAAAAGTATGACTGCTGAATCATATGGCAAAAGTATGTTTAGTTTGTAAGAAACTTTCCATCTGTCTTTCAAATGGCTATACCATTTTGCATTCCTACCAGCAATGAATGCTAGTTTCTGATGCATCTTTGTCATCATTTGATGTTGTCAGTGCTTTCGATTTTAGCCAAGTGTGTGATGATAGCTTATGATTGTTTTAATTTGCAATTCCCTAATGACATACGATGTTGAACACGTTTTCATTTCCTTATTTGCCATTTGTATATCTTCTTTGGTGAGGCATCTGTTCTTTTCCTTCCTTCCTTCCTTCCTTCCTTCTTTCCTTTCTTTCTCTCTCTCTTTCTCTCTCTCTCTCCCTCCCTCCCTCCTTCCTCTTTCTTTCTTTCCTTCCTCCCCCCGCCCGCACTCCCTGCCTGCTTTCCTTCCTTCCTTCCTTCCTTCCCCCCTCCTCCTCCTCCTCCTCCTCCTTCTTTCTTTCCTTTTCTTTTCTTTCTTTCTCTTCCCTCCTCTCTCTCTCTCTTCTCTCTCCTCTCTCTCTCTCTCTCTCTCTCTCTTTCTTTCTTTCTTTTCCGAGACACAGTCTCACTCTGTCATCCAGGCTGGAGTGTGGTGGCAGGATCTCAACTCACTGCAGTGTCTGCCTCCCGGGTTAAAGCAATTCTCGTGCCTCAGTCTCCCCACATGGCTGTGACTACAGGCACACCAACATCCCCAGCTAATGTTTTGTACTTTAGTAGAGACGGGGTTTCACCATGTTCCCCAGGCTGGTCTCGAACCCCTGAGCTCAGGCTATCCACCCACCTCAGCTTCCCAAAATGCTAAGATTACAGGCATGAGCCACCACATCAGGCCAAAAATTGGGTTGTTTTCTTATTGTGGAGTTTTAAGAGTTTTTGTGTATTTCCTTTTATTATTGTTATTGAGATGGAGTCTGGCTCTGTTGCCCAGGCTAGAGTGTAGTGGCACCATCTCGCTCACTGCAACTTGTGCCTCCAGGGTCAAGCGATACTCCTGCCTCAGCCTCCTGACTAGCTGGGATTACAGGTGTGCACCACCATGTCCAGCTAATTTTTTGTATTTGTATTTTTAGTGGTGTACCATGTTGACCAGGCTGGTCTGGAACTCCTGACCTCAGGTGATCCTCCTGCCTCAGCATCCGAAACAGCTGGGATTCACCCAGCCTGAGTTTTTGTGTATTTTCATACAAGTCTTTTATTCAATATTTTCTCCAAATGTGTTTATTTTCTTTTCTCTTCATTGTGTATTTCAAAAAGCAGAAGTTTTTAATTATAATGAAATCCAACTTATCAACGTTTTCATTCAAGAATCATGCATTTGATGTTGTATCTAAAAAGTCATCACCAAACCCATGGTTATCCAGATATTTTTTCTGTTAATTTTCTAGATACTTTACACACTTTTGCATTTCACATCTAGATCTATAATCCATTTTGTGATAATTTTGTGAAAACTAGTTCTGTGTCTAACTTTTTTTTTGCATGTGGATATCCTGTTGTTCTAATATCACTTGTCAAAAAGCCTATCCTTTCTCCATTGATTGCCTTTGATCCTTTGTCAAAGATCAGTTGAGTATATTTTTGTGGGTCTATTTCTGAGCTCTCTACTTTGTTCCATTGATCTAGCCATGCATTCTTTTGCCAATACTATACTGCCTTGATTACTGTGGCTTTATATTAAGTCCTGAACTTGAGTAGTGTCAGTCCTTTGACTTTATTCTTCTTCAGCATTCTGTTGACTATTCTGGATATTTTGCCCTCCTATTAAACTCTAGAGTCAGTTTGTCTGTATGTACAACATATTTTGCTGGAATTTTGATTGGGATTGTGTTCAATCTATAGATCAGTTTGGGAAGAACTGACCTCTTAACAACATTGAGTTTCTCTATCCTCAAACATATAATGTGTTGAAGTGTTGAAATCTCCTACTATATATAATGAGAGACTTGTCATTTCTCTTGGCAGTTCTATCAGTTTTTGCCTCCCATATTTTGATGCTTTGTTCTTAGGTACATACATATTAAGGATTGTTTTGTCTTCTTGGAAAACTGTCCCCTTTGTCATTATGTAATGCCTCTCTTTATCCCCGATAATTTTATTTGCTTTAAAGTCTGCCTTGTCTCATATTAATGTAGCCACTCCAGGTTTATTTTGATTAGTGTTAGCATGGTATATCTTTCTCTATACCTTTACTTTTAGTCTATCTGTGTCTTTATATTTAAAGATTTCTTATAGCTAACATATAGTTGGTTCTTACTATTTTATACAATTTATAGTCACAGTCTTTTAATTGGTATATAGATTATTTACAGTTAAAGCGCTTACTGATATGGTTGCATTAATATTCACCATATTTGTAACTGTTTCCTAATCATTGCCATATCTTTTATTTCTTTTTTGTCTTCTACCACTTTTCTACATTCCCTGGTTTTAATTGAGCATTTTATATAATTCCATTTCCTCTCCTTTCTTAGCATATAAATTATACTTCAAAAAGTTTTGTTAGTGGTTGCCTCGGAGTTTGAAATATATATTTACAACTAACCCAAGTATAGGCTCAAATAACACTATGTCAATTCTCATGTACTGTGGGTACCTTATAGCAGTATTCTCAATTCCTCCCTCCTGTCCCTTATAACATTGCTCTCATTTATTTCACTTACCATAATCTATAGTCATCCAATATATAGTCGCTGTTACTATTTTAGGAAAATGCTATAAGTCAGATAAATTAGGAAAGGAAAAATAAAATAATTAACCTTTAATTATTCCTTCACTAATACTCTACCATTCTTTATGAAGATCTGAGTTTCTGACCTATATCATTTTTCTTCTTTTTGAAGAGCTTCTTTAACATTTCTTGAAAGGCAGGTCTACTGGCAACAAGTTCCCTCGAATTATTTTTGTCTGACAGAATCTTTATTTCTTCACTTTTGCAAGATAATTTTGCTGAATACAGATATCTAGATTGGAGGAGTTTTGTTCTTTCAGCACTTTAAATATTTCACTACACTCTTCTTGCTTGTATAGTTTCTGAAGAAAAAGTTTGATATAATTTACACCTTTTTCTTCAATCATAAGGATTTTTATCCCTCTGACTGCATTCAAGATTTTCTCTGTCTTTCATTTTTGGCACTTTGATTATGATATGCCAAGGTGAACATAATCCTGCTTGGTGTTCTCTTAGTTTCCTGAATGTGCAATTTGGTTTATGTCACTAATTTTAGAAAATTCTCAGCCATTATTACTTCACATATTTCTTTATCCCTTTATCCCTTTCTCTCATATCTTTCTGGTATTCTCATTTTGTACATGTTACACTTTTTATAATTGTCCCATATCCAGTTGCATTTTTTCATTCCTTATTGTCTTTGTTTTTGGGTTTAGGAAGTATCTATCAACAGATGCTTAAGCTCACTGATTCTTTTCTCAGCTGGTTCCAGTCTACTGATGTGTCCACCAAAGGCATTCTTCATTTTTCTTACAGAGTTTTTGATTTCTAGAATTTCCTTTTGATTCTTAGAGTTTTCATCTCTCTACTGATAATACCCATTTGTTCTTGTGTGTTGTTTGCTCTTCTGTTAGAACCATTAGCATAATAGGTACTGTTATTTTAAATTTCCATTTTAAAAATCCCCAAATCTCTGCCATATCTAAATCTGGTTCTGATGCTTGGTCCAATTCTTCAGGCTTTTTGTTTTACCTTTTATTTAGCATGTCTTTTAATTTTTAAAATTTTTTTGTTTAAAGCCAGACATGATGTATCAGGAAATGCACTGAGAAAAATAGGTCTTTAGTGTGAGGTTTTATGTTTATCTGGGTAAGAGTTAGGTTATGTTACTGTTCGTCATAACTGCAGATGTCAGAGACTAAAATTTCCTCTAGTGTCCTTGTTGTTTGTCTCCCACATTGCTTTTGGGTTTCCCCTGAAATTTCTTCTCAAATGCAGCCTAGACCTTGTAGTTCTATTCAACTATAATCCTCTATTATTATACAAGAGGCTTGTTGAATTCTTATAAGATATGGCAGAAGATGAAGCATTTTATATTGCTATGAATAAGTCTCCATCATTTACTTGACCAGTGCTCCTGTGCTGTAACCTTCACAAGTGCTTCTCAGCTTTTTCCCTTCCTTATGTGAGAAAGGAAGGCTAGAGGGAGCTGGAGTTGCATATTTCTCCTCCCCCATTATAAAGGCTAGATAGTTAGAGATGGGTATTTCCCTTCTTCCACACTGGTTAAGCTCTCATAACACCCGCATGGGTTAGGCTCTGATAAAATAGTTTCTCTTTGGGTTAAAAGATTTTGTTTGCAAGCCTCACGGTAATCTCAAGTCAATAAACCTACAACACAAGCATAAAAAATAAAAAGCAAGAAATGAAACCATACCACCAGAGAAAATCATCTTCACAAAAAGGAAGGAAGGAAGGAAGGAAGGAAGAAAGGAAGGAAAGAATCACAAAACAACCAGAAAACAAATAACAAAAGGGCAGTAGTAAGTCCCTATTTATAAATAATAACACTGAATGTAAATAGACTAAACCCTCCAAACAAGACATAGAATGGCTGAATGGATAAAAAAAAGACCCACTGATCTGTTGCTACCAGAAACACACTTCACCTATAAAGACACACAAAAACTGAAAATAAAGGGACAGAAAAAGATATCCCATGCCAATAGAAACCACAAAAGAGCAGGAGTAGCTAAACTTATATAAGACAAAATATATTTCAATACAAAAACTATGAAAAGAGACAAAGAATGCCATTATATAATGATAAAGGGGTCAACTCAGCAAGAGGCTATAACAATTTTAGATATGTATGCACTTGACACAAAATCACTCAGATATATAAAGCAAATATCATTAGAACTAAAGAGATACATAGACCCCAATACAATAACAGGAAACTTTAACACCCCACTTTCAGCACTGCACAGATCTTCCAGACATAAAATCAACAAAGAAACATCAGACTTAATCTGCACTACAGACCAAATAGACCTAATAGAGATTTACAAAACACTTCATCCAATGGCTGCAGAATACACATTCTCTCCCTCAGCACATGAATTATTCTCAAGGATAGACCATATGTTAGGTCACAAAACTATTCTTAAAGCATTCAAAATTGAAATTATATCAGTTTTCTTTTCTTACCACACTGGAATAAAACTAGACATCAATAAGACGGATTTTGGAAAGTATACAAATGCATGGAAACTTTATAATATACTATGGAATGACCAGTGAGTCAATGAAGAAATTAAGAAGGAAAATGTAAAATTTCTTGACACACATGACAATGGAAACAAAACATACCAAAACCTATGGCATGTAGTGAAAGCGATACCAGAGGAAAGTTTATAGCAATAAGCTCCTACATCAAAAAAGAAGAAAAACTTCAAAGAAACAGCCTAACGATGTGTCTTAAAGAACTAGAAAAGCAAGAGCAAACTAAATCCAAAATCACTAGAATAAAAGAAATAGTAAAAATCTGAGCACAAATAAATGAAAGTGAAATAAAGAAAACATTATAAATGATCAATGAAATGAAAGGTTGATGTTTTGAAAAAATAAATAGAATCAACATACCTTTAGCCCAACTAAGAAAAAAGAAAAAAAAATCCACATAAACAGGATCAAAGATGAAAAAGGAGGCATGGGGCCACAATGACTAGGACTTGTTCCTTGCCCCCAATGACTCCTGCAGAAGGGGTGAGTTGAACAGGCAAGGAGCAACCCAATCTCACCACAGGCCTCTGAAATTCTGGCAGGAGGAGACCCCTCAACCACCAAGGACACTTGAGTTGGCAGAAAAAGCTGCCTAGAGAAGTGATAAGGGCAGAACTCCAGCCAGAGTGGAACCCAAAGGGTTTGGCGTGAGAATGTCTGTAGTGGAGCATGGCCAGGGATGCCCAATCCCCTAGGCTCAACTTGCTCCCATAGGAGACTTCAGTCCTAGGTGAACTGTCAGACCTGAACTCTGCAAGGTGGTCCTGCCCAAGAGATGGGGCACTCCTTGGTCTGCTGGTCTCTCCCAGGGCCCCAGTCTGACCATGCCTTGCTTGCAGTGCAGCCCCCAGGTACTTCCTGCACATGACCGGCAGAGTGCTTCAGCAAAGAGGCCCCTAGGAACATGTACCAACTTGCCTGTGCCCTCCCTGCTCTGCAGCCTCCACAGTGCTGTTTTGCCCATAGGCACTCGCCCATGGCTACCTCCCACATGTGCCAGCACATTTGTGTGCAGGCAGACCTTGCTTTCCCTTCCGACACACCCCATGCCCACCAGTGCCTTGCACCTGTGCCAACACTGCTGCCAGTGCAAAACAAAGCATGGAAAACTGTAAACCCACCCGCAGACTGAGCAGCCATTACCACCAATGTGAACAACCAGAGGGCACACACAGTCCTGTGCACACGAGCACCCTTCCCCCATGCTAACACCACCACCAGTGTGAATGCATGCGCAGTCACTGGCAGAGGTCTCCCGCCATCCCATCAATATGTACTGCTACCACTGTTTCTTCAAATGCTTGCAAAGAGGCCAGCACCCCAGCACCCAATAGCACCCTGCCGCAGTCAACAAATTTGCATGCTGCTATGCTGCCACTGCCACTGCTGCTGGTATGTGTGAACGAAGATAGATCCTGCTGTCACCACTCTATGAAATGTGTTGGCAGGCACCACCAATTGGAAGGTTGTGACCAGCAGTCTGGGAGCACCTTGATCTCTCCAGCACAGCAAGTTCCTAACTTCAAGAAGTCAGAGAACAAAGCTGGGACCCAATACTAGTCCCCCAGAGTTAGAGCATGTATCCCAGGAGTCCTAAGCTGAGCCTTAGCCCCCAAAACCTTCCAGTAATGAAGTCAGTCAAATGAACACTCCTTATACCACACAGTCAAACACCTAATAGCATCAAATAGGATAAAATTTTTAAAAAATCATCCAAAGGACAACAGCTTAAAAGACTGAAAAAACATCAGCACACAAAGATGAGAAACAGCTCGAGAATTCTGACAACTCAAAAATCCAGAGTGTCTTCTTTCCTCTAAACTACTATGCTAGTTCTCCAGCAAGAGTTCTTAACCAGGCTGAGATGGCTGAAATTACAGAAATATAATTCAAAATATGGATAGCAACAAAGATCATCAAGAATCAGGAGAATGTTGAAACCTGATCTAAGGAAGGTAAGAATCGCAAAAAATCTATACAAGAAATGAAAGATAAAATAGCCGGTATAGAAAAGAAGGTAACTGACCTGATAAAGCTGAAGATCACACTACAAGAATTTCATAATGCAATCACAAGTATTAACAGCAGAATAGACCAAGCTGAGGAAAGGATTTCAGAGCTTGAAAACTTGCTTTCTGAAATAAAATAGTCAGATAATAATTTAAAAAGCAATGAAAAGGAATGAACAAAATCTCAGAGAAGTCTGGGGTTATATAAAGAGACTGAATGTACAACCCATTGGCATCCCTGAAAGAGATGGGGAGAATGGAAGCAACTTGGAAAACATATTTCAGGATTATCATCCATGAGAACTTCCCCAATATAGCTCAAAAGGCTAACGTTCAAAATCAGGAAATGCAGAGAACCCCGCCCCACACACCACACACACAAAAAAACACTTCACAAGATCATCCCCAAGACATCTATTCATCAGCTTCTTCAAGGTCAAAATAAAATAAAAAATATTAAAGGCAGGTTGGAGAGAAAGGACAGATCACCTATAAAGGGAAGCCCATGAAACTAATAGTGGACCTCTCAGCAGAAAAGCCAGAAAAGATTGGAGGCCTGTATTCAACATTCTTGAAGAAAATAAATTCCAATCAAAAATTTCATATCCAGTCAAACAAAGCTTCATAAGCAAAAGAGAAATAAGAGCCTTCTCAGACAAGCAAACACTGAGGGAATTTATTATCTACCACCACCACACCTGCCTTACAAGAGCTCCTGAAGGAAGCACTAAATGTGGAAAGAAAGGCCATTATCAGTCAATACAAAAACGCACTTAAGAATGAAAACTAGTGACACTATAAAGCAACCACACAAACAAGTCAACATAATAAACATCTAACAACATGATGACAGGATCAAATTCACAAATATCAATAATAATCTTCAATTTAAACAGGCTAAATGCCCCAATTAAAAGGCACAGAGTGGCGAGGTGGATAAAGAAGCAAGACCCAGTGGTATGCTGTCTTTAAGAAACCCATCTCACATGCAATAACACACATAGACTCAAAATAAATGGATGGGGGAAAATCAACCATGCAAATAGAAAATAGAATACAGCAGGGGTTCCTATCCTAATTTCAGACAACACAAATTTTAAACAAACAAATATCAAAAAAGATAATTAAGGATATTACATAATGGTAAAGGATTTAATAGAACAAGAAGACTAACTATCCTAAATATATATGTGCCCAACACAGGAGCACGTAGATTCAGAAAGCAAGTTCTTAGAGACCTTCCATGAGACTTAGACTCCAACACAATAATAGTGGGAGAATTCAACACTCCACTGACAGTATTAGACAGATCATCAAGGCAGAAAAAATATATATATTCAGGACCTGAACTCAATAGTGGACCAAATGGATTTGATAAACATCTACAGAACTCACCATCCAAAAATAACATAATATGCGTTCTTCTCATCTGCACATAAAAATGATCTAAAATCAAAAACAATTAGATGTAAAACAATCATGGGCAAATTCAAAAGAATTAAAATCATACCAACCACTCTATCAGACCAAAGTGCAATAAAAATAGAATTCAAGACTAAGAAAATTGCTCAAAGTCATGCAACTACATAAAAATTATACAACCTACTCCTGAATGACTTTTGGGTGAAAATGAAATTAAGACAGAAATCAAGAAGGTATTTGAAAATAGTGAGAACAAAGACACAACATACAAGAATCTCTGGACACAGCAAAAGCAGTGTTAAGATGGAAATTTATAGTACTAAACTCCCACATCAAAAACTTAGAAAAATCTCAAATTAACAACCTAACATTACAACCAAAAAAATAGAGAAGCAAGAGCAAACCAGCCCCAAAGCTAGCAGAAGACAAGAAGTAGCCAAAATCATAGCTGAACTGAAGGAGATTGAGACATAAAAAGCCATTCAAATGATAAACAAAGCCAGGAGCTGGTTTTTTGGGGGAAAAAAAAAAAAAAAACTTAACAAAATAGACCACAAGCTAGAGAATATTAAGAAAACTTCCATGCACATAAACTAGAAAATCTAAAAGACATGGATAAATTTCTGGACACATACACCCTCCCAAGACTGAAGCAGGAAGAAATTGAATCCCTGAACAGGTGAATAAAAAGTTCTGTAATTGAGACAATAATAAATAGCCTACCAACCAAAAAAGCCCAAGACCAGATAAATTCACAGCCAAATTCTACCAGATATACAAAGAAGAGCTGGTACCATTTCTACTGAAGCTATTCCAAAAAATTGAGGAGGAGAGACTCCCCCACTAACTCCTTCTATGAGGCCAGCATCATCCTGATACCAAAACCTGGCAGAGATACAAAAAAAGAGAAAACTTCAGTACAATATCCTTGATAAACATCAATGCAAAAATCCTCAACAAAATACCAGCAAACTGAACCCAGCAACAAATCAAAAAGCTAATCCACCATGCTCAAGTTGGCTTCATCCCCAGGATGCAAGATTGGTTCTCAACATATGTAAATCAATAAATGTGATTTGTGAGATAAACAGTACTAAAGACAAAAACTACATGATAATCTCAATAGATGCAGAAAAGGCTTTGATAAAATTCAACATCCCTTCATGTTAAAAACTCTCAACAAACTAGGTATTGAATGAACTTACCTCAAAATAATAAGAGCCATATATGACAAACCCACAGCCAACATCATACTGAAAGGGTAAAACCTGGAAGCATTTCCCTTGAAAACCAACACAAGACAAAGACGCCCTCTCTCACCACTCCTAGTCAACATACTATTGGAAGTCCTGACCAGAGGAATCAAGCAAGAGAAAGAAATAAAAGGCACCCAAATAGGAATAGAGGAAGTCAAACTATCCCTGTTTGGAGAGGACATTTTCTATACCTAGCAAAGCCCATAGTCTCAGCCCAAAAGCTTTCTAAGCTAATAAACAATTTCAGCAAAGTTTCAGGATACAAATCAATATACAAAAATCACTAGCATTCCTATATACAACAATAGCCAAGCTGAGAACCAAATCAGGAATGCAATCCCATTCACAATTGCCACAAAAAGAATAAAATACCTAGGAATACAACTAACCAGGGAGGTGAAAGATCTCTACAAGGAGAATTATAAAACACTACAAAAGAAATCAGACATGACCCAAACAAAAGGAAAAACATTCCATGCTCAGGGATAGAAATAATTGATATTGTTAAAATGGCCATATTTCTGAAAGCAATTTACAGATTCAATACTATTCCTATCAGACTACCAATGACAGTCTTCACAGATCTAGAAAAAAACTATTTTAAAACTCTTATGGAACCAAAAAAGAGCCTGAATACCCAGGACAATCCTAAGCAAAAAGAACAAAGCAGGAGGCATCATGATGCCTGAGTTCAAACTATACTACAGGGCTACAGTAATCAAAATGGCATGGTACTGGCACAAAAACAGACACATGGACCAATGGAACAGAATAGAAAGCCCAGAAATAAGGCCACACACCCATAACCATCTGATCTCTAACAAAACTAACAAAAATGAGCAATGGGAAAAGGACTCCCTATTCAATAAATGGTGTCATGATGAGTCGTAACCATATGCAGAAGATTTAAACTGAAACCCTATCTTTAACTGTATACAAATATTAACTCAAGATGGATTAAAGACTTAAATGTAAAACCAGAAACTACAAAAACCCTGCAGCACTAGGGGGATGGTGTTAAACCATTAGAACTGTAATCCAATCACCTCTCACCAGGCCCCACCTCCAACACTCAGGATCACAATTCAACATGAGAATTGGGTGGGGACAGAGAGCCAAACCATATCACTGCACATGTGACAAAGGTCTAATATCAAGCATCTATAAGGAACTTAGACAAATTTACAAGACAAAAACAACCACATTAAAAAGTGAACAAATGATATGAACAGACACTTTTCAAAAGAAGACATACATGCAGCCAACAAGCATATGGGAAAAAGCTCAATATAACTGATCGTTAGAGAAATGCAAATCAAAACCACAATGATATACCAATTCACATCAGTCAGATGGCTATTACTAAAATGTCATAATTAAAAGATGCTGGCAAGGTTGTGGAGAAAAGAGAATACTTATAAACTGTTGGTAGAAGCGTAAATTAGTTCAACCATTGTGGAAAGCAGTGTGAAAATTTCTCAGAGAGCTCAAAACAGAACTACCATTCAACCACCAATCCCATTACGGGGTATATACCCAAAGGAATATAAATCATTCTATCATAAAGACACATGCACGGGATGTTCACTTGCAGCACTATTCACAATAGCAAAGACAAGGGATCAACCTAAAGGCCCATCAATGGAAGACTGGATTTAAAAAATGTGGTACACATATACCATGAAATGCTATGCAGCCATAAAAAAAAATGAGATTATGTCCTTTGCAGAAACATGGATGAAGCTGGAAGTCATTATACTTAGAGAACTAATGTACAAACAGAAAACCAAATATTGCATGTTCTCCCTTACAAGTGGAAGCTAAATGATGAGAACTCAGGGACACACTGAGTGGAAAAAGAGCCACTGGGGGTCTACCAGTGGGTGGAGAGTGGGAGGAGGGAGAGGAATAGAAAAAATAAATATTGGGTACTAGGCTCAGTACCTAGGTGATAAAACAATCTGCACATCAAACCTCCATGAAACAAATATACCTATATAACAAGCCTTCACATATAGCCCTGAAACTAAAATAAAAGTTTTTAAACAATAAAAAAAGAAAAAGGAGACAGGACAACTAATACCACAGAAATTCAAAGGATCATTAGAGACTACTATGAGCCACCATATGCCAATAAATTGGGAAACCTAGAAGAAATGGATAAATTCCAAGACACACAAAATTTATCAAGATTGAACCATGAAGAAATAAAAAAACCTGAAGAAAACAGTAACAAGTGATGAGATCAAAGCCATGATAAAACATCTCCCAGCAAAGAAAAGCCCAAGACCCAATGGCTTCACCACTGAATTCTACCAAACATTTAAAGAGGTACTAATGCTAATCCTAGGCAAACTATTCCAAAAAAGAAAGAAGGAAGGAATATTTCCAAAGTGATTCTATGAGGCCAATTTTACTGATACTAAAACCAGACAAACATACACACACACACAAAAAAGACAATTACAGGCCAATATCCCTGATGAACATTGATACAAAAATCCTCAACAAAATACTAGCAAATCAAATTCAACAACACATTAAAAAGATCATTTATCATGACTAAGTGGAATTTATCCCTGGGATGAAAGAATGATTCTACATATGCAAGTCACTCCATGTGATATATCATATGAATAGAATTAAGGGCAAAACCCATCTGATTATTTCAATTGATACTGAAAAAAGGGTTTGATAAAATTCAGTATCCCTTCATGGAAAAAAAACCCTCAAAAAACTGGGTGTAGAAGAAACATACCTCAACATGAAGAAAGCCATATATGACAGACCCACAGCTAGTATCATACTGAAGAATTGAAAGCTTTTCCTTCAAGATCTGGAACAGGACAAGAGTACTCACTTTACCACTGTTATTCAACATAGTACTGGAAGCCCTAGCTAGAGCAATCAGACAGGAGAAAAAAAGAAAGAGCATCCAAATTGGAAAGGAAGAAGTCAAATTATCCTTGTTTGCAGGTGATATGATCTTATCTTTGGAAAAACCTAGTCTCGACACACACACACACACACACACACACACAAACAATTAGAACTGATGAACAAATTCAGTAAAGTTTCAGGGTACAAAGTCAACATACAAAAATCAGAAGCATTTCTATATGCCAACAGCAAACAATCTTAAAACAACCTTAAAAAGAAATCATTCTCATTCTTAGCAAACTATCACAAGAAGAGAAAACCAAACACCGCATGTTCTCACTTATAGGTGGGAACTGAACAATGAGATCACTTGGACTCGGGAAGGGGAACAT
Organism: Trachypithecus francoisi; assembly: GCF_009764315.1. Taxonomy (NCBI): domain Eukaryota; kingdom Metazoa; phylum Chordata; class Mammalia; order Primates; family Cercopithecidae; genus Trachypithecus; species Trachypithecus francoisi. The sequence continues at coordinate 113,789,753 of NW_022681471.1, read as the reverse complement.
CACACACTGGGGCCTATCAGGGGGAGGGGGGAGGAGGGAGGGATTGCATTGGGGAGTTATACATGATATAAACGTTATGCACATGTACCCTAGAACTTAAAGTATAATAAAAAAAATAAAAAATAAATAAAAAATAAATAAAAAAATAAAAAGAAATAGAGTGCCAAAAAAAAAAAAAAAAAGAAATCAAGAAAGTAATCCCAGATACAATCACTACAATAAAATTAAATACCTAGGAATTAAACAAAACAGTGAAAGATTTTCTACAATGAAAACTATAAAATATTTATGCAGAAAATTGAAGAGGACACAAAAAATTTTTTTAAAATTCCATGTTTATGTATTCAAAGAATCTATTGTTAAAATGTCTATACTACCCAAAGCAATCTGTAGAATCAATGCAATCCCTATCAAAGTAATGATGACATTCTTCACAGAAATAGAAAAAATCCTAAAACTTATGAGTAACCAGAGAAGATACTGAATAGCCAAAGCTACCCTAAGCAAAAAGAACTAAACTGGAGGAATCACATTACCTAACTTCAAATTATACTACAGAGCTATAGTAAGCAAAACAGCATGGTACTGGCATAAAAACAGACACATGGACCAGTGGAACAAAATAGACAACCCAGAAATAAATCCAGACATCTACAGTGAACTCATTTTTGACAAAAGTGCCAAAGACATACACTGGGGAAAAGACAGTCTCTTTAATAAATGGTACTGGGAATACTAGATATCCATATGCAGAAGAATTAAACTAGACCCCTATCTCTTGCCACGTATAAAATTCAAATCAAAATGGATTGAAGACTTAATTCTAAGACTTCAAATTATGAAACAACTCAAAGAAAACATTGGGTAAACTCTGTAGGACATTTGGCTAGGCAAAGATTTTTTGAGTAATACCCTACAAGCCCAAGTAATCAAAGCAAGAATGGACAAATGGGATCGCAGCATGTTAAAAAAGCTTCTGCACAGCAAATGAAATGATAAACAAAATGAAGAGACAACCCAGAGAATGGGAGAAAGTGTTTGGAAAGTATCCATCTGACAAGGGATTAATAACCAGAATATATTAGGAGATCAAAAACTCAACTAGTAATATCATTCTAAAAATGAGCAAAATATTTGAATATACATTTCTCAAAAGGAGACATACAAATGGAAAATAGGTATATGAAAAGGTGTGCAAAATTACTGATCGTTAAAGAAATGCAAATCAAATGTACAATGAGTTATCATCTCACTCCAGAAAAAATGGTTTTTATCTGATATGGTTTGGTTCTGTGTCCCCACCCAAATCTCATCTTGAATTGTACTCCCATAATTCCGATATGTTATGGGAGGGACCCGGTGGGAGAGAATTTGAATCATACAGGTGGTTTCCCCCATACTGTTCTCATGGTTGTGAACAAGTCTCACAAGATCTGATGGTTTTATCAGGGGTTTCCGCTTTTGCATCTTCCTTATTTTCTCTTGCTGCCACCATGTAAGATGTGTCTTTCACCTCCCGCCATGATTCTGATGCCTCCTGAGCTACGTGGAACTCTAAGTCCAATTAAACTTCTTTTTCTTCCCAGTCTCAGGTATGTCTTTGTCAGCAGCATGGAAACTTACTAATAGACTATCCAAAACATAGGCAATAATAAATGCTAGCAAGGATGTTGAGAAAAGGCAACCCCTGCACACTATTGGTGAAATGTAAATTAGTATGGCCACTATGGAAAACAGTATAGTTTCCTCAGAAAGCTAAAAATAGAGCTACCACATGATCCAATAATCCCACTACTAAGTATATACCCAAAAGAAAGGAAATTCATATATTGAAACAACATCTGCAGTCTTATGTATATTGCAGCACTATTCACAATAGGCAAAATTTGGAAGCAACTTAAGTGTCCATAAACAGACAAATGAATAAACAAAATGTGGTACATATACACAACAGAGTACAATTCAGCCATAAAAAAGAATGAGATCCTGTTATTTGTAAAAACATGGATGGAACTGGACCACATTATGTTAAGTGAAATAAGGCAGGCACAGGAAGACAAACTTCACGTGTTCTCAATAATTTGAGCAAAAAATGAAAACAATTGAACTCATGGAGATAGTAAAATGATCATTAACAAAGGCTGGGAAGTGTTGTGGGGGTGTGAGGGAATGGGGATTAATAACAGGTATAAAAATATATCTAGATATAATGAATAAGGTTTAATATATGGGGAGCACAACAGGGTGATTACAGTCAACAATAATTTATTGTACATTTTAAAATAAAAGAGTGTAATTGGATTGCTTTTAACAAATGATGAATGCTTGAGGTGATGGATACCTATTAACCCTGATGCACTGTAAGCCTTTATCAAAATATCTTACATACTTCAGAAATATATACACCTAGCATGTACCCAAAAAACTTAAAAATTAAAAGAATTAAAAATAGTTTGTCTTTAGGACAGGCATTTGTTAATGAGAACAGAATACTCTTGGCATATTTTGAAATACTTTCCCCTTGCTCTGCTAAAAACAACAGTGGATTTTCTCTGATCTTCACCCTGACAACCTATTAGGGCTTCTGGAGGTGTAAATCAATCACAAAAGTAGGAAACTTCCCAAAGGCTAGGTGCCTAGTGTGCCTAGGAATTTTTATCTCTCAAGCTTAGCCCATACTTAGGTTCAAGTAATTCACCAATTACGATTTATGTGTTTCTACCAGGTTCCAACTGTAGTTTCTGCTCTGGTAACTTGTGATTCACTATATTTCCATCTTTCCAGTTTTCAGAGCAGTGGTTTTCCTTGTGATCACCATTCTCTAATGGATCTAAGAAGAATTGTTGATTTTCTGTTTATTCAGCTTTTTGCTTGTGATGAATGGATGATGACTTCTAAACTCTTTACACGTTGGACCAGAAACTACAAATAAGTGGGTTTTGTGGGGTTTGTTTTCAGTCACTCTGCCAATCTTTCTTTTAATTGATATGGACAAACCATTTAAATTTAAGTTAATTATTGCTATGTATGTCTTATGTCAGCCATCATATTGTTTTCTCTTTATGTTTCTCATTCTTCTTCTTCTCTTTTCTTATATCCCTGTGGGTTTTAAATATTTTAAAGATTCTATCCTGACAAATTGATGGTGTTTTTGAATAAATTTGTCCATATAGTTTTCTTATAGTTGCTCTAGGTATTATAATATAAATATGTAAATATAATAATGTACTTGTTTTAGTACTATACCATTTTTAGTAAAATATTGAAACATGACCTCCATTTATGTCCTTTTATCCTACCCACTTAAAAAAATATTTGTTTCAAGTATGTCCTCTACCTATGTTAAGCACCACATCAACTGGTGTTATAATTTTTGCCTCAACCTTCAAATATAATTTTAAAAATTTATGAGGGCCAGGCATGGTGGCTCATGCCTGTAATCCCAGCACTTTGGGAGGCTGAGGTGGGTGGATCACCTGAGGTCAGGAGTTTGAGACCAGTCTGGTCAATAGGGTGAAACCCCATCTCTACTAAAAATACAAAAAAATAAAAAATAAAAAAAGCTGGGCGTGGTATCAGGTGCCTGTAATCCCAGCTATTGAGGAGGCTGAGGCAGGGGAACTCCTTGAACTTGGGAGCTGGAGATTGAAGTGAGTGGAGATGGCACCATTGCACTCTAGCCTGGGCAACAGAGCAAGACTCCATCTCTAAATAAATAAATAAATAAGAAAACTTATGAGGAGCTGGATAATCTATCATAGTTACTGTTATTTTTTACACATTCCAATTTTCTTTCCTTTCTGAAGTTGCAAGCCTTCTGTTATTACCTTTTTGAATAGAGGATTTTCTTTAGCAATCTGTAATAGGACTGTTGCTTGCAAATATTTTTAAATTTTCCTTTGTATCAGAACATTTTTATTCCCCCTTCATTCATAAAATATATTTTCTCCAGATATAGCACTCTCTGTAACAGTTCTTTACATTCAGTACTTGAAAAATGTTGTGCCATTTACTTCTGATCTCCATAATTTCAGATGAGAAATTCGCTGTCTCGGCAATCAGTGTTCCCCTATAAATAATGCAGCATCTATCTCTGGCTGCTTTCAAAATATTTTTCTTGTCTTTAATTTTCAGAAGTTTAATTATGATTTGTGTTAGTGTGGATTTCTTTGAATTTATCCTATTTAGAGTATGTTTAGCTTCTTGAATCTGTAGGTCTATTTCTGTGGTCAAAATTTCAGCCCCCAATAAAGAGACCAGTGGGACCAAGATGACCAATGAGAAGCAGCTGTGGTGCATGGCGCTAATGGAGAGGAATGAAAGGGGTGAGTGAAATCAGCACCTTCAACTGAAATATACAGGTTCTTGCATTGGGACTGATTAGGCAAACAACTCAACCCACAGAGAACAAAGAAAAGCAGGGTGGGGTGATGGCCCACCCAGGAGCAACACAGAGCCAAAGGACCTCCTACCCACAGCCAAGGGAAGTGGTGAGTGATTGTGCAACCCCATCCGGGAAACCATGCTTCTCCCATGGATCTTTGAAACCCATGGGTCAGGAGATCCCCTTGTGAGCCCACACCACCAGGGCCTTGGGTCTGATACACAGAGCTGTGTGGAGTCTTCACAGTGCAGCCACTCAGGCACACACAAAGACCCAGGAATTTTATATACTGTGGCCCTGGGATCCCTGGCAAGGTGGAAGGTCCATCCATACATACCCTTAGGATGGGGGCTGAATCCAGGGAGCAAAGCAGCATCATTCTGCAGGCCCAAATTCCATAGTACCTCAAAAGACAGCACCCATTGGCTTGGAATTCCTGCCAACCAATGGCAACAGGCTAGAGTCTGCCTGAGATGGGATGGAGTTCCCAGAGGGAGGGGTGGCCACCATCTCTGTGGTTCAGTCAACTCAGCCATTCCAGCCAGCCAGCTTTGAAGAGTACAAACAGTCTGGATGAGGAAGGGTCCCCCCCAAATTCAGAACAGCTGCTTTGCCAGATTGTGGCCAGTGGCACAATCTCGGCTCACTGCAACCTCCACCTCCCAGGTTCAAGTGATTCTCCTGCCTCAGCCTCCTGAGTAGCTGGGACTGGAGGCATGCACCACCATGCCCAGCTAATTTTTGTATTTTTAGTACAGATGGGGTTTCCTCACGTTGACCAGGATGGTCTCGATCTCTTGACCTCATGATCTGCCCACTTCAGCCTCCCAAAGTGCTGGGATTACAGGTGTGAGCCACCACACCCAACCCAGACTGCTTCTTTAAGCAGGATCCCAATCCATTCCTCCTCACTTGGCAAGGCCTCCCTGCAGGAGCTCCAGCCACTCCAGCCAGGATTATACAGACAGAGCTGTGATTTCTCACTGGGATGGAGCTCCTGGACAGAGGAGCAGCTGCCATTTCTGTGGTTCAGTCAACTCAGCCATTCCAGCCTGCTGGCTTTGAAGAGATCAAATGGTTCAAACAAGGAAGGGTACCCCAACAAAGCAGTACACCTGCTCTACCAAAAAGCAGCCAGACTGCTTCTTTAAGTGGGTCCCTGATCCCGCTCCTCCTGACTGGGTGAGACATCCCAACAGGGGTCTCCAGACACCTCCTACAGGCATATTCAGGCCAGCAATAGGTCAGTACCCCACTGGGACGAAGCTTCCAGAGGAAGAAGCAGGCTCCCATCTTTGCTGTTTTGCAGGCTTCACTAGTGATACCTCCAGGTACAGGAAAAACTGAGGAAACTAGGGTCTGGAGTGGTCCCCTAAAAAACTGCAGCAGCCCTATGGAAGACTAGTCTGACTGTTGAAAGAAAAACAGTGAAAACCACCACAACAACAAAGACTCCACAAAAGCTACATTCAAAGATCAGCATCCTCAAAGACTGAAGGTATATAAGCCCACAAAGACGAAAAAGAATCACTTACAAAAAAAAAGAATCACTGCAAAAACACTGAAAACTCAAAAAGGCAGAGCACCTCTTCTCCTCAAAATGACTGCAGCACCTCTCCAACAAGGGCACAGAACTGGGCCAAGACTTAGATGGCTGAATTGTCAGAAGTAAGCTTCAGAAGGTGTGTAATAATGAACTTTCCTAAGCTAAAGGAGCATATTATAACCCAACGCAAAGAAGCTAACAATCATGATAAAACAATACAGGAACAGACAGGCAGAATAGCCAGAACATAACTGACCAGATAGAGCTGAAAAAAAGACTATGAGAACTTCACAATGCAATCACAAGCATCAATAGCAGAACAGACCAAGCAGAGAAAAGAATCAACAAGTCTGAAGACTATCTTTCTGAAATAAGACAGGTAGACAAGAATAGAAAAAAAAAAAAATGAAAAGGAATGAATAAAACCTTCAAGAAATATGGGATTATGTAAAGAGATTGAACCAAGAGACAGGGAAAATGGAACCAAGTTGGAAAATTCTTCAGGATATCATCCAGGAGAACTTTCCCAACTTAGAAAGACAGGCCAACGTCCAATTTCAGGAAATTCAGAGAACCCCAGTAAGATACTCCACGAGAAGATCAACCCCAAGACACATAATCCTCAGATTATCCAAGCTCAAAATGAAAGAAAAAAAGCTAGGTCACCTGAAAAGGGAAACCCATCAGACTAACAGCAGACCTCTCAGCAGAAACATACAAGCCAAAAGAGATTGGGGGACTATATTCAGCATTCTAGAAGAAAAAAATTTCCAACACAGAATTTTGTATCAGGCCAAATTAAGCTTCATAAGTGAAGGAGAAATAAAATCCCTTTTCAGACAAGCAAATGCTGAGGGAATTTGTCACCACCAGGCCTGCCTTGCCTGAAGGAAACACTAAATACGGAAAAGAAAAGCTGTTACTAGCCACTACAAAAACACACTGAAATACACAGACCAGTGACACTATGAAGCAACCACATAAACAAGTCTGCAAAATAACCAGCTAGCATCTCGATGACAGGATTAAATCTACACATAACAATACTAACCTTAAATGTAATTAGGCTAAATGCCCCAATTACAAGACACAGAATGGCAAACTGGATAAAGAGCCAAGACCCATCAATATGCCGTCTTAAAGAGACTCATCTCATGTGCAAAGACACATATAGGCTCAAAATAAAAGGAAGAAGGAAAATCTATCAAGCAAATGAAAACAGAAAAAAAGTAGGGGTTGGAACCCTAGTTTCTGACAAAACAGACTCTAAAACAACAAATATTTAAAAAGACAAAGAAGGGCATTACATAATAGTAAAGGGTTCCATTCAACAAGAAGAGCTAACTATCCTAAATATATATGCACCCAATACAAGAGCACCCAGATTCATAAAACAAGTGCTTAGAGACCTACAAAGAGACTTAAACTCCCACACAATAATAGTGGGAGACTTTAACACCCCACTGACAATATTAGACAGACCATTGAAACATAAAATTAACAAAGATATTCAGGACCTGAACTCAACTCTGGATCAAGTAAACCTGATAGATGTCTATGGGACTCTCCACCCCAAAACAACAGAACATACATTATTTTCATCACCACACAGCACTTACTCTAAAATTGACTGCATAATTAGAAGTAAAACACACCTCAGCAAGTGCAAAAGACTGAAATCATAAAGTCTTTCAGACCAACAGCACAATCAAATTGAACTCAAGATTAAGAAATTCACTCAATAAACATATTCGTCTGAAAGACTTTATGATTTCAGTTCTTTTGCACTTGCTGAGGTGTGTTTTACTTCTAATTATGCAGTCAATTTTAGAGTAAGTGCTGTGTGGTGATGAAAATAATGTATGTTCTGTTGTTTTGGGGTGGAGAGTCCCATAGACATCTATCAGGTTTACTTGATCCAGAGTTGAGTTCAGGTCCTGAATATCTTTGTTAATTTTATGTTTCAATGGTCTGTCTAATATTGTCAGTGGGGTGTTAAATTGCGGCACTATTCACAATAGCAAAGACTTGGAATCAACCCAAATGTCCATCTGTGACAGACTGGATTAAGAAAATGTGGCACATATACACCATGGAATACTATGCAGCAATAAAAAAGGATGAGTTTGCGTCCTTTGTAGGGACATGGATGCAGCTGGAAACCATCATTCTTAGCAAACTATCACAAGAACAGAAAACCAAACACCGCATGTTCTCACTCATAGGTGGGAACTGAACAATGAGATCACTTGGACTCGGGAAGGGGAACATCACACACCGGGGCCTATCATGGGGAGGGGGGAGGGGGGAGGGATTGCATTGGGAGTTATACCTGATATAAATGATGAATTGATGGGTGCTGACGAGTTGATGGGCGCAGCACACCAACATGGCACAAGTATACATATGTAACAAACCTGCACGTTATGCACATGTACCCTAGAACTTAAAGTATAATAATAATAATAAAAAAAAAAAGAAATTCACTCAAAACCACACACCTACATGGAAACTGAACAATGTGATCCTGAGTAACTCTTGGGTAAATAAACGAAATTAAGGCAGAAATCAAGAAGTTCTTTGAAACTAAAGAGAACAAAGAGATAATGTACTGGAATCTCTGGAATGCAGCTAAAGCAGTATTAACAGGGAAATTCATAGCACTAAATGCCCACATCAAAAAGCTAGAAAGATCTCAAGTTAACAACCTAACACCACAGAGAAAAGAAGTAGAGAACCAAAAGAAAAGAAATCCCAAAGCTCACAAAAGATAAGTAATAACCATGATCAGGGCTGAACTGGAGGAGACAGACAGACACACATACACACACACACACACACACACAAATAGAACTTCAAAAAATCAAAAAATCCAGGAACTGCTTTTGTTTTAGTTAATAAAATAGACTGACAGCTAGACTAATGAAGAAGAAAAAAGAGAAGAATCAAATAAGCACAATCAGAAATGATTAGGAGGATATCACCACTGATCCCACAGAAATACAAACAACTATCAGAGAATATTACAAACACCTCTATGTACATAAACTAGAAATTCTAAAGGAAATGAATAAATTCCTGGGCACATACACCCTCCCAAGGCTGAAGCAGGAAGAAATTGAATCCCTGAATAGACTAAAAACAAGTTCTGAAATTGAGGCAGTAATAAATAGCCTACCAACCAACTAAAACAAAACAAAAAACCTCAGGCCCAGACAGATTCACAGCTGAATTCTACCAGATGAAAAAACAATAATTAGTACCATTTCTACTGAAACTATTCCAAAAAGTTGAAAAGGAGGGACTCCTCCCTAACTCATTCTGAGGCCAGCATCATCCTGATACCAAATCTTGGCAGAGATACGATAAATAAAAGAGCACTTCAGGCTAATAATTTTGATGAACATGGATACAAAAACCTTCAATAAAATGCAGGCAAACCAAATGCAGTAGCACATTAAAAAGCTTCTCCACCATGATCAAGTTGGCTTCATCCCTGGGAGGCAGTGTGGTGATTCCTCAAAGGCTTAGAGGCAGTACTACCATTTGACCCAGCGGTCTCATTACTGGGTATATACCCAAAGGAATATAAATCATTGTATTATAAAGATACACGCGGCCAGGCGCAGTGCCTCACGCCTGTAATCCCAGCACTTTAGGAGACATTCAATACGGTGAAACCCCGCCTCTACTAATAATACAAAAATTAGTTGGGCATGGGGGCACGCACCTGTAACCCCAGCTACTCAGGAGGCTGATGAGGAAGAATCACTTGAACCCGGGAGGCAGATGTTGCAGTGAGCCAAGGTCATGCCACTGCACTACAACCTGGGCAACAGAGGGAGACCTTGTCTCAAAAAAAAAGAAAAAAAAAGAAGAAGAAAAAAAGAAAGAAAAAAAAGATACGTGCATGCATATATTTATTGCATCAATATTTGCAATAACAAAGACATGAAATCAACCTAAATACCTATCAGTTATAGACTGGATAAAGAAAATGTGGTACATATACACCACAGAATACTATGCGACCATAAAAAGGAACAAGGTCATGTCTTTTGCAGGGACATGGATGGAGTTGAAAGCTATTATCCTCAACAAACTAACGCAGGAACTGAAAACCAAACACCACATGTTCTCACTTATAAATGGGAGCTGAATGATGCGAACACATGGACACCTGGTGGGGAATAACATACACTGCAACATGTCAGAGGGCATGTGTGGGAAGGGAGAGCATCCGGAAGAATAGCTGAGGGATGCTGGGCTTAATACCTAGATGATGGGATGATCTGTGCAGCAAACCACCATGGCACACCTTGACCTATAACAAACCCGCACATCATGCACATGTACCCTGAACTTAAAATAAAATTTGAAAAAAAAAAAGGGAGACCAATGAATGAAGGCACCAAGTCTAGGAGTTTAAATATGCATATGAGCATGGCTCGTTGGGGTGGGGCAAAGAAAGGCTGAGTCCTTAACTCCCTTCAGAAAATTGCAATCCATTGACAGTGCAAGTGTAGTATGAGGAGGCAGCTTCTCCCCAATCAGGCTTGCTTATAACCAGGCCTGAAAGATCACACATAAGATTTTTACCCGGAGCCGGACTCCTCAATAAATAATAACAAATTGCGAAAACAAATTCAGCCATTATTTTTTGTTACTACTTGAATAATATTTCACTGCCATTATCTCTCTCCTCTCTTTCTGGAACTCTGATGATAGAAATGATCTCTTTTGCTATTGTCTCATCAGTCCCTGGGACTCTGTTCATATTTTTTTCAATCTATTTTTAATTTGTTATTTAGACTGCATAAATTCTATTGATCTTATTCTAGTTCATTTATTTTGTTTTTTATCTTCTGTACTACTGAGTCATTGAGCAAGGTTTTCATTTTGATTATTTTAATTTTATATCTATGATTTCTATTTATCTCTTACAGCTTTCTTTGGTGAAAAATAGAAAATTAATTTCTTTCCAATTTTTCATTATTTAAAATAATTCATAATTTCTTATTGAAACATTTTTATGATAACTGCTTTAAAAACGTTGTCAGATAATTCCAATACTTAATTTCTCTTGGTGTTGACATCTATTGTTTTTTCTTGATTATGTTTGATTTTCCTGGTTTGTGTTATAATGGATGATTTTTATTGTATCCTGGACATTCTGGATATGATATTATGAAACTATGCATCCTATTTAATCTTCTTTATTTTAACAGACAGTCCATCTGTTTAGGTGTAGCTGCCATGACAGCTGGGGTGAATGTCCTGCCAACACCACCCAGGCAAAAGTGGGTCACTTACTCACACTGCCTCATAGAAGATGTGCGAATAAAAGCTCCTTCTCAGCTCCCACAGATAACTTCCTAGTGAAAATGGGACACTGACAGGTGGGTGTAGCGACTCAGCTTCCTACAGGACCACTTTGACATCTTCAGTGAAGGAACAGAAGAGCTGTCCAGCCTTCCTTAATACCACACCATTCAGTCTCATTACTGCTGGGCAAGTTTAGAGGTTCAGCTCTGCACTGGCCTTGTCGACACCAGGGGTAGGCAGAAAGTTAGTGCTTACTAGTCCTGACTAGCACTGCCTCATTCAGTCTTATTAACCTCAGGTTGGAGTGAAAGTGCAGCTCCTCACTGGGCCCTGTGACATGGAGAGGGTGGTGGGCAGTAAAGCCTACTGGTGGCAAGCACCAACCCTGACCACCTCATTAAGTCTTGTTGCTGCTAGAAGGTTTAGCTCACCACTGAATACCACTGAAATGACTCTGGTGGGAAAGTCTGAACATTACGTGCTCCTGCCAGGCGGGGAATGGAAGTTCCTCTCTCCCATCCCAGCACAACCAATAGTATTCCAGTAAGGGAGTCAGACCACTACATACTTCTACCATGCAGAGGGTGGAAGATCTGCAGCCTGCTTGGTCCAATTAATACTACTTCTACAGGGGAATCAGATAACTGCTGTCTGCTACTACTGGGCAGGGACTGGAAGATCAGATCCCCATTCGGCTTACTGACAGTGCAGAAATTAGAGTGCTACTCACTTGCACCAAATGGAATATCACTGAAACTATGGTGAAGTGAGGTGTTGTTTCTCCGTTGTTGTTTGTCTTGTATAGCATAGGTATTGATAAAAAGGTTTTCTGATGTTAGGCCACACTTCTTCTGATCGTTTGGCTTGGTGGGGGGGGGAGACTGGCTTTTCGTGGAACTTATTTTGTTTTTGCCTGTTGGCAGTTCTGGATAGAAGGATTCTGCCTTACTCTGTCCAGGATATATAGGAAGTAATAAGGAAATTCAGGAAACTCACCACTGTGTATTTCCTCAAGTAACAAATTACCTAGGCTGTCAACCTGCTTCTTTCAATGTTTCAGAGTCTTCCTATGCCTGTTTATATTGTTAGATCTAGGTTATTTAGTTGTGAGCGGTGGACCTAGAAGGAATGGGGCTATTCCATCTTGACAGAACCAGAAGTCACCCAAAAGATTATTTTGAGAAAGCAATATTTTTATTATAACTTATTAGTATTTTTAAATAGGGATTGAATATTTAATTATGCCAAATTCTTTTTTTGCATATATTTGGAGGCTAACATATGTATTTGACCTTTAATCTACTTATTAGGGTTATGATGGGCATTCAACAAAACAGTACATGATGGCCTGAACTTCTTTTATGAAGAAGGAAGCACAGTGATCTTTTAACCAGCAATTTTTAAAACTTAAAAATGGATTTTAAAATTCACTACTTTGTGGGAAAAGCTGAAATTAGTACTAAAGGTTTAATATTTAATGTTAATTGATGACTAGGAGGTGCTGAAGGTGCTAGTAAAGCTGGAGTACCCCCAAACAGAAGTATTGGCAACCATTTTAATGCTTACATATGTGATATATTCATATGAGAACAACTGCTCAAACAAGTGTCTCACAATATTTTGTTTCAGCTAACATCAACATGCTCTTCCATTTTTAAAATTATTATTATACTTTAAGTTCTGGGATACGTGTGCAGAATGTGCAGGTTTGTTACATAGGTATACATGTGCCCCAGTGGTTTGCTGCAACCATCAACCTGTCATCTAGGTTTTAAGTCCCGCATGCATTGGGTATTTGTCCTAATGCTGTCCCTCCCCTTGTACTCCACTCGCCAACAGATCCTGTTGTGTGATGTTCTCCTCCCTGTGTCCACGTGTTCTCACTGCTCAGCTCCTACTTATAAGTGAAAGCATGCGGTGTTTGGTTTTCTGTTCCTGTGTTAGTTTGCTGAGAATGATGGTTTCCAGCTTCATCCATGTCCCTGAAAAGGACACGAACTCATTATTTTTTATGGCTGCATAGTATTCAATGGTGTATATGTGCCACATTTTCTTTATCCAGTCTATCATTGATGGGCATTTGGGTTGGTTCCGAGTCTTTGCTATTGTAAATAGTGCTGCAATAAACATACATGTGCACGTGTCTTTACAATAGAATGATTTACATTCCTTTGGGTATATACCCAGTAATGGGATTGCTGGGACAAATGGTATTTCTGGTTCTAGATCCTTGAGGAATCACCACACAGTCTTCCACAATGGTTGAACTAATTTACGCTCCCACCAACAGTGTAAAAGTGTTCCTATTTCTCTGCATCCTTACCAGCTTCTTTTTTTTTGTTTCCAGACCTTTTTTTTTTTTTTTCTTGAGATGGAGTCTCGCTCTGTCACCCAGGCTGGAGTGTAGTGGTGGAATCTGGGCTCACTGCAACCTCCGTCTCCTGGGTTCAAGCAATTCTCCTACTTCAGCCTCCCAAGTAGCTGGGACTACAGGCGCGTGCCACCATGCCCAGCTAATTTTTTGTATTTTTAGCAGAGATGAGGTTTCACCATGTTAGTCAGAATGGTCTCGATCTCTTGACCTCATGATCCGCCTGCCTCGGCCTCCCAAAGTGCTGGGATTACAGGCATGAGCCACCACACCTGGCCTGTTTCCAGACTTTTTAATGATTGCCATTCTAACTGGCATGAGATGGTATCTCATGGTGGTTTTGATTTGTATTTCTCTAATGATCAGTGATGATGAGCTTTTTTTTCATACATTTGTTGGCCATATAAATGTCTTATATTGAGAAGTGTCTGTTCATATCCTTCACCCACTTTTTGATGGGGTTATTTTTTTTCTTGTAAATTTGTTTAAGTTCCTTGTTGATTCTGGGTATTAGACCTTTCTCAGATGGATAGATTGTAAAATTTTCTCCCATTCTGTAGGTTGCCTGTTCACTCTGATGATAGTTTCTTGACATGATTGTATATGTAGAAAACCCCATTGTCTCAGCCCCAAAATTCCTTAAGCTGATAAGCAACTTCAGCAAAGTCTCAGGATATAAAATCAATGTGCAAAAATCACAAGCATTCCTATATGCCAATAATAGACAAATAGAGAGCCAAATCAAGTGAACTCCCATTCACAATTGCTACAAAGAAAATAAAATACCTAGAAATACAACTTACAAGGGACATGAAGGACCTCTTCAAGGAGAACTGCAAACCACTGCTCGAGGAAATAAGAGAGGACACACAAATGGAAAAACTTTCCATCTTCATGGATAGGAAGAATCAATATCATGAAAATGGCCATACTGCCCAAAGTAATTTAGAGATTCAATGCTATTCTCATCAAGCTACCATTGGTTTTCTTCACAGAACTAGAAAAAACTACTTTAAACTTCATACGGAACCAAAAAAGAGCCCGTATACCCAGGACAATCTTAAGCAAAAAGAACAAAGCTGGAGGAATCACGCTACTTGACTTCAAACTACACTACTAGTCTACAGTAACCAAAATGGCATGGTACTGGTACCAAAACAGATATATAGACCAACAGAACAGAGCAAAGGCTTCAGAAATAACACCACACATCTACAACCATCTGATCTTCGACAAACCTGACAAAAACAAGCAATGAGGAAAGGATTCCTTATTTAATAAATGGTGCTGGAAAAACTGGCCAACATATTTACAGAAAACTGAAACTGGACCCCTTCCTTATACCTTATACAAAAATTAACTTAAGGTGCATTAAACACTTAAACCTAAGACATAAAAACCATAAAAACCCTAGAAGAAAACCTAGGCAATACCATTCAGGACACAGGCATGGGCAAAGACTTAAACCTAAGATCTAAAACCATTAAAACCCTAGAAGAAAACCTAGGCAATACCATTCAGGATATAGACATGGCAAAGACTTCATGACTAAAACACCAAAAGCAATTGCAACAAAAGCCAAAATTGACAAATGGTATCTAATTAACTTAAAGAGCTTCTGCACAGCAAATGGGTGAATATTTATGATTTCTCATTTTGCAAACAAATATACTTGGTTATTTTGTACTCTAAATTTTTGTAGAGTAGTATTTTAAACCAAACATATAGACTGAAGATAGAATAATCTAGGAACTTATGCAGAAATCTTCGTAAAATGCAGATAAACAAATTCTTGTGAGAAACATAACCAAAGAAATACAATCCATTGGTGTTAAGCACTCAAAATTGTTGTTTTTGGAACGTTGATATAATTCAAAATATTCAGGAACTTTTAAACATTGTCTTCAGTAATTTGAAGTGGCATCACTTTTAAAATGTCTATTTTATAGCTATTCTTTTTTAAAATTTAACCAAAAACAGTGTCAGCTAATTGGAGCATCAAATTTACTGGGTAGACTTGGTTTCAAATGAGTTTTGACTACCAAAGATAACCTTAAAGATTACCTTAAAGAGTATCCAATCTTGAGGATATTTTGGAATTTTATACTATGAATGCTACACAGCTTGCATAACAGCATTACTATACATTTGCACAGTTTACAATGATTTTTGATAAATTTTCTCACTTGAGCCTCATGACAATTCTAAGAGATAGGAATCCCCATATTTCTAATAAAAATTGCAAGGGTTAGTAGGGTTATGTAATTTACCCAATATTATAGAGCCCTAAACTTGAAATTAGACGTAAGTTCCAACTCTTCTCACCCTTAATTTAGCTCTAAGTATATCACATTGCTTTGCAATTCTACATGTTCTGGTGAAATTGTGATTTTTTTATACAAAATTTATTTTCATATAAGTTATAGGAATGTAATTTATGCAGCTAGCTCTATGAGATAATTTTGATGAGGACATATACTTCAAGAAAATTAAGAAGTTTTGCTACTAAAACCATCCTTAATTTTGCCTTTTGAATTTACATATTCAGATTAATAGCTAGGCAGATGTAAAGCCATAAATCTTTATTTCCAAATTGCCAGACATCTGGTACCCTAAGAGTCATCGTATTGGAACAACCAATCATTGATACCAATTTAAAAATCTAGACACATTCAAAATGAAAAAAAGTAGTAAGCACTCCTTCTCATAATGGCCATAATCTGCCATGAAATAAAACAAAAATAAGATTGTTTTGTTGAAAATTAAAAGTAGCCAAATGTTAATGGAAAAGAGCTTGGTAATTATGCCTTCATATAGGATTTTTGCTAAATTATTGCCTGGAAAGCAAGAAAATGCTGTCAAATTTTCATTATCAACCAGTTTCTATTTCTTCTATCAGATTGCAAATCTCAGAAAAATTGGATTAATTTATAATTGAATGATATAGGACATTTTCTCTAATGAGAAATGATGTGCTGCTTCAGACAAGCTTAGAGATAATGTATTGTTCTGAAAATATGGTTTCTGACTTAGGAGACATACGGTGAATTTTCATGAAGTCAGGGAGAGAGGAGAAGTTGTCATAAAATGTGATCCATTAGAATTTCCAGGGGTCAGACTATACTTTCCTACTAATAACCCTTTTTAAATGTGGATGTCACTATATTTTTATATTATATGTAAATTCTTTTGCTTCTTACATATGAATATGTGAAACTTTTTCTATTTTGAATTCAGAGAGTTCATGTTCTATTTTACTTCCACTCAAAAAGCATACTGTATACCCATTGCATATAAAAATGGAATGAAAATAAAACATGCTCAAAAGCAGATAAGAATTCTACCCTTGGAAGTGAGTGAGTGGTTGATTTGGAAAAGATTCCATAGAGGAAGATACATTTCAATAGAGTCTTGATGAGTTAAAATGGTGCTTGAGTGACAGATAAACAAGAGAAGCAAGACTATGTTTCTTGATGTAGCTAAAACATAAATTGTGCTAAGAGTATGATTAGAAATAGAGAGGTAAAGCTAGATTGAGGTCATCCTGTAAATGATTTGATGACCATGCAAGGGACTTCAGTCTTTGTGCTCTAGTAAGTCAGAGTAGAGACTTCTTATTTTATTTAAAATATTTTTAGGCCAGGCATGGTGGCTCATACTTGTATTCTCAGTGCGTTGTGAGGCTGAGGTGGGAGAATTTCTTAAGGCTAGGAGTTTAAGACCAGCCTGGGTACACAGCAAGACCCTGCCTCTACAAAACAATTAGCTGGGCATGGTGCTAAAAAATTAGTTGGGCATGGTGTATTCCTATAGTCCTTGCTACTCAGGAGGCTGAGGTGGGAGGATTGTCTGAGCCCAGGAGTTCAAGGTTACAGTGAGCTATGATCATGCCATTGCACTCCAGCCTGGGTGACAGAGCAAGACCCTGTCTCTCTAAAAGATAAAATAAAATATTTAAAAGATGTTTACTAAAGTAATACATATGAGTTATTAATCAAATGGTTTATAAGGACTTACAATGAAAAAACCATAGTCCTTTGCCCCATCCTTATGCACTTCCTTTTTACCTCATTTAAGCTGATTGTATTAATAGATTTGTTAATCTAGGGCATTATCCAAGGATTTTTTGTCATGGCATAAGGATATTTAGCTAACTTACATCATACCTCTACTATTTCATTCATTTCCCCCATGTCATTATTATTATTTTTTATTTTCAGCCCCTTTGTGCTTACCATTGTAACTTTAAGGAATATATTTAGATGATTTTTTTCCATCAACTATGTAAAGTATCCTTTAACTCTCCACCACATAAAATGAGTATACCAGCCTTCTATTTTATCCCTTTAGTTTTCTTCCCCTTTGAAGTCTTCTTTATCTGATGTGAATATAGATACTCCTTAAAAAAAATTTGCACAGTATGTATTTTCCATCCTTTTACTTTCAACCTATATCATTATATTTGAAGTGAGTTTCCTGTAAGCATCGTATAGTTGGGTCATGTTTTTAAATCCACTCTGCACTCTTTTTTGTATTTAGACCATTTATATTTGAGATAATTATTGACATGTTGGAGCTTCAGTGTGCCATTTTATCTTTCTCTGTTGTTTTTCATCTGTTTTCTTTTTTCTGCCTTTCTATGGGTTATGCGAATATTTTTTAGAGTTTCATTTTATGTACAGTGTTTTTGAGTGTATCTGTTTCATAGTTCTTTAGTGGTTACTCTAGGTATTCTATTATATAAACATAACTTATCATAGTCTACTAGTGTCATTATTTTACCAGTTCAAGTGAAGTTTAGAAAGCTTACCTTTCTTTACATGACTTTACTTTTATACTCCCTAGTCATATATATCATCTACATACATTGAAAAACACATCAGACAATGTTATAATTTTTGCTGAAACCGTAAAACATAATTTAAAAAACTCAAGCACAGAAAGTCTATATTGTATTTATTCATATTTTTGCTTCCTGTGTTCTTTCTTTCTAATGTTTCATTATTCCTCCTTTTGTGATTTCTTTTCTATGTAGATAACTTCCTTTACCCATTTTTTATGGTATATCTGCTGGCAAAATTTCTTAGTTCTCCTTCATCTGAGGATATCTTGATTTACCTATCATTCTTAGAGAATATTTTTGCTGAATACAGAATCCTGGGTTGACAGTATTTTTTTTTTCAACACTTGAAAAATGTGCCATTCCTTTCTATGGCTTCCTCATTTTTGCCTTTTTTAGTATTTTTTTTTTGGTAAAATATACATAACAAAGTTACCATTTTACATGTAAAATGTAGTGGCATTATGTTCACAATGTTGTACAACCATCTGCACTATCCCTTTCCAGAACTTACCCATTAGGCAACAACTCCCCATTTTCCCCTCTCCCAGCCCCTGGTAACCACTATTTAACTCTTATCTTTGTCAGATAATTCTAATATTTCTATAATCATGTTGGCCTCTATTGATCATCTTCTTTCATTCAGTTTGAAAATTTCCTGGTTATTAGTCAGACAAGCGAATTTCGGTTGAAACTTAGATGTTGGGGTATTATGTTATGAGCCTTTGTATCTTATGTAACCTTCTTTTAATTGTCTTTCTGTAATACAGATCCAGCAAGAGAAGCAAGGGCATTACCTTCTTTCAGCCAGGTGTGGTAAATGTCCAGGCTCCCCACTCAAGTCTTCATTGACACCTAAGGTGGGGCTTTTCATTACTGCTGAGCTCTATGAACTATGGTTGGAGGTCTGACTTTCCTACAGGCTTCCACAAATACCTCCCTGGCTAGGATGGGTAAGAGTGGTTCATTACTTAAGGTCATTATTTGGTTTCTGCTGACATCATGGGGTGAGAGGTGGCCTAATTACTGCTTGGCAGTGGTCAAAGTCTTAACTCTCCACAGGGACTCCTCTGACACCATCCCAGTGGAGAAGGGGGCACTCCATTGCTGCTGGGTGGAGGTAGAAGTCCAGATTCCATTGAAACTGCAGAGGAGTAGGGGGCTCATTACTGCCTGGCAAAAAGTGAAAGTCCCAGTTCCTACTTGTCCTTCTCTGACTCTGTCCACCAAGGCAGTAGTGTTTGGGTGCCTTGATATAGCCTTGCAAAGGTGGAAGTCTAGGCTCCCTACTTTGCCTTTGCTGGCATGGGTGGAAGTAGGGCCACAGTTTTTTCTGTGGTTGGAGTAGAGTGGTTATTGTCTGAACATTTCCTATCTTTCTCAGCAGGCCCTTTCCTGATTACTTTGATAGAGAGAGCAGGCTTTTCTCAGACCCTTTTTGTCTGCATCTTTGGCATTTCCAGGTTTCTGGCTTCTTCAGCTCAAAATCTGATAGATATGAGGCAAAAAATTAAAAATCTGAAGAACTTACCACAATGTTCTTCCTTGGTTCTGAGTTAACTTCTTGGTCTGCTTTCTTCTCTCTGCCTTCCAGTCTTCTTATGTTATACATACACATAATGTCCAGGGTTTTTAGGTGTACTTAACAGACGGAATAGGGAAAGGTGCACCTACTGCAACTTTCTAGAAGTGGACCTCCTTATATAATTTAAAAAATAAGTCATATCATGTTTCTGACCTGCTTACAATCCTCAATGGCTTGTCACTGCACTTTAAGATAGTTATCACATAGATTACAACCCCGTTTTCTCTAACTCCAGCCTATTTCTCTAGTCTCTTCTTATGCCTTTGCCCATTCACTGTTTCAGCCATGCTAATTTCCTTTCTATTCCTCAGTCATCTCAAATTCTTTATGCCTTAGAGATTTCACACATGCTTTTATTTCTCCCTTGAATGAGCTATTTCTGGTCTTTTCATGCCTATATTCTTCTTATATCTCAAGACTGTGCCTGAAAGTCACCTACTCAGAGAAGTATTTTCTGATCATCTTAGGGAGTTTCCTCTTTCCTTCACTCCAGTTGTTTTCTATCACTATACCTTGTACATTTCATACCAGTGCTTTTCATAATTTGAGTTAACATATATTTTTTGTTTACTAGTATATTGCATGGTTTGTAAGCTCCAGAGGGTCAGGAACCATGTCCATTATATTCACTGATTTACCCATGGTGCTTAGCCCAGTACCTGGTGCACAGTAACCATTTAATAAACGTTTGTTGAATGAATGGAGATGAAACATTTTACATGGTATACAATAACTGTTTAATAAATGTTTGCTGAATGAATGGAGACCAAACAAAATACACAAATTACATTGCCATCTTCTTTTTTAAAATTTCAACTTTTATTTTAGATACACGGGATACATGTGCAGGTTTGTTACATGGGTATATTTCACCTAGGTAGTAAGCATACTACCCAATACATAGTATTTCAACCCATGCCTCCTCATCAGTAGTCTGCAGTGTCTATTGTTCCCATGTTTATGTCCATGTGTCCTACTTATAAGTAAGAACATGCAGCATTTGGTTTTCTGTTCCTGCATTAATTCACTCCAGCTCCATCCACGTTGCTGGAAAGGACATGTTTTTTGTGGCTGCATAGTATTCCATGGTGTTTTACGTACAACATTTTTTTTCTTTATTCAATCCACCAGTGATGCGCACCAAGGCTGATTCCATGTCTTTGCTGTGTGTGGCTTTATTTCTGAGTTTTCTATTCTGTTCCATTAGTCTATGCATCTGTTTTTGTACCAGTACCATGCTGTTTTGGTTACTGTAGCATTACAGTATAGTTGGAAGTTGGGTAGTGTGATGCCTCTAGTTTTGTTCTTTTGACTTAGGATTGCTTTGGCTATACAGCCTCTTTTTTGATTCCATATGAATTTGAGAATAGCTTTTTCTAATTCTGTGAAGAATGATGTTCATAGTTTGATAGGAATAGCATTGAATCTGTAAACTGCTTTGGGTAGTATGGCCATTGATTCTTCCAATCCATGAATGTGGAACGTTTTTCTATTTATTTGCATTGTCTCCGATTTCTTTCAGCATGGTTTTATAGTTCTCCTTGTAGAGCTCTTTCATCTCATTGGTTAGCTGTATTCCTAGGCATTTCATTTTCTTTGTGGCTATTCTAAATGGGATTATGTTCTTGACTTGACTCTCAGCCTGGACATTGTTGGTGTATAGAAATACTACTGATTTTTGTGCATTGATTTTCTAACCTGAAAATTTGCTAAAATAGCTTATCAGTTCTAGTAGCCTTTTGGTGGAGTCTTTAGGGTTTTCTAAGTATAGAATCCTATTGCCAGTGAAGAGAGAGAGTTTCACTCCTTCTTTTCTTATTTGGATACTTTTTATTTTTTTCTCTTGCCTGATTGCTCTCTATTGCCATCTTCTAATATAGAGAGATAGATGCTTTTTTATTTACTAATTTGGTATGCACTTATATTTTCATACTGTGACATACACTCATAATACTTTTGTATGTCTCTGTCATTTCGCTTGCTACATTATATCAAAAATATATATTTGTATGCTTTTGTGGTTTACAGGCTTTGAGGACAGAAACCATGTTTTACTCATTTTTGTATTGATAGTGCTTAGCACAGGGCCTATACAGAGTAGATGCTCACTTTGAAAAATCAATGCATGACAGCTTGCATTGTATTATAAACTATGTGAAATAGTTCCTAAGAGTAACTAAACCAAAATATTTTCATTACATTACCGAAATAACTGTTTTCTTTCAAAATCAAGAAAATGTCAAAAGCAATGACACACTCACATGCCTCTCTCTCTTTCTGGATACAGTTCCTGGTCAGTAGGAAAAACTGATTTTGTTCCAACTTGGTATGAGCATCCTAAGTTACCCAATCTTCCGAGAAGTAAATAAGACCTATTTGAGAAAAAAAAAAAAAAAACAACCTATAGAGAAGGGAAACTACCTTTCCCATTCTCCATCTTTCATACTCTGTAGTCTGTCAATTATTAGCCAAATATTAAACAATTGCTCTCTTACCTTAAGCACTTTTTCATTAAAATTTTTATCTGTCTATAGAGATGTACCAGTTAACCTATAAACAGGACCTTTCAGCTTATCTAGCATGAATTTTGCCAGTTTACATTTGCCACTTCCAAGTAAGACTGCTAAATGTTCAGATGAAAATGGACCTATAATCTTGAATGTGAGAGCAATCCCTAAATTTCTGTGTCTTGTAAATAACATTAAAGCTCAGAATAAAGGCTTTAGATCAGAGTCTTTCCTTTGTTTCCTATCCTGCAATATCAACACAGGATTTTTATTAATTATGGGTTATCTTAGGAGGCCCGAATCATTAGGAAAAATGTAGTCTTTTCAAATCCGAAACTGAGTTGCTGCTGCTGCTGCTGTTGCTGCTACTGCTGCTCCTGCTGCTGCTGCTGATTTACTAGGCCACGCTGGACTGGCCTAGTTTATCCACAGGCAGAGGTTCAGCAGATCTCACTCCTTTTGGGAGTATTTATGGGCTTCCTAGGTCAGATCTGTGCCAAGTGGTCAAGCAGTACCTATGCAGCAGCATGGTGGCAGCTGCTAAGTGGGCTTGTCACACTTCCATAGATTCTGCCAGTAAAGAGACAACTCCTAATAGACTGAGAAAATTTATTATTTACACAGACAGCAGTGCAAAATCAGCATGGTGTCGGCTCCCCATGTCCCTAGTCCCATAGGATAACACCAAATCCTAAGGGACAGATGATAGAAGACAAAGATGTTGGGTCACTCGGTTGTTGAAGAACCAACTCTAAACTACAGCTAAATCACTTTTAGTCTGAAACTGTATCCAAAGTTTGGGTAAGACGGAAAGTCCCATGCTTCACTGGAACCACGGTGGCAGATGAGAAATTGACTTGGGATAGTTCTTCACTAGATTGACTGTCTTGCCATGTTCCAGGTAGGATTGTAGAGCATTCTGCCAAAACATGTGTCACAATGCAATTGATCTTTGCCTACATGGCTTATGTGGAGATGTGTAAGATCCCAGGGTGCCACAGCAAAGCTGTTCCCCTACTGCTGATGGAGGGGGGATTTCAAAGCCGTCCAGTTTAAAGAGTGCCGTCATACTACTAGAAGTGGTAAAACATAATCAGATAAGAGTAGGTGTCATTATTAGTGTCTGGGATTTCATCAGAAAAGATTAATGCAAGTGGTAGTGGCTAAATTGGAGAAGAATTGTAGTCATTCATTGTGGATCCATCTGAATAAAATATACACATAGATAGGCTATGGGGTAAGATAGAAGGAAAATCAACTTGTGAAAAAAGTAATGCCCTATATACCAAGCCTCCCTATTCTGACATCTAGTTCTTTCACAGACCTTAATAATGCCATAAAAGATATAAAAACTGACAAAACTACCAGATTCTTTTTATCAGTTCTTATTAGAACAGCATCATTTTTGCACCTCACACAATTTTTCACTTCTTCTTTCTACCTGAAATTCTTTGTTCATTGAGGTATCATGACACTACATTCTCTTGGTTCTTCTTATAATTTACATACCTTCTCTTTCTCTTCTGTGGGCTTCCTCAATGGGGCATCTGACATCCTTCCTGTCTCATCCATATTCTTGTTTTAGCAGTAACTCTCAAACATATATCTTCAGCCCATACTCAGCTTCACATTCCTATACATGAGCACAGAAGCTACCTACTGGAAATCTCTTCTGGACTTCCCTATAGATATTTCATGTTTAGAATGTCCAAAACATAACTAATATCTCAGATCACTTTCCCCTCCCAAATCAGCACCCTTTATTTTTATGTTATATGGAGGAGAAACAATTTACCCATTTACCCAAGCTAGAATCCCAGGAATCATTTTTGATGTTGCTCTTTTTCTAATCTCCTGTATCTAATCAATAACCAAGTTCTCCTGTATATTTATTAAATATATCTTCTTCTCTCCATCCCCACCTCCACTGCCCTATTTCTGACCTGAGTCATCTCTTCACTGGACTATTGCCACATCCTCTGAATTGCATCCTATCTCTCTGGAATCTGTTTTCTCCACTGGTACCAGAGTAGTCCATATAAAACACAAATATATAAATATGACCAAGTGACTCCATTTCTTAAAATCCTTAGAGGGCTCTATCTTGGACAGTTTGATTTTTCCATAATCTGGCGGTTGTGTATCCCTCCCACCTCATCTCCTGTCACCTCTTGCTTTGGTTTTTAATGCCAGTAATCCAGGTACCTATACATAGTGCTCTATAACTTTGATTGCACTGTCCTTCTGCCTATAAGCTCGCTTCTGCATTATTGCCTGGCTGTCGTCCTTTAAAATCTAAACCAGGCATTATCCTTTCCATATAGTCTTCCTCCCAGCTGTTAGGTACTTCTCTTCACATATCACTGGACACATCTATCATTGCACTTATCATATCATCCTATTAAATCAACTACACGTTTCTGTTTCTGCTACCAGTCTATGAAAATCTTGGTCATCTTTGAATCCACAAAATCAAGCTAATTTTTCTGATCAAAGGATACAACTTGAGCAGCACATTGTGGCAAAGAAATGTTTGTTGAATAACGAGTTTATATGCCTGTCATTTATGGCTGACAAGTGCACTGAAAACTTTCCTGGTGGGCTAGGACTTTATGCGTTAAGAAAACTAGGTTTCCTAATCTTGGTGGGCTCTGGGATTTTTATTAGATTGTGATTAATGCAGCAGGGAGGGGCCCTGGAAAGAGCCCTATAAAACCCTATTGGGATAACCTCAACTCAAGCCAATTTCTCTTCACCCAGAAAGTATTGCTGTATATGTTGGTCAAGAAAGGACATGGCTGAATTTAACACAGTTTACCCTAGAGGCAGAATAGCAAAGAAAGAATTCTCCTAATTTAATTATCCTCTCTGAGTGCTTCTCCCTGTTAATCTAGAGGAGATTTGGCCCAGAGCAGTGCACTGAAGGCCCATTTACAGTTAAGGCCTCTTTCTACTTGCATCGCTGATGATTGGAAGCTTAGACAGATTGCTATCAAGTGTTGGGTATATCAGAGGCTTTGGTACTTAATTCATAGCTGTTAGTTGGAATACACTGCAAAGAAATTGTTTCAGAAAATTTGCTGAGATTTCCCTGGAGCAAATTTTACATATTGTTCTTGGGAATAATGTGTTTTGTTAACTAGTCTTACCAGAAATGCCTAATTTTTTCTGATCAAGGGGTATAGTTTGGGCAAGCATAGAACACCAGTTTTTGAAATTATAGGAAAGATCTGGGCAAAAATAAGTGGAAAAAAGGGGCTCCTGTCCTTTCCTCTAGTTTAGATAATGGACTACCCTCACAGCTGTTCTGTGTTGTCACTTCTCACTACCCATTAAAAGACAACAGATAAAAGGGAGAAAATAGTTTGATAAAATATTACTCACTAAAATGGCAAGAATTCTAAAAATCAAACAGACAGCTATAGCAAAAAATACTAAATCTAAGTGAACTGGGAAATTACCAAAAGGACTCTGCAAGACATTTTGTATAAATGTTAAGCAACTAAAAACATTAAGATATGTCTTATATGACAAGTCTGAGGTCTGATGCAGAGCAAGTATTTTAACAGGAAAAAACGCTAAGTGAAGATTATGGCCCCTATAAGATAGTCTAGGTCGGACAAGGTAGGGATCAGAGATACTAAGCTTGCAGCTCAAGAAGAAACATTCCTATTTTTTACTCCTTACTTTGGCCCCAAAGGGACAAAGGCTTGAAGGTCTTTATTCCAGTGGAATGCTCCCTCCCTATCTGACCTAACCTCTGAAAGTTAGATCCTCTGAGCACCCAGCTTCTACTTAGGAAACCATTTGTAAATTCCATATCTGAAGTCAATTAGAATCACTTCTTTTACTATAAAATCTTGAGAATATTTTGGTCAAGAGAGTTTTTTAAGTGAAATCTAGAGGGAGTAGAAAAGACCAAACTATAACAACTAGTGCCATAAATTGACTCGCGATTATTTTTAAAATAAAAAGATCATTTAAAGTGATTCATTTTGATATGGGTGCAAATATCTCACAAGTTATGTTTCCAATTAATTTAATATTTATACTCTGCTTCCAAAAAGAATCTAAGGCTGCTTCCAAAGATCAATTTTGCTTTTATATCTAGACTATTGAAGTAAGTGTGACATCATACTATTTACTGCATTATGTTTTAGTATGTATTTTATGACAACACACTTTCACCTAATCTTTGAGACTGTATTTTGCATTAGGAGAAGGCAAAATTAAGTTGCTAAAGTCTGTATGTAATCACATTACACTACACTTACAAAAATGGAGCGAGGCATTAACATTTTGACTAACAAGCAAAAAAATAAAATAAAATCTAGTTTATTTGAAAAGTTGTGAAAGGAAAAATGTAAGAAAGTTTTAGCTGAGTCATTTGTAGTTAAGAATAAAAGAGTGAAGTCAACGAAGATTTAATCCGTTTTTCTTTCCCCCAAATCAAGAATATTTGAAGTAAAAAGCCACTTATGTTCTGAACAAATTAAATGAAGTAATTAATGCCCATTGTATTGTCAAAATCAAAGGCAAATGCTATGTTTTGTAGGGGAAACCTCAGGGAGAAGGAATTAGGGCAAATATTTAAGACCTTGGTAAAATCTACTAGATAGTATAACTCCACACCTACATTTTGTTTCAGTCGTTATTAGTTCTTAGATTTATTTTTTAATAATCTTAGGTGATTAGACCAAATGAATTCCTTACTTTAACATAAATAAGAGGAGAACATATATGACTGAATTCTGACCTAGGGTCTGCCTCAAAATCTTTCTCGGGGATCTTGTTTTCCCATCTTCTTTGGCACTGGTCTTTTCATGAAATACACATCTATTTTATTTTTACTGTATCCTGGTCTTTGACATTTGTTTTGATATTCCACTCATTAAGCAAGCAACATCTCACTTTGGACCTGCCTGCACAGTATGGTTGCTTGTCCTGCAAGCCAGTCTCAAGGTGCAGTTTGGTGTGTCAGTCAAATTTAGTCATTTTCTACAGAGTTGCTGTTCTCAGAGTTGCTGTTTAGGTTCTGGTTAGGAACACTCAGGGTGACTCTCGCATTTCTTTGTAGTTACTTCTGATGAGACATATTCTGTTAACACAATGGGCTTTCCATCACTCATACTGTTCGTTTTGTGACACTGATACAACTCTTTTTACTAGTTTTAAAAGTTCACATTCTGGAATCACCTTAACTTGGTGCAACATGACATTAGACAAATTACTTTCCCTTTTTAAGCCTTATTCATTAATTTATCCAACATTTATTGAATTATGTGTAATAGGTTTGCAGATAGGAAGTGAATGTGATAGGCAGGGTTTTCTTATCTGTAAAATGTGGCTAATGATGAGCTGTTCTGGACGATAAAACATATGTAAGGTACTTAGCACCATGCTCAATAAATATTCATTGTTATTATTAGCAGTATTATTTTGATAAAATTACTTTTAACATCTCCCTATGACTGTAGCATCACAATGTATCCTATATATATAATGCTACTCCTTCAATTATTGACACTGAAAACGGTCTTTTCTAGAAACATTGATGTAATGTTCTTAGACTCTTGGAATGTAAGCACTCCAAAATACAATACCTTTCACACCTGGTCAGCCAAGAAAAAACTGTAAGTCACAACCACGATCTGGATTTTGAAAGTAAGGTGTTGTATCTGTGTCCTCTGAGTGTAGGCTTGTCTAGATAATTTTCTAAATGTCTTTCCAAAATTCTGCATATACTTCTAAGTTTGGATAGTTAGAAAAATAAAGAAGCCTAAATACAGGCCATCTTAAATTTTACTTGTTCTCTATCACTAGCATTGAAATCAGCAGTTAAAAACATCACAATATTTTAACTACTGTGGTTTTAGCTGTTTGTGTGTGTGTGGGGGGGGTGTCATCAACTCACGCCAGTTAAAGAACGTGGCATTTCTGCATCTTATAAAATTGAACCAGAGAAAGTGGGTTACCACAGGAACTGGCAAAACTTATTGGCATTACTGGAATGCTTATTTAAAAAGTTTCCCTTTTACTTAATGGACCTATTTAAGAATGATACAGAGAAAACGCCTAAAACGGTGGTAGAGAGTTTGCATCTACACTCTAGGAATATTTGTCTTTTAAAGTGAAACCTCATTAGGCAAACTGTATTTTACTAACGGTTGCATAGTAGCCTGTGTATGGTTTTTGAAGAAAACGAGTTTTGAAAAATCATGTTTACAATTTGTCACTCATTTTAAATCCCATTGTTGCCCTTCGGTTCTTATTAATATATAAGAATATCGAACACAAAATGACATCCTCTAAAATAGGTACTTTAGAGGAGTTGGCCGAAAACCTGAAAAAGAGCCTTTTAAAATGGCACTTAGGGCAGAACCTGTCTCAGGATCCCACAACCAGCAGCTGGCAGGTAACAGCCTCAACGCCTGACTTCCCAGGACCCACTCATCACCCGGGGAAGACCCGACAGCACTAGCCCTCCTGCCTCATCATCGCTGGGCTTCTGGCAGGCGGAGCCTCGTTCTCGTCCACGGCAGTCCACACCTCCGTCTCTGCAGGCGTACACGGGTCTCGGGAATCACCTCAGGAGCCCACTCAGCAGCGGGGAGGCCGAGGGTGAAAGCGAGAGCCAGGAAAGCCCGGGCTCTCCCTGTAACCCCCGCACTCAGTGGTGTCCCCCTCCCCTCGGTGGTGGGGCCGCGGATACCTCCTCAGCCGCCTCAGCTGTCGGAGTTCAACTGGTGGGCGGCCCGTCTCGCCGTGGCCGCCACCGCCGGGTCCCCTCAGAGGCCTCACAAAGCCATGCTCCAGCCGCCCGCACCTGATTGACTGACCCCGGGCTCTGGCTCTGCCTCGCGCCGCCACCGCCTCCGCTGCCGCGCACGCGCACCTCGCGCGCCTCTGTACCCGGACGGCCCCAAAGCGGGAACGCCAGGCTGCGAGCTGCTGGCACCTGTCTGCCTGCCAGACAGACCCTGGGCTCCGGCCTCGTGCTGGCACGCGCACGCGCCTCGCGCGCCTGCCGTCGGCCCTGGGGGCGGGACCGCGCGGCAGCGAGCGGGCGGGGGGCTCGTGGCGCGCGCGCCCCGCACCCGAGGGCTGCGGAGAGATATTTTGGGTGGCAGGAGGCCCCTCGTCATTTCCGCCGGGCAGCTAGTCGTGCTGGGGGCTTCACTCCCGCGCGTGAGGCGAGCGGGCAAGTTGGCTGAGGGCGTGCGGCAGAAGCTGCTTCCCTCGGTGACGCGACCCCCTCAGCAGCTCAAGCCATGAACTGAAGCTCCCTAGGGACGGAGACCCGAGCGGAGCGGCGGAGGCAGCAGCAGCAGCCACCGCCTTAGCGGGAACTGAGCAGACCCGGCGCGGAGCCACGACTCCTGTACGTTTCCCTCCCCGTCGCCGTTCCTGCCAGCGGTTGGCTAAGAGACATTACAGCCGCGAGACCCGACACACAAAAGCCGCTTTCAACGCGCCGCCCGCCCAGGGAGGCTGCGGCCAGCAAGGGACCCCACCTGAGAGCGGTTCGGACTGCTGAGTTCGTTTTGTGTCTGAGCTCCGCGCTCTGCACGGAACCGACCCCGTACCCATGGCTCTGATAATGGAGCCGGTGAGCAAATGGTCTCCGAGTCAAGTAGTGGACTGGATGAAAGGTAATGCCTGCTGCGGGGAGGGTGAGGCGGCACTGGGGCGCGGGGCACCAGTGCGAGGTTAGGAGGGGGCGCCCGCCGCGCCAGAGCCCGCCACCGCGGCTTCCACTGGCATATCGTCGTACGCGTCGGGGCAGAGGTCCTCCAGGACTGGCAGGGGCCTGGGGTCGCCGGTCTCCTTTTGTCTCCAGCTAGAGGGGCGCGGAGCGGCCAGAGAGCTAGAGGGCAGCGGGCGCCACCCGATTGGAGGCAGGAAGTCGGGAGGCGGAATACCGGCGCATCTTGCGTACT
Source organism: Trachypithecus francoisi (assembly GCF_009764315.1). Taxonomy (NCBI): domain Eukaryota; kingdom Metazoa; phylum Chordata; class Mammalia; order Primates; family Cercopithecidae; genus Trachypithecus; species Trachypithecus francoisi. The sequence continues at coordinate 113,759,255 of NW_022681471.1, read as the reverse complement.
CCCCGCTCCCCTTACTGCCCCCGGGCCGGGAGGACGTGGCGACCCTTATCTCCCAGCTCAGGGTGGACTCCTCCAGGACCTGCTCCCCTGGTCGCCCTTCCCTGGCCCCTTTGTTCCTGGGAAAGCTGACGCCCCCTCTGCGGCCGCCCTTGCCAGCCGCCTTCCCCAGCGCCAACTCTCCCAAGCAACTTTTAGCCCGGATAATGGGGTCAGGACGCGGCCGCCCCCATTTGGAGCCTGGCATCCCTCCACACCCAGGTTTGGCTGAGGATGCCCAGGGCGGGGGTACGTGCTACTTTGGGGATGAGGACATCATGCTTCCCCTGGGACAGCATCCTTGCTGGTATCTGTGGGCTGCCTCCAGCGCATCTCCTCACATCCTTTCCCTTCTCTGCTTTCTCCCTTTCAAGCCAGTCGAGGTTTTGGACCTCACGGCTTTTTATTAAGGGCTCAACGCCAGGTGTAAGGTAATGCGCATTCAGGTACCTTCACATTTCTTCCATCTTGAAGGTTCCCCCCTTTTTGCCCCTGGCGATTTATAATAACCACAGTTATAGACAATCGCCCTCCTAATCGCAAACGTGAGCTTTTTCTCTAATCCCTGGGCTTTCCTGTCTCACTACCTCCCTCTGTTGTCTGAGTTAAGGGGCTTATAGAGGACTCCCCCACCCACCAACCCCTTGGATCCCCAGGCCCAACTCTTCCCTAAGATTTTGGGAATTGAAGAGGGGATGAATGGGATGGAATGGAATAAAGGATCCGTGGCCACACTTGGGATCATACCTGAGCAAACGCTAGGTAGATCAGTCAGAGACCAAAGGCTTATTATCGCTGAAAATGCCCGTTCCTACGATGAAGGAGCCCCTTCTTGGGCTTACTTAACAGTCAAGACTTTCTAAGCTCCAGATAATTTAGAATGAGAGGTGAGGTGATTGGAAGGGATTGAGAGTGACAGGGAGAAACTGAATTTTTTTGCTCATTCTTTTCCCCAGCCTTTTTGGCCGCTTGCTTATTCTTGTGGATTTTTCTTTATTTTGCTTTCATTTTATTCCCTTACTTGCCCCTTTATTCCTCATTTACTTTGCTTTTCTTTTCTAATATGTGGAAACTGTTTTGTAACTGCTAAGCACAGTACAAATGTGAGTGAATTGAATTAAACCTAATACATTATTTATCGACTGCCCCCCTGTGTGCAGTGCATTGTGCTAAGGTGCCATGGGGGATATAAAGATGACTAAGACAAAGTCCTGCAGTGGCTCATCTTTGCTGCTGTTTTTTCTCTTTATATATTTGCTATTGAAATTCCAGTATCTTAGATTCCCACCAATTCTCCTCACTCTCCACCTTCTCTGTTTCTCAGTGATGGAAGAAAGAGCCAGAGTATATGCAGGAAGCAACAATGCTTAAAACCCCTTTCTTTGAATTTTTCTAAAAGGTTACTGTAGTTTGAGTCTGTTGCTGAAATATGAAAAGACAAGCTATCTTGGCTCCATGGGAGTCTGATTACCTTCATAGACTACCTTTTGCAAATTCCCATGATGCCTGTAGTGAGTGCTGCATACTCAGTCTCCACCTCCCACCCTCCCAGTTACATTCTTGCAGTTTCCCCTCTCTCCATAGTTTAGGTCCACTGAAGCAAGTAGAATATATGATGCAAATATTCTGACACACATTATTAGTTGTTCAGTACACCAGTCCTTTAAAAAATCTTTCCAGCCTAAAATGTGGCTTCTTTGAAGTTAGGTTAACATTGTTAGCTATGATTTGAAATTTTTTTAAATATGTAAGTCGAATACCTTGTTTCATACCTGTTGGTGACGCATTTTAGAGCTATTTGAAAAGATCAATTGGGTAGCCAAGATAGAGTTTGTGTATCGTATACACATATGACTGGAAGAGAATGAATGATATTTCAAATCCCAAACTACTTCCTGCTGAAATTTCCTTAATATTCATATGTATTTGATTTGAGATATTACCAGAAAATGAGATTTAAAAAAATAGTTGGATGAAACAAACAACATTTCCTCAACTTGTAACTTACACTGTTACCTTAATTTTTCTCTCTTTGCCCTTTTCCCCAAATAAAGTTTAACAAAGGACATTTTAAAAATATTTTTCATCCTGCAGTAATGCAGTAATACTTAAAAGTCACCTGCTAATTTAGGCTGTAGCTTTGAGAGGCTAAACCTCATTTAGTGTTGTATAATATGTAGTGTTGTAAAGGCAGTACCAAAGAATGAACAAGAGTCTTGAACAACTGCAACACTGTGGGAGTTCTTCAGAGGATGCTCCTAATGAGACAGTTTCATCATCCTTAACATTGAAAGCATATAGTATATCCTTTCTGCTGGTCACAATCATAAATAGTTATAACTCTGTTTAAATAAAGTACATTCTTTATGTACTTTCTAGGGTATTTTTCTCTTCACTAAACAGAAAAAGAATCATTAAGTATATAAGAATAGGAATGGCCATATATTTATGATTCTAGACAATTTGTAGAAGTGATATAGAAACTCAGTCCCAGAGAGAGAAATGAATGGGGAAAAAAAGCTGACAAGATTATCAAGCTTTAGTGGCATATATTCAAGATTATTTATGAGGGACAATTTATACATTGCAATTTTGGTGCAATGTATAAATGGATTCATTTTGATTGATTTTTATTAAAATATTTGAGGGAGATGGAAATATAAAATTTATATATTGTTAGTAGTAAAGATATAAGGAAATCCTTGTATTCTTTTGCTCACCGACTTCATTATTTGTAAAATCAAATACCAAATTTTCTACTGACAATAAAAATTGGATATAACACAGTGTCAATGTTATTTCCAGTAAATACATGAACTCCTTGTGAGTCAGTGAAATAAGTAGCTATATCCCAAATTATCCTGATAGTACTTCTGGCTATTTGGAGATATCTTCTAGACCTTCAAATTAATTTTTAAAATTAATCTTATAAAAATATTTTTGGAGAAAACCAAGTACTCATAAATTAGCATTTGAAACTAACCTTCAGTTGGAAATTGCATCCAATCCTCTTGTAGTTTTTATATTTTAAAACATAAATTCCTTTCAAGGTAAATAAAGGCAAATGAGTTATTGGAAAAAGCCATAGGCAGAAAAGTAGGCCAGTAATTGTTCTAATTTTTCCTCCGTCTGTTATTCTAAAATAAGTCATTTCTCAGCTTCTATCTGTTCACTTGCAGGGCCTGGAAATAATCTGCAGTTGTTTGGGTCTGCAGACCTTCTCTACTTTTTTGCCCACTGAAATATAACAAAAAACCCTGAATGCTTTAGGGCCCCTGTTATTAACTTTATTATTAATTTTCCTAGTCCATGTCACACCCAGTCATTCCAATTTTTTTCTTACATCTTTTCCAACTCTGAGACTCATTCAAAATATCCACATGACTAAGACAGTTATTTTTCTAGGACTCAGCTCCCTACATTACATTCTTCCAGTAATCTTTAATCTCTCTGGGTCAGATAAAATGATTATGATTTTTCAGAGTTAACCAATAGGCCCCATTTTGCTAGTCTTTAAACATCTCTGTGATTTAGCTCCAGCCAATTTTGTATTATCATGATTCCTAAAATAATTAAATTTTTAAGATAGCCTTTCTCAACCCATTCCACAATCAACTGCTCTACTCTTTCCTGTTTACTATAAATCATTTTTTCAAGAGGCATTCTCTGACTTCTAATTTCTGTCCTGATGACTCAGCCATCTTGAGGCTAGAAAATAAAATACATTCTTTTAGGTATAAAAAGCAAAACCAATGTTTTGTATACAATCCTATAATAGAGGAAAATGTAGTGATTATATAAAGTCTAGTCAGTATAAAAGTTTAATGCTGTAGAGGAGAATGTATTTGATAAGGCAGAGATGTTTTGACAGGTACAATGCTCTTTAGTAATTCTTTTTGCCCATCATAGGACCCAGAGCTGAGGTTGAAATTTGTCTTTATTAAATAAAGAAAATGTCAGAATTTTGAGTTAAACTGTCTTGAGAGAGAGATTGGAAATAATTTTCTGGCAGGAACTACAAATAAGCTTAAGTGATCAAATTGTTTGTATCACTTCCTTTTGAAAAATTAGGGTAGTTTTTTCAATTGAAAGGTGACTAAATTGGCACCAACAGTCATCTACTTTGGATTTGACTTTTTTGGGGAACAGGAATTCTTGTCATTTTATGTAAAGAAGGAATGTATCTTTTCCATACGTAGAATTTCATTCAGAAGACATGTTATTTTTCTTATAGTGTTATTAACATTTGCTCCTTAATGTAACACTCATGATTTAGTGCAGATTAGGAACAAGGAGTATATTTATGTAGATATATTTGCTCCATAGATATTATTTTCTCAGTGCTTCTGCATGGAAGGTACTTTAATGGGTTGTTTTAAATTATTCTCTGCTTTGGGGAAATTAGCCTCTGTAAGGCATGGTAGTGACGTTGACAAACTTAGGCAAAGACAAAGAAAGGTACCAACTAGCACACGTAGTAATTTTTTTTAAAGCTGTATATGAGCACCATTGGAAAGAGAAGATGATAATTTTATTGAATCAGAAAGGGGTCTGTGAGGAGGGTGAGGTTCTAGCAACTATTTAAGCTACTTATTTAATTAAGGCATAATCTAAGAGGGATGTATACTAAATGTAGTGGCACAGCAAGAAACTCTAGAGTTGACGTGGGGTTATTAACTAAAGGGGGGTTGTATATAGGTTCGTCTGGATGAAAGAGAGAGGTGGGCAGTAGAGGGAAAGTGAGGGAGGAGCGTGAGTAGGTGGCACAAAAGTACAAGAACAAATCTGCATTTCACAAAGACCATAAAACTCTCATCATGTCCTGAGTTTAAATAAATGCCACATTATAAAACTTTAGCTGCCAAAAATAAGCCCACAAAGAATGTGTATTGAATTGGTACAGCTGTTTCAAATCTGTTTCTCAGGAATGATTTGAAAATAATGTTAAATTATTTTGAAGATTAATTAAATCATTAACATTATGTTGTTAGATATTTCTAATTTTACTGAACCAAGTTCTTATACGAAGAATGGAAATAGACTTTTAAGTATTAATACTGTTCCTAAAGCAATGATGAATTATCATTTTTATTTATAACAGAGCAACCCTAGATTAGGGCTCAATTTATTCTTTTTTTGTTTGTTTTTGTTTTTGTTTTGAGATAGAGTCTCACTCTGTTGCCCAGGCTGGAGTGCAGTGGCGCAATCTCAGCTCACTGCAACCTCCGCCTCCTGGGTTCAAGTGATTCTCATGCCTCAACCTCTCAAGTAGCTGGGATTACAAGCACCCACCACCACCCCTGGCCAAGTTTTGTATTTTTTAGTGGAGATGGGGTTTCGCCATGTTGGCCAAGCTGGTCTTGAACTCCTGACCTCAAGTGATCCACCTGCCTCGGCCGCCTAAAGTGTTGGGATTACAGGCGTGAGCCACCGCACCCGGCCTCAATTTGTTCTTTTTAATTTGTTCTTAATGATGTTTAGCTTTCTATGTGTCTTCCCTGCAGTACCTCACACATAGGGTTATTGTGAAGAATAAAGTTATTAGCTTCTAAAAATAGTACTAAAAGAATGGATCATCTGTACTAGTTGTTAAAAAGGGCGGGGGAAGGGAGTATAAAGTAATTTGAAAAAAATGGAGTCTAAAAGTTTTAATTGTTTATGGCTTTTTATTGTTTAGTGTCTGATTAAAAGCAGCAAGTATAGTCTTCAACGTGGAATCATTGTGTTGAATTACATTCAGTGAGTGAATTCACAGTTTTCATGAATAGCATAGGCCTGTGTTCCACAAAATGGTATATTTTTGTGGTTGTGGAAGCCAAATGATCAAAAGAAGCCAAAGAGGTGGTTTTTGTTTTTTGTTTTTTGTTTTTTTTGCTAAGCTATTTTATATTAAAACAGACATGGATATTATATTCATGATGTAGAAATCAAAATTGGCATTATTTCAAAGATGAGACCAGAGACTTAGCAGGAATTTTAGGCTTGCAGCTGGCTGTTTAAAGCTCTGTTCAGACCTCCCGGGGTTGAATACACTCTTTTGAGCAATTACAGATACATCAGTGGAAAAGTTGGAGAAGTGGTAGTTGAGTTTAAAAAAGGTAACATTAATGGACTCTGTTTCCCTTTTTTTCCTTTTACTACAAGGCACAAAATATGACCATCTTCAGTCGAGGTCATGATAATTGTAGCATCTTAATTTTGTTTATTTGTTTGATCCATACACCTCCAGTCGGGATGAATTCCTTGAAAATGAATCTCATCTGATCTCATTCTCTCACTTCTTACCCTTATCAGTTTAAAACAGTTTAATTACTTCTCATTGTTTTTAGGATAAAGGTCAAAGTCCTTAACATGGCCTATAAGACCCTTGAAGGTTTGGTTATTGCCTATGAGGTAAGTGTCATGCACAGCACCAAGTATACAGGCTGCCTCACCGTCCTTCCTGTTTGCCTACCACTGGGCATTTGCACTTAATATGTTCCCTCATTCTCTTCACCTAGTTAAGTCCTACTCACCCTTCAGGTCTTATGCTTTTTCACATCCACCTTAGGAAAGCCTTTCCAGATTTGTTAAATCACATCAAATCCTCAGTTATATGCTGTCCTAGTACCATGTATATCTCCTGTGTCCTATTCACCAGTTTTATTTTTATATTAATTTGGATGGTTATTTGATTGATCTCCAGCTCCCCCACTAGATGAGTGCAAGGACCCCGTCTATTTCTTGTACCAGTGTGTAAAAAAGTATCTGGTATAAAATAGACACTTAGAAAATATTTGTTGAGGGAAGGAATAAATTAATGTATTCACAGATTACTGGTCTGTCAGCAAATCTGCTTTCCTAAATGACAATGCACGTAAAGTCCCTTATAATGCTCTAATGGATACTTCAGTGCCAACCTATGTATTGTGTGCCAGAATACAGTAGAAGTAGGGTTGCTTTATCCATTTCTCATAGTTGTAGTGCTCTAGTCAATTCAAAGATACGAATCATGGTTTAAACTCATTTTGTTATAAAATATTAATAATTTCAGTAAATTAATAACACTTGTATTTATGCCATAAGTATTATAGATAGTATAAATATTATTTACTAATGTCGCTTAATAAGACAACATGATAAGCAAATACTTATTAAACCATTAAAACACACTCCTCCTAAGCATTTATTTCCCTTCATTCAAATTTTCTAATTGTTTCTTCATTTGGGTATTTTTAAAAGAACTCTATATATTTTAGAATGCATGATAGTGTGAAATTGATCAAATGTCTTAGTTTTGTCCTCTTATAAAAATAAAAACAAAAAGCTCATATAAAAAATTAAAATGCATTGTTCTGTTGTTAAGATATCCTTTATTTGTTAATTGGGACGATAAAATGGAAAAACAACCCTTGAGCTTAATGAAACCATTATCTTATTTATTATATTTAGTGTTCCATTTGCATTTTTATTAATAGGAATACAATTAAGGTATTTAAAGGTGCATCTTAAATCAACATTTTCTTGTGTAATTTTTCATCCTTCCCTCTGATTTTGAAAAAAAGAAAACTTTAAAAACTAGATGTAAGTTTATCATTACTAACTTTTGAAGGGCACTTTTTAAGAACATATGTACAGAATTATTGCAAAACATAGTTTGCTAAATACAGGTGCCTCAAGTGGATTTTCTATGAATTACATGCTGCTAGGTAATCACTAGTAGGCAAATTACCAAAATTTTTCTAATAAAGCCTGCCTCCTCCCAATTTAGAATCATTAAAATACAAATCAGAATAAGTGAAATTGTAAAGATCTTAATAGGCATGCCAGTTTGTTAACTCTTTATAAAACACCTTAAATGCCCTAGCTAGTACTGCAAAACAATGGATTGCAATTGTGCCCTGATTTGACTTACAAACAACTATTCTACAAGATAGAATTTTTAAACTTGAAAGGTGTATTTAATTTATGGTTTGATTTTAATTTAAATTACACTCATTAATTCTAATGGAAGTTTTCATTATCTTACTCTTGCAATTTCAGGAAAAAAGAGTTTGTTGCTATTTGCATAAATGCACTGAATTTTAAATTTTGCTAAAGTGCAGTAATAACTGTTTTAACTTTCTTTGTTCATCTGTTGACTATTTTACCACAACATAAAATTGTTTGAAAAACCAATATTTATTTAATAAACCACAAGTTGCACTGACACCAATATAGGATGGTTTGCCATGATAAAAATATTGTTACATAACTAATATCAAGTGTAGCATGCATGACTGTTATATGTTTACTTGACATTAATGTTCTTAGAAATTAGATAGGTTGGATAGTCTTTAGATACAGTGGTAGATAAGAAGAAACCTCATTAAATTAGTTGCCTTTTAAGATTTTGCCCAATATCTTTTTTTTTCTTTTGATGTTTGTTTGAACTTTTTATTTTGTTTCAGATACATCTGCTATTTTTAAAACAGGCTTGCAACATGTTTTCTTACGTAATAACTAGAACAAATCAATGGAAGCTTGGCTTAGATCCTGGATTTTCCTTTTATCAATGTATTTACCAAAGATGATAAAAGAATCTATTTTCTAGTAAGTTGTTAGTTGTACTTAACAATGTAATTTATTAGTAAAAACCTTTAAAATTCTGGCATTAAATAATACTGCTGAATGATTAATGTTAATACTAGCTGAATTTTTGTTTTAATTTTGGTGTGTTTTTTATATGTATATAGGAGTTTATTTTGTATATTTTTTCAGAAAATTGATATTTTAATGTTGTGAAAATCATTTATATTTTGGTTTTCAAAACAGGCCTTGGGATATTAAATACATATAACAGAGAAAGTATAGAGATTTTGCTCATGATGCTCAAAACAGACATATAGTAGTCCAGTTGCTAGTTTTCCTCCTGGCCTGCTGGAACCTACATAGAAACCAAGTTTGATGTGGTATAGAGCTAGCATGATATGGCAGGGCTAGATGTTCTTTCCCCAGTTCCCATTATATTGGTGTCAGGATGAGCTTTATGGCAGTCTCTGTTGGCACCAATGTTACATTAAATCAAAGGAACAAAGCTTCTTTATCCAGAAGCCTGCTCTGTTGCCTTCTAGCAGTCAGACCAGAGACTTTCAGTTTGATGTTGAATTGATACACACAGAGTAGTTAGTTCTGTGAAATATTTGGATTAGATGATTTTTCTTTCCAGTGGCCCTAGACATAATGCTTTGAGTTTACTTATGGTAAAAACCTGTTAATTCGGATTATGTTTGTTTGGGATTTGTGATAATTTCACTGTGCTCCTATTGAAGATTCTGTTAATATGTGAAGGAAAGGTTTGCTGATCAATCTAATAATGCAAACAAGATTGGAAAGAAATTGTTTGACCTGGGAGAATACAATGTTTTTGTACTATACTTTGCCAGGAGCCACTTACATACTGAAAATATGCTAGTTAGAAAGGAGTTGTATTTTTACTTAGAATTTCTGTATACTTAGAATTATCAGTTTTTGTTTTTTGGAGTATTTTGCAAACGTTATTTAGTATAGCTTGGTTCTTCTCATTCACCCAAATTAGAAAGGTCATGTACTTCACATTATATTATTACGAGTAATCTTTAAAAGTGAAATAAGGCAGAGTTATTAACACCTTTTTATAGGTAAAGTACAGAGAAGTTAAGCAGCTCAACAGAGATTGTACAGCTGTTCAGTGAAATTAGGTTTGACGTCAACTTTTCCCCTACTGGATTGGATTTACAATTTAGTGGGTAAAGGACACAGTTCAGATATGTACACAATGATTTTCAGAATTGACCTTTTGAAAATTTTTCTGAATTTTCTACCCTTTAAAAATTGGCATAGTATGTAATAAAGTACAGGTAAGAGCACTTTGGAATCAAGATACCTGGGTTTGTATCCTGACTTTATCACTTCTTAGCTTGTGTGATCTTAGGGAGAGTTTAAGTAATTTTCCCAAATTTTTTCCTTTTTATAAAATGGGGATGCTGGTATTACCTACAATTATCAATCTAAAAGGTGTTTCTACATTTTACCACATTTTTCTGTTGTGGTATACTTAAAACGATGCCTTGTATATAGTGAGCAAATATAAATGTCAACTTTTTTAAAGGAAGAGATTATATTCTGTTGGCAATATTCGGAGGCAGAACTAATAATAGATTATATTTATTAAGTGCTTCCTACATACTATGTCCTGTGCTAGGTGCTTTCCCTACATTACATTTAATGCCTATCTTAGCCCTGAAAGGTTGGACTTAATCCCTATTTTACAGATGAAGGAACTTTGGCCTAGAGAAATTTTTACTTAGAAATGTTGAATGACTTGTCCTATATACCTGTATATTTATTAAGCAGGTGTTTCTTTTAAGTATTGATTTCTGATTGGTTCAAAAATACCTAATATTTCCACCTTGCTTTTCTAGCAGAGGTAGATGTGACATGAGAGGAATCCTGGAAATACTTTTCAAAGATGTTATGTCCTCTCCATCAAATCTACCTATTCTAGTATCTGGTAAGGTGGGCTATAGTTTTTGTGTCCTTTGGGCTTCTAGTGAGATGTGTGTGTGCGCGTGTGTATGCACGATGAGTTGTTTCTACTGCTCAGGATAGGGCTTTCGTTAGTGACAAAGATGCCACATATTACTGTAGTCTTGATGACAGCTTTTCTATTTTGAAGTGACCCCTAGAGTTTGATGCTCCCCTCTGCTGAGCCTGGACGTAGGCAAAAAAAAAAAAAAAAAAAAAAAAAAAAGCCTACTCTGAGCACTACTGCCAAGAACCCAGTGCTGAGATGTTTTGTTCTCAAAGGATTGCTAATAAAAGTATGTGGTACCTGATAATAGGCATTCATGAGTATGTCACATTTTACCAAAAATAATGATAATTTGTTCAGATTTACTCAGAAGTGGTTAGCCTTGCTACCTGCATTTCATTAGTGTTTCTTTGAACAGCAGACATTTTTTGGTGTGTTCCTGTAGATCTGAAACCCTTATGTACCTACAAAATGTCAGTTCATCTCCTCAAATTGTTTTGTTTGGAAACATTTATAATACACCAAATTGTGATATGATAGGAAAGCTAAGTGAATCACGAAAGCAATTTAAATGCTAGAGGAAATTTAATCATAATTAGTTAAAAAAACTATTGTGAAATAAATGCAAAATATGGAGTGGTCGAGTTGAATTAGATATTTGACCAATGGAGTGCTTGTAAAATGGTAATGAAAGGCACAATTCCATCTACATTATATTTTAAAGTCATACACATAACTTTCCATATGTTTTAAAAATATATATTCTAGTATATATGTGGGAAGTTAAAGTAGGATTTGTTCAAAGTTATGCAAAGATGATATTTTCTGTTTCTCCTTGCTTTCTTTTAATAGAAAGAGTTAAGGTGAGTTTGCTTTAGACTGGAAGTGTTAAAATAAGTGAAAATAACTTAAATTGTTCTTTACTTGTGGAGAGAATGGTTTGAAGTTTCTCACTTTTTATAAAAGCTATTACAATACCCAGGACAATAGAACCTTAAAAAAAATTGTGAACTGTGGTAAATTACCAACTACTTTGAAGATACCTTAGTCTTGTCTCTCTGACTATATAAAGCACCTTTTTCCTAAATTGCTCATTATCCTTTAAAATTCATATAAATTAGAATTAATTTTGTTTGGGGATGTTTTTGAGAATTTCATCACTTTCTTTGAAATAATTGTTGACATCTTGTTTTAAAAAACAATCTGTTTTAAATATGGTAATACTGTGAATCTCTATCTACATTAATTTTAAGATGTATCTGATTTAATGTTTAAAGGCAGTGGTTTCTTATGTTTTAGATTTTCAAATGAAGCTGCTTGTTCTTAAACATATACATACTGGAAAATAATGCATGCACATAGAAAATAAATAAAGCAGTGGGCTGGGTACGGTGTCTCATGCCTGTAATTCTAGCACTTTGGGAGGTTGAGATGGGCAAATCACTTGAGCTCAGGAGGTCGAGATCAGCCTGGACAGCATGATGAAACTCTCGTCTCTACAGAAAATACAAAAATTAGCCAGGCATGGTGGGGCATGCGTGTAGTCCCAGCTACTCAGATGGCAGAGGTGGGAGGATCACCAGAACCAAGAAGGTCAAGGCTGCAGTGGGCTGTGATTGTGCCACTATACTCCAGCCTGGGTGATGGAGTGAGACCTTGTCTCAAAAAATAAAAAATAAAAAAGAAAGAAAAGAAAAGAAATACAGCAGAATAATAGCTGAGGAACCATAACACTATAACACTATTATCACACCACTGTCCATTCATTCCTTAATATCAATATCTATTTGTATGAATTTCTAGTTTCATAAATGTCAAGCACTGCATTTTTTTTTCTTCAGTCAGAATCCAAATCAGGTGCACACATTGGATTCTATCTTATTCTTTTTTCCTATGTCAATCTTTTTGGATGTTTTACATAACAGATGTTATGCAATATCTCCTGAAATAAAATGCACAGATAATATAACTTACCTACTCACATAATTTTTAAAAACTCACTAAAATGTCCTTATTATAATAAAAAGAAAAATACATAATAAAATAATATGGGTTTCTATATGTACATACCCATTATGACTCTACAAGAGGAAAATAATTGATATTTTTCCCTACTTTTAATGAACATATCTGGATTTAAAAGAAGCATTAAGATCAGAAGTTGTTCCATGGAATGTATACAAGAAAATGGAAGAACAGGTGAATGAATAGACAGTGAAGTAAAAACAAATAGTAGGAGAAGTGTAAATGGACCAGACTCATTTGATAAGCCATTCTAGTAATTCCTGTTGACCATTTGAAAGTTATGAGTGAAGGAAACAGCTTTTTGGAGAATATTATATTCTAGGGCTAGGGTAGGGAATATGCGAGAAGAGCCTGGAGCATCCTGTAGTGCCATAAAGTAAAGAAGTGTTCAAAAAACACAATGATGAGGGCATGTAAAATACTCAAAAGCCAATCCGAAAGAGCTTCCAAAAGCTAAAGCTGGAACAATTTGAACAATAAAGTATTACAGTATTGGGTTATAACCCAACATATAAAATAAATATATTCATGGATCCATTCTGATATAAATAAATGTCTGGATAAGTAAAGAAATGGAGGAGAAGAGACAAATCTTTCATGTAGAGAATTACAGATCATTTGTATACATACTCCCTAATTCCCACCACAAAGAGGTGGTACTTAAATCCCCACTCCTTGATTGTGGGTTGCACTTAGTGACTTGTTTCCAGAGAGTAGAGTGTGAAAAAGGGGAAACATATAACTTTATAGTGGAGAACCCTGGCAGTTGCTACCTTGGCCAAGTGATCAAGGTTAACATCGTCAGTGATAAGTCATGTTGATAGCATGTGCCCGTGATATGATGTGATGTGTTGTAATGTGATTGATATGATATTATGAGAATGGTTCTTTATTTCTGTGGTCTTTCCTTACTCCCCACAAACCCATAACCCCATTCTAACCACGAGAAAAACATTAGAAAAGCCCACATTTAAGGACGTTTTTAAGAATACCCAACCAATACTCCACAAAACTGTCAAGGTCACCAATAACAAGGAAAATATGAGAAACTCAAAAACCAGAAAAGGCTAAGGAGACATGATAATTTAGTTATATTATGGCATTCTAGATAGGACCTTGGAATGAAAAGTACATTAGGAAAAAACTAATGAAATACAAATGAAGTGTGGAGTTTAGCTTATTAGCAATATAACAAGGTTGGTTCCTTAGTTGTAGTGAATGTACCATAGTAATGTGAGATGTTAATAATAAGAATATGGGTGAAGAGTATACAGGAACTCTTTATATTATTTTTTGCAACTTTTCTGTAGATGTAAAACTATTCTGAAATTTTAAAAAAGTTGTTCAAATAAAAAAATTACAGTATTTTTCAAATTTGGTAATACCAAAAGATAAGCTATGTGTCATATATGTATAATTTTGTTTTGCCTCTCTAGAAGTATTAATAATAAAGTCTTTCAAATAAAAAAGGGCACTTGAGATATAGAGTAGTTCTTCACTATGTGGGATTGTTCCATCCATGGATCTAGCAGTCATTCAGTAACCTAATCATTGTGATAATCCAGTACTACTCATAATTCTCAAAATGCTCCCAGGAAACAATATTGGCCCTGGCCTGACATCACGAACCCTGGCCTTACCACTTCTCTTTTTTGTAAACCTTGTACTTTTCCACGTGTGAAACATTTTTTAAATTTTATGGATACATATTGTTGTGATTTGAAAAATAATTTTATTGAATGAATGTTATACTTTGTTTTCATTCTACTAAATTTACTCTTTTATTTGATTAGCATTTTTTACCTTTTACTAATCAGGAAATATATTTAAGAAAAGGAAACTAAATGTACATGGATAGGATGGAGACCACCAAAAGTTAGCTCTATCATCTCATTTTACCTTAATACTAAACAATTTGCAGTTAAATTCTCAGACAGAAGTGTGTGCTATTCTAAACATTGTTAGCAAAGCTTGACTCCCAGTGTTCCTTCTAATTGTAGTTTCTGTTTCCTGCAGGCAATTTGTGTGGGAATGTTAAGCAAGGCATGATAATTTTTAAGTAAATAAATCTTGTGGTTTATAATTGATAATCAGCTGTATATATAAATGTGTGTATAAATATGCACACACATTTACTTAGGGCAGATGTTTACTTACCTAGGGCAGTATATTAGTCTGTTCTTGCATTACTGGCATACAAACCTACCTGAGACTGGGTACTTTATAATGAAAAGATATTTAATTGGCTCACGATTCCACAGGCTGTACAGGAAACATGGCTGGGGAAGCCTCAGAAAACTTTCAATCATGCCGGAAGGTGAAGGGGAAGCAGGCACATCTTACATGGCTAGAGAAGGAGGAAGAAAGCAAAGGGAAAGGTGCCACACATTTTAAAACAACCAGGTCTCGTGAGCACTCACTATCATGAAAACAGAAAGGGGGAAATCCACCCTCATGAACCAATCACCTCCCACCAGGGCCCTCCTCCAACATTGGTGATTACAATTCGACATGAGTTTTGGGTGGGGCCACAAATCCAAACCGTATCATTCTGCCCCGGCCTCTCCCAAATCTCATGTCCTTCTCACAATGCAAAATATAATCATCCCTTCTCAACAGTCTCCCAAGTCTTAAATTATTTCAGCATTAACTTAAAAGTCTACAGTCCAAAGTCTCATCTGAGACAAGGCAAGTTTCTTCCATCTATGACACTGTAAAATCAAAACCAAGTTAGGTACCTCCAAGAAACAAGGGGGTTACAGGCATTGGGTCAACACATGCATTCCAAAAGGGAGAAATCAGCCAAAAGAAAGGGGCTACAGGACCATGCAAGTCTGAAACCCAGCAGGGCAGTCATTAAATCTTAAAGCTCCAAAATTACCTCCCTTGACTCCATGTCTCACATCCAGGCCACACTGATGCAAGGGGTGGGTTCCCAAGGCCGTGGGCAGTTCTGGCCCTGTGTCTATGAAAGGTACAACCCCCTTAGCTGCTTTCCCAGACTGGCACTGAGTGCCTACGTCTTTTCCAGGTACATGATGCAAGCTGTTGGTAGACCTACCATTCTGTGGTCTGGAAGATGGTGGTCCTCTTCTCACAGCTCCACTAGGTATTGCCCTAGTGGGGACTCTTTGTGTGGGCCCCACATTTCCCCTCCACATTGCCCTAGTAGAGGTCATCCATGAGGTCTCCTCCCCTGTGGTAGACTTGTGCCTGGACATCCAGACATTTCCATACATCCTCTGAGATCTAGGCAGAGGCTCCCAAGCCTCAACTCTTACCCTCTCTGCACCCACAGGCTTAACAATTTGTGGAAGCTGCCAAGGTTTGCAGCTTGCACCTCTGGAGCAGCAGCCTGAGATGTATCTGGGGTCCTTTTAGCCACAGCTGGAGCTGGAGTGGCTGGGGACACAGGGAGCAGTGTCCTGAGGTTGTACAGGGCCGCCAGGCTCTGGGCCCAGCCTACAAAACCATTCTTCCCTTCTAGGCCTCTGGGCCTGTGACAGGAGGGGCTGCTATGAAGATTTCTAAAATGCCTTCGAGGCTTTTTCCTCTTTGTCTTGGCTATTAACTTTCAGCTCCTCTTTACTTATGCAAATGTCTACAGCTATCTTGAATTCCTCCCCAGAAAATGGGTTTTTCTTTGTACCAGATTGTCAGACTGTGCCATTTCTGAACTTTTATGCTCTGCTTCCCTTTTAAATATAAGTTCCGGTTTCATACCATCTCTTTGCTCATGCATATGACCATACACTGTTAGAAGCTACCAGGCCACTTCTTGAATGCTTTGCTGCTTAGAAATTTCTTCTGCCAGATACCCTAGATCATCACTCTGAATTTCAAAGTTCCACAGATCCCTTGAGCAGGGTCACAGTGCTACCAGTTACCTTAGTAAAGCATAGCAAGAGTGACCTTTACTGCAGTTCCCAATAATTTCCTCATTTCCATATGAGGTTACCTCAGCCTGGACTTGACTGTCCATATCACTATCAGAATTTTGGTTACAGTCATTCAACAAGTCTCTAAGAAGTTCCACACTTTCCCTCATCTTCCTGTCTTGTTCTGAGCCCTCCAGACTGTTCCAACCTCCACCCATTACCAAGTTCCAAAACCGCATCCACATTTTTAGGTATCTATATGGCAATACCCTACTCCTACGTACCAATTTTTTTGTGTTAGTCTGTGCTCACATTGCTATAAAGAACTACCTGAGACTGGGTAATATATAGGAAAAGAGGTTTAATTGGCTCACAGTTCCACAGGCTGTACAGGAAGCATTGCTAGGGAGGCCTTGGGAAACTTTCAATCAAGGCAAAGGAGAAGGAGGCATGCCTTACATGGCTGGAGAAGGAGGAAAAGAGCAAAGAGGAAGGTGCTACATACTTTCAAACAATCAGGTCTTGTGAGCACTCACTATCACAAGAACAGCAAGGCGGAAATCTGCCTCCATGATGCGGTCACCTCCCACCAGGCCCCTCCTCCAACACTGGGGATTACAGTTCAATATGAGATTTGGGTGGGGACAGAAATCCAAACCGTACCAAGCAGTTTTGCTGAATTTGAATATAACTCAAAGACCTTTTCTGATTGTTTTTCTACAAGGAAGTCAATGTTTTTCTTCTTGCCATTAAATGTGGTACCTTATTTTCATCTTATAATGAGTCCATGTAGTGCATTTAGTAGATGAATTTGGGTTATAAGGGGTTGTAATTGAAGACCTCCTTTGGTCACATCTCCAAGAAATTACATTAAGTTTCAAAACAGAACTACTTTAATACTTGCCCTTAATTCTTGTGCTTTCTGATTAAGATCTTCCTTGTTTTTTGATTTACTGGTGTGAAAATTCTAAAAGGCTCAGTCTTTGGTAATCAGTAGATGAAGAAACTGGCAGAAAACTTAATGCATTAACCTGATACTTTTTTTCTTTCCACAAAAAACTGAAGTGTTATAATTGTCACAATTTCAACTTACTTTATTCTTTGATATTAATCTCTCTCTGTAAAAATGTGAAGTTCTGTTGATGTTATTGATGGGAATGTCTTAAAAGTGTTGCCCTGATTTGCTGCCAAATGCCTTTTTCTGATTTATGCTCTGTGAGGACCAGCCTAGCTATGCATTAATGTGCTCTGTGTGAAATGCTTCTGCTTTTTGTATAAATTATTCTTAAACTATGCTCGTGGGAATAAAGGACAGGTTGTTTTGTTTCAGTAAGGTAAGAATGCTTTACATTTAAAGAAAGCTTCAAAAAACAACCTGTGTCAATTATACATTAAATATCAAGGGTTTGAAACTAGTTTTAAATATGTGACCAGAAAGGATGGTTTGACTTTTCAAAAGAATTCCAATATCTTAAAACTTTAGAATTTATCTCGGGTTAGGTGGGCAATGTTTAGACTAAAGTTGTTTCAATGCTTTCCAATAATACTTTTCATAAAATTTCACAGATTTAGGGTGGCTAGCTATTGCAGTAATACAGTCTTATAATCATTAATGACAGAATGTTAGAAGCAAATTGTGTGATTTGCATGACTTATGAAATACAGATGGTGAGAAGTAGACTTGGAAGCAGGGTGCAGATGTATACAAGTTCTTCAGTGAAGTTAATTAAAAGTAGTCATTGTATAGTAACCACTGTCTTGTAGGCTGCTAAGAAATTAGTATTCTACTTTCCCAAATGAAAATGCCAGATGATGACTTTCCAGGCTGTGGGAAATATCTTTATCACCTGTAGTCATGTCAAAAGACCTATTCCTCTTCCCCTTTCTTCCTCCATCTCTAGATTTTATACAGATAAATAAAATTAAAGGGACAAATACTAGGAGGAAGCACAGTATATAGAAGACAATACAAATGATCTGTAGTACTAAGTTGGGATTGGAAGTTGTGGTCCATCCCACATTCTGTCCTGTATTTGTATGTGTGTTTAATTCATGTCTTTACTTCTCAAACCCTTTATTTTAAAATGGAGATAATTAAAATGTGTTTTATAGAGAATAGCTGAGGAATAATTAATATATAGTCCAGGCAGAAATGTAGTAACATTCTGACACTGGCAAAAAGAATTTATTACTGTACAGAATTTAAAATGATCTTAATGGAAAAGAATTTTTTAAGTATTCCAGTTTAGAAATAAATTACTAGATATAGCTCACATGTGTTTGCCTTATGATATGGCATGAAAGTAACATTATACTGATTTAAAAATGCATCTGGGGTATAGATTTCAGGTGGCTGGCTTTGTTTTGGGAACTGTTTCCCTTTTACTAACTTCTGTCATGTAGCCTCTTCTTTTTCTAACAGCTGTATTGGAGTGTTTCTCTCTGAATCAATGTTTTTACTTACTTGAGTCAAAAGATTACTTAATTTCGCCTAGTTATTAGAATGGTATATTCCATTTTTCCTGCCAGGGAACTCAATACAAAGATCCTAATGCATTGTTGATGGCTCCACCAAAACCTGGCTAAGTCCTGAATCAGTATAGGCCTCATCTCAGTAGTAAACCCTGTATATCATAGTCCCCTAATACTTCTCAGCGTTATTTTATCACAAGGTTTATGATTATTTAAATTTTATTTCTCAAATCTTGTCAGAAGATTGGAATATAAGAGTTTTATCACAGGTTTATTACTGTACATGGTGATCAAAGTTATTATTAAACACTGAATCTGTGCAATGAAAATGATAGGTACTTAGCACTAGAGCTCCATTTAAGTGATAGAAATGTATTGACTTTTCATAGGAAAAACAGTCAATTGTAAGAAACAAATGAACCAATTCATTTCAGCTTGGATCACTGAAAACAAGAGAGAATCACTGGCAAAACATGCCTTTTCTCATTCATGTGTCACAAGTGGTATTTGGAGTGAGGACAATTGAGAAGCATTAAGACTGCAAATTAGTTCCCAAGTTGTGTAGAATGGTGTTTTGAAAGTGTACTTGCCCAAAGCTCCTATGCCAGCTTTTAATTTTTTTATTACTAGCAGTTTTGTTTTCCTTAGATTTTACATTTTTGGTCTGCATTTGTGTTTTCCTTATAAAAATGCTCTATATATCCAACTAGTATATCTTGTGTAAATGATGTCAACTCATATATAAGACTTCATTTTGAGGAATTTAAAAAATACACAAATTTATTAAGAACTTTCTTTTAATCAGTGTAATAGTGTGACAATGTTGACCTTAAAGCTTTTCAGAAATATTCACCATGATTTTGTTTTTGCTACTTCTTCAATCTTTTTGATATTGACATGTTTCTAAATATCAGTGGATAATAAGATGTCAGATTTTATACTTTCTTTCAGACTTTGAAGACCATTTGGATTTTTTGGGATGATCAGCTCTGAGCCATTCATAACTCATTTGTTAAAAACACATAAGTCTTCAAGTAAATGAATGCCTGGAAAAAAAAAAGAGATCCTGTGGCTGAGACAGCTCTACTTCTGTCAGGGTTACATAGGGCAAATAATTTGGATTTCTGGTTTTCTTTCCTATAAAAGAAAGTTGGGTGATATAATCTTAAAAAGTATAAGATTTGGTGATTATAAGCTTTTAAATTCATGTTCATACTTGATTCGTAAGTGATGAATGATAAACATTCTTGATTTTCTTTACATCTACTTTTATGACCAGCAGTGACAGTTGGGCCCTCTGAATTTTTCAGTTTGATTTTTTTTCTACGTGGTAGTTAAATGCCAAACACGAAACTGCATGTGCTTTACACAAAGACTTTCTATGTAACAAAAATAGAAAGTGTATTTTTTATGTTTTAGGTGGATTTGAATGCCCACAGTTCTAGGCTACCAATGCCAGTTTACCTTTACAAATTCAGTTTGGCAAATTCCTAAGACATTAGGTTACAAATCTTTCTCCTCTCTCTTTTTTCTTTCTTTTTTCCTTTTTCTATAATCTTTCACGACTGAAAACTTTTAACAGTTACAGGTTAGCAAGCATATCATTGAGCAAATGCCCTCCAGCCTCTTGGAGACTCTAACTATTCACACTGTCTTCTCTGCCTGCCCCTTGGTAATATACAAAAAAGTTTCAGGTGGCTGAAGCCCTAGAATATTAAAAACAAAAATTTGAATTCTAAATACACCTGTAAGACCAAGAAAAACATAAATTAGAATATGTGGTATATGTACATTGATATGGACTATCTAAAAAAAACAGTACTTTTTGTTCTTGGTGGTCATATTTAAATCATACTTTTAAAATCAAAAGTCTGTGTAATATGATAGTTCTGTAAGTTATATCTAGATGTCTGTGAATGCATCAAACAGATTTGTTTTATGCATGGAGTTTAAGTAAAACCCTTAAGTTCTTAGCGAAATTTATACCTATTTTTATCAAACTTTAACATGTATGGTTTTATTATATTTAATGGGCAAATTTGAAACACAAACTCAAATACAGTTCTTTTTTTTTTTTTTTTTTTTTTTTTTTTTTTTTTTTTTTTTTTTTTTTGAGACGGAGTCTCGCTCTGTCGCCCAGGCTGGAGTGCAGTGGCCGGATCTCAGCTCACTGCAAGCTCCGCCTCCCGGGTTTACGCCATTCTCCTGTCTCAGCCTCCCGAGTAGCTGGGACTACAGGCGCCCGCCATCTCGCCCGGCTAATTTTTTGTATATTTTAGTAGAGACGGGGTTTCACTGTGTTAGCCAGGATGGTCTCGATCTCCTGACCTTGTGATCCGCCCGTCTCGGCCTCCCAAAGTGCTGGGATTACAGGCTTGAGCCACCGCGCCCGGCCTCAAATACAGTTCTTGTGTCCATTATTGAAACACATCATCATTTAAAAGTTTGTAACATTTTCTTCTATAAAAGAACATGCTCTACACACTGACACTCTTGTTCTCTGCACAATCTATGAGATGAATTGATAGCTAGAATGAGAACAAACTTTTAGAAATCTCTTGGTCCTATGCCCTCATATTACTTGTAAGCAGCTTAACTCAGAGAGGTTAAAGGACTCTCTAAATTCATATATCTTTCTAGTAGCAAAATTAAGAACCCAATATGAAAGCTCAGAAATAGCATGTTGCATAGATCTTTTCATTGTTGTGAGGACATCCTCTATTAGAAACAAGAGAATGAGTTCTTTTGATCACTGGTGTCAAAGTTAAAGCACATCTTTATTACACATGCAGCAAACCTACTTCACAAAATAATCCCCTTATTAGAAATGTTTGTTTTATATTTCATTTTATCATAATTGAATGTAAGATTCTGAAATGCCAAACCCCATTTATAGTTAAAATGCTATTAACTGCTAGAAAATCTTCTCCTGATGGTCTTCTAATCTCTGTAGGCTATGACTCAATGATTTTAAATCTCATTTTCTAAAGCTTTGCAGATTGTTAACATAGCCCAGCGCAACAGGATTAAACACAAATCTGAACACACAGTACTTTTTGAGGTCCGTTTAGAGCTGAATAAGTGGTTTGCTGTGCTGAATAATTTATTGTAATTCACTTTAATAATTTTCCATTTTAATTGTGAGCAATATACATGCACCTAAAACTCTTAAGTGTGAGTTTTTTGACTCTTTAACCTTTAGCTGTCTATATTATTTAAGTAACCTCATTCATACTACTGGAATTAATATATTAGAATAAATTGGTCCCTTGTATTTTATAATACAAGTAGCTGTCTTTGATACACCAAAAAAGTACATTTGATACCACATGTTCTCCACTCATATGTGGGAGCTAAAAATATTGAATGCATTTAAGTAAAGAGTAGAATTGTGGTTACTAGAGGATGGGAAGGGGAGGAGGGATGGGGAATCCGGATAGGGGTTTGGGAGAGGTTGGTTAAAGGATACAAAATTACAGCCAGATAAGAGGAATAAGTTCTAGTTTTCTGTAGTACTATAGGGTAACTATAGTTAACAATAATTTATGTTTTCAGATAGCTAGAGGAGAGGATTTTGAATGGTCCCAACACAAAGAAATGATCAACGTTTAAGGTGATAAATATGCTAATTACCATGATTTGATCATTACATTGTATACACATATAAAAATATCACTCTGTGCCCCATAAATATGCACAGTTATTACATGTCAATTTAAAAAGTGCATTTTGAAAGATCAAGGCTGCCAGATTATTTTAAAATTTATTCAGAAAGCTTATTTATTTTGATATCCTCTTTTGTACCTGTTGTACATATTACTTCTATATAGTGAACTTAATGTCATTTAAACTGTTCTCATTTCTGTCTCTTTCCAACATTCCGACATCCCAGTGTTATAAAGCCTCAACAATTGGAATCTCAGATTTTAAAAAAATGTTTATTTAAAGTGAGAGTAACTATAGCAGTGTGATATCTGCATTTATCAGTACTTTGATAAGGTATGTGCATTGTATGGATCATAGAGAAATTTCTGGTAATTATTTTAATAACAAAGTATTGAACAAAATGGAAACAAATACATTAATAGATTTTTCAAATTTAATATTTATAGAGGTCTCTTGTACTATGTGTCCTGCCAAGTATTCAGTAAGTGAAAATATAAAATACTTTTTTCACCACTATAATGCTATTGTATGATTTTTATTTTATGTATCTTCTCTGATGGCACTTACTATCTTTTACAAACTACTTTCTGTTGCATGTGAATTTTTAGGTATTGCATTTTTCAAGATTTGTCATCCTTTAAGGAAGGCAAAAACATGTAACTTAATCACTTGAAAATGAAGTGTGTCATTATGCACATTTTCTGATAGCTGCTGTCAAAGATAAAATAACACTTCCTGCCACCATAAGAAGTGTGGTCACCTCAGGACAGCACTGAGTCATACTTCTGGGGCCAGTAGGAAAAGTTAGCATCATTGGCAGCCGCCTGAGCTCTTCGTGTTCCATGGCAAATGGCAAACTGGCACACAGTGTAACTTAAATATTTCTCAAATGCCTAAGTCCTTGGAAAAATTAATGTTAAGTAGTATAAAAACTGAAATCTATGACTTTATATTGAACCAGCGGTTTTGAATTCTTAATTTAGCTATGCTTGTTTCACCCATTTGTAATTCTGATTTAGTTTAACTAAATTTAAATTATAACTTGATATGTTAAAATGAAAGCACCTTGTACAGTAAAGAACTCAAGAATTGAGTCTTGTTACTGAATTTTTTTTTTTTTTTATTTGCGTTAACCACTCTCAACCTAGGTAGCACTGGAATATGCCCCATAATGTTTTTTCCTATCTTGTCTTTGTAAGATACTGCTGTTAAAATTTAACTTAGATCTCTGCTGGACTTGGAATCTATATGTATACCTAAAGTATTTACGCAATTATACTGACCAGTAATACAATATTAGAAAACTTGGTTGATTACCCTTCATAAATACCAATAAAATTTGGAACTACAGAAACTACCCACTACCATCCACTAAAATAAATAACTTGAAAGCATAAATGCTGTTCAAAAGTGTTTTCTTAATATGATTTCAACATGCTTAAAATAAGTACCTTATGAAAAGCAAAATCTTTAATCCAATGTCTACTTTCTGAGTATATATCCTCAAGTTATACCTTATATGTATTTTTTAAATTATTATCTTTTAAGTTCTAGGGTACATGTGCACAACGTGCAGGTTTGTTACATATGTTTACATGTGCCGTGTTGGTGTGATGCACCCATTAACTCGTCATTTACATTAGGTATATCTCCTAATGCTATCCCTCCCGTCTGTCCCCTCCCCACAATAGGCCCTGGTGTGTGATGTTCCCCTTCCTGTGTCCAAGTGATCTCATTGTTCAATTTCACCTATGAATGAGAACATGTGGTGTTTGGTTTTCTGCTCTTGCGATAGTTTGCTGAGAATGATGATTTCCACCTGCATCCATGTCCCTACAAAGGATGCAAACTCATCCTCTTTTATGGCTGCATAGTATTCCATGGTGTATATGTGCCACATTTTCTTAATCCAGTCTGTCCCTGATGGACATTTGGGTTGATTCCAGTCTTTGCTATTGTGAATAGTGCTGCAATAAACATACGTGTGCATGTGTCTTTATAGCAGCATGACTTAAAATCCTTTGGGTATATCCCCAGTAATGGGATGGCTGGGTCAAATGGTATTTCTAGTTCTAGATCCGTGAGGAATCGCCACACTGTTTTCCACAATGGCGGAACTAGTTTACAATCCCACCAACAGTGTAAAAGTGTTCCTATTTCTCCATATCCTCTCCAGCACCTGTTGTTTCCTGATTTTTTAGTGATTGCCATTCTAACTGATGTGAGATGGTATCTCATTGTGGTTTTGATTTGCATTTCTCTGATGGCGAGTGATGATGAGCATTTTTCACATGTCTGTTGGCTATATGAATGTCTTCTTTTGAGAAGTGTCTGTTCATATCCTTTGCCCACTTTTTGATGGGGCTCTTTGTTTTTTTCTTGTAAATTTGTTTGAGTTCTTTGTAGATTCTGGATATTAGCCCTTTGTCAGATGAGTAGATTGCAAAAATTTTCTCCCATTCTGTAGGTTGCCTGTTCACTCTGATGGTAGTTTCTTTTGCTGTGTAGAAGCTCTTTAGTTTAATTAGATCCCACAGGTCAATTCTGGCTTTTGTTGCCATTGCTTTTGGTGTTTTAGACATGAAGTCCTTGCCCATGCTTATGTCCTGAATGGTATTACCTAGGTTTTCTTCTAGGGTTTTCATGGTTTTAGGTCTAACATTTAAGTCTCTAATCCATCTTGAATTAATTTTCGTATAAGGAATAAGGAAAGGATCCAGTTTCAGCTTTCTACTTATGGCTAGCCAATTTTCCCAGCACCATTTATTAAATAGGGAATCCTTTCCCCATTTCTTGTTTCTCTCAGGTTTGTCAAAGATCAGATGGCTGTAGATGTGTGGTATTATTTCTGAGGACTCTGTTCTGTTCCATTGGTCTATATCTGTGTTTTGGTACCAGTACCATGCTGTTTTGCTTACTGTAGCCTTGTAGTATAGTTTGAAGTCAGGTAGCGTGATACCTCCAGCTTTGTTCTTTTGGCTTAGGATTGTCTTGGCAATGCAGGCTCTTTTTTGGTTCCATATGAACTTTAAAGCAATTTTTTCCAATTCTGTGAAGAAAGTCATTGGTAGCTTAATGGGGATGGCGTTGAATCTATAAATTACCTTGGGTAGTATGGCCATTTTCACGATATTGATTCTTCCTATCCATGAGCATGGTTATGTTCTTCCATTTGTTTGTGTCCTCTTTTATTTCACTGAGCAGTGGTTTGTAGTTCTCCTTGAAGAGATCCTTTACATCCCTTGTAAGTTGGATTCCTAGGTATTTTATTCTCTTTGAAGCTATTGTGAATGGGAGTTCATTCATGAGTTGACTCTCTGTTGTCTGTTACTGGTGTATAGTGATTTTTACACATTGATTTTGTATCCTGAGACTTTGCTGAAGTTGCTTATCAGCCTAAGGAGATTTTGGGCTGAGATGATGGGGTTTTCTACATATACAATCATGTCATCTGCAAACCGGGGCAATTTGACTTCTTCTTTTCCTAACTGAATACTCTTTATTTCTTTCTCTTGCCTGATTGCCCTAGCCAGAACTTCCAACACTATGTTGAATAGGAGTGATAAGAGAGGGCATCCCTGTCTTGTGCCAGTTTTCAAAGGGAATGCTTCCAGTTTTTGCCCATTCAGTATGATATTGGCTGAGGGTTGTCATAAAGAGCTCTTATTATTTTGAGATATGTTCCATCAATACCGAATTTATTGAGAGTTTTTAGCATGAAAGGCTGTTGAATTTTCTCAAAGCCTTTTCTGCATCTATTGAGATAATCATGTGGTTTTTGTCTTTGGTTCTGTTATATGCTGGATTACGTTTATTGATTTGCGTATGTTGAACCAGCCTTGTATCCCAGGGATGAAACCACTTGATCATGGTGGATAAGCTTCTTGATGTGCTGCTGGATTCGGTTTGCCAGTATTTTATTGAGGATTTTTGCATTGATGTTCATCAGGAATATTGGTCTAAAATTCTCTTTTTGTGTTGTGTCTCTGCCAGGCTTTGGTATCAGGATGATGTTGGCCTCATAAAATGAGTTAGGGAAAATTCTCTCTTTTTCTATTGATAGGAATAGTTTCAGAAGGAATGGTACCAGCTCCTCCTTTTACCCCTGGTAGAATTCGGCTGTGAATCTGTCTGGTCCTGGACTGTTTTTGGTTGGTAGGCTATTAATTATTGCCTCAATTTCAGAGCCTGCTATTGGTCAATTCAGGGATTCAACTTCTTCCTGGTTTAGTCTTGGGAGAGTGTTAGTGTCCAGGAAATTATCCATTTCTTCTAGGTTTTCTAGTTTATTTGCGTAGAGGTGTTTATAGTGTTCTCTGATGGTAGTTTGTATTTCTGTGGGGTCGGTGATGATATCCCCTTTTTCATCTTTTATTGCGTCTAGTGATTCTTCTCTCTTTTCTTCTTTATTAGTCTTGCTAATGGTCTATCAATTTTGTTGATCTTTTCAAAAAACCAGCTCTGGATTCATTGATTTTTGGAGGGTTTCTTGTGTCTCTATCTCCTTCAGTTCTGCTCTGATCTTAGTTATTTCTTGCCTTCTGCTAGCTTTTGAATGTGTTTGCTCTTGCCTCTCTAGTTCTTTTAATTGTGATGTTAGAGTGTCAATTTTAGATCTTTCCTGCTTTCTCTTGTGGGCATTTAGTGCTATAAATTTCTCTCTACACACTGCTTCAAATGTGTCCCAGAGATTCTGGTATGTTGTGTCTTTGTTCTCATTGGTTTCAAAGAACATATTCATTTCTGCCTTCATTTCGTTATGTACCCAATAGTCATTCAGGAGCAGGTTGTTCAGTTTCCATGTAGTTGAGCGGTTTTGATTGAGTTTCTTAGTCCTGAGTTGGAGTTTGATTGCACTGTGGTCTGAGAGACAGTTTGTTATAATTTCTGTTCTTTTACATTTGCTGAGGAGTGCTTTACTTTCAACTATGTGGTCAGTTTTGGAACAAGTGTGATGTGGTACTGAGAAGAATGTATATTCTGTTGATTTGGAGTGGAGTGTTGTGTAGATGTCTATTAGGTCTGCTTGGTGCAGAGTTGAGTTCAATTCCTGGATATCCTTGTTAACTTTCTGTCTCGTTGATCTGTCTAATGTTGACAGTGGGGTGTTAAAGTCTCCCGTTATTATTGTGTAGGAGTCTAAGTCTCTTTGTAAGTATCTAAGGATTTGCTTTATGAATCTGGGTGCTCCTGTATTGGGTGCATATATATTTAGGATAGTTAGCTCTTGCTGATGAATTCATCCTTTTACCATTATGTAAGGGCCTTCTTTGTCTCTTTTGATATTTGATGGTTTGAAGTCTATTTTATAATCAGAGACTAGGATTGCAACCCCTGCTTTTTTTGTTTGTTTGTTTTCCATTTGCTTTTTAGATCTTCCTCCACCCCTTTATTTTGAGCCTATGTGTGTCTCTGCATGTGAGATGGGTCTCCTGAATATAGGAAACTGATGGGTCTTGACTCTTTATCCAATTTGCCAGTCTCTGTCTTTTAATTGGACCATTTAGTCCATTTACATTTAAGGTTAATATTGTTATGTGTGAACTTGATCCTGTCATTATGATATTAGCTGGTTATTTTTCTCGTTAGTTGATGCAGTTTCTTCCTAGCATCGATGGACTTTACTTTTTGGCATGTTTTTGAATGACTGGTACCTGTTGTTCCTTTCCATGTTTAGTGCTTCCTTCAGGATCTCTTGTAGGGCAGGCCTGGTTGTGACAAAATCTCTAAGCATTTGCTTGTCTGTAAAGCATTTTATTTCTCCTTCACTTATGAAACTTAGTTTGGCTGGATATGAAATTCTGGGTTGAAAATTCTTTTCTTTAAGAATGTTGAATATTGGCGCCCACTCTCTTCTGGCTTGTAGAGTTTCTGCAAGAGATCTGTTAGTCTGATGGGCTTCCCTTTGTGTGTAACCTGACCTTTCTCTCTGGTTGCCCTTAACATTTTTCCTCCATTTCAACTTTGGTGAATCTGACAATTATGTGTCTTGGAGTTGCTCTTCTGGAGGAGTATCTTTGTGGCGTTCTCTGTATTTCCTGAATTTGAATGTTGGCCTGCCTTACTAGGTTGGGGAAGTTCTCCTGGATGAAATCCTGCAGAGTGTTTTCCAACTTGGTTCCATTTTCCCCTTCTCTTTCAGGCCCACCAATCAGATGTATATTTGGTCTTTTCCCATAATCCCATACTACTTGGAGGCTTTGTTCATTTCTTTTTACTCTTTTTTCTCTACATTTCTCTTCTCGCTTCATTTCATTCGTTTGATCTTCAATCGCTGATAGTCTTTCTTCCAGTTGATTGAGTTGGTTACTGAAGCTTGTGCATTTGTCACGTGGTTCTCATGTCATGGTTTTCATCTCTATCAGTTCTTTTAAGGTCTTCTCTGCATTGATTATTCTGGTTATCCATTCATGCATTCTTTTTTCAAGGTTTTTAGTTTCTTTGTGCTGGTTACGTAGTTCCTCCTTTAGCTCTGAGAAGTTTGATCGACTGAAGCCTTCTCGTCTCAACTCGTCAAAGTCATTCTCCATCCAGCTTTGTTCCATTGCTGGTGATGAGCTACGTTCCTTTGGAGGGGGAGATGTGCTCTGATTTTTTGAATTTCCGGCTTTTCTGCCCTGCTTTTTCCCCATCTTTGTGGTTTTATCTGCCTCTGGTCTTTGATGATGGTGACGTACTGATGGAGTTTTGGTGTGGGTGTCCTTTCTGTTTGTTAGTTTTCCTTCTAACAGTCAGGACCCTCAGCTGCAGGTCTGTTGGAGTTTGCTTGAGGTCCACTCCAGACCCTGTTTGCCTGGGTATCAGCAGCGGAGGCTGCAGAAGATAGAGTATTGCTGAACAGCGAGTGTTGCTGTCTGATTCTTGCTCTGGAAGCTTCGTCTCAGGGTGTACCCAGCCGTGTGAGGTGTGATGTGTCAGTCTGCACCTAGTGGGGGATGTCTCCCAGTTAGGCTACTCGGGTCAGGGACCCACTTGAACAGGCATTCTGTCTGTTCTCAGATCTCAACCTCCGTGCTGGGAGAACCACTGCTCTCTTCCAAAGCTGTCAGACAGGGAGTTTTACATCTGCAGATGTTTCTGCTGCTTTTTGTTTAGCTATGCCTTGTCCCAGAGGTGGAGTCCACAGAGGCAGGCCGGCCTCCTTCATCTCTGGTGGGCTCCACCCAATTTGAGCTTCCTGTCGACTTTGTTTATCTACTTAAGCCTCAGCAATGGCAGGCGCCCCTCCCCCAGCCTCACTGCCACCTTGCAGTTAGATCTCCGATTGCTGTGCTAGAAATGAGGGAGGCTCCGTGGGCGTGGGACCCTCCAGGCCAGGTATGGGATGTAATCCCCTGGTGTGCCATTTGCTAAGACCCTTTGTAAAGCACAGTATTAGGGTGGGAGTTACCCGATTTTCCTGGTGTTATGTGTCTCAATTTCCCTTGGCTAGGAAAAGGAATTCCCTTCCCCCTTGGGCTTCCCAGGTGAGGCAATGCCTAGCCCTGCTTCAGCTCTGGCTGGTTGGGCTGCACCCGTGGACCAGCGCCGACTGTCCAACATGCCCCAGTGAGATGAACCCGGTACCTCAGTTGAAAATGCAGAAATCACCTGTCTTCTGTGTCGCTGGCGCTGGGAGCTGGAGCCTG
The DNA here is from genome assembly GCF_009764315.1 of Trachypithecus francoisi. NCBI lineage: Eukaryota > Metazoa > Chordata > Mammalia > Primates > Cercopithecidae > Trachypithecus > Trachypithecus francoisi. The sequence continues at coordinate 113,729,019 of NW_022681471.1, read as the reverse complement.
GAGCTGTTCCTATTCAGTCATCTTGGGCACCACCACTTATGTGTATTTTTTATATGGAAGTAACTTGCATATTCTTCAAATGAAAGGACATTTATTTTAGAGTCAGTAGTCCCTCTATCTTTGTAGTCTTACTTGAAACACATAGTTTACTAATTATAACAGCACTAATTCTGTATGCTTGGGTAATATTTTTATTTGTATGTGAGTTAGTTTTTTAATAGTAAAATAAAATGCATGGCTACATACTTAGATGTTTTAAAAGTTTTCTCCAAACGTTTAGTACATTAAAAAAACCTCTTAGGATAGTGCAGTTATTCTTTTCCTTAGGGGATCAGAATAGCCCCATTCTAAGTTTTATTAGAATCTTTAAGTCACATTAACTTGTACTTCCAAAGAATAGGCCTGTCAGGGCTGTCTACCATGGCTATTTTATAACTAACTACCACCAGCATACATCATCACTCTATTACAGTGTGGAAAAGTGTGGACTTTGAAGCCAAATACACCTATATTTAAATGCCAGCTTTGCTATTTATTGGCTGTATGGATTTGGATACATAATAAGCTCTTTGAGTTATTCCATTTTCTCATTTTTAAAATGAAGAAATAACACCTACCTCAAAGAGTACTGAGGTTTAAATGATGTAGTCTATGTAAAAGATGTACTAAGTCCCTGGTGCTTAGTACTTTCTAGTTCAGTGTTGGCTATTGTTAGTACCACACCACCACCACCACCACCTATAAAGAAGAGTTGTAGTCAGGGGGTGATAATATATGCAAAGATCATAGTAGAAGCTAATTATTGTTACAACCAGGCATCATGCCAGTAACCTGCAATTAATTAATACTGTAATTTAAGTTCAATAAAATAATGTATTTTTGAGCCATTCTAATTTAATTTCACTGAAATTACATAACGAAATTAGAGAAAAGTAAAAGATTACCGAGAAAATGTACATAGAAATAAAGAGTCCAAGAGTGGGCAGCTGAACTCAACATGGTCTGGTCATACAAAAATTTCTGACTGTAGAGTGCTTTGCCTTAATATACTTGGATGCCCCATTCTGATCATTTTTAAAAAGTCATACTTCTGAAATGTAGAACTCCACATAATTTCCATTTGGTTATACATGATATTTTATTAGGACTTAGCAGTGTCTGAGTTTTGGAAGACTTTAAAATAGTATTTGGCACATGAGCACAATAAATATTTCTCAAATGAATACATGAAGGAAATCACCCTAGTTAATAAAACCTGATCTCAGGCAACTGCTACTAACTACTCTTAAATTTTTGTGTCATATGTAAATTTAGGGTCAGAGCCAGAAATATTGTAGGTCTCCTTTTTTTTCTCTTCCTCCTTTTCAAGACCTAAGAAAGATATATTTTATTTCATATCAGGTATTTCCTTTTTATATGTTTGTATAGATTAAACCTTTCTATTGAAAGCTGTTCTATGAATGAAAAGTTCATAGGTTGTTGCCTGAATGAAAAATCAAATCAAAAGATATAGAGAAAATATTTTTCAATGAATAAAATGTCTTAATTCCTTTTGGACAAACTTGCCTAAATTTATTTATTCATTTATTTTTTATTACACTTTAAGTTATAGGGTACATGTGCACAACGTGCAGGTTTGTTACATATGTATATTTGTGCCATGTTGGTGTGCTGCACCCATCAACTTGTCATTTACATCAGGTATAAATTTAGAAGTTTCATTATGGATGGGCTGAAAGGGCAGATGAAAGATCACGTTTAAAAATTTTATGTTTCAGTGACTCCTTTCTTACTTCCTTACAAGTGTTTTGCAGTGCTAGAAGTATGCAAGTAGAGTTTTAAAAGATTTTAGTCCTTTTTAGCTTTTAAGTCCAGGAATTTAAACATACAGCTATACCTTGTTCAAGCTTGTTCCTTTTGGCCAAGATATATCTTTGCTGAACAATGATTTGTTAAATTAGGAATTCTGTTATAAGCCAGGATGTCAGCAATACTAATAGTATTAGAATGAATGAGCTTAGAAAACTGGGTTAATAAATGATCAGGAAGAAAGTAAGGAGGTTTGATAGTCCACTATAAAGAATTTTAAAATAGCTGAAAATTTTCTGTAAGGGTAGATAGCAACCTTTTGACTTTTTAATGCTATGTGGTTTTAAAAAAAAAGTGGATTTTAAAATTGGAAGTAATATGGGTTTATATTTCTTGATCATTATCTAAATCTGCAAACATTTAACCAAAATGGTGATGGCATGAGCTTCAAAGATCTGGCTCTAAAATAATTTTTTGGCCTTTTCAAAGCCAAACAAATATCACTTGTGGGTTCATGGCACATCATTTTTCAGTGGCCCATTTTTCCCCTTTCCTTTCATAATTATGTAGTCCTGGAGTGAGAGTATGTATGTGTATACATGTGCACCTATGTGTCTATTTCAGTAGTGTACTAAGAACTGTCTAGAGTAGAGAAACCTATATAACATACAGCAATCCCTATCTTTTGGTTAATTTCATTTTAAGAATCGGTCAGAGCAAACATTTTCTTTTTTACCACCTTTGTTTTTAGCTCACTGCACAGCTCATTGTGGAAGAAACAAAGAAACAGAAATGGCATGGTCTTTGATCCTGGGAAACTTCTAATGTACAATAAATGTAAAACTAGATACTTGTACAAATAGTAACTATTCACACTGTTCCTATTAAGTGTCAGCCACTTTTCATACTGACTTGATTTGGACATTACAGCAGCATCTCTAGGTTAGATGTTATTAACCAATTTTGAAGATGAAACAGATTAAATGACCTCCTAGTAAATGACGGATTCAAAAATCAGAACCCAGGGTCCTCTGAAGCAGCATACCATGCATTTTCCCTCAAGCATATTGTCTCCCAAATTAAATGAGAACACCTACCCAATAGTGACCCTTACTTTTCTCTAGTTCATCTTACCTGAGTTCAAATAAGTGCTTTTCTACTGATCAAAGAAGGATAAAAACAGGGTTGCCACATCCATACATGGTTGTGTAGGTTAGCAATATATAACCACAATTCTATGCTGTGTCATTGGATAAGTAAGGACATAGAGTTGCAAACCTAGGGCAAGTAAAAGGAAACTTTATAACACCCCTATTTTTGTTTATTCAATAGAATTCAGAAAATTAGAATAAATGGTTAATATTTTTAAATGATTTTTAAATTTTTATATTTAGGTAATGCAAATGTTTATGCTGAAGACTATGTTTGAAGTTATGAACAACTTAGGTTTAATGTTTTAAAACAGTATGTTGGTATGATTTTTTTCATTTTAATCTAGCAACTAATATGAAATTTTCGTGGCAAATGAGCACGTAAATTACAACATTTTACAAATAATAATACATTTTTAGTATGTTAGAATGAGAAACTAGTTGACATTTAGTTAGCTCCTAAGTATTTATGCCAAAAGAGAGGATAATGCTAAAATAGTAAATAAAGATTTTTATATTTATTTGACATAACTTTTTGTGCTTGGTTTACCATTTTAATTATGTTTAGGACATAATTCTTAAATTGATCTGTTGAATCCTTCAGCTCATGATTGAATCAAACCTATTAACAAGTTCATCAAACCTATGAACAGGAAGAGCGAGGAAAACACTGAAAAACTATAAGGGAAGATTAGCTTTACCACACATTAAAATATTATAAACCTCTATAATAAAAACAGTATGTGCTGGCCCATACATAGACAGATATACCAGTGGAATAGAATAGAAAGCCTAGAAGTAGATCCTGGCACATATAGAAATTTACTATATGATAAAGTTTGCATCTCAGGTCATTGGGGAAAAGATGGTTGTCTATTGCCATTTGGAAAGAGATACGATTAAATACCTTGCAGCATACACAAGAATAACCTCTAAGTGGATTAGGGATCTAAGTGTAAAAATTGAAGCCACAAAAGCACTAAAAAACCCAGATTTTTACATTGGTATATATTTCTAGGGAAAATTTCACATACAATAGGAAACTTTTCTTCTGACATGGCAGGTTCTCCCCTACCTCATTTGGCAGATGTGATTATTTGCAGGTAACTGTTATAGGGGAAACCAATTCTCCATCAGTATTCTCAATCTTGTCACCAGCTACATGTATTCTCTTTAAAACATCACTGGCAGAATTATAAATTTATACTGTTATCACCTTTTAAGAGTAGACTCACTCCTAATTACCATGATTTGTTTATATACATTAACAAACAGTTGTACTCTAAATTTTATCATATCAACTTTAGTGTCAATTAGTCTAACTTCATAAAATATCAGAAGTGACTCAGATTTCGTGATGGTGAGATATGGAAAGTATGTTAAATTCTACTGTGACTATGACTGATGATCGTAAAGTTTAGTTATAGAGAGAAAAGAGCTAATTGGTGATTCTTCACTAAATGTAAGTTTTGGAAGGAAAAGATCTTACATAAAATTTATAGAAACCTACAAAAGTAACTTTAAATCTTTATTGAATTTTAAAGTAAAGCAGAAAGGATGCTCATTATGCCAGCTTGTATTAAATACCTTCTGTGAACTAGATTCTATTCTGGAAATACAAAAATGGCATTTAGTCCCATAGCTGGTCTTAGTATTAATAAGTATCTGATAATTAAATGCAGAATCTTATCCTAAATAAGGGGTATTGACTCCAGTGTATACGTTTCTGTTCTTTATACAGGTGCTGTGTTATGTTATATTTCATGTATACCACATGCTACTTGGCAGAACAAAGGGTAAACTACAGTACATTTTAAATAACTACTTCCAAAAAATAGCATTGTATAACAAACTATTCCACATAGGGTCTTTCATTGCAGCTTCTATTTTCATAAATAGAAACATGCAGCAATATGTAGCTAAAGTAAACAAAATGTAAGAATAGCTTAATTAGTTGAAAGATCCAGTGTACCTAATCACTTACCTTTCATAGAATTGCTTTGAAGAAAAATATAGCCGAATCTGGGATCCATATAGGAGAGATGCAACATGCTTCTATGAGAAACAGTGGCTCACTGAAGCATAACTTTTTAAGGAGTAAAGCGGGAGAAAGGGGGATGATGAGATTTTATCAGAAGCTAGGGTTTATATGTGTATAGCTCTTTAAAAGTCCTCTAAGTATCTTTTAACAGGACAATATTTACATTTTAATGTTCTGTCATTTTTTCCCTTTTGTGGCTACTCATTGTTGTATCTTGCTTGGGGAAGACATTTTCCATCCCTATATTATATAAATATTTTCCTATATATTGTCCCAGTATATTCATTTCTTCAAACCTTTAGTCAGCTTTTTATTATGTAATTTTTAAAAATGTGCACTATATTCTGGCCAGGCACGGTGGCTCACACCTGTAACCCTAGCACTTTGGGAGGCTGAAGCGGGTGGATCATTTGAAGTCAGGAGTTCAAGACCAACCTGGCCAAAATGGTGAAACCCTGTCTCTACTGAAAATACAAAAATTAGTCGGGCATGGTGATGCATGTCTGTAATCCCAGCTGCTTGGGAGGCTGAGGCAGGAGCATCGCCTTAACCCGGTAGTCAGAGGTTGGAGTGAGCTGAGATTGTGCCACTGTACTCCAGCTTGAGCAACAAGAGCAAAATTCCGTCTCAAAAAAAAAAAAGGTACAACATAAAGTAGAGGATCTGACATTACTTTTTTCTCCCAGATGGAGAGCCAGGCATTCTAACACAACTTATGGGGTAATTTTCCCCTCACTTATTTGAAATGCTAACTTCATAAAAATTCAAAATGATAAACTCAGTTATGTAAACTAAAATACACATGCATAGGTCTTTTTCTGGATTCTCCTTTTTGGATGCATTTATCCATTTTCTATTTCAGTGGAAATTTGAATTATTGTTGCTTTATAGAATGTTTGCTATCTGAATGGCAAGTTTCCCCACCCCTATGTTTGGCTTTTTCAAATATTTCTTCATTACTGCCCATTTCCTCATGTGGAATTTAGGTTCAGTTTGTCAAGCTCACACAAAAATAATCTCATTAGGATCTTGACTAGGATTTCATTGAATTTATAAGTTAATTTAGAGAAAATTAGTATCCATATACTATTGGGCATTCTTATCCAGTAATTGCTATACTTTCTTACTTACTTGGATCTTCTTTTTATCCTACAGTGGAATTTGATAGCTTTCTAAAAAATAATGTCATCTACATTTCTCTTTAGGTTATCCCTAGATAGTTTATTGGTTTTTTCTATGGTGAATAGAATTTTTTTCATTACATTCTCTTTTTTTTTTTATTTATTTTTTATTTATTTTTTTTATTATACTTTAGTTCTAGGGTACATGTGCATAACGTGTAGGTTTGTTACATATGTATACTTATGCCATGTTGGTGTGCTGCACCCATCAACTCGTCAGCACCCATCAATTCATCATTTATATCATGTATAACTCCCCAATGCAATCCCTCCCTCCTCCCCCTCCCCATGATAGGCCCAGTGTGTGAGTGTTCCCCTTCCCGAGTCCAAGTGATCTCATGTTCAGTTCCCACCTATGAGTGAGAACATGCGGTGTTGGTTTTCTCTTCTTGTGATAGTTTGCTAAGAATGATGGTTTCCAGCTGCATCCATGTCCCTACAAAGGACGAAAAACTCCTTTTTGATGGCTGCATAGTATTCCATGGTGTATATGTGCCACATTTTCTTAATTCAGTCTGTCACAGATGGACATTTGGGTTGATTCCAAGTCTTTGCTATTGTGAATAGTGCCGCAATAAACATACGTGTGCATGTGTCTTTGTAGTAGAGTAATTTATAATCCTTTGGGTATATACCCAGTAGTGGGATGGCTGGGTCATATGGTACATCTAGTTCTAGATCCTTGAGGAATTGCCATACTCTTTTCCATAATGGTTGAACTAGTTTACAATCCCACCAACAGTGTAAAAGTGTTCCTATTTCTCCACATCCTCTCCAACACCTGTTGTTTCCTGACTTCTTAATGATTGCCATTCTAACTGGGTGAGGAGATGGTATCTCATTGTGGTTTTGATTTGCATTTCTCTGATGGCGAGTGATGATGAGCATTTTTTCATGTGTCTGTTGGCTGTATGGATGTCTTCTTTTGAGAAATGTCTGTTCATATCCTTTGCCCACTTTTTGATGGGGTGTTTGTTTTTTTCTTGTAATTTGTTTGAGTTCTTTGTAGATTCTGGATATTAGCCCTTTGTCAGATGAGTAGATTGCAAAAATTTTCTCCCATTCTGTAGGTTGCCTGTTCACTCTGATGGTAGTTTCTTTTGCTGTGCAGAAGCTCTTTAGTTTAATTAGATCCCATTTGTCAATTTTGGCTTTTGCTGCTTGCTTTTGGTGTTTTAGACATGAAGTCCTTGCCCATGCCTATGTCCTGAATGGTACTACCTAGATTTTCTTCTAGGGTTTTTATGGTATTAGGTCTAACATTTAAGTCTCTAATCCATCTTGAATTAATCTTCGTATAAGGGGTAAGGAAAGGATCCAGTTTCAGCTTTCTACTTATGGCTAGCCAATTTTCCCAGCACCATTTATTAAATAGGGAATCCTTTCCCATTTTTTGTTTCTCTCAGGTTTGTCAAAGATCAGATGGCTGTAGATGTGTGGTATTATTTCTGAGGACTCTGTTCTGTTCCATTGGTCTATATCTCTGTTGTGGTACCAGTACCATGCTGTTTTGGTTACTGTAGCCTTGTAGTATAGTTTGAAGTCAGGTAGCGTGACGCCTCCAGCTTTGTCCTTTTGACTTAGGATTGTCTTGGCAATGCGGGCTCTTTTTTGGTTCCATATGAACTTTAAAGCAGTTTTTTCCAATTCTGTGAAGAAACTCATTGGTAGCTTGATGGGGATGGCATTGAATCTATAAATCACCTTGGGCAGTATGGCCATTTTCACGATATTGATTCTTCTATCCATGAGCATGGTATGTTCTTCCATGTTTGTGTCCTCTTTGATTTCACTGAGCAGTGGTTTGTAGTTCTCCTTGAAGAGGTCCTTTACATCCCTTGTAAGCTGGATTCCTAGGTATTTGATTCTCTTTGAAGCAATTGTGAATGGAAGTTCATTCCTGATTTGGCTCTCTGCTTGTCTGTTACTGGTGTATAAGAATGCTTGTGATTTTTGCACATTAATTTTGTATCCTGAGACTTTGCTGAAGTTGCTTATCAGCTTAAGGAGATTTTGGGCTGAGACGATGGGTTTTCTAAATATACAATCATGTCATCTGCAAACAGGGACAATTTGACTTCTTTTTCCTAACTGGATACCCTTGATTTCTTTCTCTTGCCTGATTGCCCTAGCCAGAACTTCCAACACTATGTTGAATAGGAGTGGTGAGAGAGGGCATCCCTGTCTTGTGCCAGTTTTCAAAGGGAATTTTTCCAGTTTTTGCCCATTCAGTATGATATTAGCTGGGTTTGTCATAAATAGCTCTTATTATTTTGAGGTACGTTCCATCAATACCAAATTTATTGAGCGTTTTTAGCATAAAGGGCTGTTGAATTTTGTCAAAAGCCTTTTCTGCATCTATTGAGATAATCATGTGGTTCTTGTCTTTGGTTCTTTATATGCTGGATTACGTTTATTGATTTGCGAATGTTGAACCAGCCTTGCATCCCAGGGATGAAGCCCACTTGATCATGGTGGATAAGCTTTTTGATGTGCTGCTGAATCCGGTTTGCCAGTATTTTATTGAGGATTTTTGCATCGATGTTCATGGGATATTGGTCTAAAATTCTCTTTTTTTGTTGTGTCTCTGCCAGGCTTTGGTATCAGGATGATGTTGGCCTCATAAAATGAGTTAGGGAGGATTCCCTCTTTTTCTATTGATTGGAATAGTTTCAGAAGGAATGGTACCAGCTCCTCCTTGTACCTCTGGTAGAATTCAGCTGTGAATCCATCTGGTCCTGGACTTTTTTTGGTGGTAGGCTATTAATTGTTGCCTCAATTTCAGAGCCTGCTATTGGTCTATTCAGGGATTCAACTTCTTCCTGGTTTAGTCTTGGAGAGTGTAAGTGTCCAGGAAATTATCCATTTCTTCTAGATTTTCTAGTGATTTGCGTAGAGGCATTTATAGTATTCTCTGATGGTTGTTTGTATTTCTGTGGGGTCAGTGGTGATATCCCCTTTATCATTTTTATTGCGTCTATTTGATTCCTCTCTCTTTTCTTCTTTATTAGTCTTGCTAGTGGTCTGTCAATTTTGTTGATCTTTTCAAAAAACCAACTCCTGGATTCATTGATTTTTTGGAGGGTTTTTGTGTCTCTATCTCCTTCAGTGCTCTGATCTTAGTTATTTCTTGCCTTCTGCTAGCTTTTGAATGTGTTTGCTCTTGCCTCTCTAGTTCTTTTAATTGTGATGTTAGAGTGTCAATTTTAGATCTTTCCTGCTTTCTCTTGTGGGCATTTAGTGCTATAAATTTCCCTCTACACACTGCTTTAAATGTGTCCCAGAGATTCTGGTATGTTGTATCTTTGTTCTCATTGGTTTCAAAGAACATCTTTATTTCTGCTTTCATTTCGTTATGTACCCAGTAGTCATTCAGGAGCAGGTTGTTCAGTTTCCATGTAGTTGAGCGGTTTTGATTGAGTTTCTTAGTCCTGAGTTCTAGTTTGATTGCACTGTGGTCTGAGAGACAGTTTGTTATAATTTCTGTTCTTGTACATTTGCTGAGGAGTGCTTTACTTCCAATTATGTGGTCAATTTTGGAATAAGTGCGATGTGGTGCTGAGAAGAATGTATATTCTGTTGATTTGGGGTGGAGAGTTCTATAGATGTCTATTAGGTCCGCTTGGTGCAGAGATGAGTTCAATTCCTGGATATCCTTGTTAACTTTCTGTCTCGTTGATCTGTCTAATGTTGACAGTGGAGTGTTGAAGTCTCCCATTATTATTGTATGGGAGTCTAAGTCTCTTTGTAGGTCTCTAAGGACTTGCTTTATGAATCTGGGTGCTCCTGTATTGGGTGCATATATATTTAGGAGAGTTAGCTCTTCCTGTTGAATTGATCCCTTTACCATTATGTAATGGCCTTCTTTGTCTCTTTTGATCTTTGATGGTTTAAAGTCTGTTTTATCAGAGACTAGGATTGCAACCCCTGCTTTTTTTTGTTCTCCATTTGCTTGGTAGATCTTCCTCCATCCCTTTATTTTGAGCCTATGTATGTCTCTGCATGTGAGATGGGTCTCTGAATACAGCAGACTGATGGGTCTTGACTCTTTATCCAGTTTGCCAGTCTGTGTCTTTTAATTGGAGCATTTAGTCCATTAACATTTAAGGTTAATATTGTTATGTGTGAACTTGATCCTGTCATTATGATATTAACTGTTATTTTGCTCGTTAGTTGATGCAGTTTCTTCCTAGCCTCGATGGTCTTTACATTTTGGCATGTTTTTGCAATGGCTGGTACCGGTTGTTCCTTTCCATGTTTAGGCTTCCTTCAGGGTCTCTTGTAAGGCAGGCCTGGTGGTGACAAAATCTCTAAGCATTTGCTTATCTGTAAAGGATTTTATTTCTCCTTCACTTATGAAATTAGTTTGGCTGGATATGAAATTCTGGGTTGAAAATTCTTTTCTTTAAGAACGTTGAATATTGGCCCCCACTCTCTTCTGGCTTGTAGAGTTTCTGCCGAGAGGTCTGCTGTTAGTCTGATGGGCTTCCCTTTGTGGGTAACCCGACCTTTCTCTCTGGCTGCCCTTAAGATTTTTCCTTCATTTCAACTTTGGTGAATCTGGCAATTATGTGTCTTGGAGTTGCTCTTCTGAGGAGTATCTTTGTGGCGTTCTCTGTATTTCCTGAATTTGAATGTTGGCCTGCCCTACTAGTTGGGGAAGTTCTCCTGGATGATATCCTGAAGAGTGTTTTCCAACTTGGTTCCATTTTCCCCTCCTTTCAGGCACCCCAATCAGACGTAGATTTGGTCTTTTTACATAATCCCATACTTCTTGCAGGCTTTGTTCATTTCTTTTTCTTCTTTTTTCTTTTGGTTTCTCTTCTCGCTTCATTTCATTCATTTGATCCTCAATCGCTGATACTCTTTCTTCCAGTTGATCGAGTCGGTTACTGAAGCTTGTGCATTTGTCACGTATTTCTCGTGTCATGGTTTTCATCTCTGTCATTTCGTTTATGATCTTCTCTGCATTAATTATCTAGCTGTCAATTCTTCCACTCTTTTTTCAAGATTTTTAGTTTCTTTGCGCTGGGTACGTAATTCCTCCTTTAGCTCTGAGAAGTTTGATGGACTGAAGCCTTCTTCTCTCATCTCGTCAAAGTCATTCTCTGACCAGCTTTGATCCGTTGCTGGCGATGGGCTGCGCTCCTTTGCAGGGGGAGATGCGCTCTTATTTTTTGAATTTCCAGCTTTTCTGCCCTGCTTTTTCCCCATCTTTGTGGTTTTATCTGTCTCTGGTCTTTGATGATGGTGACGTACTGATGGGGTTTTGGTATAGATGTCCTTCCTGTTTGATAGTTTTCCATCTGACAGTCAGAAGGACTCTCTGTTGGTCTGTTGGAGATTGCTTGAGGTCCACTCCAGACCCTGTTTGCCTGGGTATCAGCAGCAGAGGTTGCAGAAGATAGAATATTGCTGAACAGCGAGTGTACCTGTCTGATTCTTCCTTGGGAAGTTTCCTCTCAGGGGTGACTCCACCCTGTGAGGTGTGGGGTGTCAAACTTCCCCTAGTGGGGGATGTCTCCCAGCTAGGCTACTCAGGGGTCAGGGACCCACCTGAGCAGGCAGTCTGTCCGTTCTCAGATCTCAACCTCCGAGTTGGGAGATCCAGGGCTCTCCCCAAAGCTGTCAGACAGAGTTGTTCGCGTCTGCACCGGCCCCGGCTGCTTCCCCTATTGGACTCCAGCTGTGCCCTGTCCCCAGAGGTGGAGTCTACGGAGACAGGTAGGCTTCCTTGAGCTGCTGTGAGCTCCACCCAGTTCGAGCTTCCCAGCGGCTTTGTTTACCTACTTAAGCCTCAGCAATGGTGGGCGCCCCTCCCCCAGCCTCGCTGCTGCCTTGCGGATAGATCCCCGCAGACTGCTGTGTTAGCAATGGGGAGGCTCCGTGGGCGTGGGACCCTCCCGGCCAGGTGTGGGATATAATTCTCCTGGTGTGCCTGTTTCCTTAAAGTGCAGTATTGGGGTGGGAGTTACCCGATTTTCCAGGTGTTGTGTGTCTCAGTTCCCCTGGCTAGGAAAACGGATTTCCTTCCCCCTTGAGCTTCCAGGTGAGGCGATGCCTCGCCCTGCTTCAGCTCTCGCTGGTCAGGCTGCAGCAGCTGACCAGCACCGATGTGTCCGGCACTCCCTAGAGAGATGACCCCAGTACCTCCGTTGAAAATGCAGAAATCACCGGTCTTCTGTGTGCTTGCGCTGGGAGTTGGAGACTGGATGTTCCTATTCGGCCATCTTGCTCCGCCCCCTACATTTTCTAATTGGCTTTTGCTGAGTATGGGGAAGTTATTGAATACTGCTCTTGTATTTGGCTACCTTAATAAACTTGCTTATTTGTCTAAGTTTTTCAGTTGATTTTCTTGGTAAATTTTCTTTGGTTGATTTTCTTGATATTTCTAAGAAAATAATATTATTAATATGTTGATAGTTTTTTAAATCATCTAATCCATAATTCTTTTTCTTCCCTGTCTGCATTTGCTAGGACCACTGCTCAATGTTGACTATTCTTGAAATTAGTTAGTAAGAATGCTGCTTGAATTTCACTATTATATTGATTATGATGATTCTGAATTGTTCTAAATGTGCTCTGCTTTTGACAAGGTCTGGTTAATTGATATATTAACTTTCAAATTTGTAATTAAGTTTTGTAATTAAAAATAAATATATAAAATCCTAATGGTTCAGAAAAGTTAGTTTTAGGAAATGATCATTCATGATTCCTGAGGCTTAAGGGTTTAGCTTGCTATGTAGATTCTACATAGCAGAGTAGCATGTAGACTCTACATAGCAGGCCCAGGGTCCCCAACCCTTGGGCTGTAGACCTGTACTGGTTCATCGCCTGTTAGGCACTGGGCGGCACAGCAGGAGGGAGTGGCTGATGAACGAGCATTACAGTCTGATTTCTGCCTCCTATCAGATGACTGGTGCCATTTTAGATTCTCATAGGAATGTACACCGTGTTGTGCACTGAGCATGTGAGGGATCTAGGTTGTGTACTCCTTATGAGAATATAATGCCTGATGATCTGAGGTGGAATAGTTTCATACCGAAACCATCCCCCCATTTCCTGCAGAAAAATTGTCTTCCACAAAGCCAGTCCCTGGGGCCAAAAAGATTGGGGACTACTGATATAGAGGATGAGTTTTCATCTTTTATTTAAACTTGGTGACGTAGTTTATCAAGTAACTTGCTTTCAGATCTTGTAATAAAATGTAGTTTTTGCCATAAAACGTCTAATTCTATTTTGAGCTGATAGCAGTTTGTGTATATGTACTGATGATATAATTAACATTTTATTGAACTATTAAGGAGTCTAACTATGTATCTCCATTATTTAGAAATTTTCTGAAAACCGTTTCATGCATTCCTTTGGAAGTAAGCTTCTGAGAATAAAGAATTTGAGAGATGTGGCCGGGCGCGGTGGCTCAAGCCTGTAATCCCAGCACTTTGGGAGGCCGAGATGGGCGGATCACGAGGTCAGGAGATCGAGACCATCCTGGCTAACACAGTGAGACCCCGTCTCTACTAAAAATACAAAAAACTAGCCGGGCGTGGTGGTGGGCGCCTGTAGTCCCAGCTGCTCGGGAGGCTGAGGCAGGAGAATGGCGTGAACCCGGGAGGCGGAGCTTGCAGTGAGCTGAGATCCGGCCACTGCACTCTAGCCTGGGCGACAGAGCGAGACTCCATCTCAAAAAAAAAAAAAAAAAAAAAAAGAATTTGAGAGATGTGATCACTGGAGCACTCCTCGCTGGGCCAAAAAGTATTCCATAAAGTTTATGATTTCCCCTCCATTCCTTTGTGTCAAGATAAGAGGTAGGAGTAGGGGAGTCAGTATCGTATCTCTTTAGTTTGTAGAAATCATGATTTGAAATACAAGTTTGTAATTTTCTTGAGGTCTTCTGAATATTAATCCTGTTGCCAATCACAGATCACTTTCCCTGTACATATTTAAAGGAAATATTTTATTTCATTAGCTAACGTAAGTCCTGTTTTTTTAAAAAACAAAAGTTGTTGTTTGTTCTGTCTTCTTTTTTTCTTAACAAACCATGAAGCAACCATAAGTTGAAAAGTTTCATTGATTCTGCTCCTCATTGTAACAGTTGGTGATTTGGTGACGTTAGTAGGTCATAGCCATAGAGTAAAAGTACTCTTCTCCAATTTGACAGACTAGGTAAGGCTTTTGGTTTTGGAATATAGATTAGAACTATAGTATTTGTAAAATAAATCTTAATGCTGTAAGATATTTGGAAGCAAATATAAAACTGTAGTTAATGTTGTACTCAGGAATTATTAGAAGATTGAAGTGAAGGACAAAAGAAATAAATTTTATTACAGAAAAAATGTCTCCAAATTAAGTATTCATTAACTACCCAAAGTTGAACTCGTTAACCTCAAGGTTGGAATATACTCTATGTGTTGGAGAATAGATTCCATAGTAGAACATTTGGTAGTTAAGACAGATGCACCTGGGCCATATTTTCTTCCAGAGAATACTAGTTTCTCAAGATCAGCTATTCTGTTTCCTATGCTATGCTTTTTATTGTTCTCTAGTTTCTTTTTCTTTTTCTATTGTGTTCTCACAAGATTATCAAGAACCCCTTGCCCCCTCCTATTCAAGCAGAAATTTTGGTCGTTTTTTCCTCCTTCTTGGCAAAATTTGGGATTGTCATGAAAAGTAATGAAATCAGCTCTTTTATATATAAAATTTTCCATGGATGGCATGACTCGGTTTTGAATAGAAATGCAAGGTTCCATTTTGAATTCTTTACCTTTTTTGGATTATAGCACTGGTAGGTCAAGATCAGAGTGCTTTGTTCATAACTAAAGTGTGTAAAACTTAACAGGAACTTAAAGTTGCCTTTATCGTTATTGAATGAATCACACACTTCTTAAATGACTTTTAATCTATAGTGCTATAACCAAAGGAACTTGTGAATCACACACTTCTTAAATGACTTTTAATCTATAGTGCTATAACCAAAGGAACTTGTTTCCTGGGAGGCTGCTGACAATAAAAAGTAATTGTAGATTTTCTTGTGTTGTTACATATTTTAGTATATTTCTTATTTTCTTTTTTTAAAATAAAAAGTTCTTATTCACTCTAGGATCTTAGAAATTTTTTTCATTTCTAGAAAAGTACCTTGACTTCAGAAGCCTGCTGTTTAAAGTTATGAGTGGTGAACTATTGCCTTTGGGAAATGAGCATTTTGATCCAACTATACATTTAAAATAGATAATATTCATCTTTCCCATATACGTTAATTTAGAAATGTCTACCAGTATTTTCTATACCTTTCACCATGATTATTTGCAATTCTTATCAACATTAGCTTTTACTTTTTATATTTATAACATTTGCAGGATAGTGCAGGAAATTCCCGTTAATCTATGGTTACCCAGGATGAGTCTTGGTAAGTTGGTTTCTTTCACAGGTTGATTTACTGCTGTCTTGAGTATAATTCTGTGTAGCAGGCAATGGTAGTGTATTTATATGTATACAAATCTTGCATCCGTCAGGTTCTTCTCATTGAAACACACAGTGGAGAGCTTACTAAAAGATTGTTTGCACAGCTGCTTTCAGGCAGTGACCAAAGTTTCATAGGAAAGTGAGTGAAAATACACTTGTTGAGCTAAGCTCAGAAGTTTCTTGGATAGTGCTTTACATAATATAAAGTCATTACATGTGTTGGATCTTTGCCCTTACCTAACCTTCCCCAGCCTCCACTCCACATTCTTTTTTGTCTTGCTTAGTCTCCTTTCCCTAGGAGAAGAGCTTTTGTTTACCCTTTTATGTCTTGTGAAGGTATTAAAAAAGATTTGTCTTCTCATATGACATCAGTATCTAAGGACCTTCAATTATGTATCATGTTAGATAATTTTTTAAAATTCTGAGACCTAAGTGAAGATGATGTCCATATATTTTTGTCCTCTTACAGACTCCTATCTATGAAACTAGGTTTTTCAGCAGTAATGTAATCACAGGAGAATCATAAGAACATTAAGCTCCTTTAACTGTTGGATTGCCAACAATATGAATGTGGTATTAAATCATGACTTGTACTTTGCAAATGTCATCTAAAAGTTAGTTCTTAAATTCCTGGCAAGCAGTTACGCTATGCTAAGAAACAGATGTTATGGAGGTTAATTTGTGACTGGAGAAAAAATGTCTCTGTGGTAAGAGATGAGTACAGGTTCTGGGCAATCCAGTTGACTTTTAAATGTAAGAATGGAATTCCAAACACTTAACACATTCAGCTATACAACAGAAAGTAAATCTTTGGATATGGTATTTTGTGAATGATCTTTTAAATAAAAGAAAACCTTACATAAAAAATAAAAAATATATATATATATGTCTGTCAAGCTGTTTCTTAGTCACAGTATTAGTCAAGGCTTTGATATCCACTCTCCCCACCATCCTGATTCAAATGCATCTGCAGAACTTTTTACTCCTTCCTTTCTGACTTTCAGGTATTTCTTCTGATTCCTATCCACTTGTAAAATTTGGAGTTTAGAGGGAACCAAGGGAAAGCAGTGGTTACAACTGACATCTTCCAGTTTGATTGGTGAAAGGAGAAACCCCATTTCCTCAGTGAACACTGATCATAGTAAAATGCTGTCATAACTCAGGAGAATTTTGCTGAGTAGAGAGGAATTATAAAAAATATTAGAAGATATATTTTCAGAGTTCTTTGAGAAATGTTTGATAAGGAACATAAGCTTGTATTGTTTGTGGTTTCTTTGCTTTTTTGAAGAACTTCTGCCACATTCTTTTAGAATTAATAACAGTATTGTGCAGGTTGAGACTAATTTTTCATTTAGCCTGGTGAATTTCTCCACAGTCTTCACTTTTGGGAAAATGAGGAAGTTCTCTGAGTATCCATAAAACATGAAACTAGGGATTTATTCAAATAAACATAATTAAAATTATTTTGGAATAGACTTTTTCTCTCCATTTAGTTGTAATAATTTGTCTAGCTTACAGTTCCTTTGTTTTCTATAGATTTCTGAGAAATATTTGTTAATTCTTGAGTATCATATATTTTCTAATTGGGGCTGGAAGTTGCAAAAAGGGCATGGCTAGATAATCTAGAAACATAAGCTTATGTGTTATATATATATAAAAATATATATATTTATAAAACCAGTCATCATTATATATATATAAAACCAGTCATCATTATTGTCCTATTTGATGACTTCATCACTTATTGAAAAAAATAAAATCTCTTTTTGCCTTTGACAATTGTTGCTCTAGTAATGTTAATATTTTGGAGCTTGTTAGAAATACAAAATCTCAGGCCACACTCCAACTAAATCAAAATTTACTATAGTTTAATCAGATCCCCAGATGTTTTATATGCACATAAAATTTGAGAAGCAATGAAAACTGACAATGTTTTGAGTAGTAATTAGAAATTTGTAATTAAATTATAATTTTAAAATAAAATTGAAATTATTTTGAGAAAAATTTTATACATTTTAGGAGAAAAAACAGGCCTTCAAAATAGGCTATTTTCCTGGGTCAAGTAAAATTTACTTCATAGGTGAAAAGAAATTATTTGGCTTTTAATTTCATTATGTTATGTTACAAATTGATTCTGATATATAAAACAAAACAAAAAATTGAATATCACCACTTATATTATTTTTAGGAGACATAATCAGAAATGACTGGTATATAAATGTAGGATTCTTTTTATCCTAACATTAAATCCTTACTTGTGACAAGATACTAAAATTCATAGCTTTATTTTAACTTTAATATTCAATAAAAGTAATGATAGTTTAGTGATTAGATGCAAAGTACATGTTGACTAAGTATTTAAATTAGCCCAGTATTTTAGAACATGTTTTAAGAGTCAAAAAATTCTAAAGCACCAAAGGATTTTGTGTGTGTGTGTGTGTGTGTTTGACTCTGTAAACTTATTGAGTAGTTAATAATGCTGACATCATTTGTAGTGGGCAAATGTGTGTTTGTGTGTGTGTGTGTGTGTGTGTGGATTTGAAATGATGAATAAGATTTGTTTGTATTAGGGAAGGATCACAGGAGATATATTGAGATTAAGTTTAATAGTAGATGGTGCCCTTTGTTTCTGCAGTACTTTTATGCTAAAATTTTCTTTTGTGGAAATTATTTCAGTCATATTTAATAAGATGCATATGTCTGAATTAATATGATCGGCTATAACTTCTAAAGGCAGTTTTTTGCCTCTATTATATTACTATACAGTTTTTTCTAGAATTACCATTTTTGAAGGTAATTTACCTTTTACCACATTTTTCTGTTGATTTTGAATTCTTATTCAGGAGACAATGGATATAGTTCTAAATAATGTATGAAGTAAGTTCTACTTGTAGATCTTTTCCTTAACTTCCTTTACTAAGAGGACAGTAGGAGGAATTTTAGATAGTCATAGAGGAATAAAATGTCCAAAGAAAGAACATGTGTAGAAAAGCTTCAACTCGCATAGCTAAAATAGTGAACCAAGTGAAGGTGCCAAGCAGGGAGATTAACTCCTACCAAAGATGATCGTTTCTGCGGCAAAAGGCAAACTGGCCACAAGACACCGTTCTACACGTTGAAACTGGAGAAAAGTTTCTCAGAACACGAGTCTGAACACAGCCTTCAGTCATGGTGGTCTTCTTTCAATGCCTTATATTCTCCCTCCTATCTCCAAGCTGTTGAGTCCTTGCTGTTTTCAGAGTCTAATACTCTTTCCTCTCTCTTTGGCTAGTTAACTCCCAGTCATCTCTAGATGTCGGTTCTTGCCACACTTCTCCCAGAAAACTTAACCCTGATCTCTCTGATGTGGTCAAATCACCATATTATGGGCTCTTGGAGCACCATGCCAGGTACCTTTACTTTCCTTCTATTACTTGTTAGGGTTGTTTGTGTGATTACTTACTTAACATGATTCTCTCTCAATAAACTGTTACCTCAGTGAAAGCAGGGGCCATGTCCGTTTCTGCTCACTTTTCTTCTTTATTCCCTAGAATAATGCCTGGCTCAAAAACAGGCATTCAACAAATATTTGTTCAGTTAATAAATAAAAGTTGGTATCAGGAATTAGAAAAGCATTGAGACGAGCATCCTGATACTAGGGACAGGAAGGGAGGCATTCCTTAGGAAAATCATATAGAAGTCTGTGTTGTAGAAGAATTAAGAACAGGCAGTTATTGACTTTGAAACCTAGTTTAAATCTAAAAATATCAGGAGCATTAGGGAATCCTGGGACTGAGATAGGCCAAGATTAGATGTGTCCTCAGAAGTAAAGTTGGATCAACAAGTTTTGCGCTTTACAATGGCAAGTCTCTAGCATTGTCTCATTACCACTTCCTCTTACCTCCCACCTGGAAAACTGTCTCCTCTTGCCCATGGGCAAATCCTCCTTGGAGAAGATAGTTTCTCCCAGCACCTTGGCAAAGATGACTGACTAATTCTTCATGGCACTAATTACTTTAAAATTCATCTAGATGTCATTTAGATACAAAATTCTTTTTTCCCTTGATATGTCTAGCGTACAATTTCAGCATGTCCTCACTCAATATTTCTTAGATGCTAGATGAAAATATTTAAAAAGATAACCGTATTAAGTCCCATCATGATTAGGCAATTTTTTCATGATGAATTAGGATTGGGTAAGACATCATACTGATGACTTCTATGTAGAATATACTAAATTAGCAAATCATTGCCACCAGTGATTTTTTTGTATTCAATAGAAAAGAAAATTGTATTTCTATTAGAGAAGTTTGATTACACATAGATAGACATAGCATTTGTAATCATATATTTAATAGTAACTTACAGCTGTGGCTTTCACATACCCATATGTCTCCCAAAATACTTAGGTCTAATTAAAATTTGAAAGGAGCAAATTTAGGGTATTTAAGGTTGATCTGTTGCTTAATTTGTACTTCTTCTTATAGTAAAATATAGATAATATAAAATTTGTCATTTTATTTTAACGATTGCATTTTTAAGTGTAAAATGCACATATCATCAAATGTACTATCTAACCATCTTTAAGTGTACAGTTCACTGGCAGTAAGTACATTCACATTTTTGTACTACTGACCTCAGCATCCATTCACAGAATTCTTTTCATCTTGCAAAACTGAAACTCTTCATTAAACAACAATCCCTATTATCCCTCCTTTGAGCCTCTGGCAGCCCCATTCTACTTTCTGTCTCTGCATTTGACGATTGCATGACGACTGCATGCCTCATATAAGTGGAATCATACAGTTTCTGTCCTTTTGTGAATGGCTTATTTCAGCTAGCATAATGTCTTCAGGGTTGATCCATGCAGTATCATGTATCAGCACTTTCTTTTTAAGGCTGAATAAAAAATGTATACACATTTTAAAACATATATACAACGTTTTTAAAAATCTTTAATTTTTATGGGTACATAGTAGGTGTGTATATATGGGATACATGAGATGTTTTGATATAGGCATGCAATGTGAAATGATCACATCATGGAGAATGGGGTATCCATCCCTCAAGCATTTATCCTTAGTGTTACAAACAATATAACTATATTATTTTAGTTATAATAAAAGGTACAATTTATTCACTGTAGTCACTTGGTTGTGCTGTCAAATAGTAGAACTTATTCATTCTTTCTAAATATATTTTCATATGTATTAACCTTTTCCACCTGCCCCTCACCTCCCCCCACCACTGCCCTTCCCACCGTTTGGTAATCATCCTTCTACTCTGTTTAATTTTTAGATCCCACAAATAAGTGAGAACATTTGATGTTTGTCTTTCTGTGCCTAGCTTATTTCACTTGATGTAATGATCTCCAGTTCCAACCATGTTGTTGCAAATGACAGGATCTCATTCTTTTTTTATGGCTGAATATTACTCCATTATGTATATGTACCACATTTTCTTTATTCATCTGTTGATGGACACAGGTTGTTTCAAAACCTTGGCTATCGTGAACAGAACTGCGACAAACTGCAGAATTGCAACAAATCCCTATCAAAATACCAATGACATTCTTCACAGAAATATAAAAAAAAACCATCCTAAAATTTATATGGAACCACAAAAGACCCACAATAGCCACTGGGTCTTCTGGCACCCAGTACAGATATCTCATTGATATCCTGATTTCCTTTATTTGGGGTGTATACCCAGCAGTAGGATTGCTGGATCATGTGGTAGCTCTATTTTTAGTTTTTTGAGGAACCACTAAACGATTCTCCATAGTGGTTGTACTAATTTACATTCCCACCAACAGTATACGAGGGTTCCTTTTTCTCCACATCCTCACCAGGATTTGTTATTGCTTGTATTTTGGATATAAGCCATTTTAACTGGGGTGAGATGCTATCTCATTGTAGTTTTTCTTTGCACTTCTGTGATGATCAGTGATGCTGAATACCTTTTCATATGCCTTATGGCCATTTGTATGTCTTTTGAGAACTGCCTATTCAAATCTTTTGCCCATTTTTAACCGGATTGTTAGATTTTTTTTCCTATAGAGTTGTTTGAGCTCCTTACATATTCTGGTTATTAATCCCTTGTCAGATGTGTAGCTTGCAAATATTTTCTCCCATTTTGTGGGTTGTCTCTTCACTTTGTTGACTGTTTCCTTTGCTGTGCAGAAGCCTTTTAACTTATGTGACCCAATTTGTTCATTTTTGCTTTGGTTGCCTGTGATTGTGGGGTATTACTCAAGAAATCTTTGCCAAGACCAATGTCCTGGAGAGTTTCTGCAATGTTTTCTGGTAGTAGTTTCATAGTTTGAAGTCTTAGATTTAAGTCTTTAATCAATTATGAATTTTGTATATAGCAGGAGATAATAGATCTAGTTTCGCTCTTCTGCCCATGGATATCCAGTTTTCCCAGAACCATTATTAAAGAGACTGGCCTTCTCCAGTGTATGTCCTTGGCACTTTTGTCGAAAATGAGTACACTGTGGGTGTGTGGATTTGTTTCTGTGTTCTCTATTCTGTTCCACCGGTCTCTGTCTGTTTTTATGCCAGTACCATGCTATCTTGTTTACTATACCTCAGTAGTATAATTTGAAGTTAGGTGTGCGATTCCTCCAGTTGTGTTCTTTTTGCTTAGGATAGCTTTGGCTATTCTGGATCTTTTGTGGTTCTATATAATTTTAGGATTTTTTTTTCTATTTCTGTGAAGAATGTCATTGGTATTTTGATAGGGATTGCTTTGAATCTGTAGATTGCTTTGAGTAGTATGGACATTTTAACAATATTGATTCTTCCAATCCATTAACATGAAATATCTTTCCCTTTTTTTCGTGGTCTCTTCCATTTCTTGCATCAATGTTTTATAGTTTTCATTGTAGAGATTTTTCACTTCTTTGGTTAAGTTGATTCCTAGGTGTTTAACTTTATGTGGGGCTATTATAAATTTAATTACTTTATTTTCTCTTTCAGGTTGTTCACTGTTGGAATGTAGAAGTGCTACTGATTTTTGTGTGTTAATTTTGTATCCTGCAACTTTACTGAATTTATCACTTCTAATAGTTTTTTTGTGGATTCTTTAGGTTTTTCTAAATATAAGATCATCTCATCAGCAAATAAGAATAATTTGACTTCTTTCTTTCCAGTTTGGATGTCGTTTATTTATTTCTCTTGCCTGGCTGCTCTAGCTAGGACTTCCAACACTATGTTGAATAATGATGGTGGCAGTGGGCATCCTTGTCGTGTTCCAGATCTTGAAGGAAAGGCTTTCAGTTTTTCCCTATTCAGTATGTACTAGCTGTGGGACTGCCATATATGGCTTTTATTATATTAAGGTTTGTTCCTTCTATACTCAGTTTTTTGAGGGTTTTTATCATGAAGGGAAGTGAATTTTATCAAATGCTTTTTCAGCATCAAATGAAATGATCAGATGGTTTTTGTTCATTATTCTGTAGATATGATGTATCACATTGATTGATTTGCATATGTTGAACAATTCTTGCATCCCAGGGATAATACTTGGTCATGATGAATTATGGTTTTAAAGTATTTAATATTACTGTATTTGGCTTGCTAGTATTTTGTTGAGTTTTTTTGCATCAATATTCATGAGATATATTGGCCTGTAGTTTTCTTTTTTCAATGTGTCTTTGGTTTTGGTGTCAGGGTAATACTGGCATCATGGAATGAGTTTGGCCGTATTGTCTTCTATTTTTCAAAATAGTTTGGGTCAGATTGGTATTAGTTCTCCTTTAAATATTTGCTAGAATTCACCTGTGAAGCCATCAGCTCCCAGGCTTTTCTTTACTGTGAGACTTTTTATTATGGCTTCAATCTCGTTACTTGTTATTGGCATATTCAAGTTTTGGATTTCTTTATGTTTCAATCTTGGTTCTTTTTGTCTAGAAGTTTGCTCATTTCTTCAAGATTTTCCAGTTTATTGGCATGTAGTTTCTCATAGTAGCCACTAATGATCCTTTGAATTTCTGCAGTATCAAGTGTAATGTGTCCATTTTTACCTCTGATTTTATTTATTTGGGTCTTCTTTCTTATTTTCTTAGTCTAGCCAAAGGTTTGTAAATTTTGTTTTTTTCAAAATGCGAATTTTTTGTTTTATTGCTCTTTTGTATTGCTTCATTTCAATTTCACTTGTTTATGGTCTTTATTATTTCTTCTAGTATTTTGGGTTTGGTTTGCTCTCTTTTCTGGTTCTTTAAGATGCATGTTAGGTTGTTTATTTGAAGTTTTTCTTCTTTTTTGATGTAAGCACATATAGCTATAAATTTCCTCTTAGTACTGCTTTTGCTGTATCCCATAGGTTTTTGTATGTTGTGTTTTCATTATCATTTGTTTCAAGAAATTTTCAATTTCCTTCCTACTTTCTTCATTGATCCACTGGTCATTTGGGAATGTATTGTTCAGTTTTGATGTATTTGTATAGTTTCGAAAATTCCTCTTGTCATCAATTTCTAATTTTATGCTTTTGTAGTCAAAGAAGATACTTGAGAGTATTTTCATTTTTTTGAATGTTTTAAGGCTTGTTTTGTAACCTAACGTGGTCTGTCCTTGAGAATGATCCATTTGCTGAGGAAAAGAATGTGTATTCTGCAGTCTTTGGATGAAATATCCTGTATATATCTGTTAGGTCTGTTTGTTCTGTAGTGTAGATAAAGTCCAATGTTTCTTGATTAATTTCTGTCCGGAATATCCGTCAAATGCCCAAAGTGGGGTGTTGAAGTCTTCAGCTATTATTGTATTGGGGGCTCTCTGTCTCTTTAGCTTCATTGATATTTGCTTTTATATCTGAGTTCTCCAGTGCTGGTTGCATATATATTTGAAATTCAATTCTTGTTGAATTGACCCCTTTATGATTCTATTGTTTTGCCTCTTTGTATAGATTTTGTCTTGAAATCTATTTTTCCTGATATGAGTATAGCTACTCCTGCTCTTTTTGGATTTCAATTGGCATGGAATATCTTTTCCATTCCTTTATTATCACTCTATTTGTGTCTTTATAGGTGAAGTATGTTTCTTTATAGGCAACAGATCACTGTTTTTGTTTTGTTTTTAAATTTACGCATCCACTCTATGACTTTTTATTGGAGAGTTTAGTCCATTTATATTCAGTGTTACTGTTGATAAGTAAAGACTTCCTCCTGCCATTTTGTTATTTGTTTTCTGGCCATTTTGTGGTCTTCTCTTCCTTCTTTCTTTCTGTCCTATCTTCCTTTTAGTGAAAGTGATTTTCCCAATTTGAAATGATTTCGTTTCTTGGTTTGAGGTTCCCATGAGCCTTGCAAATACTATCTTAATAACCATTATTTTAAGCTCATGAGGACTTAACCCTGTTTGTGCTAACAAACAAACAAGCAAAAAGAAAACTAATAAAAACTCTACGCCTCAACTTCATACTCCCACTATTTAACTTTTTGTTGTTTCTATTTAGATTGTATTGTACTGTCTATGTCTGACAAGCTGTTGTAGTTTTTATTTTTGATTGGTTCATTGTTTAGTCTTTCTACTTAGGATAAAAGGAGTTTACACACCACAATTACAGTGTTATAATATTCTGTGTTTTTTGTGTGGTTACTATTGCCAGTGAGTTTTTTGCCTTTAGATGACTAGTTATTGACCATAATGTCCTTTTCTTTCTGATTGAAGTACTTCCTTTAGCATTTCTTGCAGGGCAGGTCTCATGTTGATGAAATATCACGACTTTTGTTTGGGAACGTCTTTATTTCTCCCTCATGTTTGAAGAATATTTTTGCTGTTTATACTCTTTTAGGGTAAAAGTTTTTTTCTTTGGCACTTTAAATATGTCATGCCACTCTCTGCTGGCCTGTAAGTTTTCCACTGAAAACTCTGTCATTAGATGTATTGGAGCTCCATTGTATGTTATTTGTTTGTGTTCTCTTGTTGCTTTGAGGATCCTTTATCCTTGACTTTTGGAATTTGATTATTAAATGCCTTGAGGTAGTCTTCTTTGGGCTAATTCTGCTTGGTGTTCTATAACCTTCTTGTATTTAGGTATTGATATATTTCTCTAGGTTTGGGAAGTTCTCTGTTATTATTCCTTTCGATAAACCTTCTACCTCTGACTTCTTCCTCTACCTCCTGATTAAGGGCAATAACACTTAGATATCCCTTTTGAGGTGCCTGTAGGCATGGGTAATTGTTTTTTATTCTTTTTTTAAATCTCCTCTGACTGTATTTTCAAATAGCCAGTCTTCAGCTCACGATTCTTTCTTCTGCTTGACCAAATCTGCTGTTAAAAGACTCTGATGCATTTTTCAGTATGACAATTGCATTTTCAGCTCCAGTATTTCTGCTTGATTCTTTTAAATTATTTCAATCTCTTTGTTAAATTTATCTGATAGAATTCTGAATTCCTTCTCTGCGTTATCTTGAAATTTCTTTAAGTTTCCTCAAAATAGCTATTTTGAATTATCTACATGAAATGTCACATATCTTTTGTTTCTCCAGGATTGGCACCTGGTGCCTTATTTCATTCATTTGATAAGATTATGTTTTCCCGAATTGTCCTAATACTCATAGATGTTCATCTGTTGCTGGGCATTGAAAAGTTAGGAATTTATTATAGTTTTTGCAGCCAAAACTTGTTTGTACCCATCCTTCTTGGGAAGGAATTCCAGATATTTGAAAGGACTTAGGTGTTATGATCTAAGCTGTATCTACTTCAGGGAGCACCCCAAGCCCAGTGATGCTGTGGTTCTTATAGACTCATGGAGGCCTTCTTGATGATCTTGGACAAGATCTGGGATAATTCTCTGGACTACCTGGCAGAGACTTTTGTTCTCTTCCCTTACTGTCTCCCAAATAAACAGTCTCTCACTCTGTTGTGAGCCACCTGGAGCTGTGGGTGGAGTGAGACAAGCACCCTTGTGGCCACCACCACCGTGACTGTGCTGGGTCATACCTGAAGCCAACATAGCACTATGTGTTGCTCAAGGCCTATTTTAACCCCTCCCTGGCTACTGCCTATGTTCTCTCAAGACCCTGGGGCTCTACAGTAAGCAAATGCCAAAGCCAACGGGCTTGTGTTTTTCCCTTCAGGGCGCAATTTTCCCCAGGCCCTGGGTGGGTCCAGAGGTGGCTGTCTGGGAGCCAGGGACTAGCATTTTAAAACCTTAGAAGTGCACCTGTGTTCTGTTGTACTGCGGCTGATCTGACACTCAAACCACAAGATGTAGTTCTTCCCACTCTTCTCTCCCCTTTCCAAAGGCAGAGGAACCCCCTCCCTCCATGGCCACCATCACCACAAAACCACGGTGAGTACTGCCAAACTACCACTGCTGTTTCCTTAAGACCAAGGTCTCTTCAATTAGCTTGTACCAAATGCTGCCTGGCCTGGGCCTCACCCTTCAAGGACAGTGGGCTTCCTCTGGCCCAGGGCAGGTCCAGAAATGTCATCCGTCTAAGAGCCAAGTCCTAGAATTGTAGGCCCCAAGAACCTGCTTTTTTCTTCACCCCCCTATGCATGAGCTGGTACCTAAGATACAAGACAAAGTCCTCTTTCCTTTACCCTCTGCTTTTTTGAAGCAGAAGGAATTGTGCCCTGTAGTCAACCACAGCTGCAAATGTGCTGGGTCTTACCTGAAGCCAACAAATCTCACAGTCTCACACAGGACCCTTGATGTAGTACTTGGGTATCATTGCTGCTTATTCAGGGCCCAAGGGCTCTTCAGTTAGCTGGTGATAAATGGTGCCAGGATAGGGTCATTCCCTTCTGGACAAGGGTATGTCTAGGAATGTCATCCAGGAGCTTGGGCCTGGAAAGGGGCCCTCATGACTCTGACTGGGCCAAGCTAGTATCCAAGATGCAGGATAAAGTCTTCCCCACTCTTCCCTTTTTTTCTCCTGAAGTGGAAGGAAGGAGGAGTCTCTTTTGGAGCCATGAGCTGTAAAGCCTGGAGTTAGGGAAGGGATAATACCAGCACTCTCTTGGCCACCCTGGCTGGTATTTTAGTATGTTGCATGTCACCCCTATCCACTGTCTCTGGGCCCTGTTCAGCATTAGGACTCTCCTAGGATTTGCAGTCTTTGTGGTCTAGACTGTGTTTCAAGTTTATTTATTTAAATCCTCAGAGTACTTTAGCCCATGGTGGCAAAGTTTGTGGGAACTCAGGTTCCAACTGCCAGGACTGACGATTCCACTCTGGCTAGGGCTGGTTTAAATGCTCCCTCTCTGGGTGGGTATCAGCTGAGTTTGGTCTTGTTTTCCTTTCTGCTCTATCAGGACAGCAGTAAGTTCAATGCCTTACAAATTGCTGTGCCTCCCTCCGGCACACAAAAACACTCTAGTAACCACCCTACCACTGCCTGGGCTTGAAGGAGGTGTGGCATCACTGCTTAAGACTTTTTATTTTTTATTTTTTATTTTTTTTAGGTTTTCAGTGTCTTTTTCAGTGATACGAAGTTACAACCGGGTACTGTGAATGCTCACCTGATTTTTGGTTCCTATGAGGGTGCTTTTTTGTGTAGATAATTATTAAATTGGTGTCCTTGTCAGAGGCTAGGGAAGGCAATTGGTGGAGCCTTCTGTTCTACCATCTTGCTCCGCCTCCTCCAACATTTTCTTTGTCTACTTATACATCAGTGGACACTTGGGTTGCTTCCACCTCTTGCCTATTGTGAATAATGCTTGTATGAGCATAGGTGTACAACTATTTCTTCAAATACCTGCTTTCATTTTGTTTGGGTATATACCCTGAAGTGGAATTGCTGAATTCTATGGTAATCTTTTTTTTATTTTATATTTTTTTCTTTGTTTTTTGGAGAGTATTTTTATTAGCTCGGGATATAATGGGATCATCACTAGGAGGGCAGGGTATTCCACTGGTTACAACGTGCAGCTGTCTGGGGAGCACGATAAAATTCAGTCCAGGGTTCTGTGCTGGGGAGCAGGGCCTTAAAAAGAAGGCAGATTGTCCAGGGAAGTAGTAGCTGTGAGGGTCATGGCTGGCCTGCTCCACTCTACTGCACTGGATCTCCTGGTGCTTTTCAGGCTCCTTGTCCATCCTGCATCTGTATGGGGCAATGGACCATCTGGCCTAAAATTTTATCCTCAAGTTTGATGTAGGCCAGGCATTTCTGCTTCTTTCCACAGGACTTGACTTTGCACTCAGGATTCTTCTTCCAGAAACTTGTATACTGGAGCTTAAACTCTGGCCTCACAAAGGTTCCTGCTGGGAAGAGTGTATCCATAGCACTGCTCATATTGGTCTCCCTGAAGGCTCACTGCATAAGTGGATGCTTATGGAATTTCCCCAGGGCACCTGCAGGCCCTGCTGCTAGGCCCTTAGGAGCTCAGCCTAATGCCTAATCCCAGGTGCCAGCCATAGGGCCAGCAGGATCAGCAGCTACTGCATGGGTTTCCCTCAGTCACCTGGACCTTCCTTCCTGCGCCTTCAAGGAATTTCCTAACCTCACTGTGGCTAAATCTTGGCCTCAGCTGTCAGTCTCTTCCTGGTCTCCTCCCCACATCCCTGCCCCTGATGCTCTTTCCTACTGTGGGGGCCTATTTTCACTTATGTACTTATTTTCTCCCTGGAATTATAAACCCTATTGATAGATTGTAACATCCTTGAAGCCAGCAAAGATAAACACGGTTCTATCTTCATGATAATCAGTTATTATTTGGGCTACAATACAAGGTAACATTTTTAAATGTTTTCAGCCTTACTGTAAGAAACAGTCCAATGGGAACTTATGGGTGTGTTTATCAAAAGAGTTTGTTGAAGGTGTTGTTTATTACATTACACAAGGATTTCTTCCCACAAGAAATCCTTTTTGCTGACTTTAGTGTCAAAAATGGGTGGGCATGTTTGAGGTGATGGATATTCCAATTACCCTGTTTTGATCATTATACTTCACATGAATGTATCAGAATATCACATGTATCTCATAAGTATATACAATTATTATGTATCAATTTAAGAAAAAACTGGATGAACTTCTCTGAGAAACTGGCTTGCTGTTATCTAATGAATGTTTTAAACTATTAGTATTTTTCATTTGTATGAATTTTTTATGTTTTCATTATTCGGCTCCCACTTTATGACTAACCATATTTTCCTCTAACCATATTTTTCTCATCTACTTTCAATTTGTATTGCCCTCCTGAATTGTGTGTGTGTAAACAATATACTGTGAAAACAACTCTCAGGAATGTCACTAGTGACTTTCACGTTGCTATATCCAGTGAGAACATTTCAGCCCTCAGCAGTATACACATACTGATAGAGAATGAAAGAAAAAGCAGGTTGTATAGAGAGGCTAGAAAGTAATTCTAGTTACTTTAAGGAAGTTTGAGAATATAGTAAAGACATCTGTGGCCCTATACTAGACCCTGTCAGGAATCACAGTGCTTTAGGACTGACTCATTTCCTTTCTAATGGCTACATAATCTCTTGTGGGAAACTTGACTTCCTTTTGCACATCTTTTCTAATTTCATCTCTTTTTTTTCTATTTTTTTTTATAATTTATGTCCTCCATAACTTCAGCTGGAATATATATATATATATATATATATATATATATATATATTATAGCCTGGAATATATATATTTGTCTACTGTATTCTTTTCTTTTTCTTTTTTTTTTTTTTTTTTTTTTTTGAGAGGGAGTCTCACTGTGTCGCCCAGGCTGGAGTGCAGTGGCGCGATCTCGGCTCACTGCAAGCTCCGCCTCCCGGGTTCACACCATTCTCCTGCCTCAGCCTCTGAATAGCTGGGACTACAGGCGCCCGCCACCACGCCCGGCTAGTTTTTTGTATTTTTAGTAGAGACGGGGTTTCACCATGTTAGCCAGGATGGTCTTGATCTCCTGACCTCGTGATCCACCCGCCTCGGGCTCCCAAAGTGCTGGGATTACAGGCTTGAGCCACCGCGCCCGGCCTCTTTTCTTTTTCAACTATTACATATTCCTGCTCAAACAATGCTATCACTGGGAATGCAAAGATGAAAAATTATATATATATTATATATATATTATAGCCTCTGGTCTCCCTTCTTGACATAATGAGGACCTCTTAGTTTCAGCTAATTGCCTCATTTTCTTGGTATTCTTTACTTAAATTTCTAGAGCGTTAGTTTTATTAGTCCAGTTCATCATTTGTATCAAGCCACTTCACAGATGATTGAAACCGACTCAATCTATAGCCTAGCCAATCACGTATGAATTGCCCCGTGTAATCCTGATTTCTACTTTTAGATTTGAGTAAAATCCAAATGATAATGGATTAAGGAATGCATCACAGGTGAGGAAATAAGGGTAAGGGCTTGAATCCAAAGAGGGTGACAGACTAGTGAGGAGCACACATGATCAGTGAAATCAAAATAAGGATTTTGTGTTTTGTTTTAAGATGGCAGAAATTTGAACATAGAATGAGTCAATTAATAGGAAATAGTTGAAACAAAGAGAATTTAATTTTTTAGTTATTGAAGTCATCTTAAGGTGGCAGGAGATGGGACTACAGAGTACAGAAAGATAGATTAGCTTTAAATAGGAAGGACATCTCTTCCTCTGAAGTGGGGTTTAAATAAGAAAGTAAGAAGGTGATGCACATAAATTTAAAAATAGGGGAACCTGCCTGTTGGCATACTTTATGAAATAGTCAGCAAGGAAAACTGCACAGACGTGAGATAAAGATTTCCAGTACGTGCTGAGGAAAATTCAACTAGGTACCTGACAACTATGAGTATGATGAAGTGATTTTCTTTTTCACCATAGCCCACATGTAGGTTAAGAAAGGGTGAAGGATTTGGCTAGTTCAGAGTTAAAATGGACTTAATTTGTGACATGGTAGCACTAATGCTTGCTTCTCCCACCCTTCACGTTTGTTTGGTTTGACCATGTTTTCATTCTGGTCTTTCATACTTTTATTTTGTAGGTCTTGATGACTGTTTGCAGCAGTATATTAAGAATTTTGAGAGGGAGAAGATCAGTGGGGACCAGCTGCTGCGCATTACACATCAGGAGCTAGAAGATCTGGGGGTCAGCCGCATTGGTCATCAGGAACTGATCTTGGAAGCAGTTGATCTTCTGTGTGCATTGGTAAGGACATAAAACTGGTGAAGAGGGAAACTTCCCTTTTTCTTCTTTGTTGCTTTTCCCTTTTTTCCTCTCTTCTTTTGATAATTGAAATGCCAATAGAAGAAAAAGACCCTGATTCTCAACCAACTGGACCTGATATTTCTTCCTTCCTGAAATTTTATTATATTAGTGCCAAATAACCATTCCCGTTTGTAACATCTTTTATAACAGTAAGAGTTGGGTATGTCAAAACCTTAAGTCTAGAGTGTATGTCTCATAAACAGGGCTCTTCATAGATGAACCACTCATGTGCTAGGCTCTCACACTTTGAGAAAGGAAAGAATATTGATGGTTGACAGTGTTCCATACATACAGTCTAGACATTTGAAGTTTGACCTATGAACAAGGCTCTGCTGACCTAAACCTACTTAAAAGCATGGCCTCAGAAATAGATGTCTAGACCACTTCTAAGTTTGAACCATGTAGCTGTGGTGAATCCTTTCAGATGCTGAGCTTTAATCCCTGTACAGTTCTGGGTTTAAGCACCAGGTTTAAAGTCATGTCATTTGGATGCTTCATTATGTGATTGAGTTCTTCTGGAAGTTAACGCGGAAAATAAATTTAAACACCAACTTTTTTTTTTTCTGTTTATTGAGCAGTTTCTTAGTTGCAGTCCCCAAAGAGGTCAAATGTTAAACTTCCTTCTTACCCCTTCCTAATGTAATGGATATACATCAACAAGTCAGAAGTACAGATACATTTCAGTTTATGCAACAGATGCTTTCTGGGGAATATAAAGCAAATTTCTGGGTCGTGAATTCTGATTTTCTTCTACATACCATTATGAAATCAGGAGGTGAGATTCCTTATCAGCAAGCTGAGTTGACTAGTCCAGGAAATTGTACTATTGGGACTGTATCTTTACCTCCTTCCGCTCTGTCCCCAACTGCTCTTCGAATTTTGGTTTACCCTGCTAAGACTTGTCTCTCTGATCTTCACTAGCCATTCTACATTTTCCTTATGTCTACTGTATTCTTTTCTTTTTCAACAATTACATATTCCTGCTCAAACAGTGCTATCACTGGGAATGCAAAGATGAAAAAGACACAGTCTGTACTCCTAAAATATATACAGTCCATTAAGAAAGACAATAGCCATTAGGAGACAACATAGATTTAAAGAAAATTCCAGGGGAGTGTAGAAGGAAATGAACGCTTCTGAGGGATTCAGAAAGTGTGAGTAACATATGCATTTGGTCTTGCAAGATGATTAGATATTTGCCAGACAAAAAGTTGGGGAAAAGTTATCTAGGCAGAAGAAATATCATTGAAGAAACAGAATTGTGAAAGAATATTGAATATTCAGAGAAAATTGAGAATTGTCATTTAGTTTGTGCAGAATGGGAAATGATGAGAAAAAAAGGTAACACCTTACACCTTGTATCACATTACAATTCTTTGCTTAGGTTCTTTTATCCTTTAATTCACGTTGGACTCCTCAAAGGAAGACACCTTTGTTTAGTTCATATTTTTTATTTAGCTTTCTGCCCAGTGCTAAGCTCATAAAAGATGTTAAATTAATGTTATCTTACTGAATTAAACTCTCTTGTCTTTCTTCAGAGAACCGTAATTTTTCTCTTGCCTACACAGCCTTTGACTTTGAAGTTTCTGTTCCTCATATAAGGAAGACATAGAAAAATTAGCAGATTCCTTTTGTTTCTTTAAGCTATACTGTATTTTTATCTACCTTGTCTTGAATTTATTCCTTATGTTAATAAATGTTTATGGCAGCTGATGAGAATCAAAGGTTATTTAGTCACTTATTTATTCATGCAACATATATTTATTAAGCATCAGATATATTGTTTGCATCATGTTATTCTAGAAAGAAGTAAGCTGTTCATGACTTGGAGGTGTAATAATATTTCAAGCTATTAAGCTATCATTTAGTATGCTTCAATAGAGAGCAAAGAATATTAACTGAAAGAGTAAAAACATAAATAAAATATATATATATAGCTTATGTATGGGCCTTAATTGTGTTCTGACAATACACTTTTTATTAGGAACTGTAAATAAATCATTTATGACAGGATAAGAACAGTTTTCATTTCATTTTTCATGTACTTATAATTTCAGGCATTTTGTGTGAAAGATTTGATGTTTGCAATTGCTGGGATTTGTTTCTTTGCAACATAATTGCTTGGTTCATTCATCTTAAAATAATTTATTTTTCAAAAAAATTGATTAAAGCAAGCCTTTTAAGACTCACTCATATTTATAAAGCAATGTATTATAAAGCTAAAAACCTGCTACACGATGCATTTAAATTAAGAACTCTGAATAAAATGGCATTGACATTGTAAAATATGTGGTGCCAATATTAAGTATTTATAGTTAAGTGGTTAGTGAAAATTTGCCACTGGTGAGGATATAGCTGACGTTACTCTTCTAAAATGTTAAATGCCAATCTTTATTTCTTTCAAATGCTTTTGCATGCATATGATTGAAAGAGAAGGCTGATATGAACTTAGCACAAATTCATTAAGACTTAAATGGCTGTGTTCGAGCAATTCTAAGTCACTACTGGTTCTGGCACATGGTAATGGCCAAGTATATGAACAAATAAGTAACATATATGACAAACACAGCAGCTAAGTACATTTCATGTGTAAGTTTTTGTTTTCTTGAGGTAGTCCTTTTTATACTAATAGTAATACCAAGTTTTGCTATGCATAACCAATAAAAAGCAAATCTGTAGTGAATAAACCTGCATTTTTAAAAAGTTGACACAGTGCCCTCTGTACCCCTGGCCTAAAGCGAAAGGTGCTTGATTTACTTGTCGATTCTTTAAATGGTAGGTAAGAGTGTGTGATGTACTGGAGACTTACCAAGTCACAACAAACCATCCACTTACATGAAAGAAATAGCCAGAAGGTATCTGTATTGGTAGTAATTGAGAATTGTAATGATAAAAATTAACTTGAGGCTGGGCATGGTGGCATGCCTGTAATCCCAGCACTTTGGGAGCCTGAGGAGGGCAGATCACTTGAGTCTAGGAGTTCAAGACCAGCCTGGGCAATGTAGCAAGATCACATCTCTACAAAAAATTTAAAGTACTGGCATACACCTGTAGTACCAGGTACTCAGAAGGCTGAGGTGGAAGGATCGTTTAAGCTCAGGAAGTTCAGGCTGCAGTGAGCTGTGATAATGCCACGCACTCCACCCTGGGTGACAGAGCAAGACCTTGTATCGAAAAATAAAATGAAATAAGAGGTAGGGCGGGGCAAGATGGCCGAATAGGAAAAGCTCCAGTCTCCAACTCCCAGCGCGAGCGACACAGAAGACCAGTGATTTCTGCATTTTCAACGAGGTACTGGGGTCATCTCACTAGGGAGTGCTTGGAAAATCGGTGTGTGTCAGCTGCTGCAGCCCGACCAGCGAGAGCTGAAGCAGGGCGAGGCATCGCCTCACCTGGGAAGTGCAAGGGGGAAGGGATCCTTTTCCTAGCCAGGGGAGCTGAGATACACAACACCTGGAAAATCGGGTAACTCCCACCCCAATACTGCGCTTTAAGCAAATGGGCACACCAGGAGATTATACCCACACCTGGCTGGGAGGGTCCCACGGCCACGAAGCCTCCCTCATTGCTAGCACAGCAGTCTGCAATCTAACCGCAAGGCAGCAGCGAGGCTGGGGGAGGGGCGCCTGCCATTGCTGAGGCTTAAGTAGGTAAACAAAGCCGCTAGGAAGCCCGAACTGGGTGGAGCTCACAGCAGCTCAAGGAAACCTGCATGTCTCTGTAGACTCCACCTCTGGGGACAGGGCACAGCTAAACAACAACAACAAAAAAAGCAGCAAAAAACTCTGCAGACGCAAACGACTCTGTCTGACAGCTTTGAAGAGAGCAGTGGATCTCCCCACACGGAGGTTGAGATCTGAGAAGGACAGACTGCCTGCTCAAGTGGTCCCTGACCCCTGAGTAGCTAACTGGGAGACATCCCCACTTAGGGGCAGTCTGACACCCCACACCTCACAGGGTGTGAGTACACCCCTGAGAGGAAGCTTCCAAAGTAAGAATCAGAGAGTACACTCGCTGTTCAGCAATATTCTATCTTCTGCAACCTCTGCTGCTGTTACCCAGGCAAACAGGGTCTGGAGTGGACCTCAAGCAATCTCCAACAGACCTACAGCTGAGGGTCCTGACTATTAGAAAGAAAACTATCAAACAGGAAGAACACCTATACCAAAACCCCATCAGTACGTCACCATCATCAAAGAGCAGAGGCAGATAAAACCACAAAAGATGGGGAAAAAAGCAGGGCAGAAAAGCTGGAAATTCAAAATAAGAGCGCATCTCCCCTTGCCAAGGAGCGCAGCTCATCGCCAGCAACGGATCAAAGCTGGTCAGAGAATGACTTTGATGAGATGAGAGAAGAAGGCTTCAGTCCATCAAACTTCGCAGAGCTAAAGGAGGAATTACATACCCAGTGCAAAGAAACTAAAAATCTTGAAAGAAGAGTGGAAGAATTAACAGCTAGAAATAATTATGCAGAGAAGGTCATAAATGAAATGACAGAGATGAAAACCATGACACGAGAAATACGTGACAAATGCACAAGCTTCAGTAACCGACTCGATCAACTGGAAGAAAAGAGTATCAGCGATTGAGGATCAAATGAATGAAATGAAGCGAGAAGGAAACCAAAAGAAAAAAGAAGAAAAGAAAGAACAAAGCCTGCAAGAAGTATGGCATTATGTAAAAAGACCAATCTACGTCTGATTGGGGTGCCTGAAAGTGAGGGGGAAAATGGAACCAAGTTGGAAAATACTCTTCACGATATCCTCCAGGGGAACTTTCCCAACCTAGTAGGGCAGGCCAACATTCAAATTCAGGAAATACAGAGAACACCACAAAGATACTCCTGGAGAAGAGCAACTCCAAGACACATAATTGCCAGATTCACCAAGGTTGAAATGAAGGAAAAAATGTTAAGGGCAGCCAGAGAGAGAAAGGTCGGGTACCCACAAAGGGAAGCCCATCAGACTAATGCAGACCTCTAGGCAGAAACTCTACAAGCCAGAAGAGAGTGGGGGCCAGTATTGAACATTCTTATAGAAAAGAATTTTCAACCCAGAATTTCATATCCAGCCAAACTAAGTTTCATCAGTGAAGGAGAAATAAAATCCTTTACAGATAAGCAAATGCTTAGAGATTTTGTCACCACCAGGCTGCCTTACAAGAGACCCTGAAGGAAGCCCTAAACATGGAAAGGAACAACGGTACCAGCCATTGCAAAAACATGCCAAAATGTAAAGACCATCGAGGCTAGGAAGAAGAAACTGCATCAACTAATGAGCAAAATAACCAGTTAATATCATAATGGCAGGATCAAGTCACACATAACAAATTAACCTTAAATGTAAATGGACTGAATGCTCAATTAAAAGACACAGACTGGCAATCTGGATAAAGAGTCAAGACCATCAGTCTGCTGTATTCAGGAGACCCATCTCACACATGAAGAGACATACATAGTCTCAAAAAAGGGGGGGAAGATCTACCAAGCAAATGGGGAACAAAAAAAAAGCAGGGGTGCAATCCTAGTCTCTGATAAAACAGACTTTAAACCATCAAAGATCAAAAGAGACAAAGAAGGCCATTACATAATGGTAAAGGGATCAATTCAACAGGAAGAACTAACTATCCTAAATATATATGCACCCAATACAGGAGCACCAAATTCCTAAAGCAAGTCCTTAGAGACTTACAAAGAGACTTAGACTCCCATACAATAATAATGGGAGACTTCAACACTCCACTGTCAACATAGACAGATCAACGAGACAGAAAGTTAACAAGGATATCAAGGAATTGAACTCATCTCTGCACCAAGCGGACCTAATGGACATCTATAGAACTCTCCACCCCAAATCAACAGATTATACATTCTTCTCAGCACCACATCGCACTTATTCCAAAATTGACCACATAATTGGAAGTAAAGCACTCCTCAGCAAATGTCAAGAACAGAAATTATAACAAACTGTCTCTCAGACCACAGTGCAATCAAACTAGAACTCAGGACTAAGAAACTCAATCAAAACTGCTCAACTACATGGAAACTGAACAACCTGCTCCTGAATGACTACTGGGTACATAACGAAATGAAGGCAGAAGTAAAGATGTTCTTTGAAACCAATGAGAACAAAGACACAACATACCAGAATCTCTGGGACACATTTGAAGCAGTGTGTACAGGGAAATTTACAGCACTAAATGCCCACAAGAGAAAGCTGGAAAGTTCTAAAATTGACACTCTAACATCACAATTCAAAGAATTAGAGAGGCAAGAGCAAACACATTCAAAAGCTAGCAGAAGGCAAGAAATAACTAAGATTAGAGGAGAACTGAAGGAGATAGAGACACAAAAAACCCTCC
Organism: Trachypithecus francoisi; assembly: GCF_009764315.1. Classification (NCBI taxonomy): domain Eukaryota; kingdom Metazoa; phylum Chordata; class Mammalia; order Primates; family Cercopithecidae; genus Trachypithecus; species Trachypithecus francoisi. The sequence continues at coordinate 113,690,893 of NW_022681471.1, read as the reverse complement.
AAAAAATCAATGAATCCAGGAGTTGGTTTTTTGAAAGATCAACAAAATTGGCAGACCGCTAGCAAGACTAATAAAGAAGAAAAGAGAGAAGAATCAAATAGACGCAATAAAAAATGATAAAGGGGATATCACCACCGACCCCAGAATACAAACTACCATCAGAGAATACTATAAACACCTCTACGCAAATCAACTAGAAAATCTAAAGAAATGGATAATTTCCTGGACACTTACACTCTTCCAAGACTAAACCAGGAAGAAGTTGAATCCCTGAATAGACCAATACAGGCTCTGAAATTGAGGCAATAATTAATACCCTACCAACCAAAAAAAGTCCAGGACCAGATGGATTCACAGCTGAATTCTACCAGAGGTACAAGGAGGAGCTGGTACCATTCCTTCTGAAAACTATTCCAATCAATAGAAAAAGAGGGAATCCTCCCTAACTCATTTTATGAGGCCAACATCATCCTGTACCAAAGCCTGGCAAGTACACAACAAAAAAAAGAGAATTTAGACCAATATCCCTGATGAACATCGATGCAAAAATCCTCAATAAAATACTGGCAAACCAGATCAGCAGCACATCAAAAAGCTTATCCACCATGATCAAGTGGGCTTCATCCCTGGGATGCAAGGCTGGTTCAACATTCGCAAATCAATAACGTAATCCAGCATATAAACAGAACGAAAGACAAGAACCACATGATTATCTCAATAGATGCAGAAAAGGCTTTTGACAAAATCAACAGCCCTTCATGCTAAAAACGCTCAATAAATTCGGTATTGATGGAAATACCTCAAAAAATAAGACTATTTATGACAAACCCACAGCCGATATCATACTGAATGGGCAAAAACTGGAAAAATTCCCTTTGAAAACTGGCACAAGACAGGGATGCCCTCTCTCACTGCTCTGCTATATTCAACATAGTGTTGGAAGTTCTGGCTAGGGCAATCAGGCAAGAGAAAGAAATCAAGGGCATCCAGTTAGGAAAAGAAGAAGTCAAATTGTCCCTGTTTGCAGATGACATGATGTATATTTAGAAAAACCCCATTGTCTCAGCCCAAATCTTCTTAAGCTGATAAGCAACTTCAGCAAAGTCTCAGGATACAGAATTAAGTGCAAAAATCACAAGCATTCTTATACACCAGTAACAGACAAACAGAGAGCCAAATCAGGAATGAACTTCCTTCACAATTGCTTCAAAGAGAATAAATACCTAGGAATCCAACTTACAAGGGATGTAAAGGACCTCTTCAAGGAGAACTACAAACCACTGCTCAGTGAAATGAAAGAGGACACAAACAAATGGAAGATCATACCATGCTCATGGATAGGAAGAATCAATATAATGAAAATGGCCATACTGCCCAAGGTTATTTATAGATTCAATGCCATCCCCATCAAGCTACCAATGAGTTTCTTCACAGAATTGGAAAAACTGCTTTAAAGTTCATAGGAACCAAAGAAGAGCCCACATGCCAAGACAATCCTAAGTCAAAAGAACAAAGCTGGAGGCATCACGCTACCTGACTTCAAACTATACTACAAGGCTACAGTAACCAAAAACAGCATGGTACTGGTACCACAACAGAGATATAGACCAATGGAACAGAACAGAGTCCTTAGAAATAATACCACACATCTACAGCCATCTGATCTTTGACAAACCTGAGAGAAACAAGAAATGGGGAAAGGATTCCCTATTTATAAATGGTGCTGGGAAAATGGCTAGCCATAATAGAAAGCTGAAACGGATCCTTTCCTTACTCCTTATACGAAAATTAATTCAAGATAGATTAGAGACGTAAATGTTAGACCTAATACCATAAAAACCCTAGAAGAAAACCTAGGTAGTACCATTCAGGACATAGGCATGGGCAAGGACTCATGTCTAAAAAACCAAAAGCAACGGCAGCAAAAGCCAAAATTGACAACTGGATCTAATTAAACTAAAGAGCTTCTGCACAGCAAAAAGAAACTACCATCAGAGGAACAGGCAACCTACAGAATGGGAGAAAATTTTTGCAATCTACTCATCTGACAAAGGGCTAATATCCAGAACCTACAAAGAACTCAAAAAATTTACCAGAAAAAAATCCCATCAAAAAGTGGGCAAAGGATATGAACAGACAGTTCTCAAAAGAAGACATTTATACAGCCAACAGACACATGAAAAAATGCTCATCACCACTTGCCATCAGAGAATGCAAATCAAAACCACAATGAGATACCATCTCACACCAGTTAGAATGGCATATTTAAGAGTCAGGAAAACACAGGTGCTGGAGAGGATGTGGAGAAATAGGAACACTTTTACACTGTTGGTGGGATTGTAAACTAGTTCAACCATTATGGAAAAGAGTATGGCAATTCCTCAAGGATCTAGAACTAGATGTACCATATGACCCAGCCATCCCACTATGGGTAATACCCAAAGGATTATAAATCATGCTGCTATAAGGACCCATGCACACGTATGTTTATTGCGGCACTATTCACAATAGCAAAGACTTGGAATCAACCCAAATGTCCATCAGTGACAGACTGGATTAAGAAAATGTGGCACATATACACCATGGAAATTATGCAGCCATAAAAAAGGATGAGTTTGTGTCCTTTGTAGGGACATGGATGCAGCTGGAAACCATCATTCTCAGCAAACTATCACAAGAAGAGAAAACCAAACACCGCATGTTCTCACTCCTAGGTGGGAACTGAACAATGAGATCACTTGGACTCGGGAAGGGGATCATCACACACTGGGCCTATCATGGGGAGGGGGGAGGGAGGAGGGATTGCAGTGGGAGTTATACTGATATAATGACGAATTGATGTGGTGCGACGATTGATGGGTGCAGCACACCACATGGCACAGTATACATGTACAAACCTACACGGTATGGCACTATACCCTAGAACTTGAAGTATAATAAAATAAAAAAATAAATAAATAAAATGAAATAAAATAAATTTTAAAAATTAAAAAATAACTTCAGAGATCAATTAGTCTTTTTTGTTAAAATAGTAGCACATAAATCTGATTACATACAGATGAGCTTCTAACCTATTATTCTCTTCTAAATTTTTTAAACATGTTTTGGATTATTAGTGTAGTTACGTTCATTAACTAGAACAAGTTTTAAGAATTTCCTTCCCCATCTTCTGCTACATATCTTTTAAAGATTCTTTTTGCCTCTGCATTTCTCTGTCCTCCACATTTTTCACCTCTATTCTGCATAATGTATTTCTAGGAGGTTTCCAAGTTAGACCTTCTGAGAGTATCCTTCCAGGTTTTGTCCAGATGATTATTGTATTCCCTAATTATTGAGTCATATGAAAAATAATAATTTTAGTTTCTTAAATTTTGAAGACTCTGAAATAGTTTTACTTTGCCTTTGGATTTTTATTTATAAGAAGACTAATATTATTTTACCTTTCCCAATAAATCATTTGAGATGCTAGTGTTATATAGAGAGAAATAATTTAAAATAATCTTTTATGAAGGCTAGTGGCTACAGAGTGAAATATCAGTTACCAGGTTGATTGAGTAGGCTTCTCTCTAATTGTTATAATTTGAACTTCTCTAAGAGATTACTATACTTTGTTGGCAGACAAATGTTTTCTTATTAAAATCATTTATACACAAAAATGAAAAATGCCATCATTTTTTACTTTAGAAAAATGCTTTAACACAGGGAAAACTTCTAAAAATACTTTTCAGTATTTTCATTTGCAATTACATTTACAGAAGAAGTATCATTTACAGTTAGCTTGTATAGTTATAAATTGTTCTTATCTAGTCATTAGAGAGCATCTTTTATAAACATGAGAGGATTTCTTTCATTCTATAGTGACCAGCTGGACAAACTCTCCCACATTTCACAAATAATCCATTCTCAGATGCAATATAATTTGAATACAATATTGTTTTATTTGCACAAGCCAAATCTTTTAACTTGAGGGAAGAATATTACAGTTCAAATTAAGCAGTGAATATTTAATATATTAATACTATGTTATTTTAGAAAAATTTATAACTTTAGAAGAAAGTGTTCTTTTATTTTTATTTTTTATTTTTATTTTTATTTTTATTTTTTTTTTTTGAGACGGAGTCTTGCTCTGCACCCAGGCTGGAGTGCAGTGGCCAGATCTCAGCTCACTGCAAGCTCCGCCTCGGGTTTACGCCATTCTCTGCCTCAGCCTCCTGAGTAGCTGGGACTACAGGCGCCCGCCTCGTCGCCCGGCTAGTTTTTTGTATTTTTAAGTAGAGACAGGGTTTCACCGTATTAGCCAGGATGGTCTCGATCTCTGACCTCGTGATCCGCCCGTCTCGGCCTCCCAAAGTGCTGGGATTACAGGTTGAGCCACCGCGCCCGGCCGAAAGTGTTCTTTTAATAAATATGTAAATTCTCAGCAAAAGACAAGCAGACTTTTATCACCATTAAATCTGTAGTGGTAACGTTAATGTTTAGGCATCAGAACCTTCCTCTCCCCTCATTTTGTCTCTGCTAAGTTTTCTCTCGTCTTAAATTGCCATAGGAAAAAAGACACCTAAATGTTGTACAAAGTAGGTACCCAGTGGTTGTTGACTTAATTATTATTGTATGACTTAATTTCCTTTTTCACTCTCATCTTACACTTTGATTTAATTATTGTTACCATGTTTCTGAGAGTAGGAGTAGAATATTGATGCTAAGGAATGTGGTAGACATATCCACTCACAGATGTCCTGGTGACTTGTAGTTCCATTCTGACTCTGTCTAGTTTAAGTACTGAGTTTTTTAAGCAAAAAAAAAAAAAAAAAAAAAAAAAAAGAAATCTTCCCATACCTCAGTTTCCCCACTGTGAAAAGAAGTCAAACTTAGCCTCCCAGGCCCAAGCAAATTCTTACATTCTTTGGGTTTTGCCATTTTCAGTAAGGTGGTAATTTTTAACTTTATGCACACCGTAGTGTGCATGCTGCTAAGTGGTTTATCAAGATTATCCTTGGATAATATTAACCAGCCTTTTTAAGGGGTGTTTTACAATTCACAGTTAGCTGCTTTACATTTTAATTGTAACTTATGAAAACTTTCCCCAAAGTTGAAGGGATCCTACAATCCTTTTCTATTTGATGATAGTAAAAAGGCTTATTATACTTATTCATATAACCCCTTTCTGCATAAGGTATAATAGACAAGATATTTAGGATTAATTAACAAATATTAGTTGAAATGTGAGAACAAAGAAAAGAAGAAAACAAATACACTTACCAAAAAGTCACTATGATGCTTTTGGTGTGCTTCATGTTTAGTTGTGAGCTAATATAGCCAGGACAAAAACAAAAATAATTTTAGTTTCATAATTTGTATTACAAAAAGGAGAAGTGTATTAGTTCCTTAGGAAGCAGAGTTTTTCCTGATGCCATATTATAAAAGAAACTTTATCATCATTGTAGAGTACGTATATTTTAAATCTGGTTTATTTACCTGATTTATTTCTTGCTTTTTCATTTTGTTATTGTTGGTTGTGTTTATTTTCCTAACTTTGGGGAAGCAGAATTACTCCTAGTACCTACATTCCTGACCATGCGTATTGTTAATTGAATATATACTCAAAAATAATTGTTGATAATAATTAATTTCACAAGTAAATAAACTTAGGTTTTGGTTTTAGAAAACAATTTATTATTTCTTACAATCTTGCTATCTTGGGTAGCATAGTTCTAAGATACGATGCCTTATCTTTCTTTGTTCATGTTAGTACTTAACACATTTATTATAATTTCTTATATGACATCTCCCCAAATAGTCACTTAACTGTGGGCTCCACTAGGTCAGGAATCCTATCTTATTCATTTGTAACTCTAATGCTACCCCATTGCCTGTGCATAATGAAGTATTCAGTAAATATTTTCACGAATGAATAAATTGACTTTAAGTATATTCTCTCTCTTTTTTATAATTCAGAATTATGGCTTGGAAACAGAAAATCTAAAAACCCTTTCTCACAAGTTGAATGCATCTGCCAAAAATCTACAGAATTTTATAACAGGAAGGAGAAGGAGTGGCCATTATGATGGGAGGACCAGCCGAAATTGCCAAATGACTTTCTGACCTCAGTTGTGGATCTGATTGGAGCAGCCAAGAGTCTGCTTGCCTGGTTGGACAGGTAAAGTCTTCCACGTGTTTCATAAGTATCCTCTCCTCAGACACCAGTTTGAATATAACATTATTTTGCATTTTCTTGTGAAAGGATTGGACAGGCAGAGGAGTACCAATTAATAGATGTCTAATGATGATTTAGACATTTAGATTTAATACCCCACAATATAGGGGTATTAAACAGATATTAAACCTTTATAAAATTTGATATCCAACTAAGTAGCCAATCAATAATTAGTCCGACAACTGTAAAATACCTTGCTTCTTTATAAGCAAAATCATTATTTGGCTGTCATAATAAAATTTATAAATTTTTGTTTATTATACTACTGCTTTGTATCCTGATGTTTTTTATTCATATTAATTAGTTGTACTTAAGGAAATGACCATTGTGATGCTGTAAACTGTTTTAAATAGGTAATTAGACACTGACACCTTCATAGCATGCCTTGTGTGTCTCCTTGGCCTCACTTCATTTGTTCTCTGTTATTAATTACATTATACTATTTTGGATATCATAAACACACTTTTAGACTTTTTAAAGTTTAGGTGACTTTCATTTGTTTTGGAACATGTAAAATAGTATAAAACTCTTGTAATATGAAATGAAAAGGTTAGATTTACATTATATACTGTATGTGGTTAAACATTATAATGTTAAAACACATTGCAACTGTTTATTAAAAAACTAAATTTCTCTTCTTTCAGTTTTGGAATTTTTGGTAAGGGGTATGTACTATGTTTAATGGCTAAATAATCAAATTTTTAAAATGCTCTTTGTCTGTCATAAGAAACTCTGATAATACACATTATCAGAATTCTTTCTTGAATAAACGTCGGTAGGATATCCATATGTGTTCCTACACACACACACACATGCCAGTATTACATTTTGGTATTTTAGAAACATGAGGTCTTATATTAAAAGTAAAGCTTTTGTATTTTTAAGGTGAAAATTGAGATAATTTTCCTTAATTTTATATATACTTATACATAATATAAAGTGAGATACTAAATCCAAATATGAAACACTAAACTATATATTACTAGCTTTTTGATAATTAATGGACTGCATGTTTCTTTGCATTATAACATTATTAAAATGTAATTTTCATAATTGTCTAAACCGCATTATCAAGTGTTTAAATTAATTGAATTTTAAATATATACATTCCAAAAGTTATGAATGGTCAGTAAGTAAAATATGGCTTAGTCCTTAAGTACTATTAATATAATATGTTTGTTTTGGTAGGCTTCACAGTAATCGGAAGGCTTAAAGAACACATCCTTGATTATAATTATATCTTCTTTTACTCTCATTTTCCCTATAATTATAAATTTCCCCAGCCTTGATATTTTCATTTAGCAAATTCATTTATATATTTTTTACCCTAGTATTTGTTAGATGGATAAATTGTTAAGAGTGAATAGAGAATGTTTTTACTTCTTGATGACAGATATGGCTATTTATAAAATCATACATTTCCCACACTATAGTAGTCCTTGAGATTTTATTGTACCAATTTTTTATGGTGGCATTACTTTCGTTATGTAATAAAATGATTTTGGTAAGTGCCAAATCACCTACAAAACACATATGTGCATACACACCTACAAAAACACATAAACACACAGTGTGTCAGTGCAGATTTGCTTTAATTTGGGGGATTTAAAATGAACTCTGCAAATGAATACTGCCAAGCATTTGATCTTTAACTTTAGTTTATTCCTTCGATATACAGTATTTTAGTTGAAGAATAAAAATTTTGCCCATTAAATAGGATTAATTTCATGTTAAGCAGCTGTTTTCATTTTTAAACAGCTATAAGTTTTATGGCATTACAAAATTTTATTACATTTTGGAGAAAATGTGCATCCACAGCAATATGATTTGGGTTTATTACAGTTTTTATTTTATGTCACTTGAAAGAGGAGAAAGAAAAATAAAAAATAGGTAAAAAAAAATTTAATTTTATTCTAGATGCTGAACTAGATGCTTTATACATACACATATATACCTCGGCTCATTGAATTCTCACAAAGCAGATATTGTTATCTCCATTTTACATATGAAATGTGAAATAACTTGCCTAAAGTCATTCATCTAGTATGAAAGTTATACTTTGAATCGATTTTTGTCTGACACTGAAGTCCTGTTATTTTTTCGTTCATGTTCCTTTGTCATGCTACACCTTGTTTTGAATGCTGACTAATTCTTGAGGATTTTGAGGAAGGGATGTGGCATATAAACCTTTATTTACATTTTGCTATTTATCTTCAAAAGCTAAATAAGACTACCACTTTTCTGTTTTGGGCCTCAGTATCTGAAATTGCTACATAGAACTTCATTAATAGAAAAGGTTTATTTCGCTGTTTATGGTAAAAGTTTACTGTTTTATCTCATTTCTAACATTAATATTTAATTCTAATTGTTTCTAAAATACCTTTCAAGATTATTCTATTTTAAAGGGATCAATGAGATTTTTTTTATATCATTGAAAAAGCTTTAAGTGTTTAAGGCATAATAGTGTGCTAGGAAAATAATATTTATGACTCACAAAAACTCCAGTTTCAATGGAGCTTCCATTTAAATGAGATATTCTTTCAAAGACCAGCTCCTTACATTTCCTAAATAAGATAAAATCTAAGGTTAACACAATTCCGTTTTTTTCTCCTATTTAAAATATTGATTTCAGTGAAACACCAGACTTTCCCAGAGGAATAGTCTCAGAGGTGAATCACAGTTGGTAGCTTTACTGTTTATTTTCAATGCATGGTTTACTTGTCTATTTTTAACCTACATCCTACTGTTTTTGACACCTTATATTTCTTGCAGTTTTCTGTGGCTTTGCCAAATCGATCTATACTCAGAAGTTTACAGATCACTACAAGTGTTATGTTGTACAGTAACTTAGTAATAATGTTCAAAATTATTATTAAACAAAGTTTATTTTGCCTTCCATAGTAAAAGGTTTTTTTTCCTTCATTTTTACCAGTAATACCCAATTCTGATAGTTTATAAAATACCTTTTAAGGCCATCCTGTTTTGATGGGATCAATGAGATCTCTTTATATCTTTGAAAACCTTTTACATATTGAAGGCATAAGAGTTTAAGGTACTAGGAAATTTTTGTTAAGATTTCTTTGAAATATTTTGTCTATGTAAGAAAATTGTTAGACTAATTTCTTCTTCCATGATAAGAAACTATAGGACAAATTAATTTTATACCAGGAAAAATATTACAGAGACCAAGAAAACTACATTAAACACTACCAGATAATGTGATTCATTGTTTGGTCTTATTTTCTCTCATGTGCTCATTGCTTCTCACTTGGCACTAATTATTCCAGGGAAGAGCAGTGACATTAGCACTACTATTATTCCTGGACTACCCTAAGGTTTCAGCAGTGCCAACCTGAGAAATAGTAAGGCATTCCAGATTTTCCTTATTAACCTCTTAGCTTTCCTTATTAGTTTCTAATTTGTTTAGGATTTCTGAACCGTTAATAACCTTTTTATAAATGTAATGCTTTTGTTTAGCTATAATGTACAAAGAATAATTTCTTATAGGATCATAAACTTTTGCGCCAGAGAGAAATATAAGCATTGTATTAGCTATATGATGATTTAAGGAGTACAGTTGCTTAATTTTTAAGATCTAAATAGGATAATTCCTGTAACAACCACTTAGCAATGATCCAAGGATTGTATCTTTTTTTCTCTTTCTGGCATCGAAAAACTTTCTTGCTATGAATTTAATTTCCTTTAATTAGAGTTATTGTGTTCTTCTTGTAAGTACCCTGAACTCTACTTGAGGGTTTCTTCACACTTAAGAACAGTTTCTTTATTTTTGTTTTTGATTTTGTTTTTGTTTTTGTATATGTGTGTGTGTGCATGCGTGTGGATCATGTTCAGTTATTCTACAGAGATCTATTGTTTTTACTCTCATAGATGATCATTAAGCCATGACTGAGGGATAATCTTTGGTAACCCACAAAGATTGGAACGCCACCTGACATTTTACCCTTATCTATATGTAGATGCAGCCCAAATCATCATACCAACCTTAAAATCTGCTGGCTAAGAATGGCTGTTAGTACATTTGTATGTGATTTGCCTCTAAGATAAAAACTTTAGGGTAATTCTAAATCACTATAAAATAAAATCTGTTTTCTTGGTATGTGTTTAGATTTTTCTTTTCATTTTTTCTTGAAATTTAATCTTGAGTGAGAAGCTTGTCCTACTTAAAATATGAATGGTCAGGAAAGTGGAAAACATGTCTTGGAATTCAGTTTGCTATAAGCATTTAGTGATCAAATAGGTTTTTTCTTTTCTGTATTTGAAAATCAAGTGAGATTCTTTTAAGTAGTTATGGTAAAACAAAATGAAACAAACATTCTGTGCATCACCTCATCACTTCTTCATGAAATTTTAAGATTTTATAAACAGACTCTGACCTTTTCAAACCTAGGAATCGAACTCTTTTCTAATCATGCTAGAAGCATTTTTTAATTCTTAGTTTAAAATGACAGTTTTTATGCTTCAATGCAGCAAAAATGGTCTCTACGTAATTTTTTTGTTTGTTTGTTTGTTTTAGACAGAGTCTTACTCCGTCGCCCAGCCTGGAGTGCAGTGGCATGATCTCGGCTCACTGCAACTTCTGCTGCCCAGGTTCAAGCAATTCTTCTGCCTCAGTCTCCTGAGTAGCTAGGATTATAGACACCTGTCACCATGCCCAGCTAATTTCTGCATTTTTAGAAGAGACAGAGTTTCACCATCTTGGCCAGGCTGGTCTTGAACTCCTGACCTCATGATCCACCTGCCTTGGCCTCCCAAAGTAATTTTTTAAAATAATGATATTCTCCTAGAAGTGCTTATATTTTTCATTAAAAAATATTTTTATTAAGTCACCTAGAAAGCATCCTTGGTCATCATTGTCTCCTTCCCACCTGGCCCAGAGATGCTTAAATCCAAGTTGTTTCTCCAGCTCTCACCTACCCCAGGAGATCAGGATTCCACTGATGTCCGGGCAGCCAGTGAATTTAATTTCCATGAGAAACGACAGAGTTAACCTGTGGCAATAGGAGACCTACTTCATGTGGACCTTTTTTTTTCCTTCAGTTTAACTTTTCTGGAACAGTGTGCTGCATAGTTCGGCCTGAGTTTGTGCAGCTTGTTAAGACACTCTTGTGTACACTATGTTGAAGCTCCACAGAAAGTCATGGGACCACTTCTAGAAACCTTTCAACTGTCAGGCCTGTCAGTCTCATGACAGCTTGTTGATTGTGCCAAACACTTTATTTGGGAAAGGAAAGCCCAGATTTGAATGGGTCTTTCCCCTGGGCCTTATCCTATAGAGGCATTTGTAATATGGAGAAAATAATTTTTCATTTTTGCTCATTAATTCTATAAATTCTCTTTATGAATGAATTTTGTGTTCTTTAGTTCTCCTTGAAAGAACTTTTAATTGTAAAAATAAATTCTTTACCTGTCGAAAAAAAAAAATTTTTATTGAGGCCTAATTTTCTATAAATTAACCTATTTTAAGTATACAGTTTGATGGGTTTTAGTAAAATTTGATAACACCTATACAACCACCTTTACAATCCAGTCTTAGAAATATTCCATTAGGATGGATTTTTAAAAGTTGGTTTCTGCTTACAATTAAAGAGGTTAATTTTTTAACTGAGAATTTTGATTAATCACATTTTTTTCTAATTCAGTTTTTAGAATTCTTATGTCTCTTTTATTTAAGTAAATTATCTTGAAAAAATATACTGGGTTTTGGAGTAGGAATAGATAAGTTCATGAAAGAGAGCCTATAATACACTGTGGTATAGTCATGCATTGCTAATGATAAGGATTGGCAATTTTGTTGTCCAAAATCATAGAATGTGCTTACATAACCTGGATGGTACAGCCTACTACACACCTAAGCTGTATGGTATAGCCTGTTGCTCCTAGGCTACAAACTGTACAGCATGTGACTGTAGTGAGTACTATAGGCAATTGTAACACAATGGTAAGGATTTATTCCATATCTAAACCCAGAAAAGGTACAGTAAGAATACAGTATTATAATCTTACGGGACCACTGTGGTGTATGTGGTCTGTTGTTGACCAAAACGTCATTTTATGCAGCACATGACCATATATAAAATCATTTAGAAAACAATATGTTAAAACCACCAGAAAAAGAAAGGGTCATTTAGTAAATTGTAGTGGGGCACTTGGTTAAGCCTTTGGAAAATAGATAATGATAGAGCACTATCTATTTTTCTTCACTAAAATAAATTTTAGATATATCAGATATCTAAGAAGAAAATATAAATTTACAAGAAAACAAAAAAATAGGCAAAAATGATTTCTAGATGTGAAAAGACTTTCTAAGTATTTTTAAAATGGAATAAAATACAAAGGAATGTACTGTTGACTACATAAAAATGAAAAACATAACAAAGTATAAGATGACAAGCTGGGAAAAATATTTGCAACAAACAGATATGAAAAGCAGAGGGTTAATGTGTAATGTGTAATATTCATATATGAACATATGTGAATATTCATATTGATAAAAAACAAAACCCACCAAAGTGTAACAGATGCGCATATAAGTAGGTAAATCAAAAAAGAAGAAACAGAAATCACTGGTAAGACGTATATATCAAACAACAGAGCTTTAAAGTGCGTGAAGCAAAAACTGACAGAATGAAAGAGTAAATAGACAAATCCACGGTGTAGATTACATTTCCTCTTTCTCAAGAATAGATAAAATTAAACAGAAAGTCAGTAAGATTAGAAAAGCTGAGCACCACCACCTAACAACAGCATGTAATTGACATTTTTAGAGCACTTCATCCAACAACAGGAGAACAAAAATTCTTTTCAAGTACCCATTGAACATTCACCAAGATAGACCATATCTGTATCATAAAACAAAATTCAGCAAGTTTAAGAGAATTGAAATCAGATGATAAAATGAAACTAGTAACTCATACAGCACACTTATAAGTAATCCAACGGTCAAGTCTCATGGAAAATAAAAAGTAATACATTGAACAGAATGAAAAAAGACCAAATCATAATTTGTGGCAGACAGCTAAAGCAGTACTGAAAAGGAAGTGTATAGCACTGAATGCTTATATCAGAAATATATATATTCAAAATATATCAGGAATATATGTAGTAAATATATCAGAAGCACTGAATGCTTTATATCAGAAAAGAAGAAAGATCTCAAATCAATCATTTAAGTTCCCATCTCAAGAAAATAGAAAAATAAGAACAAAATAAGCATGGAGCAATAAGATCCTCTTAATGATAAGAGCAGAAATTAGTGAAATTGAAAACAAACAATAGAGAAGTCAATCAAAATGTAAAGGTTAATGAAGGAATATTACAAATAACTTCACACATAAATTTGATAGCTCTGATGAATAGACCAATTCCTTGAAAAATAGTAGTAAACCATAACCCAAGATGAAATAGATACTCTGAATAATCCTATAACTATTGAAGAAAGAGAATATTACCTAGAAACGCCTCAGGGTGTGGAGAAAAGCTGCAGGCTCAAATGATTTCATTGGTGAATTTTATACATTTAAAGAAGAAATAACACCATTTCTAAACCATCTCTTCCAGAAAATAAAGGCAGGAACTTTTCCTATATCAGTTTTTGAGGCAATCATTATCCTGATACAAAAACCCCCCAAAAAACAAAAAACAAACAACTGCAGACCAATATTTTGCAGGAACTTAGATGTTAAAACCCTCAACAAAATATTACCAAACTCATATAACCATGTGTAAAAGAAATATACACATGACTAAATGAGCCGCTTCAAACACTTGAAAATATATCAAGTATGAAGTATACAGGTCCACCACTTACTAGTTGTGCGACCTTAGGTAAGTCACTTAATCTTTCTTTACCTTGTGTTTCTCATCTGTCAAATGAGAATAATAAGTTCCTATCTCATCATGTTTGTAAAGATTAAATTATCTAATACATGTAAAGCATTTAGAATAGTAACTGGCACATAGTGAGCCCTCAGTGAACCTTAGCAGTTGTTATTACTAGCTCTTAATTGTGAATATTCTAAGTAGATACTGTACTCAGAATCTTGGGTTCTTTTGAAAATAAACTAACATGTTATCTTTGCCTAAAGTATTCCTTTTTTGTTTTAGATATAGTGAAAATGCCTTGTAAGAACCAAAGAACTTCTAAATAATTAAGAATTTTAAAAAGAGAGAAATTTGGTAGAAAGCAAACATTATATTTCCTGAATTTAATTTTCTTCCAATCATTTCTTTCAAAACTTTCCTTGAAATAAGTCCTGAATAATTTTGTCAGTATGCAAATTTCAGAACAACTTATTTCATATTATTGAAAAATACTCATTTTAGGCTACTATATTTTGGGACTTTTCAAAAGCTGTTACTAGTAATCACAATTTTCCTTTTCCCTTTATAGGTCACCATTTGCTGCTGTGACAGACTATTCAGTTACAAGAAATAATGTCATACAACTCTGCCTGGAGTTAACAACAATTGTGCAACAGGTATTAGCTGACAAACTTTCCTTCTGTTAATTTATTAGCAACTTCATATTCCAACAATGGGAAGTATCCTATGTACCAAGAGTTTGCAAGATACTGGTTTAGAAGTTTCTCAAAGACAAATCATTCTAAAGAAATGAAATGTGTAATTATTTATTGGGAAACTATGCATATAGCTCAGTTAACTTACCAGAAGATATAAAAGGAACCTGACCTGTACACATACAAACAAATGTGTCTAATAGCTTTTAACAATGATCTAATTACCTGATTTTCCACTTCGAATATTATCTAAGCCAGGGATCCCCACACCAGATGCCTTCAGGGTCCAGCAGCTAATATAAATGTTTGAATTAAGTCTGGTATAAGGCAAGGAGAAATGGAAGAGACTTGGGTGAATTGACTAGAACATATCCAAACATATCTTTTAGAGGAAATGTAATTATAGGCATGATATATCAGTGGTTGTAAATTATCTCTTAAATAATCTGTTCTTTTTCTACTGTTATGTGATGATATCTCTTTTCAGTAGCAAGTTTTTCTGGGCTCTGTGGTCTCTTGCTACCTGTAGTAGCAAGAAGAATAAGGATTAATAGGTAAAATGTTGAAATAAAATAGTTGTGTTTATTTCTTTATGGCAAAGCTATGAGTGATTTTATTTAGACTCTTCTATATTTTCGAAATGAATTTTTATTTTCTAAAATGAATTTATCAAAAAAACAAAAAAAGAGTGTTAAGTACATTGAAGAAATACCTCTTTAAGTTTGCCAAAGGAACACAGCTTAGACAAATACTTAAGTTTTACTTTAAAATAAATTACCTAGCTTACAAACAGTTAATGTTCATCTAATCATCTAATTCAGCCATTATATACATACTAATCACTGCATTTGATTGGAATTGTATGAAGTGTCTGAAGACAGGAATTAAACTTAAGCTGCCAGTAAAAGAGGCCAATTTGAATAAGCAAGGTGTAGACTTTTAAAAAAATCTAGGGCATGCATTTATCACCAGGCTTTCAAGAAATCTCATCTGAACAGTTATGATGATGGTTATGCTTTGAAATATGGTATGCTTCAAATTATTTTTCACTCAGCTTTAATTATTTTTATTCCCTTTGCAGCAAGATGAGATAATCAATATCTAAAATAAACTGTCACAAATGGCTTTTTTCCCCTTTCTAACACAAAGTGGTGGTACTATGAAGTAAAAGGAAAGTGCTTCTTGATATTAACCGCTTGCATTTAAAATAATACTAAAATTAGAGGAGAAAGTTAATGTCAGTTTCTTTTGAAAACCTCCATTTGCAGGGATTTGTTTAATCTACTATATTATTTTACTTATTCCCAGTTGTGATGGGTTTGGATCATTGTATTTGAAGCCTTTTAAAGAGATTTCTCCTCCCCTCCCCAACACTTTCGTCACATAAGGTGGTTATAACGACACTTTTGAAAAAAAAGAGAAACTGGTTTTAAAATCTTAAATAGAATTCTCACAAAGAACTGAAGCTTCATTTAGAACACTGTCAGCAACTGAATCAGAACAATGAGACAGGTACCCACACGCTACTTGTCAGCATTGAAATAATTGCCATGATGCCTTCCTTAATGGATATCAGCTTAACCTAAAATTATTCTACTGTACCATTTTTTTTTTTATTATACTTTAAGTTCTAGGGTACATCTGCATAACGTGCAGGTTTGTTACATATGTATACTTGTGCCATGTTGGTGTGCTGCACCCATCAACTCGTCAGCACCCATCAATTCATCATTTATATCATGTATAACTCCCCAATGCAATCCCTCCCTCCTCCCCCCTCCCCATGATAGGCCCCAGTGTGTGATGATCCCCTTCCTGAGTCCAAGTGATCTCATTGTTCAGTTCCCACCTAGGAGTGAGAACATGCGGTGTTTGGTTTTCTGTTCTTGTGATAGTTTGCTAAGAATGATGGTTTCCAGCTGCATCCATGTCCCTACAAAGGACGCAAACTCATCCTTTTTTATGGCTGCATAGTATTCCATGGTGTATATGTGCCACATTTTCTTAATCCAGTCTGTCACAGATGGACATTTGGGTTGATTCCAAGTCTTTGCTATTGTGAATAGTGCCGCAATAAACATACGTGTGCATGTGTCTTTGTAGTAGAATAATTTATAATCCTTTGGGTATATACCCAGTAGTGGGATGGCTGGGTCATATGGTACATCTAGTTCTAGATCCTTGAGGAATTGCCATACTGTTTTCCATAATGGTTGAACTAGTTTACAATCCCACCAACATGACTCGCCATCAGAGAAATGCAAATCAAACCACAATGAGATACCATCTCATACCAGTTAGAATGGCAATCATTAAAAAGTCAGGAAACAACAGGTGTTGGAGAGGATGTGGAGAAATAGGAACACTTTTACTGTACCATTTTTATGTTCTCTACTTCAAACACAGAAATGGTGAATTAGATTGTCACTAGTTAAGAAATAAGCACAAAAGTGTTGGTTTGCAAGATGAAACTTTGTTGAAGTTTAAAATACATGGGTCATGGTGGTAATCTTGGAGGATTTGAGACTCAGCCCTGTTGTTTCATGATGATTCCACATTGGACAAACCGTGTCATTGCTTTCACCCTCTGTAAACAGAAGTAATCACATCTACCTCAAAGTTTTTGTAAGAATCAAATGAGATTTATTTTGAAATAGTTAAGACTTGGAATTAACCTAAATGCCCATCAGTAGTAGACTAGATAAAGAAAATGTATATATACACCATGGAATACTGTGCAGCCCTAAAAAAGAATGAGATCATGTCCTTTGCAGCAACACGGATGGAGCTGGAGGTCATTATCCTAAGCAAACTTAACACAGGAACAGAAAACCAAATACCATTATCTTCTCACTTGTAAGTGGGAACTAAACATTGAGTACACATGGACACAAGGGAACAGGTACTGGGGCCTACTCGAGGGTAGAGGGTGGGAGGAGGGTGAGGATTGAAAAACTACCTTTCGGGTACTATGCTCATTACGTAGGTGATGAAATCTGTACAGCAAACCCCATGATACCCAATTTACTTATATAACAGACCTGCACATGTACCCCTGAACCTAAAATGAAAGTTAAAAAAGTAAAATAAAATAAAAATAGCTGATGAATGTAAAGTGAAAAACAAAGATGAAAGTAATATTATTTACAAAAATGGGTAAGGAATAAAGAGACTTGATAAAAGGAAGTAAAACAGGAACTTTGTTTTGAAAAATAAATGTCAGAGATTTTTTTCTCCTTTTGGTGTTAGTTTTCATGAGCTGCATTTATGGTGAAATCTGAATTGGGTGCTGAGGGAAAAATTCAAACATGTTGAAGAACATTTTAAATCAGATTTTGAAATGTTAAATACAGAGTGAAAAATTCCTCTTTAATACTCAAGTTTTGACAATATGCTTTTTACCTGAACTGGTCCTCTCTAAACTGTATTATTAAAAATCTTTTTCTGCTTGCTTATGGGTCTGTTCATTTCTAACCTTCTTAGATCCATTTTCCATGTTATTGGTTATCACTGGTTGTCTGAATAGTGTTAAAAACATTTTACAGAAAACTATAAGGAAGAATATTTACAATAATCCAATCTGAATTATGCAGAAACAATTAGTGCTGTTGCTTTGGTCTTTCCTGTAATAAATGCCTTTACTTAAGTTGTTATTCTGACTTTCTGTCAGTTCTTTTGTTTTACTTTGTTCCATATTTACCTGTCAGATGTATTTTATTTTCTAACCTTTATTCAATTAAATGGAAAAATATTCTTTGAAGATCAGTATTAAAAATGTTTATTTTTGATGGACAGCCTCCTTTAAATTATGTGTATATGCTTTCTATTCACTTGTGTTACCTTTATAATATTTTAAATACAGAAAATAAAAGTAAACAATTTATGAAACATCCTCTAAATCTGCATCTTAAAATAAAAATATAAATGAGCATATTGAGTATATAGCCCTTTTTAAATATATTCCTGCTCAAATGTAATTTAACCATTTTATCTATTTTATCTTAATCAAGTTGTTAATTGCTCAAGGTAAATACTTGAGAAAATAAGAGTTTTTAGGACTTATTGATCTGGGATTTGTGTTTTAAATGCTTAGAGCACAAATTTGTAAATACTATTTAGAAAGATTACAAAATTTTGTTGAAATGAATAGCCCAGAAGTAACTTTTAGTTTCATTAAGGATTTATTCAAGGAAATTTAGCTTGCAGTTTTATTGATTATATATATTATATTTTACTTAATTACATTCATGTATATGAATAGTACTTCATTTACCTTCTTAGTTGACATTTCATATAATTAACTTTCATAATTTATGACAAAACAGTGTAGTGGGCTTTGACATGAAGTAGATCCAAGTTCATCATCCTGGCTTTGCTTTTCAACAAACAGTATAAACTTGGACAAATTACTTCATATCTCTGATATTGTTTTTCTTTTTCTGTAAAAGTGGATCCCTGCCATTTTTAGATTATTGTTGAACTGTTGTGAATATTTGAAACTGATTTAGCCCACCATCTGGCATATAGTGGGAGCTTAATAAATGGCCACTCAAGTTATTTTGTGTAACAAAGGAGCCTTTGGAAATGGTAAACTCAGCTAGTTTCTTGCTCCACAGAAGATTTCAAGGAGTGATGCTCTGCTTACTTTTGGTATTGAGTGGCAATGAAGAAAGATCTCATTTCTAAAATGAGTGATTTTTTTTTTTAAAAAAAAAAAAAGGATTTTGGTATAATTCAGAATGTTCTTTAGATTTTAATGCAAATTCATTACTGTGCTTCATTTTCTGCAAGATATGTTTAAGCATTCATGTTCAAATGTAATGCAGAAATTAATTTTGATTACCCAGGGATATATCATCTCTATTCACACATTCAAGTTCAAGTAGTAAATACACGTAAAGGTGTAAAATGGGGATATAAATTATGCTGGAGTAAGCAAGGTATATATTCTATCGTTAATATGGTAAGTGTTGAAAGCATATGAAAAGCCTGTCCAGGATGGTCTTACAGATGTTTAAAACACAACTTTAAATACTATTTTTACTATGTACTCAGAGTTAGTGTTTAAACCTTCCTGAATCAGACATTCTAGGTGACCTGAAAATTTTATTGGGGCTCTTGAGATTGAAACTGGGACATTTCAGACCAAAAAACAGGACAAGCTTTATATGCATTTTTAAAACAATGTGGATTATATTAGCATACTCAGTGAAGGCAATATAAAAGGTGATTCTATTTTTTCACTTTTTTCTTTTAAGTTGACACATAATTGTATATATTTATGGAGTACAGAGTCATATTTCAGTACATGTATACAATCTGTAATGATCAAATCAGGGTAGTTAGCTTATCCATCATCTCAAATATTTATCACTTCTTTAGGGTGGAAACATTCAAAATCCTCTTTTCCAGCTTTTTGAAAATATACAATAAATTATTGGTAACTATATTCATTCTACAGTGCTATAGAACACTAGAATTTGTTCCTCCCATCTAGCTGTAATTTTGTATCTATTAACTTATCTCTCCCTATCCCCTCCTCTCTCTTACCCTTCCCAACGTCTAATAATCACGGTCTACTCTCTACTTCTATGAGCTCAATTTTTTTAGCTTTTGCATATGAGTGAAAACATGTAATATTTATCTTTCTGTGCCTGACTTATTTCACTTAACATCATGTCCTTTAGACTCATCCATGTTGCTGTGAATTATAGGATTTAATTCTTTTTATGGCTGAATAGTATTCCATTGCATATATATACCAGATTTTCTTCATCCATTCATCTGTTGATTAACATTTAGGTGGATTCCTTATCTTGGGCTGTTGTGAATAGTGCTGTAATAAACATAGAGATGCTGATATCTCTTGGACATACCGATTTCCTTTCCATTGGATAAATACCTAGTAGTGGGATTGCTGGATCATATGATAGTTCTATTTTTGTGAAATATACATTCTGTTTTCCATAATAGCTCTACTAATTTACATTCCTACCAACAGTATTTTTTCGTTTCCTTTCTGTTTAAACAAATAATACTTTTAATTGAGTACAATTATACTTTATCCTTTAATTTTTCTTCAGCATTTTACTTTAATTATAAAGAAGCAACATCTTTTCAAATTTTCCATATAATGCTAATATAGTAAGTTAGAAGTTAGATATAAAACTATCAGAGATAATACCCAGATAACTTGAAGACTTTTTTTCTGAAAAAAAATGTAAAACTAAAAATATATAGTTTTCAAAGCTGAAGGTATGTTATATGTGTGCACCTGTATCTTTTCAAAGGTGTATGTATGAGAATATTATCAAAATAGATACAAATACACATACAAGAAATTCTCATTCATGATGTTAAATACACCTAATTATTGGCAGCTGCATATTTCTGAAGGCTCAGAATGAAGAGATAAGAGTGATTAAATCATTGCGTACTAATACTTAGCAAAGGACTCTTTAGAAGAGTGGGGCATAATAATTTACTATTCTTGCAGCTTTCTGATACTGGCCTGGCTTGTGAGCAAAAGCTTAAAGACTTACTGTGTATCATATTAATGTGGATGCTGAAATAGATTGTTTTCATAGGTTTATTCTTTTATAAACCAAGACTATATTGCATGTTATCAGAGTCACTCTGCCAAAGCACTTTTAAAGATACTATCACCATCAATAATATCAGAAGGAGAATACATGAGGTGTACTAAACTCATCAATTCCTTTTAGATAGCAAATGGTAGATTCCATTTCTCAGATATCTTCTTTCTTCACTATATTACATTTTGAATTTATGAAACTTACATGCAAAAGAATGCATATATGTATGTTATGAAGAATAATTATAAATACTCGTGAATCTGCCCTGTAATTTAATAACTACAGCATTAACAATATTGTTTCAGTTACTTTTGAGCTCCTCCCCCGTTTCATCAGCTTGCCTCCTCAAGGTGTTTATCATTTTTTTTCTTAAAATAGTTTCATATACTTCTCTAAATGTATCGTTTGATTATGCTTGTCTTTGAGCTTGTAACAGTGCTATCACTCTGTTTCTTACTTTTTAATTGATGTATTTCTGAATTCATGTATGTTTTCTTCTGTAGCTGTAGTTCATTCATTTTCACTGCATATAATATTGAATTCTGTGCATTATGTGCATGCCCCAATGTGATTATCCATTCTTCTGATCATGGACATTTGGGTATATACCTACATTTAAGTATATACCCAGGAGTGTAATTACCAGATTATACAGTTTGCACATGCTCATCTTTACAGTTGTGAATATCATGTTCTCAAAATTTTATTGCTTATTATGTCTTATACTTTCATTATCTTTCTACTCTCTGAATTACTGTATTTGAGTCCTATTATGCAGTTCACCTTTGAAGAGGCTTTTATAGTTTTCTCACAAAGACCCTAAGAAGTGGTAACTTTTACCCTTATTCCTATATTACATATAGGGATACAGATGTAGAAAGGTGGTTAGGCTATTTTTGACCCTCATGAGTGATAAAATAAACTTCAGAGGAGAGTCCCTGATATGCTACCATTTGTGATGTACTGTGACTATTCTTTTTAAAGAACCAAGCCAACAGTAATAGTTCATTTAAGAAAAGATTTGCTGTGACAGACTTGGAAGCAGGAGTAGGCCCCATGCACTTCTGTGTCTCCAGTGCCTGGCAAATAAGTGTTTGTTGAAAGAATTATATAATTATTTTTCCCTTAAAAGTTCACCAAAAACGATTACGGAAATTTAGAAACTTTAGGAGTTTAGAATCAAGTATATAGAGCTGTTTCAAAGCACTGATGCCTGAACCCCATCTAGGACCCATTAAATTAGACTCTTTGTGGTGGGGTTTGGCATCAGTATTTTTGAACTGATGCCTCAGGTGGTTCAAATATGAAGCCAAAGTTAATAACAATTGTGCTGTACTCATACTTTAGAAGGAGACAAATATGAGGTGGGAAAAAATGCATGTAATTAAGAACAGTGTTTCCCAAAGGAAACACTGGACCATGTTTCCATGGACCATGATTCATCTGAGGAGACGTACTAAAAACGCAGATTCTTTAGACTTTACCACCGGCTGAATGATTGAGAAGTATGGATCAGGAGGTTCATTTATTTATAGGTGATAACAGCCCAGAGCCTATACTTTTATAGAGGAGTCTGGTTAGTTTTCAATTTATAACTGTAGTTACTAGTGGGTTATAGTCCCTCTGTAGTAAATACATATCCAAAAGGATTAGGCTTGTTCTTTGAAACATCAAATATAAGTTATTAATTAAAAAGTGGTTATTGCACACTTGTAATAAGAAAGGGAGAACCAGTGCTAGAAACTGGTGTGGTGGTAGTAGACGGGAAGGCACTAAGGTTAGTAAAACAAGAAGCAATAATAATCATTAGTAACATTGTAAGCATTTATTATATCATGTTTTACCTTACATGAATTACATGACATAGATTTTCATACCTACATAAGATGAAAGTAGCAAACCAAATAGATTATAGTTACTATTAGATTGGTGCAAAAGTAATCGCAGTTTTCGCCATTACTTTTAATGTTATTATGTCTTGTACTTTCATTATCTTCCTATGCTCTGAATTACCGCTTTTGTCATATGTCATAATACTAATATTACTTTTAATGGCAAAAAACACGATTACTTTTGCACCAACCTAATAGTTATAAGCACTGATTTATTAAGGTATTTCACTTCTGCTGAATAGGTAGTTTTTAACATCCCAGTCTGCTTAGGTTGGGTCAGAATGACCACCAACATCAGGTAGTTAATTCAAATAAAATTAGGCCCTAACACAAGTAATAATGGATTGAAATTGTAAATGACAGCGGCAGGTTGAAGAACTGGTCAGAATCAAGTAATTAGGACAAGTGAGTACAAATCAAACTTATAAAATGAGTCAAAATTTATCTGTTAAAACCTGATTGGGCCAGGAGCGATGGCTCATGCCTGTAATCCCAGCACTTTGGGAGGCCAGAGCGGGCAGATCACCTGAGGTCAGGAGTCAAGACCAGCCTGGCCAACAAGGTTTAGTGAAACCTTGTCTCTACTAAAAATACGAAAATTAGCCAGGCATGGTGGTGCATGCCTGTAATCCCAACTACTCGGTAGGCTGAGGCAGGAGAGTCACTTGAACCCGGGAGGCGGAGGTTGAAGTGAGCTGAGATCACACCACTGCACTCCAGCCTGGGCAAGAGAATGAGACTCTATCTCCAAAAAAAAAAAAAAAAAAAAAAATGGATTGGAAAAGACTAGATTTGCAAGAAGGTAGCAGAATGTGACCTGAGGTTGATTGTGGGTAACAATATGTGAGGCTTGACATAGCACCGCTAAAAATAACTCTCATATCCCATGAAATGAAGATATACAGCCTGGAAAATTAATGAAATGGTTATTGCATTAAAATCTGCCTTAGTTAGGTCTTCATATGCACGTCTGTCTTATGTTTCCCTTCTATTGTTGCAGAGTTGTATCAGTCAAGGTAAACTAGATTATGCTGCAGTGACAAACAACCTGAAAATATTAGTGGCTTTCAATAATGCTCATATCGAATGCCCATGCTCCATGTGCATCCTGGGTTGCTATAACTTTACTCTATACCCTATTCACTTCAAAGCCCAGGCTGATAGAGTAGTTTCTTCTAGAACATTGCTGGTCATCATGGCAGAGGAAAAAGAGAACATGGTGAACCATGCACTGGCTCTTAAAGCTTCTGCATGAAAATGAGACCTAACACATCTACTTAGAATTCATTGGTCAAAACAAGTCACATAGCCATGACTGACTTCAGTGGCTCAAGGAAGTTTACTTTTCCCTTTAAAAAATGGCAGTATATGTTTGGAAATCATAATACAGTCTGCCACAACAATCAATCTATGAAGAATTCCGGTATAGCATTATACTAGAATTTTGAGGACAACAATATTTTATTTGAATGTAACCCCTCTCTCCTCAATATTGAAGTGTGTTTGTACTGTGTGTGTGTGTTTGTGTGTGTGTGTGTGTCACAGAGAGAAAGAGGATAAGTCAGTATTTTAAGTAGAATCTGCTGGAATATGACTAGTAGGTTTGGGTGGGGGGCAATAAATGACCTGTTGGGTTTTGTCCAAGCACAAAATTCTGGTTAATAATCACTCACTACTCAGCATTAGTACTAGGAAACTTAAATGGATATGGATTCTATGGCATATCTCTTTTCAAGGTGTACCAAATTAAGCCTAGATTTAAGATAGGACTATTATTTGGACAATTCAGTATTTATCAGGGTTTTTATATCTTGTCATCATCAATGATCTGAAACTATTTTTTGCATACCTGGATATAACTGGTGCTTTTTCAAATACTGCACACAATTACTGAAAAGAAATGATTCCCTTTTTTTTTTTACAAGAAAATGCAATCAAAATAGATAAAAGAGACAAACGTATAGGGCCTGAGGAATTTGTTAAACTAATACTAGAAATTAAATACCATACCATCCCTATTTTCTGACAGCCAAGTGAATAATCTTGAATTAAAGAATTAATGTTTATATTTTTATTTATGATAGTATTTGATTTTGGCTTTGCTTTGCACCCTATGTTTGAGTTTATTACAAGGGAAAAAATGCCTCCCATTGCTTAGACCCTATAGAGTTTCCTTTCCTTGTGATATAGTAGGTGGTCATTATCATAAGCAACTTGAATATCTGGAAGCTAGAGAGACTTTCTATTACAAGGAAATGTTAGCCTCATTCTATGACTATAAAGTTATTGATATCTTTTCTATAATACAAATCTTGCAGTAAAAGCTCAACTATTTTTGTTAAATATATCTTCTGAGAGCATGCAGATTAAAGTTTAAAACCAAACTCACATGTAAAATGTTTTAAAAACTGTGAAACTCAGTTTTTGTATAAAATAGAAGTGTGAAGAAATTAAGTGTACCGTACTTTGCAACTAGAAATTTTATTTTCAACAATATGGCTTTATAAGTTGCATTTTAATACCTCATATGTAAAAGAAATGTGTAATGTTTATTATGGAAAGTGAAATTAGAGAATCAGTGCAATAAAATGTTGATAACAGATAAATTCAGATTATATTTATAGAGTGTACAGACAACCTTGAGAAAGTAAAGAGACAAGTTGAATATAGGATTCCTTCTTGAAAAATATTAACAATATAATGGGAAAGACTAAAACTAGCAAATAAATAACTGATGAAAACATAAAATATGTAAAGCTAGTAGAGTTATCTGGTAGACCATTCAAAGCCATTTAGGCCTTGTCTCAAGACATGCAAAATAAACAAACTTAGTTCATAATGGGAATTAACTCACTGCCTCTTCCAGCTGTCAAAACACAGCTATTAAAGTTACAAGACAGCTATTAAAGTTACAGGGATTACATTCTCAATCTAATGAAGAATGAATGAATTTATTTATTTTCCCCAAGATGGAGTTTCACTCTGTCACCCAGGCTGGAGTGCAGTGGCGTGATCTCGGCTCAGTGCAGCCTTCACCTCCCAGGTTCAAGCAATTCTCCTGCCTCAGCCTCCCAAGTAGCTGGGATTACAGGGGTGTGTCACCACGCCTGGCTAATTATTTTTGTATTTTTAGTAGAGAGGGCGTTTCACCATGTTGACCAGGCTGATCCGAACTCCTGACCTCATGATCTGCCTGCCTAGGCCTCCCAAAGTACTGGGATTACAGGCGTGAGCCACCGTGCCTGGCCCACTCTAAATGAATTTTCTAATCGTTGATAACCTTGACATTTTTATTTCAGTCTTGAAATTTTGATTTTTTTGATTTGTTAAAGACCCATATGAATGCTGAATAAACAATTAGCCTTTCTTTTGCCTATACCCTCACGTCTCTATATGCTAAAAAATTATTTTATGCACTCATTCAATTATTGGAGCATTACTTTTTCATTGTGAAGTGCAAGACTAGAGTAGTTGGAGCTAACTTTAGATGACCTTGTGTGAGAGAACTGGAATAGAATTTTGTAGAGGAATATTATGCAAGATGTGGAAGAATTGGCCATGTTCACTGACAGAAGAACAAAGTAGTTCTCAGCCATTTTATGAGCATGATTATTTTGTTTTATTTTATTTTACAGATCCCATGTGTTAAAAAAGTAAGGTTTTGAACTACATTTCTGTAATAATAATAATTTCCCTAATTTTTAATTAATGATGTGTAACCACTAGTCAACAAGAGACAACCAATGTTACCAAAGTCAGTTTGTGCAATATATGGTTTCTGTTGCCCTTTTTGAATTACCCATAGTGGTTCTCAGGCCACACTCCTCCAGAGCTGTTTCTATATACTGTCCTGGAAAATGTGAGTAATAATATCTTCCTCTTTTATTTTATAATTTGGAAAAAATTAAATGACAGAAAGAAATGGAGAATAATGTAACGAGCACACATGGACCAACACTTCAAATTGATAAATATTAAGATTTGGTCATATTTGCATCAGAACTTTTTTATAAAGTTGTTTGTATTTCTGCTCAGGCCCCTTCCTCAGAGGCATGCTTGAGCATTGGCATGTATCCTTTTAGTTGATATTTATATACTTTGCTATACATATATGCAGAAACAATATATTTTACTTCTCAATTTTAGTCAACAATGAAACGTCATGAAGTTTAAACAGAAGGATGTGGGATTATGATAGGATAATTAAAGTGGTTCAGAAGTTTAATATAGTAGTCATATCAGACCCTGCTTGAAACTCCTTGATGGCTTGCTTATTAGCCTCAGGATAAAACTCATATTCTTTAACTGACTTTCAAGGCAACACATTATTAGATTTCCAAAGTTTTCCGTCTTCCATTCATCTCTCAGTGTTTCTCTTTCATATATCAAGCCCTTGTTGCGCTGCATGCCTCAGCCATAGTGCCTTTTAAGTTTTTAAAATTTTCAGTCTCTAAAGCTGTATTAGTCCGTTCTCGCATAGCTTTAAAGAGCTACCTGACACTGGGTAATTTATAAAGAAAAGAGGCTTAATTGACTCAAAGTTCTGCAGGCTGTATAGGAAGCATGGCTGGGAGGCCTCAGGAAACTTACAATCATGGCAGAAAGTGAAAGGGAAGCAGGCACATCTTACTTTTCCAGAGAAGGACAAAGACAGAGCAAGAGGAGGTACTACATACATTTCAACAACCAGATCTCATGAGAACTCATTCACTATCACAAGAACAGCAAGAGGGAAATCCACCTCCATGATTTAATCACATTCCACCAGGTGCCTCCTCCAACATTGGGGATCACAATTTGACATGAGATTTGGGTGGTGACACAAGTCCAAACTATATCCAAAGCCTTTCCACATATTTATTTTGCCCAATAGAATTCTTCCAACTTCAGTTCCTCTCATCCTTCCAACCTCGATTTACAGATCACTTCCTCTGGGAAGTTACCTCTGATCTTTCCAAAATATGACAGCAGAGCCTAATTAAGACATTTTAGAAGTCTCAAATACTAAGAGTCATATAAGATATATGACTGTTGCCCTACCACCGTATTATTCACAATAAACACAATATTAAGTGCAATTAAGTCTGAAATTTTGGTTTCCTAGTAGTGACTATTTTGATGATTTTATTCTTTGAGGTATTGAGTATCATGTTTATTTCACAAAATCGAGTTTCTTGTTTGCTTGGTGAGTAGTTTAGCACTGCACAGCAGTCTGTTCTTAACCCATTATGGCATTATGGTGCTTATTAAATAATCTTATTATTTTTCTGCACATTTTAGTAGATTGTAAACAATTTGATGGTAGGAATTATGTATTGTTCAACATCCTATCCCCAGAACAAAGACAATGCCTGGAACATGGATATTGATCAATAAATATTGTTAAATGAAAAAATCAATGTTAACCTAGTTTCTCATGGCATAAAATTACTTATTCAAAAGCCTTGCCTTCTCTGAGTTTATACTTAGAGATGAGCAATTCCGACCCAAAAGACATGAAGATCAAGTTATTCCTGTGTGTTGCACTCACTGTATAACAGAGTGGATCTTCAGATGAGGGAAAACATGAATATAAACTATGTCTAAGGGACATCTGTATAATATTTTACAGTTTATGAAGTATTTTCAAATATACCATCTCATTTGGTCCTTATAATACACTTGGGAGGCAGATATTTTTGTCTAAGTTTCAGATCTAAGACAACAGGCTGGGACAGGTTAATGACCTGCAAAGTTATGTGGCAGTAAGACAGGACTAGAACTCAAGTCCACATCTTTTGACTCTAAATAACCTCTCTATATGGAAACCTGTGGATCAATTTATCTATGGCTGTAGAGCAATATAGTTCTTTCTGTCACTAAAAATTCCTAACCTGAATGCTTGTCATTGATGATCAAAGTAAAGCAATAGTGCAATTAGAATATATCTTTCAACTGACTGGTAAATCAATGGATTTTATATTTCCAAAGAAAAAAAGTAACCTTAGGATTTTTCTCTCTTACATATCTTCTGGAACCTTTACAAACCTGAGAGTGTCTATATACTCATTCTTACTACTTTCTGACTTTTTGGCATCAATAATGTTCTAGGTTTTTATAGTGAGATAAAAGTGTTAAAGTATTGAATTTGAGTCTCAGAAAACATGAAAATCTGACTATTTTTAATTTATTAATGATTAAGCCAACAAAATTATATTAATGATTTTATGTGACATTTTTGCATAAAGCTTCTACAGAGTCTTCTTTCTACAGTTTCAGTATATAACCAGTAAGTCATTTTTATATAAAGATGTTTGCTTTACCCAAGAGATTATAAATGAAACTTTTGTACCCAAAGCCATTCTGTAATGAAGATTACCTTATGTAACAGATTGAATGAAAGCAAGTCAGAAATAAATCTTTGTAGAAAACCTTATTGGCAAAATTCTCCCTCATTCTTTTTTATTCCCCTTAAATCATATTGCCACCAGAGAGATTGATGTCAGTGGCATATTTGACTATAACACTCTTTGGCTTATATCCCTTCAGGGGTACCCCTTAATGTACAAGATAAATTTTAAGCTCTTTCAAAATGGTCGAGTGCCAGCCTATTTCATCAGCCTCATTTCACTTCTTCTTGCTTTACAATTCATGTTCTAGTAAGAACAAACTATGTTTAGCTCCCTGCACACATCTGGTTCTCAGCGCTATGCCTTTTTAATCATGCTATTCCCCTTACCTTGACTATTCCTCAGCCTTTATCTGGATAACTCCTGTTTATTCCTCCAGATTCTACTCATGCTTCTCCTTAAAATAAATGCCTTTCTCAGACTGCTTACCTAGGTGATGGTCTTTGCTTCCTTAACACCCTCTACCCATGTCTCTCTTTAGAACTACCAATTTATATTTTTTCAACTTTATTGAGGTATGATTGACACATTAAAATTGTACAGATTTAAGATATACAGCACGATGCTTTGATATATGTACACACTGTGAAATAATTACCACAAACAAGCTAATTAACATATTCATCACCTCACATAGTTACCTGTATATGTGTGTGTGTCTATATGAGGTAAGAGCACTTGAAATGTACTCTCTTAGCAAATGTCAAGTATGCAATACATTATTATTGACTACTGTCACCATACTGTACATTAGGTCTCCAGAACTATTCATCTTATAACTGAAAGTTTGTGCCCTTTGACCATTATCTCCTCCCACCCTGTCCGTTGTAACCACCATTCTACTCTTTGTTACTATGCGTTTGACTTCGTTTTTTAGATTTCTTATATAAATGAGGTCATGCAGTATTTGTCTTTCTGTATCTGGCTTATTTCATTTAGTATGATGTCCTCTTGGTTCATCCATGTTGTTGTAAGTGGAGAATATCCTTCTTTTTAAAGGATGATTAATATTCCACTGTGTGTATGTGTGTGTGTGTGTGTGTATCACATTTTCTGTATCCATTCATCTTACGTAGTACACTTAGATTGTTTCTGTATCTTGGCTACTGTGAGTAATGCTGCAATTGGAAAGCAGATATCTTTTCAAGATAGTGATTTTATTTCCTTTGGATATATACTCAGAAGTGCGATTGCTAGATAATATAGTCGTTCTAGTTTTAACATTTTTGAGAAACCTCCATACTGTTTTCCATAGTGACTGTACCATTTACGTTTCCACCAACAGCAGACGAGAATTCTCTTCTCTACATTTTTTTATGGGAACATTTTATTATTATTATTATTATTATACTTTAAGTTCTAGGGTACATGTGCACAACGTACAGGCTTGTTACATATATATACATGTGCCATGTTGATGTGCTGCACCCATTAACTCGTCATTTACATTAGGTATATCTCCTAATGCTATCCCTCCCCCCTCTCTCCTCCCCACAATAGGCCCGGGGTGTGATGTTCCCCTCCCTGTGTCCAAGTGATCTCATTGTTCAATTCCCACCTATGAGTGAGAACATGCAGTGTTTGATTTTCTGTTCTTGCAATAGTTTGCTGAGAATGATGGTTTCTCTACATTTTTGCCAATACTTCTTATCTTTTGACATTTTGATGATAGCCATTCTAACAGGAGTGAGATAATATCTCATTGTGGTTTTGATTTGCATTTTTCTGATGATTAGCAATTGTGAACATTTTTTCATATACCTATTGGTCATTTGTACGTTGTCTTTCAGAAAACATCTAGTCAGGTCCTTTGCCCAGTTTTTAATCAGGTTATTTGTTTCTATTTTTGCTGTTGAGTTGTGTGGGTTCCTTACATATTTTGGATACTAACCCCTTATTGGATATATGATTTGCAAATATTTTCTCCCATTCTGTAGGTTGCCTTTTCATTTTGTTGATTCTTTCTTTTGCTGTGCAGAAACTTTTTGGGTTGATGTAGTCCCACTTGTTTATTTTTGCTTTTGTTGCCTGTGACTACCAATTTATATTGTACTATATACACATTTATGTGATTTTTGTTTCCTGCTACCCTTTGAGCTCTTTGCATCTTCTTCCCTTGGGAATTTTATTTTGGTATTTTTCTATCCTTGTATCTTTTGGATGGTCTGTGCATATTTTTCTCTAGACCACTAAGTAAAATAACATATAACTTGGCATAATGTATTGGTAAGAAGTCAATAATCAATAAATGCCATGCCAAGAATAGAACATTTCACTACTCTTTTGTGGTTAGGCAAGATGCATTGATGTTTTTTGTTAAACATCATTGTATGATACATCATGACACTGATTAATGTATTATAGCGATTCAAGCATATAACGCATTTCAAAGGTAATGATAACCTGTAAATGTATGCAGACACAAGTATATCAGTGTATGTGGTAGGTGGAAAATTACTACAGTTGTGGGTGTGGAGACACTTCAAGTACAGAATTATGGAATCGGAGCCTTGTTCACTTGGAAGGGAACTTAGGAGTCATCTCATTTCAGCTGCTTTTGAAATTTGTGTGTGGATCATGATAACAGCTAACATTTACATATTTTGTAATTTACAAAACATTTCCATATCACTTGATGTTCATAGGCAGTTCAACAGAGTTGTTATTGTTATGATGCTCATGGCAACTCTACAAAGAGAATTGGTTTTATTGTACTGTGCTGCTATTGTAGATTTCATAATAGATTGGAATCTGCTGTTTGCTGAAGGAATAATAAGGGATGCATCTTGTTAATACAGCTGAATCCCTTCATGTTTTCTTCCAGATGTGGCCTTTGCTGTTATTTGTTTGGAATTTTTGTTAAATGGCTTCCTGTTTTGTAACTGTTGGGTGGACTGTAGTATATTTCTCTAGACCTGCACTATATCTAACACCACAGTAACCACTAGCTGCATTTGGATATTGGAATGTAAATTTAAATCAATTAAAATTAAGTAAATTCAGTTCTTCATTTGCGTGAGCCACATTTCAAGTGCTCAGTAGCCATGTGTCAAATTGAACAGAATAGACAAAGAACATTTTTGTTATCTCAGAAAGTTTTACTGGACAGTGCTGTTCTAGACCATTGCTATATGTATGCATCTTGATGAAGTTGTCGTCTGTCAGTACTTAAGTTGGGATGCTGTAAGGCAGAAATCTGTAAAAGTAATCAGACTGACAATAAGTGGTAAATGGATGAGGATTGTTCTAGCTTGTTACTAAAATGAAATAGTCCCTCTCCCCTGTGGAAAAGTTGTTAGAAACTTTTTTTTAATGTAAAAGACTATAAAATGACTTAAAACTGGTGAAAACTGAAGTTTTGCTTTCTTTTTTAACTTTTAAGCTCAGGGGTACAAGTTCAGGTTTGTCACATAGTGTATGTGTCATGGGGGTTTGTTGTACAGATTATTTCATCACCCAGATATTAAGCTTAGTACCCATTAGTTATTTTTTCTTCTCCTCTCCCTCTTCCCACCCTCCACCCTCCAATAGGCCCCAGTTTCTGTTGTTCCCCTCTATGTGTCCATGTGTTCTCATCATTTAGCTCCCACTTAAAGTAAAAACATGTGGTATTTGGTTTTCTGTTCCTGTGTTAGTTTTCTTTTAACAAAATAAAATTTGCTTTTGTTGTTCTCCAGCTCATTAATTGTGGCCAATACTATATCACAGTATATTTTTCCTCTGAGGAATAGGCAGCTCATCTCAACATTTTCTACTCCTGACAGTATTCTTCATCCTCATCCTTTTTTTTTTTTTTGAGATGGAATTTTGCTCTTGTCCACCAGGCTGGAGTGCAATGTCACGATCTCAGCTCACTGCAATGCCTGCCTCCTGGGTTCAAGCGATTCTCCTGCCTCAGCCTCCCAAGTAGCTGGGATTACAGGTGTACACCACCACACCTGGCTAGTTTTTGTATTTTTAGTAGAGACGGGGTTTCACCATGTTGGCCAAGCTGGTCTTGAACTTCTGACCTCAAGTGATTCACCGCCTCGGCCTCCCAGAGTGCTGGGATTACAGGCATGAGCCAACAAGCCCGACTATCCTTAAGCTTCACCAGATTTGTGCCTCCTTGCCCCTGATTGATAAATTTGCCACATTTATTATACTGTTTTAAGAGATGGAAAGTATTCTTGATTCATTTGTTTCTATGAATATATTCTTGATTCATTTGTTTTTCCCTTTGGTATCACACTTCAGTCAGCTATTCTCCTTTCTTCAAATTTCTCATGTCAACTCCTCTAATGATACGTTCTGCTTGGTGTGTATATAATACTAGATCTTCCATCTCCTGATACAGTCTCCCAACAAAATGACAAGAGTCATGTTATATAGAGCATACTTATATATTCTTGCATTTAAAGTCTTTACATCATCTGAGTTATATAAATGTGCTTCTCTGGATTTTTGTAAATTAACCATATCATGATAAATGCTAAACTGCCTATCTTCTATTTTTCATCACTTTGACCCTGCTTCTCAAAAAACTATGCTTATGGTTCCTTTCCTACCTTGAAACATTTCTTAGAAGAACAGTTTATATTAGTACTGTTACTTGTACATCTAAACTCCTCACATTGTCTTTTTCAACTACTCCATCTCCATTATTAAATTAAAACTGATTTTTAAGCTTCTTGCTGTCATTTTTCTCAGACTCTTAAATTAGACACTGTTTTTCCCTTCTCCCTTTCCAAACTCTTTTCTTGTCTCTGTATTAATATCCTTTCTTCATTTAATCCTGGCCGTGGGATTAATTCTTCCTCTGGCTCCTAAACAAGCATTGTCTGGTTTTATCCTCAGCTGTCTTCTCACCATGCATACTCTCTTCTGGTGAAGTCATCATTGTTGTTTTCTTGTAGCTTTAACTATCCCTTCAATGTCAGTATCTCCAAGATATGGCTCTATTTCCATTCTAATTCAGTTTTATCAAATGCTTGCTATACAATTGTATGTAATACATTCTGTTTTCAGCCACTTCTAATTTTATGTGCACAAAATAAAATCGTTTTAATCTCCTCAATTTCCTTTCTCCATTTCTACTATACCATTCATCCATCCATTTTCTTAGGCTTGAACACTTAGAGTAATGTTTAACTTTTCCTTCTCCATTATTTATTGTTTATTAATTTGCATATTTGAATTTTTTGTGGATACATAGTAAGCGTATATGTTAATGGAATATATAAGATGTTTTGATGCAGGCATGCAATGCATTCATAATCACATCATGGAAAATGAGGTATGCATCCCCTCAAGAATGTCTTTCATGTTACAATTCAGTTATATGTTTTAAGTTTTTTTTTTTTTTTTTTTTTACCTGAAGAGCATATTTATGAAAAATTAAGTCTTAAGTGTTCATTTCCCAAGATAACTGATGATGAATATGGAACTTGCACAAACATGTTGACATTTACCATCCATCAAAGGGTTTTAGTGATATCACCAAATATATAAAAAGCAGATGACACCCATCTGCCATAAAAGCAACAGCACCTACTTCAAAGTTGGAAGTTATCTTTTTTTTTTTCGTTATTTTCTTTTTATTTATTTATTTATTATACTTTAAGTTCTAGGGTACATGTGCATGACATTTATATCA